>NC_064630.1:134722817-135941567 GCF_023864275.1 Schistocerca cancellata | reverse complement strand
TTGTTAATTTTGTTAACTGACAAGTCATATTTTAGAGTTTCCACCAGTGAATGCCGAAGGAAGATAAATGTAAAACTGCCGGGTCCACAAGTAAATCTTATTCATAATTTAATACTTTCACAAGCCTCATGCACATGTCATGTATATCTTTAACGCGAGTTAAAGATTTCATTGTTGTAATATATTTACGGCTAGTTGTAGCTGATTCCAAATTATAGCTGAAACTACCTCTCTATCATGGCGAAGACAGTAATTTGCATAATTAATTAAGCCACAATGTCATTTATCAATTATCGCTGACACATAAGGGTAAAAGGTGAAGCACGAGTGATAATCCACTGGTGTCATTGCAGTAGGCTACAACAAAGGTTTTGTCGATCGTTTGGGGCAACGCTAGGCTAAGGACCGAAGAATAAAACCCAACATCAGCACTGAATAATAAGCAAGGTACTCGGTCGCACACGAGGCTGTAATGAGTATCATATAAAGGTACATACGCGAAAGTGTACTGAAATATGCTGATTGGTCTCTACCTTATTTTTACTTTTATTTACACGCTGATCAGTTTCTAGAATCGCAATCAATTTTCTCACGTATAAACCATACTATTTTTTGAAAACTGATCGAATGATCACATCTCTTTAACTTCTTTCGTATACACTACGGGTTGGCCCTCGTGTGCCCATGACAGATAGGGAGTTATTTCATCAATGGACTCTTATAATGAATTCAAAGGCTGCACACGGAACTGTCCAGCCGACAGCAGAGCATACATCGAACAAAGCCAGGCACACGAGCGCCCACCGTGCGCAGACGGTGACCTCAATGCACGGTAGGAACAGCAGCCCGACTGTTCAGCCACTTGTCAATTAGTCGATCGCGCGAGGCGAGCTCCGTTATGCTGCGGCGGAGCCGTGCTATTTGTGACGTATTAATTACACACCGGCACCGCTGGTCGGGCCAACTATTCACCGAGTCGTCAGCTGATACGGCGCGCCTTTAAGGTACACCGCATCGCATTTAGATGAAGATATTCTTCAGGAAAAAATCATAGGCGCAGAAAGGTCAACGCCCGACACATATTCCTTAATCGCTACGTATTTACTGGTGTGCACCAGTATGGCCTTTAGCAATACAGATTTAAAATCAAGTTAAACTAAGAGAAAATAAGACTGTTTAGGAAGCTGAAGTTGAGGAAAGCTGTAGTTGATATGTCTATCTCGTAACAACAATCTCACATATAAATAAGACCGAATTTACATTTTTCAAATATCAGACAGAATAGAAATACAATTAGGCCGATCTAAAAAAAAATTATAACAAATTAAAGCTTTGTGCCAGACCAGAATTGGAACACGGACTCCAGCATTTCGTGGACAATGTTGTATGAAGTAGGTCTGCTATTGCATCCTTCCTTTGACTTCTGAGACGTCTTCACCTCTATACCTGTGTTGAACAAATGGTCATCACTTTGTATTTATTTACCACTTATACAGAGGATGGGAAACAACGCCTCCGGCAGGTAAAGGATGTTAACCCATTCTCCGAGACAATACTTTAAGTAATATTGCCACAGTTATATGATCTGTCGCATGCACTAACGTCTGTCTGACAATTAATGGCCACTGTTACCTTGTTCCCATCACTTTCATCTGCTTTACATAATATATAATCACCCAAGAGATACTGAAACTGATTAATGGCTGCGATAGTATGTGTCTGTATTTTCAATTGTGGCGTCCGCGAATTCAGACGTCGCGACAAACACGTCACAGGGGGCCATTACAGGAGATAATTCACTCAAATAAATCTGTTATCATTAATTTTTGTGAATAAATTTTGTCAATAAATTCGTTTTGATTTATTACGACGTTTCGACTACTGCCATCTTCAAATCAAAACTTAGATGTAAAAGTTCATTGTTAGTTCCACTAAAACCAGCCGACACTGAACTTTGTTTTACGACATCTGAGTCTTTATCGGATTAAAACAGTAGCTGAAATGTTGTAGTAAATGAAAATTTATTAAGTGATGTAGACGGCCTTATTCGTAAAAGAAAAATACACGTAGTAGATGTAACAGTGATATGCTTTTACCTTTAAAACTTCTTAAGTTGAAAAAGTGCAAAGAAGGGCAGCTCGTTTCGTGTTATTGTGCAATAGGGGTGAGAGTGTCACTGATATGATACGCGAGTTGGGGTGGCAGTCACTGAAACAAAGGCGGTTTTCTTTGCGGCGAGATCTTTTTACGAAATTTCAATCACGAACTTTCTCTTGAGAATGCGAAAATATTTTGTTGACACCCACCTACATAGGGAGAAATGATCATCATAACAAAATAAGAGAAATCAGAGCTCGAACGGAAAGATTTAGGTGTTCCTTTATCCCACGCGCCCTTCGAGCGTGGAATGGTAGGGAACTAGTATGAAAATGGTTCGATGAACCCTCTGCCAGGCACTTAAGTGTGAATTGCAGAGTAACCATGCAATGTAGATGTAGAAGATTATTTAAGCACACGAAAACCTGTGATGAACAATTGTTTGAACAATTACCAGTATACGCTTTTATTAAAAATAGTCCATTTGTCCCACAAGACATTGAGTCTAAAATCATAAAAATTAAGTTCACTTTATGGAGTTCAGTTCAGCGAGATTTTTTTATCACTTTAAAGCCCTAGAGTACGTTCCTCCGAGTTTCAAGCAGATCCCCAGCGATTTAAGATGTACCAATCCATTTGTCCTTCAATGTTTGGCTGAAAAGCAGTTGACGAGAGGAAGCTGGGACGTTCAGTTTTAGAAATAAATCCGCCGATGCGTTAGGTCTAAAATGTCCAGTGTGTAAGAAACTGAGGAGACATCCTTACTGGAAGTGAAAGAGGTCATGCAGGGCACTGAGACCGCCCTGTCCGAGCCTCGAACCGGGCACATCGGGCGAAGGAATGCGGCCAGCGCGCCGCATCTTAATTGGGAGACGGAGCGCCGCCCCGCGCCGGGCGGAGGATAGCGGAGGCACGCTCGCCTCCGTAATGAGGCGGCAGGCATTTCGCACGCCTTGCGCCAGGCGCGACCCCAGTATTAATAACAGAAGGCAACAGCTGACCCACTTGGCGCGTCTTCTCCTTCCACGCGCTTCCAACTGCAACGTGACCCTTTGATGTATCCCCATCTCCATGCGTGTTTCAAGAGACGGCGGTTTCGTTACAGGATATGGTCGTATTGGAATTTGTATGAACTAGGCACTCGGAACCAAGACGTATAGTCTGTTAAGTAACAGAACGGTCAACATTACACACAGTTAGATATCACCTTGGTTCTATCACAGCCAAATAGAGGGAAACTTTGTCCTTCATGCAATGTCCATAAAGCATTAGTTTACTTCGAGTTCCTGACTGAGATACACAAGAAGAGACACGAGTGCAGCTTACGCATCACGTTTTGAGGGTGTGTTTCTCTGTAGCCACACAAAAGGTCCGAAAATAAGTCCTGCCGCGGCTTCTAATTATACGGGGAAATCAAAATCATTTCTACAATAGTGGATAACACGTGGAAGAGTTTGAAGAACGTGGCACAAACGGTAAACTGAATCTAAAAGTGGAAAAAATGATTACTACGATTTTTTCGGGAAACCCATTCTTAACATTGCGTCTAGTGCAAGCAGAATTCACTTTGAAACAGCTGTCAACGCAAATTCGCAGCATCTGGACGTCTCTCCCAGGTGAATATGCAGGAACCTTCGTGTCAAGCATGCCTCGGAGATGCCAAGCAATTATCGACGTTCAGGTGACTAGACATATTATTAACTAAAATTGGTTCAAATGGCTCTGAGCACTATGGGACTCAACATCTTAGGTCATAAGTCCCCTAGAACTTAGAACTACTTAAACCTAACTAACCTAAGGACATTACACACACCCATGCCCGAGGCAGGATTCGAACCTGCGACCGTAGCAGTCCCGCGGTTCCAGACTGCAGCGCCAGAACCGCTAGACCACCGCGGCCGGCTATTATTAACTGTAAGTGCTTTTTCTTTCGTTCGTATATGATGTGTCTACATATTTTAGTTCGTTGTCAAATACATTTTTGTACGGATTAACCCAACCAAGATCTTACTTAACAGGCTGTGACTTGACATTTTCACGCGTACACATCTTTTCCAGAGGCAGAAAAAATACTCCGAATTTTGAACATCATCCGATATCATCTAAGTTACCGGGCCTGACATCGGCATCTTATACTGCTTTCAACAAAAAAAAGTACGTCTTCAAATTTCAAGGGGCGATCAAAAAGGTTTTTGTTTGAGCTCTTTGCTGCAGCGTATATGCCACCCAGCGCGACTTCGATGTAGGTATATAAGCACCGACATGTATGCAAGGGGTTAGTGTGGCCTTCGAACGAAAACTTTTTATCGCCCCTTGTACTATTCAATGTCAATTATTTTCTAGTAATATAGTGCGTCTCTCCCAAGAGAGAGATCACACGCATTTTCTCTAGTGTTTCGGCAGATATTTGCAATTTCGTTTTTGCAACACCTAGCGGAAGTCAGTCAAAACAAATGACGCTCATTGCCGACGGAAAGCACCGGTTTGTTTTCATTACAAACAATCACATTTTTAAAGTGAAATTTTACGTGACCAGTCGACAGAGCTGTCCCAAATTCGTCTAGTGCGATATTCGTTTGACCCATGCGCATTAGCAGGGACAGTAAAACACGAGGAACGAATATTCCAGCAGTAACAGCATTCCCTTGGCCCGTGCTGACTGCTACTTCCAAGCAGGTGCGCGCTTGGTTTACACCACGTTGCAAAAACTAAATAGTAAATGTCTGCCGAAACACCATAGAAAATGCACTAGATGACCCATAGGAGACACTTGTTATACGAGCCTGATTAAAAGATGGGTCGGTTGATACAACACATCCTGAGGCATCACAGAATCAAAAACTTGGTCAGAAAGGAAAGTATATATATATATATATATAATTGTGTGTGTGTGTGTGTGTGTGTGTGTGTGTGGGTGTGTGTGTGTGGGTGTGTGGGAACGCGCGCGTTTAACTACGACAATATGAAAACAGAGACTCTCTGGAAACTTTGGATAACTATTTAACAGAGGATGAAAACATGGTTCAGGTAGGTTGTATTTTTTTTTATTATCTATGCCATTGGCCAGTTAGAACCGTTGGTCATTTCGAAACACGTATCTTAAGCTTCCAGCGCTTGAAAGTGAATAAAGGTTGAAACTGGCCAACTGTATAGATAATAAAAAGAACACGGCCTACCTGAATCGTGTTTTCATTCTCAAAACATGCTGAGGCTGTGGACCGCCTTAACAGAGAATTACGGGGTTCGTTGGTCCGACATAATGAGCAGAAAATATTTCTAGTGAGCATTCAGATGAGAAGAACGTAACATTTGCTACCAATATACATTGGCTTAAAGAGTCACGTGACAACACTGTTGCACAGAATTTCGGCGTAAAGGCTCTGCTGATTTTCAGTGTCATTACTTCCTTAAAACAGACAGATATCGCTCAAACGTACTGTGGGTTTTGTAGGCGCGTGTCACAGGTATCTTAACAATTTGTATTCGATATGTGAAATGAACTTAGCCTGAAGCTTTTAAGAGACAAATGCAAGAGCGTTTCGCTTGTCAGCACTATCTGTCATGTCCTGATGTAGCTTTGTTTTCTTTTGCTGTAGAAAAAGAAGTGTTATCCAGCGCTATTTTTAGGTTTTGTACTGGACTTGCTGATATTACCGAGTGTCTGTTTTAATACACTGCCGGCCGAAGTGGCCGAGAGGTTCTAGCCGCTTCAGTCTGGAACCGCGCGACCGCTGGGGTCGCAGGCGCGAATCCTGCCTTGGGCATGGATGTGTGTGATGTCCTTAGGTTAGTTAGGTTTAAGTAGTTCTAATTCTAGGGGACTGATGACCTCAGCTGTTAAGTCCCATAGTGCTCAGAGCCATTTGAACCATTTAATACACTCTGTTGCGGCGCTATGGTGAAATTGCACTCCAAAGTGAAAGGGTCCCCAAAAAATATGGAATTTGGAGCTACAATGTGCAGCAAATTACCAGATTATCACATAGAGAAATATTTTTAGGAATGTAGTTCTTCAGTTTTCCTTTTGGATCCCATATTTTTAATCTGTGTTCATTTTTCGTGAAAAAATATTAATCGCACATACTTATCCTCGATTTTATACACTAGTAGATATAGTTTTCTATTACAACCAAAATAAGAATAACGATCTGCAGATCTGTATAATCCAGACATAAGACTCAGACAGTCGTATACAAATATCATCTTCAGTTGAAAATTCCCAAAATTGTATATATGGAATGACTGGCAGCATTAACACTTGTCTCATAAATATATAAACCAATCACAGATATTAGCCATGCGATATTAACTTTTTATCGCAATGTTTCTCAATATTTTCAACACCTATAAGTCGCTCTTTCCTATATGGTAACTATGAAAAGTAACTACTCGTCCTTTGGTATACAGAGATTTGAACCCGTAGCAGCTGTAATTATTCACCAACGCTGTTACCAATAAATAAATATGTAAAACTACAGCAAATAAGTGTAATATTGAAGTTTCAATTTTAGCTGGAAACGCAAACAGCGTTATACGCAACTCATGTAACAATTTCGGTTTGAAGTTGGTAACATGCGAAGTACACTATGCACACTCTGTGGGTATCCCTGGCACTATTGTTCTATGCAGGTAAAGGATTAGTTATTACGGATTTTCAGGAAATTAATGGAATAAGTCTTCTTTCTTTCTCTTTTAAGTTATTATCTATGACGTCATTAACCAAACTGAGAAAAAAATTGTGGTCTCCGCTTGTAAGGTTTCTAGTGTATTTTGCGTATTCAATGAATCTATGTGTCATACTTCATATTTGTACACTTGATTTTTTCGGACTGAAGTTGATATGTTACGCCACAGAGGTTCTGACTATAAGAGATGTGATCTTTGGTTGTCAGTAGCATTATCGTTGCCAGTACCATTCTTTGAGAAGTAACTGGATTTCAGGCTAATATTAACCAAGTTAAGACCCATGCCAGTGGACTCTGGGTACCGCAGAGTCAGAATGTGGTCACCAAAGTGCTCCTCCAGGACGTCAAACAACTCCTGCTTCTATGGAGTCGAGCTCGGTCTTGCATGAACCACATCTTTTCGAAATTTGGTTCACTTTGGATAATAGGGATGAAATCATCTTCCAAATCTGCACGTACCGTTCGGTAGTCACCGTGCCATCGAGGACTACAGCACCGATTATTCCGTGACTGGACATTGTACCGCCTTACAGACCAGACCTGACCTGGCTCAATGCGACTATCATCTCTTTGAGAAAACTGAAAGACTCTCTTCGTTGAACAAGATTTGAATATGATGACTCCCTTGTGCACGCTGCCAAACAGTGGCTCCAACAGGTTGGTCCAGAATTTTACTGTGCGGGTATACAGGCGCTGGTCCCAAGAAGGCGTAAGGCAGTTGAGAGGGATGGAAATTATGTGGAGAAATGCAAATACTGTTCCTAAACGATGTATATACACACTGTAAAACTTTCAAACATGTAGAATAAAGATGGATTCAAAAAAAAATAGTGTGCATTTCTTGTGGAATGACCCTCGTATAATGTAAAATTATAAATCGACACTCGATATTTAAATTCTGATGTCGATATATTGGGTGGTGTGTTCCGCAGATATACAGGGTGTTACAAAGAGGTACGGCCAAACTTTCAGGAAACATTCCTCACACACAAATAAATAAAAGATGTTATGTGGACATGTGTCCGGAAACGCTTAATTTCCATGTTAGAGCTCATTTTAGTTTCGTCAGTATGTACTGTACTTCCTCAATTCACCGCCAGTTGGCCAAATTGAAGGAAGGTAATGTTGACTTCGGTGCTTGTGTTGACATGCGACTCATTGCTCTACAGTACTAGCATCAAGCACATCAGTACGTAGCATCAACAGGTTAGTGTTTATCACGAACGTGGTTTTGCAGTCAGTGCAATGTTTACAAATGCGGAGTTGGCAGATGCCCATTTGATGTACGGATTAGCCGTGGCGCGGTACGTTTGTATCGAGACAGATTTCCAGAACGAAGGTGTCCCGACAGGAAGACGTTCGAAGCAATTGATCGGCGTCTTAGGGAGAACGGAACATTCCAGCCTATGACTCGCGACTGGGGAAGGCCTAGAACGACGAGGACACCTGCAATGGGCGAGGCAATTCTTCGTGCAGTTGACGATAACCCTAATGTCAGCGTCAGAGAAGTTGCTGCTGTACAAGGTAACGTTGACCACGTGACTGTATGGAGAGTGCTACGGGAGAACCAGTTGTTTCCGTACCATGTACAGCGTGTGCAGGCACTATCAGCAGCTGATTGGCCTCCACGGGCACACCTCTGCGAATGGTTCATCCAACAATGTGTCAATCCTCATTTCAGTGCAAATGTTCTCTTTACGGATAAGGCTTCATTCCAAGGTGATCAAATTGTAAGTTTTCACAATCAACATGTGTGGGCTGACGAGAATCCGCACGCAATTGTGCAATCACGTCATGAACACAGATTTTCTGTGAACGTTTGCGCAGGCATTGTTGGTGGTGTCTTGATTGGGCCCCAAGTTCTTCCACCTACGCTCAATGGAGCACGTTATCATGATTTCATACGGGATAGTCTACCTGTGCTGCTAGAACATGTGCCTTTACAAGTACGACACAACATGTGGTTCATGCACGATGGAGCTCCTGCACATTTCAGTCGAAGTGTTCGTACGCTTCTCAACAACAGATTCGGTGACCGATGGATTGGTAGAGGCGGACCAATTCCATGGCCTCCACGCTCTCCTGACCTCAACCCTCTTGACTTTCATTTATGGGGGCGTTTGAAAGCTCTTGTCTACGCAACCCCTGTACCAAATGTAGAGACTCTTCGTGCTGGTATTGTGGACGGCTGTGATACAATACGCCATTCTCCAGGGCTGCATCATCGCATCAGGGATTCCATGCTACGGAGGGTGGATGCATGTATCCTCGCTAACGGAGGACATTTTGAACATCTCCTGTAACAAAGTGTTTGAAGTCACGCTGGTAGGTTCTGTTGCTGTGTGTTTCCGTTCCACGATTAATGTGATTTGAAAAGAAGTAATGAAATGAGCTCTAACATGGAAAGTAAGCGTTTCCGGACACATGTCCACATAACATATTTTCTTTCTTTGTGTGTGAGGAATGTTTCCTGAAAGTTTGGCCGTACCTTTTTGTAACACCCTGTATATCGATGTCTTTGGAAGGGTGTCGATGTATCGATATTTAATCAGGAGCCCTAGTCCACAGCAAAGTGGCTGTGTTATAATATCGGCGCCTGTTTATCACGGCCCCTCTCCGCGCCGCGAGGGTGAGCCGAAAGGCTCGGTAACGGTGCCCGGCGCGCGCTCCGTTAACACTCTGACCGGCGCTGCGAGGCGACCGCTTGCTGCCGGCCGTCCGTCCTTATAATCCGTCGCCGTCGCCGGCTACCTGCCTTCCCCCTAAATAATGCGCGCTCCTCTCTTTTTGGCGCGCCGGCCGCAGGTTGCTTTACGTTTATTGTTTACCCCGTTAGCCGGTGGCCCGCCTCATTGTTCTCTTTAAGGAGCTGAGCGCGTGGCTGCGCGAAACCCGACTCGTTATGTAAAGAGGCTGCTGCGGCGACGGATTCCGGCAGGTCCTACGCGTCGACTCCAGTCGCGAACAAACGGGACAGCCTGACCTCGGTGCTCCGCAGGCACGGAGAGATCATTCGGCGAGAAGTCGCGCGTCCCACGACATTTACAACACGTCTAGCGCAGTTGCTGGGCCTAGTTTATGCGGCATTAATACTTCCTGAACGCGCAGTTAATTTTCTCGTAAAGGGCATTCATTTACAAATTCGAATACTTTTGTTATCAAAACCAGGTAATGTGGAGTTCCTTGGAGCTCCGGTAGCTGGAAAGGGCGCTATGAAGATGCTGACGGTATCTCGGACCAGCAGCACATCTCACAACTACGAAATACGAGCCGTGTTTCTTTTTAAGTAAGTACCGTTTTGAAATTTAAAAAAAGACGTGCTAAGATATCTCAATAATTTTACACTCCTGGAAATTGAAATAAGAACACCGTGAATTCATTGTCCCAGGAAGGGGAAACTTTATTGACACATTCCTGGGGTCAGATACATCACATGATCACACTGACAGAACCACAGGCACATAGACACAGGCAACAGAGCATGCACAATGTCGGCACTAGTACAGTGTATATCCACCTTTCGCAGCAATGCAGGCTGCTATTCTCCCATGGAGACGATCGTAGAGACGCTGGATGTAGTCCTGTGAAACGGCTTGCCATGCCATTTCCACCTGGCGCCTCAGTTGGACCAGCGTTCATGCTGGACGTGCAGACCGCGTGAGACGACGCTTCATCCAGTCCCAAACATGCTCAATGGGGGACAGATCCGGAGATCTTGCTGGCCAGGGTAGTTGACTTACACCTTCTAGAGCACGTTGGGTGGCACGGGATACATGCGGACGTGCATTGTCCTGTTGGAACAGCAAGTTCCCTTGCCTGTCTAGGAATGGTAGAACGATGGGTTCGATGACGGTTTGGATGTACCGTGCACTATTCAGTGTCCCCTCGACGATCACCAGTGGTGTACGGCCAGTGTAGGCGATCGCTCCCCACACCATGATGCCGGGTGTTGGCCCTGTGTGCCTCGGTCGTATGCAGTCCTGATTGTGGCGCTCACCTGCACGGTGCCAAACACGCATACGACCATCATTGGCACCAAGGCAGAAGCGACTCTCATCGCTGAAGACGACGGTTGCGAATGGTCCTCGCCGATACCCCAGGAGCAACAGTGTCCCTAATTTGCTGGGAAGTGGCGGTGCGGTCCCCTACGGCACTGCGTAGGATCCTGCGGTCTTGGCGTGCATCCGTGCGTCGCTGCGGTCCGGTCCCAGGTTGACGGGCACGTGCACCTTCCGCCGATCACTGGCGACAACATCGATGTACTGTGGAGACCTCACGCCCCACATGTTGAGCAATTCGGCGGTACGTCCACCCGGCCTCCCGCATGCCCACTATACGCCCTCGCTCAAAGTCCGTCAACTGCACATACGGTTCACGTCCACGCTGTCGCGGCATGCTACCAGTGTTAAAGACTGCGATGGAGCTCCGTATGCCACGGCAAACTGGCTGACACTGACGGCGGCTGTGCACTAATGCTGCGCAGCTAGCGCCATTCGACGGCCAACACCGCGGTTCCTGGTGTGTCCGCTGTGCCGTGCGTGTGATCATTGCTTGTACAGCCCTCTCGCAGTGTCCAGAGCAAGTATGGTGGGTCTGACACACCGGTGTCAATGCGTTCTTTTTTCCATTTCCAGGAGTGTATTTTTACGTGAAAGCCTGTACCTTAATTAACGCACTGACGCCATTACAGCCGTGCGGGATTAGCCGAGCGGTCTAAGGCGCTTTAGTCATGCACTGTGCGGATGGTCCCGGCGGAGGTTCGAGTCCTCCCTCGGGCGCGCGTGTGTGTGTGTGTGTGTGTGTGTGTGTTTGTCCTATAAGTAGGATGTTTAGGTTCTTATATTGGTAACGCCACCGCCACCTAGCACTCTGTAAGAAAATCACTGGCTGTGCTGTGTGCAGTCTGTGGCTGGTTTGCATTGTTGTTTCCTATTGTAGTGTTGGGCAGCTGGATGTGAACAGCGCGTAGCGTTGCGCAGTTGGACGTGAGCCGCCAGCAGTGGTGGATGTGGGGAGAGAGATGGTGGAGTTTTGAGAGCGGATGATCTGGACGTGTGTCCATCAGAGTGTAAATTTGTAAGACTGGATGTCATGAAATGATATATATACTATGACTTTTAAGGTAAATACATTGTTTGTTCTTTATCAAAATCTTTCATTTGCTAACTAAGCCTATCAGTAGTTAGTGACTTCAACAGTTAGAATCTTTTATTCAGCTGCAGGATTGGCGCTCGCTGTATGGCAGTAGTTCGAGTAACGAAGATTTTTGTGAGGTAAGTGATTCATGAAAGGTATAGGTTATTGTTAGTCAGGGCCATTCTTTTGTAGGGATTTTTGAAAGTCAGATTGCGTTGCGCTAAAAATATTGTGTGTCAGTTTAAGCACATCTACATCTACATCTATACTCCGCGAGCCACCTTACGGTGTGTGGCGGAGGGTACTTATTGTACCACTATCTGATCCCCCCTTCCCTGTTCCATTCACGAATTGTGCGTGGGAAGAACGACTGCTTGTAAGTCTCCGTATTTGCTCTAATTTCTCGGATCTTTTCGTTGTGATCATTACGCGAGATATATGTGGGCGGTAGTAATATGTTGCCCATCTCTTCCCGGAATGTGCTCTCGTAATTTCGATAATAAACCTCTCCGTATTGCGTAACGCCTTTCTTGAAGTGTCCGCCACTGGAGCTTGTTCAGCATCTCCGTAACGCTCTCGCGCTGACTAAATGTCCCCATGACGAATCGCGCTGCTTTTCGCTGGATCATGTCTATCTCTTCTATTAATCCAACCTGGTAAGGGTCCCATACTGATGAGCAATACTCAAGAATCGGACGAACAAGCGTTTTGTAAGCTACTTCTTTCGTCGATGAGTCACATTTTCTTAGAATTCTTCCTATGAATCTCAACCTGGCGCCTGCTTTTCCCACTATTTGTTTTATGTGATCATTCCACTTCAGATCGCTCCGGATAGTAACTCCTAAGTATTTTACGGTCGTTACCGCTTCCAATGATTTACCACCTATGGCATAATCGTACTGGAATGGATTTCTGCCCCTATGTATGCGCATTATATTACATTTATCTACGTTTAGGGAAAGCTGCCAGCTGTCGCACCATGCATTAATCCTCTGCAGGTCTTCCTGGAGTACGTACGAGTCTTCTGATGTTGCTACTTTCTTGTAGACAACCGTGTCATCTGCAAATAGCCTCACGGAGCTACCGATGTTGTCAACTAAGTCATTTATGTATATTGTAAACAATAAAGGTCCTATCACGCTTCCTTGCGGTACTCCCGAAATTACCTCTACATCTGCAGATGTCTTTTATAATTTTTCTAAGAGGACGTTTCAGTCCTTAGGATAATTTAGGTTAAGTAGTGTGTAAGCTTAGGGACTGATGACCTTAGCAGTTAAGTCCCATAAGATTTCACACACATTCGAACATTTTTTTGACGCCATTAGATTCTTCCTTGTTTACGTTGTGTACTGAGTGTTTAAGATGCCTCCGATAAGTGTACTGAGTCCCGCCGGCTGTGAAGTACGAGTTGTTATAAGATTTCTTAGTGCTAAAGGCCTAAAAGCGATCGATGTCCATCGCGAGATCTGTCCAGTTTAATTTTTTAAATTTCAAAACGGTACGTACTTAAAAAACACGCCTCGTACTTCGAAGCTGACAGTACTGAGCGTCCAACGGCTGCTAAATTACGTTCGCGTTCTCCCCTCATTTCTGCCCTCCCCCAGCCACCCATAAAAAATATTGGCACTGCATTTTTAACTTGCCGCAGATACCTAGGATCCATACATATTATAGAACTGTGTGGGCGTGTATGTGTGTGTGAGAGTGTGTGTTCTACATCTCCTGCTAAACCACTGGACCGATTTCAACCAAACTTGGTACACATGTCCCTCATTACCGGGTAATAATCGCTGTCGGGCTAAAAACCATCTACCTATCATAGTTCAGGAAATACGACGTCATAAACAATGAGAAGTGTAAAAATTGTTGCATCATACATGACGCTTAAATTAATTACTTCTGTGTTGCTGACTGTACCTACATAAATATTTGTACAGCACTGTGCAACCCGTAGTTCACGAGATATGGCGTCATAAACTCTGAGATGCGTGGAAAAAATGCAACATCCTGCATGGAATTGTAATACCTTTATTCTTTGTTGCTAATACGTTGCTACTGTCGAGTTAACACGAGGAAATGCCTGACAACTCGCAGTGCTTTTGGCAGCTTTCAACTGCGAAGAGCAAACAGCTTTTGGGCGAAAACAACGGCCGTCTATAGAGCTATACAGAGGCGTTACCATAGAGACGTTTACAAAGTCACGTTGTAGACACGCGAAGCTTGAGGCTTTGCCGACAGTCTAGTTGTAAATATGGTTCTCGTGCGAGACGTCGGATGTCGCTGTGAAAATTCCGCAATATTTCGTGGCGCAGTTGACCGACCCTGAAGATCTCGGTCAGTTGCGCGGACAAAATATCGTGCAATTTTCACATCGACATCAGACGTCTCTCCCGAGAAACATATTTACATATACATTTGTAGATTTTGCATATTTCACTGTACGGCTGTTTCATAATTTCAAAGGTATTTTCACGAATACTTGAAAATGCTTTTTGTCGAGATTAGAATACAAAAACAGTACATTTTTTTGTTTCCGTTTACAATAGAAATCTGTTAGTAAGAATACCCCCGCAAAGACGGGTTTGTAGCTAACTGCAAATAATAAAAGAACAATAAAGTACGTAAAAACTTATTTACGGGTGTATCAGTACAAGTACCTCAATTTAGACTGTATTTCAACGAACTGTACTCGATTTATTTTGAGAAGTACATCTGTTATATAATTCATTTAAGTATTATGATAGCAACAAAGTTACATAACTTCTGGAACCTCCTAGTTCACGGACACGATATAAAATCGAAGGCGGGCACTCGTCACTATCAGTACTTTCCGAGCACCATGCATGTAAACACAGGTCTGCACACATCGATCTACGAGAGCATTTTAATGAGGGGGAAAGCTTTTTATTTTCAGCTACGTCGAGGAAAGTCAATGTTTCTATTACTTTTTCTTATTGGAAGGCATTTCTCTTTCTGTCTTGTGCTAACTTCCTGAGGTTTGGAGTTCCACCAGTGGACTTAAAAACCAAGTGAGATTTACGATAACGATTGAAGCAGAAGAAATGAATTAAAATTTGTGCTGCGGCTGGGCCACGAACCCGGGTCTTCTTCCTTGCTAGGCAGAAATGCTAAACATTACACCACCATGGTTAACACAGCTGCTCGAACCACCCAAGTTGTGTGCCCGCCCCCCCCCCCCCCCAACGAGACTTGGTGCTGTCAATACGAACATACCACGAAACGAAAAGCTGCAGAATCGGTCTCTTGTGTTTCACCATGACCGAAGGAGGAGTGAATTTGACGTGCGAATTAAGCAACGTCTCGCGGAAGGACTTTTCTAACAGTTCCATATGGTTGTATGGACGTTCTGAGCGTTGCACTCAACTAGGCGGAAACTACGCAGTACACCGTAAGCAATAAAAAATTATCTTAAGGTCTCAACTTTTTATTAATCCAGTCTCGAAACTTTTTGGACTGACAGGATATGTCTCTTAGCAGGCCACCGTGGCGTTCAAATAAACTTTCGAATGCTGCTACTACAGTACAAAAAGAAAAAGAAAACGTGTTTACCTGTTATAACACGCTGCTAGGTGGACGAGGTTATGAAGATTACCAGTGATGTCAGGGATCTGACATATATCGAGTGTTTGTGTCGGGCAATAACACAGTTAAATTAAGATAAGCCGCTGAAATTTAAGTTGCTGTGCAAGGTATGGAGGTTCCAGTACGGGGTCAGCGATAAGCGACCTCCTTTACCACCGTCCACTTTTGTATCACTATTAGTAATAAAATTTTCTATCCGCCCACTAGTTCCACAGTAATGGCGATTTACGAAGTAGGGAAGTACACTGAAGCGCCAAAGAAAATGGGATACGCATGCCTATTCAAATACAGAGGTATGTAAACAGGCAGAATATGGCGCAGCGATCGGCAACGCCTTTATAAGACAAGTGTCTGGCGTAGTTGTTAGATCGGTTACTGCTGCTACAATGGCAGGTTATCAAGATTTAAGTGTGTTTGAACGTGGTGTCATAGTCGGCACACAAGCGATTGGACACAGCATGAGTGTACTGTGAATATCAGGAATCCGGTGAAACATCAAATCCGACACCGGTGCGACCCGAAAAAGATCCTGCAAGAATGGGACGATTGAAGAGAATCGTGCAACGTGACAGAAGTGCAAATCTTCCACACACTGCTGCAGATTTCAATGTTGGTCCATCAACAAGTGTCAGCGTGCGAACCATCCAAAGAAACATCATCGATATCGGCTTTCGTAGCCAAAGATCCACTCGTGTACCCTTGATGACTGCACGACACAAAGCTTTACGCCTCACCTGGGCCCGTCAATACCGACATTGGACTGCTTTTACTGGAAACATGTTGCCTGGTCGGACGAGTCTACTTTCAAATTGTATCGAGTGGAGACAACCTCATGAGTTCATGGACCCTGCATCTCAGAAGGGAACTTTTCAAGCTGGTGATGGCTTTGCAATGGTGTGGGGTGTATGCAGTTGCAGTGATATGGGACCCCTGATACCTCTAGATACGACTCTGACAAGCGACACGTACGTAAGTATCCTGTCGTGATCACCTGCATCCATTCATGTCCATTGTGTATTCCGAAGGACTTGGGTATTGCAGCAAGACAATGCGACACCCCACACGTGCAGAATTGCTACAGAGTGGCTTCAGGAATAAATCTTTACAAAATCTATAAACCTGTGTTCCAACAAGTTAAGGTATATAATAACAACAATTATGTACCAAAAACTTTATGTCAAAATTTTATGAATATGAAACGCAAATGTTTTTAAAACCCGTACTGCCTACCGCCATCTAGTTGATGGTGGAGAACCTCTCCATAGGCAGCCGTCGTAGCGCAGCGACTGGTAGCCGCGCACCGTGACTTCCAACGACGTTGCTGCTTTTATTTGGCAACGTAACGGATTGCATGTTCGCTTACAAGACGTAATTGCAGAGCGTCTGGCAGGAAAATTAATTATAACGCAGAGTCAATACGTACAGCTGAAAACGGATATGAAGCACAGGCGGAGGAGCGTCGAGCAATTACGGCCGCAGTAAAGCCCCGGTGGCTTGTAGGGGCTGCCTTTGTTAGTTAGGAGCACATTTTAGCGTTTATTGCCGCCAATGCATAATGCATGAGCGCGCGCGACGCACGCGCGGGAGACGGGACAATACCGACGCTGGGCACGAGAGCTACACCAACTACGCTAGTGTGCTGTAGTGTAGCGAAGTGTACTGTGGCCCTGGACACTGTCTGATCCAAAGTACCCGGACACCTATTAGTGGACGTTGATAAAGGTTTGGTCCACCCTTCGCCTTCATGACGGCTCGAACTCTGCTAGTGATTCTTCCCTCGAGGAGTCTGAATATCTGTGGAAGAATGAGGGACCATTCTTCCTCACGACCTGAAGCCAGAGAAGGTAGTGAGGTTGGACGCTGACGTCTAGTGCGAAGTCCACGTTCTAACTCATGCCACAGATCGGGACTCTGGACAGCCCAGCATATTTCAGGGATATTACTGTTCACAAGCCACTGCCTCACAGATGCTGCTGCATCACAGGGTCACTTTCATGATGATACAAACAACCATCCTGCCCGAATTGTTCTTCTATTATACGCAGTAAACAAGCTGAATAATACACTGAAAAGCCGAAGAAACTGGTGCACCTGCCTAATATCGTGTAGGGCCCCCGCGAGCACGCAGAAGTGTCGCAACACGACGTGGCATGGATTCGACTAATGTCTGAAGTAGTGCTGGAGGGAATTGACACCATGAATCCTGCAGGGCTCTCCATACGAGGGGGTGGACATCTCTTCTGAACAGCACGTTCCAAGGCATCCTAGATATGCTCATTAATGTTCATGTCTGGGGAGTCTGGTGGCCAGCGGAAGTGTTTAAACTCAGAAGAGTGTTCCTATAGCCACCCTCTAGCAATTCTGGACGGGTGCGGTGTCGCATTGTCCTGCTGGAATCGCCCTGTCCGTCGGAATGCACAAGGAACATAAATGCATGCAGGTGATCATACAGCTGCTTAAGTACGTGTCACCTGTCAGAGTCGTAACTAGACATATAAGGGGTCCCATATCACTCCAACTGCACACGCCGCACACCATTACAGTCTCCACCAGCTAGAACAGTACCCTGCTCACATGCAGGGTCCATGCATTCATGAGGTTGTCTCCATACCCGTACACGTCCATCCGCTCGATACAATTTGAAACGAGACTCGTCCGTCCAGGCAACATGTTTCCAGACCCAACAGTCCAATGTCGGTGTTGGCGGGCCCAGACAACGCGTAATCCTTTGTGTCGTGCAGCCTCAAGGGTACACGAGTGGGCCTTCGGCTCCGAAAGCCCATATCGATGATGTTTAGTTGAATGGTTCGAAAGCTGACACTTGTTGATGGCTCAGCTTTGAAATCTGCAGCAATTTGAGGAAGGGTTGCACTTGTGTTACGTCGAACGATTGTCTTAAGTCGTCGTTGGTCCTGTTCTTGCAGGATCTTTTTCCGGCCGCAGCGTTGTCGGAGATTTGATGGTTTACCGGATTCCTGTTATTCACGGTACAGTCGTGAAACGGTCGTACGGGAAAATCCGCGCTTCATCGCTATCTCGGAGATGTTGTGTCCCATCGCTCGTGCGCCGACTACAACACCACGTTCAAACTCACTTAAATCTTGATAACCTGCCACTGTAGCAGCAGTAACCGATCTAACAGAACGCAGCATGTCATTCTCAATGGAGAGAAGTCTTCCAAAGTAAGAGTGATTTCAGGTGTGCCGCAGGGGAGTGTCGTAGGACCATTGCTATTCACAATATATATAAATGACCTTGTGGATAACATCGGAAGTTCACTGAGGCTTTTTGCGGATGATGCTGTAGCATATCGAGAAGTTGTAACATTGGAAAATTGTACTGAAAGGCAGGAGGATCTGCAACGAATCGAGGCATGGTGCAGGGAAAGGCAATTTAATATCAATGTAGACAAATGTAATGTGCTGCGAATACATAGAAAGAAAGATCCTTTATCATTTAGCTACAATATAGCAGGTCAGCAGCTGGAAGCAGTTAATTCCATAAATTATCTGGGAGTAGGCATTAGGAGTGATTTAAAATGGAATGACCATATAAAATTAATCGTCGATAAAGCAGATGCCAGACAGATTCATTGGAAGAATCCTAAGGAAATGCAATCCAAAAACAGAGGAAGTAGGTTATAGTACGCTTGTTCGCCCACTGCTTGAATACTGCTCACCATTGTGGGATCCGTACCAGATAGGGTTGACAGAAGAGAGAGAGAAGATCCAACGGAGAGCAGCGCACTTCGTTACAGGATCATTTAGTGATCGCGAAAGCGTTACGGAGATGACAAACTCCAGTGGAAGACTCTGCAAGAGAGACGCTCATTAGCTCGGTACAGGCTCTTGATGAAGTTTCGAGAACATACCTTCACTGAGGAGTCAAGCAGTATATTGCTCCCTCCTACGTATGTCTCGCGAAGAGACCACGAGGATAAAATCAGAGAGATTAGAGCCCACACAGAGGCATACCGACAATCTTTCTTTCCACGAACAATACGAGACTGGAATAGAAGGGAGAACCGACAGAGGTACTCAAGGTACCCTCCGCCACACACAGTCAGGTGGTTTGCTGAGTATAGATGTAGATGTAGATGTAGACGTAGAACAACTGCGCCAGACACTTGTCTTATACAGGCGCTGCCGAACGCAGAGCCGTATTCTGCTTGTCTACATATCTCTGTATACACATGCATGTACCCGTTTCTTTGGAACCTCAGTGTATATTTAAATCCCTGAGCATTAAGCGTTTTATCAAGCGAAATAAGTGAACCACACCATGACCACAACAAACACCCTGGTACCGTAACACCACCTCCTTCGTACTTAACTGATGGCACTACACATGATGGCATGTATCATTCACCAGGCAATCGGCAAACCCAGACCTTTCCATCGGACTGTCACACGGTAGAGCGTGTTTCATCTCTCCAAATTCCTCGTTTTCAGTCATCCATTATCCAGTGGCGTCGTTCTTTACATCACCTCAAGCGGCGCTTACATTGACTACAGAAATGTGTAGCTCCACCATTGAACCCCATTCATTTTAACTCCGTACGCCGAATTACGTGCTAGTTCGACTGCTGTTAGCACTTCGGAACGCACTAGAGATTCCTTCTACCAGTTTCATGCGCATTTTTACAACCACTCCCTCCAGAATGGTCGACGGTCTCTGTCCGTCAGAACATCAGGTCGTCTTGGCCTTCACAAGCACATGACCAACAGTCGACTTGTGCAGCTTTAGAAGGGTTGAAATGTTCCTGAAGGATGTTTTACTCAGGTTCGTCCAATGACATGTTCACGCTTGAAGCCACTCAGCTCTCCCAATCGCCCCTTTCTGCTGTTACTGTTTCTCTGCTGACGACTCAATACTGTCAGCGTTCTTTTCTACTGGCGGCTTCCGCCTCTCGTGACGTATAGTGGTCAGTTCCGTAATACAGAGGTGTATCGGGATATTTTTGATTCGATAGCACGTCTGGGCCGTAGGAAAGCTTTCTGGCGTAACATAGGCTGCCTAAAAACATAGAATGGAGGAACTAGAGACAACACTGTAAAGTCTCTCGAAGAGCTCATTAAGAGATCTATCAGACCACGAAGTAAGTAAGGTTGGAGAGGAAACGGAGAGTGTTCTTCGCAACGGAATCACCCCGGTATTTGCCTTAAAATTATCTAGAGAAATTACAGAAAACTTAGATCTATTCACTGGACGGGAATTTGAAATCCAGTCCTGCAGGACGGGTGTTAACCTCGTAAGACTCCGTAAATCTGCTGTCGGTATCTCTAGGTATGGAACTAACCATGTATGCGAGTAGAAATATTTGGAATAATTGCGACAAACGCAGGGATCGATGTGATCCAATCATCTTCTGTTTTTAATGCACTCATTATGTTTCTTAATGATGTGGGAGGAGACGTGGCTGGCTGGGACGGACAGTTATCTGAGGTCGGCGCTGCCAACTGTCCAACCACAGGGTACCTCATACTGCTCAGTCTGTCCGAATGAAGTTACTCTCAACCTTCTCCGAATACGGCTTCAGACGTCGGAGAGAAGTACTCTGGGCCTGTGGTACCTATGGCCTACGACACAGTATGCGGCACATATTAACTGAGTGTATTTTATATTGTTATAAGAGTGCAGAACCCATTTCAGCTGATGACGGGACGAGTGTGATACAGCTTTCAAAATTTTATGTAGTGCCTGGAGTCCATACTAAGCACTTAGGCTGGAGATCCGTGTGTGTTGCACAATGGTTGACTCATCCTTTCTATTCCAGCGATCAGCGAGTCGCAGCTATCAGCGTACTATTTCAGTTCTTACCACTGAGTTCATCTTTGCAAGGTATGTGTGTGTGTGTGTGTGTGTGTGTGTGTGTGTGTGTGTATTTCTGTATTTCAGTTTACTGTTCTGTCACTTTCATGCAAACTCACCTCATCAAAATTTGGTGCGGATACTGAAGACATTGCTGTCGTGCTCGGAAACGAAAGCTCGTCATCGTCATCATCATCATCATCATCATCATCATCATAAACTTATGTTTCCTTCTTTACCGTATATCGTGCAAACAGCCGGAGAGCAACAATAAAATTCGCCTGGAGAATGAGATGAAATAAGTTACTTTATTTAATGACAGGAAAAATATTATTTACAGAGTAATTACATCAAATTTAGTATGTCCCAATTTTCGATTATGTATTATCTGCTTACATTATGTTGTCAGGAAATGTCCGAAACAGTTTTTCGGAACAATTTCATTCTGGTCACTCTGTAACTTTTCATCGAGTTTTGTTACAAACATTAAATTTTTGGTGTGTCAAAGACCCTTTCTTGGTATTAGATCTCGTCCTCCTCCCCCCCCCCCTTCTCTCTCTCTCTCTCTCTCTCTCTCTCTCTCTCTCTCTCTCTGTGTGTGTGTGTGTGTGTGTGTGTGTGTGTGTGTGTGTGTGTTTTATGTGTCTTCAATTTCAATTTAACTTTTTCACAAGAATAAATTTTTTATCTGTTTTATCGGCACGTCATTGTCTTACGCAAAGACGTTGACTTTATTGGTGGAAATACTTTAGTCTCTTTAAACTCCTTCCAGCATTAACTGCGTTATCCTGCTGCTGCTTTTTTCTCCCGAAGTGAAAATGCCGTTTCATTATATGGTGGTTTGTCTTAGTCGACTCACAAACTCATTAACGTACGATATTCCCGCACCCTCCTAAAAGCGTTCCTCTGTTAGTTTTTGTTTGAGCACAGAGCTTTTCTCGTCTTCTTATTTCGCAGCACTTCTGTCAGAAGAAGCCGGGAGTCGCAGATCTTAAGGAGTAGGGAGAGAGAGAGAGAGAGAGAGAGAGAGAGAGAGAGAGAGAGCAGCTGTCGTCAGCGACCGTCGCTTATCGGGGCTTGCTGCGGCCGCTCGGCCAGTGTTCCGGGCCGCCGTGTCACTCAGCTGGATGAATTGAGCCCAAACACAATAGGTGCGAATTAACCTGCCACGCCTAATCGCGTAGGCACGCCGCATTTTCTCCTGTCCGGCCCCCTCCATCCATCAGCGAACAATGAGACCGTTTTAATTGGCATGCTTCCACCGGCCGATAACATCGCACTTTGAGAGATACCGGAGTCCAAAAAATGTTTATAAACTGCAGCACGACCTTGCTGTACCCGTCACGTATAATGCGGAGCGTCGATTAATCGAAAACTTTAGAACTTGTCACGGTCTTGAATTACCGAACAGTTGAATTCAATCTAGTGAAACGTGAGCTGCAGTTCTTGCCGCTCTTGGCTGTAATGATTGTATCTGACACATTAAAACTGTGCACTTGACCGGTACTCCATTATCCAATTTATTACTTCGTATTTACTCCCTAAGTCACCGTACACTGAGTGGTAGAGGGTATTTAGTAACAACATTAGCCATCCACTTGTAAATCTTGGACTGTTGTCATTAATTCCCTTCTCACAGGTGAGTAATGTCTTACGCCTAGAAAAATGTCCCCGTCACCACAATAGTGATAGCATCAGACTTCTTGTCTTACTGCAGATATTTTTGCCGAAAATTGCTGTATGAATATATATGGGGATGGGTGAGACGGTTACACACTGTTGGGTTCGACTTCATACACAACGGTAAGGAGATGTTGGCTACAGAATGGTACGGCAAAGATGGACAGAAGCAGAAATTATTAGAGAACAAGACAATAGAGCACACAGAAGATTTACTTGTATTCCTCCAACTGTATAAAGACTAACTAACCTAAGAACATCACACACATCCATGTCCGAGGCAGGATTCGAACCTGCAACAGTAGCGGTCGCGCGGCCTCGGACTGAAACGCCTAGGACCGCTCGGCTACCGCGGCCGGGCCCTAAATTTATTTGATTTCTTTTAGTAGCCATGTGGATAACCTCGCACTTGTCTTTGTTTGTTTCTTTATTGTGCGGTTCGGCCCCCAGTGGAGGCCCCCCCCCCTCCTGCCTCCCCCTCCCCAGGGAACATCTCATGCCAGACGAGTGTAACCCCAAATGTGTGCGTGGTAGAGTAATTATGGTGTCCGCGTAGGTGGAGACAGTGTTTGCGCAGCATTCGCCGACAGTGTAACTGAGGCGGAATAAGGGAAAGCAGCCCGCATTCGCCGAGAGAGATGGAAAACCGCCTTAAAAACCAGCCACAGACTGTCGTCACTAATCCGCCGGGCGGATTCGTGCCGGGGACCGGCACGCCTTCCCGCTCGGGAAGCAGCGCTTTAGACCGCGCGGTTAGCCCGGCGGGCTAGTAGCGCTTAATAACATACTTTTTTTTAACAGCCGCGTAGAAACTATGATCTTACAACGTAATATAAATAATTCGAAGTCTAAATGTCTGAGTCTTTTTTGCGGAGTAACTCCCATAAAAACGAACTCGATGCGTAAATTGTCCCAAGCTTCTCGCGATTTTCGTTCACAATAGCCAATAACAAGAATAAAAACTTGTAACATAACGAGAGGCGATGTGAATTGTTAGAGAGATAGCAAACTATATATCTGTACGTGTAATTGAAAACCTGTGGCTGTTGGCAGCACTCCCACCTGTATAAGCCGAAACCCAGATCTGGTTCATAAAGCAAGTGGCATACCTGTTACAAAGCAAACAAGCTGCCATTAGTAACGTCTTTGGATAAACGTTTGACAGCGCGCTATGAATAAATGATGGTTGCGCTTATATTTTTCACATCTTAGGCTCGCTTAATCCCAGTGTAGAGGCAGTGCCTTTGTCCCAGGACCGGTCGGAGGTTCCGCGACGGTTCAGCGAATCGCTGCGACACGGTAATTTATCACGGCCTCCCTCTGGAGCACTGCGTTTATTCGACCCGAGAAGAGGGCACAGGCGACGTGCGCTGTGTGGAGACTCTGTGTACCCGTCCGTGTCGGGATTAACGGCGGCCTACTGCCACATTCCCGCCGTTTGTTTTTCGTTTCTAATACTACCAGCTGAGCAAGGCGCTTCGTCTTGACTGTCGGTGGGTAACGGGCAGGAAACCTTGCGGTAAGGGGCCTCTATGTACAGGACAACCACCCTGCAACAACAGCGGCGCGAAAAGTAATCTCCTCGTGCATTTCGGCTGCTCGATGTTCTTAGCAAATTAGCGAGTCGAGCAGTCCACACTTGCTCACTAAAAGCTAAATCTGCCCAATTTTAAGGAAAAGGTTTGGTAATTAGCTTGATGCTCGACCTAGCTAGTCGTGTTTTCCTATACAGTGATGGATGGAAGGGAATGGCGAAGAACTGACAAATCGCAAGCTGAGGGTGGTCTCATTTCCACTGTGCAGCGGAATGTGAATGTATGTTGTAAGGACTTCACACATACACTGTCGAATCACAGTAATGTGCCTGCCAAAAGCCTGAATAGCCACCTTTTGCAGAGCGGACCACCTGCGAGATGTGCAGGAAGAGACTGAGTGAGGTTCTGGGAGGTTGGTTGGTTGGTTGGTTGGTTTGAGGATTAAAGCGACCAAACTGCAGAGGTCATCAGTCCCTTGTTTCATAAACACACACAGCACAGTGAAACCGTCCACCAGTCAGGCGAAGCACTAAAATTATAATTCCGGGGGAAGAAAATCCCCATGGTCAATGGTAAGACAACACGGAAAACGGAGCAAAGCAACAAAAACAACATAGAGAACAAAGGCAGAAGGAATTAAAACTGCACAGCAGAGGACTGTGGCTGGCTGATCACGAAAATAATAGGATGAGCCAGCCACTGTGCAACACGTTAAAACCTCCAGCCTAAAAGATTAGGGTGGAGTCGAATTACAACACAAAACAAAGTAAAAGATACAGCACAAAAGAGGGTGGCGCAATAAAATTAGAGGGATCTATAAAAGCCACTTGCTCGAAGAAGGGGAGGTACCGACAGGCATGTGGAGCTATGCCGACTATTGAGCCGTGGTCAGCTGCACTAGATTTCTCGGTTGAGCATCCGTGGCACCAACAGCCCGATCTGGATGGTCTCACAACTTTTCGATTGAGTTTACACGGGGCTGAGTTTGGTGCCCAGAGAAGTACGGTAAACTCATGCTGGTGCTCCTCGAACTACGCACATATTTTGCGAGTTGTGTGACAGTTTGCGTTGTCATGCTGGTAAGGCCATCGTGCAGAGGGAAGTACAGTGTTTGTAGGGGTGGAAAATGGTCCCTAAGGCCAGGATGCATACTAATGTTGATCCACTGTGCCTTCCAAATCACCCAGGGAATGCCGCGAAAATATTCCCCTGATCATTATGCTCCCTCCTCTGGCGTGGACCTAAGGACGATTGTTGCAGGATGTTTGCTTTCAGTCCGATGGAACATGAAACGTGATTCGTCTGGAGAGGCCGCCTGTAGCCACTCAGCTGACGCCCAGCTGCGGCACTGGCGTGCGAGTTCCAGTCTTAGTCGCCGATCAGTATGGATGCACCAGTGTTTAATAAGGGTAGTAGGAGTATTCATCGAACTACAGACCTATATCATTGACGTCGGTTTGCAGTAGGGTTTTGGAGCATATACTGTATTCAAACATTATGAATCACCTCGAAGGGAACGATCTATTGATACGCAATCAGCATGGTTTCAGAAAACATCGTTCTTGTGCAACGCAGCTAGCTCTTTATTCGCACGAAGTAATGGTCGCTATCGACAGGTGATCTCAAGTTCATTCCGTATTTCAAGATTTCCGGAAAGCTTTTGACACCGTTCCTCACAAGCGACTTCTAATCAAGCTGCGGGCCTTTGAGGTATCGTCTCAGTTGTGCGACTGGATTCGTGATTTCCTGTCAGGAAGGTCGCAGTTCGTAGTAATAGACGGAAAATCATCGAGTAAAACTGAAGTGATATCAGGTGTTCCTCAGGGAAGCGTCCTGGGGCCTCTGCTGTTCCTGATCTATATAAATGACCTGGGTGACAAACTGAGCAGTTCTCTTAGGTTGTTCGCAGATGATGCTGTAATTTACCGTCTAGTAAGGTCATCCGAAGACCAGTATCAGTTGCAAAGCGATTTAGAAAAGATTGCTGTATGGTGTGGCAGGTGGCAGTTGACACTAAATAACGAAAAGTGTGAGGTGATCCACATGGGTTCCAAAAGAAATCCGCTGGAATTCGATTACTCGATAAACAGTACAATTCTCAAAGCTGTCAATTCAACTAAGTACCTGGGTGATAAAATTACGAACAACTTCAGTTGGAAAGACCACATAGATAATATTGTAGGGAAGGCAAGCCAAAGGTTCCGTTTCATTGGCAGGACACTTAGAAGATGCAACAAGTCCACTAAAGAGACAGCTTACACTGCACTCGTTCGTCCTCTGTTAGAATATTTCTGTGCGGTGTGGGATCCTTATCAGGTGGGATTGACGGAGGACATCGAAAGGGTGCAAAACAGGGCAGCACGTTTTGTATTATCACGTGATAGGGGAGCGAGTGTGGCAGATATGATACGCGAGTTGGGATGGAAGTCATTAAAGCAAAGACGTTTTTCGTCGCGGCGAGATCTATTTACGAAATTTCAGTCACAAATTTTCTCTTCCGAATGCGAAAATATTTTGTTGAGCCCAACCTACATAGGTAGGAATGATCATCAAAACAAAATAAGAGAAATCAAAGCTCGAACAGAAATGTTTAGGTGTTCGTTTTTCCCTCGCGCTGTTCGGGAGTGGAATGGTAGAGAGATAGTATGATTGTGGTTCGATGAACCCTCTGCCAAGCACTTCAATGTGAATTGCAAAGTAGTCATGTAGATGTAGATGTAGATGCACGAACCAAGCGTCTGCTGCTGAGGCTCATAAGCAGCTGCGTTCGCTGAACAATCGTTGAGGGGACACTGTTGGTAGCCCTTTGGCTAATCTGAGCCGTCAATGGCTCAACAGTTGCACGTCTATTCGCCCGTACAGACATTCACATCCATCGTTCACTTCTATCATCTATATACTTATATGGATATGGTGACTGTTCTTTCGGACATGTCCCAAAGAACAGACATCATATCCATGTAAGTACACTACTGGCCATTAAAATTGCTACACCACGAAGATGACGTGCTAAAGATGCGAAATTTAACCGACGGGAAGAAGATGCTGTGATATGGCAAATGATTAGCTTTTCAGAGCATTCACACAAGGTTGGCGCCGGTGGCTACACATACAACGTGCTGACATGAGGAAAGTTTCGAACCGATTTCTCATACAGAAACAGCAGTTGACCGGCGATGCCTGGTGAAACGTTGTTGTGATGCCTCGTGTAAGGAGGAGAAATGCGTACCATCACTTTTCCGACTTTGATAAAGGTCTGATCGTAGCCTATCGCGATTGCGGTTTATCGTACCGCGACACTGCTGCTCGCGATGGTCGAGATGACTGTTAGCAGAATATGGAATCGGTGGGCCGTCCGGTGTGGCCGAGCGGTGCTAGGCGCTGCAGTCTGGAACCGCGAGACCGCTACTGTCGCAGGTTTGAATCCTGCCTCGGGCATGGATGTGTGTGACGTCCTTAGGTTAGTTAGCTTTAAGTAGTTCTAAGTCAAGGGGACTGATGACCTCAGAAGTTAAGTCCCATGGTTCTCAGAGACATTTGAACCATTTTTTTTGGAATCGGTGGGTTCAGGAGGGTAATACGGAACGCTGTGCTGGATCCAAACGGCCTCGAATCACTAGCAGTCGAGATGACAGGCATCTTATCCGCATGGCTGTAACGGATCGTGAAACCACATCTCGATCCCTGAGTAAACAGATGGGGACGTTTGCAGGACAACAACCATCTGCACGAATAGTTCGACGACGTTTGCAGCACCATGGACTACCAGCTCGGAGACCGTGGCTGCAGTTACCCTTGCGCTGCGTCACAGACAGGAGCGCCTGCGATGGTGTACTCAACGACGAAGCTGGGTTCACGAATGGCAAAACGTCATATTTTCCGATGAATCCAGGTTCTGTTTACAGCATCATGATGGTCGCATCCGTGTTTGGCGACATCGCGGTGAACGCACATTGGAAGCGTGCATACTTTGAACAGTGGACGTTACATTTCAGATGTGTTACGACCCGTCTCTCTACCCTTCATTCGATTCCTGCGAAACCCTACATTTCAGCAGGATAATGCACGACCGCATGTTGCAGGTCCTGCACGGGCCTTTCTGGATACAGAAAATGTTCGACTGCTGTCCTGGCCAGCACATTCTCAAGATCTCTCACCAATTGAAAACGTCTGGTCAATGGTGGCCGAGCAACTGGCTCGTCACAATACGCGAGTCACTACTCTTGATGAACTGTGGTACTGTGTTGAAGCTGCATCGGCAGCTGTACCTGTACACGCCATCCAAGCTCTGTTTGACTCAATGCCCAGGCGTTTCAAGGACGTTATTACGGCCACAGGCGGTTGTTCTGGGTACTGTTTTCTCAGGATCTGTCCACCCAAATTGCGTGAAAATGTAATCACATGTCAGTTCTAGTATAATATAATTGTCCGAAGAATACCCGTTTATTATCTGCATTTCTTCTTGGTGTAGCAATTTTAATGGCCAGTAGTGTAATCAATCACCAAAATTATTTGTCTCTCTTAAAGAAATGGCTTCTGGAATACTACTTATTGACCACCAAAGAAGTTGGCAGCAACCATTCTACGATGGATGGCGTGCTGATAAGCGTAAAGCAGTGCTTAACATAATCATAGGATTGCGCCCAATGAAGCCGTGCTGTCCAACATTTTAATAACACATAACACATCTTCTCAGAACCGGGGCGCCAACAGGCACGAACTAGATATGCATTAACTCTAGAATCGTGTCGCCGCTCAGATGAAGCAATTTTGTACGACCACGAATGCATGTCGCATGCATTATTATTATTACAGGACGTGACACAAGCGAAAAACGTGACGGAGCCGAATGGTCTGCGCTGCGTCGGAAGCGCATTTGTCGCACAAATGAGATACGTGTCCCTGTGCTACTGTGAGCATGAGCCATTTACATAGACATTGTGGACCTAGTACTTTCGTAACGGAATTTACGCGTGAACAAGGAACGGCCCATGACACTTGAAGAACTTTCGCCGTATTTTGGAGTCTGGGAGCAATATGAACTTAGTTCGTTATGTATGCGTACTGTTACGATTCTGCCACAGAGGAAAAGAAAACAGATTTTTTTATCACATCCACGATACACTGTGGACGTATGGCATTCTAACTACTGTAAGTTCGATCCTTAAAGTGTAGACAAACAGAATAATATAAAAAAATATAATATTGCACCGATGATAATTGTGTTGAACTTCTATCACAAAATGGCTCTGAGCACTATGGGACTTAACATCTGTGGTCATCAGTCCCCTAGAACTTAGAACTACTTAAACCTAACTAACCTAAGGACATCACACATAATCCTAAGTAACCTAAGGACATCACACACATCCATGCCCGAGGCAGGTTCGAACGTGCGACCGTACCGGTCGCGCGGTTCCAGACTGAAGCGCCTAGAACCGCTCGGCCAATACGGCCGCCTTCTATCACACTAAAGTGATTTCAAAAGTAAGGAAAAATCGGTAGAAATAATAACAATAAGAAAGATTGCTATAACAATAACTATTACTGTTATTATTATTGTTATTACTATTATTATTTCGTGTGGTACAACGGCCTGGTACAAGTGTTTCAATCGGACGCCACTTACGTGTTCTTAACTTATCTCAGTTAACCAACTGAATAAAGATGATCTACAGTAGTTGTAATTATCACCTCAAACATGTTGGTAGTTTGTTTGTTCATGTCTACATTCCTAGATTCGTTTAACCAATACCAGATTTTTCCATAAAAACACGGGAGAACTGCCGGATGTCAGTAACGTTACTGACATCTGGCAGTTCTCCCGTGATTTTATGGAACAATCAGTACTCCGGGAAAGCTTTAAACATCACATCAATACCAGATTTGTGACAACGTATTCTACGATTATTTATAAAGACACAGAGGCAGTAGCTAGGATATTTTAATTATTTTTTTATTGCCCCATTTTATTTTGGCTCCACTAGTGGCGTGATACCGAGGAGTGGCGTGTAGATTTCAGTGTGTTCCAGGACTGCGAACATATACCTGGATAAAAATAGAAACGAAAGTAACCTTACTCTGAGGTGACAAAAGTCATATGATACCTGCTAATATCGTCTCGGATCTCCGTTTGTCCAGCATAGTGCAAAAACTTGACGTGGCACAGATTCCATAAGTCGTTGGAAGTCCATTGCAGAAATACTGACAAGGGAACCTCCCCATCGCACCCCCCTCAGATTTAGTTATAAGTTGGCAGAGTGGATAGGTCTTGAAAAACTGAACACAGATCAAACGAGCAAACAGGAATAAGTTATGTGGAACTACGAAAAAAATAAGCAAAATACACAAAGTGAGTATTCCATGATGGATAAGCAATATCAAGGAGAGTGTGAACGTAGGAGCGCCGTGGTCCCGTGGTTAGCGTGAGCAGCTGTGAAACGAGAGATCCTTGGTTCAAGTCTTCCCTCGAGTGAAAATTTTAATTTTTTGTTTTCAGACAATTATATCTGTCCGCCTGTCCGTCCGATGCGATCACTTTTTTGGGAGTGATAATCACATCCACAAGAAAACCTAAATCGGGCAAGGTAGAAGAATCTTTTTACCCATTCGCCAAGTGTACAAGTTAGGTGGGTCGACAACATATTACTGCCATATGACGCACATGCCGTCACCAGTATCGTATAGAATATATCAGACGTGTTTTCCTGTGGAGGAATCCGTTGACCTATGACCTTGCGATCAAATGTTTTCGGTTCCCATTGGAGAGGCACGTCCTTTCGTCTACTAATCGCACGGTTTTGCGGTGCGGTCGCAAAACACAGACACTAAAGTTATTACAGTGAACAGAGACGTCAATGAACGATCGGACAGATCATAACTTTGCGAAAATAAAGAAAGTAAATTTTTCACTCGAGGGAGGACTTGAACCAAGGACCTGGCTGCTCACGCTAACCGCGGGACCACGGCGCTCCTGAACTTCCACCGTCCATGTTGTTGCCTATGTTGCGCAAGGACTACTCAGTTTGTACATTTTGCTAATTTTTTCGTAGTTCCACACAATTTCTTCCTGTTTTCTCGATTGATCTGTGTTCAGTTTTTCAAGGCCTATCCACTGTTCCGACTTATAACTTAATCTGAGGGGGGGTGTGATGGGGAGGTTCCCTTGTGAGCAATGCTGCCTGTGTAGCCGTCCATATTTGCGAAAGCGTTGCCGGTGCTGGATTCTGTGCTCGAACTGACTTCTCGATTAATCCGCAGGTCGGGCGATCTGGATGGCCTTGTGATTCTCTCGAACTGTCCAGAATGTTCTTCAAACCATTCACGATGAACTGTGGCCCGGTAACATGGCGCACTGTCATCCATCAAAATTGCATCGTTGTTTGGGAACATGAAGTCCGTGAATGGCTGACAATGGTCTCCATGTAGCCGAATATAACAATTTCCAGTCAGTGATCAATTCTGTTGGACAACAGGACCCAATACATTCCATGTAAACACAGCACGCACTATTATGGAGCCGCCACCAATTTGCACAGTGCCTGTTTGACAGCTTGGGTCCGTGGCTTCGTGGTGTCTGCACCACACTCGAACCCTACCATCAGCTCTTACCGACTGAAATCGGGGCTCACCTGAGCAGACCACGGTTTTCCAGTCGTCTACGGTCCATCCCATATGATCACGAGCCCAGGAGAGGCGCTGCATTGACGAACTACGGTACATCTACATCTACATTTATACTCCGCAAGCCACCCAACAGTGTGTGGCGGAGGGCACTTTACGTGCCACTGTCATTTCCTCCCATTCCTGTTCCAGTCACGTACGGTTCGCGGTAAGAACGACTGCCGGAAAGCCTCCGTGAGCGCTCGAATCTCTCTAATTTTACATTCGTGATCTCCTCGGGAGTTATAAGTAGGGGGAAGCAATATATTCGATACCTCGTCCACAAACGCACCCTGTCGAAACCTGGACAGCAAGCTACACAGCGATGCACAGCGCCTCTCTTGTAGAGTATGCCACTTGAGTTTGCTAAACATCTCCGTAACGCTATCACGCTTACCAAATAACCGTGTGACGAAACGTGCCGCTCTTCTTTGGATCTTCTCTATCTCCTCTATCAACCCGACCTGGTACGGATCCCACACTGATGAGCAATACTGAAGTATAGGTCGAACGAGTGTTTTGTAAGCCACCTCCTTTGTTAATGGACTACATTTTCTAAAGTCTCTCCCAATGAATCTCAACCTGGCACCCTCCTTACCAACAATTAATTTTATATGATCATTCCACTTCATATCGTTCCGTACGCATTCTCCCAGATATTTTACAGAAGTAACTGCTACCAGTGTTTGTTCCGCTATCATACAATCATACAATAAAGGATCCTTCTTTCTATGTATTCGCCGTACATTACACTTGTCTATGTTAAGGGTCAGTTGCCACTCCCTGCACCAAGTGACTATCTGCTGCAGATCTTCCTGCATTTCGCTGCACTTTTCTAACGCTGCAACTTCTCTGTATACTACAGCATCATCCGCGTAATGCCGCATGGAACTTCCGACACTATCTACTAGGTCATTTATATATATATTGTGAAAAGCAAGGCTGAACCGACGGGCATTGCTTACCTACGAAAGAGAATGATGAGGACAGACGGTATCTCATATGAGATAATATAAAATGATGTTGCGAGTTAAGTGATGAAGAAAATAGCAAGCGGCCTTGTAGGAGCGATATGGAAACAAGAAGCCCGAGACGACGACTTCTAAGGAAGGACCTGCTCATCAACTTTACTACAGAAAAGTGTGAGACGCCACTTACCAGAACGGTGCAGCAGCACTCGCAAATGCGTCCCACGCCGGGATGGGAACTCATCAGAGATACCGTAACGCTCGGCTTAGCAGGGAGTATTGAATACCGCAGATGACGTGCTACCTGTATTGAGCCGCGAAGCACTCCGGCCGCTACTGACTGGTTTTGCTCGCAGACAGGGGAAGCTGCAGACGTCTTTAGCGGCGGCGCACGATCTCACGATCCGGACCCAGCAAGCGGCCCGTATCGTTAACCGCGATCTGCTGCCCGCTAATAGAACGGGAGCCTGCCGTCCTGCACATTCGCGAAAGTGTGCCCCGGCCTTCCGGGGACGTCCGCGACTGACTCCACATTTTTTTTTTTTGTTCCCCTTTTCTTAACACTGTCATCAGCGGCACTTGCCGCCTGACATCAAGAACGCGTTACGAACGAAGACAGAAGCATAAAACTAATATTTACAAATTGTTTTTAACGAAACAGGTACAGCATCTCAACGACTTGGTTCAACTGGACGTACATGTCCAGTTATACTCCTGTAGCCACCTTATGGTGTATGGTCGAGGGTACTTCAGGAACCCCTACAAATTATCTGACTCCCTTCTCTCCCCCCCCCTCCCCCTCGTCACAGGGGTGCTCAGTTCTACTTCATTACTATACTGTTACTGGTTAATCCATTCAGTCGTTTCTGATGGTTTTTAATTCAAATTTTCGACTTCTAAATTATCTAATTTCATCATTTCGGTTGAACTCGCCTGTCAGAAGCACACGAACGGATGTTCGAAGGATCACTGCATCATGCTTTTTCACAAGACAGGCACTTCAGTTTCATATTTTTCGGCCGATACCGAGCCTGCGACTCACAAACAAAATGTCCCCCCTGTAGGGGAATAACATTAACGGGATTCACGGGTACAGGTATAATACATGGACGACGATATATGGAAGTTTGAGTTTGGCTGTGTGTGGTGCTCGGACAGCAGAATCGGGTAAGGCGACCGCTTACGTAAAGCGCGAAATGGTTCGAGTTTCTAACAGGACTAAATTTCCATTGTCGTCATTCCATTCCACAGCTGGAGATAGTTCATATTCGCAATTCAAAATACATTTATGTCTACCACAAGTATAGCTAAAGACTGCCCAGTTTCGAAATCATGCCAAATAAATACCATCAAGAGAAAAAAGCAAAAATGAGGAAAGGTGCGAGACAAGGATGTGTTCTTTATCCTCTCATATTCAGTGCTTACATCCAGGAAGCCATAGTCCAGATTCGCGAAAATTTTGAGGTGGGGATCAAAGTTAGTGGGTAGATCACAGTCATGCTACGTTACGCATTCGATGTTGCTGTGAACAAGGAGACGAAAGATGATCTATAGAAGCTCCTCCACACAATGGAAAGGATTTTCTGCACTCAGTATTGTATGAGAATAAACAAGCGAATGAATAAAGAAATGGTGTGCAGTGTTGAAGAAGAGTATGAACCAAATAGAATTAGAAGAGGGGAACTAGAAATGATAATGGAATTTACCTATTTGGGAAGCAGGATTACAAGGGAAGGTAAAGCAGGAAATAAACAGTAAGAAAAATACAGCAGGCTAAAGTTACATTTAGTTTTAGGAAGAACTTACTGACCAGCAAGAACTCCAGTCTGTAAATAAGGGAACAGATAACGAAAGCACTTCCCCATACGGGTGTGAAACTTAAACATTAAGAAAACAAGATAGAAGAGGGCTAGAAGAGCTGGCGAATTGGTGCCACGAAATGATGATGAAAACCAGCTGAAAAAGTAGACTTACTACTGAAGAGGTGCTGAGATGAGTACAGGAAACCAGATGTCTGTGGAGACACGTCCAGATAAGAAGAGAAACTGGGAGGACACGTTTTGAGACATCATATAATCATCGGAACTATAGCAGAAGGAGTTACTGAGGCAAAGACTCACCGGGGACGACAAAGGATGTCATACATCCAGCAGATTATGAATGATGTGGGATACACCACATATGCAGAAACGGAGAGAAAGGCAGATAGAAGACGGGAATGGAGTACTGCTGCAAACAGACCTCATGGTTGAACACTAAAAGGAAGAGAGAGAGAGAGTGAAAAACCACTTACAAAACAGCTAAACGGATTATCCAATAATAGTTTATTAACCTCGAATTTTGCTTATTTTCTCCTCATGGCAATTTTAGGAAATGTATCTGGGGAGGAAGTAATTGATTTCCTGCCTCTTCATAGATAATACTTCCACGAATTTATAACAATAAATCATGCAGTAATATACACACATCAGAAAAGTTTTGTATCATCCCGGTTCCCAGAACTACTGAAGATAGACTTGGACTAAGGACATTGTATCACAGACACAGTCCCTTTGACTGTTCAGAGATGTCACTAAAGCAGCCCAAAGATTTAAACAACCATGCATGAGCATGCCTATTAGACGAAGGGAGTCCGAAAGCCGATCAGTTACAGTCATTCCACCACGAAGGAGGTACACGGCTCATGTTGTGTGTAGTTCAACCATGCGTAGACGGTCAATACCGCGGTTAGATCGCGTCCGCATTGTTACTTTGTGCCACGAAGGGCTCTCAATAAGGGAAGTGTCCAGGCGTCTCAGAGTGAACCAAAGCGATGTTGTTCGGACATGGAGGAGATACAGAGAGACAGGAACTGTCGATGACGTGCCTCTCCCAGACCGCCCAAGGGCTACTGCTGCAGTGGATGACCGCTACCTATGGATTATGGCTCGGAGGAACCCTGATAGCAACGCCTCCATGTTCAATAGTGCTTTTCGTGCAGCCACAGGACGCCGACTCGAACTGTGCACAATAGGCTACATGATGGGGAACTTCACTTCCGACTTCCATGGCGAGGTCGATCTTTGCAAGCACGGCACCATGCAGCGCGTTACAGATGGGCCCCAAAACGTGCCGAATGGACCGCTCAGGATTGGCATCACGTTCTCTTCACCGATGAGTGTCGCATATGCCTTCAACCAGACAATCGTCGGAGACGTGTTTGAAGGTAAGCCTGTCATGCTGAACGCCTTATACACACTGTCCAGCGAGTGCAGCAAGATGGAGATTCCCTGCTCTTTTGGCTTGGTATTATGTGTTGTCGAAGTACGCCGCTGGTGGTCATGGAAGGCGCCGTAATGGCTGTACAATATGTGAATGCCATCCTCCGAGTGATAATCCAACCATATCGGCAGCATATTGGCGAGGCATTCGTCTTCATGGACGACAATTCGCGCCCCCATCTTGCACCTCTTGTGAATTACTTCCTTCAGGATAACGACATCGTTCGACTAGAGTGGTCAGCATGTTCCCCATGCATGTGGAAGCCACGGAACACGGCATCAATCTGGGCGCCTTTGATTTCATAGGCGAACAGAGCTAACGGTTAAAGGTCCGCGGAGCGAAAACCGCCGGCAGCGAATGGCTTCATATATGGCGCGGCAAGCCGTCGCGTGTATGACAGCCGAGTTCACGGGAGTGACAGCGGGCTACGTGACTGGTTTGCAGATAAACGAACCGCGAGAATGGCGTGCGTGGGCTTTAATTAAAAAACGAAAAGGATCGGGAGCGAGCGTGGCGCGGGTCGTGCCCAACATTCCGCGCCGTAATTGCGTCTGATTATCTTTCGAAATGAGCCGGCCGTCTCAATTACGGCACCACGGCCGGCCTTGGCCACGGAGAGCGTTTTTCGATCGCTGAGGGCCGGCGAGGCGATGAATGCTGCGACCACCGCCTGCAGTGACAAAGAGGACAAGACAGACCCTTGCCTAAGATACGAAAATACTTCCTGTAGGGCAGTCGGATGGCCGCTTGTCGCTGTACGTTATGTGGTACAGGCGAGCTCTACCGAAGAATAAAACACCTCTCAGCTGTATCGGTGGAGTTCTTGGAAGACCTAGATCTCCACTGATTCATTAATGAGTAACAACGTCATGATGCTTGTTTTCTATTTCTGCCTATATTTTGAAAGGTGTCTGGTATTAAACATCTTCCACGTCGCGTATTCGTGCGCACAGTCACTTACCCGCACGCGACGTAGTACATCACTAAGCAGAAACTGTAAATTTGACTGGCCGCGCGGGATTAGCCGAGCGGTCTTAGGCGCTGCAGTCATGGACTGTGCGGCTGGTCCCGGCGGAGGTTCGAGACCTCCCTCGGGCATGGGTGTGTGTGTTTGTCCTTAGGATAATTTAGGTTAAGTAGTGTGTAAGCTTACGGACTGATTACCTTAGCAGTTAAGTCCCGTATGATTTCACGCACTTTTGAACATTTTTGTAAATTTGACTAGCCAAATCTTGCGACCTCTGACGGGACGCAAGCAATAGCGACTTTGGCGGCAGAATTCGTTAGCGAGGCCCATTGACAGACACACTCACTATTGTCTTCCCCCTGGTCCGTGATGTCGATGTGCCGATGTCACCACTTACGGGTCGCCGTCGGAGTCAACGTCTCGCTGCTTCAATGACTTCCCCATCATCCACGTACTGCTTCCCTCGGAGTGCATCCTTTATTGGGCCAATCATACGGTAGTCGGAGCGTGCGATATCCAGACTGTAGGGCGGATGAGGAAGAACAGTCCAACGAAGTTTTGTGAGCTCCTCTCGGGTGCGTAGGATAGTGTGAGACCTTGAATTATCATGGAGAAAGGGAAGTTCGTTCGCATTTTCTCGGCAAAGATCACCCTGAAGGCGTTTCTTCGATTTACTGAAAGTAGCACAGCACATTTCAGAGTTGGTCGTTGCACCATGAGGAAGGCCATCAAACAGAGAAACCCCTTCGGAAGCATAGAAGACTGTCGCCATTAAGTTACCGGCTGTGGGTGCCGCTTTGAACTTTTTCTTTGGAGGAGAGGTCTTGTGGCTCCGCTCCGTGGACCGACGTTTTGTTTCCGGTTCGAAATCATCAACCTACGTTTCATAGCCTGTGAAGACGTTCGACAATTCCCCACAGATGGCTCTTCGTTGTCCTGTGCAGTCTTTTGTTAGGCAACGAGGAACCTGGCGGGCAACGAGGAATCTGGCGGGAACACGTCTTTGAGTACTCCAACTGGTGGACAAGTGTGACAGCACTACAAACAGAGGAGTCCAGTTGTGCAGCGATGTGTTTGTTTGTGATTCTTCGATCACCTCGAATGAGAGTTTCTGCACACTCCAGCAGTGCACGAATCACAGCTACGTGTGGCCAACCGCACGCAACAGATCGGGCAGGTTTGCTTGTCCTTGTAGCGATGATGACAGACGCCTCGCCCAACGACTCATCGTGCTTTTGTTCACTGCCAGGTCTCCGCAGACATTCTGCAAGTGCTTATGAATATTAGTGATTCTCTGGTTTTCCGCCAAAAGAAACTCTATGACAACTGATCTGCTTAGAACGTACCTTCGTTACAGACGCCATTTTGAGAGCTACGTATCACGCCGTCACCTATCGGGTCTTCATGAAAGTAAAGGGGCTGAAGCGGGAATATTCCACGATTTCCCAGAATAAAAACTGCATTTTTTTTAAACAAAACTGGCCGAGAAAAAAGGTTGTTTTACTTACTGAACACCCTCATACCTCCTGGTGTAGACCCTTGGTAATAGCTTACAGAATATCTACGGAGACACGGCAGTGAACAAAAGCACGACGAGTGGTTGGGTGAGGCATCTGTCACCATCGCAAACAAGGTCGCGCAAATCTGCCCGGTCTTCCGCGTGCGGTCGGTCACACATAGCTGTGATTCCTGTAGTATTTGAACGTGCAGACACTCTCATTCGAGGTGACTGAAGGATCACAAACAGACACAGTGAATTGGCCATCTTTAGCCAACTTCGGTCTGGCTTACAGTTAGATGGTTGCTGGCGGTCACGTTTGTGCTGCATTACGCGTGGGTTTCCACATTGTAGATCATTGGATTTCTTTTGTCGAGTTTAACGTGGGGAATGTAAAGTCTTCGTTCGCACATTTCACTTTCCAGAATATTCGAGATCAATATCCAGTTTTAATTGAGTCATCAAAGGTTTCAAGTTGCTCATCTCATTGTTCTGTCACTCATCAAATAATATTTCGGGCATTAATTTGCTATTGTCTGTTGAATTTAGATGGTAATGTAATGGCATATCGCCCGTTGAATTGGATTTTTATATCAAACACGAGACCTTGTACTCAAGTACTGAACATTATATTAGGAGCGCGCATGATTTGAGACTTTTACCAATTTATTTTCATTTTTCTTTGTCTGTGTTCAAGATAATTTTTCACGTGGTCCATTCTTCCACATGTGGTCAGTCAAGATCTTTGTTCTCGGATCGTACTACATTCACTTTACTCGCGTTTAAAGCCACGTGGGAATATGCCGCCTTGAGCAGAGGCGAGAGTTTATTTAATTAAAATTTTCAGGTATACATTTAACTCTATGGCTGTTGAAGTTCGAGCGATGACCGAGCGTAAACTGAAACATCAACAAGATTTCTGTTATCACACTAGCTCTGCTCTTTAAATTATTTGGTATTGTAGGATACAGAGAGGGAAAACAGTTGCATAGCACGATCTATGAGATGCAGTTCTTACATATGTATCCCTAGTGGCGCCGTCAGGTCTATGGTGAGAATTACAGTTGTTTTTTCTTCGCTAAAGCATCCCTCTCTGATTAATTATTCCTTTGCGCTTTACGAAAATTCTTGGCAGTACGAAATTTAAAACAAATGCAGTCAGATTGCGTTTATTCACATACGGATCGTATTCCATATAAAGGAGTAACATTCCAGCGCATAAGTACCGGGATCATCGTTTCTTACGAGCTCACAAGTAAAAGTAAATAGTACTGGCATGCTTTCAGTATAGATACAAGATGAGTAGGGAAAGACATAACATGAATTTTATTTCGCGAAGGGTTAGGATAAACAAGATTTTCAGCAAATGTTGGTATGCATGAAGAGACGTAATTCTATTGCGTGTTTAACGTCTTTAACTTTTGTATGTAGTGAGGTATTAAAACAAGTTTTTTTAATAAGATGGCGCACTTGAATGGCACTGGAAACCACTTAAAAAGACGAGTGCAGTTATATGACGTTGCTTAATGTTTGCGTTGAAACTTTTTCCAAAAGCAGGCGAGAAATACGGAAAGTGGCAAGACAAAGCGGCTGGAACCGCCTCTTGCTGTGTGAACACCGCCTGGTGGAACTGTCACGGAAGCCCCAGCTGGTAGTATTTGTACGGCAGTGACCGATTCTGGCTGTCTTGTCTTCCCACTTTTCTCGCATATTTTTGCGAAAAAAATTTCAATATCAGGAGTATACCGTTCAATTAAACATACGTTTTTAATGGCACGGCATACTACTATATAGGGTGATTCAGCTGTTCCTACCTATAGGATTTATGCAGCCACAACGTCCCCAAAAACCAAGCGCAAGATTTTCAAATTCTTTCGCTCGCTACGCACAAACTATTAGTCCTTCGGAAAAAAATGAATAGGACCCTTTTGCAGGAAATTTAATGTAGTTATAATTTTTACTGGGATACATTTCCATTAGAGGTCACTGTTTTCGAGTTACTCAAGAAAAACTTGTTTGAACGTCACTTTTGTACATTTTTCTTGAATAATTCGAATACTACAGCCTCCAGCGAAAACGTATCCCAGTACAAAATTTAACAACATGAAATAATGCAGAGCATTATCTTGAAGCCGTGAGTATTCGGTTTGGTCTTCGGCGTGGAAGTATGGCCGGGATATCCCCATGATTTTTTGCGTTTAGGGTTATCGTAATGAATCCATTTTCGTCCCCGGTCACAATGCGGTGCAGAAATCCCTTCCATTTCTGCCTCTGAAGCAACTGTTCACAAACACACAAACGCCGTTCAACGTCTCTTGGTTTCAGCTCACTCGGGACCCAAGTTCCTTCTTTCTGAATCATGCACATAGGCTTGAGACGTTTTGAAATGGCTTGCCGTGTCACTCCCACTAATCGTGCCAATTCTTCTTGAGTTTGACGCGAGTCTTCACTCAGCAATGTCTCCAATTCTGGATCTTCGAAAACATTCTCTCTTCCACCACTATGCCGGTCTACGACGTTAAAATCACCGTTCTTGAATCGTTGAAACCACTCACGACACGTTCTTTCACTAATAGTGTCCTTACCATAAGAACTTGAGAGCATTCGAGGAGACTCAGCCGCTATTTTCTTCATATTGAAACAAAACAGTAACACCTCCCGCAAATGACGAGAATTAGGCTCGTAAACTGACATTTTCAATCAAGAACAACTTTGTGATGCAGACACAAATCGACTAATGTTTGAATGAGGTTATATTGACCGAGGTCCAAGCTAACTGTCTGACGTCTGCGATCTGTTTCTATCGACCGCTACTTACCGTTGTCGCCACCTACCGGCAAACGGTGGAAGCAAATTTGTACACCTTGTACGCGAGTACAAAAGATGTTCCAATAACTCAGTATGTAAGAGAGTTAAGAGATTTAAATAGGCGACAAAATTACCTTCCCCTCTCGGTGTTACCAACTTCCGAAAGCCACTACGTACGAGACGAGGTACTGGCGGAATTGAAGCTGTGAGGACGGGGCGTGAATCGTGCTTGGGTAGCTCAGTTGGTAGAGCACTTGCCCGCGAAAGGGAAAGGTCCCCAGTTCAAGTCTCGGTCCGGCACACAGTTTTAATCTGCCAGGCAGTTTCATATCAACGCACACTCCGCTGTAGAGTGAAAATTTCATTCTAGAAACATCCCCCAGGCTGTGGCTAGGCCATGTCTCCGCAATATCCTTTCTTTCAGGAGTGCTAGTTCTGCAAGGTTCGCAGGAGAGGTTCTGTAAAGTTTGGAAGGTAGGAGAAGAGGTACTTGCAGAAGTAAAGCTGTGAGGACGGTGCGTGAGTCGTGCTTGGGTAGCTCAGTTGGTAGAGCACTTGCCCGCGAAGCAAAGGTCCCGAGTTCGAGTCTCGGTCCGGCACACAGTTTTAATCTGCCAAGAAGTTTCATACCAGCACACACTCCGCTGTAGAGTGAAAACTCTGAGACTTTTCTCTTTCCCTCAGCAGACTTGGAAGCGTTACACATCTGAATTGAAGCCGTCGCAGAACGAAACGACACTGAGCCGTGCTGCGGCTCGCGTTGGTGCTGTTTGTAGTTTTCCGTCCTCTGTTGGAGGCCAGACCGTATCATTTAGTTGACATGGTTGCGGGTGTTTGTCTCCTTCTCGTGTTGACTGGCGCCACTCGGTTTCGCAAGCATTGCCTATCCGCTGGTGGCAGCAGCGGCGGTTATCGATATGTAGCAACTGTGGCCCTATCTTTGGGACGACGTCGTGCTTCTTCCGGGTCGTGTCAGTGGGCAGTTCGGTTGGGGACTCAGGAGGAGCCACGTCCGTGCAGTGCGTGAACACACCGGGACCACTGCCAGCGCGCATGGACTGCCGTATCGAAGGCCTGTGGTCGCGAGGGTGCACGACCCCGTCGTAAACCAGATCCTGCAAGCTTTAAGTTGAATGCATTTGGTTTCAAGTGGAGAAACCTCCACCATTGTGAGATCTTGCGATTCTCCAGTGACTTGGGTTCGTGTTGCTGCTCGTAGTGTTGCCGAGGCGAAGAGCGGCGAGTGGAGTGCTTGGCGAAGGCGGATCTGATTAGCCATCCTCGACTTCTAATTACTATTTATTGCGTTCAGTTTGTTACTATTTGTTTAGTTCAACCAGCGGTTTTTTTTCCCGCCTCGTGGCCGCCAACGCTCCAGTTACCTGCACTGGGGGTTAGTGTATGTAACGGCAGTGTACGTTTCCTCGCCTTGCCGATGCTGTCCGGTGAGGCGTGTAGTTTTGACGGCTTACTTGATTATAGGTCGGTTGGCGATTCTTCTACTCTGTAGTAGCGATTCCTTTCTCGTTCCGGGCGCTCTAAGCACAGTATTCTGCGGAGTCCAGATTGCCGGTTCTGGCTTTGGCGTATTTTTACATCTTTTCGTTTGGTTTGTTGGACGTCAGGTAGCTTCAGCAAGATTATCATTAGTCATTCGTTGGACTGCCACTAGTCTGAGTTACGATCTTGTGAAGTGAATGCAACTCTTGGCTGCCTATTACATCGCTTGCGAAAGCGTTTTTTGTCGGACCTACTCAGAGGTCGATTCCTGGTGCACCGTCTGTGACTGGCCCTTGTGTTTTATTATTGTATTTGCTAATTTATTGTATGTTTCTAAATTTTTTTATATAATTGCCATTCTTGGCGTTACAGCAGGTTTAAATGATTGTGCTACCAAGTTTACCATCATTTTGTCTCACCTGTTTGATGATCAATCGCTTGTCCTTTTAAACTAACCTTTGCTGTTGTATTTGCTGTTTTACAGTATGTTTGTTAAATTTTTTATAACTGCCGTTCTTGGCGTTAAAGGCCTTCAGCCGTGATTGTGGTTACTTGCCTTAAAATTCTAAATGTGATCATATTGGCTTGTTTTTAAAACATTGTTTGATGTGTCTGTATTTTATGCTCATTTGGTAAATTGTAACGCACTGAGAGCAATATTAATTACACAGTTCTTAATTCTTTCATTAATAACGTGTGATATTTTTATTTATTGCTGAGTCTAGAATTACCGTTTTAAAATAAATGTGTGTAACTGCAAAAGGGAACCAATAGTAACTGATTACGGCCCCGTCCACAACCGTAACCGAATAATTCCTTCCTTGACTACCAGGTTTCACGTACGTTTCCGGACACGGGTTCCTATTCAAAACATTATGTACTCACTTCCCTCCACAAGGGCTAGGAGTTTGTAACGGGAATTTCCGAACACCCTGTATAATAGGTGAGCACAAATGATGTTCCAATAACTCGGTATGTACGAGCGTTAAGAGCTTTAAACAGGCGATAATATTACCTTCGTCTCACGGTACTACCAACTACCGAAAGCCACGTCCGACTGGTGGTCCCGCCCAGCTGCCGGCAGAGGGCAAGCATCTCGGGCAATCGCGCACAAAGGCGCGGTCTGCGTGCCCAGAGCCGCTAATTGATGGAGGGCACGCAATTAAGGACAATAGGCGGCGGCGGCTGCTTCTGCAGCGCCGGGGCTTCTGCTAATGAGGCGGGCGTGCCCGTTACCAGACGTAGCTGTCTGCCGGGAGTTCCCTGGGCTGCCTACAGCTTCGGTCACGATCTGTGTGAATGCCGGCGCAGAGCTGGGAGGCGGGCCGAGGAGTATTCGGAACGGCGTAGCGGTTCGGGAGGAGCGCCGCGCTGGAATCCACTTCTGCCGGCGGTGTGTCTGCTGCGGTACTCAGCCTGCCCGAGGTATTCAGGCTGCTCCGTACTTAAATGCTGAATCGTCTGGACAGCTTTTTCACGCCGAGAGAGCCAGGAAACGCTCTGCGAATGTACAGTAAGTGGCCAAAATTATCCAAAGAAACACAGCTCACAGTTACAAAGAAGTCAGCTACGAGTGAGGGGTCCTGTAGTGAGCGTCATGACAGCCGTCGCACAAATACACACATTTCTCCAAGAGAACGAATTAACAAGTGCGCTGATAGAGTAATTAATGTAAAACTACCTGGCACATAAAAAAACTGTGTACCAGGGCGGGATTCGAACCTGGCATCCTTGCCTTTCGCAGGCAAATGTGTTACCACTGAGTTACGTAGCACAACTCACGACCCTCCCCGGAGCTTTACTTTCGCCAGTACCCCATCGTCTATGGTTTCTTTTGAGCGTACAGTCAGTATACTAGATACACAGCAATATTCAACTACAATATCATTTGCTAGAAATGAACGTCGATTTTCACCCTTACCTATACAGACAATTTCAGTGCTACCAGATCAAGAAATCTGGCAGACCGATTTCCTCAGAACTGTTGTAAATAAGACCGTTTGCAGTGTTGTTTATCTAATTCCTACACGGATTTTCATCAGTTAATGGAAAACGCCATAACAACACTTCAGACATAATTATGAAAAAAAAAAGGTCTCGAAGACAAGTGTCTGAAGGTGAGAAAAGCCTCAAAACACCACAACATCAAATTACTGCAATATTTTTTTCTGTACATCTTCTTGTATATAGTTGTCTTACTGAATCATAGTAGATAAAAACTAATCTCCGCCCGAACAGGCCACGAAGGGGCAACGGTACCAATCGGCCGCCGTGTCATCCTTAGCCCTCAGGCGTCACGGAATGCGGATGTGGATGGGCATGTGGTCAGCACACTGCTCTCCCGGCCGTATGTCAGTTTACGAGACCGGATCCTCAGTTTGCCTCACAAGGGCTGAATGCACCCCCCTTGCCAACAGCGCTCGGTAGACCGGATGGTCACCCATCCAAGTCCTAACCCAGCCCGATAGCGCTTAACTTCGGTGATCTGACGGGAAACGGTGTTACCACTGCGGCAAGGCCGTTGGGAATCATGGTAGATACCGCCCAAAAAATTTACGTAATAAATATGGCGTCCATCACGTTTTTCATTACATGCTGAATACTGCCTACCGATCCTCGGCATTACTGCGTCCCAAGTAAGTCAGCCAGTGCTATTTCAATCGGAAACGGGGAGGTGTGACGTAACAGGAAGGTAATTTCAACTCTCGCAACTGCCTGCTCTATCTATGCGTTTTGGTGAAACGCTGTTGTTTTCTGGATAGTGCTCCTGTAAGATGCGACGGCCAAGTTGCGCTGGTATCGCGTGAAAGAATTGCCTGTTGTTTGGGACGTGACGGGATTCCACCAGGTGACAACTACCCGAAAGGCTGTTTTGATGGATTTCTCGCCGGCGGTGTCCTTTGTACGTGGAAGAAGAGGCGCCAGGTATTTCCACCGTGTCCTGGCGCGTTCTTTGCCCTGGTGTTCGATCAACAGCGGCCCTCCGCGTTCGGCTCCCACGTCGTACGGATGCCGTGAAATGGACCTTTTCCTGTTAATTTCGGCGCGTCGTCCATCACGTCTGACAGGAATGCGCGCTGCTGCGTCACAGGCCCCCAGCCCGCCTTCCTTCTTTGTCAGCGGAGAATTCCTCGGCCGCAACGCAAACACACCCACACGCGGCCACAAAGGGGAGGCGCGTCCCGGCACTCAGCACCTCTGGGCGCCAAGACGAGCTGCAGCCGCAGGGCCCGAGGTCCAGCTGACTACCTGGCTTCTACTCCGTGTTGCGTCTACTGCAGGAGCGGGTCTGCCGCAAGGAAGGAACGACACGACAGCTGGAGAGTTTAATGGAGCACCAGCTTGATTTGTTGATAATGGAGGAAGGAATCAGCTGTGGCCTTTCTGATGGATCCACTAGCCGGAAAACAGAGAAAGGTTATACGATGCACAGGCTGAACAGTAGGGTAAAAATATTGTATCCTTGCCCGATCCCCTTTTTAACTGGACCACTTCAATCTCAGCCTGTTAGTGTTCCCTCTTGGTTCTTGTACATATTGTAGAGAGCGTGCGGAAAGTATTACTAACGAATTTTTTATTCTGATCTCGAGATCGGTTGAGGTATTACTTGTCACGCATAGTACTCGGTCAACTTTCGCGCTTCGCTGACGCTAGTTGCAACCGTCTATCGCTAGAGGGGTCCGAATCGTAGAGTGTAACACGGCCGAGAGTGAGAAACAGCGTGCTGTATTCGAGTTTGTAACCACAGAAAGAGATCATATATACAGCACCCTCTGCTTCAGCATGACAATGCCAGACCGGACACGAGAGCTGGGACATCTGCAACAATACGACGCCTTGGGTTCACTGCCGTCGATCATCCTCCGATACACTCCCGACTTGGTGCCATCCGATTTTCATCTGTTTCCAAAATTTGCAGAACACTTTCGAGGAGTTCACTGGGATAGTGATGAAGCGGTGCAAGTAAAGGTGAGGTTGTGACTCCGTCAAATATCCTACTGTGACGGTATCAAGAAATTGGTCTGTCGGGGGAGAAATCCATTCTTCGCCAGGGTGACTATGTTCAGAAATAAATATGTAGACAAGACAAATAAAAGCAGAACGTTAATACAGTTTACGAAATCGTTAAGGCTTTCGTGGCCACTTGTTGACAAATTGGCTATTGGCTTCTGTCTCGGGTTCTCCGGCCGACGTTCATCTAATGATTTTTCTGACGTTTCGCCAGCACGAGTGGCTGGCATTGTCAAAGCTTCACCCTCCACTGCTCGGGCCCAGTTCACCACCGGCAATGGAGGGTGAAGCTTTTACAATGCCAGTCACTCGTGCTGGCGAAACGTCAGTAAAATCATTAGATGACCGTCGGCCGAATAACCCGAGACAGAAGCCAATAGCCAGTTTGTTAATACAGTTTGTTTTATTTAAAAAGCTTGAACAGTTTTCGTATTAAAAATTTGGAGGCATTATTTTTCAGCATGCCCTCGCACATTACCTGTCTTTTCCTATTGCTTACAAATATTTTCCTTCGAATTTCGAATATCTTGCACCATTTTACTTTGTATAATGCGTTTTATAGGCCAACACATACTATGGACGTATCTTGAAGCGTTGCTTCCATTATCAAACTCAACGACAGAACTGCCTCTCCGGTACTTTTACCTCTTCTAAAGTCAAAGTGATAATCTAATGCAGCCTCAGCTTTCTTTTCCATCCTTCTGTATATTATTCTTGTCAGCTAGTAAGATGTATGAGGCGTTACGATAACAGTGCAGTGGAGCAATAGATCTCGACCACAAGCTATACATCTACACTGCGCAACAAAATTAAAGGATCATGTTTTCGAAACTCCGTTATTCTCTTGCATTGCGATGCTTAAGTTTTATATTTGGCTCAAAGGTCCGTACAACCTTTCTATGTAATGGTGCGAACCCATGGTGCCCTGTGACGTCACCCTCCGGCTAGAAAATGCTTCAAATAGCACGGGCACACGCGGAAAAAAGGTCACTGTTCAGAAGTTCGTGTGAAAGGTAAGATGGGGCTAATGATGTCAATGTCATATTGACACTACGCTGTGACCTAGAGGCTCTAGGCACTTCAGTCCGGAACCGCGCTGCTGCTACGATCGCAGGTTCGAATCCTGCCTCGGGCATGGATGTGTGTGATGTAGGTTTAAGTAGTTTTAAGTCTAAGGGACTGATGATCTCAGATGTTAAGTCCCATAGTGCTTAGAGCCAATTGATTTATTGACACTAACTTCCACAACGGTTCTATCCGCTGTCTCCGTGGACGCGTCACATGATGGGAAGGTTGTCGCATCCCCCTCTTACCCACATTTCTCATTCCCTCCTTTTGACGCCTCTGCGATACATGTTAGAACAGCGACGCACAGCGTTGAAATCATGCTGTTTTCTTATGAGAGGCCGACAAAAACATTCCAGACATGCTGCCGCACAGTATAGGCACGAAAAGCTAAGGTGCTGCTCTTGCGCCGCTACACTTCTGATCTTGCGCCTGATAGTAGGCTATTCGGAATATGAATGTGTCGAAGAGATTTCGGACTGCAAGAACGTAGGACTTCGTCGCAGTTTCTGTCTGTACAGATACATTTTTAAAATTGTTAAGAAAGGCACGCGGGTATCATGACGGATTTTGCCGAACTGGGGGTGTTAGAGGGACCGTTTGCAGCTGTATTCACACATGTGTCAATGCCGCATCGCTCTGTGATGACGCCACAGGACGACACAAGATAAGAGCGCTGGTAAGCTTAAGGGCACTATGCTGCTTCGAATCACGTTCGGATTTCGTCGAATGGTTTCGAACGATCGCTAGTGGTTCCAAGCTATACATGAGAGCAAAAATTTCGGTGTTGCTGCGCTCCAAATGGTGCGATCACGTTCGATGGGGACGAAGCGCACAACGTACTTAGAGAAGGGATGAAACGTCCGCGGGTGTCATCACTGTCAAACGTTGTGAAGAACAATTTCCTGTTGTTCATCGCACTGTGAACTGTCGTGTTCGACCGTGAAACGTAAGGGAATCAACGACCCAGGAAACGGACGGTTTTATCGACACCCTTTATGCGTCCCCGCCCCCCGCCCCCCCACCCCCAATAAGAAAAATACTCATCACGTTCATCAAATCCAATAACTCTTTCAGAATAAAGTTTTCACTCTGCAGCGGAGTGTCCGCTGATATGAAACTGTGTGCCGGACCGAGACTCGAACTCGGGACCTGTGCCTTTCACGGGCAAGTGCTCTGCCATCTGAGCTACCCAAGCACGACTCACGACCCGCCCTCACAGCTTCACTTCCGCCAGTAGCTTGTCTCCCACCTAAGTTCGAGTCTCGATCCGCACACAGTTTAAATCTGCCAGGAAGTTTCATTAACTCTTTGTCTGGCGAATAATGTCTGTTACGAAGTGACTGCTATAGCACTGACAAGGGAAAATCCCCATCGCACCCCCCCTCAGATTTAGTTATAAGTTGGCACAGTGGATAGGCCTTGAAAAACTGAACACAGATCATTCGAGAAAACAGGAAGAAGTTGTGTGGAACTATGAAAAAATTAAGCAAAATATAGAAACTGAATAGTCCATGTGCAACAAAGGCAACATGAAGGATAATCTGAGCTCAGGAGCGCCGTGGTCCCGTGGTTAGCGTGAGCAGCTGCGGAACGAGACGTCCTTGTTTCTAGTCTTCCCTCGAGTGAAAAGTTTAATTTTTTATTTTGCAGACAATTACCAAAGTTCAGGCACTCACACATAATCAACTTCGCTCTCCAAAATTCCAGGGCATGTTCAGATTTGCTTGGACATATGCGGGATTTGACGGTCTACACACGGAAAAATTTGAAAACGTTAAAAACATATGTTTTGACAGAGCACAGGGAAAACTCTGCGACTGTGAAACTGTTGCAGTCATTTGTTGCACTTTATGTGACAAACTCTTATGTTTTCATCACTTTTTTCGGAGTGGTTATCACATCCACAAGAAAACCTAAATCGGGCGAGGTAGAAGAATCTTTTTACCCATTCGCCAAGTGTACAAGTTAGGTGGGTCGACAACATATTCCTGTCCTGTGACGCACATGCCGTCACCAGTGTCTTATAGAATATATCAGACGTGTTTTCCTGTGGAGGAATCGGTTGACCTATGACCTTGCGATCAAATGTTTTCGGTTCCCATTGGAGAGGCACGTCCTTTCGTCTACTAATCGCAGGGTTTCGCGGTGCGGTCGCAAAACATAGACACTAAATTTATTACAGTGAACAGAGACGTCAATGAACGAACGGACAGATCATAACTTTGCGAAAATAAAGAAAGTAAACTTTTGGTTGGTTGGTTTGTGGAGTTAAAGGGACCAGATTGCTATGGTCATCGGTTCCAAAGTAAACTTTTCACTCGAGGGAAGACTTGAACCAAGCACCTCTCGTTGCGCAGCTGCTCACGCTAACCACAGGACCACGGCGCTCCTGAGCTCAGATTATCCTTCATGTTGCCTATGTTGCGCATGGACTACTCAGTTTGTATATTTTGCTTATTTTTTTTTCATAGTTCCACACAACTTCGTCCTGTTTTCTCGATTGATCTGTGTTCAGTTTTTCAAGACCTATCCACTGTGCGAACTTATAACGAAACCTGAGGGGGGTGCGATGGGGAGGTTCCTTTGTGAGTAATGGGTATATATGCTTCACCTACATATTAGTATCCTCAATTGTCTGTCGTGATACTGAACTGCTGTGTGATGGTCTTCGAAGAGCGAGCGGCACAATAGCGACACACTGTCGCTGCCGGAAACGCCGACTGTTTTTTGGTATTTCGCTGTCACCTTCAACGAGTGTCGTTGCACGCAATATCGCACCAGACCACTTTGGCCCTGGGATTCCATTTACTTTCAAGAATGAGAAACAGTCGTTCATTGGTCTCCTGACGCTTGTCTTACGGAATTCGCGAAACAGTTAAAGGAAAAATGCTTCGCTTACGACCGTGTTCTGAAGGCCAACCAGAAGAGATTCACATTCCTTCCCGACGGGTCTCCAGGTGCTTACCGGGACCCTGTCCCAGCAGCTTTACGGCCGGCTACCGGAGGTCGTAAAGCCACCCAAGGCTCCAGCGTTCGCCTCTCAGTTAGAGAGAGACAAATCACTTCTGCTGCACTCCTGCGTTTGCTTTGCGTTTGGGGTGGAGGAACTGGGTAACAGCTTCGACCACGCAAACTCGTGTTGGCCAAGAACAGCACCGATTGCAAGGAAATTTCAGCGGGAACCCACACTGCCACACTGTGTTCTGGTTTCTAATCGATCTTCGTACCTGAGGAAGCAAATTCGGGAGTAGTCCTGGGGGGTCCACAGGTTTAAAATTCTACTGGCATTCTGCATTGTAACATACAAGCGGTCAGCAACTTTAGAAAGAACTTGCTGCCCAGTATTTGTTCATCCGCTACTTCAGTGACTTTCGTTTTCTAAGCTGCTGCAAAAATGACCAGATCTCATTCTAAACCAACCTACTGCTATAACTACGTTTTTGTACATTAATCTGCTTGGTTTTTTAAAGATAGTAACACAGCAAAATTCAAAACACGGGCTCAGAGTTACATTTAAGCAGGTGGATTCGTGTTCCAATACTTTGTAAATGATTTAGATTCGCCCACCTATATCTGCCAAAGGAAATAGGTTCGTAATTAGTATCTAGATATGTTTGAGATTGGGTGGAGAACTACTTTTATTGTGTTGTGACAACAACTACTCAAGGGTGTAGCATTTCACTCACATTATTTAACGTATAATCTGACCATATCGTTCAAGATTAAAACAGAGATACGGTGCGGGGGAAAAATAAATCAGGATACAGCAATAAATGTTTTACTGTTCGAGGATGACCTTACATACAAAAAAAGAGTAGATGATCCACACAGATCAGTAGATAGGCTTGCACAAATTATCAAAAAAACTTCACTTCGAAATTGAGGTATCAGAAACTAGAGTAACGGGATTTCAGGGAAAATACCCAGTCCGTTCGAAGATAATTAACAACAGAAAATTCATAGATCAAGTCACTCATTTCTGCTATTCAGGAGCAGATGTAACTTGCAATAAAGATCGAGATATGGAAAATATGATTCAACATCTTGAACACATATACCGTACTATAAACAGAATGTTGAATAACAAGACATAAAAAGACAGCAGGATAAAAATTTATAACGTAATGATGAACCAGTTTTAATGTGTAGGTGCCTAAACAGAAGGGCACGAGTTAAGATCGAATCAGTGGAAATTAGATTTTGAAAGAAGACTAAAGGGTGCTCAAGATTGGACAGAATCCGTAACGAAGACATAATAACAGAAATTAATATTTACAATACTGGGGAAAGAGCAAACAGAGTAAGACGAGAGTGAAAAGATCATATTAAGAGAATAATTGCCAAAGAGAATGATTGCCAAACAGATAAGGCTTCTATAAGCCACAACGAAGAAGAGATCTACGAAAGATGGGAACAATACTTCAATGTGAAGCCAAGACAGGCATTTTGCCTAGAGTATGAAGCGGAGTAGTTGTAGGAGGAGGAGGAGGAAAACGCGGAGAAGAAGAAGACAATAACCGACACATTTTGAATTGCAGTTATCATCTTTGACCATCCATTCGACGTCCCACTGTCTAAATCAAGGGTGTTGAACTCGTGACCCTCGAGTTGCATGGGGTCCATTACCATTCCCTGTCGCCTTAACCCATGTCCTATCCCTTATTGTCAATGTTTCTCATATGTTCCTTTCTTCGCCAATTCTGCGGAGAACTTCATCATTTCTTATCGTATCAGTCGACCTAATTTTCAACATTCTTCTGTAGCACCACATCCTACACGCTTCAATTGTCTTTTTTTTCCGGTGCGTCCTCCAGTCCATGATTCTTTAATATAAAATGCTAGGCTCCAAACATATATTCTCAGAAATTTCTGTTTGATACTAGCGTGACCTGACAGACGTTGTCTTGTCCAAATTCCAATAAATTAATTTGTGATCGTTTTGTGAATTTGTGACAATCTACTGACAATCTGTAAACGTATTTTTGGTGAGCGTTTATCTATTGACAATTGTGACCATGGGTATGCCATTGGAGGAGTACATTTAGAAGTGCTAAACGTGTTTGTTATAATCGCTTCAGTTGAATTTCATTTCGCTCTTCGCGCTGTTCTGCGGTTCGATTAGATGGAATTTTTTTTTCTTTCTTTTTCGTTACGGATTCTGCGACCTAAATTGCTCCGTCTTATTGGCGGCATTGCAGAGCGACTGAATTGTCTCACTTCATTTTAATTGTGTTGACTGCGACGCGATACCAATAATCACAATTCAACTGAAACGGACAATTGATTCACTTTGTTGTTACTGTATGACTGTATGTCATTTCAAAACTCACACTACTTCGTAGGTAATACGTAAATTTGAAGTAAAACGACGAAACTTAATTAATTTCATGAAATGATTGCGACGAACTTAAAACAGAATCACAATTCTGCTGAAAATAAACAACGCTATCAATTTTTCGTCAGAATGTAGCCGACAGGCTGGATTCAGAATTTGACAATCAGTTGTCGAACGACATTCGTGCACGTAGCAGCGAAATAAATTGAACTTGGAATAGAAAAAAAAAAAACACATTTTAGCACAGATCGCGATTGAAAACATTCAACTGAGCTGTTTCCATCCCGGGAGCATAACATAAATTACAAAAAAAGAATCAACCAAATATGTGGTTCCCATTACCAGTTGTGGTCGAGAGTGCATACAAAAATTACGATACATGCAGTTTGTCCGAATTTTCCGACTCTCCTTTGCAATTGTCCCGAACTTTTTTCAGACAAGGGAACCTCCCCATCGCACCCCCCTCAGATTTAGTTATAAGTTGGCACAGTGGATACGCCTTGAACACACGGAACACAGATCAATCGAGAAAACAGGAAGAAGTTGTGTGAAACTATGAAAAAAATAAGTAAAATATGCAAACTGAGTAGTCCATGCGCAAGATAGGCAACATCAAGGAGAGTATGAGCTCAGGAGCGCCGTGGTCCTGTGGTTAGCGTGAGCAGCTGCGGAATGACAGGTCCTTGGTTCAAGTCTTCCCTCGAATGAAAAGTTTACTTTTTTTATTTTCGCAAAGTTATGATCTGTCCGTTCGTTCATTGACGTCTCTCTTCACTGTAATAAGTTAAGTGTCTGTGTTTTCCGACCGCACCGCAAAACCGTGCGATTTGTAGATGAAAGGACGTGCCTCTCCAATGGGAACCGAAAACATTTGATTGCAAGGTCAAAGGTCAACCGATTCCTCCACAGGAAAACACGTCTGATATATTCTATACGACACTGGTGACGGCATGTGCGTCACATGACAGGAATATGTTGTCGACCCACCTAACTTGTACACTTGGCGAATGGGTAAAAAGATTCTTCTACCTTGCCCGATTTAGGTTTTCTTGTGAATGTGATAATCACTCCCAAAAAAGTGATGAAAACATAACGGACGGACAGACAATAACTGTCTGAAAATAAAAAAAAATAAACTTTTCACTCGAGGGAAGACTTGAATCAAGGACCTCACGTTCCGCAGCTGCTCACGCTAACCACGGGACCACGGCGCTCCTGAGCTCAGACTGTTCTTGATGTTGCCTATCTTGGGCATGGACTACTCAGTTTGTATATTTTGCTTATTTTTTTCATAGTTCCACACAACTTCTTCCTGTTTTCTCGATTGATCTGTGTTCAGTTTTGCAAGGCCTATCCACTGTACCAACTTATAACTAAATATGAGGGGGGGTGCGATGGGGAGGTTCCCTTGTGAGAACATTTCCAGGGCCATAATGATCGAAACAAAAAAGAATTACCCATATACAGGATCCTGAGTTCTCTTAAGAAAGCTCTTTCAGGTTTTTCCAAATTTTCAAATTTGCTGGACAACCTTTCCAATTTTTCTTTCCCTAAAAACCTTATTCAGACTATTACTAACAAATTTTTTTACAAAATTAACCAAATCGGTCCAACAGTTTTAATTGCTTCATTTACCAAAGAAAAGTATTTAATTTTTTATTTTTATGGAGCAGCAGACTTATATTGGACAGGGATGTGCTCTTTGCCTGCTTTTTATGTTCTCCTTGCTTCGTTCGTCATGTGTGATTTTGCTTCCAAGGTAGCAAAATGAGAACAATTGCTTACTTTCGTGTACTTCGTGGTGCCCATTTTGATGTTAAGTTTATCGATAATCTCATTTCTGCTACTTCTAACTGCTTTCGTCCTTCTTCATTTTACTCTCAATCCACATTCTATACTCATTAGACCATCACATTCATCATAATTCTTCTTCATTTGACTGAGGGTCGCGATGCCATCAGCGAACTTTATAACTGACATACTTTTATCCTAAATTTTAAAGCCACCTTTCTTTTATTTCCGTCACTGCTTCTTCGATGTATACACTGAAGAGTATATGTGAAAAACTACACCCCCGTCTAACACACACTTTAATCAAATGAGCTCGTTCTAGGTCCCGACGGTGGATAAATGTGTCTTTGATGATACATATTGAAGCTGTGTAGCCCAGCTAGCAAAAATATATACCTTTTCTTAATTATAAATTGGCGAATAGGTTAAACAGTGATAAAGTTTTAACAGAAAACCCAGTTATCTCAGGAGCGCAGGGGGAGGGGGGAGCAATCTTGAAGTTTTCTCTGAGATCCAACTCGTCTCCTGTGCCAACCTTTTCATCTCAGAGTAGCAACTGCAACCTACGCAATCAATTATTTGCCGCATGTTCTCCAATCTAAGTCTTCCTCTACAGCTCCCTCTACCACCAGGGATGTTATTCCGTTATTGCGCGATGTCTTTAATACATGTTGTATCATCCTGTACCTTCTTCTTGCCAGTGTTTTCCATTTATTCCTTTCCTCGCCGATTCTACGGAGAAGTTTCTCATTTCTTACCTTATCTACGCTTCGAAAGACCCTAACAGTACTGGCCGACCGCCGTGTCATCCTCAACCTATTGGTACCACTGGATGTGGATGTGGAGGGGCATGTAGTCAGCACACCGCTCTTCCGGCCGTTGTCAGTTTTCGTGACCGGAGCCGCTGCTTGTTAATCAAGTAGCTCCTCAGTTTGCCTCACAAGGGCTGAGTGCACCACGCTTGCCAACAGCCTCGGCACGCCGAACGGTCACCCATCCAAGTGCCAGCCACGCCCGACCGGCCCACCTAATTTTCAACATTCGTCTGCTTCGATTCTCTTCCGCTCCGGTTTTCCCCATAGTCCACGTTTCGCTGCCATGCAGTGCTCTGCTCCAAAGAAATTAGGGTCTATGTTTGACGTCTCTTGGCCAGCAATGCCCGTTTTGCCACTGCTGTTCTGCTTTCTATCCCCTTGTTCCAGCCATCACGGATTATTTTTCTGCCAAGGTAGTACTACTATTTAACTCCGTCTACTTCGTGGTCTCCAAGTCTGCTGTTAAGTTTCTCGCTGTTCTCATTCCTGTCACTTCTCATTACTTCCGTCTTTCTTCGTTTTACTCTCAGTCAATATTCTGTACGCATTAGACTGTTCATTCCATTGAGCAAAATCTGTAGTTCTTTTTCACTTTCACTTAGGATGGCAAAGTCATCATCGAGTCTTATCACTGATATCGTTTCATCTTCAATTCTAATCCCATTCTTGAACGTTTCTTTTATTTCTGTCCTTACTTCTTCGATGTAGAGACAGAACAGTAAGAGCGAAAGATTACATTTGTACATGTACCTGGTTTCGTTGTGAATGTACAGGGAAATAAATACACACCTCTGGTTTCTTGTTACACTATTGGCCATTAAAATTGCTACACCATGAAGATGACGTGCTACAGACGCGAAATTTAACTGACAGGGAGAAGATGCTGTGATAAGCAAAAGATTAGCTTTTCAGAGCATTCACACAAGGTTGGTGCCGGTGGCGACACCTACAACGAGCTGACATGAGGAAAGTTCCCAACCGATTTCTCATACACAAACAGCAGTTGACCGGCGTTGCCTGGTGAAACGTGGTTGTGATGCCTCGTGTAAGGAGGAAAAATGCGCACCATCACGTTTCCGACTTTGATACAGGTCGGATTGTAGCCTATCGCAATTGCGGTTTATCGTATCGCGACATTGTTGCTCGCGTTGGTCGAGATCCGATGACTCTTAGCAGAATATGGAATCGGTGGGTTCAGGAGGGTAATACGGAGCGCCGTGCTGGATCCCAACGGCCTCGTATCACTAGCAGTCGAGATGACAGACATCTTATCCGCACGGCTGTAACGGATCGTGCAGCCACGTCTCGATCCCTGAGTCAACAGATGGGGACGTTTGCAAGAGAACAACCATCTGCACGAACAGGTCGACGACGTTTGCAGCAGCATGGACTATCAGCTCGGAGAGCATGGCTGGGGTTACCCTTGAAGCTGCATCACAGACAGGAGCGCCTGCGATGGTGTACTCAACGACGACACTGGGTGCACGAATGGCAAAACGTCATTTTTTCGGATGAATCCAGGTTCTGTTTACAGCATCATGATGGTCGCATCCGTGTTTGGGACATCGCGGTGAACGCACATTGCAAGCGTTATTAGTCATCGCCATACTAGCGCGGCGTGATGGTATGGGGTGCCATTGGTTACACGTCTCGGTCACCTCTTGTTCGCATTGACGGCACTTTGAACAGTGGACGTTACATTTCAGATGTGTTAGGACCCGTGGCTCTACCCTTCATTCGATCCCTGCGAAACCCTACATTTCAGCAGGATAATGCACGACCGCATGTTGCAGGTCCTGTACGGGCCTTTCTGGATACAGAAAATGTTCGACTGCTGCCCTGGCCAGCACATTCTCCAGATCTCTCACCAATTGAAAACGTCTGGTCAATGGTGGCCGAGCAACTGGCTCGTCACAATACGCCAGTCACTACTCTTGATGAACTGTGGTATCGAGTTGAAGCTGCATGGGCAGCTGTACCTGTACACGCCATCCAAGCTCTGTTTGACTCAAGGCCCAGGCGTATCAAGACCGTTATTACGGCCAGAGGTGGTTGTTCTGGGTACTGATTTCTTGGGACATATGCACCCAAATAGCGTGAAAATGTAATCACATGTTAGTTCTAGTATAATATATTTGTCCAATGAATACCCGTTTATCATCTGCATTTCTTCTAGGTGTAGCAATTTTAATGGCCAGTAGTGCATTAGCCAGCTTAGTTGACTCTGCCTCCGCCAGACGGAGAGGGGTGGGGCAGCCACCTTGTTCTCTCGCTGGTGGTCCTCTGCATCACGTTCGACGGCTGCAGCTGTCCACCGGAGACTTAGTGACCGCCGCTACAAGGCAGTGCATTGTGGCGGCTGTCGGCGGCGCCGGCCTGTGATAGGACAGCAGCGGAGAGGCTCACAGGGATGCGCTGTTTGAGTGCGGCCGCGGCGACACCGCTTTCCACTTAGCCGCTCCGCCCGGCGCCACCTGCTTCCTCTGCTACCGTGTCCGGGCCCGCCTACGCCCCTTCCGGCCGTCGCGTCTATTCATTACGCGGCCAGCTGGCACCTCAGATAAACAATTCCACCCCGCCTTCTGTCTGCTCTCCCTAACCCACATTCCCGGAGCCGCTATCGAACCAGCCGGAGAAACTGTTTCCGCCGTCCTCGTGCAGGCGATAGCGCACACGGCCCGAAAGAGGGGCGCCACTTAGGACGGACACTTTCTTCAGCGTGAGGTGACGCTTGTCTCGCCGTCTAAATGGCCTTATCGCCGGTCCTGCGTAGTCTCAGTCAGAGTTTATTTCTGCTTTCAGTTGCACCGAATCTCAAGTCAGGATAAACTTCTACTTTCCCCGTGGAGGCATCCGCGTTAATTGTGCCACCTTCTACTTTTTCATTAGATGATAACTGCTTCATTGATTGACGGACGCCGCGTCGGATAAGTTGTGAAAGCTGCGCAGTATTTCAACCAGACGTCCTTCAGGAGCTTATTGACGTGTTACTGCAGTGGCTCGACAGTATATGCGCCGGCTCGCTAAAAAGTGCAGGCGCCAGTGGGGGGACCTACAACGTCAACATAGAGAAATATGGAGGGAATGAAATTACACTTAAATCAATACCATTAGCTTATGAAGGGCGTTGATATACATCAACGGGGACAGTTGTAAATGTGTTCCCCGACCGGGACTCTAACCCGGGATCTCCTGCTTACATGGCAGACGCTCTATCCATCTGAGTCACCGAGGATAGTGCGACTGCAGGGATTTATCGCCGGCACGCTCCCCGTGCGACCCACATTCTCAACTTACAGTCCACACACTACGTTCGTAGTGCCCCTGCCATTATACACCCATTACTCGCGGCAGACAATCCACCGAGTCCCGTAAGAGTTCAGGCAAATCGTGTGCATCCGCACTGAAGAAGGTCATCAGCCGGTTAGCCTTAAACGATATGAAGATGGCATCTGTTCTTTCATTTTTCATTAACTCAGCACCTAACTTCGTTCCTGAACATCCAGGTTAATTACTCAAGAAGGTTTAGCGCTACTCAGTCTGACGATTTTGTAGCTCAAGACGACTTTCTAAGTCCCAAGTAAAAATTTAGGTTCTTTGTTAAGAAAAGAAGATTTTTGTTTTAATATAAACCCCAGAGCTTTTCCTTTTGGTTTGGAGTTCCAGGGAACAATTATAACGACACTGAAGCCAGGCTGTGAAGGCAGAATATTGGCGAGCGTAAAGAAGGGCAGAAGCGGAAGATAGAGACCCTAGCACTTACCAGCGAAAGGCAGAGATCCTGGGTTTGAGTCCCAGTCTGTCACACAATTTTAATCGCTCAGAAAGTTTCAAGTTATACCTGCGCCAGAGGCAGCGCAGACCTTTACCTCTAGACTCACAGTCATCTCTCCGTTCTGACCAGTACCCGCAAACAAGGGCCAAACTCTCTATCCTGTCACCTGACGGTTTTTTTGGCACGCTGCAGTGTCATTTGGATGCATATGTGTTGTAAAACAACAAAAAGAACAAAAATTTTCACATCACTTTGAGCGATTTTACCTGCGTGGTAGTGTGGTAAGGCAGGATACCAGTGGTTATAATGCATCCACACTGGGCCGTATCTCACCGAATCGATACGGATGCGATTAGTTTCCCAGATACACTGATGATGGAATTCCGCAATCGATCATGGGTTTTGTATGAATAACCAGCGCCAAGAAAGTGCAGCATGAGCAAGTCTGTAATTTCTCCCCGAGATTCCTCGTCAACGACGATGGATCAGATTGAAACTTGACTAACACTTTTTGGAGTCCACGTTGTAGTGACAGGCTGAGCAGTAGCGTAGCCCGAGGTATAGATTAGCTTAGAAGGTAGGCCTATCGATACAAGTTATGTGAGTTGGTAAAAACAATGAAACTGAGAGGATGTCTTGTTATGGCGCGAATCTTAAGAACATCGTTTTTCGATGCGTGGTCTACGTCTACCAACTTGATTACGTCATCAGTTAAAGTAGGCAGGCGGTATTGGTAAGTCATTATCTCCACATTTTGATACACCCTAAGTATCTCGAAAATCTCGGAGAATTAACAAGGTTTCTCCGTTACTTATTAAAACTGTCCTATGTATTGTAATGTACTTTCTGTGATGTATTTTCAGTTACTTACGCTTAAGATTCGACACCAAGAAGATGTGCATCGTTGGCAAGGTTCCCTTACCTGAAAGAAATAAAAAAACATACATCAGCGATAAACTATATTTACTGAAGCAAACTGCTGGAAGAAAAAATAAAGAGACTCTAAAGGGTCATCCTACAAATTCCTCAGCGATCATAGTTTTTTTTCTGTGAGTTAATATAAATTTTATCTCTGCCTGTCTATATTGCATGCCACAAATGCCAACCAGCATCGTGACTGAATTCCACGTCCCTTGGACGTACTGTAACTGTCCTGACAATTGTCTAGTTTCACAGGCGATGAAGCAGAGTTATCATATCTCGGGCTGAGAGGTTGTAAGCAGCACCTGCCGTAAGTGAACATACACTATGTGATCAAAAGTATCCGGACACCTGGCTGAAAATGACTTACAAGTTCATGACGCCCTCCATCGGTAATGCTGGAATTCAATATCGTGTTGGCCCATCCTTAGCCTTGGTGAATGATTCTAATACTAAAACCTTGTGCGTAGTTTTTGAGGGCGTTGCGGGTTGCTTAAATCCAGTCGCTAGGGGCAGCTGAATCCTGCTGTGTACTTGGAAAACTGCAACATAATGCTGTCTTATAAAATTATTTATTAACGATCGATTTTGATCACCATCCATCTTCAAAGTAGGGAAAAAAACCCTACCGTGAGGATGGTCAACATCGAAACTGGTTGTAGATTAATCATTTTAAAGACAGCATCGTCTCATGCATTTTCGCAAGTTATAAGACCAGAAAACATATTGAACACTATCTACACACATTGCCAATGATGAAACCTTGCAAAATTAAAGGCAAAATGAATATTACATAGTAAAGTTAGTTTTATTCAGTTGCATATAGACGAATATAATCTCACAATTATCATACATTTCAAGAACACGACAGTAAGTACAAATACACTTCTTTTATGATTGTTTTGTGAGACTGATGTCCCAGATTGGCACAAGTTCGTTATTGTTCAGGACGGATCACTGTGTAAGACCAAGAAGGTTCCAGAGAGACTGGTCTTCCTGTCTGGCGTTTTCTTTGGACCCGAACCCTCCTCTGGGGTCGACTGTACCATCAGGAGATCCACGAGGGCCGTGCGAAGCCAGCCAGTGTGTAGCGTGTAGCGAGTAACGGCAGGCGGAAGAGAGCAGCTGGTGCCATTATGCAAGCAGTGCGCGTCTTGGCGCCGGCCGGCCGTTCCCAGGTGAATCAGGCAGGCGCTTGGCTTTCACTGACGCCCGCGCTGCCAACTGCCGAGCGCTGATCGCCAGATGTTCCGCCGCTCCCCGCCTAACTGTAAGCGCCGCAGGGGGTGGACGCCCTCATGACCGATGTCCCATGTCCGCCCTGGCGCTGGGTCACCAGGCGCCGATGCTCAGACTGGTCGTGTTATTATTTACACGACAGCATCATCCAGGCCACCAAAATGAAGCGACGTGCCTTCGACTTCATTGTAGACGTAGTACTGTCGAGCTGGACAATGAGTGGGAAAGGAAATCTGCCGTTCCCTATTCAAAGTAACAACTCTATCTTCGTCCTGAGATTAACCTACGTTTATTTTCTGAAATTTAATCGAGATCCCAATAGAAGTTAACCAAACCCGTAACTCCCGTGGACATACTTATCTTAGTTGATGTTTCATGCGGGGTTACAGGTCTACAGCCGGCCGCAGTGGCCGAGCGTCGCAGGTTCGAATCCTGGCTCGGGCATGGATGTGTGTAATGTCCTTAGGTTAGTTAGGTTTAAGTAGTCCTAAGTTCTAGGGGGCTGATGACCTCAGAAGTCCCATAGTGCTCAGAGCCATTTGAACCATGTTTGAACAGGTCTACAGATATCTGATATGGTACTGCCGTTTGAATAACCAACAAAAACTTTGAGAATAAACAGTCACACCATAATTTCCAGCATAAACCAAAAATATACAGGGTGGTCAGAAACAGTATCTAAAGGTTGTAAGGGAGTTCCAGGGTAGGTCGTGCTGAGAAATAATTTTTAAGAAAAAAAATTCGTTTCTTTGCTCTGGTTAAATACCATTGAAGATAGCCAATCGGGCCATTACGGGCGCAAAGTCAAGCTGCCCGCAAGATACAATCAGAGTCAGTTGTTTTCATAGTGTAGATGATAGCGTACGAGACAGCTCAGCCTTTGGCTCGGGTTCGATCCTCACTACTATCGCATGTTTAATTTTTGTGTAGCTCTGTTCGGTTTTAGGAAACCAAACGAAGAACACGTTTGGCGACTTCGCCCCTTGCGGGCCGCTTGAATTTGAGTGCACAATGGCCTGATTGACTGACTTCAATGGTAACTAACTCGGAAACAGCACACCGTATCAATTTTTTTTAACAATTATTTCTCAGCAAGAGCGACCCTGCAACACCATTACAAGCTTTTCAGACTGTTTCTGACAACAAAGCATAATTACTGTACCACGTGAAGTGTCACATTTGCTCATTTGCTGTCAAACCAACTGTTACTGCCCGTCACTGCCGACAGACCGCCCACCTCCAGCTATAGCAGCGTTTTTGTAATAGTGGCGTGCGATGTCATTGTTGTGATCTCAAACAAGTTACTCATCGTAATTACAAAAGTCTTTAAAATATCTTTTATATACTTACGAATTACGCTACAGGTCAATTCTGAGAAAGATATATAACATTATATTTACAAAAATATGAGTCCCCCCTCCCCCATATTGATGGTTGTCACTTGCTTGCAAATCATGTCTGAACCTGAACTGAGGCCGAAGTCCTAAAAACAAACAAAAGCTGCAATCTCTACAAAAATGGTCGGGCGATCGTATTCACCCCCGGTCTTATCCGCAGGTCGTGGTCTAGTGGCTAGCGTTGCTGCCTCTGGATCACGGGGTCCCGGGTCCGATTCCCGGCCGGGTTGGGAATTTTCTCTGCCCGGCGACTGGGTGTTCGTCTTGTCCTCATCATTTCATCATTATCATCATTATTTGTGGCACTGGCTAGATTGGACTGTGTGAAACATTGGACTATGTAAGAATTGGGACTTTGTACGGGCGCTAATTACCGCGCAGTTGGGCGCCCCACAGACCGATCATCATTATCATCATCATCATCATCATCATCATCCCCGGTCTTCGCCAGTATCTTACACGAGGTCCGCTTTCCCGGTTTGTACAAATATTAGTCGATGCTGAGGAAATTTGGTTAGGAAATGATACAGTTAAACCAGGTTTGCTGTTTCAGTGACAAACTGATGATGGCCAACGTGGAGAGAATGTAAAATGCAGGTTTGTAATAGCAAGAAATGTATTTCGGAAAAAGAAAACTTAACATCGAATAAAACGCTAGGAAACCGTTTCTGAGGGTATTTATCTGGAGTGTAGTCTTGAACGGAAGTGAAACGTGCGCGATAAACAATTCAGATGGGAGAGAATGGGAGCTTTGGAAATGTAGTGCTACAGGAGAATGCTGAAGATTAGATGTATGGGTGACGAATCGATGTCATAACTGACATGTCTTAGGAACCGCGATCTCTCTTGTTGTATTAAATAAACATACGCCGTCCAGATAACAACTTCTTACTGCAGACTACATGTTTCATTCCGCTGTGCGGGGCATCTTCGGGTCTGGGACCGCAAAGTGCAGTTTGTTAACAGTGGTGTCAAACTGTTGACAATTTGCACTTTGTGAGGCCAGACCTGAAGGTGGTTTGCTGTGCAGATTGAAACCGGTGTTGGATAATAAAAAGTTGTGATCCAGATGGTGTTATTTACTGGTAACGAATGGATTTGAGAAGAAAAGAAATTTATGGCACACTTTGACTAAAAGAAGGTACCGGTTGATAGTACACATCCTGTAGCATCAAGGCAACATCAGTTTTGTAACAGAAGGACGTATGAGTGACTTGGCTATAATAAGCAGGATCAAATGAATGTACGTTGCAGTGCTTTCGCAGAAATTACTTTTTCGCAGGATAGACTAGTGCGGAGAACTGCTTCAAACCATTCTTTGAATTGATGGGCACACCCACAATAGCATTAATGGTAAAAAAAACATTTTTATTTTTGCACAGATAGTTTCATTGTTTCTCGAAATATGTCTTTTTTCATTGTTTCTCGAAATATTTGTCTTTTAAATCTATAACTACTGCATGGGTTCTAACAGTTATGTGAGCAATTTTTTTCCATGATGATGTTGATACCTCAAGAAACATAGTTTTAAAATGATTTAACAGGTTCTTGGGATAATCAGCTTTGGAGTCTCGACATTGTTTGTTGAAGGTAAGGAAACAATAAGAAGTCGTTAGCCATTTTATCATGTGAGAACGGACAGTCTTCTTGGAACACTCAGGTAGTTGATAGTTGCTTAGTTTCCGGCTCGTGTGAATATATCCTAATTGTGTCTCCTATTGGACTACTGTATATGGATTTTGTATTTCCTCGGTCTAACATTTTTAGCATTACCTTTCACCAATTACCAATAACCGTACCGCGGTGAATAGACTAGTTCCCACCAGACCACCGAAGATAAGCACCGACGGCCGTGGTTCGCACTTGGATGGGTGACCATCTGCGCTTCCAAGCGCTGTTGTCCTAGCGAGGTGCCAGCCTCATGATGCCAAGAGAGGTCACGAAAACTGACAACGGCCGGGACAGCGGTGTGCTGGCCGCAAGATGCTCCATTATCCGCATTCAATAACGCCAGTCGGTAGGGGATGACACGGTAGTCGAACGGTACCGTATGGCCCTTCCAGACCTGTTCGGACGGAGTTACACCAACTAGCATGAGCCTGTTTTCAGTTTGAATCAAATTCTGTGAAATCCGTCGGAAACACAAGTTTTTTGCAATAAAATGTACTGCAGTCTTCGATATGTTTACGGACGCGTTAAGTCACTACTTTATTCATAGCCTTCCTTAAAAAGAATTAAGAAATACAGGACTACTTCAGCATGTTACATGTTACAATTTACTCTATACACGTGTCTGTTGGAAGAAGTGCTCCACATGTCGTCCATCCATTGGAACGAAATATTGCACTCGTCCCTGCAACTAGTTAGGAATTCTTTCAAATAAACCCTGGGTCATCTCGTAAATTTCGATAAAACTGTACAATTCGCTGATTTAGGTATCACTTCTGAGATGACCCCCGACAGACATATCAAGAGGACTGAGACCAAGTGATCAAGGAGGCTGGTATAGACGCTGCTCGATTGACCCATCTTGAACCGTACTGGCGCCTTAGATGTCGTCTTACATCAGCAGCAAAATGTCCCTGTCCCCACCACGCCAGCCCCACATCCCCCAACTATGGGTCACTGGTGAAATTTGGGCCCCAGTTAGATGGTGACTCAATAGAATACATTTAAAATGCATTTGTATTACCTGAAGTCATTCGCGGCCTGTGACCAAACATTCAGAAATCGTTTTTGGAATCATTTTTAAAGGAACGTTTTTGTTTTTAATGTGGTATACTTTCTTCCCTTTTCGTTATTAACCATGATCCATCCTGTATACTGACACGGTACCAGTTGCTACAATCGCCTTTATCACGACTCCTGTCGCAGGTAGCTCAGAGGAATTCCACAACAAAGCCAGCATATAAGCCTACAGTAGTCTCCAGATAAAGTGCGGACCTGCCACCCGGTGAGCCGGGTTGCCGCCTAACCCACACGCGGAGGCAGCGCTGATGAAAAGCTCGGTAATCCATTACGGCGCGATGTGAAGTGGTCCCCGTGGGCTCAGCCGCAGGTCTGCGTGCACCGGTAGCCGCCGTCCGGATTTACTGTCCTGACAAATGAGCAGCGCACGGACCGCCCACGTGTGCGTAATCTCCCTGGCACACAAGGCGCTGGCGCCAAGATTTATACCTGACGCACCCGGCACCAGTAGCTTCCGTAATAACAACAGTTTTCCTTTTCAGCATGCACACTTGCCCGGTAGCCCACAGCGCCGCCCAGACAATGCTTCTTCGGTGGGTGTTTCCACATGCAATCCAGTAAGCTTAGGCTTGCAAGAAAAGAAATCAACATCGTAATTTCATCAACATCTTGCTGCATCTCACATCCGCAAATCAGATAAACAGGCAACAGATGGTACATTTATTCGAAACTGTGTGTACCCAGACAGTAACAAAAATAGCTTGCAAACCCTACATATGACGCACAAGGGCTGCGAATTGGTCAGGCTCGGAAAGCTAAACATTATCAAACACAAACTCTCACAGCGGAATCTGTACACATCACACATTATTACCTAAAAAATCTCAACACCAAATAAATTATTAATGTAGAGTAATGTAGTTTTCAGAATACATTTATCTTTGTAATATATTTGATACGAGGGACTTAGGGAAAGCAGGAAAAGGTGTGGGACGGGGCCTAATCAGTCACCGTTGGTTACACAGTGAACACATACACTTTATTTAAGGAAATAAATTTTTAAAAACAATCATTTGAAAAAAATTAACTGTAACACAAGCTACACTGACGGCTGAAGGCCTTATTAAGAAAGAATTCAAAATTATTTGTCGGCTGAAGGCCACAAGCAATAGGAATAATTTAAACAAAATATTATTTTTAAGCAATTGACACAATCAGACCAAATAAAGAAGGGAGTGACCTACAGACAGTGCTCCAAGGATCGACCTGAGAAAAGTCCCTACAGCTGCGTAAGCGGTGAGACAGGCAGCCAAGAGTTATGCTCGCTTAACAAGATGGCTACTGAAACTAGGGACAGTTTAAACGCCGACCAACACACATGTACAATCCGCCTAAGCTGCGATAACCAATACCACGATAGAATAACAGTTAACGTCGTCAAATGACAAGCATTTAATTACGTAAGTTGGCTCCACCAAATCCTAGTACGCAGAAAGGGTTAACACCCAAACTGCCTATTGAAAATCTGACTAGATGCACATGGAACCGCAAAAGACAATTCCACAAACAACCCAAACAATGAAACTTCCTGGCAGATTAAAACTGTGTGCCCGACCGAGACTCGAAACATCCCCCAGGCTGTGACTAAGCCATGTCTCCGCAATATCCCTTCTTTCAGGAGTGCTAGTTCTGCAAGGTTCGCAGGAGAGCTTCTGTAAAGTTTGGAAGATAGGAGACGAGGTACTGGCAGAAGTAAAGCTGTGAGTACCGGGCGTGAGTCGTGCTTCGGTAGCTCAGATGGTAGAGCACTTGCCGACGAAAGGCAAAGGTCCCGAGTTCGAGTCTCGGTCGGGCACACAGTTTTAATCTGCCAGGAAGTTTCATATCAGCGCACACTCCGCTGCAGAGTGAAAATCTCATTCTGGAACCAAAACAATGCTAAAACAGTCACTATACAGCAACAAGACGAACTGCACGTAGACATGAAAGCTAAGAACGCAGAAACGGTCGAAAGACCAGATTCACGTCGTCCACGGAGACGACCGACCAAACGACCAACCATCGGTGGTTGCCGATCAAGTCAGGCAAGGGAAACGTCGGAGTATAAAACCGCCAACTGACACCTTGATGTCATGAGGTCACTTCGACGGACGGACACAAAGACAAGTGGAAGTTGCACAACTCGAATGTAACGATCCATTCAACTTAAACTCCTTGAATCCGGACCTCGACGAGGTCGTGCACTCTCGCGACCACACCCTCCCATCGGGCAGTGCATATATCGCCAGTACCGGCGCTGTCGGACCTCACCTCCGTCCCCACTGAACCCCAACACACGACGACCCGGAAATACTAGAAGTCGCTCCGAAGATAGTACCACAGTACTCGCTATCGATAGATGCCGCTGCTGCCACTCACGGACAGACAAAGCGAGCAAACATAGTGGCACCAGTGAACTGACTAAGAATACGAGAGGTCACAATCCGAATACAGGACGCCAACCTGTCAACGTCACAAACACGAGGCGGAGCACGGCTCAATATTTGCGTGATTAACAATGCAAGATCTAGGCGCGCAGTCCGGAACCGTGCGACTGCTACGGTCGCAGGTTCGAATCCTGCCTCGGGCATGGATGTGTGTGATGTCCTTAGGTTAGTTAGGTTTAAGTAGTTCTAAGTTCTAGGGGACTGATGACCTCAGATGTTAAGTCCCATCGTGCTCAGAGCCATTTGAACAAGTTTTTTCTACGTAATGAAATTTAGGAATGAAGACTTTTAATAAGTGTTAAATAAAGTGGGTTTATACAGAAAGTGATAATATAATGTCAGAAACAATCAAAATATTATATTTACTCCCATCCTTTGCCACGGACATTCCCTGTTTATTCAGTACATGGTTGGTTTCGGAATTTCAGAAACTCGCCTTCAACCTCATCTACAGCTTCATTTACATTTATAGAATATTTACTTTTATAAAAAGCTTTTCACGATGTTGATAAGAATACACGATATGAAATTATGAAGTTAGCATCGATGAAATGCAAGGAGCGAGAGGTTATGTACAACTTGTAGGGCCCAGGCTATGTTGAGTCTAAGGAAATGTAAGGGATGCAGTAATTGAGAAGGGAGTCACACTGCGTTGTAGCTTATCCTCGATCCTATTCAATCTTTACGTTGAGCAAGTACTATAGGAAATCAAAAAGAAGTTTGGAAAAAGGACTAATGTTTGGGGTAAGAAATAAATTAGAACCCACATATACTAATAGGTGTTGGGGCCAATAATGTATTCCATGTATGCATTTCCATTTTTAATATAACTAACGACCCGTACCAGCTTTGCGCGGGTGGCGCCCGTCTGGCAAAGTGGTATAAAATTATGTATACAGACCTTTCCTGTGTATCAGTCTGCTAGTGAAAACCGTGCCAAAATCCCTACAGTAGTTAATGAGATTAACCTTCACGTACGCTGACGGAATAAAAACCGCAACACCAAGAAGAATTGTGCGACGTAAACGAAAGTTGGCAGGCATGTTTCAAGATAAATGTAAATGTCGTGTGACTAGGGTCTCCCGTCAGGTAGACCGTTCGCCGGGTGCAAGTCTTTCGATTTGTCGCCATTTCGGCGACTTTCGCGTCGATGGGGATGAAATGATGATGACAGCACAACACCCTGTCCCTGAGCGGAGAAAATCTCCGACTGGTCATCAGTCCCCTAGAACTTAAAACTACTTAAACCTAACTAACCTAGGGACATCACACACATCCATGCCCGAGGCAGGATTCGAACCTGCGACCGTAGCAGTCGTGCCGTTCCGGACTAAGCGCCTAGAACTGCTCGGCCACAGCGGCCGGCCATTACGTAGAATATTCGTTAATAAAAATTATAAGATAAATTTACTCTTACGCAGTCACTGTAATTGTGACTTCACCTTATTTGTTGGCCTAACTGAACTACTTCTCAATTTTTTAACTGCAATGTAGTTTCCACAAGAAAAATAGCTTCACTTCAAAAGAAGGTAGCCTCGCGGTCTCAGACGCCTTGCCACGGCTCGCGCGGCTTCCTCCGTCGGAGGTTCGAGTCCTCCCTCGGGCATGGATGTGTGTGTTGTCCTTCGGATAAGTCAGTTTAAGTTAGATTAATTAGTGTGTAAGCCTAGGGACCGATGACCTCAGCAGTTTGGCCCCATGGGAACTCAATACAAATTTTAAAAAATATTTCAAAAGGGTGTCTTTGGAAGTATACGGCTGACATGGCGCATGTTATGGAGTTAGTGTGAGTATGTATGTAATCCATTGTGGACCAACACGAAAACAGAATCCAAAGCTACAACAATTATGTGAAATTGACATAGTTGTATAACTCTTTGTAGCTCTTCTAAGTTCCCTCATGTACCTCTGCTCCATAGTATCACACAGGAGCTTCTAAAATAAAACCACTGAATCGGAGAAAAATAAATACGCTGCAATAAAACAATCTGACGCACATTTGATGATTTATCACAAACAAAATGTAAAAGGATGGAAGTGAGGATAAGAAGAGAGAAATTCCTTCTTTTCAAAATGTTTTGATATGATACTAGGGCAAAGTCTGGTGACCAGCAATTTTTCGACACCACATTTCCTCCCCTAGTCGGCCAAATACTGGCGGTCAAATTTAATCCACCACCAAGATTCGAACCGGCTTACCTCTGTGTGCGCGTGTATCAGCGACCTCGGCAAGGGGGGAGAGTAGGGGGTGTGGACGCAGAACAAGCACATACGAGGCCCTGCAGAGGCACAGCCAGGGCGCATTCCAGGGCTGGAGGTGGGGACCGCGGACTGCCTGCTCCCGCGTACGCGAGCCTCCAGCACACTGCAGCCGACGTCTGAATGCCGCGGCGCGCACGGGGCCATTGTGAGCCCGTGAAAGGCGTGGGCGGCGGTAGGCTACGGTGGGGTGGGGTGAGGTGAGCTGAGGGTATTTATAGGCCCGGAGGAAGGTCGCGGCCCTGCGGGAAGGCTGTTCTGTGTCTGCCCTCTCCCTCATTTCCATACGGGGCGCAGCCTAACCTGTCCAGCTGCTGCAGCGGGGCAGACCCGCAACTGCTCCGAGCGCACCTTCCCGTCCGCGGACGGCATGCTGAAACATTACCCAGTACACGGCAGTGACCAAGTCTCAGGCTAGCGGTGTCCATCGGATTTGTACTCCCAAATATTGCGGAAAAACTAATTTCAGAAAAAGTAGTGGTGAGCAAGTGGCCTTTTTCCGCAAGGCGCTGCAACTATGGTTTAGGGATGTTTCTCTTCTAGCAGTGCAGCGAGCGATGATACATGTAAATTCTGTACGTGTATTGTTCTTGCTTTAGTTATGTCCTTTGCATGTCGCATAATATCACACTACTGACCATTAAAATTGCTACACCACGATGATGACGTGCTACAGACGCGAAATTTAACCTACAAGAAGAAGATGCTGTGGTATGCAAATGATTGGCTTTTCATAGTATTCACACAAGATTGGCGCCGGTGGCGACACCTACAACGTGCTGACATGAGGAAAGTTTCCAGTCGATTTCTCATACACAAACAGCAGTTGACCGGCGTTGCCTCGTGAAACTCTGTTGTGATGCCTCTTGTAAGGAGGAGAAATGCGTACCATTACGTTTCCGACTTTGATAAAGGTCGGATTGTAGCCTACTGCGATTGCAGTTTATCGTATCGCGACATTGATGCTCGAGTTGGTCGAGATCCAGTGACTGTTAGTAGAATATGGAATCGGTGGGTTCAGGGGGGTAATGCGAAACGTCGTGCTGGATCCCAATGGCCTCGTATCAATAACAGTCGAGATGACAGGCGTCTTACCCGCATGGCTGTAACGGATCGTGCAGCCACGTCTCGAACCCTCAGTCAACAGCCTGGGACGGTTGCAAGACAACAACCTTCTGCACGAACAGTTCGATGACGTCTGCAGCAGCACGGACTATCAGCTTGGAGACCATGGCTGAGGTTACCCTTGACGCTGCATCACAGACAGGAGCGCCTGCGATGGTGTACTCAACGACGAACCTGGGTGTGTGATGTCCTTAGGTTAGTAAGGTTTAGGTAGTTCTACGTCTAGGGGACTGATGACCTCAGATGTTAAGTCCCCTAGTGCCTAGAGCCATTTGAACCATGCCATGGGGTCAGACATGTGTGACGGCTATACGTAACGATTACTCAATCATAACTGATAAAGCCACTAGAGGAGACAGCCAATAGACATTTTACGTGAGCAGTGACTGGAATGAGCAGTACTTTTAAAAATGGTGTGCTCACCAATGCTCCCTGCGAATAACATGCAAATACGAAAAGAACAGTAAGAAAAACAACAGCGCTGCAAATCGCTGTCCCATCGTGAGGAGAAGAGACCCCACTGATGTCTCTTCTACTGTACCCAATGTAAGCACACATGTAGCTGTTATGGGAAAGTCTGCCATTTTTCCTTTCCGATAGGAGAGGGAGTGTGTAATATTGCCAAGACGTTTATCTGCTATGTACTGTACTTTATATTCGACACATACAGTTGAAAGCAGATGCAGAGTCACAAGAGGGGGAACAGAAGAGAATCCATGCATTTGAGATGTAGTGCTGCAGATGAATGTTCAAAATTAGGTGAGCTCATTCGGTAAAGAATGAGGAGGTTCTCGGCATAATCGGCGAAGAAAGAGACATACGAAAAACAATGACAAGAAGAAGGGACGAGATGATAGGACATAGGTGAAGACATCAGGGAGTATCTTCCAAGGTACTAGAAGTAGTTCTGGAGGGTAAAAACTGTAGGGGAAGACAGAGATTGGGATACATCCAGCAGGTAATTGAGGACGTGGGTTGCAAGTGCTACTGTGAGATGAAAATGTTGGCACAGGAAAGGAATTCGTGGCGGGCCGCATCAAACCAGTCAGATGTCTGAAGTCTCAAAAAACAAACACAGTAATCATTTCCCTTGTGGTCTGGCTCGTATGCAGATAAGTTAAACAAACTACTCCCCACCATCGAGAACTTAATTATGTAGTAAAATTGGCAACTTATCTATCGTAGGTATAATAATTATTCAGTGCGGCTGAACGGCCTGGCGCGCTGAACGCCATTTCGGCGACTTGCGTGTACGTAACGTACCCTAGTAATCCTGCAGCTTAACATGGAATCCGAACCACGTGTCGTTCCTGGTGTATCTTCACGTCACTGAGGGGTGAAGAGAGTGTTAAATGCGTACGGAGAATTCCCTAGTCCGAAAGGTATTTGACAGCGCAACCTTTCGGTTCCAGGCACCCGATTTACTACTAGACAACCACGCTCGACATCACAGACCCAATGCGGAAATTCATAACTCTTAATAGTCTTCTGCAGGATTCCCTGTACCTTATATCTCCTGATGTGTAGAGGGGCACTGCCACGCACGGTTACACATTTCTCCAGAATTAAGACAGGTTTAGATCTCAAAAGCTCCGCCCGCACCACCTAGAGGAGGCGGAGAAAGCTCCGTGGCTCCCTGTGACTGAGTCAGGCGCACCGAAGCGGAGGTGAGTCACGTCATTACCACGCGGGGCCCTCTGCAACCAAACAAAACCAATCGTGCGTTTTTTAATACCCAGGGCCGGCGCCAGTTGTCTTTGTGAAAACGAAGCCTGTCTCGCGGGAAATTCCAGTAGCATGTTGCAGTGTTGACTAGACACGCGCGCAGAGCATCGTGACGTGGCGTCCAGGAATTAACAGGACGGCCGATGCAACTGTTCCAGAGGAATTCAGGAAGTGGTGTGACTGTGGTCGCTTGATGCGGGTCACGTGCACTGTGGCCGCGCCACTTGTTCTAAAATTTTTCCGGCATCGGGTGGAACTTATGCAGCGGTGCTCCACATCGCAAGACACGATGGGATGAGAAGGGAATCGCGAATTAACTCTGGGAGTATTAAACTGAATGCATCATTCATCGTTGCAATGTGTGTTTATACCGTGTCTGTGTCTTCAGAAGCCGGCCGGTGTGGCCGTGCGGTTCTACGCGCTTCAGTCTGGAACCGCGTGACCGCTACGGTCGCAGGTTCGAATCGTGCCTCGGGCATGGATGTGTGTGATGTCCTTAGGTTAGTTAGGTTTAAGTACAGGGTTATTACAAATGATTGAAGCGATTTCACAGCTCTACAATAACTTTATTATTCGAGATATTTTCACAATGCTTTGCACACGCATACAAAAACTCAAAAAGTTTTTTTAGGCATTCACAAATGTTCGATATGTGCCCCTTTAGTGATTCGGCAGACATCAAGCCGATTATCAAGTTCCTCCCACACTCGGCGCAGCATGTCCCCATCAATGAGTTCGAAAGCATCGTTGATGCGAGCTCGCAGTTCTGGCACGTTTCTTGGTAGAGGAGGTTTAAACACTGAATCTTTCACACAACCCCATAGATGATGATGATGATGATGGTTGGTTTGTGGGGCGCTCAACGGCGTGGTTATCAGCGCCCGTACAATTATCCAATCTTTGCTCAGCCCAATTTCGCCACTTTCCCGGATGATGATGAAATGATGAGGACAACACAAACACCCAGTCATCTCGAGGCACAACCCCATAGAAAGAAATCGCTTGGGGTTAAGTCGGGAGAGCGTGGAGGCCATGACATGAATTGCTGATCATGATCTCCATCACGACCGATCCATCGGTTTTCCAATCTCCTGTTTAAGAACTGAGGAACACCATGATGGAAGTGCGGTGGAGCACCATCCTGTTGAAAGATGAAGTCGGTGCTGTCGGTCTCCAGTTGTGGCATGAGCCAATTTTCCAGCATGTCCAGATACACGTGTTCAACCGTTTCTTCGCTCACTGCAGGCCGACCCGTTGATTTCCCCTTACAGAGGCATCCAGAGGCTTTAAACTGCGCATACAATCGCCGAATGGAGTTAGCAGTTGGTGGATCTTTGTTGAACTTCGTCCTGAAGTGTCGTTGCACTGTTATGACTGACTGATGTGAGTGCATTTCAAGCACGACATACGCTTTCTCGGCTCCTGTCGCCATTTTGTCTCACTGCGCTCTCGATCGCTCTGGTGGCAGAAACCTGAAGTGCGGCTTCAGCCGAACAAAACTTTATGAGTTTTTCTACGTATCTGTAGTGTGTCGTGACCATATGTCAATGAATGGAGCTACAGTGAATTTATGAAATCGCTTCAATCATTTGTAATAGCCCTGTAGTTCTAAGTTCTAGGGGACTGATGACCACAGATAAGTCCCATAGTGCTCAGAGCCATTTGAACCTTTTTTTGTGTCTTCAGAATACAGTGTCCTTCAGACATGCATGCACGTGACTACGTTACGTGTGGAAGTTTGGATTGGTCGTGGAGACATGCTCGGATAGTAGATGTGAATAAGGAAATCCAGGTTTCGAGTCCCGGTCCCACACAGATAGCTGACGTCAATGAACTGTTTCGGATGTTATTTCGTAACTAAACTGAAAGTGCGACAATCAAGGGAATGGTTGTCTCATTTGAAGATGTGCCTCGTATGACGTCCGAATGTTGCGGCTACATGCGGCGTATGGCGCGAATGTAGAGAAGATGTCTAGGCTGTCTGTTATACACAGTCGTGTAGAGAACATGTTATACACTTCGCCAAATAACCGACTTTGGACTTGGCATAATAATCCATGCCAGGGCCATTAGTCTTAACACATCAGAGATTGCACAAGAATTCGAGTTTCTGAAGTTGTTAGTATCTACGAGGATCTTTAGTATCGCAAAGACAGCGTTTCCGCGCAGAAGGACCACAAATGTTTGACGAAACGGTTATTTCGGAGTACCAGTGACCGCTGTAACTGATACTTCTTAGTAACAGGTTATTTCTGTCGGTTCAGTCATGTTTTGCCCGCTTAACTCTGCAGAGGGATACCGAGTGATGCGTCACATGGCCGCCGATCAGAAAGTGGGCTGTGAGGGACCCATTTCTGCCAGGGTTGAACGGCGAGAAATGCACCGCGTAAACTTGATTAAACGACGACCGACATTAGATCCAGTGCCTTCTCGTGATTCACTTTATCTGAGAATTAAAATTTAAAAGAATAAAACTGCTTGAATTACGTAGTACTAAGTCAAGCGTACTACCTAATGAAGCAGTTACAATTGAATGTGATAGATTTCTAGGTAAACCCATGAAAATAGTAAATGCTAATGCTAGCTTCAAAACAGCAGTAGGACGCATTCCACATAAGCATGGCGGAGGGACTGGGGTGTACATTAAGATTTGGCGGTGTTGGAGTCATACTTGAATATTTGATGTGGGGTGGGAAATTGGAGAGCTGTTTCTCAACACGGCATATGGAGGGAAATTCAACAGCGAATCTATGTTCTACGCTGTCTAGTCTTCCCTCATATAGAATTTTTACAGCGGTTCTACAAAACAAGATGTCATCCATCATAATAACGGAATGTTATGTTCCACGCAACGTAATTATGAATAAATACGAAACAGTATCAGTTACCCGTAATTTATTCACACCCTTATTCGACGTTATCAAGGCTTAAAAGTCAACAACAACAGAGATGACTTGCAAAGTAGAGGTATAAGAGATGCCAGACCAATATTACTGTCAAGTGTGGATGTAGGTCTGCTGCAATACATTGCCAGGAAATGTTACTCAAAATTAATCCGTTTGGAAGTTTGTGGTGTGTTCCTATGGGACTAAACTGCTGAGGTAACAGGCCCATAGGCTTACACACTACTTAGTCCAACTTAAACTAACCTACGCTAAGGACAACGCACACACCCATTCCCGCGGGAGGACTCAAAGCTCCGACGGTGGGAGTCGCGCGAACCGTGACGAGGCGCCGCAGACCGCGTGGCTACCCCGCGCTGCTCGCGTTTGATAATTATTATGGTATTACTCCCTGCTCAGATAACATGTTCAGTCTCAAAGGAAACCACGCTGCGGTTTTTTTCCGCTCTAAACATCATGGTGATCAGCGCCCTTATCCTCTGAGTGATTCATCAGTGATTTATCGGGAGGTCCGAAGGGAATTTCTCTTCCTACGGCTCTGATCTTCATAGTTGTCCTTAGTTTTCTCGAGTGAAGTCGTATCTTCTCTCTTGCAAAACTACACAAGGATCATCATCTCATTATCAACCTGGTGTCAGACTTTGTTTATAATAATAGACTAATGAATCTAACAAAATGGTTGGCTCTGAGCACTATGGGACTTAACTTCTAAGGTCATCAGTCCCCTAGAACTTTGAACTACTTAAACCTAACTAACCTAAGGACATCACAAACATCCATGCCCGAGGCAGGATTCGAACCTGCGACCGTAGCGGTCACGCGGTTCTAGACTGTAGCGCCTGAAACCGCTCGGCCACACTGGCCGGCCTGAATCACTGCGCAACAATGTAGTGATGTTTTCTGCGGTGGGAAGCTTCAGTAATCTCCGATGCGGAGTGAAAATTCATTCTGGGAGCTCCAGTGATACCTGTGTAGCAGTGTGTTGCTGCAGTGAGAGACTTTCAGCGAATCGACCACATCCGTGGGCGGCTGGGCGACGGTGGCTGGGCGTGAGACTGGTCAGTGACTCACGGCCTACTGCGCATGCTCCGCACGCACAGGAAATTCCGTCAGTCCGCCATGCTGGGCCCGCCTACGACGTCATCTGCCTCCTTTCGATCTCAACCAGCCGGTCAGTGGCCACCCGAGGCGGCTTTGTCCTCCTGTTTACAGCGGCGTCAGATCATCGACAAAGAAAATCGGTGACCACAATCTCTTCCGTAGAGATGAAATAGTCGAGAAAAGCTTTAAAAACAGTAACTAACAATTGAGTAATTAGTCCACAGTGAATAGCTGTGTGAGTTACGGTACTGATTCGCGATGTCACGTTTCCTCTTATTCCACTCACTACGCTGTTCTATAGTAACAATAACATCAACTGGTGGACACTTCGCGCTTTACATCTCTTGTTGCGATAGTGCCACACACGATGCACTTTAATGCGTGAAACATGATATAATCCATCTGATGTTGCTCTTGTGATCATCGAAACCAGTATAGGATTAAGCAAAATAATGCAATGACTGCGAGACGAAGTGTCTTTAAGTTGCGTCGGAAGGCTTTTCCTGTATCAGTCAACGCAAAAGTTGCAGGCCTCTTTCCACCCCGGAAACTTGGAGATACAGAAGCAAATTATTTTTTTTCCATTACTGCAGTAACCAATTTAAAATAAGAGCAAGAAAGTCGAATGTTTCAGTAAGAGCGAAAGAGCGAACAGCAGAAAGAAGTGTTTTGTTGAAACGGACGCGAACCACAATAAACAAAGGTAGTAATTCTTCCATTTTACGAAAATGCTGCCATGTAGTTTACAATGCTAATGTATGCATATTGGTTAGCAAAAAAAAAAAAAAAAAAAAAAAAAAAAAAAAAAAAAAAAAAATAATAATAATAATAATAATAATAATAATAATAAAAAAAAGTTCAAATGTGTGTGAAATCTCATGGGACTTGACTGCTAAGGTCATCAGTCCCTAAGCTTACACACTACTTAACCTAAATTATCCTAAGGACAAACACACACACACACCCATGCCTGAGGGAGGACTCGAACCTCCGCCGGACATTGGTTAGCATTTTTGACTATATGGAAACAAACTTGAAAGACAGAATAGAAATACGTAATTTAGTGATCTGTCTAAATGTCACATACCAGTTATTGAACTGCGCCGTAGATGTGGGTATCTTAAATAACAAAGCATTTTTTTCGTAATAGGCTGTTTACCTATCCATATTTTCAGGCTGATGTAACTAAGTGCACAGGTTTCAGCATCTACTACTAGTAAAGGAAGAAGATCGTCAATGACAAGGTCATTAAAAACGGAGCACAAGATGTGATTGGGAAAGGCTATCACACTGTGTGTCCTTTTGAAAGGAGCCATCCTCAGAACTGAATGAGTCACTTCACGGAAATAACGGACCTCCCAAATCTGTGTAACAGACGAGGGTGAAATGCAAGTCCCATACATGAAACAGTTGCCCCATCTTCCATTCAGGTCTTACTGGTACCTGGCAATGGCGAAGTTCCGTGCACACGCCTTTGTTCCTGGCTGGATAGATCTGATGCGGGGTCGGGGGACTAAACCGAATAAGGCACCTTAAAGGTGGCAGGGGTAAAATACAGGGAGCGAAAGGCTATTTACAATTTGTACAGAACGCAGATGTCAGTTATAAGAGTCGAGGGACATGAAAGGGAAGCAGTGGTTGGGAAGGGAGTGAGACAGGGTTGTAGCTTCTCCCCGATGTTATTCAATCTGTATATTGAGCAAGCACTGTAGGACACACAAGAAAAATTCGGAGTAGGTATTAAAATCCATGGAGAAGAAATAAAAACTTTGAGATTCGCCGATGTCATTGTAATTCTGTCAGAGATAGCAAAGGACTTGGAAGAGCAGTTGAACGGAATGGATAGTGTCTTGAAGGGAGGATATAAGATGAAAATCAACAAAAGCAAAACGAGGATAATGGAATGTAGTCGAATTAAGTCGGGTGATGTTGAGGGTATTAGATTAGGAAATGAGACACTTGAAGTACTAAAGGAGTTTTGCTATTTGGGGAGCAAAATAACTGATGATGGTCGAAATAGAGAGGATATAAAATGTAGACTGGCAATGGCAAGGAAAGCGTTTCTGAAGAAGAGAAATTTGTTAACATCGAGTATAGGTTTAAGTGTCAGGAATTCGTTTCTGAAAGTATTTGTATGGAGTGTAGCCATGTATGGAAGTGAAACATGGACGATAAATAGTTTGGACAAGAAGAGAATAGAAGCTTTCGAAATGTGGTGCTATAGAATAATGCTGAAGATTAGATAGGTAGATCACGTAACTAATGAGGAAGTATTGAATAGGATTGGGGAGAAGAGAAGTTTGTGGCACAACTTGACCTGAAGAAGAGATCGGTTGGTAGGACATGTTCCGAGGCATCAAGGGATCACCAATTTAGTATTGGAGGGCAGCGTGGAGGGTAAAAATCGTAGAGGGAGACCAACAGATGAATACACTAAGCAGATTCAGAAGGATGTAGGTTGCAGTAGATACTGGGAGATGAAGAAGCTTGCACAGGATAGAGTAGCATGAAGAGCTGCATCAAACCAGACTCAGGTCTGAAGACCACAACAACAACAACAACAACTGTTAAAAATAACTTTCATGTAAAAGACTGCTTACTTATGGTGGGCCTGCTAATCTCTATAGGGCACTCACTAAAATCTACACCTTCAGTCATAAATTCACTAATATCTACACCTTCAGTCGTAACACACACCCCCTAGTATTACATGGTTGAGAGTCCGTAGAGCCTATGCCTCATCTCCATAACGAATCAGTTTACTTTCCCTCGCAATATACAAGCCGTAGCACTACATATCTATGAGTACCTAGCGCCTATGGCTCTCGCATGGCTTCTACTTCAGCTACTTGTTCAGAAATTGTATGTGTGGACGATGAGTATGTATTGTGAAGTTTTCCGTGCAAAAATACTGTCCTCTGCGCAAATGATATTTGCCGTACAAAATCCGCAAAGAGCTGCCGTGTCAGTATAATCGGCACAAGTACGGATGTTCAGCTTTGTTCTGAATCATCTGCACTCCGGAAAACAAATGGCGTGTGGCGGAGGATAATCTGCGTACCACTGTCACTCCCTATTCTAGCCGCAAGGTGCAAGGGAAAACGTCTGTTAGTATAGCACACATGTGAGATCAAATCTCTCTAATGTCAACTTTATAATCTTTCCGCTAGATATACAACAAATTCTTGATTGCTCTAATTGCGCAAGTTCTCAAAATTTCCGCAGCAAACTACACAGCGAAAGACGACTCCTTTCCTGTAGAGTCTGCCACTCGAGATGGATTAGCATGTCTGACATTTTCGTCTTTGATAAACGATACTACGACGAAAGCCACTCCTCTTATTTGGATCTGTGTTTCCTCTATCAACGTTATCCAGTAAGATTCCCAGCATGATGAGCAACATTCCAGTACCGGTCAAATGAGTGTTTTGTTAGCTACATAATTTCTTAAAGTTCTTAGGGAATTTTCAAGTGACTGTCAGTTTGGCATCTGACTGTCATACGATTACTTTTAAATGGCCATTCAATTTAATATTCTTAACATTTGTACAGGTACTTCCAGGTAGTTAATGGGTGTCACTGCTTTAAGTGATTGTTCGGCAATCGCATAGTAATACAGTAACGGATATTGTACGCTATTTATGCACGATACATTACATTTCTTTATGTTAAAGATCAACTATCAATCCGTGCACCACGCGTCAATCCCCTGCAGTTCATCTTCGGTTTCTCTATAATTTTCTAACTTTGGGTCATCTCCATATACGAGGTGCGACAATAATATAATGAGACTGATTTTCTTTGCAAGATGTCGCAACCCTGCAGACTTGCATAGGCGCAATATCTTTGACCTTGGTTTATAAGATGCTTCTAGTCCAAGCAGCACATCGATGCAACTGCTCAGTCGTGAGTTGTGCTGTAATAAGTCAACACGTGTTTATGTCTCTCGTTACGGAAATGGAACCACGTAATATTGCGCAACGGTATGCCATTTCTTTTTGCGTTAAATTGGGTGCAAACGCGACGACAACTTACGGTAAGCTTCAGAAGGCTTTTGGAAGGAGGTTTTGTCAACAGCTCAAGTTTTTCATTGGTAAATAAGTGTCGTGTGACTAGGGCCTCCCGTCGGGTAGACCGTTCGCCGGGTGCAAGTCTTTCGATTTGACGCCACTTCGGCGACTTGCGTGTCGATGGGGATGAAATGATGATGATTAGGACAACACAACACCCAGTGAGCGGAGAAAGTCTTCGACCCAGCCGGGAATCGAACCCGGGCCGTGAGGATTGACGTTCTGTCGTGCTGACCACTCAGCTATCGGGGGAAGACTTTTTCGTTGGTATAAAATGTTTAGTGAAGGTAGAACGAATGTTGAAGATGAAGACTACAGTGGACGACCATCAACCTCACGGACGGATGTCAACTTGGCCAGGGTGCGTGAACTCGTAAGATCTGATCGAAGATTATCCGTGAAAATGATTGCAGAAGAACTGAACATCAATCGAGAAACGGTTCGTCTAATAGTAACTGTAGATCTTGGTATGAGAAAGATTTGTGCAAAAATAGTCCCCAAAAATCTCACACCACAACAACGAGGAACATGGGAAAATGTGGCAGCAGATCTGTTACAGCAAACGGAAATCAATCCAGAATTGTTGAGCCGTCTTGTCACTCGTGATGAAAGTTGGTTTTTTCAGTACGATCCAGAGACAAAAAGCCAAAATTCGCAATGATGCTCAAAGGGATCCCTAGAACAAAAAAAGCTCGCATGTCAAAGTCAAAACTGAAATGCATGCTTGTGTGCTTCTTTGATTCCAAGAGTGGGTTCGTAAAGAGTGGGTGCCTCCTGGACAAACAGTTAACCGATATTACTACAAAGAAATTTTTGAAAGACTTCGTAAAAGACTTCTTCATGTCTGTGCCAACACTGCTGATAATTGGATTCTGTATCACGATAGAGCGCCATCCCATACTGCTCTGTCAGTACAGCAATTTTTAACCTAAAAACAAATTTCAGTACTACCACAGCCACCTTATTCACTAGATATCGGCCGGCCGGGGTGGCCGAGAGGTTCTGGGCGCTACAAAAAATGGCCCTGAGCACTATGGGACTTAACTTCTGAGGTCATCAGTCCCCTAGAACTTAGAACTACTTAAACCTAACTAACCTAAGGACATCACACACATCCATGCCCGAGGCAGGATTCGAACCCGCGACCGGAGCGGGCACGCGGTTCCAGCACTGAAGCGCCTAGAACCGCACGGCCACACCGGCCGGCTAGGCGCTACAGGATGGAACCGAGCAACCGCTACGGTCGCAGGTTCGAACCCTGCCTCGGGCATGGATGGTATGACGTCCTTAGGTTAGTTAGGTTTAAGTAGTGCTAAGTTCTAGGGGCTGATGACCTCAGAAGTTATGTCCCAGTGCTCAGAGCCATTTGAACCATCACCGGATATCGCTCCGTGCGACTTTCTTCTATTTCCAAGAGTCAAAGTGGCAGGCAAGGGACACCATTTGCAAAGAACACAAAGATGTCCAAAAAGCTGCGACGAGAGTCTTGGAGGAAATTACTGAAGATGAGTTGCAGAAACGTTACCATCAATGGCAGAAGCGCTGGAAAAAGTGTGTGCAATCAGAAGGGAACTACTTTGAAGGAGACAACACTAAACTTGTCTAAAACGGTAAGCAACCTTTTTTTTACATCAATCTCATTACTTTATTGTCGCACCTCGTAGAACACCATCAACCGCAAATAATCTCATGGACGTTCCACTATTATCCACATTTCTATACATTTTATTCTGAACATTCCTTCGCTGTATGATTTAACTTACTGTGACGTCTGAAGATTTCTCTCCATAAGTTATGACGTAGAGTGCTGTTTGTTAGGAACTATTCAGTCCAATTACAAAGCAAATCTGACTGCCCGTACGCTCGTATTTTGTTCATGAAGCGACAATGAGGAAATGTAATGAATGCCTCCAAGAATCTAAGGAACACCGCATCAGCCCAGGCAGCGATATCTGGATGAAAGGAGCGAAATGGGTTTCACACGATGCTTGTTTGAGGAATCCACGTTGATTCCTACAATCTCCCGAAAGATTATACGTAACACTCGAGCACAAAACGTACCCCAGGACTGCAACAGACAAAAGTCACCGATGTAGACCTACAAGTAAGTGTATGTGTTCGACGACTCTTCTTGAGAACAGGATATGTGAATTATTCCCATCTCTGGTATAGCCAAAAAATACTTCAAACTGCAGTCTCTTTCGATTCAGACATCAGAACAGACCTACTGTCTACTGGAAATTGATCAAAATCATAACTGAGTATTTACGTATGCTTCCGAGAAACGTCGCATGTTTATTACGTCATTCGGCGATCGCATGTTGTCCTGCTGGCTGGGAATGACTGGCCGCACGGTGCCTGCCGTGTGATGTTCGCCGCCTTTCCTGGAAGGAGGGCCGCGCGCGACGTTGTTTACGAGCTGCCCCGCTGGCGACGGCAGGTGGCTGCGGGGGCGGATGTTTGGTCTGCCGGCCACCTGTTGCTCCCTGCCGGCCCTTGTAAACAACCAGACCTGACACCTCTAGGGATAGAGATAAGTTCCAAAGGCGCGAGGCAGCGGGCTGACTGCGGAAGGACATCGCGTGACACGCCACTCACAACTTGCGGCAGGTATCTGATCGACAACATGCTCTCATCGTCAGACGGTCCACTCACCTCATGAGACTTGTTTTGTAGCTTAGATTTTACATTGTTACTGCAAAGAAATCTCCAAAAATTCTCCAAAATAATCTTAAAAATTCTTCTTTTTAAATAAATGAAAATTATTCTATTAGGCAACAGAACCGGTTTCACTCATGATATGAGCATCTTCAGGTGATAATCTGTACTGAATACAAAACGTGTTTTTGTAAAATGGTATTAATAAATAGTGTATAATAGGAAAAGGAACAGGTTTTGTACAACTTTCCACTTCATAAGGCTAGAGAGAATGTACGATGTCTCAACGTTTAAGTTTACTCGCATAACGTCTTAAGCCGGCCGCGGTGGTCTAGCGGTTCTGGCGCTGCAGTCCGGAACCGCGGGACTGCTACGGTCGCAGGTTCGAATCCTGCCTTGGGCATGGGTGTGTGTGATGTCCTTAGGTTAGTTAGGTTTAAGTAGTTCTAAGTTCTAGGGGACTTATGACCTAAGATGTTGAGTCCCATAGTGCTCAGAGCCATTTTTTTGAACCATAACGTCTTAAAAGGTTGATCATCAATGGCTATACTAGGAATTTATACACCGTTGAACGTTGGGAGTGTCAAAACTCACGCTTCAATAAAATATCCAGGGAATAGGAATATTGAGATCAAATCACTGCAATTTAGAACATGTAGTGCAGACACGCTGGTAATGGGCATTCACGCTCCAATAAAATACCCAGGGAACAAAAACAGAACACTCCAAATTAAAAGAGACAAGGCAGGGCAGTAATGCACACCGTGTAGTGAAAGATGTCACTCACCTATGGCTGTGTTATAATAGACTCAAGGTCTAAGAAGTTGACTCCTGCGAAATTTAAAACTTTCCCGGCGTAAAGATTGTCCTACAAAATTTGGGAAGAACTGCCGCATGTCTGTAACTTGCTAGTAAGATATGCTGGTGCGAAGTCTTCTGGCCATCTTCAGGTGAATACTGATGACCATTACACCGATCTTCCCTATTTAATTCTGCACAAACCAAAAAATGGTTCAAATGGCTCTGAGCACTATGGGACTCAACTGCTGAGGTCATAAGTCCCCTAGAACTTAGAACTAACCTAAGGACATCACACACATCCATGCCCGAGGCAGGATTCGAACCTGCGACCGTAGCGGTCGCGCGGTTCCAGACTGTAGCGCCTAGAACCGCTCGGCCACACCGGCCGGCTGCACAAACCATGGGCGATCCAAACACCTTGATCCACCGAGTCCATACCATCTCGATGCCGACAGCCTGCAAACGGAACTAGAACACCTGAAAACTGTGTTCCTGAACAACGGATACTCGTCTCAACAAATACAAAGTGCGCTACAGACGTAGAAACGACAGAACAAGGAAGATGATGAGGCCTTCAAAACTACTGCTTGACTGCCATATATTGCAAATATTTCGGCTAAAATACGCAGAATATTAAAAAGACATAAAGTAATCTTTCGAAGTTCTTCAAAATATCTGTTAAGGACGACTTAGAGTTGCGCAAAGCAGGTGTTTTCAGGATTTCGTGTGAATGCGGCAAATCTTACAGAGGGCAAGTGACGCGCACTGTGCAGCGTTAGCGGCACATTCGCCTTCTCTGAGAAAATAAGTCCGCTGTCGCTGAACATTGCAATTCTAATCGTCATTCGATGAGATATAATGAAACAACAACTGTGGCCGATACTTTTGGAGCTCAGTCATCAATGAATCAGTGGAAATATAACTGTGCGAATCCCTTATAAATCGAGACGGCGTGTTTCCAGCTAAAATTCTGCATGGACCCGATAATATGAAAACTTCGTGCTCTGCGTAATCGGCGTCGTCCTGCGATCTCACCGTGCGAAGGCAATCCTTTAGATATTGAAGAGGCGAACGTTCACCTCGAAGAGCACAGACTTGCAGCACAAGCAACGCATGCTCAGTGCCAAGGAACCACATTATGTCTCGGCGGGATCTAAATAAGGGATTTTCGTGTATTGCTCGTCAGTATTCCCTGAAGATGGTCAGAAGACTGCGCCCCTATTTCATACCAGCAAGTTACAGACATCCGCCAATTCCCCCGAAATTTTATAGAAAAATCTAACTCCTTATTAGACGCAGTGTTGGCATGCACAAAATTTCCGATGGTTGGGTAAAACTGTAGTTCATGTAGATCACCTATAGACAAAAACAAACCGTTAATTTTTTTTATTTTTAACCTTCTGTAGTCGAGCATAAATGGGAAAAAAAGGGCAAGCGGACACACATTACCCGGGAAGAATTTGTAAGAAAATCTCTTTGGAAATTTACCAATAAAACTGTGCTAAGGCAGTGTTGAAGGAACTGCAAGAAGTTAAAACACTAAAACGTATACAGCACATATGCGGGGGTCATAGAATAAAATAGAATAAAAACACATTGGACTGCGATTTCTTGTTGTACATTAAAATCGTCGACTTCCGTCAGTGGTCATCCCATGTCACACGGCACCAGGCCACGTCGCTCTGATGTGCTGTGGGCTCCAACAGTGTCGTGTCCACGCCTCTCTAGGTGTATGGGAGCAGTTGTCAGTTTTGCTGGTTACATGGAGGACTCATGGTGGCACTGTCAACATGGATGGCATTTGTTGTCGACGTCTTATCAAGGTCGTACGCTGCACAATTTTATAAGTATCGATAGTCCTCCGTTAGCGTCGCGTTTGTTTCTTCAGCTCGCCTTCTGCGGCGGTTGACGCGCAAATCCGCACGGTTTTCGAATTCCGCGATATGGAGTAATGGAAGCCTGGCTCGCTCATACGAGGTGCATTCAAGTTCTAAGGCCTCTGATTTTTTTTCTAATTAACTACTCACCCGAAATCGATGAAACTGGCGTTACTTCTCGACGTAATCGCCCTGCAGACGTACACATTTTTCACAACGCTGACGCCATAATTCCATGGCAGCGGCGAAGGCTTCTTTAGCAGTCTGTTTTGACCACTGGAAAATCGCTGCGGCAATAGCAGCACGGCTGGTGAATGTGCGGCCACGGAGAGTGTCTTTCATTGTTGGAAAAAGCCAAAAGTCACTAGGAGCCAGGTCAGGTGAGTAGGGAGCATGAGGAATCACTTCAAAGTTGTTATCACGAAGAAACTGTTGCGTAACGTTAGCTCGATGTGCGGGTGCGTTGTCTTGGTGAAACAGCACACGCGCAGCCCTTCCCGGACGTTTTTGTTGCAGTGCAGGAAGGAATTTGTTCTTCAAAACATTTTCGTAGGATGCACCTGTTACCGTAGTGCCCTTTGGAACGCAATGGGTAAGGATTACGCCATCGCTGTCCCAGAACATGGACACCATCATTTTTTCAGCACTGGCGGTTACCCGAAATTTTTTTGGTGGCGGTGAATCTGTGTGCATCCATTGAGCTGACTGGCGCTTTGTTTCTGGATTGAAAAATGGCATCCACGTCTCATCCATTGTCAGAACCGACGAAAAGAAAGTCCCATTCATGCTGTCATTGCGCGTCAACATTGCTTGGCAACATGCCACACGGGCAGCCATGTGGTCGTCCGTCAGCATTCGTGGCACCCACCTGGATGACACTTTTCGCATTTTCAGGTCGTCATGCAGGATTGTGTGCACAGAACCCACAGAAATGCCAACTCTGGAGGCGATCTGTTCAACAGTCATTCGGCGATCCCCCAAAACAATTCTCTCTACTTTCTCGATCATGTCGTCAGACCGGCTTGTGCGGGCCCGAGGTTGTTTCGGTTTGTTGTCACACGATGTTCTGCCTTCATTAGACTGTCGCACCCACGAACGCACTTTCGACACATCCATAACTCCATCACCACATGTCTCCTTCAACTGTCGATGAATTTCAATTGGTTTCACACCACGCAAATTCAGAAAACGAATGACTGCACACTTTTCAAGTAAGGTAAACGTCGGAATTTTAAGTATTTAAAACAGTTCTCATTCTCGCCGCTGGCGGTAAAATTCCATCTGCCGTACGGTGCAGCCATATCTGGGACGTATTGACAATGAACGCGGCCTCATTTTATAATAATGCGCATGTTTCTATCTCTTTCCAGTCCGGAGAAAAAAAATCTGAGGCCTTAGAACTTGAATGCACCTCGTAGAGGCAACGAGTGGGCACTGAAGTTAAAAGTCGTAACTGAGTGAGTAAAATGGCAATTATTTAGTGGTGCGTGTTCGTGTGTGCAGGCGACACATTCGGTACACAATTTAAGCCAACTCGTGCGCGCTGTAAGCTTATGGTCATATGCACCTACCGTGCCGCTCTAACAGAACCACGGAGATCGTAATAACGCTCGTTAAACAGCAATCAGGAGACTTGAGTGGTTTGAGTGTGAAAGTTATTCAGATTTATGTATGACAGTAGCATGTGAACCGTGGAGCCCTGCAAATGAACAGGTTTCAGAACAGAGTTGGTAGTACCAGAACTGCGTTACCGTAATCGGTATAACAGCAGCATTTCCCTCCGTATGGAACTTATATATTACGCTGAAGCATTTCGACATCTTTACGAATGACAGTACCACGGAAGAACAAGCTTCCGGTAGATAATTTACACCTTGTTCGTAAAACAAACTTTACTGTACCCTCCCAAAGTGCAATACATAGTAATATTATTATTAAAATTATTTAGCAGCAGTGGTCACTAGTGATGGAATTTCGTCATGATCCTCAAACTTGCCAAATCGTTGACTGCTTTCATCTTTTCGTGTTTCTTGAGCGTTTTACGAAGTGGTTTTTCGATTACTCACACAGCGTCCTGTACCTGTGCCTGAAGATGGAATCTTCTGTTTTCGGAATCGGCTGCAACATAACCTGAACATGGGAATAAAGCGGTAATTGCTCAACGTGAAATATTTGGCATAGTCAACAGTAACATTTCAGTTCTGCCTTTTTCTCCTTTGTGGCTCTATGTTGAAGGAAATTTCCGTGTTTTCAAAGTTCGTAAGCTACCACAAACACCGGACCACATCCTAGTACACTGTAAGTAGAGCTCGTGCTATGACGTTCTTTGCACAACCCAGTTTTAAATGGTAAGGAAGCGAAGCCAGTGAAATCGTTCTTCAAATGGTTCAAATGGCTCTGAGCACTAAGGGACTTAACATCTGAGGTCATCAGTGCCCTATAACTTAGAACTACTTAAACCTATCTAACCTAAGGACATCACACACATCCATTCCCTAGGCAGGATTCGAACCTGCGACCGTAGCGGTCGCGCGGTTCCAGCCTGAAGCGCCCAGAATCGCTCGGCCACACCGGCCGGCAAATCGTTCTTCGGTCACTGAACTTTGATTCTTTTTTTGTGTCTTTGGTATTTATTCTGTTGAAATTTATTCAAAAAAGGTATCTTTAGACATACAAGTTGCTGCCGTTAAAGAAGAAATACCAGAGGGAGTCGCGAAAGAGATTGAAGTGATGTCGGATGTTATTTGGGATTCTTCCTAAAGAAACACGCGTTAATGCTTGTTACAAATAACGGAGAAGCAGTAACACAACTTTGAATCGTAGAAACCAACCAAATATTTCTGCAGGAAAACATGATGTCAACAAAACAAAAGAGCGTTCGCATCTAGAGCAGATAACCTTCAACGGTTCTAGGGTGCATTCTAAGCTACGGAAAGATTTTTCGAAATAAAAGGAACAAATTAATTTAGTTCATGCAGGTGTATAACTATCCCATCTGCAAATAATGTTGATCATTATTAGATGAGGAAAATGTTGCAAGTTTGCCGACAGTAAAATTCGAGAACATGTATCTGTCAGTTAACTGGCCGGCAGAAGCCGGAGACAGAAAACGAAGCGAGGACGGATATACCATGCTACCACCAGTGGTGCGTGCAGTGGAAAAAGAAGAACACGGCAGAGCAGAAGGGTCCGGAAAAGTAAACGCGACAGAAAGCAGTTCAGCTGCACACGGGAACCATACATCTGTCGCGGCTGCAGCTGCCTCCTAAACTTCTCCCCAACACATTTTTTGTTAATAAGAACCGTAAACTGTAACCAGACGACCGTTCGGATACCCAGAACGACTGATGTATTATACATTTTGTACACAACCCACGCGTCTTGTAGTCGTCAGGTCACTTGCAACAGTATAAACAGGAGCAAGAGCCAGGAATGATTCTTAATTTAACAGAGGTAGCTGTTTAACACTGAGACAACTAGGACGTGTACATCAAAAGCCGCGTCTTTCAGACTACTACACTTTACAACTGAGCAAACACACACACACACACACACACAAACACGGGCGCGCGCGCGCACAACTAATATCATCTTCACTGACATTCGTAAATCTTAACTTTATACAAGAATAGAAATTCAAAGGAATAGTATAAAAAAACACTTAAATGCTCAATGGAAGACATTTTTAGGTAGGCCATCAGGTGCCATATGAAACATATACCAGCTGACGGCATATATGAAGATACCGTTTACCACAAACACTAGGTTTAACATGCTTCTAAAAAACTAAACAAAGTTCTTGGCAGAATTTGAGTGTAAATCAGTAGCGGATGAGTTATCGTAGGAAAAACTTAAATAACATGTTTCCTTTCCGATGAACTTCTGGGTGTTTAATAGAGTCACATGTGATAAAACTTCATCAGAGTAACCAGCCGAAACGTTTGTGGTTTTATCAGACGTTACGTCTGGTCATCCTGATTACGGATGCCTGCAGCAACATGTGAAACGTCAGGAGGAGGTTAAACAGTCATTTCCGAAGAAAATTTAATGCTGAATCTCACTATCCACACCCATGCGCCATTAAAAAAAGTCATTTTTTAAAGGGATCGAGGCGCGAGCCACTTACGGCCGACCAAACCGCGACATCGAAACAAAAAGAACAAAATTTTGAAACGAGGGGAGAAGCTGAGAGAATCCATGTTGCTCATAACTCACTCGTTTATTTAAGGAAAAACTAATCTGTACACTAAACGTAATGGGCTCGTTTGATTGCTAACTTTCCTGGATGACTTTTTAGTCACGTTACCCATCCCACAGGAACTATGATTTTTTTTCGCAATAAATACGATAGAAATCACTCTTTTTGATTAGTCGAAAAAATGGATGTTTTATATCTAATGTATTGTCAGCTTCGGTCTCAAAACTGCTGATCTAAAACCGATACATCGATGCATCAGAACATTTTACCGCCCGCGCGGATTAGTGTCGAGGTCCGGTGAGCCGGCCAGTCTGTGGATGGTTTTTAAGGCGGTTTTCCATCTGCCTCGTCGAATGCCGGCTGGTTCCGCTTATTCCTCCTCAATTACGCAATGTCGGCGATTGCTGCGCGAACACTTTCGCCACGTACTCTACAACACAAACATTGGGGTTACATTCGTCTGGTGTGAGACGTTCCCGGGGGGTTCCACTGGGGGCCGAACCGCACAATAACCCTGGGTTCGGTGTGGGGCGGTGGTGGGGTGAGTGGACTTGTAAGTAGGCTGTTTAGGTTTTTATGTTGGTAACGCCACGTAGCGCTCTGTATGAAAATCACTGACTGTCCTGTGGGCAGTCTGTGGCTGGTTGCCACTGTTGGAATATTCGCTATTGTAGTGTTGGGCAGCTGGATGTGAACAGCGCGTACCGTTGGGCAGTTGGAGGTGAGCCGCCAGCAGCGGTGGATGTGGAGAGAGAGATGCCAGAGTTTTGAGCGGACGATCTGGACGTGTGTCCGTCAGAAAAAGGAAATTTGTTTAACTGGATGTCACAAAATTGACTTTTGAAAGCTTTTAAGGTAAATACATAGCTTGTTCTCTATCAAAATCTTTCATTTGCTAACTATGCCTATCAGTAGTTGATGCCTTCAGTAGTTAGAATCTTTTATTTACCTGGCAGTATTGGCGCCCGCTGTATTGCAGTAGTTCGAGTAACGAAGATTCTTGTGAGGTAAGTGATTCATGAAAGGTATAGGTTATTGTTAGTCAGGGGCATTCGTTTTTAGGGATTATTGAAGGTCAGATTCCTATGCGCTAGAAAAAATATTGTGTGTCAGTTTAGTGATGATCAGATGTCTGAGTACGTTGAGCTTTAACGGTTCAAATGGCTCTGAGCACTATGGGACTCAACATCTTAGGTCATAAGTCCCCTAGAACTTAGAACTACTTAAACCTAACCAACCTAAGGACATCACACACATCCATGCCCGAGGCAGGATTCGAACCTGCGACCGTAGCAGTCCCACGGTTCCGGACTGCAGCGCCAGAACCGCACGGCCACCGCGGCCGGCGTTGAGCTTTACTCAGCTGTCTTTGTTTCAAATAACGTAGAAATTTACCAGCACAGTAATTTATAATTTTTCTAAGGGGACGTTTCAGACTGCTGTAGCCTGTTGTGGGGTTGTGAACCACTGAGGGCTACCGTGGGGAAGAAGCCTCTCCTTCGTTTCTAGGTCCCCAGTTCAATACAATACAATACAGAAATGGTTCAAATGGCTCTGAGCACTATGCAACTTAACTTCTGAGGTCATCAGTCGCCTAGAACCTAGAAATAATTAAACCTAACTAACCTAAGGACATCACACACATCCATGTCCAAGGCAGGATTCGAACCTGCGACCATAGCGGTCACGCGGTTCCAGACTGAAGCGCCTAGAACCGCACGACCACACCGACTGGCACAATACAATACAACACAGGGTAACTGCATCACATCGGAGCGAGCCGTATCAGCTGCGGGATGGTTGCAACCGAAGTGCAGCTACTCATAGAGGTCCAGTGTGGGCTACAATTATCGTTTGGCAACGGAGATTGGTACATATGATAAAGCGTTAATGCGGAACCGATTTACTACGGAAAAAAATTATTTCCAATATTGGCCACCAGGTGCAAATCTGGCGTTGTGCACCATCTGTTCGACGTCTCCGGTGCTCGTATTGAGAATATAGTGTAAGCGGCGGCTAGTAATAACATCGTTATGCCTTTTTCACTTGTTTGATCGGGGGGAGGAGATTAGTGTTTAACGTCCCGTCAACAACGAGGTCATTAGAGACGGAGCGCAAGTTCGGGTGAGGGAAGGACGGGGAAGGAAATCGGCCGTGCCCTTTCAAAGGAACCATCCCGGCATTTGCCTGAAGCGACTTAGGGAAATCACGGAAAACCTAAATCAGGATGGCCGGAGACGGGATTGAACCGTCGTCCTCCCGAATGCGAGTCCAGTGTGCTAACCACTGCGCCACCCCGCTCGGTCACTTGTTTGATCTTTTCTGCCCACGTCCCATACCTAGACCATTAGATATGGAAACATTTCTATACGCCTTTCTTGCATTCACAACACCGTGGCCCAAACTGAAATTAATTGTTTTTTAGCGTAAATCAGTTTCGCACTAGATAGCTACAGTGTTTCGGTGCCATACGATAATCACAGGCCGCAGTGGAGCTCTGTGACTATCTTCACTTGAAGTACACTATTGGCCATTAAAATTGATACACCAAGAAGAAATGCAGATGATAAACGGATATGCATTGGACAAATATATTATACTAGAACTGACATGTGATTACATTTCACGCAGTTTGGGTGCATAGATCCTGAGAAATCAGTACCCAGAACAACCACTTCAGGCCGTAATAACGTCCTTGAAACGCCTGGGCATTGAGTCAAACAGAGCTTGGATGGCGTGTACAGGTACAGCTGCCCATGCAGCTTGAACACCATACAACAGTTCATCAAGAGTAGTGACTCGCGTATTGTGACGAGCCAGTTGCTCGGCCACCATTGACCAGAAGTTTTCAGTTGGTGAGAGATATGGAGAATGTGCTGGCCAGGGCAGCAGTCGAACATTTTCTGTATCAGGAAAGACCCGTACAGGACCTGCAACATGCGGTCGTGCATTATCCTGCTGAAATGTAGGGTTTCGCAGGGATCGAATGAAGGGCAGAGCCACGGGTTGTAATACATCTGAAATGTAACGTCCACTGTTCAGAGTGCCGTCAATGCGAACAAGAGGTGACCGAGACGTGTAACCAATGGCACCCCGTACCATCACGCCAGATGATACGCCAGTATGGCGATGTTGAATACACGCTTGCAATGTGCGTTCACCGCGACGTCGCCAAACACGGATGCGACCATCATGATGCTGTAAACAGACCCTGGATTCATCCGAAAAAATGACGTTTTGCCATTCGTGCACCCAGGTTCGTCACTGAGTACACCATCGCAGACGCTCCTGTCTGTGATGCAGCGTCAAGGGTAACCGCAGCCACGGTCTCCGAGCTGATAGTCCATCTGCTGCAAACGTCGTCGAACTGTTCGTGCAGATGGTTGTTGTCTTGCAAACGTCCCCATCTGTTGACTCAGGGATCGAGACGTGGCTGCACGATCCGTTACAGCCATGCGGATAATATGCCTGTCATCTCGACTGCTAGTGATATGAGGCCGTTGGGATCCAGCACGGCGTTCCGTATTACCCTCCTGAACCCACCGATTCCATATTCTGCTTATAGTCATTGGATCTCGACCAACGCGAGCATCAATGTAGCGATACGATAAACCTTTATCAAAGTCGGAAACAGGATGGTACGCATTTCTCCTCCTTACACGAGGCATCACAACAACGTTTCACCAGGCAACGCCGGTCAGCTGCTGTTTGTGTATGAGAAATCGGTTGGAAACTTCCCTCATGTCAACACATTGTAGGTGTCGCCACCGGCGCCAACCTTGTGTGAGTGCTCTGAAAAGCTAATCATTTGCATATCACAGCATCTTCTTCCTGACGGTTAAATTTCGCGTCTGTAGCACGCCATCTTTGTGGTGTTGCAATTTTAATGGCCAGTAGTGTAGCTACAGTGTTTTGCTGCCATACGATGGTTACAGCCCGTCGTGGAGCTCTGCGACTAGCCTCACTTGAAGTATAATCAGCCGGTACGTCCAGACAGAAGAGAGCAGATCGGAGTTTAGCCCGCGGTTGACTCGTGGAGGCAGCCAGCCACCTGGGCTGCGGCAGACGGCAGAGCGGCGCTGTTGGCGGCTGCGTCTGCGGGGGCGCCCGGCGCGGCGTCCCGTAATTGGCGACACGGCCAGGTGGCGGCGCGCTGTTCCTCTGCTGTTGGTGGCTGTGGTGGTGGTGGGGGGTCTAATTGAAACGGTGTCGGCCGCTGGCGGCATTAATATGGATGCCGGCCGGCGCACCGGGTTATCAACCTCTGGCGGCCCACGCGCTGCGCAGACAGCAGTGGCGGCGGCCGCAGCAGCAGCAGCTCCGCCATTCAGGAAAGGCTGGCCGCTCTCTCTGGCTGACACCTCGGTACCAGTTCAGCTACTGTTGACGACAGTACGTGGCATCCAGCACTGTACTCATGTGTCAATTTTTCTGAGATAATGTTTTGTTCGCATAACTTTTAATGTAGCCGTCATGTGTGTCCACTGAAATCCATAACTGGTACGCCCTACTGACATAAAATTATATTTGTTTGATGTCAATAATTTCTCTCTCTCTCTCTCTCTCTCTCTCTCTCTCTCTCTCTCTCTGTGTGTGTGTGTGTGTGTGTGTGTGTGTGTGTCTGTGTGTGTGTGTGTGTGTGTGTGTGTGTCTCACCACGTTACGAAGCATATTCAGAAAATATATTTTTATATTTTTCTACGAAAAGTATATCTGAGAATAAAATTGGGTACGGTTAATACACTTTTTGACTATTTTTCCACTATTCAAAAATGGGTTTAAATGGCACTGAGCACTATGGGACTTAACTTCTGAAGTCATCAGTCCCCTAGAACTTAGAACTACTTAAACCTAACTAACCTAAGGACAGCACACACATCCATGCCCGAGGCAGGATTCGAACCTGCGACCGTAGCGGTCGCGCGGTTCCAAACTGTAGCGCCTAGAACCGCCCGGCCACCCCGGCCGGCTTTCCACTACTCACTATCCCGTTGAATGCATGTGGTGAGCCGTGACACAAGATTCTTTATATCCTCCTCGAAGAACTCGTCCGCAACTCGTGGTCGCGTTTTCGCTTCCCGAGCACGGGGTCCCGGGTCCGATTCCCGGCGGGGTCAGGAATTTTCACCTGACTGGGTGTTTGTGTTGTCTTCATCATTTCATCATCATTAATGAAAGTGGCAATAGTGGTCTGAGCAAAGATTGGGAATGTGTACGGGCGTTGAGAACCGCGCAGTTGAGCGCCCCACAAACCGAACATCATCATCGAAGAACTCCCCCCTCCATTCCAACTCCATTACCCAACTGCAGAACTTCTTTTTGCATCTGGTCGGTAGTTGAAAAGTCATTTCCACTCATATGTGCCTTCAGGGAGGTGAAAAGACGATAATCTGAGGACGTCAAGACGTAGCAATATGGGGAGGGGTTTGAAAACGTCCCAACCAAATGTGCCCAACAACGCCTTGCTAGGTAAAGGTGTGTGAGGACGGACGGGCGCTGTGCAACAAGCACACTTCACTCGCCAGCATTCCCCTCCTTTTGTTTTGAATGCTCCTTTTGAGTTTCTTTAGGGTCTCACAACATTGTTGTCCATTGATCGTCTCCTCCTGAGGCAGAAATTCGACCAAAATGATGTCTTTTCGGCACCAATACACTGAAGCCATGAGTCTCTTACCCGAAATGTGGTTTGGAATTTTTTGGTACATGGGTAACTGGTGTGACGCCGCTGTGTCTTTTTGTCTCAGGGATGTAATGAGCCAGCCCATGCTTCATCCCCAGTCAAAATCGAGTCCAGAAGATCCCCCCCTTCCAATTCAAGTCGCCCAACTCACTCGTAGGACTATTGACCCATTTTTTCTTTTTCTGTTCTGTCGGCTGTTTTGGTACCCATTTTGCGCACAGCTTCTGGTATCCCCGCGTTTCTGTTCTGGAGATTCGAGGAAATACCGTAGAAACGTCATCCAATGTCAACGGCGGTCTTGATAAACAGATTCCTCGATTTCTTGCACCAACTCATCAGTCAAATTGGAAGGTCTTTCACTCCACTGCTAGTCATGAACATTTGTTCTGCCTCCACTAAACGCCCTATAAACAGACTCGTTCTGTTCATAACAACGTCACCGTACAACATTTAGATATGAAAAAAAAAATCGATAGGTGTTCTTCCTTCCGCGACTAGGATCAAAGCACGTGGCGCCGGCCGCGATGGTCTAGCGGTTCAGGCGCTCAGTCCGGAACCGCGCGACTGCTACGGTCGCAGGTTCGAATCCTGCCTCGGGCATGGATATGTGTGATGTCCTTAGGTTAGTTAGGTTTAAGTAGTTCTAAGTTCTAGGGGACTGATGATCACAGATGTTAAGTCCCATAGTGCTCAGAACCATTTTTTTTTAACAGCACGTGGCTTGCACTTGGCGGAACTTCTTACCGACATCTTTCACGCAACTGGACACTACAATGTGAGTTTACGTACTACCGTGTTTTTCCGGCGCTCGCTCTGGTCAAGGGATCCTCTTCTATCTCTCAGTGTAGCCAACGCTAAAAAAAGATGCACAGAACGAGGAATTCCGCCTTACGCAAGACACCTTTTCAGTTTCGTTTTAGGTAGACATTTTTCAGCACTTTTTGTGCTATCTTCAGTGAGTTATTCTATTTTCTTACTTACATGAAGCTACTGGGTACTATGTTGGTAGCTATTCTGCTACACAATCTAGAAATTATCATGGCTTTGATGTTTTAGTTTTTACTCATCTATTTTTTTTGAGAGGTGAATACGCTGATTTCTGTGATTTATGGTCGTTTGACAACGCACTTTCTACGGATTTTCAAACATGGGCAGAGTTTTCGCCGCCATTACGTGTTGTTGTAGCTGAAAATTCGAAGAAATTGCATTGTCAAACTACCGTAAGTCACAGAAATCAGCGTACTCACCTCTCCAAAACATATGAGAAAACATTACAACATCAAAGCCATGACAAACTGTAGACTGTGTAGCAGAGACTAGCTACCTACATAAATACCCAATAGCTTCATGTAAGTAAGAAAATAAAATAACCCACTCATTATAGCACAAGAAGTGCTGGAACATGTCTGGGTAAAACGAAACTGAAAAGGTGTCTACCATAAGGCGGAGTTCCACGTCCTATTTTCATAGTAAGCACGGACATAAGAAGAATTGCGACACCACAAGATGCTTAGAAAAGATACAGCCCGTTATGATCAAAGTACACTTATTTTCTGAACATGCCTCGTATAATTAGTTCCCGGGTTCGATTCCCGGCGGGGTCAGGGATTTTCTCTGCCTCGTGATGGCTGGGTGTTGTGTGCTGTCCTTAGGTTAGTTAGGTTTAAGTAGTTCTAGGTTCTAGGGGACTGATGACCGTAGCAGTTAAGTCCCATAGTGCTCAGAGCCATTTCGTATAATTAAGGGCTCTCAGAGGAGTCGTTGATTCTACTTTTTCTGCACATTTCCATGACCGACCAAATCTTATTCTTCAGACGCCGCGAGCTTAACTGTGTACAATTTTATTCATCAGAGTCGGTAAATTCTGAGAGAATGTGCATCTCACGGAAGTCAATTCGAGCTCAGAAACACAAAAGAGCATCAAAGGGCGTAGCGCGCGCAAGGAGTCCAAATTGCTATAAAAGGCGCCGCTACACCAACAATACCTGACAGTCTGGTTAGAGTCCAGGTAATGAGGACCTACAACAACACACTTCGCAGCACCAGAAGAAAACGGCTGAGTGGTCCTCGAGTCAAAATACTGAGCGGAAAAGTGGAACTAACAACTTGGCTGAACACTTGAAAACGTACCTTTAATTAATGTCGCTGGGAATTGCTTCTTAGCCACAATCATGAACCTCACAAATTTAACACTATATGGCAGTAGGTAAAAAAAAAAAAAAAAAAAAAAATGAAAAATGTCTGTAGTGAGTCAGTAGCATACTCCGACGTATCGCTCTGAGCACTATGGGACTTGGTTCAAATGGCTCTGAGCACTATGGGACTCAACTGCTGAGGTCATTAGTCCCCTAGAACTTAGAACTAATTAAACCTAACTAACCTAAGGACATCACAAACATCCATGCCCGAGGCAGGATTCGAACCTGCGACCGTAGCGGTCTTGCGGTTCCAGACTGCAGCGCCTTTAACCGCACGGCCACTTCGGCCGGCACTATGGGACTTAACATCTATGGTCATGAGTCCCCTAGAACTTAGAACTACTTAAACCTAAGGACATCACACAACACCCAGTCATCACGAGGCAGGGAAAATCCCTGACCCCGCCGGGAATCGAACCCGGGAACCCGGGCGCGGGAAGCGAGAACGCTACCGCACGACCCCGTCTCCGACGTATAAACAACATTGCACTTACAAGCGTATGAAGGTGGAAGCCAAAATAATATCCTTCACAAGGTGACTGATAACACTTGGGGCTCTGAACCACAAACTCTGAGAACGACGGCGCTAGCAGCATGTTACACTGCTGCAGAATATGCGTGCCCTGTCTGGTACAAATCTACCCATGCAAGCGTAGTCCACGTGGTGGAAAATGAAATGTGTAGACGTGTTACGGGTAGAAAAAAAAGTTAACTATAACGGCCGGAGATGTCATACTTATTAAAAAATTACGAACTATTATGCCAGGGTGCAGAGTGGGACGAATTTCTTTTTCAAGTCCAGAGTTTCGTCCCCTTCTTCAAGGACATTTTCAATGGGGGTTGTAGCATATTCGAAGGTCCAATGCGCACCGTGGTCAGTAACGAGCCAGGGTGTACATCGGACCTTTGAAAAAGCAACAACTCTCATTGAAGACGTTCTCTATAGGTGGGATCGAGACTTTTGTTGGAACAAAGACTTCGTCCGACCGCGGCATAACGGCTCGGAATATTTTAACAGGTTATTTGAAATCTATGCCACGTGTAAGAGTCTAGCAACCTGCAGGCATAGGCCCACCGGATACTCGTCGTGAAGTAGCTGTCAACGCAAAGATAACAAATCAGGCTCATAAGGAAAATCATCCATTGCACGGACACGTTGCACCAGGTGCGAGGATGAGGTCCAGAAGTAAGTTTCCTCCTGCACAGAGCAGCATTACAGCGAGGAAAGCTGAATTTCTCCACTTGAGCGTATCTCTACCTGGCCTCTCCTTTCCACTTGGGTATGAACAGATTTGGATCATATGCAGGCCGCTCACTCGTCTTCGTTCTAGAGTTCAAAGAACCACCAGTAAGCTCCGTAAATGGCACTTCCCTATGGATACCACCAACTGTGATTACGGAGAACCATGGAGCACCTATGATCAACTGAGTCCTGCATCCTGCACAGGTGAAGATCTTCTACTTGCAACTCTGAGCGCGATTGTACCTGCAAGATTTTGCTCAACTATAACGTTGCTTGATTGCTCTTTCTTTCATTTGCTTTTAATGGTGATAACCATGTAGGTATTTCTCACACGAATAAACAAATCGCAAAGAAAATCAGAGAGATTGCATCACATTATGAGGACAGATAGATATTCCAGGCGTTAGTCCTACGGTTCATTTAATTCTCCACCCCGTCACTTGCCAGTTATCTCCTGCGCCGAAACTAGAAGTGCAGATTACGATACAGTTCGATGGAATAATGTACTCCTCCAAAAAATGGTTCAAATGGCTCTGAGCACTATGGGAGTTAACATCTGAGGTCATCAGTCCTCTAGACTTAGAACTACTTAAACCTAACTAACCTAAGGACATCACACACATCTATGCCCGAGGTAGGATTCGAAATTGCGACCGTAGCAGCCGCATGGTTCCGGACTGAAGCGCCTAGTACCACTCGGCCACAGCGGCCGGCCGTCCTCCTCCATTTTCAGATCTGCAGAGGAAGTTTTACAGTTCAAAATGGTTCAAATGGCTCTGAGCACTATGGGACTCAACTGCTGAGGTCATTAGTCCCCTAGAACTTAGAACTAGTTAAGCCTAACTAACCTAAGGACATCACAAACATCCATGCCCGAGGCAGGATTCGAACCTGCGACCGTAGCGGTCTTGCGGTTCCAGACTGCAGCGCCTTTAACCGCACGGCCACTTCGGCCGGCAAAGTTTTACAGTTAATGCTGTGTAAACATTTCGGGGTGGTGATGACACATGTTACTAGAGCTACTGTCAAAAGCGCAGTAAACGAATTTCACAGAATTACGGTAGAGACGAATTTTCTCAGAATAGCACTTTCCGTTGTCAGCTGGACTTCCTGATGGCTGTGCCGTGCCGTCTCTCACGGGTGTAAGATATAACTGTTCTGAAGGAAGCAACAGAGGTAAGACGTTAGGTAATAATAGCTCGTCGTAGCAGCAGTTCCCATCCCTACAAGCAAAACGACGAGACGAGTAATGCGGCGAAAGGCGCTGTGAATTTCCGACAGCAGTCATTACGGCGTGTCCCCACAGATTGGAGGGGCCCGGGTTTACGATGATGCGACGCGACGTCATTGGACAGAGATTAGTTGCGTCTCCGCGGCTGCCATTGTGGCGTCCGCGAGAGAATGACAGCTTAATGGCGGGCCGCGTGGCGTCTGTGATAAAGGCCGCGGGGACGGCCGTAGGCGGGTGTTTATAATCCTTGCTACACTCGCCTGGCGAACAGATATACAGCGACACGGCCGGCCGGCTACGTGGGCAGACCGTGTGTGGGCGGCGGGCTGCTATCCTTCCCAGAAACTGGCGGCTACACGGGGCGCCGGTGACAGCAAAGCCGCGGCCATCCGTCAGCGTCCGGGAATAGGGAGGCACAGTACTCCAGGTACAATGCTGGTGCTGATACTGCAGAGATAACTGCGACGACGACGACGACGATCTCAATGATGATCATGACGGTGTCGTAGTGATGACGGTGAACAAGATACACTGACGTCCGCCGCTCGTGGTCTCGCGGTAGCGTTCTCGCGTCCCGGGTTCGATTCCCGGCGGGGTCAGGGATTTTCACCTGCCTCGAGATGACTGGGTGTTTGTGTTGTCCTCATCATTTCATCATCATCCAGGAAAGTGGCGAAATTGGACTGAGCAAAGATTGGGTAATTGTACGGGCGCTGATAACCACGCAGTTGAGCGCCCCACAAAGCAAACATCATCATCATCATCAAGATACACTGACGTGGGATACCTCCTAGCATCGTGTCGGACCTTTTTTTTGTCCGGCGCAGTGCAGCAACTCTACGTGGCATGGACTGAACAAGTGGTTGGAAGACCCCTGCAGAAATATTGAGTACTGTTGCCTCTATAGCCGTCCATATCTGCGGACGTGTTGCCTGTGCGCGATGTTGTATCAGAACTGACCTCTCAATTATGTCCCACAAACAGATGTTTTACAAACCAGTTGCGACAATTTGCCCCGGTGATAGGGCGTATCTACATCTACATGGTTACTCTACAATTCACACTTAAGTGCCTGGCAGAGTGTTCATCGAACCATTTTCATACTACGAGGGCAGTTCAATAAGTAATGCAACACATTTTTTTTCTCGGCCAATTTCGGTTGAAAAAAAACGGAAAATTCTTGTGGAATATTTTCAAACATTCCCGCTTCGTCTCGTATAGTTTCATTGACTTCCGACAGGTGGCAGCGCTGTACGGAGCTGTTAAAATGGCGTCTGTAACGGATGTGCGTTGCAAACAACGGGCAGTGATCGAGTTTCTTTTGGCGGAAAACCATGGCATCTCAGATATTCATAGGCGCTTGCAGAATGTCTGCGGTGATCTGGCAGTGGACAAAAGCACGGTGAGTCGTTGGGCAAAGCGTGTGTCATCATCGCCGCGAGGTCAAGCAAGACTGTCTGATCTCCCGCGTGCGGGCCGGCCGTGCACAGCTGTGACTCCTGCAATGGCGGAGCGTGCGAACACACTCGTTCGAGATGATCGACGGATCACCATCAAACAACTCAGTGCTCAACTTGACATCTCTGTTGGTAGTGCTGTCACAATTGTTCACCAGTTGGGATATTCAAAGGTTTGTTCCCGCTGGGTCCCTCGTTGTCTAACCGAACACCATAAAGAGCAAAGGAGAACCATCTGTGCGGAATTGCTTGCTCGTCATGTGCCTGAGGGTGACAATTTCTTGTCAAAGATTGTTACAGGCGATGAAACATGGGTTCATCACTTCGAACCTGAAACAAAACGGCAATCAATGGAGTGGCGCCACACCCACTCCCCTACCAAGAAAAAGTTTAAAGCCATACCCTCAGCCGGTAAAGTCATGGTTACAGTCTTCTGGGACGCTGAAGGGGTTATTCTGTTCGATGTCCTTCCCCATGGTCAAACGATCAACTCTGAAGTGTATTGTGCTACTCTTCAGAAATTGAAGAAACGACTTCAGCGTGTTCGTAGGCACAAAAACCTGAACGAACTTCTCCTTCTTCATGACAACGCAAGACCTCACACAAGTCTTCGCACCCGAGAGGAGCTCACAAAACTTCAGTGGACTGTTCTTCCTCATGCACCCTACAGCCCCGATCTCGCACCGTCGGATTTCCATATGTTTGGCACAATGAAGGACGCAATCCGTGGGAGGCACTACGTGGATGATGAAGAAGTTATTGATGCAGTACGACGTTGGCTCCGACATCGACCAGTGGAATGGTACCGTGCAGGCATACAGGCCCTCATTTCAAGGTGGCGTAAGGCCGTAGCATTGAATGGAGATTACGTTGAAAAATAGTGTTGTGTAGCTAAAAGATTGGGGAATAACCTGGTGTATTTCAATGCTGAATAAAACAACACCTGTTTCAGAAAAAAAATGTGTTGCATTACTTATTGAACTGCCCTCGTACTTCTCTACCATTCCACTCTCGAATGGCACGTAGGAAAAAGGAACACCTAAATCTTTCCGTTCGAGCTCTGATTTCTCTTATTTTATTATGATGATCATTTCTCCCTACTTAGGTGGGTGACAACAAAATATTTTCGCATTCAGAAGAGAAAGTTGGTGATTGAAATTTCGTAAATAGATCTCGCCGCAAAGAAAACCGCCTTTGTTTCAGTGACTGCCATCCCAACTCGCGTATCGTATCAGTGACACTCTCACCTTTATTGCGCGATAACACGAAACGAGCTGTCCTTCTTTGCACTTTTTCGATGTCCTCCGTCAATCCTACCTGGTAAGGATCCCACACCGCGCAGCAATATTCCAGCAGAGGACGGACAAGTGTAATGTAGGCTGTCACCTTGGTGTTTTTGTCGCATCTTCTAAGTGTTCTGCCAACAAAGCGCAGTCTTTGTTTCGCCTCCCCCACAATATTATCTATATGGTCCGTCCAGTTTAAGTTGCTCGTTATTGTAATTCCTAGGTATTTAGTCGAATTGACAGCCCTTAGATTTGTGCGATTTATCGTATACCCTAAATTTATCGGGTTTCTTTTAGGATCCATGTGGATGACCTCGCAATTTTCTTTGTTTAGTGCCAATTGCCACTTTTCGCACCGTACAGAAATTCTCTCTAGATCTTTTGTAATTGAAACTGATCGTCTGATGATTTTACTAGACGGTAAATTACAGCGTCATCTTCAAACAATCTATGATATTCCTTTTGTCAGTTGCAGCCTCGGACCAGGAAGTGCTAGTCTGTCACAATGGTTTGTCTAGAACATGTGTGATGCTTGTATTAAACACTTTATGCTCCATCCTAAAAGGGCATAGGACCGAAACAAAACGAAACGCCACATCCATGAAAACAAGTTTCAGGAGCGGATGGCATGCTCCTGAGGATAACATTAAATCTGATAGTGGGCATATAGTCCTAAACTAGTAATGGCATTAAAATAAAGGTTCATGAAATTATTTGTGGTTGGATGCGTTCTTCGCCAACAATCATTAACAGCCGCATAAAGAAATACCCAGCGCCGGTAAAGTAACATTTGAATGAGATATGAATCATATACACGCCGTCAGAGCCAAACAATCTATCACCGCGGTTGCTAGAGCGCTCGCACCAACAGAAAGCGATTTCGCATCAGGTGTAAGTTGGCTACCATGCTACCTGTAGATTCTCAGTTCTTGAGCTCGGAAGAAGTGAGTCAACACAGAGAGCATTTCGTCTTCGATTCAGCACGGAACCAACGAGTAGGAAAAGCACACTGCGTTGGTTTAAGCAATTTCAGCGAATTTGATGTGTCCGCATATTCGGCTATCAGATTTTTGCCGTGCAGCAGGACGGGTCACTGTAAACATTTAAAATAGAACGTGCCTTCGTAAACTATAGAATTTCCTGTTTCCAACTGTAAATAGGGCGTCTCAAACCTTTTCGGTCAGACTGAAACATGTGATAGTGGGTCCACAGCCGATTATTTTCAGATTGGGGAACTGGTCGGAAACGCATATTTATTGTATTACGCAAATACACAACGTACGCCGCTTAGTAACAACGTAGCTCATAATGATTGTTCTCCGTGCATCGTAGAGCTTTAAGGACACTACATCTTGCAGCACTGTATATTAAATGCATGTCTCGTGACACGTAACGTTCTACCTCTGACTAAGCGTGATGCACTGTGCATAGTAACACACTTCACCATGGACACATCACAAGCTGTCTGCCGAATGCACACCACTATTCGCTGCTGTGAGTTGCCCATTGCATCAAATGTTGATGCATCTGTGCGATTCAAGCGGTCATCACATGACACACGCGCTACGAGGTAAGTTGTGTACAATAGGTTTGGTAGTCAGATGTGTACGCTGTTTATCACCCGCTGCCTGTTCCTGTGTACAACAGTCACCCGGGATCTTTGCGAGAGTGCGGCAGAACTGCATGCGCCGTTACCATGCACGCACTGCGACTGGCGGTCGTCATTTTGAACTATTAGTAGGAGCTACGATGTTCATACGGTGTATGCTGTGTACGACCGTAAAGCAATAAATTTGCATTTCCCACCATTGGATCCCTATCTCAATGTAATCGGTTGTGGATCCACAGTCACCAGCTTCAATGTCACAAAAAGTTTGAGTCACCCTGCATATCTGCGGTAGTGTAACATCAGAACTGCGGCCAAGACACTGATATCAAAAATGGTTCCAATGGCTCTGAGCACTATGGGACTTAACATCGGAGGTCATCAGTCCCCTAGAACTTAGACCTACTTAAACCTAACTAACCTAAGGACATCACACACATCCATGCCCGAGGCAGGATTCGAACCTGCGACCGTAGCGGTAGCGCGGTGCCAGACTGTCGCGCCTAGAATCGCTCGGCCACACCGGCCGGCCATTGATATCAACAACGTATTGCTGTGCTGGAGAGAAAAACCAACATTTACAGGAGGAAAGTCCAAGAAGCGATTGAAATTTCCAAGAGTGAATGTAGTTTCAGTAAAATAGACGCGTATTGGCTTCCCGCCATCAAGGAAGTGAATACGCAACCGCTTTGCGCGAGGAATACAAACAACGGCCAAGAAGCCACCTCTGCGGCACGACAATAATATTTTGATAAACATTCCCCTTCTCTTGCTCTGCCTATTTCGCATCTATCGCATGGTGGCGGCCCACTGATAGTAGCCGGAAGTTGCTGTGCTTCTTCAACGGAAGCGCTTGAAAACGTCACTTTATAAGTGCAAAAAAAAAAAAAACATCCTAAAGAAGTTCGCAACAGAGGGGTCGAAATGTCGATCGCGATGAAACTAAAGAGGAACATGACGCAGCCTGACAACCTAGACTGTTTTACCGTAAATTTATATTAATTATTCGTATCCAGTTTATGTTTTGTGAAATAAAAAATAATTATAACTGAATCGGGTACATTTTTAGAATAACCCTGTATTTGATTTTGAATGGAACAGTGGGGAGAGGAGGACGGTGGAGGGAGGGGGCTGAGGAGAGGGGGAAGTTCGACACAAGCATCTGTTAAGTTGTGAGATAAAGTTGCGCAAGATGACTGCGACCATAACGCAGATTGCAAGAACTTCCTATACACTGCTTTAATGGATGGCTTAAAAACAACAGATCATACACACACACGGTATTTATATATAAAACTCTGTAAGATGACTTGTGCAGATCTTTGCACGATTCCGTATCAGTTCCGTTACATTTTATTTTCGTAACTGAAGTGGAAAGTATAGATTGCTGAGTGGTGGCTGAAAGGTTCTCACGCAAGGAAGCGGATTCAGGGCCATCCCGTGTCTGTTGCAGCAGAAAAGCCATTACTCATGTTGGGTGGGCCGGCCGGGGTTGCCGAGCGGTTCTAGCCGCTACAGTCTGGAACCGCTCGACCGCTACAGTCGCAGGTTCGAATCCTGCCTCGGGCATGGTTGTGGTTGATGTCCTTAGCTTAGTTAGGTTTACGTCGTTCTAAGTTCTAGGGGACTGATGACCTGAGATGTTAAGTCCCTTAATGCCCAGAGCCATTTGAACCATTTTTTTAATCTCTTAGGTGCGGCCACAAGGGTGCGTTAGCACCAAGTACCCTCTTGCACCGAGAATATATTTAACAAGGATGTCAATAAGAACCTGTCTTTTCATTCCCATGAAACGTGAAAGATTTCCCATCATCTCAACAGTATTTCCGTTCGTCCAATCATGTATATTCCCTCCATTTCTAGGTGCCTTGTACGCTGATTGAGCCACTGGTGAAACACCGTTAAAACTATGTACCAACCAAATTAATTACTTATGCACATTTGTACGCTGTATGAGGTAAACTTTCTCTGCCTTCGCCTCTATTTCTCTTGTTTCAACGCACCTTCCCGTTCGACACATTGGCTACAACCATGTTCTCTCCTCTTCAACGGAGCTTGGGTCGAGGACAAAGAATTTTGCGTTCTTGGGATTCGCTTTCTGGCATTCTGTTGAGGCTCTTCCTGAATATTGTCTGAGCAGTTTGCAGACTTTAAGGGTCGCTCTTGCCAAAGTCATGAGGTGATAGTTACATATGTCAGTGTCGCACTGAGCAGCTCGCATGTGACTAGTTCTTTGTGCCTCTTTGTTTATTGGGTTATTTTCTCTTGTTAATTTGAAAATCCGAGTTGAGCAGATAAGGAACTCTGGTTTTGTTGTTCTTTCAGTCTTTCTAACTATGTCAATCAGAGCACCACATAATTAACTTCACTATTTCATGTTAATTTTCTGTGAGTTTGTTTTTCAAGAATCACATTACAATAAGACCCTCCGTTATTTCTGAATCTAAAAAAGGTAATTTTGGTATCGACATCCACTTATGAACCCTAGTTCCTAGAACTTCTCCCATAATCAAGCGACCCTTATGTAACAAATATGATCAGGAGTACACTAGGAGGTTGTTTCAGTGTGATGGTGTTATCTTTGTGGGCCATGGCTAAATTATTAATGGAATGTTGTATAACGTGCAAATTTTTTTGTTTTCGTGACGAATGGGTAGCGCTCACAGTCTTTATTTCGGAGCTCAACCTTTACTAATGCAGGTTAGTTTCAACACATTTCTGGCTTAGTCCGTCCTCAGAGCATAAAACAAATTGATTTCATACATGGTACGGTGCCACGTGAGTGCATGCTCAATATCTGTGTTCAACAGTTGAGAATGTACTCACGTGACGCCATCCCAAATATGAACTACTTTTTTTGATATTCTGAGGACGGGCTACACACGAAAGGCGTCAAATATAAACAAGGGATCTGTTGTTTTTGCCGCCCGCTGTGGTTGGGCGGTTCCCTGATCACAGATCAATCGAGAAAACAGGAAGAAGGTGGGTGGAACTATGAAAAAAATAAGCAAAATATACAAACTGAGTAGTCCATGCGGAAGATATGCAACATCATGGCTCGTGTGAGCTCAGGAGCGTCGTGGTCCCGTGGCTAGCGTGAGCAGCTGCGGAACGAGAGGTCCTTGGTTCAAGTCTTCCCTCGAGTGAAAAGTTTACTTTCTTTATTTTCGCAAAGTTATGATCTGTCCGTTCGTTCAATGGCGTTTCTGTTCACTGTAATAAGTTTAGTGTCTGTGTTTAGCGACCGCACCGCAAAACCGTGCGATTAGTAGACGAAAGGACGTGCCTCTCCAATGGGAACCGAAAACATTTGATTGCAAGGTCATAGGTCAACCGATTCCTCCACAGGAAAACACGCCTGATATATTCTATACGACACTGGTGACGGCATGTGCGTCACATGACAGGAATATGTTGTCGACCCAACTAACTTGTACACTTGGCGAATGGGTAAAAAGATTCTTCTACCTTTCCAGATTTAGGTTTTTTTGTGGATGTGATAATCACTCCCAAAAAAGTGATGAAAACATAAGAGTTCGTCACATAAACTGCAACAAATGAATGCAACAGTTTACAGCAGCACAGTTTTCCCTGTGCTCTGTCAAAACATATGTTTTTGACGTTTGCAAATTTTTCCATGTGTAGACCGTCAAATCCTGCATATGTCGAAGCAAATCTGAACATGTCCTGGAATTTCGGAGAGCGAAGTTGATTATGTGTGAGTGCCTGAACTTTGTTAATTGTCTGAAAATAAAAAAAACAAACTTTTCACTAGAGGGAAGACTTGAACCAAGTACCTCTTGTTCCGCAGCTGCTCACGCTAACCACGGGACCACGGCGCTCTTGAGAACACACTAGCCTCGATGTTGGTATATCTTGCGAATGGACTACTCAGTTTGTATATTTTCCTTATTTTTTTCATAGTTCCACACAACTTCTTCCTGTTTTCTCTATTGATCTGTGTTCAGTTTTTCAAGGCCTATCCACTGTGCCAACTTATAACTAAATGTGAGGGGGGTGCGATGGGGAGATTCCCTTGTTAGAGCTATTTGAACCATTTTGTTGGTTTTAAGCGACCAGTTACAGCAGTGCATAATGCCGTGAGCACGGAGGCGGCGCGACAGGGCCGAAGGCTCTGTCACCGGTGGACGAATGCAAGCGTTTTGCACAGCGCTGACACGCGTGGCTGGACTGTTAGCACCAGACGGTGGGGGCGTCTGGTAGCATCCGTAGGGAGACGGGACGCGGAAGTACGCGACGCTGTTCGTCGGCTACTCGTCGTTGCAGCGGCAAGAGTGCAGGTTGCGTGTTTCGCAACACCGTCGGCACTTGCAAACCGGGCGACAGGTGATCCGGCGCGCAGGCTCCGGTTCCAGCCGCCGGGCCGCACTTCCAGGTCGCGACCACAATCCTTGTCCAGCCCACTATGACAAGCGGACAAAGCGCACACACTCCACTAGTCAGTCTGTACCGACATATATGAACGTAGGGGCCGTTACATAACGCTTTATATATAATTATTATTGTTGTTGTCTGCAGCGTTAACACTGGTTTGAAGCTGCTCTCCTCAATGGTGTAGCCGGTGCAAGCTTCTTCGTAGCCGGCTTGGACGAAATATGGAATCACCGCTTGAACATAGACACAGATACTAGCCAACGCTGCTGGTTGCGCTGTTCAAATGGTTCAAATGGCTCTGAGCACTATGGGACTTAACATCTGTGGTCATCAGTCCCCTACAAGTGAGAACTACTTAAACCTAACTAACCTAAGGACATCACACACATCCATGCCCGAGGCAGGATTCGAACCTGCGACCGTAGCAGTCGCGCGGTTCCTGACTGAGCGCCTTAACCGCGAGACCAGCGCGGCCGGCTTTGCGCTGTTCTATTTGACAGCGAACGGCACCTGCTCAATGTCCTCAATATGTTGCAAATGTCAGTGGTCAGAACAGTTTTCTGTGTACTTGTGAGAGAATTATATCAGACCTCAGTGCTGTTTGAGAGAAACAGCCAGTTGCTCGGCCACCATTGACCAGACGTTTTCAATTGGTGAGAGATCTGGAGAATGTGCTGGCCAGAGCGGCAGTCGAACATTTTCTGTATCCAGAAAGGCCCGTACAGGATCTGCAACATGCGGTCGCGCATTATCCTGCTCAAATGTAGGGTTTCGCAGGGATCGAATGAAGGCTAGAGCCACGGGTCGTAACACATCTGAAATGTAACGTCCACTGTTCAAAGTGCCGTCAATGCGAACAAGAGGTGACCCAGACGTGTAACCAATGGCACCCCATACCATCACGCCGGGTGATACGCCAGTATGGCGATAACGTATACACGCTTCCAATGTGCGTTCACCGCGATGTCGTCAAACACGGATGCGACCATCATGATGCTGTAAACAGAACCTGGATTCATCGGAAAAAATGACGTTTTGCCATTTGTGCACCCAGGTTGGTCGTTGAGTACACCATCGCAGGCGCTCCTGTCTGTGATGCAGCTTCAAGGGTAACCGTAGCCATGGTCTCCGAGCTGGTAGTCCATGGTGCTGCAAACATCGTCGAACTGTTCGTGCAGGTGGTTGTTGTCTTGCAACTTGACTCAGGGATCGAGACGTGGCTGCACGATCCGTTACAGCCATGCGGATAAGATGCCTGCCATCTCGACTGCTAGTGATACGAGGCCGTTGGGATCCAGCACGGCGTTCCGTATTACCCTCCTGAACCCACCGATTCCATATTCTGCTAACAGTCATTGGATCTCGACCAACGCGAGAAGCAATGTAGCGATACGATAAACAGCAATCGCGATAGGCTACAATCCGACCTTTGTCAAAGTCGGAAACGTGATGGTAAGCATTTCTCCTCCTTACACGAGGCATCACAACAACGTTTCACCAGGCAACGCAGATCAGCTGCTGTTTGTGTATGAGAAATCGGTTGGAAACATTCCTCATGTCAGCACGTTGTAGATGTTCCCACCGGCGCAAACCTTGCGTGAATGCTCTGAAAAGCTAATCATTTGCATATCACAGCATCTTCTTCCTGTCGGTTACATTTCGCGTCTGTAGCACGTCATCTTCGTGGTGTGGCAATTTTAATGGCCAGTTGTGTACTTATAAAGAAAATTTCCTGGCGATTCTTCGAAATACGTTTGCTACTTCACTCTGTTCAACTTAGAATGCGTTTAATTTTGCTAGTGCCCTCAGGCAGAGGCAGTGTAGTATCACAAAGAAGTTGTAGCAATAGTCAAGGGTTTCTGAGCTACATGGTTTTGGTCTGTGTGAGCTACGCATATCGATATTTACGTAAGAAACAGAATTTACAGAGGGACCAAATTAATGTGCATAGCTCACAGTATGGAACAGAAGAAAACCTTCCTCGCCGAGTCGCAGCACGAGTCTGCATCTTATATCTACTTAGAAGGAAGCGTGTCTGAAGACAGGGTTTCATTCCACACGGCAAGTGGAAGCCCTGGAGAGAATGTGCAGGCAGGGTGACGCAGGGTCAGCAGGTGTAGGCGTGAGGCGCGGGTGCTGCGATTTACGGCGGAGCCCTGCTTGCCCTGCCCTGTTGCCTGGTGTTCCCTGCTGGCACACGCCCACACTCGGCGCCCCGTGGCAACCCGTGCCCTACAGCCGAACACTCGAGGTATCCAAGCCTGCCACTGGCAACCACCCTCTCAGCGTCACCTTGCCATCAGCACGGGATTCACTTCCCTGTGTCACATGTTTACTTTTACAGTACTATTAATTCATTCTATTAATGTTGTTGTTGTTGTTGTGGTCAGTCCAGAGATTGGTTTGCTGCAGCTCTCCATGCTACTCTATCCTGTGAAAGCTGCTTTAGCTCCCAGTAGCTACTGCAGCCTACATCCTTCTGAATCTGTTTAGTGTATTCATCTCTTGGTCTCGCTCTACAATTCTTACCCTCCACGCTGCCCTCCAATACTAAATTGGTGACCCCTTGATGCCTCAGAACATGTCCTACCAACCGATCCCTTCTTCTAGTCAAGTTGTGCCACAAACTTCTCTTCTCCCCAATCCTATTCAATACTTCCTCATTAGTTATGTGATCTACCCATCTAATCTTCAGCATTCTTCTGTAGCACCACATTTCGAAAGCTTCTATTCTCTTCTTGTCCAAACTACTTATCATCCATGTTTCACTTCCATACATGGCTACACTCCATACAAATACTTTCAGAAACGACTTCCTGACACGTAAGTCTATACTCGATGTTAACAAATTTCTCTTCTTCAGAAACGCGTTCCTTGCCATTGCCAGTCTACATTTTATATCCTCTCTATTTCGACCATCAGTTATTTTGCTCCCCAAATAGCAAAAATCCTATACAGTGTAAAAAAAAAAAGCTACATATACAAAAATTTTAGAGTACTAAGAGGGGATGAAAAGGAACTTTTTTACTGTGAGAAAAATGTCATAGGTGCACCTTTTGTCCACTAGGGCTTCATGAAGGTTTTGAGGCGAGTGATGTTCAGAGACGGTGTTCAAACTATCGTATGATGAATACTGTTTTAGAGATGTTGTTGCTCTCTTATGGAGTTCTTTCTGTGGGTTTGGATGAAGCGAGAGATACACGCCAGAAAAGTAAGTTACCCGTTTAGCTGAAGCTGCACCCATTGTCGGTGATACACCTGTTTGTTTTAAGGATGTTACATAAACATTATCTCGCAAATATCAGTTGTGCATTGATGTAAACGCAGAAAATTTGCAGCAACATCTCTAAAGCAGTATTCGTAACACGGCAGTTAGAGTATCTTCTCTGAACGCCACTAGCGCCGGAACCTTCATGTTAACCTGCAAGGGAAACGACGCACTTGTAACATTTTTGTCACAAATCCTGATAAGCCAAAACCTTATGATAGCATGCTTAATAGCTTGTTTGTCCGCCTTTGGAGCGAAACCCATCACTGATTCTGCGTATCAGGGATCCTACAGTTTTTTGGTAGGTCTGTGGAGGTGTGTGGCATTAGATTAAAAAATCAAATGGCTCTGAGCACTATGGGACTCAACATCTTAGGTCATAAGTCCCCTAGAACTTAGAACTACTTAAACCTAACTAACCTAAGGACATCACACACACCCATGCCCGAGACAGGATTCGAACCTGCGACCGTAGCAGTCCCGCGGTTCCGGACTGCAGCGCCAGAACCGCTAGACCACCGCGGCCGGCCTGTGTGGCATTAGATATGTACGCACATGTCACGTAATTCGCCTAAATAAGGGCCACACATTTGCATATGCGGTGATGGCGCCCGATAGCGACCCAAATGGGCGCCACAGGATTTACATCAGGCGAATTCGGTCGCCAAGACGTCATCGTGAGTTCACTATAACGCTCCTCAAACCACTGTAGCACGGTTCTGGCTCCGAGACACGGACAATTATACTGCTGAAAGGTGACATCGCCGTCGGGGAAGACATCAAGCAAGAAGGGATGCAGGTGGTTCGCAGCTGTCAGCGTGTCTTCGATTGTTATCACAGGTCCCGTGCAATCGCAGGAGAATGTCTCCTATAGCGTAATACCGCTTCCCCCAGCGTGCGCCCGTTGCTCGCTGCACGTTTCGAGCCGCCGTTCACCTCGATGACGGCGTTTGTGGAGACGACCATCGACCTAATGCAGCAAAAATGTGATTCACCTGAAGAGCCGACACCTTTCCATTGATCGACGGTCGAATCCCGATGGTCCCGTGCCCATTTCAGTCGTAATTAGCTCAAATGGCTCTGAGCACTATGGGACTTAACATCTGAGGCCACAGTCCCCTAGAATTTAGAACTACTTCAACCTAACTAACCTAAGGATATCACACACATCCATGCCCGAGGCAGGATTCGAACCTGCGACCGTAGCGGTCGCAATCGTAATTGGCGATGTCGATGGATCAAAATATGAGCACGTTGGGGTGGTCTGCTTCAGAGCTCCATGTTGAACTATTTATGATGAACAGCGGGCTCCGAAACACTCGTGTGAGCACCAGCATTGTGCCGTTTTAGCAGAGATGCCACCGATCAACGTCTATCCTACTTTACAGAGCAGACAAGCCTCCGAACCGCACGTTCTGTGATGAGTCGTGGACGTATAACGGTTTAGCGCCCAGTGGTAACTTCACTACCTCTTTCCACACCTGCTCACGACTGTACCACGTAAACATTCGAACCGCTTCGCGGTTTTCGAGATACCCGTTCACAGGCTCTACGTAATATTACTCTGCCCTTTGTGAAAGTCGCTTATCTCAATGGATTTCCAGCCTATATCTTCGCTAGGGTGATCCCTCGTCCGTCTCTGCTCTGCTTACATACTTTTCTTACCGCGTCATGTGGACCCAACCCCACCAGATGGCATCCAACGTCGCGGAGGCAGTGGTAATAATGTTTTGGCTTATCACCGTAAACCAAGTTATCTTTTTTATCTCCTCTAAAAACTCTGAAAGTCTGTGTATGTAGGTTTTTTTTTTCTCATCCTGCATAAGGGTTCCAACTGCGTGAAATAAATTTATGTAGCAGCATTATTCGTTGGGTAGGTCATTCACAAGTCACGCGCAATTGTTAAACACAACAGGTGTTCCGGATATTGATGTACAGGTAACAGCACATGACTTGTGGGTAACAATTTCTGAACGCATGAGAATGCCAGAAGAGTAGAAACCGCATTTGATACACAAAATATTTTACGCATTCGGAGCTGCTAAAAAAGGTGCGTAGATGTGCAATGTGAACGAAATAATAATTAACTGAGCATAAAATGTAATTCTGTCAGAGTCCAAAAGGTCTTTGGAACTTCGGTTGAACGGAATAGATTGTGTTTTTAAAAGAGGCATTATGTTAAATATCAACAAAAGCAAAAGAAGGGTGACGAAATATAGTAGAATTAAATTAGGTGCTGCTGACGGAATTAGATTATGAAATGAGATATTAAAAGTAGTTAATGAGTTTTGCTGTTTGAGCAGCACGGAAAGTGTCAACGGCCGAAGTAGAGAGGATATGGAATGCAGACTGGGCAGTAGTAAGGAAACCGTCTCTGAAAAAAAGAGGTATTTGTTACTACGGAAATGAATTTAGCTATTATGAAGTATTTTATGACGTTATGTGTCTGAATTGTAGCCTCGAACGGAAGTGAAACGTGAACGAAAGGAATACAAGCTTTTGAAAAGTGGTCCAGAAGGTGAAAAACTGCTGCATCGACTTGCGGAGAAAACAGCGTTACGCCTCAATTTGAATAAAAAATTAGGGATAGTATGATAGGACGCTGTGAGTCATCAACAAACTGTAGATTTCATAATGAAAGGAAGAGTGTGTGTGGGGGGGGGGGGGGAGAGAGGAGGTTAACATCGTACAGGGAGAACACGGCTTGACTAAAGCTGGCAACTGCAAATGGATGTAGTATGCGGAAGCAACGGAGAGACGAAGGCGCTTCCACAGGATAGATTGCCCACAACAACATTCAAAATTTCTCGCAGGAATTTCTGCCCTTCTGGAAGCCAAAGCATGAGAAAAATAGGACATGTGATTTTTAGGATAAACAATCCGCAAGGTGTATGGGCGAAAAGAGAAATGAGTTTTTTTTTAAACAAAGAAATTCGCCAAATAGCCGTGCTCATTGAGAAGTTATTTTATTTTCGCTACCAGTTTTGGCAATTGAGTACGCTGTCTTCAGGCCCCATATGCACCTCTAAAAATCATCGATGTTGGCAACCTGTGGCCATTTGTTTGTGGATGTCGTGAATTCGTAGCTCAAGTGCTTCCTTCGAATACTTGAGTGCAACTGACCTCGAGGGAAGCATTTGAGCTACGAATTCACGACATCCACAAACAAATGGCCACAGGTTGCCAACATCGATGATATTTGAAAGGTGCATATGGGGCCTGAAAACAGTGTACTCAATTGCCGAAACTGGTAGCGAAAATAAAATAATTTCTCAATTTGCACGGCTGTTTGGACAGTTCCTTTGTTAAATATTTGACCAGCCGCTGTCGCACGTCCACAAAGAATTAACAGAAACCGAAAAATTGGAGGTTGACAAATCTCCTGGCGGACTATTTGTACCCTATTGCCGGCCGCTGTGGCCGAGCAGCTCTAAGCGCTTCAGTCCGGAACCGCGCCGCTGCTACGGCCGCAGGTTCGAAACCTGCCTCGGGCATGGATGTGTGTGATGTCCTTAGGTTAGTTAGGTTTAAGCAGTTTTAAGTCTAGGGGACTGATGACCTCCGATGTTAAGTCCCATAGTGCTTAGAGCCATTTGAACCATTTTGTGCCCTATTAAAGACTTGTTTGTTCAGCGAGGCAAGACTCCAGCATATTTCTCTAACTGAATCATCACTCACACGTAGATGTAGATGTTTTTAACGCTATACGGAGAACTGTGACCACCTTGAAACCTGCTCCAACAAATCTCCATTCGCAGCGCAATTTTGTTGAGTGGTCACTGGACTGCATTGTTTGCAACTATTCACGTCCTTTCTGTGAGTGGGAGAAATCACAGCGTGCTACATGCCACCAGCGACGAGCTCTTATTTCAGCTGCTAGCAGGCGCACGCTTCAAGTTAAATACTCGTTCTTCAGTAGTCTGCGTTCAGTGGCAACTACAGCCTCGGAGCACGGCAGTACTGTGCAGTCCGCCCGTGTCGTCAGATCCACCGCGAAACCGCAGTCTCGAGCCGGCGAGACGCGTGTCGGATGCACACTGGGCCGGTTCACTTTCACCCCACCTGCGGTCGTCGTCTCCGCCTACACAAACAAAAAAGTTGCTGTCACCTTGTCATTATTGCCGACTGGGAGGCGGCGAAAAGGTAATCATAAGATCTTCCCGCCTGGAGTCAAATCTACATCTCAGCTGACCGCGTTAGTTACATGCCTTTCTATATACAGGGCGAGAAAAAACTACGTACACTAAGTTTAGTGGTTTTTTTTTTTTTTTTTTTTTTTTTTTTTTTTTTTTTTTTTTTTTTTTTTTTTTGACCAGCAGGCAGATGCCAGACGTGCATTAGTGCTAACGGACGACATTTTCAGCAAGATCCCTAAAACAGTATCCATCACGCGTCAATTTGAGCCCCGTCTCTGAACTTCACTTGCGTTAACGCCTTCAAAAACCTTCACCGACCCTTACTGGTGGAGGACGACGGTTCAATCCCGCGTCCGGCCATCCTGATTTAGGTTTTCCGTGATTTCCCTAAATCGCTCCAGGCAAATGCCGGGATGGTTCCTTTGAAAGAGCACGGCCGACTTCCTTCCCCGTCCTTCCCTAATCCGATGAGACCGATGACCTCGCTGCTTGGTCTCTTTCCCCTAACAATCCAATCCAATCCTTACTGGCGGAACAGTGCACCTGCGACAAAAATGACACACATAAAAGTGTTTCTTTTTACCTCCTGTAAACGCACTAAATTTTTGTGTATATGATGTTGTTTACACTTGCATTTCACATACAGACTGGGTGGGTCTACAGGATGTCAAAACACCTTTCAGCGGTCTAATTTCCAAACTTATTTTATTTGGTTACCAGTTTCGGCGATTTACTACGCCATCTTCAGGACCCTGACAGACGTGTAGGAAGATTCCAACCTCGGTTCCGGTCTGTCGGCAGAAGATGGTTGAAGAAATCGGTGTAACAAGCAGAAATCTACAGATGCCAGATGCCAGAAACAAGTAGCCAAATACAATAAATTTGGAAGCTGGACGGCTGTAAGGTATTTGGTTTGACATCCTGTACCGAACAGACGAGTCCCGCAACCATATATGAAAAGATGGACGTACAGAGAGTTCGTGTTTCTAATTCGACTACTCGTCAGTGTATGTCTTCAGCTTGTTCCAAAAGACAGTACTTACTTGGGAAAGGGGGTTAGGTATTACACAAACATGTACTTTGATTACTACAAGCTGCAGCTGGTTTGTGACAGCTGTATCATAGCATCATGAAGGAGAGAGGGAAAGGGTATTGTCAAAAGACTAAATAAAGGGGTGCGTTTGGCAGCGGACAACGTGCCCCGCGGAAGGCAGGCTGTCGGGTCCGGGTGAGGTAATCGCGTTAGCAAGGTCGCGCCTCACCACACCACGTGCGCTCTAGAGGACGGCCAGGAAGGAAGCCCGGTCCGGGGCAGCCTTGCCGGGTTTCCCAGGAAGCGGCGGCGCCAGGTGCAGGATGCGCGGGACCGCCGGCCGCACTCCGTCCCACTAGCGAGTGCTTCCCCCCTGCCGTCCAGACAGTACAGGCACGGGGGTGTCACACAGGGGCGCATCAAGCGTAACACGTTTGCATTTTGCGAACGGTCCAAGATACAGAGACGAGATTTCCAGCACAGACGGGCTCGAACTTTATAATAGATCATTTAAAAAAATCTGTATGGAATAAATGGGCCGAGTAGCGGCAGTACGGGTAATGTACGAGGTGCATTCAAGTTCTAAGGCCTCCGATTTTTTTTCTCCGGACTGGAAAGAGATAGAAACATGCACATTGTTTTAAAATGAGGCCGCGTTCATTGTCAATACGTCCCAGAGATGGCAGCACCGTACGGCAGATGGAATTTTACCGCCAGCGGCGAGAATGAGAACTGTTTTAGATACTTAAAATGGCGACGTTTTCTTTACTTGAACAGGGTGCAATCATTTGTTTTCTGAATTTGCGTGGTGTGAAACCAATTGAAATTCATCGACAGTTGAAGGATACATGTGGTGATGGAGTTATGGATGTGTCGAAAGTGCGTTCGTAGGTGCGACAGTTTAATGAAGGCAGAACATCGTGTGACAACAAACAGAAACAACCTCGGGCTCGCACAAGCCGGTCTGACGACATGATCGAGAAAGTGGAGAGAATTGTTTTGGGGGATCGCCGAATGACTATTGAACAGATCGCCTCCAGAGTTGGCAATTCTGTGGGTTCTGTGCACACAATCCTGCATGACGACCTGAAAATGCGAAAATTGTCATCCAGGTGGGTGCCACGAATGCTGACGGACGACCACATGGCTGCCCGTGTGGCATGTTGCCGAGCAATGTTGACGCGCAACGACAGCAGGAATGGGACTTTCTTTTCGTCGGTTGTGACAATGGATGAGACGTGGATGCCATTTTTCAATCTAGAAACAAAGCGCCAGTCAGCTCAATGGAAGCACACAGATTCACAGCCACCAAAAAAATTTCGGGTAACCGCCAGTGCTGAAAAAATGATGGTGTCCATGTTCTGGGACAGCTAGGGCATAATCCTTACCCATTGCGTTCCAAAGGGCACTACGGTAACAGGTGCATCTTACGAAAATGTTTTGAAGAACAAATTCCTTCCTGCACTGCAACAAAAACGTCCGGGAAGGGCTGCGCGTGTGCTGTTTCACCAAGACAACGCACCCGCACATCGAGCTAACGTTATGCAACAGTTTCTTCGTGATAACAACTTTGAAGTGATTCCTCATGCTCCCTACTCACCTGACCTGGCTCCTAGTGACTTTTGGCTTTTTCCAACAATGAAAGACACTCTCCGTGGCCGCACATTCACCAGCCGTGCTGCTATTGCCTCAGCGATTTTCCAGTGGTCAAAACAGACTCCTAAAGAAGCCTTCGCCGCTGCCATGGAATCATGGCGTCAGCGTTGTGAAAAATGTGTACGTCTGCAGGGCGACTACGTCGAGAAGTAACGCCAGTTTCATCGATTTCGGGTGAGTAGTTAATTATAAAAAAAATCGGAGGCCTTAGAACTTGAATGCACCTCGTAACTGATGATGATAAACAGAAGGCCGAAATTCTAAACCTAGCTTTAAAAAATTCGTTTACGGCAGAGGACTGCAGCATCATTCCTCCTTTCAACTATCGAACAAACGAAAGGATGGCTGACATGGCGTTTAGTGTATACCAGCACGGTTTTAGGAAACAGCGGTCATGCTGGCCCTCTTTGTGTATGACATACAACAGGCTCTAGATACCGGCTCCCAGTTTGATGCCATATTTCTCGACTTTCGTAAGGCGTTCGACTCAGTTCCGCACTGTCACTTGCTACAAAAAGTGCGCGCTTACGGTCTATCCAATGACATATGCGGTTGGGTAGAAAGTTTTCTAACAGACAGGGAACAGTATGTCGTCCTGAACGGGGTAACTTCAACAGAAACAAGAGTAACTTTAGGTGTGCCCCAGAGCAGCGTAATAGGCCCTCTGCTTTTTACGATTTACATAAACGATGTGGTTGATGGTATTGAAAGCGGCCTTAGACTGTTTGCCGATGATGCCGTAGTCTACAGGAAAGTAGTATCACAAGAAAGTTGTGAACAAATCAATGAGGATTTGCAGAAAATAAATGCGTGGTGTAATGACTGGCAGTTATCTCACAATATCAGTAAGTGTAACCTAATGCGTATAACAAGGCGAAAATGCCCATTAATGTATGAGTACAAAATAAATGATCAGTCTTTGGAAGCGGTAACATCAGTCAAGTATCTGGGTGTGACTATTCGAAATGATCTCAAATGGAATGATCAGATTACACAAGGCGAACTCTAGATTGCGGTTTATTGGTAGAATCCTGAAGCGATGCAGTCCTTCAACAAAGGAAATAGCTTACAATACGTTAGTTCGTCCAGTCTTATTGTTCGTCTGTATGGTACTTGTTATTACGTGCAGTGAAAGAAGAGCCACGCACACAGTTCAAAATGGTTCAAATGGCTCTGAGCCCTATGGGACTTAACTTTCGAGGTCATCAGTCCCCTAGAACTTAGAACTGCTTAAACCTATCTAACCTAAGGACATCACACATATCCATGCCCGAGGCAGAATTCCAACCTGCGCCTTAGCGGTCGCGCGGTTCCAGACTGTAGCGCCTAGAAACGCTCGGCCACTTCGGCCGGCCACACACACAGTAATCTATTTTCTGACGAATCTGCAACGATTACAATGAATCTACTTAAATCTTGCAGCGTAGTTGGTGCTGATAAATCAAAACTAGTCTAGCATCCATCTGAATTCCGCATACAAACCTTTGTAGGGAAACGTGGAAATTACAGTTTTATTTCTTTTTAAAAATCCTTTGTTCGCAATCCATGGTATGATTTAAGACCAAATCCTTCTAACTGTTTCAGCAGCATTGTGCAACATTTACCTGGTAGTCGACGTAAAAATTGTTGCTCTTCTTAGCATCACCGCTAGTACATTTTGCGCCAATTTTAGCGAAAAGCCTATGTGTAGACATTATGTAGCGTAGACTCACCTTCTCAAGAACTAATGTAAGTACAAAAGATACATAATTCTATTAAAGACACAGCTCCTGTAATTTTGTGCATGAAATAATGTTCAAATGGCTCTGAGAACTATGGGACTTAATTGCTGTGGTCATCAGTCCCCTAGAACTTAGAACTAGTTAAACCTAACTAACCTAAGGACATCACACACATCCATGCCCGAGGCAGGATTCGAACCTGCGACCGTAGCGGTCTCGCGGTTCCAGAGTGTAGCGACTAGAAACGCTCGGTCACTTCGGCCGAAGAAAGAATGTTGTGAGCCTTAAAAAGTCGAATGTTCACTATTTGGCGTCTTTATTATTTTCCAAAACAGTAGCTTCCATTTTATTTAAACAACAGTCTGCGTCTAGACTGGTTTGCCTAATAAAATTCTGAAAATCTACCGCTGTTATTTTGCCAAAATGTTTTTCGAAAATATACAATACCTTTCCTCAATCCCAATGTTTTTTAATGTAATCAAATCACCATGTAACAATCTGCATAGTTGAAATACAGAATTTCTTTGTGATAAGTAGGTTGAATTGTTAAATGGTAGGGGGGCAATCAGAGGTGAGAAGGACGCCAAGCAAAAACATAATGACCCTTCCAAACATTTTACTCCCCGGACAGCCATGGTTCATAAATATTCTGTCCCCATTTAACTTACGTGAACGCGTGCATAAAACGTCTCATGTCAAAGCAGCGTTTTATTAGACACACAACGTCCATTGCTTTCGACTCGGATCTTTCAGCGTGGAAGAAGAACCAGGTGTCAGTTTGATCACTGCTGCGCGATTTATGACGTACAAAGGTCAGTAGGACCCGACATGGGCGCGCGTCCCCATAACATGGCCCTTTGTGGCGTTTTTAGTTGCCGCGCCCTGCAGAGACTGTGTACTGTAGCTAACACAAGAGCCACGCCGAAGACTTAGCTCGGCAGCCCGCTGTGATGGAATGGGAACGCGCAGTCCGGCGTGTCGTATATAACTGCCCGAGCCAGCAGGAATGCGATTGTTAAGTTCGGAAATTCTCAGAAAGAATTTTATTTCTTAATCTTTCTGTGTCAGCCTCTTGTAGACCAGCCTCTACCGGTATCGAGTCTCACCCAGTATTTCTCAACCCCCTCAGTTTTCGTCCTATTCCTCTGCTCAGCCTTCCATTTTAGGTTTATCAGGGAAACTGTTTTTTTTTTTTTAACGTGCAAATTTCTTTCTTTCTTTTCTCTGGAGTTTATCACCTCCAGTACAGCACCTGATTTTCAAGATTTGGCAAATTTTCGGTGCTCGGTGCTCTTCCTGGAACTAAGGTCATAAAAGTAGCCTAGGGAAAGAAGTCGTATGTTCCAACTGTCTGCGAGTCTTGGTAATTATGTTGTGTGTGTGTGTTAAAATATCACTATCGTATTGTCTGAGGCGGAAGTTGGGAACCAGCTCAAAATTTTCTAAACGAGCGTGGGAAACAGTCCAAAAACCACTCTCAGGCTGACACGTGTACTAGCTTACACTCGTTAATCAGTTACGTGGATTTGATCTGAGTCTGGAGCACCTCCCCGTCTCTGAAGCTAGTGCGCTGGACGAGAAATTTAACCACAGATTTCCCTGTACTAAATGTTTATTTCTTGAATTTCTCCAACATACTTTTGTACTTCTTTAGTTTTCTTCCTAGTAGACGTTCATTTGCTGGTATATCTATCCTTCCAAGTAATGTAAAAAATGGCTCTGAGCACTATGGGACTCAACAGCTTAGGTCATAAGTCCCCTAGAACTTAGAACTACTTAAACCTAACTAACCTAAGGACATCACACACACCCATGCCCGAGGCAGGATTTGGACCTGCGACCGTAGCAGTCCCGCGGTTCCGGACTGCAGCGCCAGAACCGCTAGACCACCGTGGCCGGCTCCAAGTAATGTAATTCAACTTGTTTGATGTCTTCATATCGTCTTATGTCGTGATAATTTTTTCCTAGGTACTTATCTACTCTTCCAATATACCAGAAAGCTCTTTACCATGAGTACTTGCAGACCCTACAGATTTTCATTTCTATTGCTCCTCTCTGGATACCTTACCTCAAGTCTCGTTAATTTACCCCTGATTCTGGTATTGGTCTTTCACGGGTTCGTCGTCTACTGCTTCGAGCTCACTCCCTTAGGGCCTACAAAGCCAACCAACTTTTGATCAACTAATTTTTTATTTCCTTATGTAGCATTGCATTAAAAATGTTTTAATTTTCTCCTTCGAAGAATTTCTCAAGGACTCTTTTTCCCATTTATCTATTCAAGAAAATCTTCCTCAATATCGTGCCGGTACCTGATGTAAGCAGAGACCTTGTGTTGAAACAGACTATTACTCTTCTGTTCCTGGGTTCGAGAATTCTTTGACTTCTAATGCTACGGTCTCTTTCCTAATTTTGATGTTTAACAAGCTATTGTTCTTTCATCATTTGTGTCTTTGCCTTATTTATCCCTATCGCAACTTCTATCAAGCTTATCACTCCAATCAAGACTACTACGAAATTTTAATACCTATGGAGTCATCCATTTTCGGCTTTGTGGAGTTACTTCTGAGCTTAACGTATACGTCAGTGATGACGTCCACCATGAATGTTGACCGAAGAGCCAAAGCAATTTTACACTACGATTCACCCACACACTTAGGCGCGTTTATTTCGGATTTGTTGATAAGATGTGCGTAAACAATGGAAATGTGGTACTGTTAGCCAACAGACTATTTCTTCCTACATACAGTTCGCACTCCAATCCTGTGTCACTATGTTGCGTAAGATTGCAGTGTGTAAGTGATGTCAAGTGAGAATAAATGAGCGTGAAACGAATCTGTCGATTATGTCTTCACCATACAAAATTTAGAACGGAGGTAATCGATAAGGGAAGATGCAGCGAGCTATTGCAGGCTGTCGGAATCATGTGCAGCGGGAAAAAGAGACACGTAGACGACACTTGCATTCCCTGTTTACTGTTTTATTGATTTCTATTTATCACAACCAGAGCCTCAGAGCTTTTGCTACTGAACGATTTTGTATGTGCTTTACAGTTATCTAGGGGATTTGATGGAACCTGTGAAACAGAGTAGCTGCGGCGGAGCCACCTGTACGTAACTGATGGTATAAACAATCACATATCGCATTACTGTAGAAGTCGCAGGCAGAACGGAGGATTATGTGAGCATGTATTTGTCGTTAGCAAATGCTTTTCTAGAACGAAAAATGCTTTCGAATCGATACTGGTTCAATCTGCGCAAGATACACATCGTAGCAGCTTTATGCAACCTATTTCTCATTTATTCCGCATCATCAGTGAGAAATTTGGTGTATCACTGAGTAAGTAGGCTGTTTAGGTTTTTATGTTCGTAACGTCACGTAGCGCTCTGCATGAAAATCACTCACTGTGCTGTGAGCAGTCTGTGGCTGGTTGGCATTGTTGGAATATTCTCTATTGTAGTGTTGGGTAGTTGGATGTCAACAGCGCGTAGCGTTGCGCAATTGGAAGTGAGCCGCCAGCAGTGGTGGATGTGGGGAGAGAGATGGCGGAATTTTGAGAGCGGACGATCTGGACATGTGTCTATCAGAAAGAGTAAATTTGTAATACTGGATATCATGAACTGACATATATATATATATATGATGTCTTTTGAATATTATTAAGGTAAATACATTGTTTGTTCTCTGTCAAAATCTTTCATTTGCTAACTATGCCTATCAGTAGTTAGTGCCTTCAGTAGTTAGAATCTTTTATTTAGCTGGCAGTATTGGCGCTCGCTGTATTGCAGTAGTTCGAGTAACGAAGATTTTTGTGAGGTAAGTGATTCATGAAAGATATAGGTTATTGTTAGTCAGGGCCATTCTTTTGTAGGGATTATTTAAAGTCAGACTGCGTTGCGCTAAAAATATTGTGTCAGTTAGTGTTGATCAGAATAAGTAAAGAGAGAAATGTCTGAGTACATTCAGTTTTGCTGTTTGAAAATCAAATAACGTAGAGGTTTACCAGCACGGTCATTTACAAATTTTCCTAAGGAGATGTTTCAACTAGCGTAATTTAGTAGGTCTTTTAAATCTACGTCACATTCGTCTTTGGATTCGAGGTACTGTTTTGTAGGTTACGATGCATCAGCACAACCGAACGCTGACGCACCAACACTTTCTCACGTTGAATGCAGCCTGGACAAAAGACTGCAGTGACTCAATATACGTAGCACAGCATGCGTAAGCTGCCAAGAGGACACTGTAGAATTTGTGTGTGTGTGTGTGTGTGTGTGTGTGTGTGAGTGAAATACTGCGACTGTGCGATGCGTCCGTGAGCTAACTGTTAAATCTGACGATGGGTAGTTCCAAACCACACTTGAAACGTGTAAACGTGTCTTGCATACTTATTTTAGTCGCAGAATCTGACTACATACTACGTTCACGTTGGTTAGTAGGCTTTCAAATGTAGCTGAAAAAATCGTTGAGGTGCCTGTTCGTCGAATGCAATAACAACATAAACATCTAGAATGAGATTTTCACTCTGCAGCGGAGTGTGCGCTGATATGAAACTTCCTGGCAGATTAAAACTGTGCGCTGGACCGAGACTCGAACTCGGGACCTTTGCCTTTCACGGGCAAGTGCTCTACCATCTGAGATACCCAAGCACGACTCACGCCCCGTCCTTACAGCTTTACTTCTGCCAGTACCTCGTCTCCTACCTTTCAAACTTTACAGAAGCTCTCCTGCGTACCTTGCAGAACTAGCACTCTTGAAAGAAAGGATATTTCCGAGACATGGCTTAGCCACAGCCTCGGGGATGTTTCCAGAATGCGATTTTCACTCTGCATCTGTTCTGTTAGAGCACTTGCCCGTGAAAGGCAAAGGTCCCGAGTTCGAGTCTCAGTCCGGCACACATCTTTAATCTGCCAGGAAGTTTCAACATAAGCATCAATTATTTCTGTCATTTGTGATCAAAATAACAACGAAAATTGTTGCTTGAGAGATATATCTATGCAACTGCATTGGATGAAAGAATATCAATCTCTACGTATTCCACAGATGTGAGCACTGTATAAGGAAACACAATAATAAACGATTTTTTTTATGGCACGAGGTCATATATGTTAGTCCGTTGTGCACTGAAATCCAGCTTCGGTTCGTTTTTAATCATTTCATTGCAGAGTCATGGAAAGCGGTAACAAAGAAAAGATAAAAATTTCTTACACTTTCAATGTTTCGGGGTACCTGACGTTACGAAGGAGGGTTCATCAAGAAGGCCAAAAGAACACACTAGTAAGAGACGTGTCTTGTGGCATTATTGCTCCTGATTGTCGGTCTGAACCTCTTCACGATTTTCTGTTATACATCTCCAACCTCTTCCCATCTCCTCCTCCTTTCTCACACTGCTTCGTCCTCCACATTTTTTCGCGTCACAAAAATGCGCCCCCATAGAAACGGAGCTCTAGGGGCACGCTTCGTCTTTCGTCTGTCGCCCTCAGTTACGTCATCGGCAGTAGCACTGTTGTACTTGAACTTCCATTACGTTTGGATGATGGCTCACGCGACAGGTTCGAAGTAGGCGCCTCTTGATTACAAGGCTGGTTGCCTGCAGGAAAGTCTGTATATTTTCGGATGATACCTCCGGTGCTGTTTTCCTTGTAAGACTTTCTGAATGCTACATCAGCTGGCGAATCAGGTAGGAGACCAGTAGTCCTGTTGGCGGCAGACTTCACAAATCGCGTGCCTGGGCGGAAGTGCGGCTACGCTCGATCTGAACTTAGACTCAAAGCGCCTTTCAACTATCAAGGATGTCTCCATAGTACGGCAACAAAAAAACTACTCATGCTGGTGTTTAGAATGTATGAGTCTGGCGACATGCATCTGACTTTAGGAAAAATATCATCCACACAATTCCAAAGACTGCCAGTGCTGACAAGTGCGAGAGTTACCGCACAATCAGCTTAACAGCTCATACATCCACGTTGCTGACAAGAATAATGTACAGAAGAACGGAAAAGAAAACTGAGGATGTGTTAGATGAGGTTCAGTTTGGCTTTAGGAAAGATAAAGGCATCAGAAAGGAATTCTTAAGTTGCGGTTGATAATTGAAACAAGACGAAAGAAAAATTGAGACACTTTGATAGGATTTTTCAGCCTGGAAAAAGCCTTCGAGAATATAGAATTGTACAAGATGTTCGAAATTCTGAGAAAAATAGGGGTAAGCTACAGGGAGAAAAAATGTTCAAATGTGTGCGAAATCTTATGGGACTTAACTGCTAAGGTCATCAGTCCCTAAATTATCCTAAGGCCACACACCCCCATGCCCCAGGGAGGACTCGAACCTCCGCCGGGACCAGCCGCACAGTCCATGACTGCAGCGCCTTAAACCGCTCGGCTAATCCCGCGCGGCTTATAGGGAGAGACGGGTAATATACAATATGTAGAAGATCCACGAGGGAATAATAAGAGTGGACGACGAAGGACGAAGTGCTCGGATTAAAAAGGATGTAACACAGAGATATAGTCTTTTGCCCGTACTGTTTAATCTGTACATCGAAGAAGCAATAATGGAAATAAAACAGAGGTTCGGGAGTGAAATTAAAATTCAACGTGAAAGGGTATCAACGATACGATTCGCTGATCACATGGCTATCCTGAGTGAAACTGAAGAAGAATTACATGATCTGCTCAATGAATGAACAATGTAACGAGTACAGAATAAGTCTTGAAAATCTTTTCGGGTTTGCTGCCGGATCCTAAAATCAACTTGACTCGATATTTCGGCGATCCAACTGTTCGCCATCATCAGGAATGCTGCTTCTGCTGATGAGTCCCGCTGAGAACTGACGCAAGATTGCAATTCAACGTCCTATATAGGCCACCGTTCAGTACACGGCGCATGCGCCGCCCATCACGGTTTCTACCTTTCAAAACAGGGAGGTGGCGCCGCCCTTGGTGAAACATTGCTGGCAGCGATATATCGCAATCCATGCCGAACCGAAGAACGTTCAGTTTTGATGCGAGATAATACGGGATTCCACGTTTTGCTAAGAGGAAACCCATTGTCTCTGTTGATTAAATTATCAGCTAACCTAATTTCAATCGCCTCTTTATAGACACTATCCCAAAATCCGGAAATGTTGGCAATCACAACAGTTTCCTCAAATTTCATTTTGTGTCCCTCATTTAGGCAGTGTTCTGCTACGGCCGATTTTTCCGGCTGTTGTAGCCTCGTGTGACGGCGATGTTCCACACACCTGTCATGCACTGTGCGAATAGAACGGCCAACGTAAGCTTTCCCACATTGACACGGGATTTTATACACTCCGCGTTTCCTAAGTCCCAAATCATCCTTCACAGAGCCGAGAAGAGCCTTAATCTTAGAAGGTGGACGAAACACACTCTTAATGTTAAAATTCCTTAAAATTCGTCCAATCTTAAACGATAAGCCTCCAGCATAAGGAAGAAAGGCCACAGACCTATGTTCCTCTTCGTACGCCTCCGGAGATGGTCCAAATTCCATAGCCCGACGGATCTGTTTCTCTGTATATCCATTTTCCTTAAAAACAGTCATCAAATGCTCAAGTTCTTGGGTTAAGCTGTCTGTGTCGGAAATGGCATAGGCTCTCCGTACCAAAGTCCTAAGGACGCCACTACGTTGATGTGGTGGATGAAAACTCTTAGGGTGCAGATACCAATCTGTATGTGTCGGCTTTCGGTGAACACTGTGTCCCAAAGTTCCATCTGGTTTTTTATAAACCATTACGTCTAAAAATGGAAGCATCCCATCATTTTCAACCTCCATAGTAAATTTGATATGGGGATGAAGACAATTGAAGTGGTCCAAAAATCTGTTAAGAGCATCACGTCCATGCGGCCAGACGAAGAATGTATCGTCCACGTATCTCCAAAAGCACGTTGGTTGCAAAGCTGAAGTCCTCAGTGCCATGGCCTCGAAGTCCTCCATAAATAAATTGGCGACTATGGGTGACAAAGGACTACCCATAGCCACTCCGTCATTCTGTTCAAAAATGTTACCGTTAAATAAAAAATACGTGGAGGTCAGCACATGACGACAAAGCTTCACCAGCTCTTCATCCAGTCTTTCACTGATCAAGCTAAGGGACTCTTCCAGAGGAACTCGTGTAAATAGAGAGACCACATCGAAACTCACTAACAGATCTGAAGGACTCAACTTCAAAGATCCCAATCGTCGAATAAAATCCACGGAACTAGATATATGGTGCTCACACTTGCCAACAAATGGACTGAGGACAGATGATAAGTACTTTGCCAGGTGATAAGTTGGTGCACCCAAATTACTAACAATAGGGCGTAGAGGTACCCCTTCCTTATGCAACTTAGGCAGGCCATACAACCTAGGTGGAACGGCAGCACCAGGATTAAGTTTTTTACGTAAATCATCTGACAACGAACTCTTTTTCAACAGTGAAAGTGTCTTACGTTTGATCCTTTCTGTGGGGTCATTAGATAGTCTTCTGTACGCCGTGTCGTTGAGAAGTGAATCCATTTTTAGGACATAATCATCCCGCGTCATTACGACTGTGGCATTCCCCTTGTCAGCTGGTAAAACTACTACTTCGTCATCATTCTTAAGGGAACGAATGGCTGCCCTCTCTGCGGAAGAGATGTTATCCCGCGGTGGTCGAGCCCGACGTAATGTATGCGACACTTCTTGCCTTATTTCCTCGAAATTTGAACGGCTTCTTTCTCGTTCTGCAGCATCACAAGTGGATAAACGTCGGCGTACTGTGATTAATCTTTCTAACAAGGCGTTGGATGGGCCCACGGTGTCGATATTGGAGAAAGGTTTAAATTTTTCGCCCACTCCCAAGAGACTTCCTATCACAGAGTTCATATGCTCTGTAGAACAAGCAGTACACAGCCTACCCGAAGATCAAGCAGAGGAAATAAGGCAAGAAGTAGTAGTTTTACCAGCTGACAAGGGGAATGCCACAGTCGTAATGACGCGGGATGATTATGTCCTAAAAATGGATTCACTTCTCAACGACACGGCGTACAGAAGACTATCTAATGACCCCACAGAAAGGATCAAACGTAAGACACTTTCACTGTTGAAAAAGAGTTCGTTGTCAGATGATTTACGTAAAAAACTTAATCCTGGTGCTGCCGTTCCACCTAGGTTGTATGGCCTGCCTAAGTTGCATAAGGAAGGGGTACCTCTACGCCCTATTGTTAGTAATTTGGGTGCACCAACTTATCACCTGGCAAAGTACTTATCATCTGTCCTCAGTCCATTTGTTGGCAAGTGTGAGCACCATATATCTAGTTCCGTGGATTTTATTCGACGATTGGGATCTTTGAAGTTGAGTCCTTCAGATCTGTTAGTGAGTTTCGATGTGGTCTCTCTATTTACACGAGTTCCTCTGGAAGAGTCCCTTAGCTTGATCAGTGAAAGACTGGATGAAGAGCTGGTGAAGCTTTGTCGTCATGTGCTGACCTCCACGTATTTTTTATTTAACGGTAACATTTTTGAACAGAATGACGGAGTGGCTATGGGTAGTCCTTTGTCACCCATAGTCGCCAATTTATTTATGGAGGACTTCGAGGCCATGGCACTGAGGACTTCAGCTTTGCAACCAACGTGCTTTTGGAGATACGTGGACGATACATTCTTCGTCTGGCCGCATGGACGTGATGCTCTTAACAGATTTTTGGACCACTTCAATTGTCTTCATCCCCATATCAAATTTACTATGGAGGTTGAAAATGATGGGATGCTTCCATTTTTAGACGTAATGGTTTATAAAAAACCAGATGGAACTTTGGGACACAGTGTTCACCGAAAGCCGACACATACAGATTGGTATCTGCACCCTAAGAGTTTTCATCCACCACATCAACGTAGTGGCGTCCTTAGGACTTTGGTACGGAGAGCCTATGCCATTTCCGACACAGACAGCTTAACCCAAGAACTTGAGCATTTGATGACTGTTTTTAAGGAAAATGGATATACAGAGAAACAGATCCGTCGGGCTATGGAATTTGGACCATCTCCGGAGGCGTACGAAGAGGAACATAGGTCTGTGGCCTTTCTTCCTTATGCTGGAGGCTTATCGTTTAAGATTGGACGAATTTTAAGGAATTTTAACATTAAGAGTGTGTTTCGTCCACCTTCTAAGATTAAGGCTCTTCTCGGCTCTGTGAAGGATGATTTGGGACTTAGGAAACGCGGAGTGTATAAAATCCCGTGTCAATGTGGGAAAGCTTACGTTGGCCGTTCTATTCGCACAGTGCATGACAGGTGTGTGGAACATCGCCGTCACACGAGGCTACAACAGCCGGAAAAATCGGCCGTAGCAGAACACTGCCTAAATGAGGGACACAAAATGAAATTTGAGGAAACTGTTGTGATTGCCAACATTTCCGGATTTTGGGATAGTGTCTATAAAGAGGCGATTGAAATTAGGTTAGCTGATAATTTAATCAACAGAGACAATGGGTTTCCTCTTAGCAAAACGTGGAATCCCGTATTATCTCGCATCAAAACTGAACGTTCTTCGGTTCGGCATGGATTGCGATATATCGCTGCCAGCAATGTTTCACCAAGGGCGGCGCCACCTCCCTGTTTTGAAAGGTAGAAACCGTGATGGGCGGCGCATGCGCCGTGTACTGAACGGTGGCCTATATAGGACGTTGAATTGCAATCTTGCGTCAGTTCTCAGCGGGACTCATCAGCAGAAGCAGCATTCCTGATGATGGCGAACAGTTGGATCGCCGAAATATCGAGTCAAGTTGATTTTAGGATCCGGCAGCAAACCCGAAAAGATTTTCAAGACTTATTACGCCGGGAAAGCTTACGTAATCAGTACAGAATAAGGATTGAGGGTAAATTGAAGAAAGACGAAGATAATGAGAAGAGGCAGAAATAAGAACAAAGAGAAACTTAACATCAGGATTGATGGTCACAAAGTAAATGAAGTTCTGCTACCTAGGCAACAAAATAATCAATGACGGACGGAGCAAAGCCGGCCGGAGTGGCCTGGCGGTTCTAGGCGCTACAGTCTGGAACCGAGCGACCGCTACGGTCGCAGGTTCGAATCCTGCCTCGGGCATGATGTGTGTGATGTCCTTAGGTTAGTTAGGTTTAATTAGCTCTAAGTTCTAGGCGACTGATAACCTCAGAAGTTAAGTCGCATAGTGCTCAGAGCCATTTTTGAACGGACGGAGCAACGAGGACATCAAAAGCATACCGGCACAGGCAAAATGGGTATTCCTGGCCAAGAAAAGTCTGTCAATATAAAACATGGGCCTTAATCTGAGGAAGCAATTTCTGAGAATGTACGTTTGGAGCACAGCATTGTATGGTAGTGAAACATGGACTGTGTGAAAACCGGAACAGAAGAGAATCGAAGCATTTGGGATGTGGTGCTACAGGCGAATGTGGAAAATTAGGTGGACTGATAAAGTAAGGAATGAGGAGCTTCTGTGCAGAATCGTAGAGGAAACGAATGTGTGGAAAACACTGACGAGGAGAAGGGACAAAATGATAGGACATCAGGGAATGACTTCCATGGTACTAGAGGGAGCTGTAGAGGGCAAAACCTGTAGAGGGAGACAAGATTGGAAAAAATATATACCGGAAGAGTTGTGCTTATACAGTGTGTTGAAAAAAGTGTTCCATATTTTGATGGGTGGTAGTGTGCAGCAAAACAAGAAAAAAATGTCCAGTAAACATGGGCTCTACAATACAAATGGTTCAAATGGCTCTGAGAACTATGGGACTTAACTGCTGAGGTCATCAGTCCCCTAGAAATTAGAAACTACTTAAACCCAACTAACAGACATCCATACCCGAGGCAGGATTTGAACCTGCGACCGTAGTGGTCGCGCGGTTCCAGACTGTAGCGCCTAGAACCTCTCGGCCACTCCGGCCGGCGTTCTACAATACATCCTGAAGAGCTATGAGCACTTGTTCAATAGAAGAGACGTTTTTCACAGTAGAGTAGATGAACAAGTGCCCATAGCTCTTATGGTATACGTTTCAGAGTCTATGTTTACGGGCATTTTTGTCTTGTTTTGCTCCATACTGTAATCTCTCAAAGATGTAACACTTTTTTTTAACATTCTCATGCTGAAAAAACTCCCAGTTGTTACATAATTTTGCCACCCAGCAACTAGCCGCAGACCTTACTCTGTGTGACATGTCTGCAGCCCGCTAGCCATCAGTCGTGCGCGCAAACTTACGGCGAAACTATAAACATTAGCTGGAGACTCGGCTGGCAGCTGGAAGGCTGGCCGCCGTCTGGGCTCTGGAGCGGTTGCGACAGAGCGCGAAGATCTGCGGCGCTCGTGAGTTGGCGCGGCCGCAGCTGTCCAGCTGTGCAGGCCCAGCTGCTATTGCGCTCTACATTGTGGCGAAACCCAGCTTTACGATCGGCGGCGTATTACGCCTTTCATATCCGCTACGTGTCGTGAGCTCTAGCTTTGCGCTGCACTCCCAAGGTCGCCGTATGTCCGTTTCCGGCAGCCGATACTGTGGGGGCCCTAAGTAACGGCACACACACCTAGTAAAACCCGACACATGTTTTGTGAGCGCCTTCCGTCCACAGTAAATAGCGATTCTTTTTTTGACTACAGTAAATGCGAACCACAAAATTTTGTTTGGATAGTGACTTCGTACTGCATGGAATTGGAGAGAAAATAGCTTTACGAAACAATGTGATTAAAAAGGGTGATAAGTTGATAGGAGACACACTGAAGCGTCAGGGTCCTGGAGAGTAGGAGAGGAGGGGCGGGAGGGGGGGGGGACTACAGTGGGAAATCAAGGCTTGACTACAGTAACCACGTGCAAGTGGATGTAGCAGTGACATCATCAGTTTACTGGGCCCCGAAAGCAGATGTGGCTATTAATTAAAATATAACAAGGAGATCGTGTATAGTGTGTGTATCGTGTACTGAACTGGGGACCTAGAAACGACGGAGAGGCTTCGTCCCCGCCGTAGCCCTCAGTGGTTCACAACCCAACAACAGGCTACAGCAGTCCACTCACCCAACCGCCGCCTCAGGGTTATTGTGCGGTTCGGCCCCCAGTGGATCAAATGGTTCAAATGGCTCTGAGCACTATGGGACTCAACTGCTGTGGTCATAAGTCCCCTAGAACTTAGAACTACTTAAACCTAACTAACCTAAGGAGAGCACACAACACCAAGCCATCACGAGGCAGAGAAAATCCCTGACCCCGCCGGGAATCGAACCCGGGAACCCGGGCGTGGGAAGCGAGAACGCTACCGCACGACCACGAGATGCGGGCGCCCCCAGTGGAATCCCCAGGGAACATCTCACACCAGACGAGTGTAACCTCAATGTTTACGTGGTAGAGTAATTATGGTGTGCCCGCCCGGTTGGCCGTGCTGTCTAACGCACGGCTTTCCGGGCGGGGAGAAGCGCCTGGTCCCCGGCACTAATCCGCCCGGCGGATTTGTGTCGAGGTCCGGTGAACCGGCCACTCTGTGGATGGTTTTTAGGCGGTTTTCCATCTGCCTCGGCGAATGCGGGCTGGTTCCCCTTATTCCGTCTCAGTTACACTATGTCGGCGATTGCTGCGCAAACAAGTTCTCCACGTACGCGTGCACCACCATTACTCTACCACGCAAACATAGGGGTTACACTCGTCTGGTGTGAGACGTTCCCTAGGGATTCCACCGGGGGCCGAACCGCACAATAACCCTGTGTTCGGTGTGGGGCGGCGGAGGGGTGGAGTGGACTGCGGTACCCGTCGTGGGGTTGTGGACCACTGCGGCTGCGGCGGGGACGGTGCCTCTCCGTCGTTTCTAGGTCCCCGGTTAACATACAATACAATAGAATACAATTATGGTGTACGCGTACGTGGGAAAATGTTTGCGCAGCAATCGCCGACATAGTGTAACTGAGGGGGAATAAGGGGAGCGAGCCCGCATTCGCCGAGGCAGATGGAAAACCGCCTAATAACCATCCACAGACTGGCCGGCACACCGGACCTCGACGCTAAACCGCCGGGCGGATTTGTGCCGGGGATCGGCACGCCTACCCGCTCGGGAAGCAGCGCGTTAGACCGCGCGGCTAGCCGGGTTGACAACAAGGAGGTCAGTAACAACTGACTTATTATTCTTGGTCTTTTGAGTAGGTGAAATTGGGGTGTAATCGAGTAGTTAAGGATAAATCTAGATAATAATGACAGTTTTCATTATTGGGAATTCAATATTATTTCAATGAAAGATAAACAAAGACTGACGAACATACATCAACTATGAGGGCTTACTTTGAATGGTATAAATTACATTTAATGTACCTCAGCAGCGTGCAGTATACGGTTACACCCCATACCGTGCGGTAAAAAGCAGGTACTCCGTAGGACACTAACAGGTAATGTTGTATATTCCTTCTGAGGAGTCGGAGACGCCGATACTCAAGCAAGTCATCTTCAGTCCACCCTGTACAATCTTCATCGGCCCACTCTTCACTCTTTAAATACTTTATCAAATCATCTGGGTTTCTTTTTGACGAGTAAGTTTCTCTGCAAAGAAGACAAATTGTTTCATTCTCATGTCCAGAAGAGCTGTTTGCCTCATACGTCTTCAGGCTCTTTTTTATGGTGTAGGCAAGCAGTCCAACTTTTTTTAACATGCCGGGACGATGCTTTTGTTACACTGAGTTCATTTTTGTAGGCAGACTCCGCGATGACACATTTTCCTCTTTATCTGGTTTATGAAGGTCTCTCGTAGTAAGGAACGGGCTTTACACTCTCCGGTGATACACTGAATGAAGATTGTGTCTGTACATCAGTTGACGGACCAGGATGTGGAGAAGCAGCAGTAGCTAGCTCTGTTTCGTTCTGGGAATCTGGCATTATTCTTTCTGTTGTTTCTGATGGTCCAACCTCCTCTTCGCCAAATGCATTTGCATTAAGTGGGAAAATACCCGTCCTTTTTAAACTAGATAGGTCATTTTACATTCTCGAATTTGACTATATCTCTTATATAAGAGATAATTAATTATATTATTGGTGACAAAAATTATCTACAAACTGGCGCAAATTAATTGTAAATTCTATATGTAATTATTAAACTGTAGTTATTGAGACAAGTACCCATAAGTAGCGTACTGCTGCAAGCATATGCTTCTTACTTCATACTTGTAAGTTATATGTAAGGAAGCAATGGAGTATTACCAGGTAGTTTCGGTTTAACCCCATTGATTCTACCCGGTTCTATTCAAACTATACCTAATCTGTAAAATTCCCTCTGCATAAGAAAGAAGATGAACAATCGTTTAACACGGAATGTGTTCATAAAGCCTGTTTATAGTATTATTCGTTGTATTACTAGTTTCAGCTTGCGATATGAAGTTGTAAGTCCCTCACTGAACAGAAAATGTCACAGAGTAAGATAGACAGCCATAAAATACCTAAAAATTATTTTGCTCAGCAACAAGACATATGACAATATCAAGCCTCATAGGTAATGCAGTTGCCGGTTGTCTTCTCGGTCTAACGGCCAAAAACCAACTCTTACTAACTCGTGAAGAGAAATACGAGGGTTCCCAATTTCACCCCCATATCCGATTATACCCGAACTTTCGCTACACCTCTGTAGCATTAAATGAAAATAAAATGCACTTCATAGACAGTAAAGAAAAAAAAAGACAGCACCTTTTGAAATGTGGTGTTACAAAAGAACGTTTGAGATTAGACTGATAGATCGTGTAACAACGCAAGAGGTACTGTGTGGAACTGGGCAGAAAAGGTACCTATGAACGACGTGAATAAAAAAGAAGGCTGACAGGAATATTGTAAGGCATCAAGGAACGGTAATGGAGGGAAAAGGGAGGAGGAGTTTAAAATGCTGTAGAGGGAGATCCTGGTTTGACGCCAATAAGCAGCTTCAAGTGAATGTAGGGCGCAGTAGTTATGTAGGGTTGAAGGGATCTGCAAATGGCAGATGAGTGCGGAGAGCTGCATCAACCTAGTCTTCGGACCGGAACTACGGCAACAACATTAGGATCAATAACCTAAGTGGCGGTGAGACAGGATCAGCAGAACTGAGACGTGACTGGCCGCAGTAGACGCTAGCAAGCAGTCATTTGCCAGCCCGATACGGTATTTACAGACAGCCTTGAGAGACAATAGCAGCCAATCACCAGCAGACAGACGTCTGACCCCCCGACCGTGGCCAGAGAGGGGAATACGTCAGGAGTAGAGACGACGTGCGGTACGTATGCAGGCAGAGTTATCTCCCAGTCGCGAATATTCGACGCCGGATTAGCGGGCGGAGGCCGGCCTCGCGGTCCTTGACCACCTTTGGGACAGCTGACCGCAGATAAACAGCTACCAATGTCTTGTCGAATGACATCTGACCTACAGAGATTGGCAGAAATGCGTGACATAAATCAAAGGTTACGACGCAATGACGGGCGGCTACCTTTTAAAACCTGAAGTCACTATTCGTCTGTGGCCCGTACCCGCATACATGGACTGCTGGCGAAAAGAACAGTTTCATTCCATCACATCCAATTATTCAGTTCTTCACGCTGACGTGGATGAAATTGCGTAACCTGTTGTGCTCGGGTTCTGCGGTAACGCCTATTCGAAAGTTACTGACAAGGTGAGTCACGGTCGCGCTCAGCTGTGACCCCCGCAAAGTAAAATAGTCCCCCATTCGGATCTCCGGGCGGGGACTACTCAAGCGGACGTGTAACGCCGGAAATGCATATCCTCCTATTTCCATCTATTGTACTATTATTTTTTTCCTTGCCTTGTTACCTCAAGATATGACATTTCTGTCTCTCTGTATATTGTAATTGTTTTACTGTTTGTATATATATATTTATGCATTTATGTCGATGTATAATTGGTTTGTTTCGTAAATATTATTTGTATTTTTACGCTGGGTCTTGCCTAGGGAAGACTGTTATCGAACGATTACGTCGATAGGTCGTGTGAAGAATCAAAGTGTGTAGGATCTTTGGTAGTGTTAACTCTGCCGCGTGGAGCGCGGGCTGAGCAGAGGGAGTCTGGCTGGAGTAGCGAGTGGAGCAGGTGTGTTGTGTGAAGCTCCCGCGAGTTGCCGCGCTTTCGGGGTTTGGCAGCATGTAATTGCGCTCGCCTTGCGATGATAGTTTCTGACACGGTGTCGCGGACGGGAAGCATTAGCTGGCGCACATCAAGAGCCCGTTTCGCCTGGTGACCGTGTCGAGAAGAAGGCGCGCCAACATCCAGCTTCTGCTACAGCGACGGCCGACAATGAGTGACTGTCGCCACCTCCTCGATCGACGGCTTCAAACCTTCAATCAACCAACAAGGAAGACTAGAAGCACGTAAAATTTTAGAACTGAATGGCAGACCTCAGCTTTTCAAACTGTACCATTTTCGTAACTATAATTACAGCAACTTAGCATCAACATTTGTTGCTCATTGTCCCAATTGCATTACCAAGCAGGGTCCCTTCCTTTTCCGGAATGAACCCGAGTGTCGTTGAAATTCAGACGCCAGCATTAAAGTAACATCATTTCACTGCTTTAATTTCAAAGTTCAGTTAAGGTATTCATAGCTGGCTACGATATTTAGATTACACAAGCACAAATTAAGAGTGCGAGTTTTGTTACCATATTTTAGCTTACCTGTGAGTGCAGCTCAGCTTGGTACGTACTAAATTTTACTATTGTTAATTGTTCAGAATCATTTAATTCAAGTTCAAAGTTAAATCTCTTATTTCTAAACTGCGTAGATTCAAGTAGCTTTTGAAATGATTGTTGAGGTGGTCCAAGACTAACCGTATTTTACTGAATTTCGATGTGCTTCAGAAAGAAAGCTCACTATTAACTTCAGTCACTAAATTAACTTTCGATTTTCCGGTTTTATTAATTCTTTTGCTAAATTAAGTCAGAGTGTAGCGAAATTTGTTACTTCTGACAAACTTTGAGTTTTCACACTACACGTGTCAACCTTCAGTTGCCACGCTTCTAGTGCTAATTATATGTGTAATAACCTTTCTTTTTCAGTTACTATAGTAATTGTCCTTAGGACTGGCGACCGTAATTTCCACCAAATCTCAAATATCTAATTACCACTAGTTAATTGTTAACGTAACGGCCGCACATTTACTTTCTTTATTAACTTTACCCCTTTTCAAAATTAATTTCCACCAGTTTCATTTGCATTTTTCCTTTCATTTAGATGTAACCCTTTCCTCCCTCTTTACCGACAAATTAACTTCGGAGACGATTGCTTTTCCCAAATTTCCATTAGGTACACGCGGTTTAATTTTTCACTGTCATTAAGGTCGATAAGTGAGGGGGAGGTTACAGACGTCGTTATCAGGAGAAAGAAAACTGGCATTCTACGGGTCGGAGCGTGGAATATCACATCCCTTAATCGGGCAGGTAGGCTAGAAAATTTAAAAAGGGAAATGGGTAGGTTAAAGTTAGATATAGTGGGAATTAGTGAAGTTCGGTGGCAGGAGGAACAAGACTTGTGGTGCTGACACTCCCATTCGAGATGATCGACAGATCACAATGAAATACGTCACTGCACAACTGGACGTCCCTGTTGGTGGTGCTGGCTCGCTCGTCCACCAGTTGGGTATGTGACCGCTGAGTTCCTCGCCGCCTAACGGAGGACCACAAAAAGGCTGTGAACGACCATCTGTGCGGTACTGTTTGCACGTGTCGAGGCTAATCGTGAAAGTTTTTTGTCGAACATCGGCACAGGCAATGAAACATGGGTCCATCACTTCGAACCGGAAACAAAACGACAGTCCACAACGCGGCACCATACCACCTCTCCTCCGAGGAAAATGTTCACCCAACGGTGTAAGTCATGGCGACCGTCTTTTAGGACTCTGAAGGGGTTATTCTGTTCTCCCTCATAGCGCGACGATCAACTCTGAACTGTATTGTGCTACCATCACGAAACTGAAGAAACGACTTCGTGTTCGTCGCCACACAAATGGAAACGAAACACTTCTCCTACACAAGGCGACGTCTCATACAAGTCTGCGCACAAAACTTCACTGGACTGTTCTGGTGTGTGAATTCCTAAGAGACCAAACTGCTCAGGTCATCGGTCCCTAGACTTACACGCTACTTAAACTAACTGATGCTAACAACAACATACACACAAATGCCCGTGAGAGGACTCGAACCTCCGGCGGGAGGCGCCGCGCAATCCGTGACATGGCACCCTAAACCGCGCGGCTGGACTGTTCTTCCTCATCCACCCTACAGCCAGGATCTCGCTCCTTCCATCTGTCTGGCCCAACGAGGGATGCACTCCGCGGGAAGCAGTACGTGGATAATGATGCAGGATGACGTTGGCTCAGACGTCGGCCAGAAGAGTGGTACCTTTCGAGCAAGGTGGCGTAATGCTGCCGCATTGAACGGAGATTATATTGAAAAATAGGGTTTTGTAGCTAAAAGAGTGGGAAATAATATGGTGAATTGGGATCCTGAATAAAACCACCCAGCTTTCAAATAGGGTTCAGATGGCTCTAAGCACTATGGGACTTAACATCTGAGGTCATCAGTCCCCTAGAACTTAGAACTACTTAAACCTAACTAACTTAAGGACATCACACACATCCATGCCCGATGCAGGATTCGAACCTGCGACCGTAGGAGCAGCGCGGTTACGGACTGTCCTCCCTCGGGCATGGTGCTGTTCTTAGCATAAGTTAAAGTAGTGTGTAAATCTAGGGACCGATGACCTCAGCAGTTTGGTCCCTTATGAATTCACACACATTTGAACATTTTTTGAAGTTCTCGCGAAACCGAGCGAGGTGGCGCAGTGGTTAGTACACTGGACTCGCATTCGGGAGGACGACGGTTCAATCCCGTCTCCGGCCTTCCTGATTTAGGTTTTCCGTGATTTCCCTAAATCGTTTCAGGCAAACACCGTGATGGTTCCTTTGAAAGGGCACGGCCGATTTCCTTCCCAATCCTTCCCTCACCCGAGCTTGCGCTCCGTCTCTAATGACCTCGTTGTCGACGGGACGTTAAACACTAACCACCACCACCACCTTCTCGCGGAAATTATTGGATTAATTTAGAGAACCGGAATTGAGGAAGACTGTCACAGTTCTGCTGGCTGTATCGTCTATGTCCAGCGGGAGAAATGAGAATGAGGTGAGGTTAGCACACGTACCGAGTCGTTTTTCACTTACTGAGCCGGCGTATGGAATAGGGTAAAAAATTGTTAGTATTGGTACGAAGTATTCTCCGCTGTTCACTGTATATTGGCGTGCGCGGTCTACACGTAGATGTAAATGAACTGTTGCTGTGGAGAAGTATCTAACAATAAATCACACAAGGAACGATAAGCCAAACATGCCACGAAGCATGAAATTTTTAAGAGTTACGTTCCGTTCTCGTGTCCCCAACATTTTCAGTTTGGTAGTACCACTCTTATATTCAGTATTGCTTTTCCCTGTCCGAACAGCAACCGCATATCCAATTTATTTGTTGTTTCATATACCCTACCGCAAAGCTAGCACACAGTATGTCATAACATCATCTAACAAATCATCACTCTTCAAACTGAAGTTGTATTTCAATCCCCAGTATTTGCACACGGCTAACGAACAGCAGACAACTATCGAGTAAGTCGTAACTGTAGCGCTTCTGAGCACAGAATCGTCCCAGATGTTGTAGAGAAGCTGTTTGTACGTTTCTTTCAGGAGATTCAAACGTCTTATGCATTAGTAATCCGAGACTAAACGCAGTATTATCTGTATGGTGTGATTTCATATATTTGTGGAAAAATACCTGATTTCTCGTGTACTTCGCATTCGAGGTTTTATTTCTTTGGATTATACCTGATGCGTGTGTAATTAGCAGTCTCATGTTTTGTCTACAGCGCTCCGGAACTATCACCATTCCGTGAGCTCACATTTTCCTCCCGCGTACCCGTACGGGGTAAACGATCACCAAACATTTATCTAAATCGTTTCGCCAGTTCACGGAGACTCCTCAACATCCGACGAAGCCAGCGTAGTAAAAGTGACGTGAACCAAACAACTGTAGTTTATGCGGGGGAGTAATGTGGCAAGTGTCCCACAAATTACAGGCGATTAAATTTACGACCCGTGATTGAAAGTGCTGTTAACAACTTCGTGAAAGCCGTGTTTTTGTAGCGACCATCCTTGACTAAAGGGAAATTATTCTCGCCGAGGGCTATAACTAACCATTTGCTTGTCTACATCCTGTCTGGGGAACGATGGACCACCCGACTTGTCTTCTTGGCGGGTACTGTAAAAATGCGTTTTAGGTGCAGCATTCGCAGTGATTCAGCACCACTGAAACGCGTTACCGAGTTGTCATTCCGGTAGAAATCTGAAACTGAAGAAAGCGGACTGTGTGCTGATATGAAACCTCATGGCAGATTAATACTGTGCGCCGGACCGGGACTCGAACTCGGGACCAGTGGCAGCTCGTGAATATACATTCTGTGTGTTCACAAATTTTTATATTCATATAAATTAGGGAGTGTAAAACTAATAGAATCTGTTGTATAACAGTTATGCTTATCAACAAGTTTATACAACTACAGCCACTGCCAATAATAATAAGAACAGTAATACTAATAATAATAATAATAATAATAATAAAAATACATCCAACTGGCTGAGGAAGTCAAGGACATTTGGCATCAGGATAAAGTTGACATTATACCAATTATACTATCAACTACAGGAGTCATACCACACAATATCCACCAGTACATCAACGCAAATACAGCTACATCCAAACGTATATATACAACTACAGAAATCTGTAATTATTGATACATGTTTAATTACCCGAAAGTTCCTAAATGAAATGTAACATATACCGTACAGTTAAAAGGAAGTCACTCTTGATCAAGGTCCGCGTCACTTTCCATTTTTAACCAGACATAACGTCTGAGACCCCCCCCCCCCCCCCCCCATGAACCATGGACCTTGCCGTTGGGCCGGCCGCGGTGGCCGTGCGGTTCTGGCGCTGCAGTCCGGAACCGCGGGACTGCTACGGTCGCAGGTTCGAATCCTGCCTCGGGCATGGGTGTGTGTGATGTCCTTAGGTTAGTTAGGTTTAAGTAGTTCTAAGTTCTAGGGGACTTATGACCTAAGATGTTGAGTCCCATAGTGCTCAGAGCCATTTGAACCAACCTTGCCGTTGGTGGGGAGGCTTGCGTGCCTCAACGATACAGATAGCCGTACCGTAGGTGCAACCACAACGGAGGGATATCTGTTGAGAGGCCAGACAAACGTGTGGTTCCTGAAGAGGGGCGCAGTCTTTTCAGTAGTTGCAGGGGCAATAGTCTGGATGATTGACTGATCTGGCCTTGTAACACTAACTTAAACGGCCTTGCTGTTGTCGTACTGCGAAGGGCTGAAAGCAAGGGGAAACTACAGCCGTAATTTTTCCCGAGGGAATGCAGCTTTACTGTATGGTTAAATGATGATGACGTCCTCTTGGGTGAAATATTCCGCAGGTAAAATAGTCCCCCATTCGGATCTCCGGGCGGGGACTACTCAAGAGGACGTCGTTATCAGTAGAAAGAAAACTGGCATTCTACGGATAGGAGCGTGGAATGTCAGATCCCTTAATCGGGCAGGTAGGTTAGAAAATTTAAAAAGGGAAATGGATACGTTAAAGTTAGATACAGTGGGAATTAGTGAAGTTCGGTGGCAGGAGGAACAAGACTTCTGGTCAGGTAAATACAAGGTTATAAATACAAAATCAAATAGGGGCAATGCAGGAGTAGGTTTAATAATGAATAAAAAAATAGGAGTGCGGGTAAGCTACGACAAACAGCATACTGAACGTATTATAGTGGCTAAGATAGACACGAATCCCATGCCTACTACAGTAGTACAAGTTTATATGCCAACTAGCTCTGCAGATGACGAAGAAATTGAAGAAATGTATGATGAGATAAAAGAAATTATTCAGGTAGTGAAGGGAGACGAAAATTTAATAGTCATGGGTGACTGGAATTCGACAGTAGGAAAAGGGAGAGAAGGAAACATACTAGGTGAATATGGATTGGGGCTAAGAAATGAAAGAGGAAGCCGTCTGGTAGAATTTTGCACAGAGCACAACTTAATCATAGCTAACACTTGGTTCAAGAATCATAAAAGAAGGTTGTATACATGGAAGAAGCCTGGAAATACTGACAGGTTTCAGATAGATTATATAATGGTAAGACCGAGATTTAGGAACCAGGTTTTAAATTGTAGGAGATTTCCAGGGGCAGATGTGGACTCTGACCACAATATATTGGTTATGAACTGTAGATTGAAACTGAAGGAATTGCAAAAAGTTGGGAATTCAAGGAGATGGGACCTGGATAAACTAACTAAACCAGAGTTTGCACAGAGTTTCAGGGAGAGGATAAGGGAACAATTGACAGGAATGGGGGAAATAAATACAGTAGAAGACGAATGGGTAGCTCTGAGGGATGAAGTAGTGAAGGCAGCAGAGGATCAAGTAGGTAAAAAGACGAGGGCTAGTAGAAATCCTTGGGTAACAGAAGAAATATTGAATTTAATTGATGAAAGGAGAAAATATAAAAATGCAGTAAATGAAGCAGGAAAAAAGGAATACAAACGTCTCAAAAATGAGATCGACAGGAAGTACAAAATGGCTAAGCAGGCATGGCTATAGGACAAATGTAAGGATGTAGAGGCTTATCTCACTAGGGGTAAGATAGATACTGCCTACAGGAAAATTAAAGAGACCTTTGGAGAAAAGAGAGCCACTTGTATGAATATCAAGAGCTCAGATGGAAACCCAGTTCTAAGAAAAGAGGGGAAAGCAGAAAGGTGGAAGGGGTATATAGAGGGTCTATAGAAGTGCGATGTACTTGAGGACAATATTATGAAAATGGAAGAGGATGAAGATGAAATGGGAGATACGGTACTGCGTGAAGAGTTTGACAGAGCACTGAAAGACCTGAGTCGAAATAAGGCCCCGGGAGTAGACAAAATTCCATTAGAACTACTGACGGCCTTGGGAGAGCCAGTCCTGACAAAACTCTACCTTCTGGTGAGCAAGATGTATGAGACAGGCGAAATACCCTCAGACTTCAAGAAGAATATAATAATTACAATCCCAAAGAAAGCAGGTGTTGAAAGATGTGAAAATTACCGAACCATCAGTTTAATAAGCCACAGCTGCAAAATACTAACACGCTTTACAGACGAATGGAAAAACTGGTAGAAGCCGACCTCGGGGAAGATCAGTTTGGATTCCGTAGAATTGTTGGAACACGTGAGGCAATACTGACCTTACGACTTATCTTAGAAGAAAGATTAAGGAAAGGCAAACCTACGTTTCTAGCATTTGTAGACTTAAGCTTCTGACAATGTTGACTGGAATACTCTCTTTCAAATTCTAAAGGTGGCAGGGGTAAAAAACAGGGAGCGAAAAGCTATTTACAATCTGTACAGAAACCAGATGGCATTTATAAGAGTCGAGGGACATGAAAGAAAAGCAGTGGTTGGGAAGGGAGTGAGACAGGGTTGTAGCCTCTCCCCGATGTTATTCAATCTGTATATTGAGCAAGCAGTAAAGGAAACAAAAGAAAAATTCGGAGTAGGTATTAAAATCCATGGAGAAGAAATAAAAACTTTGAGGTTCGCCAATGACATTGTAATTCTGTCAGAGACAGCAAAGGACTTGGAAGAGCAGTTGAACGGACTGGACAGTGTCTTGAAAGGAGGATATAAGATGAACATCAACAAAAGAAAAACGAAGATAATGGAATGTAGTCGAATTAAGTCGGGTGATGCTGAGGAAATTAAATTAGGAAATGAGACACTTAAAGTAGTAAAGGAGTTTTGCTATTTGGGGAGCAAAGTAACTGATGATGGTCGAAGTAGAGAGGATATAAAATGTAGACTGGCAATGGCAAGGGAAGTGTTTCTGAAGAAGAGAAATTTGTTAACATGGAGTATAGATTTAAGTGTCAGGAAGTTGTTTCTGAAAGTATTTGTATGGAGTGTAGCCACGTATGGAAGTGAAACATGGACGATAAATAGTTTGGATAAGAAGAGAATAGAAGCTTTCGAAATGTGGTGCTACAGAAGAATGTTGAAGATTAGGTGGGTAGATCACGTAACTAATGAGGAGGTATTGAATAGGATTGGGGAGAAGAGAAGTTTGTGGCACAACTTGACTAGAAGAAGGGATCGTTTGGTAGGACATGTCCTGAGGCATCAAGGGATCACAAATTTAGCATTGGAGGGCAGTGTGGAAGGTAAAAATCGTAGAGGGAGGCCAAGAGATGAATACACTAAGCAGATTCAGAAGGATGTAGGTTGCAGAAGGTACTGGGAGATGAAGGAGCTTGCACAGGATAGATTAGCACGGAGAGCTGCATCAAACCAGTCTCAGGACTGAAGACCACGACAACAACAACAACGTCTGAGAAAGGAAAGAAATAATAATACACGTAAGTTATCTGACAAAATAAAGAACTATTTTGTGGAATTTTATTATTTTGTACATAATTATAAATGTAAATTTGTGGAAAGGTACTATGGGACCAAACTGCTTAGATCATCGGTCCCTAAGCTTGCACGCTACTTAAACTAACGTACGCTATGGACAACACACACACCCATGCCCGAGGGAAGACTCGAACCTCCGACGGGGGGATCCGCGCGGACCGTGACAATACGCCTCAGACGGCGCGGCTACCCCGCGCGGATGTACATAATTAAGTACAGTTTACTGCAATAAGGAAAATAGTGTGTAAGCTTTCGCAACTCTCCACTTCGCATTTTTCCGGGAAGTGGAAGTTTTTGTGCTTTTCCATTTTTTCAGACAAATGTACAACATTCCTAACGGATGTATTAGTTCACGAATTTAGTTCTGGGCTGAGAATCGGATATTCTTACGCTGCAACCGCACAAGAACTTGTGCTAACTGTACACTTCCTCGTTAAATGTTCGTTTGTAGTCACGCTTGTTTGATTTCGTTACTCTCTCAGTCGAAGTATCTGTTTTCGGAGGCCTTAGTTCCTTTGCAGCTAACTTTTCGTGGTATTTTACTTTTCTATTCCTAGAATGAGATTTTCAGTCTGCAGCGGAGTGTGCGCTCATATGAAACTTCCTGGCAGATTAAAGCCATGTGCCATACTGAGACCCGAACTCGGGATCTTCGCCTCTTGCAGGCAAGTACTCTACCGACTGAGCTACCCAAGCACGAATCGCGGCCCATCCTCACGACCTTACTTTTCTGTTAGTATTTAAAACAGAGTCAACATAGTCCGCATTTACACTGCACACCGAAGCTGATTTGCACAGTAAAAACCAACTTCAAACACAAAGCGTCGTCTATGGATTGATTAAACTCAATTATTAATGTCTACTAACATGGACGCTTGACTAGAATACAAACGAGGTGCTGAGATCGACCAGGACCTAAAGTGTGCTGGCGTAAGCTGTCACCAACACTCCGGTTGGCAAAGAGGCTGCGAGAAGATCGATAGTAAGCTCCGGAGCAAGAGAGCCTATCTGGAGAGGGCGGCCAAAGATAGACTCGGAAGCAACGTGCCGACAACGCCCTTCGATTGACAGTGCCTAGATCGTCGTCGCGGACCGGAGGGCCCAGTCAGTCAGTCATCCAGTGTGTCAATGAGTCATCAGTCGCTGCTCAATGGGAGTTGCAGTTAGCTCAGCCTCCAGCACAGAGTCAGTCAGTACCTAGAGACTAGGGTAGTGTACATAGTGAGATGTGTACTTCACCAGCAGTGAGGCTGTCGTGAATTTTTACAGAAGAGCTTGTACCACAACACATGGACTTCCTTAAGTAACTTCTTGTTCTTATGAATAAAAAGGAACGCTGTTAGTACATGGGAGCAGCTGTGTTGTAGAAACAGGATAACGCCCACCAAACAGCATCGTCTCCTTGTTTCCCATGATGCAAGCCTAGTGACAACGAGACTACACAAAATAAAGCACACTGCCGTCGATTCCACATTTAAGTAAATATCAGAAAACCAGTGATATAGCTTTTCGTGAATTTTCCTGTATACTATGTGGGCCTACAGCACAAATGAACCTGACTCACCGTAAGGTCAACAGATTTCAGAGGCATGAATAAATGCTAAATCTCACAATCGACGGTGACGTGCTTTAGGCCATTATTATTCTCGGCGCCTCAAACAGATTACTGCATGATAAAAATCGTAACTCAGTATACTATAACTCGTACAGAAACCCACAAAATAGGTTTACTGCCAGTACAGCTTTAATATATATTGGCGTCCGTCCTAATTTTACTGTAGTATGCCGGCCGCGGTGGCCGAGCGGTTCTAGGCGCTTCAGTCCGGAACCGCACTGCTGCTACGGTCGCAGGTTCGAATCCTGTCTCAGGCATGGATGTCTGTTATGTCCTTAGGTTAGTTAGGTTTAAGTAGTTCTAAGTCTAGGGGACTGATGACTCAGATGTCAAGTCCCATAGTGCTTAGAGCCATTTTTTACTGTAGTATATAATGAGTGAATTAGCATGTCTAAGATTTGGGCTATCATCTAGTGCAATTTATTCTGAGCGAATGGGGATAAAAGTCTGCCGCAGTGTGCTGCCATCTGGTGGCACTGACGAAAACTTCTAGTTGAGTGGCAAGAGCTACATGTGCACATCGTGAACAGTGCACATTGTTTATCAAATCGGTATGTATTTGGCCCGTAAGGCAATTACGTCACGCGAGTTGCGCATGCGCAAAAGCTCCTTAAAATATGCACAACTGAAGGTATGCTCACGACCCTATTGCCCAGTTTCATCGAGTGTAGAGGAGGTGTATCATGGTAGATTTAAGTGCCGTATCTTTCGGACTGCAGCGTCTATGTTACTTTTAACAGCACTCAAAGAAAAATAACCTATAAATTCGCAAGGCGACGAAAGTTAGGATATTCACGTGCTCTGGTGCTCGTTCAAAGCAGCCGCCACTGCTCGGGACCTTTTCCTTTCGCACGCAGCCCCCAGTCAAATTCCATTCCCACCTAAATCCTGCGCCATAACAGCAGTTGCGCAATGCACAGTTCAAAAAATGTGTGTGAAATCTTATGGGACTTAACTGCTAAGGTCATCAGTCCCTAAATGCACAGCTGAACATGTCTTTTATGGCGTGAGGTTGCTGAAAATGTGACCGCCAACTATAGCCAAAATAAGAACAAGTAGGGCTGTCTATTGCATGACGCACACCCCTACATGAAATACTTTAATTAGCGCTGGCAACGTCTATGGTGCAGAACATAGGGTCTCCACAACCAGCACGGGAATCGTGGGTTGCCTGCAGGCTGCCCGGACGGAACGCGCCCCCGTGTCGGCAGCAGGTAATGACAGAGTGCTTCGAAGATGACGGCAGCAGAGCGGCAGGAACGCGGAAACCCCTGCTCACCTCCTGGGGTCGCGAGCCGCCGTGGCCCGGGGTCGCGGCTTCGGCGCCGGGGCGTCCACGCGCGCAAAACAAAACAAAACGCACTCCACATGCGCTGCCACGGCCACAACCGGAGAGCAGTGTCAGCTTAAGGCCATCCACGACCCCGTAGGTGCGCTCGAGTCTCGTACCGATGCTACTGAAACACCAAATTACGTCCACAACTACTTTCGAGCGTATGGTTGTTTAACATACACTTTATTTCATATTTTCAACACGTGTAACGGTACGCTTCTCTTACGAGCTGCACGAATTTGCGAAAGCACGTCCATGAGCGTTCTACTGTCTACCTATCTCAGTAAGACAGTAAATCATCCGATTCTTTAACGCTCTGAGTCCCAACAACATAAAAAATACGTAACTTCAAAAGTTTTCATATAACCGACCTTTATCGAATATTTCTTACACGTTCCCGGCGATTCGTTGTTAACACGTAGAATCGAGTAGTGCCCTTCTTGGTTCAAATGGCTCTGAACACTATGGGACTTAACATCCATGGTCATCAGTCCCCTAGAACTTAGAACTACTTAAACCTAACTAACCTAAGGACATCACACACATCCATGCCCGAGGCAGGATTCGAACCTGCGACCGTAGCAGTCGCGCGGCTCCGGACTGAGCGCCTAGAACCACTAGACCACCGCGGCAGTGCCCTTCTTCGTGTCTCTGTGTCTTCATCAGGTGTTTCCTGAGACTATTTCAGGAAACACCTGATAAAGACGCCGAAATGGTCATGTTGAGAAGGCGCGGACCACCGGCAGTACACCCGATTCTACCAGATGAAAGCCGGCCGGTGTGGCCGTGCGGTTAAAGGCGCTACAGTCTGGAACCGCGAGACCGCTACGGTCGCAGGTTCGAATCCTGCCTAGGGCATGGATGTGTGTGATGTCCTTAGGTTAGTTAGGTTTAAGTAGTTCTAAGTTCTAGGGGGCTGATGACCTTAGAAGTTAAGTCCCACAGTGCTCAGAGCCATTTGAACCATTTTGAACTAGATGAAAACAATGCACTGAATTAAGCAGGTGGATCCACTGGGACATATACTACTCAGGCCTGCCCGGCTAGCCGTGCGGTCTAAAGCGCTGCTTCCTGAGCGGAAAGGCGTGCCGGTCTCCGGCACTAATCAGCCCGGCGGATTAGTGTCGAGGTCCGGTCAGTCTGTGGATGGTTTTTAAGGCGGTTTTCCATCTGCCTCGACGAATGCGGGCTGGTTCCCCTTATTCAGCCTCAGTTGCACTATGTCATCGATTGCTGCGCAAACACTTTCTCGACGTACGCGTACACCATAATTACTCTACCACGCAAACATTGGGGTTACACTCGTCTGGTGTGAGGCGTTCCAGGGGGGGGTTCCACTGGGGGCCGAACCGCACAATAACCCTGGGTTCGGTGTGGGGCAGCGGCGGGGTAAGTGGACTGCTGTAGTAAACCAAAACAACTCTGATTACATCAGGAACTGTTGTGCACAGCGATCGTAGACTGTAAGGAATGAGAGCCACACAGCAGTCAGTCGCAATCCCACTAGCTTTTATTATTCTTGTTATAATGAACTGAAATGGCTATTTATAGCCGAAATCTAGATCTTCAAGACAAATAAAAGCTAACGAGATTGCGACTGATTGCTCTGTGCCTCTCCTTCTTCCCTTAGCTGTAGTACAAACTCAAATTTACGTTACAATAACTTACTTTGACTGTGAATGGTCTCCTCAACATGGCCACTACACATGTCCGAATGTCCTACTGTCACGTAGTACAATCTCCGCGCCGATTGTTGCTTTGAACGCTGCTAGTGACTGCTACAATGCACTACATTCGTAGAAACGCCTCAGCGTACTCGAGGAGATTCAAAGGATGCGTTTTCAGTTAAACGGGGAGCAGCAGAAACTGGCGGGTGGAATCTCCGAACATATGGACATATACGGTTCAAGTATAGCTAGTATAAACAACAGCGTACTACACAGAATGAGTTTAGTTTTTGTTATGTTAGTAAAGTTATGCTATTGAGAAGTTTTATTTTGTTCTGACGAACACGTTAGGTTAGTATCACTAAGAGCGCAAGTAGAGCTTCAGTTGTTCTCTGGAGTGTATTCCTGGGTTCCTGTATTTTTGTGCATGAAAGAATGTTCAAATGGCTCTGAGCACTATGGGACTTAACTTCTGAGGTCATCAGTCCCCTAGAACTACTTAAACCTAACTCACCTAAGGACATCGCACACATCCATGCCCGAGGCAGGATTCCAACCCGCGACCGTAGCGGTCGCGCAGTTCCAGACAGAGGCTGTTGCACGCAGCGACCGTTATTTTGATTTGTAAATAATATATTTCAGCTTCAGTCGTCCTTTGGAATATTTATTGGCAAATAAATACATATTTCAAAGGACGACTGACAGCTGAAATCTATTATTTACAAATCAACATTGTTTATGTCTTCCTTTGGAACCGTACGCTTATGTATTTTTTCAATCTCTTGATTGACATTATCACTAAGAGAATTTTTGTCGGCGAACTTCAGCTTAGCTTCCCTCCACAGGTGATTAAATTCTTGCTCGCACGCGTGTTTCGACTTGTCCAATGCCGCTCTGCAAAGGAATTGTAAAAGTTTTGACGCAAATTGATGTTGAAAACAATAACATCGGCTTTATACGCGTTGGCGTGATTTCGACCAGTGCGGTAGAGAACACCTGTGCGGTACTTGTTTCAAATCGGGGAGCTTTCAGCTCAGTTCAGAGAAGCCATGCAAAATTGACGGGCACTTTAATATTGTCTACGCTCCGAATTAACTACGTAGAAAAAAATGTTATACGTTGTAATAATATATATTCTCTGAATTGAAAAGTTGACTTGAGGTTTTCACTGCTCCCCCCTCGCCCCCCCCCCCCCAAAAAAAGTTGAAATGTGTGTGAAATCTTATGGGATTTAACTGCTACGGTCATAAGTCCCCAAGCTTACACACTACTTAACCTAAATTATCCTAAGGACAACACACACACACCCATGCCCGAGGGAGGACTCGAACCTCCGCCGGGAGCAGCCGCACAGCCCATGACCCATGACTGCAGCGCCTTAGGCCGCTCACCCCCCCCCCCCCCCACCTGTTTAAATGAGATTTGGTGAGAATTTAAAACATCTGTCTCCCCATTCTGAACTCATATAAGTCCAGGGCATCCCGTTAGAAATGTGCACGGGATACCTGCAGTCAGTGTAACGTCGGGTAGTTTAGGTTCTCTGTCGGCGAGGCAAAGGTAGCGAGGCTATTGTGAAGGTGAGGCTAGCAGCTTGGGAAGCATTCGGCGCTCCTCGACGCGTCCCGACGGCCGATGGCGACCGGGATACGGCGGTGCGTGGGCGGATGCGGCTGTGCCCGAACTAATTGCAGGACCGCAAGCGAGGCTGGTCGCAGTTCGCGTGCCGGGCCGGGCGAGTTCTTCGCGGCAGCAGCTGGCAGACAAAGCCGGCGACCCGGATCTGGAGCCTCTTCCCGGGAAGAGGGCGCGGGATAAATCTGCCGGGCACAACTACGGCCGGCAGGAACGGCGCCCCTTGTGCAAGCGCGCTGGCGCAAGTCGCGTCCTAAAGGTATGCGAGGGTGCCAGGGGGGCGCGGCAGCTGTCGTTCCTCACCCACGAAACGCACACGAGCACGGTCGGTAGCTCACAGAGGAACGCCTTCGCAATGCTGCAAGGTTCAATGTACCCCAGACGGCGCGGAGTGAGCTACCCCAGACGGCGCGTTGTGTGAGCAAGTCAAATGGTTCAAAGGGCTCTGAGCACTAGGGGACTTAACTTCTGAGGTCATCAGTCCCCTAGAACTTAGAACTACTTAAATCTAACTAACCTAAGGACATTACACAGATCCATGCCCGAGGCAGAATTCGAACCTGCGACCGTAGGGGTCGTGCGGTTCCAGACTGAAACGCCTTGAACCGCTCGGCCACCACGGCCTGCCTGTGACCAAGTCCAGTAATTGCATAAACGTTTCTCTGCTCGCTTGTTGCGTGATGTTTAAATGGTGTATGAACCGTGCGATGACTTCTCCATTATTACCAGTAGCCCGCTTTCGTAAATGAAACTGGGCCGTCGTTTTAAGCGATACTCTGCTGACATTTGATACAAGTGAGGCAGCTAAGTAAGACAGGCCATCCCAAACTTATTACGCGGTTATAGCGGACAATCTGCCGAATTTTCTGGCGTCCACAAGTAATTTTTAACGTTTATAGCTACTGAATCCTGATAGAGTTTTTTCAATGGGGCTTTCTACTATAGAGCAACTGTAAATGATTTATTTGTTCTCAGAATTATACATATGTCAAACAAAGTTTTGCATCACCTCGGTTCCGAGAGTTCCGGAAACTGTACAGAAAATTGGAATACAGATCAACATAAACATCATTTCTGCCCTTTTTACTGCTCATGAGAAGCACACATTGCATGCTGTACCACCATACAGCGAGACCATCAGAGATGGTGGTCCAGATTACTGTACATACCGGTACCTCTAATACCCAGTAGCACGTCCTCTTGCATTGATGCATGCCTGTACTCGTCATGGCACAGTATCTACAAGTTCCTGAAGGCACTGTTGGTCCAGATTGTTCCACTCCTCCACGGAGATTCGGCGTAGATCACTCAGAGTGGTTGGTAGGTCACGTCGCCCACATACAGCTCTTTTCACTCTATCCCAGGCATGTGCGATAGGGTTCACATGTCTGGAAAACATGCTGGTCCCTCTAGTCGAGCGATGTCGTTATCCTGAAGAAAGTAATTCACAAGATGGGCACGATGGGGGCGCGAATTGTTCATGAAGACGAATGCCTCGCCAATATGCTGTCGATATGGTTGCACTATCGGACGGAGGATGGCATTCACGTATAGTACAGCCGTTACGGCGCCTTCCATGACCGCCAGCGGCTTACGTCGGCCCCACGTAATGCCACCCCAAAACATCATGGAGCCTCCACCTTGCTGCACTCGTAGGACAGTGTATCTAAAGCGCTCAGCTAGATCGCGTTGCCTCCAAACACGTCTCCGACGATTATCTGGTTGAAGACATGTGCGGCACTCATCGGCGAAGAGAACGTGGTGCCAATCCTGAGCGGTCCATTCGGCATGTTGTTGGGCCCATCTTTACCGCACTGCATAGTGTGGTGTGGTGGTTGCAAAGACGGACCTAGCCATGGACGTCGGGAGTGAAACTGCGCCTCATGAAGTCTATTGCGCACAGTTTGAGTGGTAACACGACGTCCTGTGGCTGCACGAAAAGCATTACTCAACATGATGGCTTTCCTGTCAGGGTTCCTCCGAGCCTTAATCCGTAGTCAGCGGCCGTCCACTGCAGTAGTAGCCCTTGGGCGGCCTCAGCGAGACATGCCATCGACAGTTCCTGTCTCTCTGTATCTCCTCCAAGTCAGAACAACATCGCTTTGGTTCACTCCGAGACGCCTGGACACTTCCCTTGTTGAGAGCCCTTCCTGGCACAAAGTAACAGTGCGGACGCGATCGAACCGCGGTGTTTACCGTCTAGGCATGACTGAACTACAGACAACACGAGCCATGTACCTCCTTCCTGGTGGCATGACTGGAAGTGATCGGCTGTCGGACGCCCTCCGTCTAAAAGGCGCTACTCATGCATGGTTGTTTACATCTATGGGCGGGTTTACTGACATCTCTGAACAGTCAAAGGCACTGTGTCTGTGATACAATATCCACAGTCAACGTCTGTCTTGAGGAGTTCTGGGAACCGGGGTGATGCAAAACTTTTTTTGATGTGTGTACGTATTTTCTGTGGTGGCGGTAAAAAAAATGGTTCAAATGGCTCTGAGCACTATGCGACTTAACATCTGAGGTCATCAGTCCCCTAGAACTTAGAACTACTTAAACCTAACTAACCTAAGGACATCACACACATCCATGCCCGAGGCAGAATTCGAACCTGCGGCCCGGGGTCCCGGGTTCGATTCCCGGCGGGGTCAGGGATTTTCACCTGCCTCGAGATGACTGGGTGTTTGTGTTGTCCTCATCATTTCATCATCATCCAGGAAAGTGGCGAAATTGGACTGAGCAAAAGTTGGGAAATTGTACGGGCGCTGATAACCACGCAGTTGAGCGCCCCACAAACCATACATCATCATCATCGAACCTGCGACCGTAGCGATCGCGCGGTTCCAGACTGAAGCGCCTTTAACCGCGTGGCCACTCTGGCCGGCGTGGTGGCGGTACTCACGACTCCAGAGAGTATCGCACCACAATTGATTAGCCGCGCTCGAGACACTCGCATCGCAGCAGCTGTATGGTTTGACAGTACGAACTATATAGAGATCCGCCACGGGTTGCCGCTGCCAACCGATGGCCAACACGTGTCCGGATAGAGATTGGTCGATGCTTCGTTAAATACCGCAGCACTGAGCTCTCTTCAGTGCGCCGAGTTGTGTACAGTCTCCAGTTACGGCCTAGTCTACAGGCTGCAGTGTTCGTCCATCGCCTCCCAAAACTCAGGCCCCGTAGGCTGGCTCTGGACTCTACATACTCATCACGCAGTGGCACAGTGACAGGACATTAATATTTTAGAGGACTCGTAATAATTTCAAAAGTCTAATTGTGCTGGAAACTTCACAACAAGAAGCATCGTTTAAGTCGAGTATGTCTTCATATTTAATAAATATCATTATATTACTAACTGCAGGGAATCTTTTTGATTGAAGGTAACCTACGCCGTCCTTCAGTATTCCCAATATTTTCCAAAGTACTACGTGCCTACCAGTCGCCATTACGAGTGCAATGTCTAGACAAAATGGCGGACAATGCAAAAAAACAGTGTGTGTTCGAATATGCAATGCAGCGTGCCTGCAGCAGGAATTATGGAAAAGAACCGCCATGTAAACAGAGCGTTGTGCGTTGGCATCGACAATTTTGGGACAGCGGTACTCTCTCTGTTAACTGAAAACTACCGGCCGACCACGTGTGCCAGATGCAACTGTGGAGAGAGTGAGGGAAAGTTTCGTATGCAATGAAAAAAATCAACGGTCCGTTCAAGCTACAAACTTGGAATACTGCAGCAGGCTGCGTGGAAGTTTTTGCGACAGCTGTGGCACTTCAAAGCGCACCGTCTGCAGCCCGACGCCTTCAGTTTTGCATCACAATAAAGGAAGCACTTGAGGATGAACACTCAGCCCCCAAGCTGATATTCAGCGACTGAGCAATCTTCCATTTATATGCAAAAACTGTTCGCTGCAATGTGAGAGTGAGGGACACTGAAAATCTTTAGGAAATTGTGGCGCATGCACGAGATTCGTCAAAGGGTAATGTTTTCTGTGCAGTGTCTTTGCTTCTGTGAGAAGACAGTGACAGGTTTCTCTACCGTGATACGTTTATACAGCTGACTGCTAATTCAGAAAAATTTCATCTTCCAACAAGACGGGGCACCGGCTCACTGGAGCATCGGTGTTCGTGGTTACATAAACAATCGCTGGGTTGGGCGTAATGGTGATGTTCTTTTGGCGCGTCCAGGTCGCCTGACCTAACGACTTGCGCCGTTTTCCTTTCAGGGTGCATTAAGAACACTGGAACAGCTCAGAGCAAGTATGAATGCGGCTGTGGTGACTATAGGGAACGTTGCTACAGAAGTCATGGAGTGGACCACAGTTGGCCTTGCGCCGTGTGACCAGAGGGGCACTTCCAGGACATCAGTGGACTGGAAAATGCAAGTGTGGTGACTTTACGGTTCTATTCATGCGTCAGTCGTATTTGTACATATAATACTTTGGAAAATATGAGAGCGAATGAATCATTCGTAGTAGCCCTGCATTTTAGCGGAGTCTTGAGCACCCATGAAGGGTGCAGGTGTAGACGAAACGTCAGGAAGGAAAAAGTTTGATGGATCACGACCATACAGCCCAGCAACTAAGACGACCTGTCGTAAAGGCCGCCTTTGTGTATACTACTTTCCGTAGCATTTCAGAGAGACTATATTTTTTAAAAAAACAGTCCGTTTCTTAATTAGGTAGTTACAAACGTTAAAAACAACTTGCATACGTCATAAAATTCGCCACACTGTCCGCTGTAACTTACCTGAAACCGCACCTCCATTTTGTATTTTGTCTGTTCTGGATATATTTTAGTTTGTCTAGGTGCCTTACGCTGTATGTGACAATAGACAAAAGTACAAGATGCGCAAGGCCACGAGATTCAACTGCCTCACAATCATGGATTTACGCTTGACATAGCGAATGCGAATCTATAATAAAGGAATTGAGATCACATTATGCTACATCTATTTTAACAACTATTGAGATCAGATTACGCAACAACTATTTTAACTGGGCATGCAGGTGCTCGATAGTGAGAGACTATAGAGCAATATGTCAGGTTGTTAGCTTTTCGGCAAGGTCGATGTCTCTACAAGATATCTTCCAACGCAAACATTAAGATTTCTGCTGGCATATATGAAATCTGTAGCCTTTGGATAACGTCGCGAAGACATAATTCGGCTAACTCTTAAACTATAAAGTATCAGCGTCATTTACAGCAGTCAGCACCTGACGATGACACTGGATGCAGTCATCTACAGTTTGAGGCATAAGGCTACTGCGCCGAAAACATCGAAACAACGTAAAACAAGAATGTCGCCTCGTAAAATTACTTTCCCAAATTCAGTCACTGCTCAGTGCCACATTATTTCCCTTTTTTTTGGTGCGTCATCCGACTTGCTGTCTTGGGCCAACATCTCTTCATCTCAGAGTAGCACCTAGAACCGACGTCTTCAGTTATTTGTTGGATGTATTCCAACCTCTAACCACCCCTACAGTTTTTACCCTGTAATTCTCACTGTGGTACCATGGGAGCAATCGTATCATTCTATCCTTTCTTCTAGATACAATTTTCCTCATTTGCTTTTCCTCGACTATTCGCTACTGAACGTCCTCATTTCTTTCTTTTCTTACTTTACATCAGAAAACATCGTTCCCACCACCCTTCTTAAGACCATATCTAAAAACGTTTCGATTCTCTTCTTCTCCTATTTTCACACACTGATTCACTCCAGACGTAAATTCGTGAAACTTATTCCTTAATTTAAGGCCTGTTTTTGATATTAACAGGCTTCTTTTAGTGAAGAATGCCCACTTTGCCAGTGTAAACTTGCTTCTTATATCCTCCTTGCATCGTTCGTGGAGCGTTATGTCTCTTCCTAAGTGGCACGATAGCTTAATTTTATCTACGGGTACCCGGTTTTGATAGATTCAGCGCTAATTTCTTTTCTGATACTCCTCAGTCCACATTCTGTGCTCATTAGACCAATTTATGGACCAGGTTATGTAATATACCTCACTTTCAGAGGGGATAGCAATGTCACGAGCGAATCTTATTACCGACATCCTTTCTCACTGAATTCCAATCCCAGTCCTGAGCCTTACGTCTTTGGCGTAGTGGTAGCACACTGCAGGAGAAAATCTGCAAATGGTTCAAATGGCTCTGAGCAGTATGGGACTCAACTTCTGAGGTCATCAGTCCCCTAGAACTTAGAACTACTTAAACCTAACTAACCTAAGGACATCACACACATCCATGCCCGAGGCAGGATTCGAACCTGCGACCGTAGCAGTCCCACGGTTCCGGTCTGCAGCGCCTAGAACCGCACGGCCACCGCGGCCGGTGAAAAACTGAAAACCTGACTTACGTCGCGTTTTATTCAAGCACTTCCCTCCCGCTATTCCATTTTATTTTTTTGGGTTCCTTTTTGACCCTGTATAGCTTAATTTTGACCGTCAAAGTTTGGGGCACCAGCTACGAGGTGCTCTCAATAAGTAATGCAACACTTTTTTCTCAGCCAATTTCGGTTGAAAAACGCGAAATTTGTTGTGGGACATCGTGGAATACTCACGCCTCAGCAGCTATAGTTTCAAGAAATTCCGATAGGTGGCAGTTTTACACGTAACCTTCAAAGTGGCGTCTGTAATGGAGGTGCGTTCCAAGCAGAGAGCTATAATTGAGTTTTTTTTTTTTTTTGGCGGGAAACAAGAACATCATAGATATTCATAGGCACCCGCAGAATGTCTATGGGGACCTGGCAGTGAATAATCATCGCAACAAGGTCACCCATAGCTGTTCAATCTGTCGCGTGCCGGCCGGTCGCACAGAGATGTCGCTCTTGCAATATTGGAACGTGCGGGTACTCTCTCTCTGGATGTCTCTGTTGGTAGTGTTGACACTCTCATCCACCAGTTGGGGTACTCAAAGGCGTGTTTCCGCTGGGTTCCTTGTCGCCTAACACAAGACACGATCATCTGTGCGGAACTGCTTGTGCGGTACGAGACTGATCGTGACAATTTTTTGTCGAACATCGTCACCGATGATGATACATGGGCTCATTACGTCGAATCGGAAACAAAACGACCATCCATGGAGTAACGCCACACCATCTCTCGTCTGAAGAAAAAGTTCAAAGTTGCACCCTCAGTCGGTAACGTCATGGCGATGGTCTTCTGGGACTCTGAAGGAGTTATTCTGTTTGATGGTCTCGCTCATAGTGCAACGATCAACACTGAACTGTTTTGTGCTACCCTCAAGAAACTGAAGGAACGACTTCGGCGTGTTCGTCGTCACAAAAACACAAACGGACTTCTCCGTTTCCATGACTGCGGGCTTTCAAAAATAAATGAAATGATGTGGTGGGGTGGCTCTCGACTATGCACCCACAGACTCAGTGATGAAATATTAAAAGCTTTGGCTGGTTTCGTTGTGTAGCGGCTGGGATACGTAGTTGCCGCATTACAAGCCAAATACTGCTGAGTCTACAGTATATAATATGAATATACACATGAATCGAATGGTCGAAGGTTCCTATCACTCGCCAATTGCGAATTTTGAATGTAACATAGAAATTTATAAATGAAAGATTGCAATTAAATAAAATCTGCAGGAACTATTTTTAACGACTTTAAATGATGAGTCTGATAGCAGAAGTACTTTTGCGAATGTGGTATATTTCTACAAAACACTTATTGGTGTCGATAGTCCAGCAATTAAATAAAATATAAGTTGAATAACAGCGAAACAATAGATTCCTACTGCACGACAACATAGCTCGCGAGATATTCACTCCTAAATGCATACTACGTCTTCACTGTAGAAACCTCGGAAATCTCACAAGTTCACAAGTCCGCACTCCGAAGTATTTCTATCTCTTGCGACCACGCGCAAACCACTTCACACTCCGAGTCTCTCTCGCGACCGTGCGTCCTTAGCGCCGCCGCGTCCAGCACTTGCCGTGTCCTGTGCCGCCCTGCCCCTCACGCCACACTCTTCAGAACTCCCCAGTCACGAACGCCGAACGCTGTGACTGGCTAGAGCGCTCGCGCCCTCTCTCCAAGCCAAAGCACACCCACGAACATACTGAAAGACTTTCGAAATACTGGATTTACACTTAAATAACTTGAAATTAAATAAATATTCCTACGGCTGGACCATAAACACGCTCTAACACACATAATTAAATAAACATATATCAAAAGAATAGAACAGAAGTAAGTCAGTAGCCTAATGTCTCTGTGCTTTCTAAAACACAGTAAACAATTGACGAATTTGTCCATCAATAGTATATATCGGATATATACAAAGACATAGAGGAATAAATAAATTTATAAGCATGTTGCTACCGCTTTTCGTGTAACAGTGGAGTACTTGAGGCCTGACGCGATCGGTAGTAATCAGCCACTTTGACCACCTATAACTCATGTACTATTCCAGTTACATGCCTGTAATTTCTACCAATTTAGGTTTACACTAATAGCTTTATAAAGACACGTAGATCGACAAAATCGGATGAAGCGTTTATATTTTGGAAATTCGTTGTTGTGTGTTACTTTACAGTCAGTTACTAAACTTTAAACTAATAAAGATATTGAAAATCTGGTTACACAGTCAGAATCGTTGTGCAAATAATGGTAAGGTACAATTTTCTCTTTGAGGTATCATGATTCATCTGGCTACTATTAATTTCTATATGCACTGTGAATGTCTGCAATTAAGGTTTCACAAAGTCCGCCATCTTCGGCACTCCCTGCATGTCTCCGTCATCGACACAGTGTCACCATGGAATTCCCAGCCACGGGGCCGATGGACCGCGGCTAACGTGGCTGCCGACGAGCCACGGCCGGCCCGCCGAGAGGGCCCAGCGTGAGCACGCCACCTCCGAGCTTACAAGGGACCCCCCCCCCCCAATCGCAGCCCCCTCAGATTTAGTTATAAGTTGGCACAGTGGATAGGCCTTGAAAAACTGAACACAGGTCAGTCGAGGAAACAGGAAGAAGTTGTGTGGAACTATGAAAAAATGAGCAAAATATACAAACTGAGTAGTCCTTGCGCAAGATGGGCAACATCAGGGTTGGTGTTAGCTGAGCAGCGCCGTGGTCCCGTGGTTAGCGTGAGCAGCTGCGCAACGAGAAGTCCTTGGTTCAAGTCTTCCCTCGAGTGAGAAGTTTAATTCCTTTATTATCAGACAATTATTATCTGTCCGTCCGTCCGTCCGATGCGAGGTAACTGAAAACGGAAAAACTTGAAAACGTTAAAAACATATGTTTTGACAGTGCACAGGTGAAACTGTGCGACTGTGAAACTTTTGCATTCATTTGTTGCAGTTTATGTGACAAACTCTTATGTTTTCATCACTTTTTGGGAGTGATTATCACATCACAAGAAAACCTAAATCGGGCAATGTAGAAGAATCTTTTTACCCATTCGCCAAGTGTACAAGTTAGATGGGTCGACGACATATTCCTGTCATGTGACGCACATGCCGTCACCAGTGTCGTATAGAATATATCAGGCGTGTTTTCCTGTGGAGGAATCGGTTGACCTATGACCTTGCGATCAAATGTTTTCGGTTCCCATTGGAGAGGCACGTCCTTTCGTCTACTAATCGCACGGTTTTGCAGTGCGGTCGCAAAATACAGACACTAAACTTATTACAGTGAACAGAGACGTCAATGAACGAACGGACAGATCATAACTTTGCGAAAATAAAGAAAGTAAACTTTTCACTCGAGGGAAGACTTGAACCAAGGACCTCTCGCTTCGCAGCTGCTCACGCTAACCACGGGACCACGGCGTTCTTGAGCTCAAGCTATCCTTCATGTTGCATATCTTGCACATGGACTACTCAGTTTGTATATTTTGCTTATTTTTTCATAGTTCCACACTACTTCTTCCTGTTTTCTCGATTGATCTGTGATCACTTTTTCAAGGCCTGTCCACTGCGCTAGCTTATAACTAAATCTGAGGAGGGTGCGATGGGGAGGTTCCCTTGTTAGAATATTTCCAGGGCGTCACAAGTCGTCTGTTACCTCACAATGACAATGGAAGGCCTCACACAAGTCTGCCGACTTCCATCCGTCTGGCCCAATGAAGGCTGCACTCCGCAGGGAGAAACACGTGGATGATGGGAATGTTATTTATGGAGCAAGGCGTTGTCTCCGATATCGACCAGTAGAGCGGTGCCATGCGGGCACCAGTAACGTCGTGTAAGGCTGCCGCGTTGAACGAAGATTATGTTGAAATATAGGGTTTTGTAACCAAAAGAGAGTGGGATGATATGGTTATCGTAATCTGGAATAAAATCACCTGCTTTCTGAAGAGAAATATGTTGCTTTAGTTATTGGACGCCCCTCGTCTGTTCTGTGTGTGTGTGTGTGTGTGTGTGTGTGTGTGTGTGTGTGTGTACGTTTGTTTGGCCTGAAAGTGTAAGTAGAACGGCGAAACAGTGGGCAGGACTTGTGCCGTTGGTGCTGGGCGAGTTTAGGAGTGACGGCAGCTAATGGGTGCTGGCGTAACGCGACCCCGCCAGGTCAGGGGGCCGCCAGCGTAATGGGCCGCGCCAGCCGACAGACACGTACTACAGCCACTAGTGGCCAACCCGTCTGCGGCCGGTCCCTGCTAGACGGGATCCCTATTGTAACACAGGGGCACAACTGGGACCATCGAGTAACGTATGGTGAGACAGTAGCCGAAAGGCAGATGTTTAAAACCGTCAGGACTGCCACTCGAAGCGTTACTTTTGATTTTTTATCGGAGTTTCAGTGGGGTTGGGCGAAGTCGCAAGGTCGAGGTTATAAATTCAGTACGCAACAAAAATGTTTTTTATACTGATAAGTTAGATATGTGCACCCTATTTAACAGTCCTTTTTTAAACGCAGCAAGTGAATTAAATAAAACTTACATTTCTACAGGGTATCACATAACACTCTTAGAAAATGTCTTTCCAGGGCTACTATCTGAAATACACCTCCATGGCACTGAAAAGAAGAAGATCGCGTCAATAATTAAATTGCTGGAGACTAGGGACTCTTATGGGTATGAGTACCTAGCAGGATACTAAAGCACTGTGCTGCATGTGGTAGCCTGGAACGTAGCCACGTTTACTCAAGAATTAATAACACTATTAGTCGTGACTGACTTTTTAAGTATATTAGTTACATCCTGCGTTTCCCCCAAATCTCAAACGGTTGGTTAAGTTTTCCTGTTACTTGTATCTAACGTGTTCTTTCACTGCCTTATATCGGCGTGGCTTACGCGATTTAATTCAAGTTACTTACAGTAGAGGCTCGACATGATGAAGAGATGCATAGCTGACACGAGTCCCTTACCTGAAACAATACAAAAACACGCGTTACTGAAACAGGTCATATCATCTTCATATTCAATAAATTCCTAGAGATGGAACTTAATTACTGTGCTATATTCCCTCCAGTGGGGTATTTAATACGTTATATTAGTGAACATACTATACTTACAATAAACAGTAATAAATATAAAATACTAAGTAAAATACAGTCTGCTGTAGCTTCATAGTCAACCAGTGTCAGACAACACCTCCGTCGACAAACGTAATATTTTTCCCTGACACTTAATATAAAATTTATCGCTGACAGTTAAATGTAAGTTAAGAATGATATTCCGCGCAGTGATTACAATTCCACGTTAATTTATATGATACCGTCCACCGCTCTTGCTGCCACTTGCAGTCTGTGAATGGTTATTGTACGCTGACGTCGAACACAGGCGCTAGTCACAGTAATGTGACTATACCGTGTATTTGAGGTAGCCTGCCTTAACTGCCTCACCCTGCGTGCATAACGAAGGTGTATGTGTGATGCACGAAGGAACGCAGTCGCAGTAGTGTATGAAAACGGGAGTTTATGGAAAGTATGATAACAAAGCGGTACAAACAGGCGCGGGCTCAGGGATGCTTCTTGGCCGGAGGGGGGGGGGGGGGGGTTGGCGCTCACGGTCTTCTTACTTTCTTCTCCCCCTCCTCCTCCGTCCCCCCCCCCCCCTCCCCCGCCGTCACCTACCCAAATATAATTTTCTGTAAGCCGCACTTCTAACGCACCAGAAATGCCTAGTATTTTAATAACAATAAACTGTATCAAATATTTCATTATCATTATATTAAACTGTGTATATCAGTGCTTGATACATCGCTTCATTATGCCGAGCAACAAACAGCTAATACGTCGTCCTGTTGATTCGAGAGTTAGAACAGCAACAATGCCTCACAACTTTGAGAGTGTCATAGTTTACATGACATAAAATCTAAGTGTACACATAGCATTATCAGTATTATTTTAGCACCGTGACTGTAGACACAGGTGTATACGCTATGGTGGCTGTGTGAGTGAGCATGTGATGGGAAGAGGGGGGTTCTTTCAGCTGTTTCCGCTTCCGTTCCGGAAAGAGAGACTTGCGTCTTTAATAATAGTATATGAAATCGTTCAAGACCACAGCAATCGTTGCTATCATGGCAGCGAATACACATTACTGTAGCTAGTCAGGGACACAACAGAGGGCTGTTTCTAATGTTCAGACTTTGTTTTCACATGAAACCTATTCGCAGTTGCGAAAATGGACAAATATCAGCTGTATAATGGAATGACGGCATTGTAAATTTGTGCCTAACCGGGACTCGAACCCGGATTTCTCGCTTTTAGCGAGTGGTCGGCTTACCATTAGGTTGCCCGCCCCCGGTAGCTGAGTGGTTAGCACGACAGAATGTCAACAATCCTAAGGGCCCGGGTTCGATTCCCGGCTGGGTCAGGGCTTTTTCTCCGCTCAGGGACTGGGTGTTGTGTTGTCCTCATCCTTGTCAGTCTCTTGCGTTGCCTTCGTCATCTTCTCATCCACCGGGCTAGCGACAGGAAGGGCATCCGGCCACCCCTTAACTTAACCTTGCCAATTCCACCCGTAACCATGTCGAACCTGCGAGAGTGCGGGACACAGGCAGAGAGAGAGAGAGAGAGAGAGAGAGAGAGAGAGAGAGAGAATGGAAACGATGCATTTCTGGACATAAGTTCATTAGACCTTTTTTGCTCCATACCGTTTCATCGATCAATCCCTAAAGTTTGTACACAATGGAGAAAATCACCCTGTTACATATATGTATGTCAGTTTTTAATGTTGCAGGCCGGCCTCTGTGACCGAGCGGTTCTAGGCGCTTCAGTCCGGAAACGCGATGCTGCTACGGTCGCACGTTCGAATCCTGCCTAGGGCATGGATGTGTATAATTTCCTTAGGTTAGTTAGGTTTAAGTAATTCTAAGGCTCGGGGACTGATGACTTCAGATGTTAAGTCCCATAGTGCTCACAACCATGTGACCCATTTTTAATGTTGCCAAGTGTACGTCTTACATGACACATTGTAAATATTATGTATTTAAGAGGTTTAGTCCGCGTATCGCCTTAAAGAAAAAAAAGAACCCTTCCGACCCACACCGAGTTTTATTTTATTTTATTTTTCCAGCATGGTAGAGAGCGTTTCCCTTTTGTGTCTTAATATAGTTAACTCCCTGTGGTTCGCCGTTTCTTCCTGTGGTCTTACAAACCCCTTCGGTCTGTTGTTGGCAGCAGGTACGATCGATCAGCCAGTGAGTGGCCACCTCTACCCAGCTGGTATGTTTTCTGCAGCCGGTCACGCCACAAGCTAATCCTTTTGATCAACCATCACGCGAGCAGCTGGAAAGCAGACCCAGTAATTTTCTAGAATTCCTTGACAGTTTTAGACTCTCAGTTTTGATGTTGCATCATTTGCTAACAGTTATCTGAACGCTGGCCGGACCGAGCGAGGTGGCGCAGTGGTTAGACACTGGACTCGCATTCGGGAGGACGACATTCGGGAGGACGACGGTTCAATCCCGCGTCCGGCCATCCTGATTTAGGTTTTCCGTGATTTCCCTAAATCACTCCAGGCCAATGCCGGGATGGTTCCTCTGAAAGGGCACGGTCGACTTCCTTCCCCATCCTTCCCTAATCCGATGAGACCGATGACCACGCTGTCTGGTCTCCTTCCCCAAAACAACCAACCAACCAACGCTGGCCGGAGTGGCCGTGCGGTTCTAGGCGCTACAGTCTGGAACCGCGCGACCGCTACGGTAGCAGGTTCGAATCCTGCCTCGGGCATGGATGTGTGTGATGACCTTAGGTTAGTTAGGTTTAATTAGTTCTAAGTTCTAGGCGACTGACGACGTCAGATGTTAAGTCCCATAGTGCTTAGAGCCATTTGAACAATTTAGTTATCTGAACACTGACATCTGTGTACATATGCGCGACAAGTAACCGCTTTTAGCACAATGTTCAGGGGGGGGGGGGGAGGGGGAGGGGCGTGACGACCCCTATGACGTGCCACCGGTTAGATTTGCGAGTGAGTTGTCGCAGCGGCTGCTCGCCTTGTGAGCGAGGTGGTCCGCGCAGAGCCAATAGAGTGCAGAGCAGAGCAGAGCAGAGCATCCGTCGGGTCAGGGGAGCCGGCCCAGCGGCGGAGACGGCACGGAGACGGCGCGTGTGCCGTTAGGCGGCGGAGCGTCTTCCCACGGGCCGAGAGCGCCGCAGCCGCAGCACAGCACAGTGCTGTACTGTACCTGACAGACACGGCCCTGCCCGGCGCCGGAATAGAACTCCAGGAGGGACGCTGACGCCACGCGCTCCGTAAACAAGCCGGCCGCCCACGCCCGGCGCCTGTCCGCACACGCGCTGCCAACTCCGCCTGATGTAAAGCGCGGCTTGTTTGCACGCTACCCGCTCGAGCTGTACACAACTGCACCGGCCGACGCGAGGCCAGGATTTTAGTGCTTCCACGTGCCTCTCTTAACACGATCAAAGAGCGGGTAGGTCAGGCTGTTTGTCCCTCCTTCGTCGAATGGAAGAGAGCGCAGTTTATATATCGCTCATTTTTCTATCTCAAGTCTTTTCGATCAAACTTCTATCACCTTCAGATCTACGCAGCTGCTATCAATCCGTTGTGTCTGTGTCAAAAGTACATTACCAGTGGCTAGGAGAGGCTGTCGTCCACCCACGAGTAGAATTTTGCTAGTGGTAGCGTTAAGTGGCCACAAGCAAACAAAAAGTTGTGTAGATTCATCATACAATTTCACGGCTCGTACTGGCATTACTTAAAACTTCCGGTCTATTAGGCGGGTAGTTCGTCACATCACGTTCCACAGATCATTTGAACGATTATTTTATCGAAATGATGTGGAACGAGCCAGCTTACGGAATATGTGCACTTCATTAATGTTAACATTAGTGAGCAATTTTTTTTACTCACCCAACTACATTCGTGCTCATAAATTAAGGGTAACTGCAGAATGTAGTGCCACACAACGTGGCACTACACAAAACTGGCGCTAAGAGCACAAGCACATAGGGAACACACACGACACAGATCTGTAAGTGCACGGTATTGGTGATAAGTTGAGAAAACCGTCCCGAAACACATGTTCCACAAAACACCACCGTTTCCTACGCATGTACCCCTACATCAACGTGGGGTATGATCACCATGCACACATATACAGGCCGCACAACGGGTTGGCATACTCTGGATCAGGTGGTCGAGCAGCTGCTGGGATATAGCCTCCCATTCTTGCACCAGTGCCTGTCGGAGCTCCTGAAGTGTCATAGGGGTTTGAAGACGTGTAGCGATACGTTGATCCAGGGCATCATAGACGTGCTCGATGAGGTTTAGGTCTGGAGAACAGGCAGGCGACTCCATTCGCCTGGTATCCTCTTTTTCAAGGTACTCCTCCACGATGGCAGCTCGGTGGGACCGTGCGTTATCATCCACCAGAAGGAAGATGGGACCCACTGCACCCCTGAAAAGGCGGACATACTGGTGCAAAATGACGTCCCAATAGACCTGACCTGTTACAGTTCCTCTGTCAAAGACGTGCAGGGGTGTACGTGCACAAATCATAATCCAACCCCACACCATCAAACCACGACCTCCATACAGGTCCCTCTCTAGGACATTAAGAGGTTGGTATCTGGTTCCTGGTTCACGCCAGATGGAAACTCGGCGAGAATCACTGTTCAGACTATACCTGGACTCGTCCGTGAGCATAACCTGGGACCACTGTTCCAATGACCATGTACTGTGTTCTTGACACCAGGCTTTACGGGCTGTCCTGTCACCAGGGGTCAATGGAATGCACCTTGCATGTCTCCAGGCGAATAAATCATGTCTGTTCAGTCGTTTGTAGACTGTACGTCCGGCGACAACTGTTCCAGTGGCTGCGGTAAGGTACAGAGCAAGGCTACCTGCAGTATTCCGTGGCCATCTGCGGACACTGATGGTGAGATATCGGTCTTCTTGTGGTGTTGTACACTGTGGACGTCCCGTACTGTAGCGCCTGGACACATTTCCTGTCTGCTGGAATCGTTGCTATAGTCTTGAGATCACACTTTCTGCCACACGGAGGGCCTGTGCTACGACCTGCTGTGTTTGAACAGCCTCCAGTGGCCCTAGTATTCTACCCCTTATAACGTCATAAATATGTCTTCTTTGAGCCATTTTCAACACACAGTCACCATTAGCACGTCAGTAAACGCCTGCACTCTTACTCGTTACACCGTACTCTGACATGCATCAACGCACCTCTGTGTATGTGGACTGCTGCCAGCGCCTCCGTGCGACGACCGCAGGCCAAATGCACCGTATGGTCATACCCCAAGGTGATTTAAACACACAAACCGCCCACCAGAGCGTTGTTTCACCATGTATCAGCATTATCCTTAATTTATGAGCATGAGTGTAGTTTCTTACAGGATACCAGCTTTTAAATAGAAATGCGTCCATAGAACAGAAGTTGTCCACGAGAAATAATTTTGGATTGTATTTAAAACTTACTTTCCTACCCGTCAGAAATTTCATGTTATTTGGCAAATGATCAAAAATTGATGTTGCTGCCCATTTAACTCCTTTCTGACCCACTGACAGCTTTAATAATGGCTAATAAAGGTCATTTTTCCTCTAGTGTTGCTGATGTGGATATCACTGTTCTTCTCAAATTGTGATGAGCTATTTATGCGCATTTAATTGGTAAATATATGTGCCATGTTGGTGCAATTAAAGTGCCGAACTCCTTGAAGAGGTACTAACAGGATGACCAGGGGTGAACAATAACTATTATTCTTACTGTTAGCTTACTGCATTCTTGCTAAGTGATAACTTACACAGAAAATTTTTCCGTAAGACAGTAGTGAGTGGAAATATGCAAACTATATCAGGACGTTGATTAATTTGTTTCCAAGACTAGCAGTCATACGAAGATCAAAAGTACCCGAACTTAACTGTTTGAGAAGCCCAGTAATATGCTTCTTCCAGTTCAAGTTTTCTGCAGTATGTACATCCTGGTAAAGAAATATGGTGTTCAAACCAATCTTCGGGTTTGAAACCGCTTTATTTTCTTTAACCTGACTGCCGCTGACTGCAGCAAGGTGAGCATCTTGCGACCACTTCCTTACGTTTGTTGACTTGAAAACTACTGTTAGTCGCCGCGCCAAAAATGAGCTCGTTTTGTGCGTCATTCCTATCCGCAATGTGGACTCAATGAAACGACAAGACAGCATCAGCTAAATGCAGTGTGCATTCTACAAGACCATACACAGCGCTAAACAGGGTCAATGCTTTTCCGCCACAACGGCCTTGGCGTGCGTGAAAGCGAGTACCGGCGATCTTGAACACGCAGTAAATGCCACGGCGAACGGGCGCGCTCCTGGCTCTGAATCTTAACAACTGCGTTTGCACGCGGAAGGCTACTGGCGGTAATATCATTGCTTCTGTTTCCAAAATATTTCTTCTCGGTCGCCTGTGTAGGAACTGAAGATCTGTACATTCTGGTATTGCATTCTTTCTTTCTTTCTTTCTTTCGCTGGAGCCTTGTCCCGCAGGGTCGGCACGGTTAGGTACGGATTTGGCAAGGTTAGTTTTAAGATGTGGCCGCAGGCCCTTCCTGCCGCCACCCCATACCCCCAGGACGGAATTAGTGTACCCCAGCTGTCTCGTCGAGTGTAATCCATGGAATGGTGCGAACGTGTTCAGATGTCTGTGAGTCGTGCAACTGAGGCGGAACGTGGGTACCAGCCCGGTATTCACCTAACGGGATGTGGAAAACCGCCTAAAAACCACAACCAGGCTGGCAGACACACCGGCCGCCGTCGGTAATATGCGAGTCATTTCTCTGGAGGAAATATATGCTAGTCAGCTTGTTCCGCTTATTATTGTCACCTGCTTGATATCTGTAGCTGTTCAATCCTACGCCTTGCCTACATTGGAACTTGGCCTGTGCCCAATTTCTAGAGCGAGCAACCTGTAAGTTCCAAGTCGAGCTACGTTTTTCCAATGGTAAACACTGTTTTACTGAACTATCAGATTCAATTTGAAAGCCAACTTTACTCCCAATAATATAAAGGGTGTGACTCAACAAAGCTCTTAGCTAGAAGTAATCGAGGACCTTCGAATGCACAATAACAAGTGACAGCTTGCAAAGAAGGAAGAATTCTGCTGCATGATCAACGCTCAGAATTCATCCTTGAAAACAAGAGTATTGTGAATTGACACACTATGTTTAGCAGTGAAACTTTTCTTTTAAAAGGGTGAAATATGAAGGATTTATCAATGGAACAAACTCGCTTAAAATGGATGTGAAAGTCTGAGTCGGCCGGCCGGGGTGGCCGAGCGGTTCTAGGAGCTACAGTCTGGAACCGCGCGACCGCTACGGTCACAGGTTCGAGTCCTACCGCGGGCATGGATGTGTGTGATGTCCTTAGGTTAGTTAGGTTTAAGTAGTTCTAAGTTCTAGGGGACTGATGACCTCAGAAGTTAAGTCCCATAGTGCTCAGAGCCATTTTTGAAAGTCTGAGTCGAAACAGGGTCCACAGCCCGCACAAAATTATGTAAGTGACGTTATGTTTCCTTTATTTCGCTGTAATTAGTAGTCTATAATTTCATACAACATCTGATTTCGGCATAATTCTCATGTGGTCAATACGCATAGGTAACTCAGGGAAATGCGTGTATAGTGTGAATTACATCTGGCCCTGCAACAAAATTTACCGATTAGCAGCGAATATTGGTACTCAGTCAAATACATATAAATGACGGCGAGACAGCACTCAAATTACGACTGAGACTTTCGTTACGACAGTTCGAAAGTTACAGAGGCCGAAATCAGTAGATTGTGGGAGACTTACAGAGTTTCGTCTAATGAATACAGCCAAGTGACGGATGAATGATATCAAACTATCAGTATTGAAATCCCTTTCCTGACATTCTATATCTGTATCTACATACATATTCCCCAAGCCACGGTATGGTTCGTGGCGGTGGGTACCTTGTACCAATGCTAGTCATATCCTTTCCTGTTCTGCTCTCACACAGAGCGAGGGGAAACCGACTGTATACGAGTATGTGCCTCTGTAGGACCCCTAATTTCTCTTAACTTAACTTTCGTGGTCCTTATGTGAAATGCACGTTGGCGGCAGTACAATCGTTCTGAAGTCAGCTCCAACTTTCGCAACAAATTTCTTTGCAAAGAAATCCCTCCAGGGATTTCCATTTGAGTTCCCGAAGCGTGTCCGTAGTACTTGCGCGTTTTTCGAACCTGCCGATAACAAATATATCAGCCTGCCACTGAATTGCTTCCATGTCTTCCTTTAATGTGACCTGGTATGGAGTACAAGCACTGTAACAGTACTCAAGAATGGGTCGCATTGCGGTCTCCTTTAGAGATGAACTACACTTTCCTAAAATCTTCCCAATAAACCGAACCCCAACCATTTGCCTTTCCTACTACAATCCTTATATGCTCGTTCCATTCCATATCGCTCTACAATATTAAGCCCAGATACTTTTAATCTAAGTCATTGTGTCAAGCAGCACTCTACCAATGCCGTAATCTAACATTTCATTTCTTTTACTAAATAGATCGGAGTTTAGCTTCTCGCCGGTATGCAGATCATTAAAGCTGCTGCAGTAGCTTAGTTTAGAGCATTCCTTGGAAAGAATGGAAAAGAAAATTCATAGTCTGTTAAATGACGATCAGTCTGGCTTTAGGAAAGGTAAAGGCACCAGAGATGTAGCCTGACGTTGCGGCATGTTGTGGCGTATCAAGACAGCCACGCCACTCTGAAGTAGCCGAAATGCACGCGTTACACACGCCGGCTGGCGTGATGTCTGAAACAGGATACGTAATGAACGCTATAAAGAAAAGTACGTAGCTTCTTTAATACTTAACTTTAATCCATCATTTGTATACAGCATTCTTGATGATACAAGTGAGACTCTCTCTAGATATGGTTAATGGCGCCTTGCTAGGTCGTAGCCATGGACTTAGCTGAAGGCTATTCTAACTATCTCTCGGCAAATGAGAGAAAGGCTTCGTCAGTGTAGTCGCTAGCAACGTCGTCGTACAACTGGGGCGAGTGCTAGTACGTCTCTCAAGACCTGCCGTGTTGTGGCGCTCGGTCTGCAATTACTGACAGTGGCGACACGCGGGTCCGACATGTACTAATGGACCGCGGCCGATTTAAAGCTACCACCTAGCAAGTGTGGTGTCTGGCGGTGACACCACACGGCATATCAGAGGCAAGAATAAAGAAGAATACAGACATCTTCATAGGATTTGTCGACCTGGAAAAGGTGTTTTACAAAGTCAAATGGTGCAAGATGTCCGAAATTCTGAGAAAAATAGGTTTAAACTATAGGAAAAGACGGATAATAGACGACATGTACAAGAGCCAAAACGGAACAAAAATAGTGCAAGACCAAGAACGAAGTGCTCGAATGAAAAAGGGCACATAAGACAGGAATGTAGTCTTTCGCCTCTACTCTTCAATCTAGACATCGAAGCAGCATTGCTAGAAATACACGAAAGTTTCAAGGATGGAATTAGAAATTCAGGGTGAAAGTATATCAATGATAAGATTCCCTGATGACATTGCTATCCTCAGTGAAAGTGTAGAAGAATTACAGGAGCTGCTGAATGGAATGGACAGTCTAATAGTGCAGAATATAGATTGAGAGTAAAACGAAGAAAGATGAAAGTAATGAGAAGTAGTGGAAATGAGAACTGTGAGATAGTTAACAACAGGATTGATGGTCACGAAGTAGATGAAGTTAAGGGATTCTGCTACCTAGGCTGCAAAATAACCCATGACGAATGGAGCAAGGAGGACGTCAAAACCAGACTAGAACTGGCAACAAGAGCATTCGTGCCCAAGGAAGTCTACTGTTATCAAACACAGGGCTTAATTTGAGGAAGACATGGAAGGAATTCAGAGGCAAACTGCTATATTTGTTACTGGCATGTCTGATCAGCACGCACGTATGACGGAGACGCTCCGGAATCTCAAATGGAAATCCCTGGAGGGAAGGCGGCGCTCTTTTCAATGAAGACTATTGAGAAAATTGCATTGTAGTGAAACATGGACTGTGGGAAAACTGGAAAAGAAGAGAATCTAAGCATTTGAGATGTGATGCTACAAACGAATGTTGAAAAGTGGTTGGGCTGATAAGGTAAGAAATTAGGAATTTATCGGCAGAATCGGTGAGGAAAAGAATATACGGAAACAACGACAAGAAGAAGGGACAGGATGATAGGATGTACCGAGTGATCAAAAAGTCAGTATAAATTTGAAAACTGAATAAATCACGGAATAATGTAGATAGAGAGGTTCAAATTGACACACATGCTTGGAATGACATGGGGTTTTATTAGAACCACAAAAATACAAACTTTCAAAAAATGTCCGACAGATGGTGCTTCATCTGATCAGAATAGCAATAATTAGCATAACAAAGTAAGACAAAGCAAAGATGTTCTTTACAGGAAATGCTCAATATGTCCACCATCATACCTCAACAATAGCTGTAGCCGAGGAATAATGTTGTGAACAGCACTGCAAAGCATGTCCGGAGTTATGGTGAGGCATTGGCGTCGGATGTTTCTTTTAGCTTCCCTAGAGATGTCGATCGATCACGATACATTGCGACTTCAGGTAACCCCAAAGCCAATAATCGCACGGACTGAGATCTGGGGACCTGGGAGACCAAACATGACGAAAGTGGCGGCTGAGCACACGATCATCACCAAACGACGCGCGCAAGAGATCTTTCACGCGTCTAGCAATATGGGGTGGTTTTTTTTTCGTTCTAATAAAACCCCAAGTCATTCCAAGCAAGTGTGTCAATTTTTACCTCTCTGTCTACATTATTCCGAGGTTTATTAAGTTTTCAGATTTATACTGACTTTTTGATCAGTCGGTATGTTAAGACATCACAGATTAACTTCCATGGTACTAGAGGGCAAAAGCTGCAGGGGAACACAGAGAGAATGACTGGCGACTCCATGGAGTGTTGTGCACCACGACCAGATAATGGATATAATTGAAAGGAGAAACAGCCTTGGTCGTGTTTTTTTTGTTTTATTATCCGCAAAATCGATTTTCGGTCACTTAGTGACCATCCTCAGTGCTGTAAGATACAATTAAAATTGTTAGGCAGTGGTATTAACAATTTTAATTATATCTTACAGCACTGAGGATGGTCACTAAGAGACCGAAAATCGATTTTGCGGATAATAAAACAAAAAAAATACGACCAAGGCTGTTTCTCCTTTCAATTATAAACAGAGATAATGCATCCAGAAAATGATTGAGGACGTAGGTGGCACGTGCTACTCTTAGGGCACCAGAGAAGAATACGTGGGGGTAGCATCAAACCAGTAAGAAGATTGATGACAAAGAAAAATAAAGAGAAGCAGTTATAGCGTTTTAAACAACCATTCCAAAATGCAAACCCTGAAGTATCCAAATCAGGGGGTCACACTGGTGTTGTTTTCTTACTATAAAATCAGAAAGCAGTGCATCAGTGAAAGGGAGAACCAAGAAACGGGTGGAAGGAATCGAGAAGAAGCCGTATGGAGGAAGAGTCAGCAAGAGTTATGTTCCAGGCACGATACACAGTCGGAGCGTCACCTCTTGGCAGTGGTGTCTATTCACGCTGACCTTAGAGGAAACAAAATTAAAAAGGAAAAGGCCTTCCCAGTTTACGAACCGCTGTGATTGCACGAGTACTTTTTCCCAGGAAACGACGTTAGCCGTTTTAAATTACGGACCATAAATCCTGGCGTCTCCACAATTTACGTTCGCCATCTGCATGCGATACTCGGGGCGGGCCCTATTAAAGTCTCCACGCGACTTGCAACAGCCCAAATTGAAAACGTAAGCAGCTCCCTCCGGGTGCATACGTCATTCGATTCCTTTGCTGACGGAGATGGTTATCCGGCGTGCTGTGGTCCCCTGCTGCGCCCAACGTCGCACGATGCTCACTCCGGGCAGCCGCTGTAGCGCCGGGTCGCTGCTCGCAACAGAAGACGTCGTTGATTAATAACGCAAACCGAGCTATTGTAAGCACACAGGCTGTGCACATATATTGGACTGGGACTATAAAACCAAATATTGTCTCCGAAGCTTCGGCTCCGCCTAACGAGTTTGGCAAGTTCTGCGTCGTTGTTTAAGAGAGATGTCGTCACCTTAAGTCTCCTAACAAACGAATCGCGTATTCTTAATCACAGCCTTCTGGGATATCGTTGGAAAGAATGGACAAAAATTTATGAACATCTTCTACACACGATTTTGCTCGCTGTTTCTTAAGATCTGTGACTGCAACTGTTGGGTGACGGCTAATTAGGGTAAGATTTTAGAAATCTTGTTTTGTATTTACCCATACTTTTCAGCTATTGCAACTTTTATCAGTTGACCTCTGCCACATATATGGTTTCACTTACTCTTTCTGTTGAGACAAAGATAAAAGAATTGTAAAGCTTGATTATGGAATTACCTATGCACTGCAGTCAGGTACTTACGTGGTTCAGGTATCTCCACTACACAGCACAATTACTTCGCACCGTTATTGTCCGATTACATGAGTGTGGATCGATTACAGGATTGGCACTGATAACTGGAAACAGTCACAACTGTAAAATAACATGTACGGTGCTGCATCAAAATAGCCGCAGGAAAAGCAAATGCCAGGCTGATTCGGGCACGAAAGTAGCAACTTATAAAATCCTCAGTCGATTCTTGAGCTTGAGCATTCGTGGGATCCCTATCAGGTACGATTAGATTACTGTTGGGGGGAGAGTGGAGGGGGGGAGGGAGGGAGGGAGGGAGGGATAGGGATAGGGAGAGGGAGAGGGAGGAGGAGGAGGCGGAGAGATAGACTAGATACAAAGATTAGCAGCCTGTTTCCTAGAGCGTTCTTTTACAAAGCTTGTGAGCGCCTCGGAAATACTCATCCGACTCCTGTTTCAATCGCTACGAGAAGTGTGTTGCTCATCACGGAGATATTGGCTACGGAAATGTAGAGAGCGTATATTCCAAGAAGAGTAGTGTAACATATTACCTTCTCACACATATGTTTGGCGAACTGACCACGGGGGTAAAATTGGACTGCCTGTAGCCCACACGGAGGTGTATCGATAGAAGTTCTTCCTGCACACCTTACAAAAAAGGAAGAGGAGAAGGTGACGACGAGAGTAGTACCCGTAACTTCATTTGCCGTCCACCGTAAGGTATCTTGCGTAGACTAGATATAGATGTGCAACAATCAAAATTTCTTATAAGAATATGAAAATGCATGTTTATATGAAACACTATAGTCCTCTGCGATATTCTCTGTCTGTGACTGCGCGTGTGTGTGTGTGTGTGTGTGTGTGTGTGTGTGTGTGTGTGTGTAGGACACGAAGTGGGGATACGATATGGTGCTGCCGATGATAGATGTTGTTTGTGAATGCATTCTTAAGGGCAGAGAATCAAAAATTTAAGTTATTTTAGTAACTAATGGACACGGAAGCCAGCGTGAGACCTAAAGAAAACAGTTTCAGACTATACGTTGAAGTTACTCTTACAGTAAGTCTAGGGTGCAGTGCTGGGGGCGAGAAATACAGCGAAAGTGACGTCCGCGGCACGGCGCTGCCATCGCGATAGTGACGTCACGACCTGCTTAGCTTGCGCGCCGCGTGCGGCTGCTGCGCGCCGTGCGTTTTGTGACGGTGGCCGTGGGAACACACTGCGCAGGCGCCAAGCGCCGGCACGCGTACCTGGCGATACCTAGAGCGAGTCGCGTCCTATCCACCTACCTGCTACCAGCAGCGTGTCTTCGGAGCCATCTACTGCAGCGTTGTAACAGAATAGACGGCAGTCCAAAACACGCTGCCTGACATAAGTAATGAAGCATCCAGAAAGAGAGAAGGAAACGAAATGGAATATCACTGGTTGAAATGGCCTGTGATGTTATTTCAGACGTTATGAAGAACTTGTCCACTTATCAGTATGAAGTAGTACACTGTCTGGACTGATTCCGTTGGAAGGGTGTCATAAAGCCGCTGTGTTCTCTCCTGAGCCAAGTTGGCCCAGAACTTTTGTAACTGGTCCTTCATATCCTTGATACTGGCACTGGATCGGAATTGGCGTCCGTGATGCTAGAACACGCGTGTTACGTAGGGGACAGGTTTGGCTGGGGATCTTGCTGACAAAGGGAACACCTCAACATCACGCAGGCAGTTCACAGAGACATGACCGACGAGTGGACGTGCATTGTCCTGTTGAAAAATGGTACCACGATACTGTCGCATGAGAAGTACCAGATCAAATGAAATGTCGTGTGACTAGGGCCTCCCGTCGGGTACACCAGTCGCCTGGTGCAAGTGTTTTTAGTTGACGCCACTTCGGCGACTTGCGTGTCGATGAGGATGATATGATGATGAAGACAACACCCAGTCCCTAAGCGGAAAAAAAATCTCCTACCCAGCCGGGAATCGAAACCGGACCTTCACATGGCATCCTGCCACGCTGACACTCAGCTACGAGGAGGCGGACAGCGGTATCAGAGGAGCACACCGGATGTCCGCGATGTACCTTTGTGGCGTCTGAATTCTCTCAATCACTTCCAGCCATTACATGAAGTCATACTTGATAGCTCCCCACATAATGGCACCTGCAGAAACACCGCTGCGCCTTTTTTTTTTTTTTTTAAAAGAAAGGAGGAGACGAAAGGGACCTCACCTCCCACCTAGATCGACATCATACACGGCAATGATCGTTATCCAGGGTCTGTACAACCGTTTTTCATCGCTGAGCAAAGCAGCCCGTGCTTCCCGTCACGGCACTATTTCAAACGCAGCCGTATGTGTCGTGGTCTCAAAGGCGGTCTAACCATGGGACGGTGATTCCTTAGCCTGGGTGTTGCTAGTCTCTGGCCAATGGTGCTGGATGACAGGTAATTCATTGTGTGTTCTCGGGTGGCGGGCGGAGAGTGAAGGGGTTACGGTGTGGTCGGTGCGCAAGACGGCGTTTCTCTCTCATGCTGGCCAGATACTTGAACCACGATGAGAGCGTACCTGCCCTCACGTTCGCACACAGTCCAATATCGGCGCCCTGTCACATCCGAATGCCCCACAGATGTGGATGTGGCACAATTCAACCAGCTGGTCAGATGCAACTACAATGAGGTCCATTTCAAACTGTCTGGTGCTGATAACGTTGTCTCACACGACTAAGCGGTATTTCCGTTTCCTTCACAGATCGCTCAACATCCAACGCTGTTTACTCCCCTTATTATGTTACCAGGCCAGGTAACAAAATTAAAAGCGAACTACACTAATGCACTCCGGTTGGTTTTCTGCTTGTCACAAGAATTACGACTCTAAACACTTACATTGTCGCAGATGGTATTTATATGTACAAAATTAGACTGATATCTGACCAAGTCTATTGCGAGCTTCATTTTTTGTTGTGAGGTAGTGCATGTTAAATGCTGCAAGCGGATTTTGTGTCTTACTTTCTGAAGAATCCCAGACATCACTTAAAAAATAAAACCATCGTATGTTCATGAGTCGCCCGCATATTATGAAGAGGGGTACCTGACCACTAACACGGGGCGAACCCGACCTCCACCGACACAGTATCGGAGGTCGTTCACTTATATTTTCTGAGTATTGTGGGGCACGGGATGAGTGCGTTGGTCCATATTGTTGGATATCATTGTTAACGTATAACGAACACTGCCAGAAGAAAAAAAAAGACACACGACTGAACCGGAAAGTACTACATGCAAGCTTGAAGGCGAAAAATAAAAAAGGGCATTTCTGTTGGCAACAGCAAGTTCCGAGAGTGAACGGAACAAGTTTGTTTCCAAGTAAAACGCCAGAGCATGCCATACACATTTGCACTGTTCTGCATTTGTTTTCAGAGATAAAGGAATCAAACGAAATGCAGTTACTCTACAACGCGCAACAAGAGAACACGGATCCTTTATGTGAAAATAATCGGAAAATATCCCCCCCCCCGAAATTTTGTTGGAGGAGTTAGAGTTCACCCTGTGTACATTTGGACCTGGTAAACTACACCCACTCATATAATAATGTAGAGTAATGCTCCAGGTTTGATGCGCACAGCAGAGTAGTGGAATGACTTGTGTATATCCTTTCGTACGAGGCGACGTCACAAGCTCTGACATTTAGAGATCAGTCAATACCTCGTGACTGCTTTCTGACGTATGAGGTGGCGTTCAGTAATATCCTGAATGTGTTCCATTCAGCTGATGCCTGCTATGCTGGAGGAAAATGATTACCTCTAACTGATATCCTCTTCTCCATAACATGATTCTGTTCTTGTGAGCTGCTGTCTGGCTTGAGAAAGGTGTCTCCCTGGAAGAAGACATGAGCCACAAAAGAATGTCAATAGTCAGTATTACATGGAAGCAGTTTTCGTAATACTTAAGCTAAATCTGTACCTTACAAGCCACTGAACCATCTGAAGTACAGCAACCACTGCCACTTCCCATATGCTAAGGAAGGTTACACACTGGAGTTACTTATAAGAAATGCTCTCGGTGCTCAAGCCAAATCACATCTCACTAGGAATTCAACATGTAACGTAAAGAATCATTACACAAGCTGTTACAAACGACTGTCAAGCCGAAACCGGTGTAGCCGCATAAATGTTTTTAAGCGACTTTTGAGTTTATTGCTAAAAAGTGTGATCGCTGTTGCTCTAAACATAAGTGGCAAACATGAAAAACATCTGTCTAAAACTTCCTGGAAGTCAGGTAAAATTCCATCAGTCTGGGATCCCCTACTAACAGCCTTCAGGATTTGCTGAACGAACAGAGCACATTTTGTTTCACATGATCGCCGCTTGCGGCTCAGTGTAGATGCCTATGTACCAGGTGGTTATTGTTAAACCAAACCTTTCATCTGGCAAGAGACGTGTGGTGTCGCCATATCTTGCATGGAAATAGGGTTTGTACACAGTTGCGTTCTTGCAAACCTGGAATAACTTGTTGCACAAGGTGGCCCTTAGAACGCGTAGATGTCACTGTACACTTAACAGGTCCTCAAGGTGTCATCTCCTCGAAGGAAAACGGATCGAGAATGAAGGAGCTTCTGAAACCACACCACAGAGTCACATACTCAAAGTTCAGTGAATGTAAGTGCTTAACGTGTGGTGGAGTAGAAATTTATATACGACAGGTCTGTGCATTGACTATATCGTAGAGTAAAATGTGCCTCGTCCGGCCACATGACATCCATTTCCATGCGTGCCACGCAAAGTCACGGCGTTTTAACCTATTTTGGGGCTTCATTTGGTGCACAGTCTGAATCTTGTAGGGGTACCAGTGTAAAATGCGCCGTAAAATCTCTTGAACCGTCGACCTGGAGACAGACACTTCGAGTGACACAGCTCGAGCGCTGGCTGCAGAATTCGAGGCATGTGCTATACGGTCGGTTTTAGGTACAGCAACTTCATCAGCAACTGCCATGGGAATGAGCCCCTCTCTCTCTCTCTCTGCTGCACGACCTAGTTAACCTACTTCTTCAAATTTCTCTCTTTTTTTTTGATTTATTGACGTGGGGCCGCTTCGGAGCTGTTTTTGTCTGCGGTATCCCCGCAATGAAACGCTACCATTGCTGCCATTCTGATAAAACAACTTTACCAGTACTGCACGGTCTTCCTTCTCAATAGCCATGAAAATATCAATCTTCTTAACCCTTTACACCAACAATAACTTCACAAAGAAATAAACACGCGTCGCCAAGCGACAAACAGCATACTGACGTCAAAACAGGAAGCATTTCACACACTGACTGCTTAAAGCGCCATATTTTCACCTGGAGACAGAAAGCGGAAGTACTGCATCAGCACATTCTGCGAGCGCACCGAATAGTGAACAAACCTATGATGTTTCAGCGTCCTGCCAAGTATACAGCCCGCACAGCAACACCGTCTGTTTAATTGTAACCACCCGGCAGAAGCTTTTCGGTATCCAATATTATCATACGTCAGTATAAACTACAGTATGTTCCAAGGCAGCCTAAGGAATGACAATACTGCCACATCCGACTGCTGATTGTAAGAAGGGGTATTCTTACACGATGTAAGCAAGAAAAATTAGGGTTTAACGTCACGTCGACGGCAAGGTCATTGTACACGGATCGCAGACTAGGACTGGAGAAGGGTGGGATAAGAAATCAGCTGCACTCGTGAAGAGGTACTATTCCCTGCAATTGCTCTGGTCGCTTGGGCGCAAACACGGAAAAATTAAATTTGGTTGGCCGGAGTTGGATCTGAAAACGCGCCTTCCCGATTGCTAGACCAGTGCCTGCGCCTCCATGCCCGGTAGGCTTGCAGTGTGGTGGCTAACTGGTGTGTAAGATATGGTACGCCAGATGGCTATCACGAGCTCTCCAGCAACTTCGTCGCCAATTTATAGCTCCCGTCCGTGGAGCTATATGTAGCTGGCAGTGGATGTAGTGATACAAATTCACGGAAATTCCTTTTGAATACCTCGCAGAAAACTCTCGAAACGTTGGGGTAATTTGCTATGGAGGCAGACATTTTATTTTGGTCGCGCCAGGAGGTCGTCGCTGGTCGCCGGCTTTGGCGGGCGTGCCGGGGAGTCGGAGCCGTGGAGAATCGCGGGACCTGTTGGCTTCGACAAAGGACAGCCGCGATTAACGCGTCCGGCCGCGGCTGCGCAGATTAAGAGCGCCCGGTTTATTTGTAGTCGCCATGGTAATTGCCGCCTCTGCAAAAAGGACTGCCGCGCGCGTGGGAACGCCTCGCCACTTCCAGAGCACCGGTCGTTCCCACCGACATACCACCACCAGCATCGGAAGTCAGACACGCACAGAGCTCTGGAAAGGAACTGCTCACTCCTCTCGTAACGTACTGCAAATAAATTTCTAATATATTTGCTATATCTACTGAATCGTTTCGTAATATTAAACTGACTGATCAACAAAGACTGAGACTGTTTCTTTTCTTTTTCGCTGTAGTTTATTACTCCATTTCAGTGTTTACATGATCTATTTCAAAGTGCTCTCTTCCTGTTTGAACACCCTTTTTATAACATTTCTACCAGCCTCGAACATATGGTGCAGGCCATTCTTTGTCGCATCCTGGACAACTGCTTGAAAGTTCTCAATTCCAATGCCCGGAAGCGTTGCCTTTACCGTTAGGAGTAAAAGAAATCACAGGGTGCAAGATAGCGACTATAAGGCAGATGCGTAACAGAGGTGATGTCGAACTGAGCCGGAAACTGCGCGACTTGATTTGCGACGTGAAGCCGCTCACTGTCATCATTGAAGTCGCCACCCAGTCCGAAAAAGTTTCAGTCATTTCCTCGCAAAGTGTTTCCTCAGTTTACACAATACTGACGTGCAGTATGCTGCTGTAAAAGCAGTGTGAGGGGGAACTGTACGCTGGTAAATCATTCCATGACAATAAAAAAACTGTGATCAACATGACTTTCCCTGCAGATGGAACAACTATCGTCTTTTTTGGTGTTGGAGAACCTGGCGATTTCCACACTGTGCTGGATTGTTTTCCTCCAGGATCGTAATGACGCAGCCATCACTTCTCACCAGTGATAATCGATTCCAGAGCGCATTACCTCCATCATCAAAGAGAACCACGGTTTGTCTCCAAAAAATGGCTCTGAGCACTATGGAACTTAACATCTGAGTTCACCTGTCCCCTAGAACTTAGATCTACTTAAACCTAACTAACCTAAGGACATCACACACATCCATGCCTGAGGCAGGATTCGAACCCGCGACCGTAGCGGTCGCGTGGTTCCAGATCGAAGCGCCTAGAACCGCTCGGCCACACCGATCGGCAACCAAGAAGAGAGGAACGTGATATGAAAATGTTGCCTTCGTAGTGCACTATTTTCCTTAATACGGACAACGAAACTGATTTTCGGTCTATATCCTCTTCCCGAAAATACTGAGAACATATTTTGCCATGGTTGATCGGTTTCCAATCTTCTCTACTCACAGCGTTCACCCAGAGAGATTCTGGAGTTGGACTGATAGCAAATGACATAAATAAAACCACTACAGAAAAGTAAACAAAACAGCTAAAATTCTTGCATATAAAGGAAAATATCGCTTGAACGAGTCCACCTACGTATGAAATGTAATACGTTTACACTTTAGACTATTTCAAATGGTTCAAATGGCTCTGAGCACTATGGGACTCAACATCTTAGGTCGTAAGTCCCCTAGAACTTAGAACTACTTAAACCTAATTAACCTAAGGACATCACACACACCCATGCCCGAGGCAGGATTCGAACCTGCGATCGTAGCAGTCCCGCGGTTCCGGACTGCAGCGCCAGAACCGCTAGACCACCGCGGCCGGCTCTTTAGACTATTACCAGATTGATCAGTACACCCGTAAATGACGCAAACTGGAATTTTAGATCAAAATACTTTCACCAGAAGCTAATGAAGATGAGGCATAGGGGTTGTATGCTTGTGTGTGTGTGTGTTTTCAGTGTGTAAGCTTGTGTTTGGTGTTTTGTGTGTGCGTTACTGGTCCCTAAAGTGGAGTGTAAGAGTTAACTTTGGCCGTTTGTTAGAAGTTTCTGGTGGTTCAGGTCCTAAGTATTGAATGACGATGTGCGGCGAAGTTTGTGTTGTTCGTAAAATTTCGTAGATTTGTCCTGAATAAGGGTGTAAATGGTGTGTTGGCGTAAAAGGTCTCCTATGTATATGTTGAGGACGTATCTGCCAGCGGTTGAGATGACACGGTAAACTTTAGTTTTGGACACGTTTCAGTCGTCTTAGCGCTGTGTCTGACGCCATAAACCACACTTCCGATCCATAGGATGGGCGGAAGTATCAGCTGACGCCAGACGAGGAGTTTACACTGAACGGTTAATCGGCCACCTTCCAGGAGGGGATACAACCCACATAGTGCACAGCCTTTGTTGCTGCAGTGGTGAGATGCTCGTTCCACGTTAGTTTTCGATATATTTCAAGGCCCAGGAAAATTAGTGAGTTATATATGTATATGAAGATGGTATCTGTTCTTTCGGGCATGTCCGAAAGAACAGATACCATCTTCATATAGATAAGGCTTACCAGCCAGTGATCTTCTTCAATGCGGATCCTGTCACATTTCCCGAACTCTTACGGGAATCGGTAGATTGACTGCGACGAGTAATGAGTATGTATAGTGGGCAGGGGCACTACAAATGTAGTGTGTGGACAGTAAGTTGGAAATGTGGGTCTCACGAGGAGCGTGCTAGAGATCGGTCCCTGCAGTCGCACTATCCTCTGTGCCCTCGGGGGCTCACACGGATAGAGCGTCTGCCATGTAAGCAGGAGATCCCGGGTCCGAGTCCCGGACGGGGCACACATTTTCAACTGTTCAACGCCTGTAAGCAGCTAAACCTCTGGATTTCATTGTACTCATAATTTCATAATGGCCGAGTTTGTCGAGTTCAATTCTCTGCCGTTACTGGTGAGTTGAAGATCAGGGAGCTTGATTTTTTTTTGGGTGGGGGAGTAGTTGTTCTTCATCTTTCATCGATTGCACCACTGCGTAATCTTGTCCAGGTGTTGTAGGTGACGCTGTATGTGGAGGAGGCTGCGATCGCTTTTGTGTATGGTGATATCATCGGCATAGAGAGCAATCTCTCCTCTGATCTGCGTAGGAATGTCATTCGTGTGTATGGTATAACCGGCGGGACCTAAAACCGAGCCTTGCGGTAATCTTGTCACAGCCTCGCTGGACTTGTCTCTGTTCCTTACAAGAACTGTCGTCCTGTAAGGAAGGAGTCAATGACCCAGAGTATGTGTAACGGGCACACTATCTGATCTAATTTATAAATTACGCCATCGTGCCAGACGCGATCAAATACTTTCTCTATGTCGAGAAACACGCACCTGTTGCTTATCTCCTTGCCCTGTCCAGACAAATGTGTTCTACCAAGCGGAGGGATTTTTGAATAGTGGAACGCTCAGCGCGGAATCCAAATTGTTCAGGCATAAGGATATTGTTTTCAGTCATGAATTGACGGAGGCGCGAAAGAATTATTAATTCTAGGATTTTACTGAGGCCAGTTAGGAAGGAAATGGGCCTGTAGCTTTCGGGAAGGAGCAGGTTTTTATTAGGTTTGGGTAGGGCGATGACCTCCGCAGTTTTTCATGCTGAGGGGAAGTATGTGAGCTTAAGGCAGGCGTTATAAGCGCTTCTTAGGTAGGATATGGCGGGAGGGGGAAGGTGGTGTTTGAGAAGGGTACGGATTTGGTCGGGACCAGGAGCCTTATGGTTACTCCAATGCTTGACGAGTGCACATTTGTCGGCTCGTTAACGGGCACGAATTCTGTCATTGGGCGCGTATTTCTTATCTGAGTCACTCGTCCGATAACTGTTCTCTACTGCCTATCGCTCTCGTCATCGTGGAGGCGCGAGTGTGTTGACCTGCTAGATGCGGCGTTACATGCTCCCAGGTGGATAGGTGTGGTACAGTTCAGTTTTGTTTCAAAATGAACCCCCTCTCCCTCCATTCTCTTTCTGACCAGTGCCATCATCCAGTATTTCAATATTTCCAGGTTCAATTGTCTTGTTGTGGTCCTCTGTCCGAAGAAAATGGATCAAGTACTCGTAGTTTAGAAACGTCACAAGACAAGCTTACTTTCGCGCTCTCACGTTAGATGTCGAAGGGATCACACTGTTTCTCAGATACCAGCAGAAAAATTTGCACCCTCTAATTTTCCCAGGTAAAGATCAAGGGAGTTGGCAAGGTTTTTTGTGATACCGGATTAATATACAGGAGGAGTGATAGTTAAATGCCCGTCCGGCCATATTAATTTAGATTTCCTGTTGTTTCCCTGTAGCTGAATGCCGATTTTTCTGTTTTGACGCGTTCGATTATCCTTCTCTTCTATCCTTATCTAATCCAAGCAGGTGCTCCGTCTCTAACGACCTTAACATTGAAGAGATAAAAACCCCAAAGTTCCTCCATTTGCCGAAATAGCCGTGAGAGTGCATTGTCAGTATGACTCACTTCACCACATCCTCATCTTTTTCAGTAACGGCTATAAAATTCATGCCTCCTAGTCGTATTTAGGGAAACGCTGCAGTCGCTTCCATCAGTAGGCAACATCAAGGTGCAGAGAAACAGCTAGTAACCTCCTAATAAACGATCAACACATTGTGTTTTATATTGTAAGCAACATATAATTTTGAACAATGATAATGCTCTTAGTATTTGAAAAAATCTATAACTTTCAAAATAAATTTATCACATAGGAATGGTACCAATATTTAATTTTTGTTTAGTGCTCAAGAGAGGGACTGCTAGCAAATACAAAATTTGGTTGACCGTTCGCTAGACACAAAATTCCCGGCGGCGGGGTCAGGGATTTTCAACCTGCCTCGAGATGACTGGGTGTTTGTGTTGTCCTCATCATTTCATCATCATCCGGGAAAGTGGCGAAATTGGACTGAGCAAAGATTGGGTAATTGTACGGGCGCTGATAACCACGCAGTTGAGCGCCCCACAAACCAAACATCATCATCATCATCAACAAAATTCCCGGCGAGTAACCGCCATAGTGTTGATTAGATGGTCTGGAAAAAGGAAGCTCCGACGGAACTAAATGGCTGGACTCTCTCATCTATCGATCATGACGTGGCTAGAACTATCTTCTGGTAAACCTTCCGGGATGTAAGGTCGTGGTCCATGAAACTCTTCAGCTCCTAACGTTTCATGGACCACGACCTTACATCCCGGAAGGTTTACCAGAAGATATGTCATTTGGTCGTGAAAGCCTCCATACTGTGGCTAGAACTGTCACCATACATCAGACAGGGTCACAGTAGAACTCAAACTGAAAGAAAAACTCACCTAGTGTCAGAGCGGAAAGCATGTGCTGCTGAGGTTCATTACTTTGTGTTCAGAGCTTTACTGCTAATTTGTTATACTGTTATACTTTCACTGATTAAGCGCTATTTATTGATCTTTGATATAAAGCGTTTCAGGATGATGTTGCCTCCACTATTAGATGGCATAGTTCCCATTGTCAGTGTAACTTCTAAACCGCATCGGAGCAGATCTAGACAATTGACTTTGTTTGAATCTGCAACACTGCAGAAACTGGTCACCTCAGAAATCTTCAGTGAAACTGCTTGTCAGGTCAGTGTAACAGCTGTGTCATACTACCGTGTGCCTGAATAAGTGCAATGAATGCATGGGCAGATACGAATGCGTTTATTAATTACTATTTTTCTTGTATCTTTTTCCTGTCTACCATCTACCTGCCGAGTAATGCGCTTTTTTGATTTGTACTGCGAATCATTTAATGAAATATCGTGTCAGCAGGCACGTACGTGGACAAGGCTAAATTAACTGACAGGGAGTGAGTTTAACTGCAGTGACCGACTGTACAGAAATGTGATGAGGTTGAAAGATCACAGAAATTCACTGTTATTGACAATAAATTAATGGGTGACTAAGTGAATATCGTTCCAATGATCGTGACAAGTGCAGTGTTCGATCACGTATTTATTAATCTTGCTGTACCAATCCGACTGTCGAGGCAGGTCAATTAGACGTACTGTCACAGTGAAACTGTATGTACGTTAAATGGAAAAAGAGACAGTGTAACTCTAGAGGCGACACACTGTGTCGGGACTAAAAAGATTCAATCTGTAATCGTACTTAGTTTGCAACAGATCGTTCCCGATCGCGACTCTGCGTTCGTCCTGTTCGCTATTGGGTCACCAGCGCAAATAAGAGGTATCTGGGCGCAGGGGCATTTGTCCACCTCGGAATGGACTGGTCAGAACTTCTACATGGGTTTGATCAGTAGTTACGATGCTGGCTGAAGGATCAGTCATTTACCCCTGATTGCAAGAGTTTTCCAAAACGTGTCGGAAATAAACTTTGGAAAGCCCTGGTAGTAAGCATCTCTCCGCTGAAGAGTGCTGCTAGCGGTAATAGCAAATGGGCGACGTATGAGTTGCGTTCGTCAGGCTGATTGGCTGAAAGTGCTAAGTCTTAAAATGTTAAAAATAATTTTGTGCATCTGTTTGGCGTTCGTGATGTAATAGTTGGAGAGAGGCCCTCGTAGGTGTAGGAGGCAAATCGCGTGCCGAGGTGGCGTTTTGATGTGTGGAGAGGGATGCTTAGTGATGAAACATGATATTTTTCAAATACGGAAAGCCTGCAAAAGTGCGTGCCCGTGCCCGGGCGTAGAATTGTGATTAAAGCACTTCGTTTTTCAGGCAAGCAGTGCGATGTAGCGAGCAAGTATGTGCTCGGCAGGCAAAAGCCTCTTACCAGATCTCGAAACTTATTTAGACATTTAATAGTGTGGCAATAGAGAAGATTGATCCGGGGCCACCAGTAATGTTTCCTAGTAAATCCACGGATCAGTACTTTCCCCCGGCGCTGCTCTTCGCTAAGAATGCGTGGATTCTCGTAGCTGCCGAGAGTAGCCGGCACGGTAACTCAGCGTGTTCGGTCGGAGGGTTAGTTGCCCTCTGTAATAAAAAAACTGAGATAATGGATCAACTACGAACTGAAACGGGTGTCTTGCGACGTCCGCACCGAGCAAATACAACGAACGAAAACGAACAAAATGAGACAAAAAAAAAAAAGAGTGGAACGCCGCGCGGCGGTACAGAAGCTTCGAGAGATGATGAAAGGAATACTTGAAATGGAGCAATGAAAATAACCGACCAAGCTAGACGGAGAAATGAAAAGTGGTTGCATTTTGTCCAACTGTTAATATTAGGACAGAAAACTTAACGGCTTTAAAAGTATCCTGCAGATGAAGACGTTCTTCCACCATCCCTTTTACGCAAAGCAAGGCCGATTCACGACACTCCTGATGCGCCCGGCTCGTACACACCACTCAACTTCGACGTATACATGCTGGTCCATTGATAGTGACCGGGTCAATTATCTCACGAAATAAGCGTCAAACGAAAAACCTACAAAGAACGAAACTCGTCTAGCTTGAAGGGGGAAACCAGATGGCGCTATGGTTGGCCCGCAAGATGGCGCTGCCGTGGGTCAAACGGTTATCAACTGCGTTTTTTTAAAAATAGGAACCCCCATTTTTTATTACATATTCGTGTAGTGCGTAAAGAAATATGAATGTTTTAGTTGGATCACTCTTTTTGCTTTGTGATAGATGGCGCTGTAATAGTCACTAACGTATAAGTACGTAGTATCACGTAAACATTCCGCCAGTGCGGATGGTATTTGCTTCGTGATACATTACCCGTTTTAAAATGGACCGTTTACCAATTGCGGAAAAGGTCGATATCGTGTTGATGTATGGCTATTGTGATGAATATGCCCAACGGGCGTGTGCTATGTTTGCTGCTCGGTATCCTGGACGACATCATCCAAGTGTCCGGACCGTTCGCCGGATAGTTATGTTGTTTAAGGAAACAGGAAGTGTTCAGCCACATGTGAAACGTCAACCACGACCTGCAACAAATGATGATGCCCAAGTAGGTGTTTTAGCTGCAGTCGCGGCTAATCCGTACATCAGTAGCAGACAAACTGCGCGAGGATCGGGAATCTCAAATACGTCGGTGTTGTAAATGTACATCAACATCGATTGCACCCGTACCATATTTCTATGCACCAGGAATTGCATGACGACGACTTTGAACGTCGTTTACAGTTCTGCCACTGGGCACAAGAGAAATTACGGGACGATGACAGATTTTTTGCACGCGTTCTATTTAGCGAGGAAGCGTCATTCACCGACAGCGGTAACGTAAAGCGGCATAATATGCACTATTGGGCAACGGAAAATCCACGATGGCTGCGACAAGTGGAACATGAGCGACCTTGGCGGGTTAATGTATGTTGCGGCATTATAGGAGGAAGGATAACTGGCCCCCATTTTATCGATGGCAATCTAAATGGTGCAATGTATGCTGATTTCCTACGTAATGTTCTACCGATGTTACTGCATGACAGAACGGCGATGTACTTCCAACATGACGTATGTCCGGCACATAACTCGCGTGCGGTTGAAGCGGTATTGAATAGCATATTTCATGACAGGTGGATTGGTCGTCGAAGCACCATACCATGGCCCGCACGTTCACCAGATCTGACGTCCCCGGATTTCTTTCTGTGGGGAAAGTTGAAGGATATTTGCTATCGTGATCCACCGACAACGCCTGACAACATGCGTCAGGGCATTGTCAATGCATGTGCGAACATTACGGAAGGCGAACTACTCGCTGCTGAGAGGAATGTCGTTACACATATTACCAAATGCATTGAGGTTGACGGACATCATTTTGAGCATTTATTGCATTAATGTGTTATTTACAGGTAATCACGCTGTAACAGCATGCGTTCTCAGAAATGATAAGTTCAGAAAGGTACATGTATCACATTGGAACAACCGAAATAAAATGTTGAAACGTACCTACGTTCTGTGTTTTAACCCTTCATAACACACTTTTTTTTTAGAAGTTAAAATTTTTTTTTGTATTTCAAATTGTTCAAGGATGTCAGGAAAAGTGTTGAAAAAAATAAGATGTTTTTAATTCAGAAAAAAATCCATTTTTATTTGTATACTACTCACATATTTATTAGCAGAAATACAAGATGAACGGAGCAGAATACTCTCCAAAGGTTGTAGAAGCACTACAATTTTTTTGCATTCACGTGTTCTTCCATTCAACGATTAACAATCACCGCCGAAAGAGAGCAATGTCAGCCTGACTTACAACGCTACTCACAGCAACACAGATTGTCGCGTCATACACTCAGTAGCGCATTTTAGTGGCAGAATCTTATCAGTTCCGTCATAATACAACATAGCACATCAGCAAAGCAGTTTCAAGCGTTAAACTTCAAGAACAACAGCAAAAAGAGAGTTGAAACTTTGCTTTGCACATCTGCAAAACAATGCAGTGAAGGGTTAATTTTAAAAAACCTACCTGTTACCAACTGTTAGTCTAAAATTGTGAACCATGTGTTTGTGACTATTACAGCGCCATCTATCGCAAGGTGAAAACAGTGGTCCAACTAAAACATTCATATTTCTTTACGTACTACACGAATATGTAAAAAAAAATGGTGACTCCTATTTAAAAAACACAGTTGATATCCGTTTGACCTATGGGAGCGCCATCTAGCGGGCCAACTATAGCGCCATCTGGTTTCCCCCTTCAAGCTAGACAAGTTTCGTTCTTTGTAGTTTTTTCGTTTGACGCTTATTTCGTGAGATATTTGGCCCGGGCACGATCAAAGGTCCACCCTGTATAGCGCTTTCGCGCTTGGTGGAAGGCAAGAGCAGAGCGCCTGTCGCTTTGGGGAGTGCGTATAGCTCGCCCAGCAGAGAGGAGCAGCAGCAGCAGCCGCGGACGGCACCTTGCTGGCTGCGCCCTGGGAAGCGGAGCGTGGCAGCGCGGTCGCGCTGGCTGCGTCTGAAGCAGCGCGTGGTGCGTGCGGTGAGTCAGCCGGCGCGGCCTTGTCCGCACGCACCGCGCGTAGCGCTGCCTCAGGTGCAGCCGCGGACAGACGTCTCGGCAGCAGCACTCTATCCAGGGACTCCATTCCTCGTAACGGCAGCTTTTAGACTGCAGCGGAGAACTCGCACAGTATCTACCACTATAACGCCTCTCTCCTTAGTATCGCTGTCATTATACACTGAAGAGCCAAAAAATTGGTACAGCTGCCCAATATCGCGAGCGCGCAAAAGTGCCACAACACGACGTGGCACGGACTTGACTAATGTCTGAAGTAGTGCTGGAGGGAACTGATACCATGAGTCCTGCAAGGCTGTCCATAAATCCGTAAGAGTACGACGGAGTGGAGATCTCTTCTGAACAGCACGTTGCAAGGCCCCCAAATATTCTCGACAATGTTCACGTCTGGGGAGTTTGGTGGCCAGCGGAAGTGTTTAACCTCAGAGTCACTCTGTAGCAATTCTGGACGTGTGGGGTGAGCCATGCTGCGGCTCGCGTTTGTGCTGTTGTAGGTTCCCGTCCTCTGTTGGAGGCCAGACTGTAACACGGTTGCAGTTGTTTGTATTCTTCTCGTGTTGACTGGCGCCACTTGGTTTCGCAAGCGTTGCCTGTCCGCTAGTGGCAGCAACGGCGTTATCAAAAATGGTTCAAATGGCTCTGAGCACTATGGGACTCAACTGCTGTGGTCATAAGTCCCCTAGAACTTAGAACTACTTAAACCTAACAAACCTAAGGACAGCACACAACACCCAGCCATCACGAGGCAGAGAAAATCCCTGACCCCCCCGGGAATCGAACCCGGGAACCCGGGCGTGGGAAGCAAGAACGCTACCGCACGACCACGAGATGCGGGCAACGGCGTTATCGATATGTAGTAACTGTGGCCCTATCTTTGGGGTGACGTCTTTGTTCTTCCGGGTCGTGTGAGTGAGCAGTTCGGTTGGGGACTCCGGAAGAGCCAAGAGGGCAGTGCCAGAACACGCCGGAACCGCTGGCGGTACGCATGCACTGCCGGATGGAGGGGCCATGGTCGCGAGGGTACACGACCTAGTCGTCAACCGGAGCGCCGTCTGTGACTAGCCCTTGTGTTTTATTATTGTGTTATTATTTTATTATTGTATTACCGAGTTACCATCATTTGTCTCACCTGTTTGGTGATCAGTAGCTTGTCCTTTTGAATTAACCTTGTTATTATATTTGCTGTTTTATTTTATGTTTCTAAAATTTTTTAATATAATTGCCATTCTCGGCGTTACAGCAAGTTTAAACGGTTGTGCTACCAAGTTTACTATCATTCTGTCCCACCTGTTTGGTGATCAGTTGCCTGTCTTTTAAATTAACTTTTGCTATTGCCTTGCTGTTGACAGTATGTCTGTTAAATTTTTTTAATAATTGCCATTCTTGGTGTTAAAGGCCTTTAGCCGTGACTGTCGCTATTTGTCTTGAAATTCTAATGTGGCAATTTTATTTTAGCAGTTAACCTTTAAGACCTTGGTGATTTGTTTTCAATATTTTAATAACTGTAGTTTGTAAGTTGCAACAAGTTAAACAATTCTTAATTTATTGCCATTAAGGCCTTCAGCAGTGAAACAATTCTTAAATTATTGCCATTATTTTAATTTTTCGTTGATTTTAAATAAACTGTGTGTGATTAAAAGAAAAGCCAACCAATAGTAACTGATTACGGCCCAGTTCACAATCGTAACCGAATCCTGCCTTCCTTGAGCAATAGGTCTCATTGGGTGTCGCATTGTCCTGCTGGAATTGCCGAAGTCCGTCGGAATGCACAATGGACATGAATGGGTGCAGGTGATCAGACAGGATGCTGTACGTGTCACCTGTTGAAAAGAGTCGTATCTAGACGTATCAGGGGTCCCATACCAATCCAACTGCACACGGTCACATTATTACAGAGCCTCCGAGCCTCCACCAGCTTGAACAGTCCCCTGTTGACATCCAGGGTCCATGGAATCATGAGGTTGTCCCCATACCTGTACACGTCCATCCGCTGGATACAATTTGAAACGAGACTCCTCCGACCAGGCAACATGTTTCCGCTCATCAACAGCCCAATGCCGGTGTTGACAGATCATCGTGAGGGTAAAGCTTTGTGTTATGCAGTCATCAAGGGCACACGAGTGGGCTGAATGGTTCGCACGCTGACACTTGTTGGTGGCGCAGTACTGAAATCTGCAGCAATTTGCGGAAGGGCTGCACTTCTGTCACGCTGAACGATTCTCTTCAGTCCTCGTCATTCCCGTTCTTGCAGCTTCTTTTTCCGACCGCAGCGATGTCGGAGATTTACTGTTTTACCAGATTCCTGATGTGCATGGTACACTTGGAGATGATGTGTGCCATCGCTCGTGCGCTTACTATAACACCACGTTCAGACTCACTTAAATCTTGACAACATTCCACTGTAGCAGCAGTAACCGATCTAACAATTGCGCTAGACATTTGTCTTATACAGGGGTTGCCGGCCGTAGGGCCGTATGCTGCCTGTTTACATATATCTCTATTTGAATACGCATGCCTATACCTCTTTCGTTGGCGCTTCAACGTATTTGTCATATTAACATTTCCTCAGTAGTCCTACCAACTCACTATGACATTTTTTAGAACTTTGTCTTGGTTGTATACCGATGTACAGCTTAACGCGCATCTGTAGTTTGCGAGACTGGTTTGGTAAGCAGACGTGTAACGTACGACGTTGCGGATTATCGACCATTGGCCTGGTACATCGACCAGCACGAGTAGGCGTTTTTCTGCCCTCATTCAGCCCCAATCCTCGGCTCAAAAAATGCAATATCGCAGAGAACAAAGTTTACGAGATTCACAGACAGATGGAGCACACGACTTCCCTCACCTCGGCTGCCTTGATGACTGCGGCAAGAAGGTCATCTGGCCACAATATTAAACAAATCTAACAGGTAATGAACAACAGTGGATAACATACAACGGGATAAAGAGAGAAGATAAAAAAGAGCGTCATGTTTCGTCACGAATTCGTTTACTGAGCGCGAGAAGATCATCGTACTCAACATCTAACACGTGTGTCAGACGCTACAAGAAAGACGTACACTGCTGAGAGGCTAACTGCTACGAGAGCTCTCGTTACTAGGGAAATCATGTAACATATTGTTTGCTCCACGTACATCTCGTGAATTGACGATGAGTAACTGCTCTGGAACAATGCTCGGGAAATGTTATTAGTTCATGAACATATGGCTTATGGCACAATCGTGTAACCTATTTTTTGAATGTTTCTCCTAATCGTGTGCCTCTGGGTGTTCTGCCGAGTTATTCTTTGTATTTTAAACAAAATATTTCGACGGCCTACCCAGTCTGGTTGGAATCCAGGCAGCAAGTACTCGTCACACTGCGACTCGCAGCAGTATCGGCCATCGAAATGTTGTGCACAGAATGGAAACAACAATTCGACAGAACACCTGGAAGCACACGGTTAACCAACCATGCCGAGAAAACCGCAAATCACTGTTGTCTGGGAGTCTAACCAGCTGGAATACATAGAACGGCCAAAAAGGACCTGCGCCTAAGTTCGGATAAGAGGCGATTTTTTGACGCTTCAGGAAACGGTGAAAATGTGTTAACAACAGAATACCCCTATAGAGTACAAGAATTCCGTACCTTGGGTTAACTGATGACTGTGGCATCAAGTAGGGACTCAGGTTACAAACATAAAATAAATTTCTTAAATCTTGAAAAAAAAATAACTGGACCCTATACGACGGGATGAACACTAGAAAATATAGTAGGCGACTGACATTAAGCTCTTACATTATGTGCAAGTTCTTTAGCTGTGGTTGCCCGACCAGTAAGGTTACTTGTAGCGCACTTGTCTAAGTAACACTGCAAGATCACAGATTAACGAAAGCACGAGATAAGCTATCGCAAATGTGAAATGCTGGTACATTAATAACGGGTGTAACCACCAGAATGTTGAATGCAAGTATGCAAACGTGCAAGCATTGCCGGCCGCGGTGGTCTTGCGGTTCTAGGCGCTACAGTCCGGAACCGCGGGACTGCTACGGTCGCAGGTTCGAATCCTGCCGGGGGCATGGATGTGTGTGATGTCCTTAGGTTAGTTAGGTTTAAGTAGTTCTAAGTTCTAGGGGACTGATGACCTAAGATGTTAAATCCCATAGTGCTCAGAGCCATTTGAACCATTTTTTTGCAAGCATTGTGTTATACAGCAATAGCTTCTTTGTCACTTTAAAGGCATTCTTGACTAACAACAACTCACCACGTCCAATCTCACAGGTAACTACCGTTCTCGGGCTTTACTGCGCGTATTTAAAGCAAGCCTGATTTGCACCAGTCTTATGCGACAGGTGCCAAATCTGAAGAGACATCATCTGTCGAATGTGGAATCACGCCTACCAACTTTCGTTTATTTCGCACAATTCTTCTTGCTGTTGCGATTTTTTTTTCCGACAGTGTATGTACGGGAAATACTCAACCCCATTCCACACATCACTTGCACTGCTTTCATAGTTGGTTAGTATGTTCTTTTAGGAATTGATTTCTTTCCTGTCCGGGTGTTTATTGCGACAAATAGCGTACGGAACTGTAAAGCGATGAAGCAGCTAGACATAAGTACGACACGAAGTATGCACGTGAATGAGTCGATCGTGGAGGCGGTAGCAGGCCGTGGACTGCGCAAGGGTCTGTGTTGCAGGAGAGCAGAACCGCAAACAGCGCAGAGCGGAGCAAGAAGTGCGCGGGAACCTGTTCCGTGACCCGCCGCGGCAGACGCGCCAAACAGGTGCAGGGGGGGGGGGGGGGGGGGGGCGCCCCAGCCGAACCACCGGCACCTACAGCACGGGTGAGAGAGACACCTCGCGTGACGTCATTGTACTGAAACCACATGACTGCTGGATTCCTCTGCAGGTCGATTATTAAGTGAACGTCACTTGTTCTTTATTGCAGTATTTTTGGCAAAGTTTTCTTATTTACAGTAGTATATTCTTGCGTACCAATTAATTGGACCGAAAAATATGCGAAAGGAACCCATTATTCATTCGACAAGTAAAGTTTTAAAAATAAAAAAAAATTGGGAACTCATTTTTCCAGATCAAGTAAATGGATTACAGTCGAAACCGACGTCGAAGGGACCGACATTTTACGGTCGTTATAGCCAACTCTCGCACAAACGGGTTTTTAGCTTTTTTTTAATAAAAATTTCGTACCTATAAATTTTAAGCACTCAGAGTTAAAACGTCAAAAAGAAGCAGAAATACGGTACACCTACACTATTTGTGGCGAGGGACTGAAGAGAATTTTTTCTTAGGTTTATGCAGTACATACAGCAATAATATGCCAGTGACCGTAAACAGTCGTTAATAAATTACGAAAGAAACAGCAACAATAAAAAATGTTCAACAATGACGAAAACTGTTTTGGATAATGTTTGAGATAAAGTGTTGAGCGTGTTCAGAACTGTAACTGTTGCGTAGTATAATAGTCATGAATGACACAGATAAGTTCAAGTCACTACATAAAAAGAATGAACAGCAGCAAAATGAGAAGACAGTATTGTACCCATAAACTGCACGAAGGCCTACACTTTCTCTTATGTTTCAATTTGAAATGTTGAACAAATGGGACGTATTTTAATTACAATGAAATGATCACCCGGAGGTGCTTGCAGACGTAGACATACGTCAACGGGGACAGATGAAAATGTGTGCCCCGACCGGGACTCGAACCAGGGATCTTCTGCTTACATGGCAGACGCTATCCATCTTTTTTTTATTATTTTTTTATTTCATTTTGTTCGCTTTTGTTCGTTGCATTTGCTCGGGGCGGACGTCGTAAGACATTCGTTAAAGTTCGTTGTTGATCGATTAACTCAATTTTTTTTACTACAGAGGGCAGCTACCCCTCTGACCGAACACGCTAAGCTACCGTGCCGGCGGTCTGAGCCACCGAGGACACAGAGGATAGTGCGACTGCAGGGATTTATCTCTGACACGCCTCCCGCGAAACCCACATTCTGAACGTATTGTCCCGCACTACATTCGTAGTGCCCCCGCCCATTATACTCATTACTCGCGGCGCGTTGCCGATTCCCGTAAGAGTTCGGGCACTGTTTGTGCATTCGCACAGAAGAAGATGCTCAAGTGGCCGGTGAGCCTTAACTATATACACTCCTGGAAATTGAAATAAGAACACCGTGAATTCATTGTCCCAGGAAGGGGAAACTTTATTGACACATTCCTGGGGTCAGATACATCACATGATCACACTGACAGAACCACAGGCACATAGACACAGGCAACAGAGCATGCACAATGTCGGCACTAGTACAGTGTATATCCACCTTTCGCAGCAATGCAGGCTGCTATTCTCCCATGGAGACGATCGTAGAGATGCTGGATGTAGTCCTGTGGAACGGCTTGCCATGCCATTTCCACCTGGCGCCTCAGTTGGACCAGCGTTCGTGCTGGACGTGCAGACCGCGTGAGACGACGCTTCATCCAGTCCCAAACATGCTCAATGGGGGACAGATCCGGAGATCTTGCTGGCCAGGGTAGTTGACTTACACCTTCTAGAGCACGTTGGGTGGCACGGGATACATGCGGACGTGCATTGTCCTGTTGGAACAGCAAGTTCCCTTGCCGGTCTAGGAATGGTAGAACGATGGGTTCGATGACGGTTTGGATGTACCGTGCACTATTCAGTGTCCCCTCGACGATCACCAGTGGTGTACGGCCGGTGTAGGAGATCGCTCCCCACACCATGATGCCGGGTGTTGGCCCTGTGTGCCTCGGTCGTATGCAGTCCTGATTGTGGCGCTCACCTGCACGGCGCCAAACACGCATACGACCATCATTGGCACCAAGGCAGAAGCGACTCTCATCGCTGAAGACGACACGTCGCCATTCGTCCCTCCATTCACGCCTGTCGCGACACCACTGGAGGCGGGCTGCACGATGTTGGGGCGTGAGCGGAAGACGGCCTAACGGTGTGCGGGACCGTAGCCCAGCTTCATGGAGACGGTTGCGAATGGTCCTCGCCGATACCCCAGGAGCAACAGTGTCCCTAATTTGCTGGGAAGTGGCGGTGCGGTCCCCTACGGCACTGCGTAGGATCCTACGGTCTTGGCGTGCATCCGTGCGTCGCTGCGGTCCGGTCCCAGGTCGACGGGCACGTCCACCTTCCGCCGACCACTGGCGACAACATCTATTTACTGTGGAGACCTCACGCCCCACGTGTTGAGCAATTCGGCGGTACGTCCACCCGGCCTCCCGCATGCCCACTATACGCCATCGCTCAAAGTCCGTCAACTGCACATACGGTTCACGTCCACGCTGTCGCGGCATGCTACCAGTGTTAAAGACTGCGATGGAGCTCCGTATGCCACGGCAAACTGGCTGACACTGACGGCGGCGGTGCACAAATGCTGCGCAGCTAGTGCCATTCGACGGCCAACACCGCGGTTCCTGGTGTGTCCGCTGTGCCGTGCGTGTGATCATTGCTTGTACAGCCCTCTCGCAGTGTCCGGAGCAAGTATGGTGGGTCTGACACACCGGTGTCAATGTGTTCTTTTTTCCATTTCCAGGAGTGTATATATATATACTAAGATGGTATCCGTTCTTTCGGATATCGTGATCAGTTGAACCGTACACGACTGGAAAACCGAGCCCTTGTCATATGAGCCCAGATTTCAGTCGGTAAGAGCTGACGGTAGTGTTCGAGTGCGCCGCAGACCACGCGAAGCTCTTCATCCAAGTTATCAGCAAGGCACTGTGCAAGCTGGTGGGCTGTGTGTACACGGCATGGAGTGGGTCCTCTGGTCCAACTGAACCGATCATCGACTGGAAACGGTTATGTTCGACTACTTGGAGACCATTTACAGCCACTGAAGAACAATTCGAGCGAATGGGACGGCCAACCAGATCGCCCGACATGAACCCCGTCGGACGTTTATGGGACATAATCGAGAGGTCAGTTCGCGCACAAAAACTTGTACCGGCAAAACTTTCGCGATTATGGACGGCAATAGAGGCAGCATGACTGAATATTTCTACGGGGGTCATCCAACAACTTGTTGAGTCCATTCCACGTCGAGTTGCTGCACTGCCCGGGAAAAAGGAGGTCCGACACGATACGAGGTGCATTCAAGTTCTAAGGCCTCCGATTTTTTTTTTTTCTAATTAACTACTCACCCGAAATCGATGAAACTGGCGTTACTTCTCGACGTAATCGCCCTGCAGATTTTCCACAACGCTGACGTCACGATTCCATGGCAGCGGCGAAGGCTTCTTTAGGAGTCTGTTTTGACCACTGGAAACTCGCTGAGGCAATAGCAGCACGGCTGGTGAATGTGCGGCCACGGAGAGTGTCTTTCATTGTTGGAAAAAGCCAAAAGTCACTAGGAGCCAGATCAGGTGAGTAGGGAGCATGAGGAATCACTTCAAAGTTGTTATCACGAAGAAACTGTTGCGTAACGTTAGCTCGATGTGCGGGTGCGTTGTCTCGGTTAAACAGCTCACGCGCAGCCCTTCCCGGACGTTTTTGTTGCAGTGCAGGAAGGAATTTGTTCTTCAAAACATTTTCGTAGGATGCACCTGTTACCGTAGTGCCCTTTGGAACGCAATGGGTAAGGATTACGCCCTCGCTGGCCCAGAACATGGACACCATCATTTTTTCAGTACTGGCGGTTACCCGAAATTTTTTTGGTGGCGGTGAATCTGTGTGCTTCCATTGAGCTGACTGGCGCTTTGTTTCTGGATTGAAAAATGGCATCCACGTCTCATTCATTGTCACTACCGACGAAAAAAAAGTCCCATTCATGCTGTCGTTGCGCGTCAACATTGCTTGGCAACATGCCACATGGGCAGCCGTGTGGTCGTCCGTCAGCATTCGTGGCACCCACCTGGATGACACTTTTCGCATTTTCAGGTCGTCATGCAGGATTGTGTGCACAGAACCCACAGAAATGCCAACTCTGGAGGCGATCTGTTCAACAGTCATTCGGCGATCCCCCAAAACAAATGTCTCCACTTTCTCGATCATGTCGTCAGACCGGCTTATGCGAGCCCGAGGTTGTTTCGGTTTGTTGTCACACGATGTTCTGCCTTCATTACACTGTCGCACCCACGAACGTACTTTCGACACATCCATAACTCCATCACCACATGTCTCCTTCAACTGTCGATGAATTTCAATTGGTTTCACACCACGCAAATTCAGAAAACGAATGATTGCACGCTGTTCAAGTAAGGAAAACGTCGCCATTTTAAGTATTTAAAAGAGTTCTCATTCTCGCCGCTGGCGGTAAAATTCCATCTGCCGTATGGTGCTGCCATCTCTGGGACGTATTGACAATGAACGCGGCCTCATTTTAAAACAATGCGCATGTTTCTATCTCTTTCCAGTCCGGAGAAGAAAAAAACAGAGGCCTTAGAACTTGAATGCACCTCGTATTACGAGACATCCCGTGACTTTTGTCATTGCAGTATAGCCAGGAATGTTTTAACACGTTTGAATGATAATTAGTGCTGATTCAAAAATGGTTCAAATGGCTCTGAGCACTATGGGACTTAACATCTGTGGTCATCAGTCCCCTAGAACTTAGGTTTAAGTACTTCTAACTAACCTAAGGACATCACACACATCCATGCCCGAGGCAGGATTCGAACTTGCGACCGTAGCAGTCGCGCGGTTCCGGACTGAACGCCTAGAACCGCGAGACCACCGCGGCCGGCAATTAGTGCTGAAGGCGGACAATGTGGCCAATACTTTCTGGTCTTTTGTAGCTTGAGACAAGAACTCTGTAAAAAGTTTCAGTTGAAAAAGACTTGTGCATAACGGACGCACAAGGATTAAGAACCGTCACATGGAACTCGGTATTCAGAGTAGCGCCGGCATACTTGATCAGGCGTTCTGATCAATGGCAGAGGTCCGGGAGCGGCGCGGCCCTGACACAGCGGGTCTCCTCATTAACCCTAATACGTCTGATTTATACCGCTCCATCCACTCGGCACGCTGATTTATGGCGCTCCGTTACTCCGGCCCGTTGCGTGGAAGGGCGGCGAGTGTTATTCAATGCTCTGTGCGATGCGCCTGTAGCCAGTTATTTACAGAACACGGTCACAAGCAAGCGTGTAGAACGGAACAATCCAGTTTTCAATCCGAGTGTCGTAAGTCACGGCTAGGTAGTCCCATCTGAAGACATGTCGTGTACGACGCCCGAATGGTGTGTCTCGATGTGGCGTATAGTGCGAAAGCAGCTGCGAAATATGAGAACTGTATTACAGACACGTACGTGGAGAAGACTGCAGCATGTCGTGGGGTATCCAGTTCTGCACGTGGTGTGATAATCGATGCAAGACGCACGAGTCCTGCCATATCGAAAAATACTCGAGATTACGGGCTTGCTGGGTCAGCAGTATCTGGCGTGTATCTTCAATATCGCATACAGATTGTTTCCATCCACGTAAATTTCTGCTCAGGACCACCGCAAGTGTTTCAGGGAGCGACGTGACGTCGCCTTCGCAGACGATAGGCGGTCCACACTGACAAAGGAACATTCACAGGTGTAAATAAACGATCTGGTATGTAAGATGTCAAACATGCTTTAGGTATTATTTCGGTTTTGCCCAATTTCACTCTTAGGGGTACAACACACCCATAAAGGTAATTTGGTATATTAGGTTACGAGAGAATATTTTCGCAACTATGAAATATTTAAGATGTGTGTTTCATACAGAAGCTGACATATAATTCACATTCTTGAAAACTGTATAATGAACTTCTGCAATAATTTGAAATTTTGCAGAATATCCCACCACGATTAATTAATTTCGAAAAATAAAAACTTCCGTTTCAACGTAAATTAATGAAGCTTTCATGCTACATCCGTTCATGTGTGATAGAACTGGTTTCTGAAATACGATTTTAGGAAAAAATTGTGCACAATGTGCTGTCGGAAATTTCCAGAATACCTATTAAAATATCTGAACGCTAATTGTTATTTAATTATTTGTTTCATTTACTTTTATGTTTTAAATTGTTATTTTTCGGTTTAAGTTTATATGCTTCTTTTTATTAGCTTACCGCTTCAAATATAAGCATTTTTTATTGAATATAATGCGTAACTCCTGACTATGATACGCATAGTTATAGTAGCGATTATCTGCAAATAAATGCTTAAACATAACGTTTTCTTTTACACTAGAATCGCTGTACGACGCATAATTTGGCATGTTACTTCCCGTTTTTCGATATTGTGGTGCTGTTTCATTTACTTGTGTCGTCTCATAGTACTTAAGTACCTATTTCCTTTGTTATTATCGTTTTTGCTGTCACTCATGCATCTTGTCCAGCTTGTCTGTCAAGCAAAAAGTATCTGCCGCCATATAACGAGTTGTTGTAGCTATGTGTTGTTCATTTGTTTTGTTCCCAGTTTGTTTGGGTTTAGTGCGCGTGATTTAATGCGTTGATGCTTGAGGCATTTGCCTTGTGTGTGTGTGTGTGTTTGTGTGTGTGTGAGAGAGAGAGAGAGAGAGGGAGGGGAGGGCGGGGGTTGAAAGAGGTATGTGAGTCAAACTTCAAAGCGGGAAAGGAGGCGCAGTGGTTAACACACTGATCTTGCAATAAGCGAGATACAAATGCCCAACCTGCTTTCTCTACTTCTTTGTAGCTTCGTTCAAAGCGAAGGCCGGGATGGTTCCCGGCCGACTTGCTTCCTGTGCTTCTCCTATCCTGGCATGTGACCCGACTGAAATGGGCGAGTCCTCAAAGAGACGTAGAGATCGAAGCTTCGTTCCTTTCAACTAAGTGTCGGCTCGTGCAGACGCTTATGTTTTCGGAAATGGGGACTGCGTGAGCGCACGCACGTCGCAGGACTTCACGGCCCAAGCGAAGTAGAGTTTGAAGAGGGCAAACAGCGTGTGGCGGCGGTTCTGCAGACACATAAATAAGCACGGGAAACAAACCCCCCCTCTTATCGTCTCGGGAGAGACATAAGCTTCTCGCTAGCTGTTTCGACGTTACGTTTACGTGACACTTCATACAGCTTTTTCGTTTGGTTTTTAGGGACTTCTCCGTAGTGATGGTTGGTTTAATTTCCGTGTCCGTGTGCACGTGTGCTCTGTGCTGTGGTGACGCGCTGTTTGCCCTTTTAAACTCTGGTTCGCTTGGGTAGCGACGCCACGGGACGTGCGTGCGAGCACGCACTCCCAGTTGCCGAAAGCGTGCGTGTGCACAAGCGCTGGCTGGACAGTGGCCCAAATGCAAACGGAGTGGAAAAGAGAGAGAGAGAGAGAGAGAGAGAGAGAGAGAGAGAGAGACTATGATTCAAATAATTAACCAGCTCCTGCTTCTGCGTATGAGCGTGGTTTAAATGAGATTAGCTTATCAACTTACTTATTCTGTGATTGTTTAGTGAAAATTTGTTTTGCAGATTAAGTAGGATTTTATCCAGTTTAGTGCAGGAGGATTTCTGCTGTTGAGTTAAAGTTTATTCTGGTGTCAGGAGCGTGCCACTGTGTTCCAAAATGTGTAATTTGTTGTCCTTTAGGATTTTTTCGCTTTTTCAAATGGTGTTGTACGTTGTAACTACATAATGCAGTTGGATTGAGACTGAAGTTAGATTTGAGAGAGTGCATTCAGTTGGAGAAGTTTGTATTTTGTTACATTTTGGAGTTGTGTTGTTAAAGATGAGAGTTTAGGTAATACTTTGCAATGAAATCCTTGTTCTTAACAGCATAATGAACGACTTAGTCAATTCGCACGGATGTGGCTAAGATAGTTTCATTTATGTCGTGTCTTAGTACCACGGCTAATGGCGGTCGACGTGCAATAAAATGAAAGCAGATAACGCTGGAAAGCAAAAGTCATATTCAGCCTGCCATACCAGAAGAGTCACTTGCTACGAATATTCCGATTTTGTGAAATATTGCGTGTTGGAATAACCAAAATTAATACTATGCCGTTTCCTTATCCGCTGCACGCACTGGTACCGGAAATCGTGACGGATATTAGGTTTGATATCGAATGTTCTGGTGGCCATCAGCTTGTTTCTCTACCTTTGTTGTACGGAGTTGCACAATTCACTTTCATGAGTAAGTTCCGATTATACAAGCCGTGTCATGTACATGAGGCGTTTGTTGCTCTTGACTCAAGATCACTTCCAAGACCGTAAGTTCTTATTCAGATACTGTATATCGGCTCCTCTATCAACTCATTCAGTTTCTGCGCAACCTTTCGACTCGCTCTATACAAATCATTACCAAAGGCTTAAGGAATAAGCGGCAGAAAAAATCGGTCGAGGATTAAACCCATAATCTTTGTATACATTGACTGGCGCATACTCACTTACTTACCGAACCACATAATAAAGCTCAAGGTCAACAACAGCCTATATGTTTGTGACTGGGAGCAGACGTATTCTCTTATTAACCAACGAACATCTATGATATGGAGTTTTTGTGGTCAATCCCGTGCCACTATCGCAGGTTTCACGTCCTCCCCAACAAAGACCGCCCGGCCCGGGCTCTGTCAGATGTGGGACGGAGACAAGCAGGTCCGCTTATCGCGCGCACACAATCCCGAGAGAAGGCGGGATTCTCTTCAAGAAGTTTCCCAGTTGCCGCCTGGGAACGCAGGACGACTCGATTCTGTACGTGCGTACACGCACACCTGCTGCTGGCGTGCTGACGCCCTGCGACACCATTACAGCACAGGCGAGGAGCTCGACAACATTTTTTGAAATACAGAACTGTTATCACACGATTGTTCAGCACGGACTGCGGTCCGCTCCTCACCGTTCGTTCCTACTTTTTTCTTTTTTTCCATCTTTCATTACTTCCCAAAAGAAGAGAGCGGGTCCATGCAAAACATAGTTCTTTTGTGCCCAATTTAGCTAGCATTAGGGCAAGGAGATCCCAATTCCGAATAATAAGTTGTGTTACGCCACATTCTTTTTGCAGTTACTCCCCTTTCGATTTGCGGCCAGCGGTGCAAGCATGTCTGTACACCTCTGTTGTACAGGTTCTGACCAGCGACATCCAAGAAGGAAGATACCTCAATAAGCGTAAGGTCGCCACACTGTTTACATACAAGAACTGGAACAATATATGAAACATAATTATTCTTTTCCAAATAAAGGTTTCGTGGCGTGTCAGGATAACAAAATCAATCTAATAAAATCGTGTTTTTTTTTAGTCATGTAACGTTTTTGTTTGTGTAAATGAATTTATTTGCCTTTGCACCGGATGCATCGACTTGACTATAAACTATAACGTTGAACTTCTGTTTGTTTTCTAGCCATCTGCTCTTTGGTCACTTAGTGCATCACACTTTGAAAAGGAGGTTTACTCTGCCGTTTTAAGTTCATAGAGACTGTCTTCTCTGGACGTCTCTCGAAGTGTGTAATTACTGAAGTCTTTAAAGTAGGGCTCAGAATGTTATCATTAGCTTTAACAATAGAAGTGGCCGGCCGGAGTGGCCGAGCAGTTCTAGGCGCTTCAGTCTGGAACCGCACGACCGCTACGGTCGCAAGTTCGAATCCTGTCCCCTAGAACTTAGAACTACTTAAACCTAACTAACCTAAGGACATCACACACATCCATGCCCGAGGCAGGATTCGAACCTGCAACCGCAGCGGTCGCGCGGTTCCAGTCTGAAGCGCCTTTAATCGCGTGGCCACACTGGCCGGCTTTTATGTTAAGGCAAAATCGGTAACAGTGGATCAGTGCATCTAAAACGCTAATTAAAAGATAGCGAAAATCTCAAATCTGCATCTTTAACAGTCTCTGAGATAATGGCTGATCAGCACCTGGAAGTTAGCATGACAAAACAGGACCACGGTTGTTGTGTTAAGACACTAATGGCTAATGAAATGAGGAAAGGAAGGACTCGAAGTCTCGGGCGACGGTGTCCTTGCTTAAAAATTTCTCCGTGTAAGTCTGATTAGCCCCTGACGGCGATGGTGGAAGAGTCATCGAAAGATAGGGATTTTATCCAAATTTGAAGCGGCGAATGAACCAAGAACCTTTCATCCAAGGAAGAAGGTGTTCAGAGACGGAGGTGAAGCTCACTTATGGTGAAGGAGAAAAAAGTAAATCAGCTGTTTCTTTGTAAAGCCACCATCACGGTATATGATTTAGGTAAAATAAGAACCCAAGTTCTAATGGCCTGACGGGATTTCAACCGTCTACCTCTTGTATCTTACCTTTTTTTCATTTAAATTTAATTTATGTTGACGATCCATCAACTGGGTAACTAAATGGACGGTTTTAATGCTTTACATTTTGAAACAAGTCATATAAAAAACGTTTTCACTATTGTTGTTATTTCGTACCTCTTAACAGCCGGTGGACGACCGTTGCAGCAGTGTGCACGTTTCTCCTATAAGCTGACAATAATTAATTTATACTTTACCACCGTCCATTACAGATATCTTCCACCTAACGCTTTAGAAAAAAAAATACACTACGTCATGTCGCTCGAGTGCAAATGAACAACCCGTTTTTTAAAGATGAGTTAAAGGCAAGCCAGACTGATACCTCATCCACATTATGTCAATGTAGCGTAAGGAAGGCTATGCGTGAAGCGTTCAGTGAATTCGAAAATAAAATTCTATGTACCGACTTGACAGAAAATCCTAGTCTTACGTTAAATCAGTAAGTGGATCGAAACAGCATATCCAGACACTTTTGGATGATAATGGCATAGAAACGGAGGATGACACGCGTAAAGCTGAAATACTAAACAGCTTTTTTTCAAAAAAAAAAAAAAAAAGAAAAAATGGTTCAAATGGCTCTGAGCACTATGGGACTTAACTGCTTTGGTCATCAGTCCCCTAGAACTTAGAACTACTTAAACCAAACTAACCTAAGGACATCACACACATCCATGCCCGAGGCAGGATTCGAACCTGCGACCGTAGCGGTCGCGCGGCTCCAGACTGTAGCGCCTAGAACCGCATGGCCACTAGGGCCGGCAGCTTTTTTCAAAGCTGTTTCACAGAGGAAGACCGCACAGCAGTTCCTTCTCTAAATCCTCGCACGAACGAAAATATGGCTGACATCGAAATAAGTGTCCCAGGAATAGAAAAGCAACTGAAATCACTTAACAGAGGAAAGTCCACTGGACCTGACGGGATACCAATTCGATTCTACACAGAGTACGCGAAAGAACGTGTACCACAAGTCTCTAGAGGAACGCAACGCTCCAAATGATTGGAAAAGAGCACAGGTAGTTCCACGTTTCAAGAAGGGTTGTCGAGCAGATGCGCAAAACTATAGGCCTATATCTCTGACATCGGCTCTTTGTAGAATTTTAGAACATGGTTTTTGCTTGCGTGTCATGTCATTTATGGAAACCCAGAATCAACTCTGTAGGAATCGACATGGATTCCGGAAACAGCGATCGTGTGAGACCCAACTCGTTTTATTTGTTCATGAGACACAGAAAATATTAGATACTGTGCTCCCAGGTAGATGCCATTTTCCTTGGTTTCCGGAAGGCATTCGATACAGTTCCACACTGTCGCCTGATAAACAGAGTAAGATCCTACGGAATATCAGACCAGCTGTGTGGCTGGATTGAAGAGTTTTTAGCAAACTGAACACAGCATGTTGTTCTCAATGGAGAGACGTCTACAGACGTTAAAGTAACCTCTGGCGTGACACAGGGGAGTGTTTTGGGACCATTGCTTTTCACAATATATATAAATGACCTAGTAGATAGTGTCGGAAGTTCCATGCGGCTTTTCGCGGATGATTCTTTAGTATACAAGAGAAGTTGCAGCATTAGAAAACTGCAGCGAAATGCAGGAAGATCTGCAGCGGATAGGCACTTGGTGCAGGGAGTGGCAACTGAACCTTAACATAGGCAAATGTAATGTATTGCGAAGACATAGAAAGAAGGATCCTTTATTGGATGATTATATGATAGCGGAACAAACACTGGTAGCAGTTACATGTGTAAAATATCTGGGAGTATGCGCGCCGAACGATTTGAAGTGGAATGATCATATAAAATTAATTGTTGGTAAGGCGGGTGCCAGGTTGAGGTTCATTGGGAGAGTCCTTAGAAAATGTAGTCCATCAACAAAGGAGGTGGCTTACAAAAACACTCGTTCGATCTATACTTGAGTATTGCTCATCAGTGTGGGATCCGTACCAGGTCGGGTTGACAGAGGAGATAGAGAAGGTCCAAAGAAGAGCGGCGCGTTTCGTCACAGGGTTATTTGATAAGCGTGATAGCGTTACGGAGATGTTTAGCAAACTGAAGTGACAGACTCTGCAAGAGAGGCGCTCTGCATCGCGGTGTAGTTTGCTGTCCAAGTTTCGAGAGGGTGTTTTTCTGGATGAGGTATCGAATATATTGCTTCCCCCTACTTATACCTCCCGAGGAAATCACGAATGTAAAATTAGAGAGATTCGAGCGCGCACGAAGGCTTTCCGGCAGTCGTTCTTCCCGCGAACCATACGCGAGTGGAATAGGAAAGGGAGGTAATGACAGTGGCACGTAAAGTGCCCTCCGCCACACACCGTTGGGTGGCTTGCGGAGTATAAATGTAGACGTAGATGTAGATATCGATATCTAAGTGCACTAATACAGTTAAATTGAACATCCCATTATTATTGTAAGTGGTTGAGTGAAACGACAGTAGGTAAATCTGGATGGTGGGATACGAACCCTAGTCCTCCCTAATGCGTTTGCCATTGCGCCATCTCCCACGGTCGTGCTTGTGCAGTCCACTGCTGTGTTGTTTGGGTTATTGTTTGTTCCGCGTGTTGCTGCCATATATAGAACAGAGATGTGGTGACTCGGAAACACGACCCGCAGTGCACGGACTAAAGTCCAGATATAGCGGTTACCTGCAGGAGGCGAGGGCCGCTGCGTAACCGCGGCTAGCCTGCTTGCGTCATCCAGCAGTGCACGGATAGCAGCGCCGAAAACAGCGGTGCTGGCTGACGCGGCCGCTAGCGGTGCGCCGACTGTAAACAGTGGACGGTCAGGGGAGGAGGGGGGCAGCGGTTAGCGGGAAGGCTACGTCAGCCACGCCGCGTCCGTCCAGCAGCGAACTTCCCCAGCTGATGTCATGCACGGCCTCAATGTCGAGCGGCGCACCTGACTGGCATGTGTGGTGCGCATGCGAGCAGAGAAACCGCCACGTTTGCGACACCTTCCCCACTTTAGATACCTAACGGTGTTCATTCTGGTACCTGCCTGGCTACCACGTCGGATGGAATGTCCACGATGTCTAGAACTTTGACTAGTGTTTTGAGGCTGGTCAGTGCTTTCGAGATGTAGTTTTCCCTGGGTCTTTAGTCACTTTCGGGAAGAGGTCTCTCAGATCTGCCAACATCTTTAGCACAGAATGCCAACACACTTGTCTTTGTCGCTACAAAAGAAGCACTGGAATGGAGGAGGAGGCGACAGGATACTTAGTATTGATTTTGGCAGATCTGATGGTTGGGTTATCCCATAACATGAAGTTAGATGATAACAAAATATGGGGTGCTCATAAAGTTTCCGACAGAAAGTCATACAATGTACGTCTATCAGGCAAAACCACCGTGAGCATTAAGGCAGTCATCCCACCGACGCACCAGTTTGAGGACACTTGTTTGGTGCTGCGAGGGATTAGCCGAGCGGTCTCAGGCGCTGCGGTCATGGACTGTGCGGCTGGTCCCAGCGGAGGTTGGAGTCCTCCCTCGGGCATGGGTGTGTGTGTTTGTCCTTAGGATAATTTAGGTTAAGTGGTGTGTAAGCTTAGGGACTGATGACCTTAGCAGTTAAGATTTCACACACATTTCACACTCGTTTGGTAGAACACCGTGTCCTGCTGCGTGAAGAAGTCCGTAACTGTCTGCAGCACATCCATCGACCCTTCGCGGCCTTTTCTAAGCGACCGGAGGCGTGACAATCGCGTGGAAGGAGACCTGGACTTTGAGACGGTTACTCGAGTGTCTCCCACGTCCGGATTTACCGCACGCACGTTGGTAAGAGACAAATGGCACACTAATCACCTGCCTACATGTGGGAGCCGAGTAGCGTCGGAGTCGCGCTACGTTGCATATACGCTGCAGCAGCGCCCTAAAGCGGAAACTTTTTGTTCGCCCCCTTTCATACTGGTGACCAAACCAAGTGCATTACTATTCTGTCTAGGTCGCTGGGCCAAAGCACTTTTATTTAATTATTTATTTACTTATGTTTACATTAAAGAGAATATCAGGGAAAATCCGTCTACAGATGTATATGTCTGTAGTATTAAGCACATAGAATACAGCGTCAATTTCATTCTTTCAGAATGAATCTTTCACTCTGCTGCGAAGCTTTCTATGATACTTCATGACGATGAAACTCACATCAAGCTTCAAAGAAGGTCTACACACCAAAACTGATCTCGATCTCTTTCGCCCAACACGTTAACTCGCGGGCTACAGCCTGTGCCTGTCAGTTCTGGAGTAAAAAAACCTTTCAAGACTCCTCCCTACAAGGCGGTACGACGAGCGATCTGTGATCTTGATAAGCATGCCGCCAATCTTTCTAGCCGTTAATATCAGTAGATGAATTGTGGTGATGCCGCTGCTTCTTTTTTCCAGCAGCTCCTCGCTGAGTGGATCCCGTGACAGTCCTACCAACCTAAAATCGGAAAATGGGGGCGGAGGGAGAGAGAATCGAACCTGGGTCCTTCCACATAGAAGATGGCGACGCTGATCATTCGGATGCGAAGGCAGTACCGATTGTGATAAGAGATTATACTGACCTGGTTAGACATTATAGTGATCTGTACCAAGGGTGAATCTCTGATTCTTTTTACGGAATTGTCGTAGGAGATAAAAACTTTAAAACGACTTTATATGTATGTACACTATATTATCAAAAGTATCCGTACACCCCCGAAAACAAACGTTCTTCATATTAGGTGCATTGCTGCCACCTACTGCCACATACTGCATATCAGCGACCTCAGTAGTCATTAAACGTCGAGAGAGAGCAGAATGGGGCGCTCCACGGAACTCACGGGCCTCGAACGTGGTCAGTTGGCTGGGTCTCACTTGCGTCATACGTCTGTACTGTACGCGAGATTTCCATGCTGCTAAACATCCGATGTGACAGTGAAGTGAAAATGTGAAGGGACACGTAGAGCACAAAAGCGCACAGGCCGATCTCGTCTGTTGACTGACAGAGACTGCCAACGGTTGAAGAGGGTCGTACTGTGTAATAGCAGACATCTATCCAGACCATCACACAGGAATTCCAAACTGCATCAGGATCCCCTGCAAGTACTACGACAGTTAGGCGGGAGGTGAGAAAACTTGGATTTCATGGGCGAGCGGCTGTTCATAAGCCACACATCACGTCGGTAAATGCCAACGACGCCTCGCTTGGTATAAGGAGCGTAAACATTGCACGACTGATCAGTCGAAGAACGTTGTGTGGAGTGACGAATCACGATACACAATGTGGCGATCCGTTGGCAGGGTGTGGATATGGCGAATGCCCGGTGAACGTCATCTGCCAGCATGTGTAGTGCCATCAGTGAAATTCCGAGGCGGTGCTGTTATGGTGTGGTCGTGTTTTTCATGGAGGTGGCTTGCACCCCTTGTTGTTTTGCTTGGTACTATCGCAGCACAGGCCTATAGTGACGTTTTAAGCAGCTTTTTGCTTCCCACTGTTGAAGAGCAATTCGGGGATGGCGATTGCATCTTTCAACACGATCGATCACCTGTTCATCATGCACGGCCTGTGGCGGAGTGGTTACACGACAATAACATCCCTGTAATGGATTGGCCTGCACAGAGTCCTGACCTCAATCCTACAGAACACCTTTGGGATGTTTTGGAACGCCGACTTCGTGTTAGGCCTAACCGACCGACATCGATACCTCTCCTCAGTACAGCTCTCTGTGAAGAATGGGCTGTTATTCCCCAAGAAACCCTCTAGCACGTATTTGAATGTATGCCTGCGAGAGTGGAAGCTGTCATCAACGCTAAGCGTGGGCCAGCACGATACTAAATTCCAGCGTTACCGATGGAGGGCGCCACGAACTTTAAGGACATTTTCAGCCAGGTGTCCGGATACTTTTGTGTGTGCGAAATATCAATATGGACCGTAGTTCCAAGTTCACATTGAACTGTAGTTTCCCCTGGAAGTGTCTAAGCAAGTCAGTTCAAAGGTCGGTGGAAGGATAGGGCACCTCCAATGAGTCTATACCTAATAAATTTTAGATTTCTTTAAACAACGCTTGGTTTCAGCACAACTTTATCTTATTTGAAAGATCAGTCCGTTGATCTATCGTTTTGTATTCGGTACAAATGAACAAAGAATATACCGGTTTTACTACTACTACTACTACTACTACTACTACTACTATTACTACACGGTGCAGTCACTTTCAAATAACCACCGCTTATGCGGAAGAATTTCCGAAATGGCTAAGTTTGCGAACAGTTTGCGTGCGGTCGTGGTTAAAGTATACCGTGCATGGCGAAATGGCTCCATTCAAAACCGGCGCCGAGGCAATGGTGGTTAATCACGGGCCATAGCGACATGGGTGAAGGACAGCTGCCGAGACGCGTACAAGGAAATAGACACGTAACTGCTGAGAACCAACAACCCAGGGGTTACCAACACTGTCTCCTCAACGACCATTCAGCGAACTGTTCTGTGGTGGGACTTGGCAGCAGGCGCCTGGTTTATGCATCCACGTGACGAGACTGGAATTTGCACTAGACATCCACTGACTGGCGACAGGTGGCATTCTCAGATGCTCCATCGGACAGATAGCAAACACCTTGCAACTGTCGTCGGAAGACTCTATACCAGAGGATGGAGTGTTATAGTCTGAGGAATGTTTTCATGGATTTCTGGGGTGATCTGGAAGTCACAACGGATCAACACAAGTAAGCATGTATGTAAGCATGTATGTAAACATGCTGCATGTTTTTCCTCGGCTCGATGGCATGTAAGCAGCAGGACAATGCAACGTGTCACACAACTCTAGCGAACGGGCGTGGTTCGACGAACACCAGAATGAGTTTACCGTACTTCCCTAGCCACCAAACTCCCTGGGTTTAAACCCGATCGAGAATCTGTGTGACCACCTGAATCGGGCTGTTCTCATCAAGAATCCTCACCCGAGAGGCCTTGGGCAGCTGGGTACAGCACTGCACAGCTCGACAGATAAAGTCGGTACCTCCCAGAACCTCACTGATTCTTTTCCTGCACGTCTCGCAGCGATCCAAGACGCAAAAGTTGGTTATTAAGGCTTTTGACCGGTGGTCACATTGATCTGACTGGACAACCTATTACTATTATTAACCACCACCAGCAACAAAGTTATTAGAATGAGAGTATGTATATTTCTTATGTAGACAACTGCTACACCAAGAAGAAATGCAGATGATAAACGGGTATTCATTGGACAAATATATTATACTAGAACTGACATTTTCACGCAATTTCGGTGCATAGATCCTGAGAAATCAGTAAACAGAACAACCACCGCTGGCCGTGATAAAGGCCTTGATACGTCTGGCCATTGAGTCAAACAGAGCTTGGATGGCGTGAAGAGGTACAGCTGCCCATGCAGCTTCAACACCTTATCACAGTTCATCAAGAGTAGTGACTGGCGTATTGTGACGAGCCAGTTGCTCGGCGACAATTGACCAGACGTTTTCAATTGGTGAGAAATCTGGAGAATGCGCTGGCCAGGGCAGCAGTCGAACATTTTCTGTATCCAGAAAGGCCCGTACAGGACCTGCAACATGCGGTCGTGCATTATCCTGCTGAAATGTAGGGTTTCACAGGGATCGAATGAAGGGTAGAGCCACGGGTCGTAATACATCTGAAATGTAACGTCTACTGTTCAAAGTGCCGTCAATGCGAACAAGAGGTGACCGAGATGTGTAACCAATGGAATCCATCACGCCGGGTGATACGCCAGTATGGCGATGACGAATGCACGCTTCCAATGTGCGTTCACCGCGATGTCGCCAAACACGGATGCCACCATCATGATGCTGTAAACAGAACCTGGATTCATCCGAAAAAATGAGTTTTTGCCATTCGTGCACCCAGGTTCGACGCTGAGTACACCATCGCAGGCGCTCCTGTCTGTGATGCAGCGTCAAGGGTAACCGCAGCCGTGGTCTCCGAGCTGAAAGTCCCTGCTGCTGTAAACGTCGTGGAACTGTTCGTGCAGATGGTTGTTGTCTTGCAAACGTCCCCATCTGTTGACCCAGGGATCGAGACGTGGCTGCACGATCCGTTACAGCCATGCGGATAAGATGCCCGTCACCTGGACCGCTAGTGATACGAGGCTGCTGGGATCCAGCACGGCGTTCCGTATTACCCTCCTGAACCTATCGATTCCATATTCTGCCAACAGACATTGAATCTCGACCAACGCGAGCAGCAATGTCGCGATACGATAAACCGCAATGGCGATAGGCTACAATCCGACCTCTATCAAATTAGGAAACGTGATGGTAAGCATTTCTCCTCCTTCCACGAGGCATCACAACAACGTTTCAGCAGGCAACGCCGGTCAACTGCTGTTTGTGTATGAGAAATCGGCTGGAAACTTTCCTCATGTCACCACGTTGTAGGTGTCTCCACTGGCGCCAACCTTATATGAATGCTCTGAAAAGCTAATCATTTGCATTCACAGCATCTTCTTCCTAAGTCGGTTAAATTTCGCGTCTGTAGCACGTCATCTTCATGGTGTATCAATTTTAATGGCCAGTAGTGTACACGAAGGTTTTGGATGTGTAACTGAAAGATTATGGTGTTCGTTTCCTGCTGTAGTTTATGGAAACTAAGAGTCTGGACAGGAAATCAGACCCTTACGGGTGCATCCTTGAGGCGCAGCTTTCCTCGCGTGGACTGGAAGCATCACTACCGGGACGACCGCCTGCGCCGCATTCCTGCGAGGAGCTGCCGTCGCGTGCCGCCAAACGCTGGCCCGCCCTGGCCAATCGGGGAGCCGTGGATCCGCCGCCAACCGCTCGTTAAAACACGCTGGCTAAATTACCGCTGCTGCCGCTGTCACGACACGGCACAACGGTCGTCGACGGCTCTCTCTTTCCTATTTTTGAAACAGTCGAAATTGCCGTTACATTTTTTCTTTACCTGTAGGGGTTGGTCAGAAGCAATAACTGTCCTCAAGACAGCCTTGCACAACATATTTCAGCTCGGCTTGTGCGAAGCCGGCGTGTAGCTGTAATTATGTTCCTGTCAGCCGACGATTCTCCAGCCAGTGCCTGACCCAGCAGGTCTATTGTTTCACGATATCGTACTCACATTCTACACGAGAAGTATGCTGTAAATCTGACCGATCGGTTCAAGGCGCTTCAGTCTGAAACCGCGCGACCGCTACGGTCGCAGGTTCGAATCCTGCCTCGGGCATGGATGTGTGTGATGTCCTTAGGTTAGTTACGTTTAAGTAGTTCTAAGTTCTAGGGGACTGATGACCTCAGATGTTATGTCCCATAGTGCTCAGAGCCATTTGAACCCGTAATGCTGGAAATCAGATGGGTCGGGTAACTATGAAGAAGTACTGAATCAAATAAGGGAGAAAAGGAATCTTGAAAGGACACATCCTTAGGCACCAGGGAACTGTCACTTTGGTAACAGAGGGAAGTTTTGAGGAGGGCGCGAGGGTTAAAACAATAAGACGGAGACCAAGGATAACTACAGTAAGCAGACTTAAGCTGATGTCGGTTGCAGTGGTTACACAGAGGTGAAGAGGCTTGCACAGATTGAAGACCTCTGACTGAAGATTTCTGACTGAAGACTAGAGCAACAACAACAACAACAATAACAATGACAACTCTCATTTACGAAGAGCAAGGTTAAGACTTACGTCCGACAAAACTCAGGTTTTTTTGCGATTTAAAAAGAGTAAGAATGGCGGTACAACCCGTCACCACGCAACCTGCAAACTGAAATTGCCGCGGCTGAGCAACGCGTGACTGTAACCAGTGCCCGGGCCGCCGTAAGGGTGGTGGCGCTGTATCGCGACCTGGAGCAGCGTCGGTTGGACAGGCCTTCTTGGTGTGTGGAGTGGATTGAAAACATCGCTTAAGCCGTCGGCACACGGACCGTGCTGTCGAACGTTAACGTTGAGCGTGCCAAGTTCAACGTGCTGCTGAACGCTCAGGAACGGTGCGACTTGTGCATACGGTACGTGGGCCCCAACGTGGTATACGCGATCGCAACGCACGCCAGCGGCAGTTGAGAGATGTTTCTAGTTCGTAAATAACACAGTTTACTCAACGGGCGCGCGTAAAATTCCCACGTTAGCTCTATTAAAACGCACATTTCCTCCATCGTCCACGAAACGGAAAGTACCATGTCCAATTAATAAGGACACTGGCTTATAAAAGTTCCATTACAAACAGTGCGGTACAAATTTGGAATACTTCTCCGCTTAAAATAAACATTATTTCATCATTGCCACATTTTAGTAAAACCCCAAGGTCAGTCTTACTTGATCACTGTTCCTACCCAGTAGCAGAATCTTTGCAACATGTGAATTACGAAGCGTAAAAGAAAAAGGAGCAAAATATCTTTATACATGTAGCGAAAGCTGTCCTGTAGGTTAAGCCAATCGAACAAAGTCACCCCTCAAAAAAAGGTGAACTTATATTTACATAACATAAAATATTATAGTATATACTTATATTAAACTAATAATAAAGCATGAGGACCTGATAAAAACGAGAATGTTAGGAAAACCGCCCCATCCAACAACTCTATATAGGACAGTGACGCTACTCACTACGTTTTTTTGTTTGCTCGTTGTTGATCGTCGGGTTTGGTCGTTGCGGACGTCACGTGACATCCGTTAAAGTTTTTTTTTTTTTTAATTTGGAAGTGTGGAGTCGTGGACCACTGCCGAAACATACTACATCATATGGATCAGTGACGCAACTCACTTCGCTTTTTCTTTTCTTTTTTTAATCTCATTTTGTTCGTTTTCGATCGTTGTATCTGCTCGGTGCGGACGTTGCAAGATATCCGTCTCAGTTTGTCGTTGATCCATTAACTCAATTTTTTTTACTACTGAGGGCAGTAAACCCTCTGACCGAACACGCTGAGTCACCGTGCCGGCATCGCTCAGCTACCGTGCCGGCAATGCTAAACCAACAACACAACCCTTACATGCCTTTATATTAACCCTTGCTGAAAACCTTAATCGTAGATATGTTACTAATTGAAATTTAACTGTAACAAATTGTACCAAGAACTATGCGTTTTGGGTCGCTCTTCAGAGTGTCGCTGCCTTCAAGTAGCCTGCTCTCATAATACGCAAGGTACAGTAATTCTTTGCCCACGAATATGATGTTTCTCATTATTTTATTGGAACGAACCACAAAGTTAACAACGGGGTTTTCAGTGATTCTCAATTTGCTGGTGCTCAGAAACGGCATATATACATATAGGCTTGAAATGAATGCCAACATGACGCCTCACAAACTGTGCACTGAAGGGAGACGGCGTGCGTGTGACGTAAGTGACGTTGTGCGATCTCATTGGTCAACGCTCAGACGCACGCTCAGAATATCTGACATGCCAGATACTGCTCTGCACGTTCGGAAAGAGTCCCGAACGTGCTATTCGACGTCAGAAACTTGGCACGCTCAACATTCGGATACACGGTCCGTGTGGCGACGGCTTTAGGAGACGGAGGTGTTGCGGAGACAGCAGCGACGAGGTGCGTCTCATCGGCGGTGCTGGGGGCCGCTTGAATTTGTAGCTTGCGTCATTACCCTTATACGAAGAACAAGCAGTAGGAATGTTCGTGAGGTCTGCTGTGACTAGCTGCTAAAGGTTTTTTGGTCTGTAGGCAGGCAGGCAGCAACTGTAGAGTTAAAACCGACGTGCGGTGGTCGTTCCTGCAAGTGGGCCTGTGATAGCCGCGGGTATTTTTATCTTAAGATTGTCTGTGTTTTGTTTGTGTGTGACGGCATTTGCCCACAACTCGTTTCTTGATAACAACAGTAACTGGATCTGACCCGAAACACTAGTTGTCTTGGAATTAAAAATTTGGACTGGTTCATAGTAACTGAAGTTACGCTACCAATATTGGTACGCACCATGTGCCTTGAACTAACTGGTTGTGACTGAAGCTGGTGGGTGACCAGCAGTTGTGTTTCGAAAAATTGGTGCTTGTCTTAGTAGCTGAAATGTTACGTCAACGGTTTTGAATGGGCACATTCAGTGCCGGTTTGATGTTAACTGAAGCTCGAAGTTTACCAAAGCTGTGCTTGAATTATTTCGGCTGACGCTCTTGTTTTTAAACGACTGTGTTTTACGTAAGAATTTTGGGTCGCCTCCATCAGTTCCAGTTCATGTTAATTGAGTCTGGAGCTTCTCCAGCGGTTGTTTTACACTGAATTGTATTTGTGCCTTGAAATTTTCTTGTTACAGTGTTGCACCTGTTTGAACAAGAGGGTGGACGTATTGTGAGCACTCGCATTTGTGAGTGGGACTGGGCCTCACCCTGTGAAAGTCGATAGTCGATTTTTTTCCTTCGATGGCCTTTTCGGAAATAAAGATGTTTCTGAAATGTGTGCTTGTCTCTCAGCTCAGTAACATCTTTCCTTCAAGACCCTTCCGCTACAGTAAGTGACAGAAATGAGGACTGGTTTCTTCTGGTGGACGACAACCGAGTCATACGCCTATCCTTGTCCAGCCAATGTATGCCCATCAGTTGTAATGAGTGAAGTATTACATCAGTCCTTTTTCTCCAGTGTTGACAGTGAATCCTCATGACATTTTATTACAAGTTACCAACGATCGTGATCTCCCTCCATGTACCCAACTGTTCAGTTATCTTTCTTCCAGGAGGTGTTTGAGCTTCCGTTCTCTCTTGGATGATTGTCTGATGTAAGATGTCTTCTTTTCTCCAAGTTACTCGTCCAACTAACTTAAGGATTCCGTGATGGTATACTGTCCCCACATGAAAATATTCTTTTCGTCTATATTGCAGAACAGATTTACTGCCGTTCATTGACTATTTTTCAGCTCGTCCCATCTTCCGATGCAAACCTGTGAACTCAAACATGGGCCGTGTTAAAATTTATGACAGTGTGCGAAGTCAACAAGACGTCGTTTCCCTTACTCATGTGCTATGCCACGTCCTCAACTCTGTATGTTTGGGTTAAAAGGTTTGCGTTACACGATAACATGAGCCTAACTATGCAATGACTGAACTACAACAAATTTATTAATAACTTGAATACACGTATTAATGTTGCACAATAATGTTTATTTAATAGTTCACTATCAACCTGGTTTCGGGTTCCTTATCCATCGTCAGATAACTTAAACAGACAGACCACACAACTTCAGCGAGAGTTCATAGCCGTACAAAGATTGTTACAAAAAGATATGTGATAGTTTACGACCATATCGATAAAAAACACAACCGTAATATAATACCCAAAGAGACTCTGTGCAAAGAAATCTTTTATTGCAGTACATTCATAGATTAAAAGTATACGAATGTATAATCAAAAAATGTTGTACAAGTGAGTAGTGCCACAGACTACTACATTATATGGACAAACTGGTCAATGTTATGAACAGGACGAAAAAAGGAAAAGGGGGCGGGACGCAGAGGCGAAAATGGAGTAAAGGTGTGTAATGGAACTTTGTTCATTAAGGTTAAGTACCAGGTCAGCATGCTTTGACTGGTGTTTACTAATTGCCAGATTTTCGAGTAACGTTAGTTTTCCGTCTTTAGTTCCTCTATGGAGAACATCTGAGCATAAATGGAGTTGGAGACTGAAAAAGAAAGATTCTATCTTCGCTGAAACTGCTCTGAATGAATATCGTTGACAGGATATTAAATGAAACGTTCTCCATAGAGAAGCTAAAAGCAGGAAACTAACATCACTTCGAAAACAGCACTAGTACACTGTCTACTAGCAGTGTAATGTTAATTGCATCTCTGATTCGATAACGAATAAAGCTGATAATCCTATTCATTTAGAAGTTAAATAAATTATTCGCCATCGTACATGTGTAACCCACTAGTTCACCGTCCGTTCCTTCCGAGGTACGGCCAGCTTACGTCGTTATTCTATTCAGTTCGATCGCGGACAGAAATCTCGAATTCATGTGCGATTACCATCCGTGAATTTTAACTCTAAAAGTAAGTTTTACTTTTTGCAAAGATGCTGAAGGCAGAGGTAAGAAGAGGAAAAAATATCAACGGTTTCAAAAAAGTCGAACTTGTAAATACATCGTATGTTTAGGTAGTAGAATTTTACGTGGCTCCTATTAGGAAAAAGAATTTAATGAACATGTGGGTCTAGTTTTTGAGGCAAACAGCTGTTGCTGAAGGAGGAGTGCTCGCATGCCTCAGGTGTGAGGTGTTGTTAACACCAGTGCAGCAGCTTTTCCAACCTGTCTGATTGCCGCTACATTCAAGTAACTCTCTGCACGCGACTGTCAAACACCACAAATAACGTATCTGTATATATGTCTCTTCTTCCGCTTAGTTTTGTTGCACTGCACACAAAAACAATTTCCTTTTAATTTTATATATTCATATATTTTAAAAAGTTTGTTTGCGTGGCCATCCTCCGCAGCAAGCACAAAAATAATTGCTCTGCAAGTTAATTTGCAGCAAGAAAAGTCAGTTTTATTTACAAAAGTATTTATGTATTTTATTTTTTCGAATACAACTGGTTCTGCGCCAGTATTAATTTCACCAACCGAGCACAGTATATGCCCGTAAGTCACTTCTCTTCAGAGTAAAACCTACAATAAACGTTTTTGCATCGTGGTCTTTGCCAATCTCACCGAACTGTTTATGTGAGGGTATAACATCGCACCTAGCAAAAACATCTACAGTACACGCTGCTTTTGATTGATAATGAGTAAAACAGGCTTTTTACTTGAGGCATATTTGTAGAATAAATCTCCATTTGTTCATGAAATTAGTCAAAATTCATTATTTTCAAGTCCATTTCCATAATGTCTCATTTTCCGGTAAACCAATTATCGACATGTGAGAGCCCAGGTTCTAATATAAGACTGACACTAACATTGTCTCGTTAGTTGAGTGTAAAGTGTTGCGGTTGGTTACTTACAAACAGATACTTTCCAAGAATAACATTCGGTACTTGCGGGAATACGACTGTACCAGCGTCGAGCCTGTATCACTGCCGTATGATTCGTTGCGTGAGGGTTCTGACACGTGCGAGCACGCAGCCCAAGTGCTACTGACGTAGACACGAAGTCTTGGAGGGTTCTGTCCCACGCTGTCCACGTGCCGTGGACAACCTGGCTGTCGGAAGCCGTATGTTGCCATCTTTAGTGAACTACTGATAAGTTTGAGCGGCTAACAGCCGGGAGCGACAGACAGCTACTTTTTTTAGTACAGACATATGAGGCCGTAGGGACTACAAGCGACAGACAGACAGCGGTTTGAGGGACGTGACAACAAAGGAACAAGTCATCGTTACCCGCGTCTAGGGCACGTGCAGCCGACCAAGTGCCGACGTGCGCCGTTTTCAATCCACTTACACTGACAGCGCCTAAAGTTATGCCACATACTCTTACGGGAACTTTGCCTCAACAGAGATTTTCGTATCCTTTTTTTGTTTCGTGTTGGACGTTGACATCAAACCGGCGATCGGGGGGAGTTCTATTGTGTGGGTGGCGCGTGACTCGGCGTTCCAAAAAGACACGTGATTGTCAGTCGACGCACTTGACAGGTCCTCTATGGCTACACTAAAGAATGGAAGAGGAGGAACAGGGTAAAAAGTTGTGTTGTTCTCAAGCGGTCATGTTGAAGAGCTGCATCTCACTTCCGCTTATCTCTTGTGGCAATATACAGTAATACGTCTCGGTACAGGACGTAATAACGAGTCTTTGTCATCAATCCAGTAATTGTTTTTGTTTTAAATAATTTGATCGTTACACATAGTATGTCGAAGTGTAATACTTAGCTGAGTTATAGCCTTCGCAGAAGAAAATAGCAATGTTTTTTGGATATGCATTCCACAATAAATTAGTGCCGTAGAATATTAAGGCACTAAACATGGATATGGGAGCTGCGGACGTCAAATCCTTGTCCAGTCAGTCAGATTATCCGTAATTTTCTATTAACAATACCGGGATTGTATCATTAAAAATGGCCGAATAACTTTGTCAAATACACGCTATCCGAGTTTTTTGTAACAAAATCGTCGTCAGTAGGTCGTTAAACCCCAATCTTCTGCTTTCGATATGAATATCTTTGGAAATGAAGGATATATAACACACCTATAATCGTGGGTGCAGTTTTACTACTGCCTTTTAGGCGTGTTGGAGATACTTTTATTTCCGTCATGATAACGTATACAACTTAATTCATCACATTCCACATCAGTCGGCCACTAGTGTAAGAGTAAAACCATATCTGGACAAGGAAAACGTCTAGTAGTAAATAATAGAAAGCGCGCAAAAAACAAACAAAAAGTATGGAAATAAGTTCTTTTCAGTTTAGTAGACTAAAATAATAAGCTAGTGACTGGCTCTGAGCACTATGGGACTTAACATCTCAGGTCATCAGTCCCCTAGAACTTAAACCTAACTAACCTAAGGGCATCACACACAACCATGCCCGAGGCAGGATTCGAACCTGCTACCGTAGCGGTCGCGCGGTTCCAGACTGAAGCGCCTAGAACCGCTCGGCCACACTGGCCGGCTAAGCTAGTGACTGCCAGAATACAAAATACCTATCGATGATGTAGTTCATCTATGTTTGTACACAACAAACGACAGAATAGAATGTCAGTAAAGCACACTCCAACCGCAGATGCAGTCGCAGGAGTTTGAAATTCTGTAATTTTAGTGACATACGCAGAAAGCGAGTTATATGTGGGAGTCATTAGTATGTTTCTTCATTCGTCTTGGTAGTCCTTACTGAGATTTAAGGGCTAAGTTTTCAGGTAATGTAAAAGAGCGTTTGGCGTCATTGGCCGGGAGGCGCCTTGCGGGGCAGGTCCGGCCGCCTTGGTGCAGGTCTTATTGCATTCGACGCGACATTGGGCGACCTGCGCGCCGGATGGGGATGAAATGATGATGAAGACAGCACAACACCCAGTCCCTGAGCGGAGAAAATCCCCAACCGAGTCGGGAATCGAACCCGGGCCCGTAGGACGGCAATCTCCGTCACGCTGACCACTCAGCTATCGGGGCGAACAGGTCTTTAGGTGATTTACACCATGTATTAATTAAAAAAAACATTAATTTAAAAACACACACACACACGGAGAGGGAGAGGGTGAGGTCATATTAGTCCAGAGATATGCTAAAACAGTTCCAATCCTCAAAGGAGGAAATAAATGATGTAAAAACAAAGATGACAGATTCTGTACAGTCCCCTTCGTGCACGAAATGCCTTCCAAAAGGTTCCCCAATTTGTTTGTGCATCTGCCTTCCCAACAACTAGATTTATGTGGCTGTCCCATTTCAGTCGGTCCACTTGGAGTGCCTCACATGTTTGACGTCTGCAGCGATGACATATCGACGATGTCATAACTGAACATTATGGGGTAACAGAGTCGACAGTGACAGGTGGCGGCAGCAGAGTACTAAAGATTAAAAGCCGTGGCACCACCTTCGGCAGAAAAGCTTGCCAAATTCCTTCGCTCGCGAGTGTCGCAGTTCTGCCCGGAGGCAAATAAAAGTTCTCCGAAGAAGTCGGTCGCACGGACGGGAATAGTGCGTCGTTTATTTATTTGTGTTCTTTAAATAATGTAGGGCGTAGGTGGCTTCGAGCGACAGCCAATTACAGCGCGCGGGCTTCCCTCTATTCTGGCGGGGCGGAGTTATTCGCAGCGCAGCGCGCGGCCTTCGCTGCCGACCCACAGCTGGTCAGCTGGCGGTCGGCCAGCGGCAGACACGTGTCCGGGGCCGTCACAGAGCCACGCTCCTGCAGGCACGTCAGCCGACTCCACGATTGAGACTCTGAGATCAAAAACTGAACATCATTTTTGATGCACACGAGTTACTACTGAAGTTGTTACACTACGATGGAGACTGTGGGAATTTTCGAAGCAATTAAGTTTGTATCTTGTATCTTCAACTTCCTTCTTACAGGTATTAACCGGGTCCGGAGTGTTCTTAAAAGTATTCAACACCGAACATGGTATAAAACAACCAACCATTATATTTTAGATGTCGTACTTGAATATATTCGCTGTAAACTGAGGGGCAGACAATCATTCCACTGTGGGTACGTTCCTACGATGGCATCCGCTATAATGAGGCACGTCTTAGCAAAGCAAACTGCATCTACAGCAACTGTTCTCTATTCGAAGCTGCCGTGTAAACACTACTTGCGTGAAGTCACGAGCCACGGAAAACAAGTGGCAAGAGATGTGGAATGTAGACACAAAGGAATTAAATACATTAGATGCCAGTGGGCACTGATTTATATTAATGGGGCAAGTTAAAATTTGTGCCGCTCCGGGATTCGAACCTAGGTCTCCTACTTACTAGACAGATGTGGTGAGCATTTTTTTTTATTGTCCTTTGTCTTAGGTCGTAGCGGACGTCAGATGACATCTGTTGAAGTTCGTTGTTGATACCTTCACTCAGGTTTTTTTTATTACAGAGGCCAGGCAGCTCTCTGACCCAACACGCTGAGCTGCCGTACCGGCATCCGCTGAGCCATTCAGACACAGTGGTCACCATAACCACACGGATTACCTTAGCCTGGCATCCATCAGACCAAAAATTCTCATCTTATACCACGCATTACTGATTAGCCTCATTACTCGAGGCATCTCGCCGATTCCCGTAAGAGTTTGAGGTTGGTGTGCATCTGCTTTGAAGGAATCATTGGCGGTCATCGCCTTAATTATACATCTGGAATGTGTCCCAGCAAACGAAAGGTGCTGCGTGCTGTTGACAAGGGATTTCAGATCGATTCCGTATCCCTGGTTTTCCGAAAGGCTGTTGACACTGTACCACACAAGCGGCCCCTAGTGAAATTGCTTGCTTATGGAATATCGTCTCAGTTATGAGACTGGATTTGGGATTTCCTGTTCAAAAATGGTTCAAATGGCTCTGAGCACTATGGGACTTAACATCTATGGTCATCAGTCCCTTAGAACTTAGAACTACTTAAACCTAACTAACCTAAGGCATCACACACATCCATGCCCGAGGCAGGATTCGAACCTGCGACCGTAGCGGTCACGCGGTTCCAGGCTGAAGCGCCCAGAACCGCACGGCCACACCGGCCGGCGGGGATTTCCTGTCAGAGAGGTCACAGTTCGTAGTAATTGACTGAAAGTCATCGAGTAAAACAGAAGTAATTATGGCGTTCCCCAAGGTAGTGTTATAGGCCCTTTGCCGTTCCTTATCTATATAAACGATTTGGGAGGCAATCTGAGCAGCCGTCTCCGGTTCTTTGCAAATGACGCTGTCGTTTATCGACTAATAAAGTCATCAGAAGACCAAAACAAAATGCAAAACGATTTAGAAAAGGTATCTCAATGGTGCGAAAAGTGGCAGTTGACCCTAAATAACGAAAAGTTTGAGGTCATCCACATGAGTGCTAAAAGGAATTCGTTAAACTTCGGTTACACGATAAATCAGTCTAATCTAAAAGCAGTAAATTCAACTAAATACCTAGGAATTACAATTACGAACAACGTAAATTGGAAAGAACACACATAAAATATTGTGGGGAAGGCTAACCAAAGGCTGCGTTTTATTGGCAGGACACTTAGAAAATGTAACTGACCTACTAAGGAGACTGCCTACACTACGCTTGTCCGTCCACTTTTAGAATATCAGGTAGGACTGACAGAGTACACCGAAAAAGTTCAAAGAAAGGCAGCACGTTTTGTACTATCGCGAAATATGGGAGAGAGAGTGACAGAAATGATACTGGATTTGGGCTGGAAATCATTAAAAGAAACGCGTTTTTCGTTGCGACGGAATCTTCTCACGAAATTCCAATCGCCAACTTTCTCCTCTGAATGCGAAAATATTTTGTTGACACCGACCTACCTAGTGCGGAACGATCACCACGATAAAATAAGGGAAATCAGAGCTCGCACGGAAAGATGTGTGTTCATTCTTTCCGCGCGCTATACGAGATTGGAATAATAGAGAATTGTGAAGGTGGTTCGACGAAGCCTCTGCCAGGAACTTAAATGTGAATTGCAGAGTATCCATGTAGATGTAGATGTAGGTGGGTATTATGCGGTATTACAACCTCAAATTCCTACAAGGTCGCGGTTTACGAGGACACATTTGGAGCGATCTACAATTTCCCCCAGCATGCGACTTCGCTTTAATCAAGTCTCGTTTCCTGTACATCGGTAGATCATCAACATTTACGATTATCCTGCATTTGCCTGTGATTATGAGCCAATGTAAACCATATCTCGTTTTCATGTTCCAAACTTGACAATGAACTTTCGGGATTTCTGAAGACTTCTATCAGTGCCTTCTCTTTTGGTTTCAAAAGACATTCGCCTGTATAAAGTGACTGGTGTGAAATATTATGGGACTTAACTGCTAAGGCCATCAGTCCCGAAGCTTACACACTATTTAACCTAAATTATCCGAAGGACAAATAAACAGACTCATGCCCGAGGGAGGACTGGAACCTACGCCGGGACCAGCGGCACAGTCCACGACTGCAGCGCCCCAGACCGCTCGGCTAATATCGCGCGGTATAAAGTAACTCAATTTTCTTAAGAGCGCAGGGAAAACTATGTAGCATTCATATTTTCATGTATCTGTACCATGTTTTATTAAATCCAAGCGGTAGACTGAATTTATAAAAAAAATAAATATGTCTAGTTCACTTATCATTATATTTGTTAAACTGTTGTGGGAAAAACTTGACGGCTTGATTTTTCAAATCTGTACATACGCATTTATGTATTTTCTCTGTACAATTAGGTATTCTATGTAAACATGTGTTCTCGATGGCTAAATCGAGTACAAACTCAAGAGGCCAAATAATAATAATAATAATAATAATAATAATAATAATAATAATAATAATAATAATAATGTCTTGTGACGAGGGCCTCCCGTAGGGTACACCGCTCGCCTGGTGCAAGTCTTTCGATGTGACGCCCGGGAATCGAACCGGGGCCCTTAGGATTGTCAGTCTATGGCGCTGACCACTTTTTTCCCCTTATTTAATCTCATTTTGTTCGTTTTCGTTCGTTGTATTTGCTCGGTGCGGACGTCGCGAGACACCCGTTTATGTTCGTCGTTGACCATTTAACTCAGTTTTTTTCTTTCTTTTTTTTTTTATTACAGGGGGCAGCTAACCCTCTGACCGAACACGCTGAGCTACCGTGCCGGCAGACCAAATAAAACGAAAAAACAGCTGTTAGGTTTTCGTTTGTTATGTCATATTACTATGCACATGTAAGACGCGGTTAGTTGCTTTTCTGGTGTCTCAGCTTTCTTGGTCCACCAAAAACTTTTCTCCTTTGGTCGATAGTTCATTATTTGGATACTTATTTCCTTTTTTCTCGTGGTCTCTTGCTGCAATTCTACTCTTCTCAGTGTTTTCGTTAATTCTTTTCTGTTTGCGCTGTATTCCTCGAATTATCATCACCATTTTCGTGTATATTATTCTGTACAGTTCAGCAGAAAGTATCACTTTACCTGTCCGGGGCGCTGCTACCGAGCTCACGCCTGCCCCTTAAAACCCACGTACGGCGAGACTGGGCGCGTGCAGTGCATTCTTATCCGGGCCGCAGTTAAAATATTCGTCCCGCGCCAGGGATAAACACGTGTTCACGTCTCCGGAGTAGGAACAATAAACAGCAGGGCAGGGCGCGGGGAGTGGCGGAGATGCGGCCCCGGATAAACACGGGGCTTCCGGCCGTAACCCGAGCGGCAGGGGAGTGCGCGCTAGGCCGCGGCGGGATAGCACGGGATGGGATTGCTGGCTGCCGGCCACCTCGGCTAATGGCACTCCGGGTACACAGCGCGGTGGGCGGGGCAGAGCGCCACAGGCCGATGACCTCGGCGGGCGCTCCAGCCGCCGCTGACCATCACCCTCGCCCCGTCCCAGGCCCCCACAACCGCACGAGTGGTCGACTGTGAAGAGCGGACAAATTGAATAGCTGACTGGCGGTAGCTTTTGGTTATAAAATGCCTTCCCTTGGCAAACATAATGCCTCATTTAAATACGTTACTACAATATACTTTTTAATTTATGAACAAACAGCAACTAGTCACTGTTTATGAATTTATCTTACGTACTACAAGGAATCTGCCGTAGCTAAAAGTTATGGACTGGACCCCTAGCAATTTTCGTAGTTCATTTACGATAGATGTACGCAAAATGCATCAAATTACTCGAAGATTTGCCCACTATATTAATAGATATTTTCTGACTCTACCTTGCTTTAGATTTTATGACGAGAAATACGTCATATACGGCATAGTGCTTTGGCAACTCACGACCAAATTATCAAGTTTCAACCTAACCTAGACCATGAAAACACTACCGATCAGCCAACTTTCTTCAAAATAATCAGAAAATATAAAATGGTTTTCTGTCGGTCGGAAATCTTGCCTCCTGACAGCGTGTAACCATTTTTGTAACAGCTGTGGTTTTGAGAAAGGAAACCTGCAAATAGATGCACAGACATTATGCTAATACCGTATTACAAAAACATTTATTAAGCAAGTGCACCGACATACAAAACAACTTAAAATATCCACATACCTGTGAAATGTAATATTCGTTCCTTTCTCGAATTTATTTGTACAATTAATCGCTGCACAACTCTTCACCATTGTACTTCTTTTCATTGGAACGTACAGACAGTAGAATTACGAGTAACAAATACTGTATGTACGCCCCAACAAATATACAACGTTGAATCAGGGTCTTCGTAAACAACAATACTACACAACACATCAGACTACAACCACTATAATGGCGTCCAGCCGAAGGTTCTAATTATCCCGCGACTGCAGCGCCATCAGTGAGTCTAGTTATTTTTTACAAGGTCTTTGCCCCGTCCCCAGTAATACCGCAGGTGCGCAGCGCTCGTCACCAAAGCACGCGTGCGCAGCTGACATCGCTTACTTTTTTACAGCCTTACTCCAAGTATGTCATTATTCCAAATATTAATCAAAATTACAAAAACACAGTCGCCAGTATCTTTTTGTGGATAACATGACACGATTTTCTTTTGATTAGTGTTATTTACACTACTGGCCATTAAAATTGCTACACCAAGAAGAAATGCAGATGATGAACGGGTATTCATTGGACAAATATATTGTACTAGATCTGACATGTGATAACATTTTCACGCAATTTCGGTGCATAGATCCTGAGAAATCACTACCCAGAACAACCACCTCTGGCCGCAATAACGGCCTTGGTACGCCTGGGCATTGAGTCAAACAGAGCTTGGATGGCGTGTACAGATACAGCTGCCCATGCAGCTTCAACACGATACCACAGTTCATCAAGAGTAGTGACTGGCGTATTGTGACGAGCCAGTTGTTACTCGGCCACCATTGACCAGACGTTTTCAATTGGTGAGAGATCTGGCGAATGTGCTGGCCTGGGAAACAGTCTGTATCCCGAAAGGTCTGCAACATGCGGTCGTGCATTATCCTGCTGAAATGTATGGTTTCGCAGGGATCGAATGAAGGGTAGAGCCACGGGTCGTACCACACCTGAAATGTAATGTCTACTGTTCAAAGTGCCGTCAATGCGAACAAAAGGTGATCGAGACGTGTAACCAATGGCACCCAAACCATCACGACGGGTGATACGCCAGTATGGCGATGACGAATACACGCTTCTAATGTGCGTTCACCGCGATGTCGCCAAACACGGATGCGACCATCATGATGCTGTAAACAGAACCTGGATTCATCCGAAAAAATGACGTTTTGCCATCCGTGCACCCAGGCTCGTCCTCGAGTACACCATCGCAGGCGCTCCTGTCTGTGATGCAGCGTCAAGGGTAACCGCAGCCATGATCTCCGAGCTGATAGTCCATGCTGCTGCAAACGTCGTCGAACTGTTGGTGCAGATGGTTGTTGTCTTGAAAACGTCGCCATCTGTTGACTCTGGAATCGAGACGTGGCTGCACGATCCGTTACAGCCATGCGGATAAGATGCCTGTCACCTCGACTGCTAGTGATACGAGGCCGTCGGGATCCAGCACGGCGTTCCGTATTACCCTCCTGAAACCACAGATTCCATATTCTGCTAACATTCATTGGATCTCGACCAAAACGAGCAGCAATGTCGCGATACGATAAACCGCAATCGCGACAGGCTACAATCCGACCTTTATAAAAGTCGGAAACGTGATGGTACGCATTTCTCCTCCTTACACGAGGCATCACAACAACGTTTCACCAGGCAACGCCGACCAACTGCTGTTTGTGTATGAGAAATCGATGGAAACTTTCCTCATGTCAGCACGTTGTAGGTGTCGCCACCGGCGCGAACCTCGTGTGAATGCTCTGAAAAGCTAATCATTTACGTATCACAGCATCTTCTTCTTGTCGGTTACATTTCGCGTCTGTAGCGCGTCATCTTCGTGGTGTAGGAATTCTAATGGCCAGTAGTGTAGTTTTTACGGTTCCATACATCAGTCGTTAAAAACGAAACCTTTAGAGGATTACTTTGTTGGCCGTCCGTCTCTTTGTCTATCCGATTGTTAAGACCCCTTTTTCGTAGGAACGCATAGACACAACGAGTTGAAATCTCTGTCGCATACTAAGGTCTGCGGCCCCTTGGCGATGTAAGAAATTTCTGGAAATTTGTGGTAAGGTACTATGGGACCAAACTGCTGAGGTCTTCGGTCTCTAGGCCTACACACTACTTAAAGTAACTTAAGCTAAGGACAACACACACACCCATGCCGGAGGGAGGACTCGAACACCCGATTGGGGGGGGGGGGGAGCCGCGCGAACCGTGACAACGCGCCTGAGACCGCGCGGCTACCCCGCGCAGCGGCGATGTAAGAAATTTAAGCTTCTAAGTCAGTGCAACCAAAACATACGGCTATTTAAGTCACACATTTTGATACTCGCAAACTCACTCATCAAAACATTTTGGGTACTTCTCGTTGACTTAGATTCGTGAATTTGGCAAGAAGCACCGTGTCGAGGTACAAATAAAAGGAAAATATCCAAATATTCTTAAAATGTAATTATATCACATAAAAAATATTTATTGTCATTACAAGTTTACACTGCATTCGTAGTCTGTCAAAAATCTCAGGAACTGTAGCGATTTTGATCTGGTTTTCTGTAATAAGCAGCGCCAGTTACGAGGAAGGTTTGTGTATGTAATTTACAAATATTTCGTGGTAATTGTCTGAGCTACAATGAAATGAAGTCCCCTTCTGTTCTGAAAACGATGTCTTAGGCATCTAGCGGTGTCAGCCATGAGACAGCCCGATTACTGTGCTGATAGTATGTGTCTGCGACATGCGTAGCATCTGAAATGTTTCGTAGCAAACTAATATTGGGAACTGATGAGGATTATAGTTCCAGTGCTTGTGACGAAGTTCCGTTATCCCATTAAATCTCCACTTAAGCTTTCCACTGAACAATTCGATATCTGCACAAGGTAGTCCTACGGCCCAATGTACCATTTTCTTCTCTGGAGATTTCCGTCAAATCTTACCAGTAATCGCAACAGAGACGATAGCAGACGAAGCCAAAGCATCTGCAATTGCCAGTTAGCGTAACATGTTACTACCACTCCGAAATTAATAAAATAAATGAATTAATACCCCACACACATAAATTTAAAATTAAAAAATTCTCGAAAGCCTTGGAATCCGTGGGACCGATATCATGCATGTATCGGTATCAAAAACAGAAAAAAATCGTCCGAATTCTCGATTCCCGTGATGGATGAACTTTCAACATACTTTGCTGAATTCTGCGCGTATGATACGTCACGCAGTCTTACGCACTTTTTAAGTGATGCAGCATGTGAACAGGAGTCATTAAACATGGTAGACTGTTCCAAGCTTTGAGTGTACATATTGATAAAAACTTTAACTGGGAGAAAAAGTTATTACTGAACTGCTCATTCAATTACGTTCAGCTACTATTGCACTTCGTATAACTGCTACTAAGAAACAAAATAATCAATCTTATGAGATATTATACAAATATCCGTTTAACAACCTCTAATGAAATAATTTTTGGTTTAACTTTTACCTTAAAAAGAAAGTATTGTTTTATAAAAGCGAGCAGTAAGAATAATAAGTGGTGTTCACCCACGGACTTCACGTGGGCACCTCTACAAGGAGTTACGTACTCTGGCTGCACCATCACAATACATATATTCACTAATGAAATTCCTCATAAATAATCCATCACAATTTGAAAAGAACACTGATGTCAATAGCTGCCACAACAGTGGGAAAAATTACCTTCATTACCCACTATTAAAGCTGTCAGTGGCTCAGAAAGAAGTTCAATGTGCAGCAACAAAAATTTTTGTTCATTGGCCCAGTAACATAAAATATCTGACAGGTAGCAACACAAGTTTTAAATCTAATCTAAAATTTTTTCTTCTAGACAGCTTCTGTCCATAGGCGAAATTTTTACATAAAAGCTAATAGCCAGTTAAAAACACAATTTTTAATTTTGTTGGCGTGAGTAAGACTAAAAAATAGTATGTTCATTCGTACTGACACTAATCACGTAACATATCCTGTAAACTGGCTTGTTCCACATAATTTCGATAACATCATCATACAAATGATGTGTGGTACACTTAACTAACTAATAATGTCTCGTTGGCAATAAAATATAAAATCCAGCACAGCGATCACGTTTGGTGTGTCCACTGTTCTCCTGTATTTCAATAAATAAAAATTCCTTACAAATGCGTCTAATGAAGATTAGATGAAGGAGATTTCTAGAAAATGTGACGAATGCCGGAGTGAAGAAACAAGTGAATGGTGTTTGAGGCAGTTGCAGTACATGAAGGTAAGCACTCGATAGTTATCGCACCAAGCATGAAAACGAAGCGACCATAACGTCATCAGCTGTACCACGCTATGATCAAAAGATGGGTTTCCTCGAACGCCAGAACATTTCCATGGCGGCTCTTAATAAAGACTAAGCGCATGAAAGGTGAACAACGAACGCTGCCAAGGAGTGACTAAGAGAATTAGCATACGAGTGACCTCACAGCGAGCTCGACGGCATACTTTAAGAGGGAAAAGTGCGCACGGCGAGCCAAGCTGTCCGATATTATTTCACACGGTGCCAGCGCAGCAATCTGTCAAGCGCCTAATGAGGACGCAAACCTGTCGCCGTTGCAGGCCAAGCACTTGGCAGCGCTACGAGCGCTTCACACGCCTATCTGCAACGATCTTGACGGAGACCGCATGCTATTACGTTAATTCGCGACGGTAACTTGCAGTTGCCTCTAGCCTAAAACGGTTCTCTTGAGATATTTCTTAACAACACTCGCAGGAAAGTTCAAAGTGGTGATCACCTGTCGACGCCGTGTAGCTCAACAGTTAATCGTTCAAGAGGATTACCTTGCATTCTGCGGCTCGGTATACATTTCCTGGTCCTTCATGCATTATTATATTTTTAAACCTTCTGCGGGACTAATCTTCTGTTCCTTTCTGCCTTAATCGTGTACTGCACGAAACTGATAAGGATACGGCAGAAATGTGGAATATTTAAAAATGCAGCTGGATACCTGAGCAGTGTACTACGGTTGAAATCATCATCATCATCATCCTTTAAGACTGATTATGCCTTTCAGAGTTCAGTCTGGAGCATAGCCCCCCTTATACAGTTCCTCCATGATCCCCTATTCAGTACTAACATTGGTGCCTCTTCTGATGTTAAACCTATTACTTCAAAATCATTCTTAACCGAATCCAGGTACCTTCTCCTCGGTCTGCCCCGACTTCTCCTACCCTCTACTGCTGAATCCATGAGTCTCTTGGGTAACCTTGCTTCTCTCATGCGTGTAACATGACCCCACCATCTAAGCCTGTTCGCCCTGACTGCTACATCTATAGAGTTCATTCCCAGTTTTTCTTTGATTTCCTCATTGTGGACACCCTCCTGCCATTGTTCCCATCTACTAGTACCTGCAATCATCCTAGCTACTTTCATATCCGTAACCTCAACCTTGTTGATAAGGTAACCTGAATCCACCCAGCTTTCGCTCCCATACAACAAAGTTGGTCGAAAGATCGAACGGTGCACAGATAACTTAGTCTTGGTACTGACTTCCTTCTTGCAGAAGAGAGTAGATCGTAGCTGAGCGCTCACTGCATTAGCTTTGCTACACCTCGCTTCCAGTAGATAAAATAATTCCTTTTTTCATTTCTTTTTCGTTAAGTGATGTGATATCTGTGACCTTTATGAGATCGACAGCTTCATCGAATTTGAAGGGTTGAGACACATTTCTTGGCATTCCAACATTAATAATGACATAATTACACTGAAGAGCCAAAATAACTGTAACACGTGCCTAGTACCGTGTAGGGCCCCAGAGAGCACGCAGGTGTCGCAACATGACGTGGCATCGACTCGACTAATGTGTGAAGTAGTGCTGGAAGGAACTGACACCATGAATCCTGCAGGGCTCTCCATAAATCCGTAAGAGTACGAGGGTGTGTAGCTCTCTTCTGAAGAGCACGTTGCAAGGCATGCCAGATATGCTCAATAATGTCCGTGTCAGGATAGTTTGGTGGCCCGTCGAAGTATTTAAACTCAGAATACTGTTCCTGGAGCCACTCTGTAGCAATTCTGTATGTGTGGGGTGTCGCACTGTCCTGCTGGAATTGCGCAAGTCTCTCGGAATGCACAATGGACGTGAATGGTTGCAGGTGATCCATCAGACAGGATGTTTACGTACATGTCAGCTGCCAGAACCGTTTCTAGACGTATCAGGCGTCCCGTATCACTCCAACTGCACACGCCCCACACCTTTACAGAGCCTCCACCAGTTCGAATAGTCCCCTGCTGACACGCAGGGTCCATGGATTCATGAGGCTGTCTCCGTACCCGTACACGTCCATCCACTCGATACAATTTGAAACGAGACTCTCCGACCAGGCAACATGTTTCCAGTCATCAACAGTCCGATGTCGGTGTTCACGGGCCCAAGAGAGGCCTAAAGCTTTGTATCGTGCAGTCACCAAGGGTACACGAGTGGGCCTTCGGCTCCGAAAGCCCATATCGATGATGCTTCGTTGAATGGTTCACACGCTGACACTTGTAGATGGACCAGCATTAAAATATGTAGCAATCTGCGGAAGGGTTGCCCATCTGTCGCACTGAACGATTATCTTCAGTCGTCATTGGTCTCATTCTTCCAGGATCTTTTTACGGCCGCAGCGATGTCGAAGATTTGATGTCTTACCGGATTTCTGATATTCACGGTACACTCGTGAAATGGTCGTATGAGAAAACCCCCACTTCATCACTACCTCGGAGATGCTGCGTCCCATAGCTCGTGCGCCGACTATAACAGCACGTTCAGACTCACTTTAATCTTGATAACCTGCCACTGTAGCAGCAGTAACCGATCTAACAACTGCGCCAGACTCTTGTTGTCTTCTATATACGCTACCACCTGCAGTGCCGTATTCTGCCTGTTTGCATATCTCTGTATTTGAGTACGCATCCCTGTACGAGTTTCTTTGGCGCTTGGACCGCTACGGTCGCAGGTTCGAATCCTGCCTCGGGCATGGATGTTTGTGATGTCATTAGGTTAGTTAGGTTTAACTAGTTCTAAGTTCTAGGGGACTAATGACCTCAGCAGTTGAGTCCCATAGTGCTCAGAACCATTTGAACCATTTTTCTTTGGCGCTTCAGTGTAAAGACGTACATAAAAATTCCGAAATTTCGGCTTTTTGTCAATCTGGTCTGGAGGAATATACTTCTTCTGACTTGGACGGCATCTCAAAGTGTGGCTATGTAAAAATTTTCATTGGCTCTCTTAAAGAGTCACAAATCTGTACGTAGCTAATACGCTAATGGGTTTCCTGTACGGTTTCTGTTGCGCAGAGGAACGCCTACAGAAATATCCGACGAGTATTTACGTTCTACAGGACCTGTGGATAGACCAACAAAGTTTCTGATCCCTCAAATGATAACCTAAAATAAAAGAAGAAAAAGTCGAAAGAATCTTTGGATGGAAGTCTACTATTTAATGTTTCGTCGACGGTCCGACGAAGATATTAGACGTTGAGGACAAGTTTATACTGCGGAGTGATGGGAAACTCACTATGCTGCACACGTACTGCTAAAAGAAGCAGTTGACAAATTTGTTGCACGCAAGTAACGCTGAAGTATATCGCTGTTTCTCCATGTGAAGGAGGCTGATGGCTGAAAGATTTTACTTTCTCTGAAATATATGTAAAAATAAACTGAATGCACCTTTGCACCTTTTCTGTCTTCACTAACACGAACCTACAGTCGTCTTTACATTGGTCCTTATTCGAAGTCCGTTCTTTTTGACGTTCCCATGCTGTTTAACAATCTACTGCCAAAGTTACAAAAGGCATTGAGTCAGAAGCTTTTGTTCGATGTGTTATGTATCACTGAATGGTATTTACCGGGTATATCTGCAACTGTGCTGCGTTTAACGATATATGACATGTACAGATCAGTAGTCTTTAAGAACCTAACTTGAGCGTAAAACTTCCGTGCCGAACATCCGAACACTCTGTACAACAGATCTGGGTTTCGTAACATTCCTCTCTGGCTGGGCGCGCTTCATGTATTATTAAACACACGGCGTTGTCACTCTGCCAATGATGGTTCCATACTCGGCGCTCAAGGTTGAACGGCTGCCGTATGAGAACAGCAGAAGCAGTCTCCTTCCTCCGTGCGAGAAAGGTAGGGAAGCAGAGGGAGGGAGGGAGAGAGAGAGACAGAGAGAGAGAGAGGGAGAGGGAGAGAGAGAGGGAGAGGGAGAGAGAGAGAGAGAGAGAGAGAGAGAGAGAGAGAGAGAGGGGGGAGGGCAGGATTAGAGTATAAGTGATAACACGGGGTTGTCTGGTTAAGTGCGCAGTTACGTGGTTGGTAGACGCCACTTGTGTACACACTTAAACAAAATGGTATTTCTACTGATTTATTGTCTAAATTTTTGCACTGGGAGAATACCATGAGCTGAGAAAAAATAATCTGCATTTATATAATGCAACATAGAGATGTTCGTGACGCATACAAGCTTGTATGCTGCGTTACAGAATGCGCACGTCAAGCCAAAATGGCATCCGAGATATTGAGGTGTATAAGGCACGTATCGCAATGAGATCGAAGGTTTACTTTCTCCAAAACCAGGAACGGAAGTATCATTCGTTGACGTCGAGGCCATTACAGACGGAACTCTACCTCACTTCGGAGAAGTGGTGAAACAATTCATCCGATATCATATAAAGGAGCCATGGAATATCGAATTAGGAAGGTCGAGTCGAATTCGAACCGTGTTTCAATGCCTTACTCCGCCATCTTGCTCGGACGTCACGAACAAAGTCAGTACCTCCAAGGCAGGGTCCGTCAATAACGAATTCGATGGCACCTTCAAGACTGCACATAATTATCGAATGTTCTATCGGTAGCTGTGTACTACAACTGGCCACCGAACACACTGTTCTGCGCCAGCGCGCTGATTTGCCACTTCACGTGAGGTGTGTGCTAAGATGTACATTTATTTACTATATGATCAGCTTGTAGTGTTACATCATGGTAATGGCGATGAGTACAACACATTTTTGTTAATGAAGCCTACAAGAAAGCTAAATTTAAGACACGTTCTGCACACGACTTGCTACATTTTTCCATTTATCATCAATTACTTATCTTTTTCCTTTCAAGTCCTATGACACTGACTGGACATCTTGAAATTCACTACCACCGTATAGGAATTATTTTATTTTGTGTATCTAAGAACTCCATTTACTTTATCTACGATGGGAGCCGTTCACGTTGCAAAAACAAAATTGAGTAAACATACAATATTGCAACAGTTTTGGCAAACGCCTAAAGCTGCTTCTAAACGCTCCATATCTGATAAAGCCGAAAAAAAGGTTCATTTATGTTTAAAATCTGGAGAACTACGTCTGCTGAGCTACTGTCTCTAAGTGTTGGTCTGAGATGATGTCCAAGCTGTCCTATATGTTGTTTAAGGTTTAAATGAAATTGATGTCTGTGCTCACGTGTGTAGAAACATGAGTAACTAGATCTTCTGGAGTGTGTTTCGGTATTTAGTCCATCAGGTAATTGACTATCTTCCCCTCCTCCACTGCCCATCCCATCAATCACAGCCATAATAGCAAACCAATGCCTATTATGTCCGGCTATTATAGTGACCAAGGACTTTACTATTCCTCTGAACTCAAGGCTTGTGGGAAACATCATTTACGTGGTCGTTAACATAAACGTGTGAGGGCCCTATCATGTTACATTCACAGTAGTTATTCAGTAGTCTCAGAGCATTCTTCTCCAACTATTCTGACAATTAGTTCCAATATTAGACAGTGCTCTCAAGCGAAAGAAATTTAAAATCTTCACGTATAGGCTTATGTGAAAGCAGCCATATAGTAAATGACGTCATATGCTGTTGGTCAGCATCGCGTGGTCCTCTGGGGACGAAACGTGGAGTCGATCAGCATCTTGAGATGTAGCCTACTTGATGTGCCAGAAGCAGGAAATCACTGTGTTTACATTCAAGAGCATTTTTTTGGATGCTGTTTCCCGCGAAATTTAACGCAGGCAGTCTAATAATGATATTACTGCTTTGTTTTGTTGTGCTTTACTTCAGATTTCATGAAGCTGTTTTACCTATGTAGTTGTAGTCATATTCTATGGTATCACCACTCAGTGGTGTTTTTCTTTTGTTACCTCCAATCGACTTCTATGGTGGTTTTCTTTTGTATTCTTCTACATCACGTGAAAATCGAGTGCACGCTCTGAAACACGTGGTGACCCATTGAAAAAAGTAATAAACCCAGTGAATGTTAACGGTTTCAACATTTACTTCAGCATCACTCGAAATTATGAAGATTTCTTCATTACCAACAAAACTTTACACAGAATAATGTCGTCTTCTTACTAGAGAGGTTTATTTTCCCAGTTCACAATAAATATATACAGACAACTAGTTTCGTCAAGTCAAATTGCCATCTTCAGATCATCTGCATACATAAACCATTGTGCCACTCTGACAGTGCACAATCGTCTGTGTATGTAGACGATCTGAAGATGGCAATTTGACCTGCCGAAATAAATTGTCTGTGCAGGGTGGTCAGAAATAGTCTGAAACACTTGTAAGGGTTTTGGAGGGTAGGTTGCACTGAGAAATAAGTGATAAGAAAAAATTCGATACGTTACGCCATTTCCGAGTCAATCGGCGTTGAAGATAGGCAATCAGAGCGGCGTTGAAGATAGCCAATCAGAGCGCAGCGAGCAAGTTCATGCGGCCCGTGAGAGATGCTGTCGCCAAACGTTTTCTTCGCTTGGTTCCCTAAAACCTAACAAGAGAGCGATACAAAATTCAACGTGGGACAGTAGTAAGGATCTGCCCGATCTGGGCAAATAAACTTCTCTGTCCAGATTCAGAGATCGCTCACCTGCTGACAATTTCACGTAACAAAAACTGTAGCCTGCTCGAAATTATTTCAGGGTTGGCATTTCGCCTAATATTCCGTTTCATTCAATTCGCTTTGGAATATAACTTGAGATGTGCCTAACTCCAGAGGAATAATTATTTCCTCCCTGCCGGAAGGCAATGCTTTTATTCTTTACTTATGTCGCTTGTCCAGCCCAACTTGACCAGAACTGACCAACCTTTCGTCAACACGGATTTGCCTTTAGCTACACTCATCAGTGACAGGCAGCAGAAGTAGAAGCTTTGTAAATCTTTTTCCTTCATCTTTCCCATAAACATGGAAATGCCTCAGTCAGCATTTTGCCCAGCCTTTACAAGGAAAGTGTAACTCATTATTCGATTAATAGTAAATCCAGTCACAGATTTGTACAGAAAGGGAAATTACAAATCTGATGACGTGAATCATAGGTCGATCGTGCGAATTTTTAATGTCAAAAAACTAAAAATGCTAATTTCAACTATGTCAGTTTTTGTCAGTATCGAATCATCGGATAATGGGGCCAAAATAATTTATAATTCGCCAGGTGTATTGTTTAGGAAAGTCTCAAGACAGTGAAATCGTTGAAGAAATACCTGTTTTGTTGAAATTGGCTGCCGCAGCCACGGTTTTTTTGCGGGAGAGGGGGGGAGGTAGGGGGGGGGGTGCCAGAGTGGTGCCACTGCAGACTGGCTAACCTAGCTTCCACCCTACCGGCTAAAAGGCACCGGAGGGGTAGGTGTAGCCTCTCCGATCAAGTGGGCTACAGGAACTGGTTCTCACCGGTAGAGACACTCCACCACATCTGCACCAATGCAACAACAACAACAAGACACACACACACACACACACACACACACACACACACACACACACACACATATATATATATATATATATATATATATACACTCCAGCGCAGCCTGAAGCAGTTCCTCGTCAGCAGAGTCTGGTTTTGAGACAACTCATAAGAACCTTCACTTCGCTAGTACAAGCCTCGATTGCCTTAGACGCAGTTGTGTTTAGAGTCATATCAATAAGAATCCGGTTGCGCCATGAGAGAATGCACCTTACTATTAAGATTCCCACGATCATGCTGCACTGCGCACCACAAATCGATGCTTGTTGGGTAAGAATTTCCGCAACCCTTTGCTTTAGAATCTCGTGTCTCTCATGGTCGATATCTGTCACAACTTATCAAGATTATGTTCCACCTTCTTACTAATTAGGACTCTAGTGGCTGGACAAACTTTTCATTCATGTTCGATAATTTTCTCTTGTAAATTCTTATTCCCACGGAGGACAGGCAGTACGTCGTATAATCCAGAACTGCTTATAAAGACGAATATTTAATGAAGAGTAGTGAGGCTCAATGGAATGCCTTCAAAGAGATAAACAAATTAAATGAACCTGCTGCCGGAACTTCTACACATTTTCTTATCTCCAGATAAAAACTAGCTTACCTGAAGATCTTCTGCCTCCTTCCCATCAGAGATGGAATCTACAGTAGGTTTCTCAGCTATATAATGTTGTAGAATAAGGAGGATACTCAAATGAATTTCTGCCTTTCTGTTTCGTTTTTGTGGTCTTCCCCCTGTCCCTTTTTCTACAATATCACTGCCTGAAAGACCTGCTGTAGATTCGAACTCCGATGCTACCACGGAAGGAAACAAACGATATCCGGTAAGCTACTTTTTATTTGAAGATAGGTGAAGCTGAAGCGGTTACGGCACCAGGTTCAATTAATTCATCATTTAATTTTTGCCTCTTTGGAGGCATATTACTGAGACTCAATGATTTTCATTAAACATTCATTTTTATAAACATTTTGATAACCGATGTGCCAAGAAAGAAACCTACAAAAGTGGTTACACCATGACGGGATTTAACAATCTTGTTGCGACTCCAGCCCAGCATTAAACACAGCCGCCACACTTTCCTCGCAGGCGCGGGTGAAGCTGCGGCATTCTCAGGTTGCTGACTCCCGCGACGCCTTACTGATGACGTCTGTCGGCTGGCCAATGCGAAAGTGTGCCGCTTTGTAGTGATTAGCCGGAACAGGGCCGGGCGCTGTGCACAATAAACGCCCGCGGTGATGTTCGGGAAAGCCCCGCTGGCGCAGATTCAGGTAGCTGCTGACGATTTAAGGACACGGCGTTAGCCACGGTACATTACTCTGTTAGAAGCAACACAGTCCGTGTCTGAGGTTCCAGCAGAGCATCCTCCTGCAGTCATGGCGGACGTACAGTTTACCCCTACACGTACGTACGTACTCAGAGACAGACTGTAATGTATGGTGGAAAGCACTTCGTAGCACTGTTTTCCTATTTCACTCGCAAATAGAGCGGTGGATTCTCTAAATCGTTTCGTACAAGTCCTAATTCTTCAAATGTTTTTCGTACGGTTGTAACATTTCTGGCTCCTTTATCGCCATAGCTATAACAGCAAACGTTTGACAGCACAAGCTGGGGTGAGAGCTGGCGCTACCTCAATCTGCACCCGTGAGAAACAGCGCCAACAGAAACTACTTCTATCTGCGTTCTGATTGGCTGCTCTACTCAAAGCGAGAGGGGATCATCCTCTCGGCTGCGCGCAGACCCGCTTATTTTTATTCACTAATAATGACCAAATTAATATTCAGATACAATCCAAAATAATAGGGTAAATCCTCTGAATACTGTACTATTATGACGTAATGATATCATTTTATTGTTAATCTTAAATAAACAACTGACTTACTAAGGAGGTACGATCACTTCGTGCGTCGTCAGCAATGTTACGGAACGACTACACAACGATATGGTTCGCCCGAAGCTAGTCTGTGCTAAGTCTCATGGAATGGCATTAGGGAGTGCACCGTTAAACTCTGTCATGTGCGAATACATAAGATTATATTATTTCAGGAACATGTGCTCCTCAGTTTGAAAGGCGACTGCAGCTTTTAACCAATTTGCCATGTTAATAATGCACAGCCTGTGGCGGAGTGGTTACACGACAATAACATCCCTGTAATGGACTGGCCTGACCTGAATCCTGTAGAACTCATTTGGGGTGTTTTGGAACACCGACGTCGTTCCAGGCCACACCGACCGACATCAATGCCTCTCCCGAGTGCAGCACTCCGTGAAGAACAGGCTGCCATTCCCAAGAAACCTTCCAGCGCCTGATTGAACGTATGCCTGCGAGAGTGGAAGCTGTCACCATATTGAATTCCAGCATTACCGATGGAGGGCGCCACGAACTTGCAAGTCATTTTCAGGCAGGTGTCCGGGTACTGCCGGCCGGTGCGGCCGAGCGGTTCTAGGCGCTACAGTCTGGAACTGCGCGACTGCTACGATCGCAGGTTCGAATCCTGCCTCGGGCATGGATGTATGCGACGTCCTTAGGATAGTTACGTTTAAGTAGTTCTACGTTCTAGGGGACTGATGTCCTCAGACGTTAAGTCCCATAGTGCTCAGAGCCATTTGTCCGGATACTTTTGATCACATAGTGTACATTACTTGGCGGTGATACATCATGCGAATATCACTTTCGTCCTGAAATTTTTCACACCATTGTAATTAGTACCGTGTGACTACCCCCACTGGAGAAGTCTAAGCGCGAGATTAAACGGGCGGAGTGCAGCGGAAATAGCTGGTGGGTACGTGAGGCGCGCGTAAAGCACGGCAGGCGACTGCTGGCGCGGCGTAATTGTCGGCATAGCTGCGTGTCCGCCGGAAGACGGCCGGTCGCCATATTTGTCCGGGCAGGCGACGGCCCGGCGCCCAAGGACAGCGCCCGACGGGACAGGACAGGACAACAGCACACTCAAGCAGCGGAATGCGCGCCCATTCATGTCTCTGCTGGCTCCTGTGTGAATAGCCACAGACGTACCAGCACGACCTGCTATCGCATACAGTAGCATCTGCACTCGCCAGTCGACTTAATGCTTATAAGCTTTTGTGTGAGGCGTTATTAGCCTCTACAGGACTGCTATTAAGGCGAAGAATATACGCGTCTTCCGTTCCAAAAAGCAATTTACAGAATGATCTAAGTAGTGTCCCGTAATGAATTGAGGATCTTTTTAAAAGTGTCTTTCGGCCGAAATTTTTCAGTAAATTCAATTCCGCTTATTATGTAAACAACTATACTTATCAGTGTCCAAATATCTCGGCATATTTGTGCCCCCCCCTGGGGGGGGGGGACTTTTATTCTAGTCTGACCTCCTTTGGCAGAATAATTCAAATAATGTCGGAAGGGCAGAAAATTTAGTGACTGTGGACAAATCCCAAAGGGAGTCCCACAGGGTTTTATTTTGGGTCCACTCCTATTCTTATATTTGAACGACCTTCACTTAATAATCAACAAGCAGAATTCTTAATTTTGCAGACGACAGGAATGTCAAAACAAATCTCATAAGACAAACAGCAACAGAAATGAAATGATCGTACGGCATTGTTGGCCGGGAGACCCGTGCGGGGTGTACGGCCGCCGAAGTCCTTTTTAGCTGACGCCACTTCGGCGACTTGCGAGTCAATGATGATGAAAGACACACAACACCCAGTCATCTCTAGGCAGAGAAAATCCCTGACCTCGCCGGGAATCGAACCCGGGACCCCGTGCGCGGGAAGCGAGAACGCTACCGCAAGACCACGAGCTGCGGACACAGCAACAGCAAGGGTAAATGATACCCGTATTTTCCACAGAATTACAAAGTGCTATTCAGAAACTGGGTTCTCCATAAACTTTGCTAAAACGCGTTATAATCCCCCCCCCCCCAAAAAAAAAAAAACAGATTCAAATGGCTCTAAGCACTATGGGACTTAACATCGGAGGTCATCAGTCCCCTAGACTTAGAACTACTTAAACCTAACTAACCTAAGGACATCACACACATCCATGCCCGAGGCTGACTACGTACCTAACCAACTTATAGAAGGACGAGTAAAAGATATTGCCTGCGTTATGTTGAAAAAACTATTCCGAAACTACTTAGAAGTAATTTAAGGACACCACATCAAACCAGAAATATCATTTATGGCCAGAGAGATGGGAGTTCTCAGTTCTTGCGATGACCAGCTGCAAACTTCTGCTTTTTTGCAAATGAGTTAATGTGATACATATTTGACGTTAAGCATGTAAGCGCAAAACAGTTTAGAAAAAAAATTGAAATTATGTTTAAAGTCTGCTGGAAGCTGCTAAATACTCTCATTCTCAAATGCTGGATGAACATACTATGGGTATTTGGGTGCGCTCAGTTACGCTGCCAATGACATATTCACAGTTTCTAACTGTAATACGTCATACTGCGCTGAACCTTTAACGGAAGAGCACAGCTCCTAATGAGTAGATTACGAGTGCATTTGAAATTTTTGAATTTGGTCAATAACTATACGAAATCCTGAAAATCAAATTATTGTTTTCCCTGCAAGCCGTTTAACATGCAACCTGCAACTCAGAACGGATGCCATGAACGGGATGAGCCGCTTCGTAATATTTATTTTTAGCGAGGAAGTTTTTGGGCGTACGGATATGCTGTAAATTCAGTCACGCACAGACACTCAAAAAGAACAAGCACAGGATATAACATTTAACAAAAACAACGCATAGTAGAAAAAGACTAGTTTTGTAATTGTTTAATTATCGGACAGCGTATTTAAAGCAAAACGACCTTTGAACCTTGACTGGTGCTTTGTTTCACTTATTATTCACCAGCTGTTGCAAGCAGTCTCATCTTTGATAACAAACGAATTTCGTTCGTATCAAATTATGCACGGATATATTTGTGAGCCGGCGACAGTGACTAAAGCAGTATTTGTGACTCTCAAGACATTTTACCAGTTTTCTGGGGTTGACGTTCTCTGAGTATTACACACTAACGTTGGCTTTATAGTTTGAGCGTTTAGTAGATCCATTAACAGTATCCACAGTACACGTTTCCTGGAGTTTACGCAGATCCGTGACTTTGGGTTCCTCGTCCGAAGAAGAAGAAGAAGAAAAGAAATATCGCTGTAGACTACAAAGCTTTGCCGGCCGGAGTGGCCGAGCGGTTCTAGGCGCTACAGTCTGGAACCGCGCGCAGGTTCGAATCCTACCTCGGGCATGTTAGTTAGGTTTAAGTAGTTCTAAGTCCTAGGGGACTGATGACCTCAGAAGTTAAGTCCCATAGTGCTCAGAGCCATTTGAACTACAAACCTTTCCTAAAAATACAGAACATCTAAGATCGGTGCTGGATGCTCGCGAATCGCTGAAAACAGCAGGAATTTACAGGATGTATTACAGGTGTGGAGACATGTAACTAGGTACCACAAAAAGAACGGCGAAAAAACTAGAAAAACCTGAAGAGAGTAGCAAACATATTGTTGTAAATAAAGAAATATTTATGCGAGCTTTGATTTAGAACGTTTTTACCAAGAAAAAGGGATCGCTCCTTATGATTTCTCAACATGAGAAAATTCAATAGGAAAAAAAAAAGGAAGAGTGTACGACGTAAGAAACGTATAGATCAGCTGTTGCAGCCAGGAGACCATATCAGCGCGGCCGCTACGGTCGCAGGTTCGAATCCTGCCTCGGGCATGGATGTGTGTGATGTCCTTAGGTAAGTTAGGTTTAAGTAGTTCTAAGTTCTAGGGGACTGATGACCATAGATGTTAAGTCCCATAGTGCTCAGAGCCATTTGAACCATTGTTAGACCATAACATTCGATTTGACAAGACTCAGACGATGGCTGCCACGAGCAGATACTGCGGTAGGTTGTAATGAGATGCGATCGAGATTACCAAACAAGTCGATGATTTCGAGGATTTTAAACAGGTAGAGCAGGGTGTGAAACTGAACGACAACTGGATGGTTCAAATGGCTCTGAGCACTTTGGGACTTAACATCTGTGGTCATCAGTCCCCTAGAACTTAGAACTACTTAAACCTAACTAACCTAAGGACATCACACACATCCATGCCCGAGGCAGGTTGGTTGGTTTGGGGAAGGAGACCAGACAGCGTGGTCATCGGTCTCATCGGATTAGGGAAGGATGAGGAAGGAAGTCGGCCGTGCCCTTTCAGAGGAACCATCCCGGCATTTGCCTGGAGTGATTTAGGGAAATCACGGAAAACCTAAATCAGGATGGCCGGACGCGGGATTGAACCGTCGTCCTTCCGAATGCGAGTCCAGTGTCTAACCACTGCGCCACCTCGCTCGGTGTCCCGAGGCAGGATTCGAACCTGCGACCGTAGCTGTCACGCGGTTCCAGACTGAAGCGCCTAGAACGGCACGGTCACACCGGCCGGCTGAACGACAGCTGGACTGCTGAAAGATATGTATCAGTCTTCCACCATGGATAGTAGTCCAGAACATTTTAAAAAGTGTGCTTTCCTACATTCAAAATGGAATCATTTTGGAAACTTAAAAAAATTCATAACCGGTGCAGCGTCCCGTTGTAACTGTCGTCAGTGCGACTGAAAGTATGCATTTTTAAAAAGTGTCAACAGGAAGCAGGACAGCGGGGCGAAAAAGAGAGAAGACATGGCGAGAGGTTTTTCGGCGGTGCGGGGGTAGAGACCTCTCGGTGCACGATGCAAAACCTGGCAGGAGGCTGTCCACGAACCCGCCGAGTCGGTTCCGTGTGGCGGAGGAGCGGGCGGCGGGACGCAGATGGCTTCGTGACAGCGCCGGGCAGGTCGGCCGGGCTCGTGCTTCACAGGCGTTAGCAGGCGGCGGCGTGGCGTGCAGCACAAGGCGGCGGACACTTACCTGCGGGAAAACAAAAACACAGTCAGCATCTGGCACGCGGCGCTGCTCCAGATCCAGTCACATGCCAAAGACACTAAGGGGTGAGCTCTCGCAACACGCAACAAAAATGAATGGCTGTCAAGTTTCTGTGCCTGAATTGCTAAAAACGGAATCAATACAATATCATTTACAGGGTGACAATTATTGAACTATATGAAATTAAATCGTCATAACGTCTGAAGGGTTTGCGTTAGGACGTTCATACTGCACGGTTGGCTGCGGGGCATGCTGGGAATTAGTATGGTTTGATTTAACAACGAATCCCACGTTCAAAAAATGGGTCAAATGGCTCTGAGCACTATGGGACTTAACTTCTGAGGTCATCAGTCCCCTAGAACTACTTAAACCTAACTAACCTAAGGACATCACACACATCCATGCCCGAGGCAGGATTCGAACCTGCGACCGTAGAGGTCGCGCGGTTCCAGACTGCGTCGGGCCTGGATGTGTGTGATATCTTCAGGTTACTTAGGTTCAAGTAGTTCTAAGTTCTAGTGGACTGATGGCCTCAGAAGTTAAGTCCCGTAGTGCTCGGAGCCATTTGAACCAGCTCCCCATCGCTTCAGATACTTCTTTTTACAGCTCGTGTTTTCTTGTGACTTTTTCGCGTTGGTTATAAGGGGAAGTCAAATAACCGAAGACCCGCCACAATGGGAACATGGAATACTTTCATTCAAAATTAATCTCGACACGCGTTAAGACATTCTTCCCACTGGGAGGCGAGGCGATCAATTCCTGTTTCGTAGAACGCTGTCTGCCGCTGATGGGTCCACAACTGCACCCACTATTGCACTGCCACGTCCGACTGAAGCCGACGTTCGCTCACGTCTTTCTTCGGGTCATGAAAGATCCGCGCGATATAGAAGATATTGCAGTGTTTCCCAACCGAATCGCTGAAGTGCAACCTTCGTCCGATTGGCAGTTTGGGGTCGGGCGTTATCGTGCAACAGGATGATTCCATCAGATAGTCTTCATAGTACTGCGATTTGATTGTGGTTCCACGCTCGAGCAACTCGACGAGCAGACAGTCCCGACAGTCGAAGGAGGACGTCGTCATGACCTTACCAGAACTTATTTGAACGGTTTTCGACGTCTTTGGGCGCGGGGGTGAGGGGTGGGGGGGGGTGGAGACGTTTCTACTGATGGCTTTGCCATTTGCCCTCTAGCTGTGGGAATGCTGTCGGACGGAATCATTCAGTTGCACGATGACATGACGCCCGCCTTCACACTGACAATCGGACGAAGGTTACGCTTCAGCAATTCGGTTGGGAAACACTGCAACATCGTTCCTATAGCCTGAATATTCCACCACGTGATTTTCATATATTTGTCGACTCGGAGGAAGACATGTGTGGACGTCGTTTTCAGTCGGACGAAGAAGTGCAAAAACGGGTGCGGATGTGGATACGTCAGCGGCCGACCGTGTTCTACGAAACAGGAAGTGACTCTCTCATCTCCCACAGGGATAAATGTCTTAACGCACGTCGTGATTACTGTTGAGGGTAACTATTCCATGGTCCCTTTGTGGCGGGTTTTAGTTTTCATTTGACTGCCGCTCTTATACCTAGCAAGTCTGATTTGTCATTTATCTATTTAATTACAACATATCTCGAGATTCTTTTCCAGTCCGCGCTGCCTTTCATTTACAACTGACGTCTGGAGAGAAATTAAAAGTTACAATAACAGAATGGAAAGAAAGTTAAGTAAAAAGCTCTTGTGATAGAAAGAAAAAGCGGAGAAGCGAAGAAAAGCACGGGGATAAGAAAAAGAAAAAAGAGGAGAAGGAAAGAGAAAAATAAGGAGAAACAACACAAATCTTAGCGAAGCAAAGAAACTCAAAACAAAACTACAAAAAAATACGCGAAATGTAATAGCATACGGAGTCCATCCGAGTGTCTTTTGGTTAACTCAACTGGTGGAGCTATACTATGAAACCCAGCATATGCAAGGACGAATCATCCTTTGGTAAAATCGAAGGCGAGGGTGATAACATTAAGAATGCAAAGGGAATTGCACCGTTTCGTGCAGAGGACTAAGATCATAGGTGGAATGAGTACACTGAAGGCTTCTATGAGGGGGGAAAGACTTCGTCTGGTGACGTGGTAGAAGAAGAAACAGGAGTCGATACAGCAGAGATAGCGAACCAGTATTCGAATCAGAATTTAAGAGAGCATTGCAGAGGTTAAGATCAAAGAAGTAGCTTACAAAACGCTTGTTCGTCCGATTCTTGAGTATTGCTCATCAGTATGGGACCCTTACCAGGTTGGATTAATAGAAGAGATAGACATGATCCAGCGAAAAGCAGCGCGATTCGTCATGGGGACATTTAGTCAGCGCGAGAGCGTTACGGAGATGCTGAACAAGCTCCAGTGGCGGACACTTCAAGAAAGGCGTTACGCAATACGGAGAGGTTTATTATCGAAATTACGAGAGAGCACATTCCGGGAAGAGATGGGCAACATATTACTACCGCCCACATATATCTCGCGTAATGATCACAACGAAAAGATCCGAGAAATTAGAGCAAATACGGAGACTTACAAGCAGTCGTTCTTCCCACGCACAATTCGTGAATGGAACAGGGAAGGGGGGGATCAGATAGTGGTACAATAAGTACCCTCCGCCACACACCGTAAGGTGGCTCGCGGAGTATAGATGTAGATGTAGATGAAAGGGTAGATAACATTTCATCACAATTCAAAAAAAATGGTTCAAAATGGCTCTGAGCACTATGCGACTTAACTTCTGAGGTCATCAGTCGCCTAGAACTTAGAACTAATTAAACCTAACTAACCTAAGGACATCACACACATCCATGCCCGAGGCAGGATTCGAACCTGCGACCGTAGCGGTCGCTCGGCTCCAGACTGTAGCGCCTAGAACCGCACGGCCACTCCGGTCGGCCTCATCACAATTCCTAAAATCATTGGGGGGAAGTAGCAACGAAGTGACTATTGACGTTGGTGTGTAGAATATATTAGTGGCGATATACTATCTGACTTTCAGAAAAACATCATCCACACAATTCCGAAGATTGCAAGCGCTGACAAGTGCGAGCAGTACCGCGCAATCAGCTTAACAGCTCACGCATCCAGGTTGCTGAAAAGAATAGTATAGAGAAGAATGGAAAATAAAATTAATTATGTCTTAGATAACGATTAGGATTGGATTTGTTGACCTGAAAAAAAAACGTTCGACAATGTAAAATGGCGCAAAATGTTCGAAATTCTGATAAAAATACGGTTAAGCTATTGGCAGAGACGGGTAATTTACAATATGTCCAAGATCCAAGAGGGAACAGTAAGAGTAGAAGACCAAGACCGAATTGATCGCATTAAAAAGGGTTAAGACAGGGATGTAGTCTTTCGTCCCTACTGTTCAGTATATACATCGAAGAAACAATGAAGGAAGTAAAAGAATGGTTCGAGAGTAAAATTGAAATTCAAGATGAATGGATATCAACGATAAGATTCGCCACTGATAGTGCTATCGTCACTGAAAGTAAAGAAGAATTACAGAATCTGCTGAATGGAATGACCAGTCTAACGAGTACAGAATGTGGACTGAGAGTAAATCTAAGAAAGGCGAAAATAATGAGCAATAGCAGAAATGAGAACAGCGAGAAAATTAACAGCAAGACAGGTGGTCACGAAGTGGATTAAGTTAGGGAATTCTGCAATCTATTCAGTACAATAACACGACGGACGGAGTAAGGAGGACATAAAAAGCTGACTTGCACTGACAAAAGTGGCGTTCCTGGCAAAGAGAAGTCTACTAGTGTCAAACATAGGCCTTAATCTGCGGAAGAAATTTCTTAGAGTGTACGTTTGGAGCACAGCATTGTATGGTAACGAAATATGGCGTGTGGGAAAAACGGAACAGAAGAGAATCGAAGCATTTGATATGCGGTGCTACAGACGAATGAAAATTAGGTGGACCTATAAAGTAAGAAATGATGAGATTCTGCGTAGAATTGAAGTGGAAAGGTATACGAGGGGCGTTTGAAAATTCCGTGCAAAGTCCGAGAGATGGCACCACCGGCGCATATCGAGGTCATGTTTAGTTAGTAGCATCTTTGGAAAGAACGCACACCAAGTTTTAGCCACATTGGTCAATTTATTTGTGTTTGGCATTCATGTGAATCAAGGAAGTCGAGTGATTGTCAAAAAATGGACAAAAAAGAATTTCGTGTGGTGGTTATACAGTACTTTATGAAAGGCAAAACTCCTTAGGAGACTAAAGAGAAGCTTGATAAACATTATGGTGATTCTGCACCTTCGATTACAACAGTTTATAAGTGGTTTAAAAATTTTCGGAGTGGCCATATGGGCACAAGTGATGCTGAACGTTAAGTAGGCTGTTTAGGTTCTTATACTGGTAACGCCACCGCCACGTAGCGCTCTGTATGAAAATCACTGGCTGTGCTGTGTGCAGTCTGTGACTGGGTGGCATTGTTGGAATTTGCTATTGTAGTGTTGGGCAGTTGGCTGTTAACAGCGCGTAGCGTTGCGCAGTTGGAGGTGAGCCGCCAAAAGTGGTGGATGTGGGGAGAGAAATGGCGGAATTTTGAGAGCGGATGATCTGGACGTGTGTCCATCAGAAACAGTACATTTATAAGAATAGATGTCATGAACTGCTATATATATTATGACTGTTGAACACTATTAAGGTAAATACATTGTTTGTTCTCTATAAAAATCTTTCACTTGCTGACTATGCCTATCAGTAGTTAGTGCCTTCAGTAGTTTGAGTCTTTTATTTAGCTGGCAGTAGTGGCGTTCGCTGTATTGCAGTAGTTCGAGTAATGAAGATTTTTGTGAGGTAAGTGATTCATGAAAGGTATAGTTTAATGTTAGTCAGGGCCATTCTTTTGTAGGGATTACTGAAAGTCAGATTGCATTGCGCTAAAAAATATTGTGTGTCAGTTTAAGCACAGTCATGTATAATTTTTCTAAGGGTACGTTTCAAACGTTCTGGACGCCCTGTGGAGGTTAAAACTCCAGAAATCACTGACAAAATCCATGATATGGATGACAGAGGAGTTAAGGTGCGTGAGATTGCTAGTGCTGTGGGCATCGCGAATGAATGGGTACATAATACTTTGCATATACATTTGGATATGAGAAAGCTATCCGCAAGATGGGTTCCGCGATTGCTCACGCTTGAAAAAAAAAAAAAAAAAAAAAAAAAAAAAAAAAAAAAAACGTGCGTGTTGCAAGGATGGTTTGCAGCAATTCAGGAAGAATCTGCAGGACTTTAAGCGTCGTTTCGTCACTGTGGATGAAACATGGATACATTACTATACTGCTTAGACCAAACAACAATCTAAACAATGGGTTACCAAGGGAGAATCTGCACCAAAAGAGGCGAAGTCCATTCCTTCGGCTGCAAAGGTTATGGCGACTGTCTTCTGGGAAAAGGGTAAAACTATTACAGGTACATACTATTCATATCGTTATTGGACCGTTTGAAAACTGAGCTGCAAGAAAAACGCCGGCGCAAAAACGTCCTTTTCCATCACGAAAATGCACCAACACACACCTCAGCAGTTGTGGTCGCAAAATTAATGGAAATAGGATTCCAAGTCGTTTCACATCCCTCCCCCCCTCCCCCCACCTATTCCCCAGACGTGGCTCCCTCGGGCTACTATTTGATCCCTAATTTGAAGAAATGGCTGGCGGGACAAAGATTTTATTCAAGCGAGGAGGTGATTTCAGCAACTAATAGCTATTTTCAGAGTGAGATTTTCACTTTGCAGCGGAGTGTGCGCTGATATGAAACTTCCTGGCAGATTAAAACTGTGTGCCGGACCGAGACTCGAACTCGGGACCTTTGCTTTCGCGTGCAAGTGCTCTACCAACTGCACTACCCAAAATCTCATTCTGGAAACTGTTCTAATTTGTTGATCCCTTGCGAATAATAGGAATTGCCCAAGTCTGCAAAATAGCTATTGAGACTTCCTGGCAGATTAAAACTGTGTGCCCGACCGAGACTCGAACTCGGGACCTTTGCCTTTCGCGGGCTCTACCAACTGAGCTACCCAAGCACGACTCACGCCTCGTCCTCACAGCTTCTGTGAAGTTTGGAAGCTGGCAGACGAGGTACTGGCGGAATTAAAGCTGTGAGTACCGGGCGTGAGTCGTGCTTCGGTAGCTCAGATGGTAGAGCGCATGCCCGCGAAAGGCAAAGGTCCCGAGTTCGAGTCTCGGTCGGGCACACAGTTTTAATCTGCCAGGAAGTTTCAAATGAGAACAGTGTTGGACGAAGTGTGTAAATCTGAAAGGACTTACTCCAAACACGTAAGTAGTTTTTATTTTTGCGCGGACTTTCCATGCGCCCCTCGTATGTGGAAAATACTGACAAGGAGAAGGGACAGGCTGATGGAACATGTGTTAAGACATCAGGGGATAACTTCAGTGGCACTAGAGGGAGCTGGAGAGTGTGAAAAGTATAGGGGAAGGTAGAGAATGGAATACACCGAGCAGATAATCGAGGACGTAGGTTGCAAGTGCTACTCTGAGATGAAGAGGTTGGCACAGGGAAGGAATTTGATGCTGGCCGCATCAAACCAGTCAGGAGACTGGTGAATAAAAACGTATCGAAAGGGGGAGATACCGATTCGAGTTCCGGTTGGAAGTACAGGGTGTAACGAAGTTTAGTAACAGTGCACTCTCCTACACAGTGCTACTTATTTTAAGACTGAATTTGCAGTGTTCGGCTGTCTGTGTCGCGAGTGTATAACCCTAGAGGTCATCAGTGTAAGCAAGCGACGCGCCCTCTGCGGTGCCGTAGGGAGGATGTCGGCTAGAGGAGCCGCGGTGACTAGGGTGGTCCGCGCAGCTAGCCGGCTAGGCAGCCGGGCAGCTAGGTAGCCGGGAGGCGGCGCTGTTGTAATTGCGGACGCGGGCCGCCGGCAGAGCGTGACCGCGGCATTCCTGGAGGCGTGGCCCTCCGCCCGCTGCCGTTTCTTGCTCGCCGCGCTCCTCCGCTGTGCCCGCGACGCTGCCCGGCCGGACAAAGGCCGTCTCCGCGAGCTGCAGCCGTCCTTCACACTTCGTCGGTCCCTCTTCAATATCCATTGTCGGGATATCCGTAGTCGGCCGTACAGCGAGCGTAAAAACCGTTTCCACTCCTACTCGTCTGCCGAGGACACTAATAGCTCTCACGACACGGAGAAATACTGCAAATTTTAAAATCCTGTAGTATTTAGTCACACCGCACGAAAAACTGGCTGGCCTTGCTCTAATGCTGTCTTCATAATGGCATCAATTCCCTGAGGAGATTTCACGAGTTCGGACATGTTTGCCATGACCAGATGAAACCTCTTATTGATCACTGAGACCCATCGAGTTATGAAATGGTTCAAATGGCTCTGAGCACTATGGGACTTAACATCTGAGGTCATCAGTCCCCTAGAATTTAAGGCTACTTAAAACTAACTAACCTAAGGACATCATAAACATCCATGCCCGAGGGAGGATTCGAACCTGCGACCGTAGCAGTCGCGTGGTTCCGGACTGAAGCGCCTAGAACCGCTCCGCCACCGCGGTCGGCCCCGAGTTATGAAACTGCGATGAAGTTGATCGCTATGTTTCGGCCATCACCCTGCTCCAAAGGTCCTAGGTGCTCACCAAACTAGGAACGTAGGCGTGCAGCTGTAGACACTGTTGTTACTCTCTTACACGTTGCTCACAGCATACTGGTGATGTACCGGGTGATCAAAATGTCAGTATAAATTTGAAAACTTAATACACCGCGGAATAATGTAGATAGAGAGGTAAAAATTGACACACATGCTTCGAATGACATGGGGTTTTACTAGAACAAAAAAAAAAAGTATTGGTAGACGCGTGAAAGATCTCTTGCGCGCGTCGTTTGGTGATGATCGTGTGCTCAAGCCGCCACTTTCGTCATGCTTGGCCTCCCAGGTCCCCAGACCTCAGTCCCTGCGATTATTGGCTCTGGAGTGACCTGAAGTCACAAGTGTATCGTGATCGACCGACATCTCTAGGGATGCTGAAAGACAACATCCGACGCCAATGCCTCACCGTAATTCCGGACATACTTTACAGTGCTGTTCACAACATTATTCCTCGACTACAGCTATTGTTGAGGTATGATGGTGGACATATTGAGCATTTCCTGTAAAGAACATCATCTTTGCCTTGTCTTACTTTGTTATGCTAATTATTGCTATTCTGATCAGATGAAGCGCCATCTGTCGGACATTTTTTGAAGGTTTGTATTTTTTTGGTTCTAATAAAACCCCATGTCATTCCAAGCATGTGTGTCAATTTGTACCTCTCTATCTACATTATTCCGTGATTTGTTCAGGTTTCAAATTTATACTGACTTTTTAATCATCCGGTAGATATAGAAGAAAGGGCCACGGAGAATGCCGAAATAAACATTCTGGTTCATGATCACCATAGTCTGAGTAACACGTGCTAAATACTCGCCTCCCCCAAGGAAAAAACCATCACCGAACTACTTTCAGAGAAGCATCTTTCTCGGGTTGGAACCTCCTGTCGACCTTTCTCCGTGTTTACGAATTACATTTCAGTTTTTTAAACTCCGCCTTATGCAGAACACAAAGCATTCCTTTTCTATTTACCCAGAGAGCGTCCGCTTAGCGATCGATAGCAACACCGGTTTCGTAGCGTGGTCAGTGCTAACAGACAAGCAACACTGCACGAAATAACCGCAGAAATCGATGTGGAACGTACGGCGAACGTATGCATTAGGGCAGTGCGGGCTGTGACAGACAGGAGTACCTCTGGTAACAGCACGACTTCGCCTGCAGCGCCTCTCCTGGGCTCTGTCTGACCCTAGACTACTGGCAAACCGTGGCCTGGTCAGGTTGTTGGTTGGTCAGAGCAGATGATATGGTTCGGTTGCCGCGCAAACCCCACGAAGCCATGGACCCTGGTTGTTAACAAGGCACTGTGCAAGGTGTTGGTGGCTCCATAATACTGTGGTCTGTGTTTACACAGAATGGACTGGGTCCTTTGGTCCAGTTGAACCGATAAATGACTGGTTATTTTCGGCTGCTTGGAGATCTTCAGCAGCCATTCGTGGAATTTTTATAGACGACAAACTCCGTGTCACCGGGCCACAGTAGTCCTCGATTAATTTGAAGAACATTCTTGTCAGTTCGAGCGAATGAGTTGGCAACCCAGATGTACTGCTTATTGTTGACATACAAAATTTTGTGCCCGGCCAGTACACAAACCCGGATTTCCCGCTTATCGCGAGCGCTCCCTTAACTATTAGGTAATCCGTACACACTTCCCGTACCGACCTGAACTTCCATATGGCCTGAAGCGATAAACATCATAGGTGTCGACTCTTCAGTCTCGGTCTCTCTAGAGTGGCAATACAGAGTAAAGCTGCGAGCATTTAGTGATGAATATAAGAGACTATGGTACAGGGATGTAGACGGTGTGACATACGGAAGTTTAGGCCGGTCCGAGGGGCGTGCACGGATAGCCTAACGGTTATAGCGACCACTCAAGGTAAGCGGGAAATCCCGAGTTCGGGTCCCGGTTCGACACAAATTTTCACATGCCATTAATAGTACATCTATACCTAAGGCAGATGAGACCATGCTATTCGCATACGGCGAATTAATTTCGAATTAATTTGGGATGCCTGTGTATCGTCACCAGTGTCTGTTCATCCAGATATGCAAGTAAATGAATAACAGGTCTTTCGTAATTGTGTCAGATGAGAAACCGTATTCAACAGTCCAACGAGTCCGGTGACAATTTAATCGATCGCGAGGCGAGCCCTGTAGACCACTACAGTGCTTGTGTTTTGTGAATTTGTCGTACGAGTTCTCAAATATCCTTCGTCTGCGTAGGAGCTACAAAACGAGCCGCCAGAAACAACTGCAGAGCGCTGACAAGTGACTTCGGTTTCACGTTCATTAGAGAAACATCGCAAATTTCCTGACGGCGGCGCTCGAATGTGGCAGTTCATGCTACTGTGGGTAAGTACGCAACAGGACAACACTCCAGTGTTGTGTCTGAAACGAGTGCTAGCTTAGAACGCGAATGAGGAGAAAGTTCTAAAGAGGGAGAGCAGTGTGGTAACCCAGTGAGCGTTAGAACCCGCTAGGGCTCGCGTGCATCAGATTTCAACTTGCTAACGCGAAGAGCGTGTATAGCTAGCTGCAGCAGTCTGCGAACAGCACTCTGCAGGGAGCGGAGCAGGGCCGCAGGCTGCCAGCGTCGCCCAGTGAACGAGAGAGAGAGAGAGAGAGAGAGAGAGAGGAGAGAGAGAGAGAGAGAAAACTCAGGGGGCAAGGTGGAGGCCGCAGTGCGACGTTTCACTTTCCGTGCCAGAGCAGCCCGTGGCCTTCCTACGGCGAACCCACTACCCACCTTCGAAGCTTTGCTTTCAACCTCTCTGCGAGCTACAAGCTTTATCACAGAGCACAACACGCAACCCATGTGCTCTTTGAGTGGTAACCAGCCCCTTTTGTACTCGAAGAGAGTGCTCGAGTACTTCTTCGAAGTATCTGAGTATGCGAAGGCCTTTCCGTGTTTATTCTTTCGTATTTGCCCACCGAAGAATATTATACACTCCTGGAAATGGAAAAAAGAACACATTGACACCGGTGTGTCAGACCCACCATACTTGCTCCGGACACTGCGAGAGGGCTGTACAAGCAATGATCACACGCACGGCACAGCGGACACACCAGGAACCGCGGTGTTGGCCGTCGAATGGCGCTAGCTGCGCAGCATTTGTGCACCGCCGCCGTCAGTGTCAGCCAGTTTGCCGTGGCATACGGAGCTCCATCGCAGTCTTTAACACTGGCAGCATGCCGCGACAGCGTGGACGTGAACCGTATGTGCAGTTGACGGACTTTGAGCGAGGGCGTATAGTGGGCATGCGGGAGGCCGGGTGGACGTACCGCCGAATTGCTCAACACGTGGGGCGTGAGGTCTCCACAGTACATCGATGTTGTCGCCAGTGGTCGGCGGAAGGTGCACGTGCCCGTCGACCTGGGACCGGACCGCAGCGACGCACGGATGCACGCCAAGAGCGTAGGATCCTACGCAGTGCCGTAGGGGACCGCACCGCCACTTCCCAGCAAATTAGGGACACTGTTGCTCCTGGGGTATCGGCGAGGAACATTCGCAACCGTCTCCATGAAGCTGGGCTACGGTCCCGCACACCGTTAGGCCGTCTTCCGCTCACGCCCCAACATCGTGCAGCCCGCCTCCAGTGGTGTCGCGACAGGCGTGAATGGAAGGACGAATGGAGACGGGTCGTCTTCAGCGATGAGAGTCGCTTCTGCCTTGGTGACAATGATGGTCGTATGCGTGTTTGGCGCCGTGCAGGTGAGTGCCACAATCAGGATTGCATACGACAGAGGCACACAGGGCCAACACCCGGCATCATGGTGTGGGGAGCGATCTCCTACACTGGCCGTACACCACTGGTGATCGTCGAGGGGACACTGAATAGTGCACGGTACATCCAAACCGTCATCGAACCCATCGTTCTACCATTCCTAGACCGGCAAGGGAACTTGCTGTTCCAACAGGACAATGCACGTCCGCATGTATCCTGTGCCACCCAACGTGCTCTAGAAGGTGTAAGTCAACTACCCTGGCCAGCAAGATCTTCGGATCTGTCCCCCATCGAGCATGTTTGGGACTGGATGAAGCGTCGTCTCACGCGGTCTGCACGTGCAGCACGAACGCTGGTCCAACTGAGGCGCCAGGTGGAAATGGCATGGCAAGCCGTTCCACAGGACTACATCCAGCATCTCTACGATCGTCTCCATGGGAGAATAGCAGCCTGCATTGCTGCGAAAGGTGGATATACACTGTACTAGTGCCGACATTGTGCATGCTCTGTTGCCTGTGTCTATGTGCCTGTGGTTCTGTCAGTGTGATCATGTGATGTATCTGACCCCAGGAATGTGTCAATAAAGTTTCCCCTTCCTGGGACAATGAATTCACGGTGTTCTTATTTCAATTTCCAGGAGTGTATATTGTTTATTTAAACTGAAGAGCCAGAGAAACTGGTGCACCTGCCTAATATTGTGTAGGGTCCCCGAGAGCACGCAGAAGTGCCGCAACACGACATGGCATGCACTCGACAAATGACTGAAGTAGTTCTGGAGGAAAGTGACGTCATAAATCTTGCAGGGGTGTCCATAAATCCGTGGGAGTAAGATGGGGTGGAGATCTCTTCTGAACAGCACGTTGCAAGGCATCCCACATATGCTCAATAAAGTTCATGTCTGCGGAGTTTGGTGGCCACCTGAAGTATTTAAACTCACAAGAGTGTTCGTGGAGCCACTCTATAGCAATTCTGGACGTATGGGGCGTCGCATTGTCCTGCTGGAATTGCCATCGGAATGCACAATGGACACGAATGGGTGCAGGTTATCATACAGGATGCTTATGTTCGTGACGCCTGTCAGAGGCGAGTCTAGACGAATCAGGGGTCTCGTATCACTCCAACTGCACACGCCCTACACAGTTAAAGAGACTATTTGGTACATGCACTATTTGGTACATTACCGCTGCTCATGTACCAAGTAGTTTTATCTTGTGACTGCAATTTTACATATCTTATGGAAAAGAATGACCATTAGAGCAGTTGTTTTTTATTTTTTGTGACAATGATTTTATAAATGGTAAACTACGTTCAGATCCGATGAGGCACCTTTAGTGAGTTGAAACCGGTTATCCAGTAAACATCAGTTAAGTGATCTTGGCTTTTTAATTATTTCTATAATTTTGTGTGGTTGTCAATGCGTCTAGTATTGCGATTTATGACTGGTTTTTTTGTTTTACAGCATTTCATACCGGGATAGCGTAATCTCGAAACATATTGTGGTAAAAAATATCACACAACTGACAACTGGTGGTGTAACGTCCTCAGTACGAATCAAGAAAGATGCCTTCACACGATGTACTGAGCGAATAAAAAGGAACACCTACGGTGAAATAAATACCCATTTTTAGTAGTTGCAAAGACGAATTTCAAACATCATTAGTGAAAGGAACTTATAAGGGATCTGATATTCTCCACGTTGAGTGCTCGAAACAACAACAACAACAACAACAACCTGTACGTTCAGCTCCATCCCGTTGCCAGTTCGAGGTACTTCTGCCGTCGTCGTAAAAGTGGGTCCCACATTACAGTTGGTACCTCACAACGGCACCACGAGCTGTAGAGAGTCTTAGTTCAGATCTGGCTGCGACCTCACAACAGAACTGTGTATCAAAGTTTATACTCAATTGAACATTGAGCTATGACTATCAGTCCGTGGTGTTGTAAGACGCGTACATTTCTATTGTCTACTGTCAAACCACAATTTACGAAAGATGTTTATATTTTATTAATACGATTAAGTATGAATAATTAATATTTGTCATGTTGGAAATAATTATGGTAGCAGGGAATGTCTGCACCAAAATATTGTTAGCAGGAGAGACTGCACATTGATATAATTTTAAAAAAGGCGGGAGAGACCGCGTATGGATACATTTTAAGAAAAGAGCGGGAAAGACCGCGCATTGATACGTTTTGTAATGGTAGCAGGGATTGTCTGCACCAGAAAGCATTGTTGGCGGGAGAGACCGCACTTTAGCGTTCGTAGGAAGTCAGTAGTAAGCGAGAAGTGAAGCGAGTCGGTAGCAGGTCTGAAGCGAGAGGTTGAGAGGAGCGGTGTGCCTGCCAACCACCAGCTATGATTTACAAGAGATTATAAATGGATGTACAGAGACATCAGCTAACTATTATCATAAGAGGAACTAATATTAATGAATTTTTTTTATAAACTCAAGACTACCGAAAGTATGTTTGCGCAATGCTAGTTGTAAGATTATTGTAAAAAGTAAGTCCCATTTGAACGTTTGTAAAATCATTTAATTACCAGCAGTAAATATTTGAAGAAACGTTTTCAGAATATAATTAATTTTTGCAAGCAATGTTGCATTTCTAATTATAATCCATTCCAAAAACCATCAACGTAAAACTTTGCAAATTTTTATTGTTGTCAAGAAAAAGTTTAATTATGAATTACGTAGCTTCAGTCCAAATTAATTAAAGAGTAACGTCAGCTTTGCTATTAAAGAATAACGTCAGCTTTGGTAATAAATACAGTCACTTATTGTGACAGCCCACCAGCAGTTAATAGAGTATAGTAAACCAGAGTAAGTATATTCACGTCGCAGTTCGATGTAGCAGTCAGATGGCGATCCAGTAACAGTAAAAAAAGGTAAGGAACAGTTTTGGGTTATTGCAGATAACGACTGAGGGCCACGACGACGACAAATTCTATGTTTCGTCGAAATAATCAGCAAATCACTATTAATTAGCAGCATTTAAATTTGTATGCGAAGATTGCACTTATTATTATTGAGAAAGAGAATTAATTTCAAAGGGAAGATTTCATTTGTTATTATTAAGCAAGAGAATAGAAATCCTAAGGGAAGGTTTCATAGGTTATTGTAGAAGGGAAAGTTGCGTAACAAAAGAGATGTAGAGGAGACGGGAAGGTTTCACTGTATCATGTGATAACAGCTACAAATACACAGTGACATTCCTGTGGACATGGATTGTCCAAGTATTTCAGATTCTTCACATTTTAATAAAGTGCTGTAATAAAGGGTGATTCAAATAGAATACCACAACTTTAAAAATGTGTATTTAATGAAAGAAACATAATATAACCTTCTGTTATACATCATTACAAAGAGTATTTAAAAAGGTTTTTTTTTCACTCAAAAACAAGTTCAGAGATGTTCAATATGGCCCCCTCCAGACACTGGAGCAATATCAACCCGATACTCCAACTCGTTCCACACTCTCTGTTGCACATCAGGCGTAACAGTTTGGATAGCTGCTGTTATTTCTCGTTTCAAATCATCAATGGTGGCTGGGAGAGGTGGCCGAAACACCATATCCTTAACATACCCCCATAAGAAAAAATCGCACGGGGGAAAGATCAGGGCTTCTTGGAGGCCAGTGATGAAGTGCTCTGTCACGGGCTGCCTGGCGGCCGATCCATCGCCTCGGGTAGTTGACGTTCAAGTAGTTACGGACAAATAAGTGCCAAATGTGGTGGCGCTCCATCCTGCTGAAATATGAATTGTTGTGCTTCTTGTTCGAGCTGAGGGAACAGCCAATTCTCTAAAATCTCCAGATACTGTAGTCGTGTTGAGCGGTCGCCATCTTAGCATCAACTGACGCTGACGCCTAGTCAACAGCGCCTCAAGCGAACAAATGTACAACTAAATGAAACTTTATAGCTCCCTTAATTCGCCGACAGATAGTGCTTAGCTCTGCCTTTTGTCGTTGCAGAGTTTTAAATTCCTAAAGTTGTGGTATTCTTTTTGAATCACCCTGTACTTTGTGTCTATTGTAATATCCGCTCGCCATCCTCCACAAGTAATTCTATGCTTGCTACGACACACTATACTGAAGTGACTAAAGTCATGGGACGCCTCCTGGCGTCATGTCGGGCCTCTTTTTACTCGGTGTAGTGCAGCAAATCGACCTGGCATGGACTCAAGTCGTTGGAAGTCCCCTGCAGAAATATTGAGCCATGATGCCTCTGTAGCCGTCCGTAGTTGCGAAAGTATTGCTAGTGAAAACTTTTGTGCACTAACTGACCTCTCGATTACGTCCCATACCTTTTCTATAGGACACATGCCGGAGAATCTGGCTGGCGAAATCCTTCGTACAAATTGTCCAGAATGGTCTTCAAACTAATCGCGACCACCTGCCATCTATAGAAATTACATCGTTCTATGGCAACATAATGTCCATGAATGGCTGTAAATGGTCTCCAAGTAGCCCAACAGTCAATTATGGAGTCAGTTCGACCAGAGGAGTCAGTCTAGGCCACCACCATCTTGCACAGTGCCTTGAGGACAACTTCGGTCCGTGGCTTCGTGGAGTCAGTGCCACACTTTTATCCTGCAATCGACTCTTACCAACTGGCATCGGAACTCATCTGACCAGGGCACAGTTTTCCAGTCGTCTAGGGTCCAACCGATTTGGTAACGAGCCCAGGAGAGGCGCTACAAGGCATGGTATGTTGTTACCTAAGGCAGTTGCGTCGGTCATCTGCTGCCATAGCCCATTAGCGCCCAATTTCACCGCACTGTCCTAACGGATACGTTCGTCGTACATCCTACATTGATTTCTGCGGTCATTTCAGGCAGTGTTGCTTGTCTGTTAGCACTGACAACTCTATGCAAACACCGGGGCTCTCGGTCGTTAAGTGAAAGCTGTCAGCCACTGCGTTGCCCGTGCTGAGAAGTAATGTCTGAAATGCGATATGCTCGGCACAGTACTGACGCTGTGGATTTTGGAATCTTGAATTCCCTCACGATTTCCGAAATGGAATGTCCCATACTAGCTGCAGCTGCCGGCCGCGGTGGCCATGCGGTTCTAGGCGCTGTAGTCCGGAACCGCGCGACTGCTACGATCGCAGGTTCGAATCCTGCCTCGGGCATGGATGTGTGTGATGTCCTTAGGTTAGTTAGGTTTAAGTAGTTCTAAGTTCTAGGGGACTGATGACCTCAGATGTTAAGTCCCGTAGTGCTCAGAGCCATTTGAACCATTTAGCTGCAACTACTCTTCCGCATTCAAAGTCTGTTAATTACCCTCGTGGGTCCGTAACTTCTTCGGACACTTTTCACGCGAATCACCTGAGTACAAATGACAGCTCCGCCAATGCACTGCCCTTTCATACCTAGCGTGCGCGGCACTGCCGCCATTTGTATATGTGCATAACGTTAAACCACGAGTTTTTTCACCTAAGTGTACAGTGTTGATACTACCATTTCACCCAATGTTTACTGTTTACCCGAGGGCAAAGTGCTCGAGGTGTACTGCACGCTTCAGAATAAGAAACCGACCGGCGAGAGGTCGTGACGGTAATAGCTGTCGGGAGCGAGGATGGCAGCGTCAGATAAGCCGCGGAACACTACAGGGGATGGGACGGCCAGGCCACACAACGCGCATCCAGTCACGGCCCGTGTTCCAATCAGGCGGGTCGCCAGTCGTCATTTGTTATTCGCATGGCTGCGTGCGTGCGTGCGCGCGCGCGCGCACCGGCCGCCTCCCGCTGACCTCTGGTGGCAGTGGTGGCGGGGGCGGCAGTGGGGGCGGAGAAGAGACCGCGCCGTGACCTCGCGGAGCGCCCGGCATGCCTCGAGCCCCGCGGCTGTGGCTGCAGTAACGGCGTCTGGCCGTGGCCAGAGACCTTCGGGCAAGAAATGATGCGTTTTTTGCTGCCCCGTCTCGTCCGGCTGAGGAATGTCTGTTGTGAGCTGCGGCTGCACGGAGAGAGAAAGAGAAAGAGAGAGAAGGAGGCGAGGATAGGAGGGGTGAATTCTGTACATACAAAGAACGGACTAGTTAACGAGGAACGAATATCGAGTGAAATAGTGAAGAAAAGGATCGCCCTGTAGGAAAGGGTTCAAATATACCGACGAAAAATAAAAAAAAGTAAAAAAAAATTACAGAACCAGGAAGAAGTTGTGTGATATAAACGAGAGTGGTAGGCGTGCTGAAAGATGATTTGTCTACCAAATTTCGCGCCAGTCGCTTAAGAGGATAAAGATGTAAATCAGGTTTGCTTTAAATACATGCTGCAACCGACGTGAGCATTAGTTACCTTTGAGACTGGACGCGGCGAGCTGATGTTAGTAAACAATGCCTTTAAGGTGACGAAGATGCCATTATCAACACCTCACTGAGTTTGAATTAGGTTGTGTAATAGGGCTACAAGAAGCTGGATGTTCCTTTTGCGATGCTGTAGAAAGACTTGGAAGGAATGTAACCACCGTCACGTGGCACTACCGAGAGGGAAGACCATCGTGTTCGGCCTATGTCTGTGCCGCGTCGTACTGCATCTCCAGTTGCAATTTCGGCAGTACTTGGGAACAAAGTGACACAACGAACTGTTACAAAAATAATGGTTCAAATGGCTCTGAGCACTATGGGACTTAACATCTATGGTCATCAGTCCCCTAGAAATTAGAACTACTTAAACCTAACTAACGTAAGAACAGCACACAACACCGTCATCACGATGCAGAGAAAATCCCTGACCCCGCCGGGAATCGAACCCGGGAACCCGGGCGCGGGAAGCGAGAACGCTACCGCACGACCACGAGCTGCGGACGAACTGTTACAAAGTGGTTACTTCAGGACAGCTCCGAGCTAGAATTCCTGTAGCGCGCATTCCACTGACTCCAAACCAACGCCAGTTGCGACTTCGGTACTGTCAAGCGAGAGTTCATTGGAGGTCAGGGTGGAGGTTCGTTGTGTTTCCTGATGAAAACCAGTGCCAGTGATGGCCGTATGTTGGTCAGGAAGAGCCAGTTGAGAGCCTGCAACCAACCTGTCTCCGTGCTACTCACATTAGACCTACACCTGGAGTTAAGGTCTGGAGTGCGATTTCTTAAGACAGCTGGAGCACTCTTGTGGTTGTACCACGCACCCTGGCTGCAAATTTGTACGTCAGTCTGGTGATTCGACCCGTTGTGCTGCCATTCAAGAACAGAATTCCAACGGGTATTTTCCAACAGGATAACGCTCGCCCACTTACCGCTGTTGTAACCCAAGAGGCTCTGAAGAGTGCGAACATGTTACCTTGGCTGCGCGATCACCAGATCTGTCTCCAATTGGGCACATATGCGTGGAAGTCATCGCACGAGAACTCGAGCGTCATCTACAAACGGTATTAATCGTCCCTGTGTTGACAGATCAAGCGCAACAAGCATGGGACTCCATCCTACAAAATGTCATCCGTGACCTGTACAACAGAATGCATGCACGTTTGCATCTTTGTCTTCAAAATTATGGCTATTACAACGGTCATTAATGTACCAACATTTGACATTTGCAATGGCTTTTCTCGCTTTTAGATTAAAATGGGATTTTGCAATGTTAATCATTTTAATATGTTCCATAGACAAATGTATCCCTGAATTTTCATTACTTTGCGTTAATTATTTTTTGATGTTGCAACTTTTTTCCCGTCAGTATAGAGCAGTTATTAGGCACAGACAGCTGCATCCAGTGTCCACTACTACAGGGAGTATTAGATGTCAGCAGTTCTGAGTTACACTATCTTAGCCAACATGGCACTAAACCATGTAACGACGTTGCGTGGTACGTACCGATTTGTTCATGCCATACAAATTCTAAGTTTTACGCACATTACGGTTGCACATCTCGCACGTTATTGTAATGCCTCGACTTTCTTGTGCATATTGTATCTTCTTCTTGTGACAGAGCTGTTTAAATCTTTGTATGAGGTAACTACCACTGCCCAGTCTTATGGATCTGAAGACAGCAATGTATGTTGCCTAAAATAGTAATTCACTGATGTGTCGTCATAGCGATCTTCGCAAATAAATGAAAGTGTCCATACGAAAACTATAGTACACATTATCTACCTGATTATTCGAATTCTAGTTGTTCGTAGTTGCACTTGCGAGGTATTTAGTTGCATTGTCAGTCTTTAGATTCGTGTGACTTATCGTGTGTCGGAAATGTAACGCATTCCTCTTACTGCTCATGTGGATGAGCTCAAACTTTTCGTTATTTAGAATCAGTTTTCAATTTTTGCACCAGACAGATATATTATCTAAATCATTTTGCAATTGAGTTTAATCTTTGATGACTCACCTAAGGAGACTGCTTGTATTTTTCGGCTTTGGAGAAGTTGAGTGGCTACGACACTGACTGCTATTGGTCTCTCTGCTCGTCCGTAGCTGTCTGAAAACGTTGGTCCTTGGATTGTCCGGTAAGTACTTCCAAACAATTGCGATGTACTAGCTACATTCCCATGAAAACAGCAATGCATTCAGCATAAGAAAATCCATCATCCAGACACAAGAATAGTCAATCAGATAGCAGTGTACTGTTCAAGTGTCGCAGGATTTCATCGGTCTGGATACAAGGCTTGCCACTGCACTACAGCACTACAGCACTACAGCCACTTTTGAAGTGTAAGACACCACTGTCTAATCTATACTTCAGTCGTCTTTGTAGCCCCGGAAACTAGGAATAACTACTGACGAACCTGACCAGCTGTAGATCTATTTCAATGCAATCCTTCTTGGGTGTGTGAGTGTGTCATGTATGATAAAAGTGCCGACGTTCGTGCTGAGCATTTGCAACATAGTTCAAAAATGGCTCTGTGCACTATGGAACTTAACATCTGTGGTCATCAGTCCACTAGAACTCAGAACTACCTAAACCTAACTAACCTAAGGCCATCACACACATCCATGCCCGAGGCAGGATTCGAACCTGCGACCGTAGCAGTCGCGCGGTTCCGGACTGAGCGCCTTAACCGCGAGACCACCGCGGCCGGCTGCAACATAGTTATGTTTATGCTTGTTCATATTACCCCTACACTTGAGATGTCGATTTGTAGTGATCTTCATGGTAGTGCGGTGTACATATGGAGTGGTGAAGCGACTTTTTTAACACTGACGAATAATGTGGCGTAAAAATTCAAAAGAGTAAAGTCTGATGATGACAGCACAGCTCTGTCGAAACCGTTCATCCAATTAAATGTTTTTTGCATTCTTGGCTTGTGAAGTTTTCTTCAATTACGACCTTCATAGTGCACTTTGAGCTGGAACACTTAACCGCTTTGTCAGTCACCACGGAAGGAATAGTGGCAATGTTCGAAGAAACAAACTCAAGTCGGATTCAGATACCGCTCGAAGAAGAAGAAGAAGGAGATGTTTGGATTGTGGGGCGCTCAACGGCGCGGTTATCAGCGCCCGTACAAAGTTCCAATCTTTACATAGTCCAATCTCGCCACGTTCAAGAGTGAAGAAGAAGACAACACAAACACCCAGTCCCCGGGTAGAGAAAATTCCCAACTCGGCAGGGAATCGAACCCGGGACCCTCTGTGATCCAGAGGCAGCAGCGCTAGTCACTAGACCACGAGCTGCGGACGCCCGAAGAAGAGTACCAACAAAACAGTTCTCTCTCTCTCTCTCTCTCTCTCTCTTTGTGTGTGTGTGTGTGTGTGTGTGTGTGTGTGTGTGTGTGAGAGAGAGAGAGAGAGAGAGAGAGAGAGAGAGAGAGAGAGAGAGGGTTGGGTTGGTTTGGGGAAGGAGACCAGACAGCGAGGTCATCGGTCTCAAATGGTTCAAAATGGTTCAAATGGCTCTGAGCACTATGGGACTTAACATCTATGGCCATCAGTCCCATAGAACTTAGAACTACTTAAACCTAACTAACCTAAGGACATCACATACATCCATGCCCGAGACAGGATTCGAACCTGCGACCGTAGCAGTCGCGCGGGCTCCGGACTGAGCGCCTAGAACCGCTAGACCACCGCGGCCGGCATCGGTCTCATCGGATTAGGGAAGGACGGGGAAGGAAGTCGGCCGTGCCCTTTGAAAGGAACCATCCCGGCATTTGCCTGGAGCGATTTAGGGAAATCACGGAAAACCTAAATCAGGATGGCCGGACGCGGGATTGAACCGTCGTCCTCCCGAATGCGAGTCCAGTGTCTAACCACTGCGCCACCAGAGAGAGAGAAAGAGAGAGAGAGAGAGAGAGAGAGAGAGAGAGGAGAGAGCGTAGAATTAGCTGGGTCGTTAAACGGTGTGAAACGGCACGCTTGAACCCATCGCCCACGACAGCAGCAGGCAGCGTTCCGGATGTCTGAGTCACTGGGCTGCGGTTCTTTGCACTTCACCTCTCGCGTTCAGCTCGAAGCAAACTCTCGGCGCGCGCCAACGCGCTGACCTTGAGCAGCTCTGGCAAACGCCCACCAGTTGTCTAGGAGGACTCGTCCACAGCTGGCTGCCACCGACGCACGTGGACTGACACTGCGAGCGGGCACTAGTTCGTCGCATTTCTCAGATCAGTCGGCGGTGACGGTCGCTGTCTGCGATTCTACTCAAGGGTGGCCTAGCACACTATGCGGACAACAAGAAAGCCTAACCGAAAGAGAGAAGATCCTGTAGATGGCCATCTCATTACGGGTCGGAGCTTCACCTCTAACGCAAAAGCACGTGGCAGGAAAACGGCACTGGTCCTCTTATGGAACCATCCCAGCGTCTGCGCTAAGTCTCTTTGTGCAACTATTTCGGAAATGCGTCTTCGTAAAATCGTGAAGAGTTCTCACGTTTTCCTCAAAGACTACATTCAACCTAATTAGTGTCAGTACAGACACATATGAAAACCTTTTTTTGCTGTAACTACACTCCTGGAAATGGAAAAAAGAACACATTGACACCGGTGTGTCAGACCCACCATACTTGCTCCGGACACTGCGAGAGGGCTGTACAAGCAATGATCACACGCACGGCGCAGCGGACACACCAGGAACCGCGGTGTTGGCCGTCGAATGGCGCCGCCGTCAGTGTCAGCCAGTTTGCCGTGGCATACGGAGCTCCATCGCAGTCTTTAACACTGATAGCATGCCGCGACAGCGTGGACGTGAACCGTATGTGCAGTTGACGGACTTTGAGCGAGGGCGTATAGTGGGCATGCGGGAGGCCGGGTGGACGTACCGCCGAATTGCTCAACACGTGGGGCGTGAGGTCTCCACAGTACATCGATGTTGTCGACAGTGGTCGGCGGAAGGTGCACGTGCCCGTCGACCTGGGACCGGACCGCAGCGACGCACGGATGCACGCCAAGGCCGTAGGATCCTACGCAGTGCCGTAGGGGACCGCACCGCCACTTCCCAGCAAATTAGGGACACTGTTGCTCCTGGGGTATCGGCGAGGACCATTCGCAACCGTCTCCATGAAGCTGGGCTACGGTCCCGCACACCGTTAGGCCGTCTTCCGCTCACGTCCCAACATCGTGCAGCCCGCCTCCAGTGGTGTCGCGACAGGCGTGAATGGAGGGACGAATGGAGACGTGTCGTCTTCAGCGATGAGAGTCGCTTCTGCCTTGGTGCCAATGATGGTCGTATGCGTGTTTGGCGCCGTGTAGGTGAGCGCCACAATCAGGACTGCATACGACCGAGGCACACAGGGCCAACACCCGGCATCATGGTGTGGGGAGCGATCTCCTACACTGGCCGTACACCACTGGTGATCGTCGAGGGGACACTGAATAGTGCACGGTACATCCAAACCGTCATCGAACCCATCGTTCTACCATTCCTAGACCGGCAAGGGAACTTCCTGTTCCAACAGGACAATGCACGTCCGCATGTGTCCCGTGCCACCCAACGTGCTCTAGAAGGTGTAAGTCAAGTACCCTGGCCAGCAAGATCTCCGGATCTGTCCCCCATTGAGCATGTTTGGGACTGGATGAAGCGTCGTCTCACGCGGTCTGCACGTCCAGCACGAACGCTGGTCCAACTGAGGCGCCAGGTGGAAATGGCATGGCAAGCCGTTCCACAGGACTACATCCAGCATTTCTACGATCGTCTCCATGGGAGAATAGCAGCCTGCATTGCTGCGAAAGGTGGATATACACTGTACTAGTGCCGACATTGTGCATGCTCTGTTGCCTGTGTCTATGTGCCTGTGGTTCTGTCAGTGTGATGTATCTGACCCCAGGAATGTGTCAATAAAGTTTCCCCTTCCTGGGACAATAAATTCACTGTGTTCTTATTTCAATTTCCAGGAGTATATTTAAAAATTTTGAGGAATTTCTGAAAACTAGCAGATATTCAGGTATGCCTTTTCTTCACACAACAACTTGTGCTAATTAGTGTGACAATGTAGGTAAACATGTCTTCGTATCAAATTATTTTTCTTTCGTTTTTAAGTGTGTGAAGTAAAGGAATTTGTAGACTTTACACATGGGAACATTGTGTACCAATAGATGTACGGATCTACCTAATGGACACTGAAAACGAGAAACATAGTGCCATCGAATTACAGAAGAGAGTGGTAGCTAGCTCATCCGTAAACAGCGTGAATACGTCAAGAGGCTATCAAAATGCTAGAAATGCAGGATGAATAGAGAAAGACGTGGCATGTTTTGTTGAAGAAGTGTCACTCAGCAGAACTGCAAAAATGCGTCCTGAATCAGCAGTGTGATCGGCAGAGTAAACTGTGCTTCACAAAAGTAGTCGTAGCGAACAGGAAGTTTTCAGATTTGTAAACTGAGCAAACGAGGGCGGACCACGTTTAATCAAACATACCTAGAAAACCTTCTTTGTGTTTGTCTCTGTTGCATGCAAACTTAAAATACGAATGGACGAATTTAATTGAGCAAGTTTGGACGTATCCCTGAAAATCAATTACAATAAGAGTGAAATGAAGCACAAACATCACACCGAAATGAAAATAAAACACATTTATACTAAAATCATAGAGCACGTTGATGAGTTATTTAGTGTTGTCGACAGAACGACACGACGGATAGAAAACTAAATAAAAAGTGAAGATGGCATGGAGTGCTTTCAGTATGTGAGGAGAGGTTACAATACTAATTTTCCGAAGTACCATAAATCGGGGAACATACAGTGTGTATTGCCATTTATGACTTACAGCAGTTAAGGTCTTTAAATGGAAAGACTATTAAAAAGATAACTTGTGAAATGCGAGTTATATTAGTCCTGATCACAAATTAAAATGCAGATTACCGGTCCACATTCTGTAAACAATCGCCTTCAGCTCAAAGAAAACTTTGTTACAGAAGGTAACAAGTCTTCACCAGTAAACACGATAAGATGTCGTCATTACAACGGAAACCGGTAGTGCTGGTTAAAATTTGCGATCAACACTAATAAAATTTGAACATAAATATAACGTTTTCCAAAGTGTGACAACATTAAGCTTGTATCACAGACGGATAATGTTGAATCGTAGTCAAGCGACTTATAGTTGTGTGGAACATTTGCGCAGCGTACATGGCGTCTACTGCAACAAATAACAGTGTGCGTGTGTTTTTTTGTCAGCGATGGTTTGCTATGTATCTTTTTTGTTCTTTGTCAGCGGGTCGTGAGCACGTTTAATCACCGGATGGACGTATTCTATCCTGTCAGATTTCTAACGGTCCGAGCGCTTACCATTCCTAAGGTTCACATGAACCGTGAATTCGAACGTGTCCGACTGACGAGTTTCTAACATCCGAGCATGAAAAACGGAAGCTACGGAGTCTTTCTCAACGTGCAGAGCAATGTCAAGCAAGTCAGATGTTATGTTTGCGCTTTAGAACGTGAACCAATCATATAGAAGAACGGTACCTACGTCACATGCAGGTCGCTTCCCGTTTCAATACGTTTCAATTATATGCATCTACATCTACATAGATACTCAGCAAATCACATTTAAGTGCCTGGCAGAGGGTTCATCGAACCACCTTAGCCGGCCGGGGTGGCCGAGCGGTTCTAGGCGCTACAGACTGGAACCGCGCGGCCGCTACGACCGCAGCTTCGAATCCTGCCTCGGGCATGGATGTGTGTGATGTCCTTGGGTTAGTTAGGTTTAGGAAGTTCTAAGTTCTAGGGGACTGATGACCTCAGAAGTTAAGTCCCATAGTGCTCAGAGCCATTTTTTTAACCACCTTCACAATTCTTTACTATTCCAGTCTCGTATAGCGCGCGGAAAGAATGAACACCTACAGCTTTCCGTACGAGCTCTGATTTCCCTTATTTTATCGTGGTGATCGTTTCTCCCTATGTAGGTCGGTGTCTACAAAATATTTTCGCATTCGGAGGAAAAAGTCGGTGATTGGAATTTCGTGAGAAGATTAGGTCGCAACAACAACGCCTTTCTTTTAATGATGTCCAGCCCAAATCCTGTATCATTTCTGTGACACTCTCTCCGATATTTCGCGATAATACAAAACGTGCTGCCTTTCTTTGAACTTTTTAGATTTACTCAGTCAGTCCTATCTGGTAAAGATCCCACACCACGCAACAGTATTCTAAAAGAAGACGGACAAGCGTAGTGTAGGCAGTCTACTTAGTAGATCTGTTACATTTTCTAAGTGTCCTGCCAACAAAACGCAGTCTTTGGTTAGCCTTCCCCCACAACATTTTCTGTGTGTTCCTTCCAATTTAAGTTGTTCGTATCTGTAACACCTAGGTATTTAGTTGAACTTACGACTTTTAGATAAGACTGATTTATCGTGTAACCGAAGTTTAACAAGTTCCTTTTAGCACTCGTGTGGTTGACCTCACACTTTTCGTTATTTAGGGTCAACTGCAACTTTTCGCACCATTCAGATATTTTTTTCTAAATCGTTTTGCAGTTTGTTTTGGTCTTCTGATGACTTTATTAGTCGATAAACGACAGCCTCATCTGCAAACAACCGGAGACGGCTGCACAAATTGTCTCCCAAACTGTTTATATAGATAAGGAACAGCAAAGAGCCTATAACACTACCTTGGGGAACGCCAGAAATCACTTCTGTTTTACTCGATGACTTTCCGTCAATTACTACGAACTGTGACCTCTCCGACAGGAAATCACAAATCCAGTCACATAAATGGGACGATATTCCGTAAGAACGCAATGTCACTACGAGCCGCTTGTGTGGTACAGTGTCAAAAGCCTTCTGGACACGGGAAGAACTGTGTATATTGACAGATGCATTTATAAAAACAGTGCCTGACACAGTTGAAAGTACTAGTTACCACACTAACCAAAGTTACGTAGACACTCCAACTCTTATCTTTGATAAAGCGTAAAGCTAGTTTACGCATTTCCATTTTGTGTGTAGTTTGTGAGCGACACTGCAGTCGTCAATTTCCGCTGGAGCGCGCTGCGGTCGCATGTGATCACGTCTCTGCGCAATTATCGCATTAACAAGTCGGATAGTTTCTGAGCTTTCAGCAGCGTGGTGAAGATGACGCCAGCGCGATGCACGGTGAATGCCACGTCCCGCGTGAAGGTGGCTTAAGGTCGTTCTCCAGCCTCGAGAACGGGATTTTTTTGTTAGCCGGCAGATAGACGAGGCGAGGATATGTGTACCCTAATGACGACAGTAACGGTGGTCAGCTCTACAGAGCATTGCTGGTTGGAGAGGGGCGTACTTTTCTGAAAGGGGCAGGGCAGGGAAGGGCGGTGGGGAGGATGAGCGTCCCGTTACAGCCTGAATACCGGCCGCAGTAAAGAACGGCCTTGACCGTAATGCGGCGCGACAGTCCAGCTGGAATTACATCTGGATGGCTCTCGTTACGCCGTCGTCAGTTCCTCGCGTGGCGCCTGATTTATCTGCGGCCTAACAGCCGCCGCAGGGCGGTGCTGGGCGAGGGAGTCTAATTTATGGAGACACACGGACCCCCTCTGCTCAGGTGGAGCTCAGGGCCGCAGGTGGTGTGGACAAGGAGACGAATAAGGTGGAAGAAGAACAGGGTGACGAAGCGACGGTGTTGAGGGAGGAGCGACAGAGAGGAAAGTGCTACGGTGCAAGTGAATAAGGAGGAGGAGGAGTAACAAAGAGACGTAGAAAAACTTGGGAGTACACAAGAACTAGAGGGAACAGAAGAAGAACACGGGGTTCAGAATGAGAAACGACACGAAAAGATACTACTGAACACAAGAAACTACTACCAGGACTGTTGGAAACACTAATTGGCTACGGAATAAATAGTGAAAACTGTTCTGTGAATATATAATATAATTGAGTATAGTTTAAATATTCGATTCTTTAGCAGTGCTAGGACCATGATGACTGTATAACACATTATCTGAGACTACAGAATTTGAGAAGATACAGGGTGCCAGTCCTATGAGTCGTCACGCGCATTTCCTCTGGTGTTCCAGCATATATTTGTAATTTAATTCTGTCATTGTTTAGTTGGCGTCGGCCCAAACAAATGGTGCTCATCACATCTTTCATGGGACGCTCACAGTCGACGGAAAATGATTCTTAAAGCGGGATTGTGCTTGCCCATTCGATAGACTAGTCCCAGATAAGTCTAATGCGATATTTGTTTTATCAAAACGAGTTAACAGGGACAGTAAAATTCTGAGAATAACCGGCACTCCGGCAGGGACAGCACTGCGCCGAGCGGCCGCACGTTCGAATCCCGCCTCGGGCATTGATGTGTGTCATGTCCTTAGGTTAGTTAGGTTTACTTTCTAGGGGACTGATGACCTCAGCAGTTAAGTCCCATAGTGCTCAGAGCCATTTGAACTATTCGATCTCCACAGCACTGCCCTGGCCCGCACTCACTGCTACCCCCAAGCATGTAGTGCTACCGAGTCGCTGCTGGATTACTGTTCATTCTTAGTGTTTTACGGTTCCTGTTAATGGTTATCGATAAAAATATCTAATCTGGGAATGCCCTATCGAATGAACACGTAAAATTCCCATTTGTACATAACTTTGTTTGTAATCGGAAACAAACTGACGCTTTCTGTTGACACTGGGCGTCACCGAGCGAGGTGGCGCAGTGGTTAGCACACTGGACTCGCATTCGGGAGGACGACGGTTCAATCCCGTCTCCGGCCATCCTGATTTAGGTTTTCCGTGATTTCCCTAAATCGTTTCAGGCAAATGCTGGGATGGTTCCTTTGAAAGGGCACGGCCGATTTCCTTCCCAATCCTTCCCTAACCCGAGCTTGCGCTCCGTCTCTAATGACCTCGTTGTCGACGGGACGTTAAACACTAACCACCACCACCACTGGGCGTCAAATGGAAGACGTGACGATCAGTAATTGTTTGGACAGACTACAGCTACACAAAGTAAAAACGAAAATGCAAATATATACCGAAACACCAGATAAAATGCGCTGGACAACTCATACGAGAGGCACCAGAAATTTTCACTCTGCAGCGGAGTGTGCGCTGATGTGAAGTGTGAAGTCTGGAAGATGGGAGATGAGGTGCTGGCAGAAGTATAGCTGTGAGACGGGTCGTAAGTCTGCTTTGGTAGCTCCGTCGGTAGAACACTTTCCCACGAATGGCAAATGTCAAGAGTTCAGTCTGGTACAATAATCTGCTAGGAAGTTCCAATTCAAATGTTGGAAAAAATGACGTACTCAAGAGAGAAATCTGTGACTGATACAATATTTTAACAATTTTATTGCTAATTCTATGAGTTCACCAAAATCTGATGGCGGCAGCTTTTGGTTTTATGGATACACCGGTTAGTGGCGAAGAAATAAATGTAAGTGTCGCTAATATTACCAAAACTTAGTGTTGTGGGTTCAATGGTGCTACATTTCCTAGAAACTTTTCTGGTGCCAAGAGCTAATGCGAGAAGATCTTACACTGACTTTTGCTGTTTTCCAGTAAGACACAGTGATGCTATGTAGGCTGAGCTGAGAGGATTATATTAGCCGGCCGGAGTGGCCGAGCGGTTAAAGGCGCTACAGTCTGGAACCGCACGACCGCTACGGACGCAGGTTCGGATCCTGCTTCGGGTATGGATGTGTGTGATGTCCTTAGGTTAGTTATGTTTCAGTAGTTCTAAGTTCTAGGGGACTTATGACCACAGCAGTTGAGTCCCATAGTGCTGAGAGCCATTTGAACCATTTTTGATTATATTAGACAAGGAGTTCGTTGTTTTTGCCCCCAAGATTTTCAGGTAGAACTGATCACTTGATCACTTCTCTGGCGATTTCTGTTCTCAGCTAGGCACGTGAAACTGTGTCCAGTGTTTAAGACACAATAATAATAATAATAATAAATAAAGAAGCCTGATTGACGTTGACAGTCTGTAGAATCTGGTAAATCAAATTTATGAGGGAAACAGTCAGGTTACGGGGTTACAGCACAATGTTATTGATGAAGCTAAAAAGCTCCCTGCGAACAGGCCTTGGAAGGCCGGTACCAACCGGCCGCCATGTCATCCTCAGTCAGCCGTCACTGGATGCGGATATGGAGGAGCATGTGGTCAGCACATCGCTCTCCCGACCGTATGACAGTTTACGAGACAGGAGCCGCTACTTCTCAATCAAGTAGCTCCTCAGTTTGCCTCACAAGAGCTGAGTGCACCCCGCTTACCAACAGCGCTCGGCAGACCGAATGGTCACCCATCCAAGTGCTAGCCCAGCCCGTTAACGGTGTTACCGCTGCGGCAAGGCCGTTCGCCAATGTTAATGATGGAGTGCCATATCGCTGTGTGTGCAGATCGTGGAATCGAAGTACACGGTCTGAGCCCCAAGTCTGCCGATCTGCGGTGAATTACAGCCGCCTGCCTCGTTAGTGCTGACAATTGTGGTTTAACCCACGAAGGCAAAAGGACGTTTTCAATAAATAACTGCGCCTACATTTAGTCGACAGTTCTGGAGAAAAAAAGGCGAGTAAAAAAGGTCAAGACAAACGACAAACAAAAATTTCCGGTATTGATTTCAGTACGCACTGGTGCAGCTGCGAATATAAAGAGGAGGTTATGACAAAGGATAAAAAGAAAGCATAAGAGTAGCCATCGTACAAAAAAGAAAAAGGATGAAGTGGTCTCTCAATCGACATTACGAGGCCGCCAGTCGTGGAAACGCCCAAGGGTTCCGGCGCGCTCAAGGACGCCAGCCTGTTCTTCCAATCGGCTGCCGCGGGTCTACAGTCCCTGCTGGTGCCACTGGAGTCCCAAGTGTCGCGGCTACACCACAGCTAACAGCGCACTGAAACTTCCCGTGTGACGGCGTTCACTGTGATGCCTATTGAATTCTGGGCTACAGGCTCCTTCGTGAAGTAAGGACATTTAGCTTTATGCCTTTCTGCGCGTAACGTAAGAGCCACAAGCGTACGTGGTTCGTGCACAATAATCTTAAGATGTACAGGGCAAGCAGATTGACCTTTCTTTTATAGCGAATGCTCGTAAACCATAGTTCTGAACACTGTGTAAGTAGGCTGTTTATTTTATGTTGGTAACGCCACGCAGCGCTCTGTATGAAAATCACTGACAGCGATATGTGCAGTCTGTGGCTGTTTGGCATTGTTGGAATATTCGCTTGTGTAGTGTTGGACAGTTGGATGTGAACAGCGCGTAGCGTTGTGCAGTTGGAGGTAAGCCGCCAGCAGTAGTGGATGTGGAGAGAGAGATGCCAGAGTTTTGAGAGGTTCCTATAAGAGGGCTACCTGGACGTGTGTCCGCCAGAAAAAGGACATTTGTAAAGATGGATGTCATGAATTGATATATATATATATATATATATATATATATATATATATATATATATATATATATATATATATATATATATATATATGATGACTTTTGAACATTATTAAGGTAAAAACAGTGTTTGTTCTCTATCAAAATCTTTCATTTGCTAACTATGCTTATCAGTAGTTAGTGCCTCCAGTAGTTTGAATCTTTTATTTAGCTGGCAGTATTGGCGCTCGCTGTATTGCAGAAGTTCGAGTAACGACAATTTTTGTGAGGTAAGTGATTCGTGAAAGGTATAGGTTATTGTTAGTCTGGGCCATTCTTTTGTTGCGATTATTGAAAGTCAGATTGCGTTGCGCTAAAAATATTGTGTGTCAGTTTAGTGATGATCAGAAGTAAAGAGAAAACTATCTACGTTGAGTTTTACTCAGTTGTTTTTGTATCAAATAACGCTGAAGTTTACCAGCACAGTAATTCATAATTTTTCTAAGGGGACGTTTCAACTGTACCGGTTTGTTCTTTGTTGGTCATTTGACAATAATTACATTCTAGTTTATAGACATTAGAACTAGTGTATTAAGCCTTATGAGGCTGCTTATTATGAATGTAACTATTCTGGGCTCTGTTTTCGGCCCTGAAAACAATTCGGATGTCACAATTTTTGAAAAGTTTTGCAGATCGGTGGATACTGTCCCTACTACCATAAAATAACTGCTTCCCAACGATTAGTTGACCTGAAAAAGCCAATCCTATTACGACTCAATCCTGTCAGTATTTAAAATGTTCACTTAGCTGTATCTTTCCTGATTTGTCTTCGTTTTATTTTATGGCGGTCTACCACTTTTTGATTGCCGCAGTAAACTTCTGTATTTAACGGTTGTTTTGCTTCATTTTCTTGCCTTGTATTGCTACTTGGGTTCATATTTTCTTATATTTATTTACTTGTAAGCCTTATTACAACTATTTTCCTACCACATAATTATATCTTATCGTATTTGGCGGTTCATTACAGTGATATGCTGTCCGCTGTTAATTCTACAGCAGCGCTCTCTTCCATATATCCGAACCGCACATCAGTATGTTTTGCATTTCTTATCTTTTCTGCGTTGATTTGTAATTCCTACTAAAATATTTCTACTTTTTATTGTTGTTCTCTGTTATAACTGTTCATTTCTTAAATGCGGTAATTTTTGTGTTACGTACATCCGCGCCACCTTCGTGAAGTTTACCTTACTGAACTTCACTCTGCATACAGCTTTCCTCCAGTTCGACGTATATGGTGCATGTCTGTTTTGAGGGAACCACTGATGTGTATACAAAATGATGCCGGATTTGTATACATTTGTAAGCGTGGCGCTACATATTATTTCCGCCCTACATACAGCTCGCGTGATGACAAATACAGAAGCTTAACCGACAATCATTCTTTCCACTCGCTATTTGCGATTGGGACAGGGTTGGAGGGCTCAGTTAGTGGTACGAAAAGTACCCTCCGCCACACACTGTTAAGTCGTTTGCGGAGTACGATCTAAATGTGTTGATTTCTGTTCGTCTCACTGCGTATTTATTTCAGTTACCTGCTCTGCTACAATGTAGCACTGCTTTCTGTGTACAGTCCCAAAGTTTCATCGAGGATTGATTGTCACGTGTCTCAAATGGCTCTGAGCACTATGGGACTTAATATCTAACCGAGCGAAGTGGCGCAGTGGTTAGACACTGGACTCGCATTCGGGAGGACGACGGTTCAATCCCGCGTCCGGCCATCCTGATTTAGGTTTCCCGTGATTTCCCTAAATCGCTCCAGGCAAATGCCGGGATGGTTCCTTTCAAAGGGCACGGCCGACTTCCTTCCCTGTCCTTCCCTAATCCGATGAGACCGATGACCTCGCTGTCTGGTCTCCTTCCCCGAAACAACCAACCAACCAACCAACTTAATATCTGAGGTCATCAGTCCCCTAGCACTTGGAACTACTTAAACGTAACGAACTTAAGGACGTCACACACATCCATTGCCGGCCGGAGTGGCCGAGCGGTTCTAGGCGCTACAGTCTGGAACCGCGCGACCGATACGGTCGCAGGTTCGAATCCTGCCTCGGGCATGGATGTGTGTGATGTCCTTAGGTTAGTTAGGTTTAAGTAGTTTAAGTTCTAGGGGACTGATGACCTCAGAAGTTCAGTCCCATAGTGCTCAGAGTCATGTGAAACATTTTTTGAACACATCCATGCCCGAGGCAGGACTCGAACCTGCGACCGTAGCGGTCGCGCGTTTCCAGACTGAAGCGCCTAGAACCGCTCGGACACAACGGCCGGCCTGTTACGTGGCCTTAATGATTATTCACAATAACAAAAACGTTTCCCACTTATCGAAAATTCGGTAACGCCAATAGGGAACGCACGTTCTTCAACTTTCCGTACTTCATCTTAAAATGAAGGACACTGATGCCAGTTCCATCTTTGTAGCGTTAACAGCGGACAAGCGTCTGAGAGTAACTGTGAAGGCAACTGTGGCGTGAGAAGGCGGAAGAGGCGCGCGGTCCTCGGTGAGAACGTGGCGGGGACCGGCTCCTGGCTGTGCGCCTGCTGCCTGCCACCTCACAATGCGGAGCGCCGCAGCGGGGAGCCCTCTGATAGCGCGCCAGTCCCCTGCTCCGCCGTCCCGTGTGGGCACCGGCCGCGTAATGGAGCTTCTCCGTTAACTCGCCAGGCAGGGCGGCTCGCTACACAGACACTCCGCTGCACCGGCAGCGTCCAGGAAAAGTGGTTTCCTCCCGGTAAAGCCCGCAATGTAAGGAACATGACGTACACACAATTACACTACTGGCCATTAAAATTGCTACACCACGAAGATGACGCAAAATTTAACCGAGAGGAAGAAGATCCTGTAATATGCAAATTATTAGCTTTCCACAACATTCACACAAGGTTGGCGCCGGTGGCGACACCTACAACGTGCTGACATGAGGAAAGTTTCCAACCGATTTCTCATACACAAACAGCAGTTGACCGGCCTTGCCTGGTGAAACGTTGTTGTGATGCCTCGTGTAAGGAGGAGAAATGCGTACCATCACGTTTCCGACTTTGATAAAGGTCGGATTGTAGCCTATCCCGATGGCGGTTTATCGTATCGCGACACTGCTGCTCGCGTTGGTCGAGATCCAATGACTGTCAGCAGAATATGGAATCGGTGGCTTCAGGATGGTAATACGGAACGCCGTGCTGGATCCCGACGGCCTCGTATCACTAGCAGTCTAGATGACAGGCATCTTATCCGCATGGCTGTAACGGATCGTGCAGCCACGTCCCGTTCCCTGAGTCAACAGATGGGGACGTTTGCAAGACAACAACCACCTGCACGAACAGTTCGAAGACGTTTGCAGCAGCATGGACTATCAGCTCGGAGACCATGGCTGCGGTTACCCTTGACACTGCATCACAGACAGGAGCGCCTAAGATGTAAGTGTACTCAACGACGAACCTGGGTGCACGATTGGCAAAGCGTCATTTTTTCGGATGAATCCAGGTTCTGTTTACAGCATCATGATGGTCGCATCCGTGTTTGGCGACATCGCGGTGAACGCACATTGGAAGCGTGTATTCGTCATCCCCATACTGGCGTATCACCCGGCGTGATGGTATGGGATGCCATTAGTTACACGTCTCGGTCGCCTCTTGTTCGCATTGACGGCACATTGAACAGTGGACGTTACATTTCAGATGTGTTACGACCCGTGGCTCTACCCTTCATTCGATCCCTGCGAAACCCTACATTTGAGCAGGATAATGCACGACCGCATGTTGCAGGTCCTGTACGGGCCTTTCTGGACACAGAAAATGTTCGACTGCTGCCCTGGCCAGCGCATTCTCCAGATCTCTCACCAACTGAAAACGTCTTGTCAATGGTGGCCGAGCAACTGGCTCGTCACAATACGCCAGTCAATACTCTTCATGAACTGTGGTATCGTGTTGAAGCTGCATGGGCAGCTGTACCTGTACGCGCCATCCAAGCTCTGTTTGACTCAATGCCCAGGCGTATCAAGGCCGTTATTGCGGCCAAAGGTGGTTTCTCTGGGTACTGATTTCTCAGGATCTATGCACCCAAATTGCGTGAAAATGTAATCACATGTCAGTTCTAGTATAATATATTTGTCCAATGAATACCCGTTTATCATGTGCATTTCTTCTTGGTGTAGCAATTTTAATGGATAGTAGTGTAATCCGCCGCTATTAAAATGCAGCGTTTATGACTTTATAGCTTCTAACCATAGCGGCGCCTGTTCCTGGGTGATATGCATCCTCCACAAACACATCTATAATGACAGTGAGTCCGTGAATTTCGGTAACGTGATAAATCGCAAAAATTCAAACATTGTCGATACGGATCAAAATTACGAAGTCGCGTCTGCGGATAGGATGTCAAATCAAACAGCTTTTAGCCGTCCAATTCCCTAACTTATTTTACAATTTCGCTACCAGTTTCCTACGTCATTTTGAGGTCCCTGACCGAGGCGTAGGAAGATTCCATCCTCGATTCCGGCCAAAACAGGGTCCAGCATCTGGCATCTGTCGATTTCTGCGTGTTACAGCGATCACTTCAACCATTATCTGCCGACAGACCGGAACCGAGGTTGGTATCTTCCTACGCGTCGGTCAGGGGCCTGAAGATGGCGTAGTAAATCGTCGAAACTGGTAGCCAAATAAAATAAACTTGAAAAATAGACAACTTAAAGGTGTTTGATTTGACATCCTGTACCGAACAGCCGAGTCCCGCAACCATCTCTGGAAAAATGGACATATAGAGACTCGCGTCTTGTGGTCTAGCGGTAAAGCGCGTACCTGGAAACCGATAGCCCGCGTGATCGAATAGCGGTCGCATCACACATTTTTGAGCCTACGTTTTGAACTAGCTTTCACCTCTCAACGATGTGAGGAGTCCCAAGGAACGACACGTGCTTAGTATTCCACGCTAAACCTCATGGTTAAGGAGAGACAAGTAGCCGAAACTGCGTCCAATTGCAAGACCTGCGCCGTGCCAATGTGCCACGCGAACACTTAAATTGGAACCATCACAGAAATAATGTCGTGGGGAACATAAACCAAAGAGCATGTTTTATTGAAGGGACACTTGAAGCTACTAAAGATATACCACATTACTCCTGCCCGTCGTCTTCTGAAGTACTGCTGCTCGGTATGGGATCCTTACTTGATAGGATTGACGGAGGGAATCGAAAAAGTGCAAAAAAATGGTTGAAATGGCTCTGAGCACTATGGGACTTAACATCTGAGGTCATCAGTCCCCTAGAACTTAGAACTACTTAAACCTAACTAACCTAAGGACATCACACACATCCATGCCCGAGGCAGGATTCGAACCCGTAGCGGTCGCGCGGTTCCAGACAAAAAAAGGCAGCTCGTTTTTATTATAACAAAACCGGGTTGAGAATGTAGCGGATACACATGGTGAGCTGAAATTCCTCTTACAGACTTCTAGGACATGTAGAGGGGACTGAGTAGGTAATACTTTGAACTGGAACCCATGTCCGGCAACGTACCGTTTGCGAGCGACAACCGTTTGGAAACATGTTTGCTAGGTAGGTATGCAATAGGGTAATCAGGGTCTGATCGGCTGATGTCATTTGACGTCTACCCTACCCCTCTGACCTGGTTCGAGCCTCATTCACGTGCCCAATAGTGTTAGAACGACACGGTTGAGTGCACGTTTGCAGAATATACCGACATGATCCTTGGGTATGGCGAAGGTCACAGTAGTGGACGAGCTGCTAGTCGCCTTTTTCCAGATCGCTATCCACAACGTCCGACTCCAGCTCATACCTTCTCCGCCACAATGGCGCAACGGCCCTAGAGAAAGGGGTACCTCCAATGTCAGCAGGCGTCACTGTGGTGCTCCAAGAAAACATCGCACACCAGAATTGGAAGCTATAAACAACAGCGTTTCACGAAACTGATTAAATTTCCTTTCTGCTTCTTTACTTATTAATGAGTGGAACTGTAATGCAAGTGATGTACTGGGTTACGTCTAATAAATTACCTGTAAAACTGGTCGCATTACCACCAAATTTTCAAATGTTTGTAGAACGGAAACTGTACGTTTGCGGACATGGGTTCCGATTCAAAATATTATCTACTTTTCTATCTATCGCTTGCGCCCTGTCCCGCGGTTACGCAGGGTCGGCCATGGTTAACCGGATTTGGCATGTTAATTGTAAGGGGTGGCCACATGCCCTTCCTGCCGCCACCCCGTACCCCCCAAGACGGAATCAGCGTACCCCAACTGTCTGCGTCTAGTGTAAATCGTGAAATGGTGTGAATGAGTTTCAAATGTCTGCGAGTCGTGTAACTTAGGCGCGACGTGGAGACCATCCTGGTATTCACCCAATAAGATGTGGAAAACCGCCTAAAAACCACATCCAGGCTGGCCGGCACACCGACCGTCGTCGTTAATCCGCCGGGCGGATTCGATCCGGGACCGGCGCGCCTACCCGAGTCCAGGAAGCAGCCCGTTAACGCTAACGGCTATCCTGGTGGGTAAAATATTGTCTACTATTATCTACATAAAATTTTGAAAGAGGGATTTTACAGCACCCTGTATACGCGAATGGGGTGGCAATCATTAAACCGAAAGAGTTTTTCGTTGGGACGAGATATCGCAACAGAGCTCGCACGGAAAAATATAGATTTTCATTTTTCCAACGTGCAATTTGTGCGTGGAACTATACAGAAATAGCATCAAACCGTTTCTTGCACATTCCACATTCTGCCACACACTTCAGTGTGAAACGTAGGGTACTCATTGTAGACGTAAAAAGCTCAAACTAAACACTCAGTTGCTAGTGAAGCGGAAATGGATTTAGTTCGCGCTATTGTCATATTAGAAAGATTAAATGTTTCCAATTAAGCGTTAAATTCCTTTATTTGACTGGCTGACTATTTGGTCACCGGTTACTGTCTTGCCCTCTCCATCGAAATATTTATCATATTGCCAAGCACGATTTACGGCGGAATGTCGCTGCAATTTACATTTCTGTATAGTTTAGGATCTTATGACACACTAAACATTTCGTAAATGAATTCGGCAGAGGGACAAAAATTCTGCCATGTAGCCAAGTGGGCGCGCACCTGAGAGTCCCAGTAAGTTGATCACTGTGTCAGCACTACCAGCAGAGACGTCCAGTTGTTCAGCGAGGTGCTTGATAGTAGTCCGTCGATCACCTCGAACGAGAGTGTCCGCACGTTCTAACGTTTGCAGGAGTCGTAGATGTGTGCGGCCGGCCGGCACGCGGGAAATCGGACAGGTTTACACGACCTTGTTGCGATTATGAGACGCCTCGCCCAATAACTCACTGTGCGCTTTTTCACTACCATGTCTCCGTAGACATCCCGTAAGTGCTCTGGTTGCCGCGCGGCGTGGCCGCATGGTTCGAGGCGCCATGTCACGGATTGCGCGGCCCCTCCCCCCCCGGAGTTTCGAGTCCTCCCTCAGGCATATATATATATATATATATATATATATATATATATCTGTGTGTGTGTGTGTGTGTGTGTGTGTGTGTTGTTCTTAGCATAAGTTAGTTTAAGTACTGTGTAAAACTGTGTAAATCTAGGGATCGACGACCTCAGCAGTTTGGTCCCTTAGGAATTCACACACATTTTTCGATGCTCTGGTTTTCCGCCAAAAGAAAAACAATGTCCGTTGTCTGCTTGTTACAGACACCAGTTTGAAGGCCTTGGACAGGGCCGCAACCTATCAGAACTTCATGGAACTATAGGGGCTGAAACAAGAATATTCCACGATGCTCCACAACAAATTCCACATTTTTTCAATCAAAACTGGCCCGAAAAAAACGTGTTGCATTACTTATTGGACGCCCCTCGTACTATTCCTCATACGTTTTCTGGAGAAAACATGGAGCCGATATCATAAATTATTTATGGGATAAAATAATGCTACGGTAGACTTTTAAAACAGAAGTATCAGGGCTTGAAACCTGTGCTGAAACGCTCACACACTAGCGATTTTCACCGCCCTGGATCTAAGTGACGATGATTCGACAGCAAGACCCCCCCCCCCCTCACCCGTAGGCCAGATGTCTGACGCTTACTGCTGTCCTCCTGTCACGGCCGTTATGCTTACTCATCATCCTCCTTCCCTTCTCAGCTTCGTCTACTATTTTTTTGCTTTCAGCCCCGCCACGTCAGCCTTTGTCACAGCTTTCTTCCCCACATCATTTTCGTCATTATATACCCGTCAGCATCACTGCTTTTGCCTCCTTCATTCGTCTGCTTGTCTTGGTAGGCTTCTGAGTTTCTTTATTCACATTGTTAGAGCCCATACGCATCCTCAGCTTCGCCTTAGCGTGTCCGAATTTCATCCCACCTCTTCACCCACGGCAATGTTTTAACGATCCTCTTCGACTGTTCTGTAGCGTCCGGTTCTGCTGTGAATTATCTCGATGTCTACACGTATGTTGCTGTATCAGATATATCTCTGACGATTATTTGCTTTATGGACCTTCAGATAAATGTGGACTTAGTAAGCACAAATATCAGGTGTCTTTTCGAAGTCGTAAATGTTTATGTGTCGCTCGGACAGTGTCACCTCCAAAAAGAATCAACTGAAATGTCTCGAATTAATGTCGGCCCTTGTTCTGAGGCACATACCAGTGCAGCGTCCATTTACATAACCTGTCGTAACGTTCACAGTACAGGAATGGCTCTTGGTGTCCACACTTACAGTGCGGGCCCACTGCCAGTAGCTTCGAATGAAGTCAACTAGCGCGATTGGATTAATCCGTCATTACTTATCGCCCCACAGATACAATATCAGCCACCTGAATCCGGGTTTCGTCACGTCATATCAGAGCTGACATGTGAGGAGAATGTTCCAGTGGCACCCTGGCAGCTGCTGCTAGTTTGCTGTTACTGTCGTCAGACACTAACTGATGTCCTTTATCAGCTGCATTATACATCAAGGGCGAGCAAATGGTCGCACTAGATACGGAACACACGAAGACGTCAAAGATGGAGCCGTTGTTCCTAAGACAGCTTCCGCCGTTTTCTAAAACCACCAGGCATTTTTTGCTTTCTTGTCAGGTAACCATATAATACAGAAATAACGAAAGTAGACTCACCACTACAGGTTTTATTTGAACTAAAAGACAGCAATTAACAATACATCTCCTTGCACTTTGCATTTACGATGTAAATGGTCATCCGACTTGAGAGCTACAGTTCTTGTAGTATGGATTGCGACGAGTGTTTTCTTTAGCAAAAAAATGACATTTTGCAACGGAGTTTATGTGACAGACTTCTTGTCTTGCGACAGACACAGAAACACTTCAGAATGCAGCTATAGGTTTCGACCAGCCAGTAGCCATCATCTGACTATCATAAAGCACAAGCCGCCATCTTACACCACTTTCAGCATGAACTTTAGGCTGGTGTAAACTGGCAGGTGGATTTTCAAACGTTACTGAGATAGTCGTCGCAAGAAAATAAACAAGGACGTCTTAATTACTTTACACGACTGATAGTTGCACGGAATGCGTTCTTTTAAGTGAGCCTTAGGTAACGGAGGGCGTGTCTAACGAAAGGGGAGTGTGAAAGGATCGTTAGCTATAAAAAGCGTCAGCGGTTCTTTGAAGCTGTTAAGCAAACAACATAGGCGCGGCTCTTTGTGGCTGTTAAGCGAACGACGCAGTTGTGTGCACCTGTAAAGCTGTTGCAGTCAATGATCAAGGTCCTAAGCAAATTCTGGTAGCTACCCTTCAAAACAGGCAATCTTAGAGATTTTCTTTCTGATTCTGCAACCAGCAATTAGCTAAGGCTATCGAATATCTATAGCCCACAGGTTACAGGTTTATCGAGCGCAGGAATCCATCTGCGTTGAAGGAAAATGTAGAGACATCACTTATAAGAATCCGTTGGAAGCACAAGTTTCCCTCAAAAGAGATCGCTCACAAACACTCTTTTTTTTTTTTTTTTTTTTTTTTTTTTGTCATCAGTCTACTGACTGATTTGATGCGGCCCGCCACGAATTCCTTTCCTGTGCTATAGCACTTACAACCTACGTCCTCAATTATTTGCTTGACGTATTCCAATCTCTGTCTTCCTCTACAGTTTTTGCCCTCTACAGCTCCCTCTAGTACCATGGAAGTCAATCCCTCATGTCTTAGCAGATGTCCTATCATCCTGTCCCTTCTCCTTGTCAGTGTTTTCCACATATTCCTTTCCTCTCCGATTCTGCGTAGAACCTCCTCATTCCTTACCTTATCAGTCCACCTAATTTTCAACATTCGTCTATAGCACCACATCTCAAATGCTTCGATTCTCTTCTGTTCCGGTTTTCCCACAGTCCAAGTTTCACTACCACACAATGCTGTACTCCAGACGTACATCCTCAAATTAAGGCCGGTATTTGATATTAGTAGACTTCTCTTGGCCAGAAATGCCTTTTTTGCCATAGCGAGTCTGCTTTTGATGTCCTCCTTGTTCCGTCCGTCATTGGTTATTTTACTGCCTAGGTAGCAGAATTCCTTACCTTCATTGACTTCGTGACCATCAATCCTGATGTTAAGTTTCTCGCTGCTCTCATTTCTACTACTTCTCATTGCCTCTCATTACCTTCCTCCGATTCTCCTACGATCGTTTGAAACGTATTACGCATTTGGTTCAAATGGCTCTGAGCACTATGGGACTTAACTTCTGAGGTCATCAGTCCCCTAGAACTTAGAACTACTTAAACCTAACTAACCTAAGGACGTCACACACATCCAAGCCCGAGGCAGGATTCGAACCTGCGACCGTAGCGGTCACGCGATTCCAGATTGTAGCGCCTAGAACCGCTCGGCCACTTCGGCCGGCTTGCATGCTGTTACCAGCATATTTTTAGAGAGCATGGTTAACTCATCTCTAGGAGGCTGGAGGTTACATGCTACCTTGCTGTATTTCATTTTTGATGACAGCGAGCTATAAAAAATGGTCTTAAACAGTGTACGTGGTGGGTGTAGAGAGTTGCTTTGTTGTTCTTTACTGTGGATACGAATGGCTCCTTCGCTTATCAGTTAACAAGAACGGAAGCTGAGAGTATAGACGACATTTCACCGAGGCTTTCGGGAACGTCTAGCACGGGTTTCACGTGCTGAGGGACGCTGAAGGACGACGTCACTGAGGTGCCAACACGGGCCCTCCGAGGCTCCACCAAACCGGACCGCCGGACGACCCAAAATAAATAAGTCCTCGTCTTCCGTGGGCTGCGACACGCACAACCCGCACCGCCGTAACGGGACACATAACGAATGCGCAGTACTGGCCACCGATTCGGGAAGACAAATGCTCTTAGGGGAGTCAGGCGGGATTAAGGAAATTCTTCCCCAGACCGTTAGGCGGCGCGATCGCAGCTCCACGGTCGCCGGGTGGGAGATCGGGAAACTACGCAAGTATACACCGCCACCGGGGCAGGTGGACGTACAAGCACGGACACCGATTTCAAAGAGAGCAATGTTAGAGTTGACACTACCGACTCATTGAACGCGTGTGGACTGCAAGCGCAGGTGAAACTGACACGGGATTCGTAAGTAAAACTAAAAATTGTCATTTCACCATTACTACGCCCAGCTCAAATTAAGCTTTAAACTGCAATCGAAAATCATGTGGAAAAATTTACTCAAAATACTATTAGTATTCTATTGAACTATAACAACAGCAATAACTTTACCAACTACTGCTTTGAGCGACTTTAGGTATGTTACATGGCTCCTTATGGAGAAAAAACATTTGTCTTGAGTCACTTTTTAATTACAGTTCATCATGTAAGTAATTACTGCTTTCTATAAATTCCTTTGTTATTTCCTAATAGTATGATTAGTAGTGTAATTATTAAAATAACTACATGTGACGAAGCTTGCTTAAAAGTAGATATTATGCAACCTGGTTTATAGTAAACACTAATCTATGCAAAGGGTACTTTTTCTAATGAAGAACCGCCGATTGTGAAAGGTTTTGTTTCTGATTTCCTACGTAACTGTACGGCATTTCCGAGGGTTCTACAGCACTGATGAGAAACTTGGGGTTAGCTTGTACTCTCCTGACTTTCCCTTCAAGTCGTTCCTTCTAACGACTTTAACAAGGTAAGCTCCCCATCATACACCCCTCAGATTTAGTGGTGTTGGCCCATTCGATAGCCCTTCAAAAACTGAACACAGATCAAGCATGAAAACACGAAAAAGGTGTACTGAACTGTGTAAAAAAGAAGAAAAACAGTCAACGGTTCAAAAAATGTGTGCAGTATTGAGCCACCCCAATCACGGTTGTGTTACGGTTTTGTGGCACGCTGCTGAACTGCAAAGGGGGAGATCCGGGCTCAAATCTCACTCTGTCCTCTTTTTTTCCTTCACAAAATTACGAACTTTCCGTCCGGACATTGACGTGTCTGTTCGCTGTATTCAAATTTGTGTATGTGTCGTGGCGTAATGTCAGTTTGCAACGGCGACGAGTAACGAAGAGACGTCCAGTCGTACGTACCTCCTATTTGTTCGACAGATACCACATGTTACGCCTCTTGCGTTCCGTTTTGGGAGTTTTGACTCTTGAATTCCGTCGTTGTGACATAGTTCACACCCGTTTATTTGTTGTTTTCATTTCTGTCAGACGTCTATGCTCTCACTATTCGTCACATTTATTAGCGACGGTTATATATTCTTACCACATTACTCATATTCTGTGATGAATAGTGAGAGAACGCGAGATGCTGCATAGACCTCTCACAGAAATGAAAACAACAAATAAACGGAATTCAAGAGTCAAAACATCCAAAACGTAATGCAAGAGGCACAACGTACGGTATCTGTATAGAACAAATAGGAGGTACGTACTTCTGGAGGTCCCTTCGTTACATGCCGCTGTTGCAAACTGACATACGCTACACAAATCTGAATAAAGCGAACAGACACGTCAACGACCGGACGGAAAAGTACGTAATTTCATGGGGGGGGGGGCGGGGGGGGGGGGGGGGGAAGGAGGAGGAGGAATGGACCGAGTGAGATTTGAAACCGGATCTCCGCCTTCGCGGTCCAAAACCGTGGCCACACAACCACAACACAACAGTGACGACTGGCGTGGCTCAATATTGTATAGATGTTTTGGACCGTTCGCTATTTTTCTTATTTTTCCACAGTTCGGTACACCTTATTTCTGTTTCCTTGCTTGATCTGAACTCAGTGTTTGACGGGCTATCGAATGGGCCAAATTACCACTAAATCTGAGGCGGCTGCGATGGGAAGGTTTCCTTGTAGGCTATTTTTGCGTGCATCCCAAATCATGAAAAACTTAGAAGTGCTAGCGGTCAAGTGGAAATCACATACGCGTATCACTCCACTACCCAGGTGAATTAACTAAATACGTATATGAAATAAAAATATTTATAATTCGGCGCCTTTAGTATGTACGGAATGCAATTAGTTGCTTTTTGAATTGGATAAGATTTGTGTGGTATACTGTAGCAACTAATGAGTACTTCAGGAAGAGGTCTAGTAGATACTACAATACATGCATATAAATTATTAGTAATTCATTAAAACTTGAACATGGTAAATATTTAAAAAATGGTTCAAATGGCTCTGAGCACTATGGGACTTAACATCTGTGGTCATCAGTCCCCTAGAACTTAGAACTACTTAAACCTAACTAACCTAAGGACATCACACACATTCATGCCCGAGGCAGGATTCGAACCTGCGACCGTAGCAGTCGCGCGGTTCCGGACTCAGCGCCTTGAACCGTTAGACCACCGCGGCCGGCGGTAAATAATTTAAGAACCATATGGTGTCCACACAGATGACGCGTATTTGATACTGCTACTGACACTTGTAACATTTCGCACTTTGTTGATTGCAGAATGATCATTTCACATCACACCACACATTTCACATTTTCAACGTGGTACAAAGTTCGGAATATCTGTTCCATTCGGACGCAACCGGATCTGTGCTAAGACGATAGAGTTGTCGTTAGTGATGATTACATAGACACTGGGCTGGGGGTCACTGCACTCGCACATAAATAACTGTCCGGTTGCGCCAACGCAAGGAAACACGTGGGAGCCCGTCCAGCCGACGTGTCCGATTCGTGGCTGCGTTTGGCGGCGACTGTCTTTACTTGTGATGCCGTCTTGAGGTAGAAAATTTTGCACGACACATCGGTCTGCGGACGAAACCGTAATTTATTGTACCATTATCTAGCTTTCTAGCCACAGTAGACTCACCATCAGATGGAGGTTTTTTAGGACATTATTTTCTGCATCATATGCAACTAGACTATGGGGGCGTGTTTCTGACGAAAAATTTTTATCGCTAATGAACGTACACTGCTGTTTTGTTTATGCATTCTTGCAAAGAAACATTGTTCATTTATTTCGCATCACTATAATCACCTAGTTTCCGGACCACGATGATGACGTTCACTTTATTTCTGAGTACCGCAGCTTCCATTTATTTGTTCATATTAGCTGTTATTTGGCGGAGAGCAACCGCGAGCACATTACTTTTAACAGTAAAGTTCACTGAAATCAAGTGCTCACTTAAATTCTTTAATGGCTGAATCGGTCTCGACTAATTTGTAACTTACAACAGCCATACAAAAAATTTAGAAGATGGTGTAAACAAAAATTCAAATGGCTCTGAGCACTATGGGACTCAACTGCTGTGGCCATAAGTCCCCTAGAACTTAGAACTACTTAAACCTAACTAACCTAAGGACATCACACACATCCATGCCCGAGGCAGGATTCGAACCTGCGACCGTAGCTGGTGTAAACAACTAGAATTCAAAAACAGTGATATCGTAGATAGTTATTGGCCCCGACTGCGACACTATATGAGGGGAGACACCATTCACTGCCTGGGTCTTTTGGTAGGAGCCACACGCAACTCGTGACTCTCCACATATACTGAAGAAACCTTAGGTCACTTTCAAAATTTTCCCTTATTTACTTAATCGACGAAGTATTCCCATTTGCTTTCCTGAGAAAGCGGGAGGTGTAAACTTCCACTGCCGGTGCCTCCTATTGTTCAATAAGCATTGAATTAAAGGCAACCGGAAATCATTTAGTCGGGCTAATGTAAACTGCTTACCATCGTCTACATTTATTTTAAATTTCTTTTACATTAATATTCGTTGTAAGTGTGACCCTCAATATTTTCGGTGCCTCCATGACAGTCTGCCGGACATTCACTCACAGACTACTTGTAAAACCCACTTGCGCTCAAATCATACAACTCGCATTGTCACTGTAATACACAGCGATTGTCCATGTCCCATAGAACCTGATCCCAGGTAAGCTTACAGAGGTATAAGTCACGACTGGAATCTTACCTGTCCCCCGCTCCCTAATAATTGCTCAGAGCCGCAACATTCTTTGTGGTTACAGTGTGCTCATAATTGGCACAAAATCTGTTGGCCCTTCGCTCCTTTCAGGAATGGGTAGCAAGTGGTCCGTCGAATATCTACCCTCTCTGTGGGACATGCTCTGCTGCCGCTCATTCACAAACCCAAGCCCTCGCGAGACTGGAGCGCAAACAGCAGTAGCGCTCAAGCATACACCTTGCATAGCCGAGCACTCGCCGGGGCGTTCACGTTCTTCATTGAGATAACACCAGCTGGCATAACGGAATTGCCGCTAAGAATGTAATGTCGCCTGCAGCTTCAGCGAGACGAGACGAGGCTGCAGTACCTGTCTGAAGGCCCTGCCCTCGAAGTGTACAATATCCTGCACCATAACTACGCTGTTTTTAATGACTCTGCAACGCATGGCTTGTTACAAACTGCAGGAACGTCTTCTGCCTGAGTACGCACTAAGGCACATTCTCGGACCAACAAAGGCAACACTGCATTCCCCGCGTGGGAAGGGAGTCAGGTAACTGCAGAAACTCGTTACTACTCACACGGGACGTGTTCGTCATGGTGAAGTACACCAAACGCAGTTTCGATTGTGGTTGGCACACGCTCACAAATGAGCTGGTATAGCCTCAATGTGATTTGCGACCTCAGTGACTCCTAGCGGCTGTTGTCGGCTGTATACGGCGCGCGAAGCATGCTGTAAACGAAAACTGGCGCGTTCAAAATAGCTAATTTAGCTCCCTTCGTGATCTTCGTAAGCGAGAGGTGAAATTCACGAGAAAGATTGTGGACATACTATTTTAACAAAAAGTTAGTGTGTAGAAGTGTACTTTGATACTACCCCACAGAACGTATCCAAAGGCTAAAAAAATTCAGAATGATTTTTGTGAAAAAATTAATTATTCTGGCTCTTCTCCAGTGGTTGGTTGATTTGGGGAGGTGACTAAACAGCGAGTTCATCGGTTCCATCGGGTTAAGGAAAGGAAGTCAGCCATCCCCTTTCAAAGGAACCATCCCGGCATTTGCCTGAAGCGATTCAGGGAAATCAGGCAAAACCTGAATCAGGATGGCCAGACGCGTGTTTGAACCGTCGTCCTCTCGAATGCGGTTCCCGTGTGCTAACCACTGCGCGACCATGCTCGGTCAGCCACTCGGTTTCCGAATTGAGGTAGTATAATGACGGACAAAATTTTTTAATGGAATGCACAGACATTGCGGCAGCAAGAACGATGTTTTGTGTTTAATGCACTTACTGCGTGCTGAGGACAGTAGTCTAGTAGTACACATACTTCGATAAAACTTGGGTTTCACAAAACTACACGAAAAAGTATATTTTGCTCGACTTCAACGGAAATATTGGCCTCAAAGTACTTACGTGGACAGTGGATATCGGCCGTTTGCGTGACGCGTGCAGTGACGAAGGGGCATTAAGAGCTGCAAATAAAAACTTTTCGGGAGCGACGGAATATTCCCGGTGGTATTAAGGCGAACCGTCGGAAATAAAGTCCTGGTGGTGGCATGCAGGCACACACGCTGTCGCGCACGGAGACACTCGTAAATAAAACGCGTTAATACTTGACACGATACAATGATGGTGTAGCGGATCTTACCAAAATTAATTTCATAGTTTACATAAAGTTTCTGCAAGGTCCAACAAAACGCAAATTCATCCTGGACGATATTTTTCGTTGCACAGGTGGAACAGTTTCACAACTCTTAAGGTATGTTATTTACTACGTTGGAATACTTTCATGTTTTCACGACAAAATATGTGAAACGCGTATATATAGACTTTGAAAAAGTTCATATATTATTTTCTGTCAAAACATGTCAGTGGTTTTTTTTTTCCTAAGTTGAAGTAAAAGAATACTTTCTGCAAAATTTATTTTAACGTTAGGTTATATTTTTTTCGTAGCAGCTGGCAAGACTTTCCTTTTACAAAGCTCTCCGTCATATTCTAGTCTACAGGTAGATGTATCTACTACTTTTTTCGCAATTTTAACACTACTGCCCATTAAAATTGCTACACCACGAAGATAACGTGCTACAGACGCGAAATTTAACCGACAGGAAGAAGATGCAGTGATATGCAAATGAATACACAACGTTGGCGCCGGTGGCGACATCTACAACGTGCTGACATGAGGAAAGTTTCCAGTCGATTTCTCATACACAAACAGCAGTTGACCGGCGTTGCCTCGTGAAACTCTGTTGCGATGCCTCGTGTAAGGAGGAGAAATGCGTACCATCACGTTTCCGACTTTGATAACGGTCGGATTGTAGCCTACCGCGATTGCAGTTTATCGTATCGCGACACTGCTGCTCGCGTTGGTCGAGATCCAGTGACTGTTAGCTGAATATGGAATCGGTGGGTTCAGGGGGGTAATACGGAACGTCTTGCTGGATCCCAATGGCCTCGTATCAATAACAGTCGAGATGACAGGCATCTTACCCGCATGGCTGTAACGGATCATGCAGCCACGTCTCGATCCCTGAGTCAACAGATGGGGACGTTTGCAAGACAACAACCATCTGCACGAACAGTTCGACGACGTTTGCAGCAGCATGGACTATCAGCTCGGAGGCCATGGCTGCGGTTACGCATGGCGCTGCATCACAGACAGGAGCGCCTGCGGTGGTGTACTCAACGACGAACCTGGGTGCACGAATGGCAAAACGCCATTTTTTCGGATGAATCCAGGTTCTGTTTACAGCATCATGATGGTCGCATCCCTGTTTGGCGACATCGTGGTGAACGCTCATTGGAAGCGTGTATTCGCCATCGCCATACTGGCGTATCACCCGGCGTGACGGTATGGAATGCAATTGATTACACGTCTCGGTCACCTCTTGTTCGCATTGACGGCACTCTGAACAGTGGAAGTTACATTTCAGATGTGTTATAATCCGTGGCTCTACCCTTCATTCGATTCCTGCGAAACCCTACATTTCAGCAGGACAATGCACGACCGCATGTTGCAGGTCCTGTACGGGCCTTTGTGGCCAGCACATTCTCCAGATCTCTCACCAATTGAAAACGTCTGGTCAATGGTGGCCGAGCAACTGGCTCGTCACAATACGTCAGTCACTACTCTTGATGAGCTGTGGTATCGTGTTTAATCTGCATGGGCAGCTGTACCTGTACACGCCATTCAAGCTCTGTTTGACTCAATGCCCAGGCGTCTCAAGGCCGTTATAACGGCCAGAGGTGGTTTTTCTGGGTACCTCTTTTCTCAGGATCTATGCACCCAAACTGCGTGAAAATGTAATCACATGTCAGTTCTAGTATAATATTATTTGTCCAATGAATACCCGTTTATCATGTACATTTCTTCTTGGTGTAGCAATCTTAATGGCCAGTAGTGTACTAACATCTGAAATTATTACTCTTTGGCAAAACTGCAGTAGGGTTAGATGACTTTCAGGTTTCCATTTTCATGACGGCCGCAATAGTGCGGAGAGGGGTCAGACCACAAGAACAACAAGATGTTTTAGCAACCATGTCATGTCCCTGCGTCTAAACTTGGTCAGTCTCATACTCAGCAGGTTTAATGCTCCGTAATTCTCTCAACTCCATTCTCTGCAAGAGGTAGTAACAGTAGTAGTAGTAGAAGAAAATTACCTCTCAGGCAGTAATCACAATTCAGTGCAACTACCTCGACTTCTTGTTTATCTCGCGGAACTCACAATGCGTTGTATTACGGAGGGGAGAGTTTGCGGGTGTATTAAGAGCTCCTAGTCGTCAGCCTCGTAGCAATTTGCGTGAGTATTGGCACCAGGAAGCAGCGCGGCTAGCATCCGTTGAATACACGTCAGCTCCACCCCATCCCATCCCCAAAAATGTCGTCCATTATTTTGAAAGGAGTATCGTAGCGCTGTGAAAGTGGACGACACCACACGCCCGCCTGCCGGCGGTTGCAGTTGCACGCGTCGCTGCAGCAGCAGCAGCTAAGCTCCAGGAACAGGTGGCGGCGTGCGGCCCGCGTCTGCTGCAGAGGTCAGCGACCCCTGGCCGGCACCCGGCGCAGCTCGAGCCGCCGTATCGCTCTGCAGCCACCCGATAACTGCGCGCTCCTCCGTTTCCGCAACACCGAGACGGTAAGCCTGCTGCCAAACCGGTTTCCCGCGCGTCGCATGACTTTTCGCATCTTCAGAAGCTCCTGCGAGTATCCTACCGTTCACTGTCGAGTTATCTGCAGGTGTCGTAATAATGCAGCCAACTTACGCCCCGCTCGTGGTAGTCAGAAGAGTGTAACCGACGCAGACAAATGCTGTTGGTTTTCAAGGGTATCTGCAATCGTGCTACGTCATAGCTATTGAAAAATGTGGCAGAGGACTCACATATAGGATACGATGACGCAAATGGTCCCACAAGTGTTCAATCTGTGGAAGTAGAGGAACACAGAAATGCTCTGAAGAGTTCATCGTGCTTACCAGTCATTTCTGACCGCTTTTATATATGTGCCTACGTTAATTTGTCGCTGAAAGACCCAAAGGAAGGCAATCGTAACGTACAGTAACACATACGCGACTATTCTACACATCACACTTAAGTACCTCGCAGGGGCTTCTTCTAACCACCGTCAGACTATTGCTCTACCGTTCCACTATTTAACACCGCGTTGGAAAAATGAACACTTAACTTTTACTGTACGAGGTCTGGTTTCTCTTATTTTATTATAATAATCATTTCTCCTTACACACGGAAAAAAGGCTATGTTTTATTTATTGCCATCCCCACTCGCTTATCATATCCGTGGCAGTCTCTCCTCTATTTTGCGATAACACAAGACCATTTCTTTCGACTTTTTTAATGTCCTCCGTCGCTCCTATCTGGCAAGGATTCCTTATAGTGATGCAGTAGTCGAGCAGAGGACGGAAAAGCGTAGTGCAGGAAGTCTCTTTAGTAGACCTGTTGCACCCTCTGGGAGTTCTGACAATAAAACGTAGTCTTTGGTTTGCCTTCCCCGCAACATTATCCATGTGGTCGTCCCAATTTAAGTTTTTCGTAATTGTAGTTCCTATATATTTAGTCGAATATACAGCCCTTAAGTTCGTATGATTTATCGTGTAGCCGAAATTTAACGGATTTTTTTTTCAATAGAACGAAAAACCAGTCCAAGTTGCAAATATTTAGCCGGCCGGTGTGGCCGTGCGGTTCTAGGCGCTTCAGTCTGGCACCGCGTGACCGCTACGGTCGCAGGCTCGAATCCTGCCTCGGGCATGGATATGTGTGATGTCCTTAGGTTAGTTAGGTTTAAGTAGTTCTAAGTTCTAGGGGACTGATGACCTCAGATGTTAAGTCCCATAGTGCTCAGAGCCAATTGAACCTTTTTTTTTTTTTGCAATTATTTTATTTTTCATCGATGACTAGTTTCGGGCCGAGACCCATTTTCAAGTCGACAAAACGAAGTCGAAAATGGCATTTCCGAAGATATCAAAAAATGTGTTATGTACATTTACAATGCATAGGGATTTCTTTTTGTAGTCATTTGAATGATCTCACACTTTTCCTTGCTGAGAGACAACTGCCACTTTCTGCACCAAAGAGATGTCGTGTCTAAGACACTTTGCAATTAGTTTTGTTTTTCTGATGACTTTACTAGACGGTGAAATCATCTGCAAACAATCTAAGAGGGCATCTCAGATAGTCTTCTAAATCGATTACGTAGATTAGAAACAGCAGGCGTAGATTAGAAACAGCAGAGGGCCTAGAACACTTCTTTGGGGATTAGGAAGTACAAGTGACTGTGGTTCTCCAGAACGTTTCGTAACAGAATATAAACAGTGTGTGAGAGTTAACACTCCTACTCCCCTTACGCAGCTCCCTCCGCATTGGGTTTTTTCTGCAACTTTTACGCAATGTTCCACGTCAACTCTCGCCGAAAAACCCAAGGGTCATCATTTGAAATTAGTGGCATTATATCGTCACAGCTACTTGCTACTGAAACTGTTTTGAAATATTCCAAAGCGCTCCACAACGCCTCATGAATTTGCTACACGATGATGATAATGATGATGATGATGACGGATGAACGCAACAGGTATTAAAATGTAAAAAAAAGGCATTTTTAAAGCGAAGTGCAGTTGGTAATTTACATGCAGGGTGTACTGTGGTGTATCAACAGCTGCTGCAGCACAAATATGCAGAACCTGCACATGTAGTTTAATATACGCAGTTGACGCGAGTAAATTGGAGTGTCACTGGCTTTGCAACTGGAATTTTGTTCAGCACTACTGTCGTAACAAAACAGCACGAACGACTTTCAGATTTTACGTTATCATCAGATATTGTCCATTTTCACAAAATTCTGCCTTTATTACAGAAACAGTGCATTTTTGTACAGAGACAGATCGTTATGGTCGTGCAATGTCTTTAACAACCGTGGTCAAACCTCTCCGGTCTGTTGTGAATTTGTAACAGAGCGTCAGTACATTTAACTAACATCTACAATACTTGTTCCAGCGGGTAATAATCATTTCGATTCGCATGCGCCGCAAAAACGTCTCTTCGTTTAGCGAAAAAGATTTGCTATGCATGCATTTCAGAAGCTGCAAGAACGAGATTACGTGACTAAGCGAAATTCCAGGAGAAAAGTACAAGTGTGCGAGGGGGAACACAATGGTTGAACTGATTGGTCACGGCTTATTCAAAGAATTGATGCTCTATTCATGTGAACTGTCCTTGATAAGTCAGACGATAAAAAAAAGGAGCCAATATTTCTTACTGTTTCGCTTTCGCTTGCAGGTGTAAGGTCACTGCTATTTATGTATATGGGAATATCCCGTCGGACATAGTGTTGCGTAATTTCCATAAAAATTTCTGAATAAAATGATTTTCTCACAAGCCTGTATTTTATTCAACAGACTTGATACGAGAAGTTTTTTTCTTTTTTTTTAGATTACTTTAGTACACGTTTTCGGGACATGACTTGAAAACTGTGTTTTGGTTACAAAGTCAGTCTGATGTTCTTTCCTTACATAACACCTGAATTTTGTTATTTCTACTTTTAAGATTCCATCGGGGTAGATAGATCACCTGAGTTATTCTTTTCTTGTAAGCTCATGCAATGTTATAGTAAATATGTTGTGTACTCGATTGTAACTGCCACGAGGAGAATGGTATGAGCCTGCTCTGTTCCGGTTATTGAATTTGGATAAGATGGTTTGGTTGTTGCTGTGATCCATTAATATAAGATTATTGTATTGTTAAGTTAGGCCAAATGGTCGAGCTGTTAGACTGTTTTTGTTATACTAATGACGGTTACAGTGTCTACAAGTTCTTATGTACTTCCGGAATATATTGGAGATCTAGCAATCATATACCCTGCCGGCAGGTCATATGCCTTTACTTTTCATAGAGTTTGACGTATTTTGCAGATATCTTACATTCTAACGTCCGTACTACAATTTTCCCACCGATAAATGTATGCAGATTTGGTGTACTCCGACGCCCCACACTAAGCGCCAGCTGTATTTTGTTGTTTCATTATGGACCCACATTACAGGCTTACACCTTCGATTGGGTGATTCTCTACAATAATTCGTGCGTATACCGTTCCTTTTACGTAACAGCCGTTTTGCTTAATTTTACTTGCAATATATGTCATAGTTAGTTTTATGTTTAAGGCTATTGTCAAAAATATGATGATACGGGTACCCCACCTCCACACCTACCTTGATGGCGATATATCACTGCTACTTCCATGTTTCTTAACATATCGATACATATCGATTACATATCTTTCCTCGTTACGTGGATACAGTCTTTGTTACAACGTATCAATGATCTTTGTGTGTACGTCAATGTGCCTCAGAGCTTTGAATCTAATCTTTTCTCATTCATAGCGGAGCCCGCTGTTATCATGGTTTGGCACATTTATTTTTATTTTACGTTTCTGATCGGATGCCCTTCTATCTCGCCATATTCGTTAGTTAATCTAAGAGAGAGAAATCATATACGTATTCTGTGTGGGAATCGTGTGAACTGTGCAACTACGGCGTTTGGGCCTTTTTACAGTGGTACTGCTTCAATCCATGTCGGACTTTAAAAGCGAAAAGGCTTATTTTTTACCATGACATGTATACGTATTAGCAAAATCTTTTGCAGTACCACTGGAAAATGGACCACAAAGGACGAAACTGAAAGTGTGAAATAAATAATTTATACAGCCAACGGCGAATATGACGTCCTCTAAAAAAAATTGGAGTTCCTGTGAACGGAGCAGTAGTAGCAATACGAAGGCATGCTGAAAAATGATGTCTTCGAATTTTTTATGTGGAAATTCTTAAAACTTTATAAATACTCATTTACAGCCCTCTGCCTCTGTAGGACTCAGAATTGCAGCGTGTAACGTGGCAGTGTGTAACGTAACTGTGTCTGAGCGTGAGCAGTGTGCTGTAATCGCGTTTTGAATACGAAGAGTTCGTCCACACATGGGGGAACTTCCCCTTGAACATGAGAACGCAGGACTACACACGAGCGCTGCAATATCTGCGACAATCGGACGCCTTGGATTCACTGTCATCGATCACTCTTATAAAGTTAAGGTGCTTTTCTTACACCTGTTTCCGAAACTTAAAGAACACTTTCAAGGACTTCACTTTAATAGTGATGTTGTGCAAACATGGTTGAACCTCTCGTTAGGAGAAAATTGTTCACGACTATATTGAGAAATAAAAGAAGAATAAAGATGTAGCATGCTAATAAGCATTTTTTCTTCAGCGGGCTCTCGCAGTGGCCATTACAATTGCTTCACCAAGAAGAAATGCAGATGATAAACGGCTATTCATTGGACAAATATATTGTACTAGAACTGACATGTGATTACATTTTCACGCAGTTTGGGTGCATAGATCCTGAGAAATCAGAACCCAGAACAACCACCTCTGGCCGTAATAACGGCCTTGATACGCCTGGGCATTGAGTCAAACAGAGCTCGGATGGCGTTTACAGGTACAGTTGCCCATGCAGCTTCAACACGATACCACAGTTCATCAAGAGTAGTGACTGGCGTATTGTGACGAGCCAGTTGCTCGGCCACCATTGACCAGACGTTTTCAATTGGTGAGAGATCTGGAGACTGTGCTGGCCAGGGCAGCAGTCTAACATTTTCTGTATCCAGAAAGGCCCGTACAGGACCTGCAACATGCGGTCGTGCATTATCCTGCTGAAATGTAGGGTTTCGCAGGGATAGAATGAAGGGTAGGGCCACGGGTCGTAACACATCTGAAATGTAACGTCCACTGTTCAAAGTGCCGTCAATGCGAACAAGAGGTGACCGAGACGTGTAACCAATGGCACCCCATTCCATCACGCCGGGTGATACGCCAGTATGGCGATGACGAATACACGCTTCCAATGTGCGTTCACCGCGATGTCGACAAACACGGATGCGACCATCATGATGCTGTGAACAGAACCTGGATTCATCCGAAAAAATGACGTTTTGCCATTCGTGCAGGCAGGTTCGTCGTTGAGTACACCATCGCAGGCGCTCCTGTCTGTGATGCAGCGTCAAGGGTAACCGCAGCCATGGTCTCCGAGCTGATAGTCCATGCTGCTGCAAACGTCGTCGAACTGTTCGTGCACATGGTTATTGTCTTGCAAACGTCACCATCTGTTGACTCAGGGATCGAGACGTGGCTGCACGATTCGTTACAGCCATGCGGACAAGATGCCTGTCATTTAGACTGCTAGTGATACGAGGCCGTTGGGATCCAGCACGGCGTTCCGTATTACCCTCCTGAACCCACCGATTCCATATTCTGCTAACGGTCATTGGATGTCGACCAACGCGAGCAGCAATGTCATGATACGATAAACCGCAATCGCGATAGGCTACAACCGACCTTTATCAAAGTCGGAAACTTGATGGTACGCATTTCTCCTCCTTACACGAGGCATCACAACGACGTTTCACCAGGCAACGCCGGTCAACTGATGTTTGTGTATGAGAAATCGGTTGGAAACTTTCCCGATGTCAGCACTTTGTAGGTGTCGCCACCGACGCCAACCTTGTGTGAATGCTTTGAAAAGCTAATCATTTGCATATCACAGCATCTTCTTCCTGTCGGCTAAATTTCGCGTCTGTAGCACGTTATCTTCGTGGTGTAGCAGTTTTAACGGCCAGCAGTGTAGTAGTTGTTTCTCCTACTACTGCCATTGGTTCATCGTGATGGTTTTTCTACACGCAATTGTTTTGGTAACGGGGCACGCAAGTTCGGTAACTGAGCCCGGTATTTGCGGCAGACGTCTCAGTAAAAACAGTCTGCTTTATGTCAGAAATTGCTCCTGACACCACAGATGTGGTGTGCCGACTGAGAAGACAAACACAACGGAGAGTGAAAATAGGAAAGCGCGAACTCGGGATCCTGTCAGAGGGAGTTATGAGTTTTGATACACATGTACGTACAAGCTCTTGGGCACTAAGTTTTTCGAAATTCTGTTTGTACTGTACCAATAACTGTCTGCACACCACCTTCAACTATGACTAAAATTACGAATTCGGCACACACTTTACTAACGACGAGATTATAAATTAGGATGCTCAGTATTCTTTTATGGTACTACATGTCATCCTTGAGATATCAAGCATGTAGAAAAATATCGGACAGTCTGCAACAACGGAGAGGAAGAAAAAGTATGGTCGTTACAGATGGAAGAGAAGTTCAGACTTGGAAATTGGCTGTGCCTTTTCAAAGCAACCATCCCGACATTCGCCTCACGCGGTTCAGATAAATCACAGAGAACCTAAATCTGTATGAGCGGTCGGGGGATTTGAACGACAGCCTTGCCGCGCCTCTCCCGGTGAAACAACAGAAGCGCACTTCTTTTCTGCCGGCGGCAGGAAAAGCCGCAGCCAGCGCGCCCGAAAGCGGCGTAAGTCACCGTGAAATACGGGCCGCGTCCCGTGACCGGGAGATGAGCCTGCTGTCGCCGCCTAACGAAGCCGATAAAAAATGTCGCCGCGATATGGGCGGGGAAAGTCACCAGCGCAGCGCACCGGCCTAAGCGGATGACGGCCAAGGCGTGCGGTCGCCGGGGCAGCGGTTCCAGCACGTGCGTCGTGGCTGCCGACGCGGAAAGCCGGCAGGGAAGTGAAACTTACTGGCACTCGAGTGTGAGCTTGCGAGATTACCGATGATGCGCCGGCTCCGCTGGCCTCTATCTTATAGACGGAGCTACTCGCGCAAGCTTCAAGCGTACGATCGCTTTTGGACGGAATAGGACGAACCCTTTTCTCCTTAAACTGCGCATGCTATCCCCGAAACACATCGCATCTTTGCTGAACTTCGTTCTCGAAGTATCGTTACGGCAGACTGATGAAAATGTATTTCAAGCAGAACATACGCTTCTTCAGCGCCTGTCGCCATCTTGCCTAATTGCTCACTGCTGCACTCTCGTGGCAGAAATCTGAAGCGTGGCTGCAACAATACAAAACCTGTTGAGCTTTCGTGTATGAGAGAAAGCCTTTGTGACAGTAAGTCAATTAATGTAGATACAGTGAACTTATGAAATCAGTTCAATCATTTATAATACCCTTGTATACAAGGAAAGATTACGCAACCTGTTTATCACTCAGAAGTCGCTTCTGAGTTTCGATTATTTGCGAGAAAAGGAACTGTCCACTAGCACGCGTCGGAATTCGACAACGGAAAATTCGTAGACTATCGAGACTGCGGTTTATCGTTCTGCGACACTTCTTCGGTCAACATCCCGCGACAGTCATGGGAATGTGGAAACGGTGGATTCAGGAGGGCCACACAGCTCCATGCGGGATCTCAATGGCGGCACGAATAGCGCCCGAGGCGGCAGAAATTGTTCAAAATGGTTCAAATGGCTCTGAGCACTATGCGACTTAGCTTTTGAGGTCATCAGTCCCCTAGAACTTAGAACTACTTAAACCTAACTAACCTAAGGACATGACATACATCAATGCCCGAGGTAGGATTCGAACCTACGACCGTAGCGGTCGCGCGGTTCCAGACTGTAGCGCCTAGAACCGCTTGGCCACACCGGCCGGCTGCAGACATTGTTCCTGGGTCGTGCAGAATAGTACAATGACGACATGTACCTCGAATCAGTAAGTGGATCTATTTGCATCAAGGTAAGTATCCACACGGACACTGCGGCAGCGACTCAAGCACTAGTTACTGTCAGCATGGCAACTATTGTTGCAGCTTCCTCTGACGCGGCAGCAGCGTGAGGCGATGCTGCGACCAATGACAAGTCCGGATGCTGGAGTAGCACCACGTCGTCGTCTTTTCAGTACGCCTTCAGCGCACATGTCCAGAGGTTTCGAGGAGAACGTCTCCATTCGTCATACCTGATGCCATCGGGCATCTGCTTTGCACAGCCAGTAATTTGTACGGCAGGAGTTACATCTACATCTACATCTACATTTATACTCCGCAAGCCACCCAACGGTGTGTGGCGGAGGGCACTTTACGTGCCACTGTCATTATCTCCCTTTCCTGTTCCAGTCGCGTATGGTTCGCGGGAAGAACGACTGTCTGAAAGCCTCTGTGCGCGCTCTAATCTCTCTAATTTTACATTCGTGATCTCCTCGGGAGGTATAAGTAGGGGGAAGCAATATATTCGATACCTCATCCAGAAACGCACCCTCTCGAAACCTGGCGAGCAAGCTACACCGCGATGCAGAGCGCCTCTCTTGCAGAGTCTGCCACTTGAGTTTGCTAAACATCTCCGTAACGCTGTCACGGTTACCAAATAACCCTGTGACGAAACGCGTCGCTCTTCTTTGGATCTTCTCTATCTCCTCCGTCAACCCGGTCTGGTACGGATCCCACACTGATGAGCAATACTCAAGTATAGGTCGAACGAGTGTTTTGTAAGCCACCTCCTTTGTTGATGGACTACATTTTCTAAGGACTCTCCCAATGAATCTCAACCTGGTACCCGCCTTACCAACAATTAATTTTATATGATCATTCCACTTCAAATCGTTCCGCACGCATTCTCCCAGATATTTTACAGAAGTAACTGCTACCGGTGTTTGTTCCGCTATCATATAATCATACAATAAAGGATCCTTCTTTCTATGTATTCGTTTCTGACATGTTACGGCCTCTGACTGTGCTCTATCTTCGAGGTCTTCGTGACGTTAACTTTCAACAAGATAACGCAAGACCCTTGTCGCCTGTGCCGTTCTGGTTTACCTCTATATGGAGAGTATTTGACTGTTGTCATGGCCAGCACGTTCTCCACGTGTCTCACCCATTGATAACATTTGGTCATGGGTTGTCGAGAGAATGGCATGCCGCCACAAGCTAAAAAAAGAAAAGCCACCATGACTGGTGAACTAAACTCATTGACTAAAAGCGGCATGGAATGACGTAGCGGCGAAATGAGACTGCTTGGACCTGCTGAAGAAATCGAAAGAGAATGGAGAAAGAAAATGTTGAGGGCAAAGAAGTATAGCAGGAATAAAGGAAAAATAATGGAAATATGGAGAAAGACTTTACAGAAAAGAAAGATAGAAGAGAAGCTATAAAATGTTTGGGGAGAAAGAACGAACGATGATGGGCGAGATATAAACGAAAAAGGAGGGAATGCAAATGGGAAAAAGGGACGGGGAATAAATGTAGTGTAGAGCAGGAAGTCGCAGAAGAGGAGGAAGAGGACCAGAGAAGGGTGAGGAGAGGAAAGAGAAGAGAGCAGAGGAGGAATGAGGGGGAGGAGGGGGAGGTGGGGAGGTAGGATAACGGGCTGGGGAAGGCAGAAGACGCCGAGCGCAGTGAGGGCAGCTGCGCGCGGCCGGTGCGCAGAAGTTCAAGGCCGGCGTGTTATTTGGCTGTGGCTTCTCGGCCGGGCACCTCGCAGGTTCCGCAGCCAGCACATGCAGCTTAGCTACCTGTCGCCCGCTGCACGCACGGCCGTGTGCGCTGTTACGTAACTGTAATAGCTGCCTGCTCACTGATCACATCTTATCAACCGTCTCTTATCAAGAAAACTGGGATAATCGGACGAGTTTATCGATGCTAATCTTGGATTAAGGCTGTAACGTAACAAGGTCTATCTACGCTACAAGCAAATCCATGTTGCTTGTTGCTACTTCGTGCAGCTGCATACGAGTACTAGACTGCTCTGCGTACTCACTTTGGCGAATCAAAGAGCGAAACGCTGGAGTATTGTTATTTTAATAATGATGTTCAGTTACTAAACAAATTCGCTAAATGAGTCTACGATCATTGTCGAATTTTGACAATAAAATCTGTACATCGCTTAACATATTATCATGTATTACCACGTTGCACCAACCGTCGTCATCAGATCTGCAATTAAGATTAAGGTAACAATAGAATGACGTGTGTTTGTGGAATTTCAACACTGCATTGGCATATAGAAAGATTTTGGAGATTTTTTTAAGGAACTCAATGGATTCTCTTCAAAACATTTTTATTTACTGTTATATCATACACATGAAACTCAAGTAATTGCAATGTAAGATTTGTCTACAAATGTCAAATTTCGAACGGTACACTCATGAAGGTACTACTGAAAACTTAACGTAGACGTATTAGTACTGTGCTGTAACGAGAAGGTGCAAGAATACATAAAAAAACAGGTGGTGCCCATCAAAAACTCCTAACCACATTTCGCAAAAGTTGACAGCGTGTAATAGGTGACCAACATCGAGGGCACAGAATGTTCAAATCCGAACGGGGAACAGCCTCAAATGCATAAATGTTGTACTACGAAATTGTTTCGTTAACTACACGGAACGAATCAGGTATGTTACCACGGTAACGAAACTTGGTGATTTGAACATACAGCACACTAGAAAAAATATTATATGCTTTAACATTTGTGTCTTCATTTTCTCTTATGATGTACTTTTGTCATAAGTAATCGTATGAAAACGAAAACAAATGCGTCCGAAACTTGTGACCATTAATTAACTCAAATTCGAACTCAGCTAGACATAAAAATTGAGAAACAATAAGGATGAAAAGTATACGGCATCAGGAGACAAATGTTAAAAACGTGAAAAATACAAATTCCTCGACCAAAGCTTACAACTCTTAAAAGAACATTCAGTGTCAGTTGTAATGAAAGCAATGCCTAAGAGGGTTGTGAACACAGCTTGAAAGTTAATAGACACGTTATCGTTCCTGTTATCGCGATTTGAATGACCAGCAGTGCAGTAATTGTACACTTTTTAAATCAAAATCCTGTATTAATAGGTCCACCAGGTGCCACTATTACCAAAACTGTACGTGAATAAAAAAAATCATATTGCAACTGCTTGGCTGTCATGTCGTCTTTTTTCCACGTTTACGTTCCTGAGTTATATACGTTTCGGATACGTCTCTATATTACGTCAGTTTATTGCGTAACATACATGTACACGTAGTACTGCGATCAGTTTTCTGAGTTACAGATTATTGTTTAATTGTAAAGAGTACGCCGTCCAGAGTGGCCGAGCGGTTCTAGGCGCTACAGTCTGGAACCGCGCGATCTCTACGGTCGCATGTTCGAATCCTGCCTCGGGCATGGATGTGTGTGATGTCCTTAGGTTAGTTAGGTTTAAGTAGTTCTAAGTTCTAGGGGACTGATGACCTCAGAAATGTAAGTCCCATAGTGCTCAGAGCCATTTGAATTTTTTTTTTTGTAAAGAGTACATTACTATTTGCTTCTGGCCTCAATAGCAGGCCCAGTTTGGTGCGTGCCAGATTGCAGCAAGTGTAGTGTTGGAGTATGAATGAGAGAGAATTGTGTATGGACACATCTGTATGAGATCGTCCGCGCACAGTATCAGGTCTCACTTGTATAGCCCGTTTATTGTGTGGAATGTACTTGTGTTAGGCGTATTGTATTAGTGCAAAATGGTCTCTGGAGAAATTAATAACTACCGCGACGGGCGCTCTGAGCAAACGAAATAGAAAGTCAAAACAAACGTAGACTTTCATCCGTGCTTGATAAATTCTTTGTTATATGGAAGTGTGGGAGACCTTTCCTGCAGCTGGCAAAACATGACTCTAGAATCAGAGTTTGTGGTTTCTCTCCCTAGGAAGCTGTGCATTTGGTGGATAATCTGAATTTTATTCAGCGAAAGGGTAATGGGGGAGTAGCTAAGAAGATGGCGACGGTGACAGGACATTTTTATCTGGCGTCATCAGTCTTCTGATTGGGTGGATGCGGCACGCCGCAAATTCCTCTTTTGTGCCAACGTCTTCATCCCAGAGTAGCGCTTGCATCCTGCGTCCTGTATTATTTGTTGTATATATACTTATCTCTGACTTCACCTGCAGTGTTTACCCACAACATTTCCCTCTACAGATTGGGGGGTCCTCCCGCGGGAGCAAAAACCATGCGTTAAGGGACTGTGCCCGATGCGGAGGCGAGTGAGGAGAACCTCATCCCGCCTGCATGACTGGTAGGACGTACGCCATGGCCGGTGCTTGTGGCGTCCAGATTACTGTCCGCCACATTTTACTTGACTGTCTTTTACTCTCTGACCAGAGGGCGGTGGTTTCCTTGCCACCGGATTTGCCCTCTATTTTGCAAGACGACGCAACGACTGTCGTTAAGGTCTTACGGTTTCGTGTCCTGTCCAATTTGTTGCCTCGGGTTTTAGGGAGAGGATTTTAATGTGCTGCTGGGTGACTGTCTCTCCCAGGTTTTAGGTAAGAGGACCGCCAGTCACGATTACCTACTTGTTTCACTTCGATTTCTGTTCTCTTTTCCTTGTGTTTCCTTTCCTTTTTTTAGTGCGTTTGTTCTCCTCTTGTTTTGCCTCTGTATGTGAGGATTTGGAACTGCGTCAGGTCTGTGTCTTTTAGCCGTTCTCCTTGTTCGCTGTCCGTCTTCGTCCCATCACCGCGTGTGTTCCTGTTTCTATGCGTTTGGGCGCTGATGACCATGCTGTTTAGCGCCCGAAAACCTGAAACCACACACACACACACACACACACACACACACACACACAGCTGTTTCTCCCTGATGTGTTTAACACGTGTACTATCACGCTGTCACGGTATGTGAAGTACACATGTATCTCAAACGCTTCACTTCAGTACTAAGTTTTGCTCTAGGTGCGTAATCTCGGCAAAGGAGAGGTAGTGACCATGAGTTTCTAGCAGCACAAAGAGGAGTAGTTGTCCAGACAGAGAGGAGGCGGGAGGGCCGTGCCTCGGCATCCAGGGCAGGGCTACGGCCTGGCCCGCAGATGGGATCAGGCAGGGGCTGTGGCCGCGGCTGGGCTGCGGGGGCGGGGGCGGCCCACGCCCCCGCAGCGGCTGGCTCGGCACGGGCCGGCCCTATCTGCGCTCGCCAGCTGCCTGAAACCCGACCTCGCAGGGCCGGCCCGAGCTGTGTACACCATCTGTGCACAGCGAAGCCTCCTCCGCCACGCTCGCCACTGCACTCCCTGCTCGCTCCAAACCACAGCATCTTTCGAGTTTTCCTCCCCACGTTCGTGACCTTTCAGGTGCTCTGCGTGCAGAGAACATTGATTAACTCTTTCCGCTCCACTGTCGGACCTTGCTCGACATACTGATTTTCCGCCTTGGCTCAAATGGCGTCCGACGTTTGGCGCGCCGTTTCTCTTACATCGTTTGCCTGCTTTGCTGTTACTGGAAGTCCGAACGTTTCGTCGTGTAGTACCGACTCTGGCCATCCGATAGCGCAAGGTGTCCCGTTTGTGTGGCTGCAGGCCACGTATTTATACGTTAAAGAGAATTTTCTACAGAGATTCATCCCATGACTGATTTCTGTGTAACACCCCCATTATTCCGGGGGCGATTGCACGTATCGACAAGCGGTGTTCGACGAATCATAGCCGACTATGGGGCACATACTTTGGTACATGCACAATAATCACAACGTTTATATTGACCGAGATAGTGAGGCAAGTACATGTTTTTTTTAAATGGATCGCTATACTTTTTTTACCATCATTCGAACGCTCTGGCAAAGACGCGGATAATGATGTTATCCATGTTGCTACTGTGATTCAAACTTCGCTTAAAAGACGCTGGGAAATATTGTACGACTGGAGGTCGAGGCTGTCGGAAGCGGCTGCAGACTGTAAACACGCCTCGCGCGACCCGCAGGCCGAGTTGCCGTGCTCTATGCAGCATGCACGGCCTACGCTCCGTAGGTACATCCTCATCCGCCCACATTTAAGCAAAGTTTGAACATGCGTTACATCACTATACGCGTCTTTTCCACAGCGTTCGAATGATGGTAAAAAAAAGTACAGCGTCCCATTTAAAAAACATGTACTTGCCTCATTATCTCGGAAATATAAACGTTGTGATTATTGTGTATATACCAACGTATGTGCCCCATCGTCCGCTATGATTCGCCGAAAACCGCATGCCGATACGTGCAATCGCCCCCGGAATAAAGGGGGTGTTACATCTTACGCGACTCATCCTGTATAGAGTGTGTGTGTGTGTGTGTGTGTGTGTGTGTGTGTTCCACATTTCCTGCAAAACCACTGAACCGACTTCAACCAAACTTTGTACACATATACCTTACCGTCAGGCAACAATCATTATGGGACTAACAACTACCTATCATAGTTCAGGTTCAAAAATGGCTCTGAGCACTATGCCACTTAACTTCTGAGGTCATCAGTCGCCTAGAACTTAGAACTAATTAAACCTAACTAACCTAAGGACATCACACACATCCCTGCCCGAGGCAGGATTCGAAATTGCGACCGTAGCGGCCACGCGGTTCCAGACTGAAGCGCCTTTAACCGCACGGCCACACCGGCCGGCCATAGTTCAGGAAGTATGACGTCACAGACAATGTGATGCGAGAAAAACTGCTGCATAGTTTTGGCGTACTACTTCCGTGCTGCTAACTGTATTCGCAACAAATTCACAGGCAGTATCTACGCATGCCGCAGAAAATTGTACCTAGAAAATGATATCATTGTATGACACATAGATAAGGAGACAGGACGTCATAAACGCATGAAATTCTAATACATTTATTATTTACTACTACGACACTCCTAGAAGCCAGTCAGCTCAAGGAAATCCCTGGTATCTGACAGCGGTTTTGACAGCTTTCAACACTGATGCTGTAAGCGCAAACGATAGCCGTCTGTAGAGCTACGAAGAGGTGTTTCCATAGAGAAGTTTACAAAATCGCGATGTAGACGCGCAAAGCAGCTGCTCCCAGCGTACAGAATCTATCGCAAATCATGGTTCTCGATCTGAATGCTATAATTACGCATGTGTACATTATGAATACATTTTTGTAGTTTCACAATTTCAAAGATAATTTCTAAACTGTTTGTGTAACGACGTATCGAAAAAAATTCATTTCCCTTTATTCGTGAAATTATCTTTGAAATTATGAAAAAGTCGTACAAAAATGTATTCATAATGTACAAATGTGTAATTAATAGCATTGAGATTGAGAAACATGATCCCCGATAGTTTTCGGCGTACGCTGGGCGCAGCTGCTTCGCTTCGTGCGTCTATGGCAACACCTCTTCATATCTCTGTTGACAGCTATCGTTTGCGCTTACAGCATCACGGTTGAAAGCTGTCAAAAGCGCTGTCAGATATCAGGGATTTCCTTAACCTGACTCGCCTCTAGGAGTATCTTAGTAAAAGAGTAAATGTATTAGAATTTCATGCATGATGCGGCATTTTTCACCTATCTCAGCGTTTATCACGACGTGTCACCCTATCTATGTGTCATACAAAGATATTATTTGCTAGGTACATCCTGCGGCATACGTGGATACTGACTGTGAAATTTTTTGCGAATAGAGTTACTAGTACAGAAGTAATATATAAAAACGTCAGAATATATATATATATATATATATATATATATATATATATATATATATATAAAATTGAAGCAAGTGTGCCCCAATTCTCATGGGACCAACTCTGTAAACAATAAATCAAACATACTCCACAGCAACGGGGCGGAGGGGGAGGGGGAGAGTGAGAGAGAGAGAGAGAGAGAGAGAGAGAGAGAGAGAGAGAGAGAGAAATCACCTCTCGTTGTCAGCAGACGACACAGCTCTTTACAGTAGTAGTTGTTCAAGGCTAAAATACATAGCTCACAGATTGCACATACGTGTAGAAGACATTCAGAAATGAGTGATGTATTGGAAAATTAATATGAATCTCAACAACGTATACAAGAATTTGCCATGATACAGAAATTATACTACATGGAACAGCCCTACAATTTAAAACCAGTGAAAATATCTAGGCCTCATTATAAATTCAGAAGCAACATTGAAAAAACGCGTTTGAATAGTTCTGTAATAAAGATTACGCCTTAGCATACCATTCCTAAATGCTACAGAAGCACAAAATACAAGCGCTCGTGTTGTATTCAACCTTATTACCGCCTCACTCGGCTCAGACACAAGGAATGAGACCTTTAAACCCAGCGGGTCTCGCTCGGTACATGTGCAGGATTTGCCTTTAAGAAGTAGACAAACTTAAGGCGTGTAAGTGACGATGAGACTGCGGTTGCGGAGTGGATTTTGGAGCATGCCTACGATCAAGAGTTTGGAACTTGGGTTAATGGAAACGTGTCCACTATTCGGATGAACCACGTTTCTTGTTCCAGTAGGTGGGTGGTCGTGTCTACATACGCTGTCACACAGACGAACGGCTGCACGAAACAGGCACTGCGACGTCGACCCAGTATTATGCTTTGGCTGACATTCTGCTGGATCCGTGGTAGCAGCCGAGGGCAGCTTGACAGCTGTGGACCGCGTGACCTCCACTGCACGACACCTGGATCCCATTGCCTGACGTCTTCCGTGATGGCGGTGGCACCTTCCAGCAGGATACCTGTCCTTGCCACTAGGCCGGAATCGTGCTACATTCGTTTGAGGAGAATGTTGGAGTGCTCAGGTCGATGGAATGGCTACCACATTCGCCTGATCTGATGCTGCATACCACAGGAAACCTCCCACAGACTTGTCGAATGCATGTAACGCCGAACAGCCACTGTATTGCGTTCCAAAGATGGACTAATACGCGTATTAAGCAGGTGGTCATAATGTATTGGCTCGTCAGTGTATTTCCTCTTGTCATAATGAAAGACGACCGCATTACATGGGGATCACTGGGAGCTTATGGACTAAACATTTGGAAGTAATTCCTCAGTGTCTGATTACAGCATTAGTCGTTAAGCAAGGGAAAACATAAATCATAACAGGGTGATACCCAACTCGCTTTATTTGTTCATGAGACCCAGAAAATATTAGATACAGGCTCCCAGGTAGATGCTATTTTTCTTGACTTCCGGAAGGCGTTCGATACAGTTCCGCACTGTCGCCTGATAAACAAAGTAAGAGCCTGCGGAATATCAGACCAGCTGTGTGGCTGGATTGAAGAGTTTTTAGCAAACAGAACACAGCATGTTGTTATCAACGGAGAGACGTCTACAGACATTAAAGTAACCTCTGGCGTGCCACAGGGGAGTGTTATGGGACCATTGCTTTTCACAATATATATAAATGACCTAGTAGATAGTGTCGGAAGTTCCATGCGGCTTTTCGCGGATGATGCTGTAGTATACAGGGAAGTTGCAGCATTAGAAAATTGTAGCGAAATGCAGGAAGATCTGCAGCGGATAGGCACTTGGTGCAGGGAGTGGCAACTGACCCTTAACATAGACAAATGTAATGTATTGCGAATACATAGAAAGAAGGATCCTTTATTGTATGATTATATGATAGCGGAACAAACACTGGTAGCAGTTACTTCTGTAAAATATCTGGGAGTATGCGTGCGGAACGATTTGAAGTGGAATGATCATATAAAATTAATTGTTGGTAAGGCGGGTACCAGGTTGAGATTCATTGGGAGAGTCCTTAGAAAACGTAGTCCATCAACAAAGGAGGTGGCTTACAAAACACTCGTTCGACCTATACTTGAGTATTGCTCATCAGTGTGGGATCCGTACCAGACCGGGTTGACGGAGGAGATAGAGAAGATCCAAAGAAGAGCGGCGCGTTTCGTCACAGGGTTATTTGGTAACCGTGATAGCGTTACGGAGATGTTTAACAAACTCAAGTGGCAGACTCTGCAAGAGAGGCGCTCTGCATCGCGGTGTAGCTTGCTCGCCAGGTTTCGAGAGGGTACGTTTCTAGATGAGGTATCGAATATATTGCTTCCCCCTACTTATACCTCCCGAGGAGATCACGAATGTAAAATTAGAGAGATTAGAGCGCGCACGGAGGCTTTCAGACAGTCGTTCTTCCCGCGAACCATACGCGACTGGAATAGGAAAGGGAGACAATGACAGTGGCATGTAAAGTGCCCTCCGCCACACACCGTTGGGTGGCTTGCGGAGTATAAATGTAGATGTAGATGTAGATGTTAGTGGGTTAGAAAACGTTAGAGACGAAGAGAATTAAGATACCTGTGAACGACAACGTCTTTGCAGGCGGAGGACAAGTGCAGATTGGATAAATATGTGGCGGAAAATCAGCCGGCACCAACGCGAACGAAACGGTAAAAAATACCTCATCGGTGGGCAAGCAGAGATTAAATTTCGCTCTTTGCAAATGCAAATCCACTTGCTATCTAACGCAGTCCGCAGCTCGTGGTCGTGCGGTAGCGTTCTCGCTTCCCGCGCCCAGGATCCCGGGTTCGATTCCCGGCGGGGTCAGGGATTTTCTCTGCCTCGTCATGACTGGGTGTTGTGTGTTGTCCTTAGGCTAGTTAGGTTTAAGTAGTTCAAAGTTCTAGGGGACTGATGACCATAGATGTTAAGGCCCATAGTGCTCAGAGCCATTTTTATCTAACGCAGCGCCTCATTCGGTCAGATGTTTCCGTGATTCCACTCTATCATCAGTTAATGTACGAATAACGTAAGTTGTTTTCGTTGATCTGCTCTGTAACCAATTTTGATATCTATGGATGCGTTGCTTCGCTCGTATCTGTGGCTATATACATCTGCAGCTGCGCTCTTCATAGTAAATACATCGTTAGAATAAATGAGAGGCGTCAGATGTGAAACGCAGTGTCACGGATACAGTAAACGTTCCAAGCCAAAATCATTGCATAAAATTTACTAATGCTAAAGCAGGAAGATTAACGCCTTCGCGAAGTGCGACGAGCGTTAGATATATCAAACTTCACAACTGTGTTGTTTTGCATTATTGAGGGAAGTGTGAAACACAATGGTCCATTATCTGATTCACCTACAGCTGCATACAACAATCTACATACATCACCAATAGTGCACTAAAAAAAAGTGAAGACGGTTTACGGTGATGGAAGTATTTCAGAGGTCAAATGTAAAACCACTGAGATTGTAACGTTCCATATTTACGTAGAATTCGTCTGCAGGATCTCTCAGAAGTGGAACTCGGGATTCCTTTTAAAATGACTGTCACTGGTAATTTGAAGGGGTTCATTACGAAATTGGTCTCACTAGTAATCGAATTGTGAAGTGTTCGATCTACAGTTAATAATAAAATGGCTCTGAGCGCTATGGGACTTAACATCTGAGGTCATCAGTCCCCTATAACTTAGAACTACTTAAACCTAACTAACCTAAAGACATCACACACATCCATGCCCGAGGCAGTATTCACACATGCGACCTAGCAGCAGCGCGGTTCCGGACTGAAGCGCCTAGAACCGCTCGGCCACAACGGCTGGCCACTTAGTAATACGTTGTTTTCTTTCTGACACCGAATGCCACTCTATCACTGTCTTTATTTTATACAACTGTGAACCAACACCGTGACACGGTTTCCGCGTTAAACTAGATAGTTGTCACGTCTGAGGAAAATGAGAGCATCATTCATCTTCAATATGACCAAGCGTGGTGCAGAACTGCGTTGAAACTATTTGATTTCTTCATAAAACTGTTACAATATTTCAGACTCGTTACCCGCTAATAAACAAGTTGTACTAGCACAGATGGCACAATTACTTCTTACGTAAGTCACTGTTCATATATCTTTGCTACACACTTTCACTACATTACGATACTTTCAGAAATACGAGATTTCTTGCGAATTGTCTTTGGAAATGCGGTATGTAGGCTGCACTTAATTCAGTAACGAAATAAACATATTCGATGTAGAAGACATTCGTGAGATAGCAGAGCGGATTCTAAAACTTATTTTTCGGTGGTTATTAACAATGACTGGTCCAAAGTACCCAGACGTACTAAAGTTGTTAACGAAGCTGCAACCTCGTTTCGCGTCTGTCCTGGAAGTTAATTGAAGCGCAGTTGTGACAGCCCCATCTAGCAGAATCTTCGTCTCAAGGACGGTCGCCGCGCGCGAGAGATAAATAACACCTCTTACGCGTTACGGCGTGCCAGGTGGAAGCAGTAAAGAACACAAAAGCCTGGCCTCATCACCCTATATCACTGCCGACTCCGAAACACGTGGCTGCGATTTTGGGAGGAAAAAGAAAAAGAGAAGTTCGCTGGCGAGGCGGTCGCTAAATGAAAGCGCTCCTGGAGACACTTCGCCGAGTTCTTGCTGTGGAGCCCGATTCACTTCCAACCACGCATAATTGTAAGATTTTTTTGCGAAATTCACCCTAACAAGGGAATGCCGTTACATTTGTAACGAGGTCCTGATGATACTGCCGTTTAAAACCTGACGTCCAATAGCGTCTTAGGTAGTCCTTTTTCTGCACTTTTCTTTCTGTACTCCTAGGACAATAGAGGACTATCTCAGATTCGCCAGATTAAAGGTTCGCTATTCTTTTCAACCTAACACCGCAGTAGGCTGGGAGAAGGTTACAGGGAATTCCAGAGTGGAGTATTTGGGAGGAGACTGCAGTTTCAACATCTGCCTGATAACAAAAGAAAAAGATAACCAAAAAGAAAAAAAAAACAATATTAGGTATTGGCCAGAAATAAAATAGTTTCAGTATAGCGACAACTCAGTGTCAGCACAGCTTAGTTCTACAATTACTGTCGCGGCAAGATGAAAAATAAAATCTTGCGTAACAAGATATGTTTCTGAATGTCCAGTCGGGATATCGTTTGTCTTCGTCTTCGTCTCTTGTTGAGAGGGTTGGTTTTAACAGTCTCAACCGGAGGTAACTATGTGGGCTGTCAAATAAAGCTTGGAAAACTTCACAAATGATACATATATTTCTTGAATTATAAATTCATCACGTTACTGATTTTTTTAAAGTACTTATGCGAGAGACGATCCGCAGCGTAAGCCGACTGTTGAGAAGAAATTCTTTTGCTTCAGGGACTAGTACTTCACTTAGCACACTCACATCTTACAATGGTGAAATTGCATCACAACAAAATGTGATCAGTTTGTACAGGGTGGTTATGATTAAACTCCCGCTACGTGACAGGGGCAATCGTGACGTGTGAGTGGTGGTAGGACAATGAAACCTTATGAAAACATTTGTAAGGACAAGCGTGAGGGAAATAACGAATAAGCCATTGAAAGAAACACGTTTTAATTTCCACATGAGAACATTTGTTAACTGCTTGTCATGTTTACGTTCCAGGTTACAAACAAAAATGGCTCTGAGCACTATGGGACTTAACATCTATGGTCATCAGTCGCCTAGAACTTAGAACTACTTAAACCTAACTAACCTAAGGACATCACACAACACCCAGTTATCACGAGGCAGAGAAAACCCCTGACCCCACCGGGAATCGAACCCGGGAAGCCGGGCGTGGGAAGCGAGAACGCTACCGCACGACCACTAGCTGCGGACAGGTTACAAACGCTGCAGAATGTGACGACTATCTGCATCCCGACGGTTTAGAGCAGCACCAGGGATACCATTCCACAGCACTTTTCGAACGGTGGACGACGGAATGTTCAGCTGTCGTGACACAGCTCATGCACTGCTTCAAAATCGGACACTGGGTCCAGCATTCTCAGCCATGCAAACAGTAACTTCAACAATTTGTGGCGCAATTGGCCGTTGGCTTCTCCCAGGAGCAATTCGCAAATTGCCTGTGAATTCGAACTTCCGAATCATGTTCTTCGACCCCTGTGTGTAAAGAGACTACAGAGGTATTCCTTTAACGCGTCTGTACTTGCGAAGAGCAACAGCTCAATTGCTACTGACAACACTACACTGTCTGATTACCATTCTCATACAGTTGAGTACCCATATAGTAGTTCACCGGCTGCACTGGCTCGAGTAGCGAAACTTCAATTATATTCACCTTGTGTCATTAACGCCATGAACTACAGGGCACAGTACGACATAGTCAATAATGTTCGGTACCAGTCCTTCCGATCACGCAGCCTACTGAGAGTCATTTGACAAAATAACTGAATCCTACTGTTATGGGCGACATGGTTGACTTCCAGAAATTTCTTCCTTTCTTTTTTGAATCGGATAATAGCAATAAACTGAAATTGTTATTTTTGCGCGAGCGCGCGCGGCGGGGTTATATAATTCAAAATTATAATCCTTCAAGCGCTCAGAGTACCCTTCAGTACAGAAAGAGCTCAAAGTGTATGCGTGCTGAGGAACGAGGAAAGACGCGAAAACGAAGCGCCAGCAAGCACGATTTTTGTCGGGATACTGTGTACTTTTGGTGGAGTTAGGTCGTCGTCGGCGCCCCGGCCACCAGGTGGGGATCGCAAGCCACGATTTAGAGTTGCGCCCGCAGACGGGACAGGATTTTTTACTTTTGATCATGTTTTTTTAAATTCGAAAAACGCGAAGTTGTGCTGTGATATTGTATCCACGTTAAATTGTAGGTAACCCTATGACTGGTTACGTAAGTTAGTCAAATGTCGGACGAAAGTAATGGTACAGAATAGGGTATCCATACAGATTATAAAAATGGATTAAGTTCGTATGTTTGTATGTACGTTCCGCATCATCTCCAAAACTACTGGACACATTTCAACCAAACTTGGTATACGTATTACCTACTATTAGAAAGAATTTATGTGGGTGGGAGAACCAGCAACCTGCTATCGAAGTGTTGGGCATAATGTGGAGAGAGAAGGGAAGGAGGAGATGAGAATATACAAAGGGGGATGGGAGGTTGGAGGAAATGGACACAGATATGGGGAAACAAAAGGTGTACAGAGGGGGGAGTGCGGAAGAAACTCCAGAGAAGGGGATGGACTGGGAGAGGCAGAAGGGCTAATAGAATACTGGAATAAATACATACCTGGGCAATGCCGGGTACTCATATATATATATATATATATATATATATATATATATATATATATATATATATATAAAGTGTGTGTGTGTTTTTCGCATCTCCTGCAAAACCACTGAACTGACTTCAACCAAACTTTGTACACATGTACCTTACCGTCAGGCAACAACCATTATGGGACGGCCGGCCGGTGTGGCCGTGCGGTTTAGACGCTTCAGGCTGGAACCGCGTGACCGCTACGGTCGCAGGTTCGAATCCCGCCTCGGGCATGGATGTGTGTGATGTCCTTAGGTTAGTTAGGTTTAATTAGTTCTAAGTTCTAGGCGACTGATGACCTCAGAAGTTAAGTCGCATAGTGCTCAGAACCATTTGAACCATTATGGGGCTAATAACAACCTATCATAGTTCAGGAGGTATGACGTCACAGACAATGTGATGCGAGAAAAACTACTGCATCGTTTTGGTGTATTACTTCCGTGCTACTAACTGTATTCGCAACAAATTTCACGGGAAGAATCCACGAGCACATTACATGGGGATTACTGGGAACTTATGCGACTAAACATCTGGAAGTAATTCAACAGTGTCCGATTACAGCATTAGCCGTAAAGCAAGGGAAAACATAAATCGTAACAGGGTGACACACTTAGTGGGTTAGAAATCGTTTGAGATGAAGAGAATTAAGACACCTGTGAACGACAACGTCTTTGCAGGCGGAGGACAAGCGCAGATTGGATTAATATGTGGTGGAAAATCAGCCGGCACCAACGCGAACGAACCATCCTGGTTCACGTAAAACGATTTGAGAAACCACGATACAAGAATAGAAACCTAATGGGTGGGCAAGCGGAGATTACATTTAGCTCTGTCCAAATCCAAATCCACTTGTTATCTAATGCAGCATCTCACTCGGTCAGATGTTTCCGTGATTCCATTCTATCTTCAGTTATGTACGTTCTTTTTGTTGTTCTGCTCTGCAACCAATTCTGATATCTATGGATGCTTTGCTTCGCTCGTATCTGTGGCTATATACATCTGCAGCCGCGCTCTTCGTGTCAAATACATCGTTAGAATAAATTAGACGCGTCAGCTGTCAAACGCCGAGTCACGGATACAGTAACGTTCCAAGCCCAAATCATTGCATAAAATTTACTAATGCTAAAGCAGGAAGATTAACGTCGGGAGAGGGGGGAAGGAGCAAAAGGGCTAATAGATTACTGGAATAAATACATACCTGAGCAATGCCGGGCAGTCAACGATGTGTGTGTGTGTGTGTGTGTGTGTGTGTGTGTGTGTGTGTGTGTGTGTGTGTGTGTGTGTGCGCACGCGCGCAAAGGTAATATAGTGTACCTAGTGGACATACTTTGTACAATTATTATCGAATCTTTAGGAGGAAAGGACATTTTATATGTCTCTAGGCACCCTAATCTCTTTATTTCCGCGACCCCTACGCGACAAATACGAAAGACAGCATAATGGCCACGTAATGGTGTTCCTGTACAGTTTCTATAATGTACACAACAGGGTTTCACGGAAACTAGTGCAAGGATTCTGATTTCTTTCATAAGAGCCGTACCATCCTGTGACCATTGTAGGAGCGCGATTGCGAATTCGTTCCATATCTATTGTCCTGCTGTTTGATAAGGGCTCCAAACATTGTAATTAATCGCAACAGCGCCGGCCGCGGTGGCCGAGCGGTTCTAGGCACTTCAATCCGGAACCACGCGACTGCTACGGTTGCAGGTTCGAATGCTGCCTCGTGCATGGATGTGTTTGTTGTCCTTAGGTTAGTTAGGTTTAAGTAGTTCTAAGTTCTAGGGCACTGATGACCTCAGATGTTAAGTCCCATAGTGCTCAGAGCCATTTTTTTAATCGCAATAGCGTCTTGCAGACGATTTCCTTTACAGAAGCACAAGCACTTTCCCAAGACTCTCCCAACAAATTCAAGTCTCTCATTCGTCTTCCACTATCATATAGCTAGTACGATCCCTAATTATGTGTGTGCTGTGTCGTTCTGAAGGTATTCATGACCGATGTTGTTATCGGATGCTATAGGGTTCTCTCTCATTATTGCAGACGTTACGTTTAGTCGCATTTAAAGGGAGCGGACATAGGTGACGCCAAATGAAACTCTGTCCAAGTATGCATTTGCTCAGTCGTATAATCCTCCGACGACTGTACGTAATGAAGTGCCAGCTTTCAGAATGCGAGCAACTAAACTTTTTTTTCCAATCTTTTTTAAGAAACCGAAAGCATTTGTCTGAGTTGTGTTCTCGACAGTTAGAAGTCGAAAAAGAAACGCGATTTGAAAAGTGTTAATGAAGAGCGAATAGCATGGCGGTGGGAACGGCGGACGTTTCGGCAGCAGCGATTACTGCGAATGTGGCCGGCGATTTGCATGGCGTGGCGGGGAGCCTCAGAGCGCTGCCAGCGAGGAGAAACGGTTCGCACGCGCTCCGCAGCCGCGCCACCGGGGATGCATACTCGCCGGCGCTCTAATGGCTTCTCCCTTCTTATACAAGCCACATTGCGGCTCTTCGCGCTCTTTAGCCTCACACACACACACACACACACACACACACACACACACACATTCATTTCCAGCCGGAAAATCTCTGAGCGTTTCACGCGTGCCGATCCGCCGCGGTTCCAGCAACATCAGTGGACTGGGGGACAATGGTGACGGACTGAAGGACCACGGCAGTCCTCTTACATTCCGTGCGTCGGTAGCTATGCGGATACTGCTCGGTTTCTCTGCACAGCAAAAACGTTCGCCCTCTTCTCATCGTCAGTTTAGCGTGTGACGAACAGAATTCAAAGTATACCATTATTCACTTACTATTAGAGTACAAAGAAGTCGGAATTGAAAAGAAACTGGGAGGATGCTTCAAGAAAAGAACCTGTCGCGGATCGCCTCAAAGCTCGAACATCTCAGTCGGAAGACTGACTGCCAGCGAGAGGTAAGTGCCCGGGACGCAATTTAAATTGGAGGCGTCGCCAGACGAACGTATTATCCACAGCTGAGTAACAATTAGTCTCACCACATACCTGTAATAACTTATGTTGCCGAATGCAGCGCATACAGGGGTTGCACAGAAGTATGGAACAACGCGAGAAATGCACGTCTGAACATATACATAAAAGCTAGTGCAGCCTGCTGGTTGTGCTGCAGTATTTGATCACGAACGTCACCTGCGTAATGTCCTCAGTATGTTGCAAGTGTCACTCGTGGTCAGAACAGTTTTATGTGTAGTTGTTAGTGCATTATGTCGGAGGTAACGCCGGCCGCGGTGGTCTAGCGGTTCTGGTGCTGCAGTCCGGAACCGCGGGACTGCTACGGTCGCAGGTTCGAATCCTGCCTCGGGCATGGGTGTGTGTGATGTCCTTAGGTTAGTTAGGTTTAAGTAGTTCTAAGTTCTAGGGGACTTATGACCTAAGATGTTGAGTCCCATAGTGCTCAGAGCCATTTGTCGGAGGTAAGTGAATTCGAACGTGGGCAAATAGTCGGTACTCGGGTGTTGGGTGTTTTCGTAACCAAGGTAGCCGAAGTGTTTGGTGTTTCATGAGGGACTATATCGAAGACTTACATCGCATACAGGCCGGCCGGAGTGGCCGAGCGGTTCTAGGCGCTACAGTCTGGAACCGCGCGACCGCTACGATCGCAGGTTCGAATCCTGCCTCGGGCATGGATGTGTGTGATGTCCTCAGGTTAGTTAGGTTTAGGTAGTACTGAGTTCTGGGGGACTGATGACCTCAGCAATTAAGTCCCATAGTGCTCAGAGCCATCTGAATCATTTGAACATCGCATACAGGAAAAGTGGACAATCATCATCGGTTAAGTCACAACGCGGACGGAAGTGTCCTGAAGTGATCGTGAAACATGATGAGGATTAATACGGGGGCGACAGCTGAAAAAGTCACTGCAGAAGTGAATGTTGCACTAGCGAACCCCGTCGGGTAACTTCAGTAACATTACTCAGCTGAACTATACTTCTTATGTATGAAGTTTATAAACGTTATTGCAGTATGGGTCGCAAAAACAACACGAAGGGAGCGCCATAAGCAGGGAATCGGAGAGCGAGCTGGAATTCGAGTGAGGCAAATACCCGTAGCAGGAAAAGGTGGTGCCGAAGCCACAAAACCTGCCCTCTGGAGCAATGGAAAAAAGTCATTTGGTAGGATCATTCTTTATTTATTTATTTATTTATTTACTTACTTATTGTTCCGTGGGACCACATTAAGGAGAAGTCTCCATAGTCATGGAACGAGTCAATACATGAAATTATAACACGGTTGTAGAAACAGATAAAATGAAATATAAGAAACATATTCAGGCGACACGTCATTAGTTTAAAAAAAGAAATCAAGAATATAACACTGGAATTTGCTTAATTTTTTAGCTCTTCCAGGAGCTCCTCGACAGAATAGAAGGAGTGAGCCATGAGGAAACTCTTCAGTTTAGACTTAAAAGAGTTTGGGCTACTGCTAAGATTTTTTGAGTTCTTGTGGTAGCTTATTGAAAATGGATGCAGCAGAATACTGCACTCCCTTCTGCATAAGAGTCAAGGAAGTGCATTCCACGTGCAGATTTGATTTCTGCCTAGTGTTAACTGAGTGAAAGCTGCTAACTCTTGGGAATAAGCTAATATTGCTAACAGCAAACGACATTAAAAATATATATATACTGTGAGGGCAATGTCAGAATTCCCAGAATATTGAATAGGGGTCGACAAGAGGTTCTCGAACTTACACCACACATAGCTCGAACAGCCCGTTTTTGAGCCAAAAATAACCTTTTTGAATCAGAAGAATTACCCCAAAAAATAATACCATATGACATAAGCGTATGAAAATATGCGAAGTAGACTACTTTTCGTGTTGAAATGTCACTTATTTCAGATACTGTTCTAATGGTAAATAAAGCGGCATTTAGTTTCTGAACAAGATCCTGAACATGGGCTTTCCACAAGAGCTTACTATCTATCCGTACGCCTAGGAACTTGAACTGTTCCGTCTCGCTTATAACATGCCCATTCTGTCTGATTAAAATATCAGTTCTTGTTGAATTGTGAGTTAGAAACTGTAAAAACTGAGTCTTACTGTGATTTAGCATCAAACTATTTTCCACAAGCCACGAACTTATTTTCATGAACTACATTATTTGATAATGTTTCAATATTACACACAAGATCCTTCACTACCAAGCTGGTGTCATCAGCAAACAGAAATATTTTTGAATCACCTGTAATACTAGAAGGCATATCATTTATATAACTAAGAAACAGCAGTGGCCCCAGCACCGATCCTTGGGGAACGCCCCATTTAACAGTGCCCCATTGGGACTGAACTCTTTCTCCAAATTCTGGCCGAGGTTACATCCGAAGAGTGAAACGTGGCTGGGGGTTCGGTGATAATTTGGGCAACCATATCGAGGTATTTATGGACCCCACGGTTACTTTGCAAGGTACCATTACTGTCAAGGATTTTGGCTCATCAGGTTAATCCCGTGGTATAATGTTTGTTCCTAGTGCTGAAGCTGTGTTCCATGAGGACGGGGCCCCCGTTCACACACCTCGCATCGTCTGGCACTGGTTTTGCGGGCTCGATGAATTGTCGCATCTCTCTTGGCCATCTGAGCCACCAGGTCAACATTACTGAGCTCGTGCTTGATCGCTGTCCATCTCCATCATCATCACCGGAACTTGACAATATTTTGCAGGAGCAATGCCAAACGATTCCCCTGAAGAGCATACAATACCTGTATTTATCTACTTACGTAATAGGCGTGGTAATGTGCTGCGTTTTTTTGGTGCTTCCATAATTGTATTCAATTCCTGTAAAGGTAACAAACAATTCCCCCTGTACTGCTAGAAAGCACTGTCTATTACGTAGATCTCTCTTATTGTTATTGTGTTCTCGTCTTTGAATTTAATCAAACTCTTAACACGCAGTAAACCAAAATATGCTCTTGTGCGTTAGTACAGCGAGTAGTTGCCAGGAATAAAGGGCGTCCCATAAAGATCAGTCCGATTTCACAACAATGTTTCTTCTACACGAATGAAGAAACAAATTGGAGATAAATTGTAAATTCCGCTTCAAGACATTTACCTTGACGTCGGTTGTGAATTCCTGGTTCACGTGTTTGCAGCATGGGGTCTACTCAGAACAGCTCGCTCTCCCGTCTATTACACAGTCTCGAGTCGAGATAGTGATACGACGGCAACAAAAGACATTTTGAGTAGTCCTTTTCATGAGGTGTAATTCAGTTAGAAGAGTGTGGCGTGATTTTCGCCGAGAGCAGGGCATTGTATCTACTATGGCGCAAGGGGCGTTGCGCCATTGGCCCCCCAAGGTCTCATGAAATCGTGGTATGTAATCTGTTTTCTGTGGGTATGTCAGAGACTGTCTACGTTCTTCCCTTTCCAACGTCTTTGGAATAAATGCGACGCCGTATAGGAACACCAGTGAATGCAGTATCTCCAGACATGTTACAGAAGTGTCGGACCAGTTTTACTACCGTCTGAATGACGTACATGTAGCAGAAAGCACATTTAATATTTGCCGAATGTAAATGAAGACTATGATCCTAATGAGCTTGTGGTTTGCTTCCTAATATGAAATAAGGAAATTTTGTTCTGCCTCGAGCAAACAATTTTCATTGCTTTAGCACCCATACATGTTTCGGAGAAGTTTCTCCATCTTCAGTGGATTTTATTTGACAAGTCTCTCTGGTCTTTGGTAATTAAAGCTGCTCTACAAATGCGAAACAGACATGTAAACACCTATACCTAATAATAAGAAAATAAATAAAACACACTGAAGAGGAAGGAACTTCTCCTCGTGGTAAAACAAGAAAAATTGGATTTGCTCAAGGCAGAACCGCATTTCCTTGCTGCATATTACGATCGTAAACTTATTTGTAAAAAGTACCCCGAGGTTTTACCAGCAGGCCTATGAATGATTTACCACTGTAAAATCGCATAGTTCTTTTGAAAATAAAAGCTTTGTATTGATGCATTTCAATGTGCCTGAGCTTGGGTTGGGTCCCCAGCTGTTTAATCAGTCTTGAAGTTGAAAAAGATGCACACAGCTACATGTTTCCGAAACAAATCTTCGAAGAAAGAAAAACTGTTGCTGTTCGATGGATTTTCTTATCCAGAATTTACCCCAAGCCTCTATTTATATACGTTTGCAAGGTACGATCTTTTTGTAACAGTCTGTACATCCTGTCATGGGTTCCCATACATTCTGATCGAAGTGACAAAAAATTGCCTTTGTTTAAACAATAACACAACCTACACCCAACTAGACTTCAGTTTCTCTGTCTTTACCATACTTCACTTTTGGTATCCAGGTAGTATAACACACGTCGTCCTCGTAATCATCCAGAAGTTGATCACACATATGTTTGCAGTCATCAGAATGTTAAAACGGCGCGGCTTATCTTTAAGAAAAGACGGTGCACTTAAAAATCGCAAAGAGCAATAAAATGACAATAAAGCATGTAGCTTTCTACCAAGAAAGCGAGCGTGGAAATTCGGTGTTGAGCAAATTGATGGAGGAAAAAAGATTTAAAGGAAGAAATGGGTAGGAAATGTAGCTCGAATATATAACAGTAGAACCTCTCCCATCGCTGTATAAGAAGTAATCCACTCTTGCAGACAAACGGATCACATCTCTGTAAGTCCATCTTTGCACAAGATGGGTGGGGTCTTATAATGTTCAGTATAAAGTATAAAATCAAAAACATGTTCAGTCGTCTGTACTCTGAAAGTAATTTATTTATGTGATCAGTTGCTAGCAGTCTTCAGTTGCTGAACGGAGGGATCGCGTTGTTGAAAAAATAAAGTCTGCGGATACCAGTTACTTAATACTTGCGTATGAGGCGTGATTCCTCCTACACTTCGGTGAGCTGGCCTGAAGATGGCGCAGTGAAATGCCGAAGCTGGTCCATAAATAATTCACATTCAAAATGTAGACGACAGAAGGTGGTTTTTCATTTTTATTTTAAACTGATCACACACCATCAAGTAAGACAGTTTAATGTTCCGTCAACGGCAAGGTCAATACGCGTGGAATTCAGACTGTAGAATTACTGAAGGACATAAACTTGATCCTTTTCAACCGAAAACATTTGCCTTAACTGCTCTGGGGATACCATGGACCACTTAAATCTGGACGGCCGAACGAAGACTTTTACCGTTGTCCTCCGTAATGCGAGTCCAATATCTTACGGTGGGTATACACTTGCGTGCATTCGTTGTCGCGAGCCGGCTGCTGTCGGTTTTTCCGCCAACTTAAAGGAACGCTCCTGCTCGGTGGGGTCACCACGGTTACGTGCTCGTCAGACCCATATTACGCTGTCAAAGAGACTCGACAAATCACTTAGAAAAGCTAGGAGCACGCTGCAACTTTTGTAAAAGACATCATAAAAGTACCCCCAATACACTGCTAAATAATTCATGAAACATATTTTCTAAAGTCCTGAGGATAGAAAAAAAGGAAACTGTAGATATTGTGTTTTAAGTGTAGATATTGTGTTTTAACTTTGGTTTTGGCCTGGGCGAAGTTGGAATTAATCCGTCATTTTTATTAATCAGCGCAGGGAAACGACGGGAAACCTACATCTGGATCTGAATATCGATCCTCTCGAATGTGAACCGAGTGCATTTCACAATGCATAACCTCGCTCGGTCGTGTGAAAGCATATTATTCCAAAATTTAATACGCTACGCAATTTAAGGGAGGGTGATGTAATGACTGAAGACGTTTCAGGGTAAGAAACGCCGTTTATAAGTCACGGTTACTCGTGAAATTCGACTGCCTCGCATCAGGCTGGAGAGCGTGAATTTCATAGAAAGAATGACACACACGATTACAACGAAATCGGATGAAGGTCGAGAGATAATACATGGAAGAATAAAAAGAGTCATTCATGTTTTTTCTTAATTAATGGCCGCATGCGTGAGAACATGTCATGTTTCTTTGGCGTTAATAGCTGAACAGATAAAAAGAAAATGTACAAAACTCCTGTGTATCCACGGAGGTAAGTGGCGCGCTGGCAGAGAGAGACAATTTGGGAGGATTCGCATTTAAATCTCAGTTGCTTTCTATGAGAAGTGGAGATCAATGTTTAAGGTCCTGTCGACAACGAGTTCATTAGAGACGGAACACAAGCTCGGATTATGGAAGGATGGGGAAGGAAATCGGCCGTGCCCTTTCAAAGGAACTATCTCGGCATTTACCTGAAGCGATTTAGTGAAGTCACGGGAAACCCAAATGAGGTGACTGGACGTAGGTTTGAACTGTCATCCTCCCGAATGCGAGTCCAGTGTGCTAACCATTGCGCCACCTCGCTCAGTAGTTTCTTTGGGAAGGGCGGGGTTGAGGGGTAGAATTTCCGTGCTGGCGTTTATCATTTCTAACTGGAGGATTGCCTCGGTAATACAACAGTTGAACTCTGTCTTTAAAAAATCTTTTGCGGCAACAGACAGCTTCTACGGATATTCAAGGGTACAAACAAGAGCAGAACTGTTGGGAACACAGACGATACAGGAACTTATTTTCTCGCCGTGTATTTTGTATTGGTTTCGGAGCGTAAATATAGGCTGGATGTCTGCCGAAATGACTGGTAATGCACATGCATATCTTTCCACATTATACAAAAATTAAAAAAAAAAACTGCCTTCACATTCGAATACAGGGAATTTAATGTCGGTAAATTTACAAGAAATTTGCAGGTATTAAAGATGATTGCAGTACTCGGTCAGTCTCTTGAGGTAACCCTTTCTTCCCTAGAACTGCACACACCTCCAAGTCTTCGTTGCAAGTTGAAGGTCACACTACAGTACCACTGCTTCTTCCAATTCATCTATTAGTGGTTCCAGAAGTTTGTGCCTGTATATTCCGGAAAATTAACTTCACTTTCGATAAACAAAGTTCTAATAACTGACAGCTGACGCTGCATTTTGGAATCACTCTACAATTCGCAACAGAAGGTCTTTAGTATAGCGGCAAGAATGCTTTTCAAAACCGCAGACTGGCGCGGCTGCCACGCTATAGGCTGCTTTGGCGTAAGAACTGAAGGAATTACACAGTTTTAAGGTGTTACGGTGCGAATTTGCTCGGGAAACGGACGAAATATCGCCTTGGAAACATAGCAATACGGTACGATGGCACGACACAAGGTTCAGTCCGTAGATCCGAACATCATTCAGTTAAATTTTTGCAGGCTTTCCTCAGTACGTACATGATTACGGTGCGTGGGATCATTTGAACAGTTCCTAAATGCCATCGCGGCAAAATCTTGCATGGTAAAGCTGCTGTAGTGGAGTACAAACCATTTATTGCATACAGAAAGAAACGGGGTTTGCCGTTTCTGTTTCAGTCAGTAGGAAAATGCTGTCATCGATTTTGAATTATGAGAAGTTTCCTTTGTTATTTCGTTGTTTTGTTTGTTGCTCCAAAGGCCATTACGCACGGTGAATCGTTCAACACTGCGGTACATGTTGAGGTCGGGTGGCACCTGAACATTAAGTTGCAGAGCTCAGACTCGACGCTGATATTGTTCTCTTGGACTGAATTAAAAAGAAGACATCGTGGCCGATGTATTTATTTGTAAATAAGAAGTTACAAAGGTTTTAATCAAAATTCGTGATGCATTGAACTAGAGGCCGGTGCGTCATGATATTTTCATCGGGTGAACATCAAATGATGTTTCCGCGGAAGACGTTTCAGATAGAGGCAGAAAAAAAGTTGGTGTTTGACATCTCATGGACAACAGTATTATTCATGATTTAACAGATATGATAAGAACGGTTATGAAAAACGGGGGACGAATCGACGGGGTCTTGCTTAGTTAACCATGCCACTATTCGTCTTATGTATATTGGGGACACCAAGGAAAGAATTATTCGTGATTTGGTACGAGGCTCCTGCCGAATATGAATCCAGACTCCCAACTGGTGTGCCATCCCTAAACGTAGCTTCGAAGCCTTGCGGAATCGTTGTGTGTATACAGGTGACACGTACACTTAATTTCACTCGTACGAGAAGCAACAAAGTATTGAGTGTTGGACAGGATTAACACCGAGTGTGTGAGGTGCACTGACCTGATGCGGAGAGACGTGTCGGTAATCCTTGCGGTTTCAAAATTCTGACGGATGAATTATCGGTGCTGCTATAACGGATGAACTACAATCACACGTGTAGGAGACTTTTGAGTTAGAGTCGCTTCACGTTGTCTCGTGGTTCGGCGCCACACAGAGCACTGGCCTCGCGGTCCGCACACACGCCGCACCTGCACTGCACTCGCGCACTACACGACGTCCGCCTGTGTCTTGTCTTGGGCCGTGCGCGCTGCGCTGACCGTTCGGCCGCTAGACCTTCACTCGACTGAGCGGCCCGGCGCCTTCGCTTCGCCTTCGCCTGCGCCTGCACGGCCGGCCCGTGTCCGCTCGCTCGTTCGTTCGCTCGCTCTTTCAAGTTTCAAAGCGGCGAAGAATGTCGTTTGCCGGTCCTCCGCGGCGCGGCGCTGCCTCCTTCGCGGACCGGCCGAGGCGGCAGTCACCTGCAGTGTTGCCAACTTCTTCTCGCGGAGACGGTCGCCGGGCCGCGAGTTCGCCGGCTGGTCTTGCGGCCCAGGCCTGGATGCCAAACGGCAGGCGGTCGGTCGCCTTGCTCTTGTTGCCTCTTTTTTTTCTGTCCCGCTCGCTTCTGTTTTCGGGCGGTTGCGGTTATGTTAATCGCAGTACACGAGAAGCGCAGCTCGTGCCACGTAGGCGTTCGAACGACGGCGTATCCACTAGTCTTTTCGGCTGTATCTTCATTAATACTTCCTCACACAAAGTGAAGATGGGCTTTAACGTCCCGTCGACGATAAGATCACTAGAGACCGAACACACTCTCGCAGTAGGAAAGGTCGGAGAAGAATACTGACAACTGACAAAGCTCTTCCGAAGGGATCATACTGGCATTCACCTTCTTTAGGGAAATCATGGAAGGCCGGACGAGCAGTTGAACCGCCCTCCTCCTGAGTGCAGGTCCAGTATCTTTACCACTACGTACCCCGATGACAATGATACCTGAACCGTGGTGGTGAAGAGGAGGAAGATGTATCTGTGACAACTATAGAGGAATGTTCTAAATGTTTCTTACGAAGTCCAGGAAGGAATGATTAACAACAGAATGAGAAAGACAGATGACGCCGTCGTAGTACAGGAGCAAAATGGCTTTAGAGAGGGACGACCTTACTTGTCAATATACCATTTTCATCAACGATTGTTCTGCTTTACATCCACGAAGCCAACAGTGAAGAATGACAAGTTAAGTGCATTACCAGCATGAGGTAACACAAGTCTCATTAGGAAAGGCCGATTCCCGACGACTTGCAGTCATCACCGGTCACTCCTGCGTGCAACGGAAGGAAGGAAGGAAGATTAGAATTTAATATCCTGTCGAGAAGTGGCCTTTAAATACGCGAAACAACGTAGAAAGCAAGGAAGTGATGCTGCAAGAATAAATGCCATAGATAAAGAGACTTACGTGAAAGACTACCAAAAGTTGTGGACTGAAGAAGATGACAAAGAGGATGAAACAACTTCAGAGAATGAAGGGGACCAACTTATGTACCATGGAGATGACATCATACTCGATGAGATACAGGAGGCATAAAATATCATCCGAAATTGTGCTAAACGCATTCTCTGAAAATTATTTCGAGCAGTTAATTCATGAGCCCACGCGAATAGTAAACGGTTGTGAAAACACACTTTACCTCTTAGCAACAAATAATCCTGAGTTAATAACGAGCATCAAAACCGATTCAGGGATTAGTGAACACGGAGTTGTTGTAGCGAGATTGAATATTGTAATCCCCAAATCCTCGAAAATTAACCGAAAATATACCTATTCAGAAAAGCAGATAAAAATTCGCTTGACGCCTTCCTAACAGACAATCTCCACTCATTCCAAATTAATAATATAAGTGGTGACCAGATGTGGCTTAAATTCAAAGAAATAGTATCGGCAGGAATTGAGAGATTTATACCAAATAAATTAACAAACCACGGAGCTGATTCTCCTTGGTACACAAAACGGGTTAGAACACTGTTACAGAAACAACGAAACAAAACATGCCAAATTTAAACAGACGCAAAATGCCCAAGATTGGCGATCTTTTACAGAAGCTCGAAGTTTAGAGCGGACTTCAATGCGAGATGCCTATAACAGTTTCAACAACGAAACTTCGTCTCGAAACCTGGCAGAAAATCCAAAGAGATTCTGGAAGTATGTGAAGTATGTTAGCGGCAAGAAACAATCTATGCCTTCTCTGCGCGATAGCAATGGAGATACCATCGAAGACAGTCGTCCGCCCCAATGGCTGAGTGGTCAGAGTGACGGATTGCCGTCCTACGGGCCCGGGTTCGATTCCCGGCTAGGTCGGGGATTTTCTCCGCTCAGGGACTGGGCGTGCATCTGGCGCGTAGGTCGCCTAATGTGGCGACGAATGTAATAAGGCGAATGTGTAAGGCGGCCGGACCTGCCCCGCTAAGGGCCTCCTAGCCAAAGACGCCATACGCTCATTTCATTTCCATCGAAGACAGTGCTGCCAAAGCTGAGTTCCTAAGCACAGCCTTCCGAAATGCCTTCACAGAAGAAGACAAAGTAAATATTCCAGAATTCGAATCGAGAACAGCTGCTAACACGAGTAACGTAGAAGTAAATACCCTCGGAGTAGTGAAGCAACAACTTAAATCACTTTATGAAAGCAAGTCTTCCGGTCCAGACTGTATGCCAATTAGGTTCCTTTCGGAGTATGCTGATGCATTAGCTCCGTACTTAACAAACATATACAACCGTTCCCTCGACGAAAGATCGGTACCCAAAGACTGGAAAGTTGTACAGGTCGCACCAATATTCAAGAAAGGTAGCAGGTTAGTGGTTTAGTGGTTTTTTTTTTAACGTCCCGTCGACAACGAGGTCATTAGGGACGGAGCGCAAGCTCGGGTTAGGGAAGGATGGGGAAGGAAATCGGCCATGCCCTTTCAAAGGAACCATCCCGGCATTTGCCTGAAACGATTTAGGGAAATCACGGAAAACCTAAATCAGGATGGCTGGAGACGGGATTGAACCGTCGTCCTCCCGAATGCGAGTCCAGTGTGCTAACCACTGCGCCACCTCGCTCGGTTAAAGGTAGCAGGAGTAATCCACTAAATGACAGGCCCATATCGTTAACGTCGATATGCAGCAGAATTTTAGAACATATATTGTGTTCGAACATTATGAATTACTTCGAAGAAAACGGTCTATTGACACACAGTCAATATGGGTTTAGAAAAAAAACCTTCCTGTGAAACACAACTAGCTCTTTATTCACCTGAAGTGTTGAGTCCTATTGACAAGGGATTTCAGATCGATTCCGTATTTCTGGATTTCCGGAAGGCTTTTGACACTGTAGCACACAAGCGGCTCGTAGTGAAACTGCGTGCTTATGGAATATCGTCTCAGTTATGTGACTGGATTTGAGATTTCCTGTCAGAGAGGTCACAGTTCGTAGCAACTGGCGGAAAGTCATCGAGTAAAACAGAAATGATTTCTGTCGTTTCCAAACGTAGTGTTATAGGCCCTTTGCTGTTACTTATCTATATAAACGATTTTGGAGACAATCTGAGCAGCCGTCTTGGGTTGTTTGCAGATGACGCTGTCGTTTATCGACTAATAAAGTCATCAGAGGATCAAAACAAACTGCAAAACGATTTAGAAGAAATATCTGAATGGTGCGAAAAGTGGCAGTTGACCCTAAATAACAAAAGTGTGAGGTAAACTTCGGTTACACGATAAATTACGCTAATCTAAAAGCCGTAAATTCAACTAAATACCTAGGTATTACAATCAAGAACAACTTAAATTAGAAGGAACACATAGAAAATGATGTAGAGAAGGCTAAACAAAGACGGAGTTTTATTGGCAGGACAATTAGAAAATGTAACAGACCTACTAAGGAGACTGCCTACACTACGCTTGTCCGTCCACTTTTAGAATACTGCTGCGCGGTGTGGGATCCATACCAGATAGGACTGACGGAGTACATCGAAAAAGTTGAAAGAAAGGCGGCATGTTTTGTATTATCGCGAAATATGGGAGAGAGTGTCTCAGAAATGAAACAGAATTTGGGCTGTAAATCATTAAAAGAACGGCGTTTTTCGTTGCGACGGAATCTTCTCAAGAAATTCCAATCACCAATTTTCTCCTCCGAATGCGAAAATATTTTGTTGGCACCGACTTACATAGGGAGGAACGATCACCACGATAAAATAAGGGAAATCAGAGCTCGTGTGGAAAGGTAACTGTGTTCATTCTTTCCGCGTGCTATACGAGATTGGAATAATAGAGAAATGTGAAGGTGGTTCGATGAACTCTCTACCAGGCAATTGAATGTGATTTGCAGAGTATCCATGTAGATGTAGATGAAAAGCAGGAAAGCTGCAGGGCCTATTCGAATCAAATATCTCGTTAAATACGGAAGATTAATGTTGGGAATGAGGCGCACCTCCTAAATAAATTTTGGGAGATGAGAATGATACCTGAATCGTGGTGGTGAAGAGGAGGAAGATGTATCTGTGACAACTAAAGAGGAATGTTCTAAACGTTTCTTACAAACTCTACGAAGAAATGATTAACAACAGAATGAGAAAGATAGATGAGGCCGTGATAGTACGGGAGCGAAATGGCTTTGGAGAGTGACGACCTTACAGTTACAGTGTTGCTACTGTACGCCAATTAATCGAAAAGACGAGAAGGGTACAACCAGGACACATACATCGCATTCATAGGTCATGAAAGGGTGTTCTATAGAGTGAACAGAAACAAGCTTTGTAACATGATGAAAAAAAAGTTTGGTATCCGAGGCATTTAGTACAAGGAATAAAGAATTTGTATCAGCATGTGAATGTTGTGTCATTCCACCTTTTATGCAGTATTTGATCACTGAAGTAGCTCGCCGACGCTTGTAATATCGTCCGAGGCGTTGTCGTCGGAGCTGGTCAAGGGGCCAGCCGGGACACGAGGCAGAAAGTGTGCGTTTGGACCGGTGTAAGCAGCTGGACACTGCCGTATCGTAATGTAAATTTCGGCATGCGGAACGCTATAGAAATTCTACTAAAGCTTCATTGCAAAGTGGTCTGAAGAATCGGAGAAAAAATGGTTCAAATGGCTCTGGGCATTATGGGACTTAACTGCTGAGGTCATCAGTCCCCTAGAACTTAGAACTGCTTAAACCTAACTAACTAAGGACATCACACACATCCGTGCCCGAGGCAAGATTCGAACATGCGACCGTAGCGGTCGCGCAGTTCCAGACTGTAGCGCCTAGAACCGCTCGACCACACCGGCCCGGCGAAGAATCGGAGACAGTATTTTTATAGAAGTGTACTGTATTCACTAATTTAAGAAAAATGTTGTTGCCGAGGTGTTTACGTACATGCGTGCGTGAATTATTATCAAGATATTTGTGACTATAATACCGAGAAACTTCAGTAACATTACTCAGCTGAACTATGCTTCTTATGTATGAACTTGTTTACGGACAGCAGTATTTATAAACGTTATTGCAGTATGGATGGCAAAATATTCTGCATTTACTCGTAGCCCAAAATAATAAAGATTTCAAGAATTAGGTCGGTTAACACACGCGTGATTAACCGTTATCAAATGTACTGCACAGTGCGATTTGTTGTTTCATTGAAAAATCTTCAGAGTATAGACGAGCGTGTTCGAAATTCGCCTTGTTCCCTAAGAAGTTAACAGTTTCAGTTAAGGTCTGTTAAAGTGTGGACAGTCAGTGGTTGCAGCCTGTGTAGTATGTATCCTCGAAAAGTGAATAACTGCTATTAACTGTGTCGTGCACAGGTTGGACATTAGTGAACAAACTGATTCACCATGCACGTCTCATTTCGAAATGGGTCATGTAACGCTATACGTAATTAGGAGTCACAGTTACAACTATAGAGAAACTACAATAAATACAGGGAAAGAGAAGAGGGGACTAATAAAGATGAACAGAGGAGTGCTATACTCAGTACTAGCTAAGTATCCTGGGTTGCCCGTGTATGTGTTTATTTCAGGTCTATTGGTCCTTCTCCTCCCTCCTCTCTCTGTCCATCTCGACTGCCCCCCTCTGTTCATCTTCTTCTCCCCCTTCTCTCTGTCCACCTCTTCCCCCCCCCCCACACTCTATCCATCTCCTCCTACCCATCTCTCTGCCCACCCGCCACTCCCCCTCCCTCCGTCCATCTCCTCTCCCCTCCCTCTGGCCATCTCCTCTTCCCCCTCCCTTTGTCCATCTTCTCTTCCCCTGTCTCCCTGTCCATCTCCTCCTCTTCCCTTTCTCTGTTCATCACCTGCTCCCCGTCTCTGTGTTGTACAATGATATAATTTTGTAGGTAGGTAGCGGCATATGTAGACACTATCTGCTAAACGTGTTACTAATAGAGTTGGCAGGAAAGAAGTAATAAATTTAAACGTCATGATGTCGTACCTGATGCACAATTCTACTGCATAATCAGCGAAAATGTGTTAAGTGATAAACGTTTTTCAGAAACGTCCCCTTAGAAAAATTTATGAATTACTGTGCTGATAAAACCCTTAAGTTATTTTATTTTCAAACAGCTGAGCAGAACTGAACGTACTCAGACATTTCTCTCTTTACTTATTATGATCAACACTAAACTGACACATAATATTTTTAGCGCAACGCAATCTGACTTTCAAAAATCCCTACAAAACAATGGCCCTGACTAACAATAACCTATACCTTTCATGAATCACTTATCTCACAAAAATCTTCGTTACTCGAACTACTGCAATACAGTGTGCGACAATACTGCCAGCTGAATAAAAGATTCTAACTACTGAAGGCACTAACTACTGTTAGGCATAGTTAGCAAATGAAAGATTTTGATAGAGAACAAACAATGTAGTTACCTTAATAGTGTTCAAAAGTCATTATATATCAGTTCATGACATCCAGTCTTACAAATTTACTCTCTTTGATGGACACACGTCCAGATCATCCGCTCTCAAAACTCCGCCATCTCACTCCCCACACCCACAACTGCTGGCGGCTCACCTCCAACTGCGCAACGCTATGCGCTGTTCACATCCAACTGCTCAACACTACAATAGCGAATATTTCAACAATGCCAACCAGCCATAGACTGCAAACAGCACAGTCACTGATTTTCATACAGAGCGCTACGTGGTGTTACCAACATACATAAAAACCTAACCAGCCTACTTACATTTTGTTGTTTTGTTAGTGAGAAGAAGTTTCCAAAAAGTGCAACTACGTCAATAAAATCTGGGTATTCACGTGTCATGGCCTACACTTCTTTTTTATCTCACTTTCAACCCTCGCCGGCTGCTGTGGCCGAGCGATTCTAGGCGCTTCAGTCTGGAACCGCGTGACCGCTACGGTCGCAGGTTCGAATCCTGCCTCGGGCATGGATATGTGTGATGTCCTTAGGTTAGTTAGGTTTAAGTAGTTCTAAGTTCTAGGGGACTGATGACCTCAGATGTTAAGTCCCATAGTGCTCAGAGCCATTTGAACCATTTTTTTCAACCCTCTGATAGGTAGGTAGTTCTTATCGCCGCAGCGACTTTCTCTAGATAATTAGTGACATGTATACCAAGTCTGGTTGAAATCGGTCCAGCGCCTTTGAAGAAGATGCGGAACATACATATATTTCTATAACATATACGGATATAATTTTTTCCGTGATTTTGATGAAATAAAGCCTATACCATGCCCCAAACTATGCTCAAGCTACCCGTGAAGATCCCATGAGAATTCGCCTAGTAGATTTGGAGATAAGCGTGTTGAAAAACAGACAGACAGTCAGACACAACGGTTTTACAGATTTGTTATTGGTATATAGATATAGCCGACGTTGTTCGTGTAAGTAGGAAGTTAAGCAATGTGTCATACTCAAACCTGGACATTCACATAAATAATCTGCTCTTCGCTGACGACCAAATTAGGAGATAGAAAATGACCACCAGTTTGAAACACATTGCTTCAATCAAATATGTAAGTACTGTTATTAAAAGAGCAGTAAAAATACTAAGCAATGGCATTCAAAGCGAAATTTCCAGTGGTTCAAAAATAGTACTAGACCAGTAATCGATAGCACAGGACTTCACATTTTCAGATGAATATGAAAACAGGACTAAAAAAGTAAATAAGTTTCAGACGATATGCGCCACAATACGCAGAACACTGGCTGACAAGACAAGAAAGGATGTAAAGCTAAAATTCTAGGAATTTATGGCTACCCCTGTTCTAACATATGGAAGCAAATCTTGAGGATTAACGAAGAAAATTAGCCGGCTGAAACTAAATTTTTAAGGACAGTTAAAGAATGTACTCTTAGAGCTCAAATAAAAAACAGTTAGAGAACTTAACGTATACCGCGTAAATGAAAAAAAAAATCAAGGGCGCATAAAACGGAACAAAATATCAACAGACTGCAGAAGAAAGATTAGTTAAAGAAATTATCAGGATAAATCAGTAGCAAGAGAGATGTGGGATGACGAGGGACAGATGTCGTCGGTGGAGATAGAACAGGCTGTATGCATATTTCTGGAAGTGAAGAAGAAGAAGTAGAAGAAGAAGAACACATGTTGCCGCCTTCGAGGTCAGTGGTAAGGAAACAGTACTTAAAGCTGAAGGGTGGAAATGAAAGTCGACTGTGTCCTTTCTAAAAGAATCACTCTGACATCAACAACGACACGTGGAACTGCACAAATGATACATAGAAGTATCCCCGACATTATTCTGTAATGGATTGAATATGTAACTAATGAGTGAGAATATAGTCACCTACAAGGAACCACACCAAATGGTTCAAATGACTCTGAGCACTATGGGACTTAACATCTGAGGTCATCAGTCCCCTAGAACTTAGAACCACTTAAACCTAACTAACCTAAGGACATTACACACATCAATGCCCGAGGCAGGATTCGAACCTGCGACTGTAGCGGTCTAGCGGTTCCAGACTGCAGCGCCTAGAACCTCTCGGCCACTTCGGCCGGCCGGAACCACACCATATTGTACATAACAACCGGTATTATTTGCCAGATACAGCGACCCTGTGAAGTCAACTACCATTTTACACATAATTACTGCACCAGAGCTCTGAAATTCGTACTAGTATTTCATTTTGCGTTCAGAAGGTAGCATTGAAGAGTGACAGATTATGGGCATGTGGAACGAAAGTTAAGTCTAGTCCAGTCAGCAAGGCCTCCTGTTTCCGGATTGGTTCGTTGGTTGATTCGGGGAAAGGGGACCAGACAGCGAGGTCGTTGGTCCCGTCGGATTAAGGAGGGGTGGGGAAGGAAGTCGGCCGAGCCCCTTTCAAGAGAACCATCCCAACGTTTGCCTGAAGCGGTTTAGGGAAATTACGGAAAACCAAATGAGGATGGCCGGACGCGGGTTTGAACCGTCGCCCTCCCTAAGCGAGTACACTGTGTTTAATCACTGCGCCACCTCTTGCCATATCATTTCTTTCCCTCCTGCAGTTATGTCACAGTAGCAATGACAGTTGTGTAAGGTGATTAGATTGTCTCGCTGTGCGAGAAAATGTTGCCTTTGTTGAAAATAACCGTTAATTTCTGATGAGGAAGTATTTGTATTGCTGTACATTACGGAAGGCCTACGTTAAATGAAATCTTAATTTGCGGAAATTAAAGTCAGAATACTGACCAGGCAACTCATTATTTCTGGGCGCATTTTGTAGGAAAGTGTTGGTCAGAGAATATACCAGACGTTTATGAACACTATGGTACGTTCGTTTACCATTTTCAACGATTCCCTGAATTTCATATGAGAAGCAATAAGACGTCGCTTAGGTCTACCGGAATTAATACGAACTGGTTTACTGTACGAGTCTGTACGCGGTCAAGACTGCAACAAGGGGAATTCTGCTCTCATGTTTGAAATTACAGATCCTAAGGGACTAATAAGTTCTCATTAAGCTGCCGTCATTTCACAAGGACAGACTCCGGTGGATCTAAAGCGAGAAGAGTAAAGACGATTTAATGTTATAGGGTTGTCGAGGTCTGAATTCGTTGGAGACACTTCCACCAGATTCTCAGGCACTTAGAACGTCGACAAAACGATTTTTTCAGTTCTACTGAAAATTTAGCTACACTGTTATTAGTACTGTCATTTATGGCGGTAGTATCTGTTCCCGAAAGAACAGTTACCGTGGATGACCATGCAGCATTGCAAGAAATGAAATGATAATTAAATGGACACCCTAGCTGCAAACAGGCGTTGATGTACTTCATTGGGGACATGTTGAAAATGTGTGCCCCGACCGGGACTCGAACCCGGAACCTCCTGCTTACATGGCAGACGCTCTATCCATCTGAACCACCGCGGGCACAGAGGATAGTGCGTCTGCAGGGACTTATCCCTTGCACGTTCCCCGTGAGATCCACATTCCCAACATGCCCACACCACTACATTCGTAGTGCGCCTAATAGATGTTTGCCCATGATACTCATTACTCGAGGCAGATTAATCTACCAAGTCCCGTACGAGTTCGGGCATAGCGTGTGCGTTTGTACAAGAAGGTCAATGGCTGGGAAGCCATATTTTAATTATATATGACGGTAGTATCTGTTCCCGAAAGAACAGTTACCATGGATGACCATGCAGCTTTGCTAGAAATGAAATGATAATTAAATGGACACCCTAGCTGCAAACAGGCGTTTGGTGTGGACATGTTGGGAATGTGGATCTCACGGGGAGCGTGCAAGGGATAAGTTCCTGTAGACGCACTATCCTCTGTGCCCGCGGTGGCTCAGATGGATAGAGCGTCTGCCATGTAAGCAGGAGGTCCCGGGTTCGAGTCCCGGTCGGGGCACACATTTTCAACCTGTCCCCAATGAAGTACATCAACGCCTGTTTGCAGCTAGGGAGTCCATTTAATTATCATTTCATTTCTAGCAAAGCTGCATGGTCATCCACGGTAACTGTTCTTTCGGGAACAGATACTACCGTCATATATAGTTAAAATATGGCTTCCCGGCCATTGACCTTCTTGTGCGAACGCACACGCTATGCCCGAACTCGTACGGGACTTGGTAGATTAATCTGCCTCGAGTAATGAGTATCATGGGCAAACATCTATTAGGCGCACTACGAATGTAGTGGTGTGGACATGTTGGGAATGTGGATCTCACGGGGAGCGTGCAAGGGATAAGTCCCTGCAGACGCACTATCCTCTGTGCCCGCGGTGGCTCAGATGAATAGAGCGTCTGCCATGTAAGCAGGAGGTCCCGGGTTCGAGTCCCGGTCGGGGCACACATTTTCAACATGTCCCCAATGAAGTACATCAACGCCTGTTTGCAGCTAGGGTGTCCATTTAATTATCATTTCATTACTGTCATTTACACTTAGTTACACATTGAAAAGATAGGATGCAATCTTACGGATTATTAGCTTCAAGTTATCATCTTTCTTTTGGTATGAAAGAGAATTTTTTGTAATTTTTTTAAATACAGAAATAGAGATATTCAGTTTGCATTCAAATCGGATTAGCTTCTTGCCAATTAACTTTAATTCAAAAAAATGGTTCAAATGGCTCTGAGCACTACGGGACTTAACATCTGCGGTCATCAGTCCCCTAGAACTTAGAACCACTTAAACCTAACTAACCTAAGGACATCACACACATCCATGCCCAAGGCAGGATTCGAACCTGTGAACGTAGCAGTCGCGCGGTTCCCGACTGAGCGCCTAGAACCGCGAGACCACCGCGGCCGGCGAACTTTAATTCAGTTAAGAAAGAAATTTTAAAGGTTCACTCACCATTCCCTTGTGATAGTATAAAATGATTTAGATTTGTGAGAACTGAGAACCATCACCGTGGCTCACGGTCACGCTGAACTGTAGTACGTCTCTCTGTATCTCGCTAGGTAAGTCGGTTCAAAGGCCGAAGCAAGGCTACGGGCTTACCGCTTCCAAGGCGACCATGCTCAGTAAAGCACTGAGACTATCAAACCAACCTTGGTGGTGAGGACAGCTTCATCTTCCCGCTGTTGTTGTTGTGGTCTGCAGTCCGAAGACTGCTTTTCATGCTAGTCTATCCTGTGCAAGATTCTTCATCACTCTGTAACTTTCGTAAGCTACACCTATTTGAACCTGCTTCTTGTGGTCAAGGCTTCGTCCCCCTCTTCAAATTTTACCCCTCACACTTCCTTTCTGACAATGCCTTCATGCATCAGGATGAGTCGTACCAACCAATCATTTCTTTTAGTTGAATGTGGCATAAATTTCTTTTATGGCCATTTCGGTGTTCCTCCTCATTTGTTATTCGATCTACCCACCCAATCTTCAGCTCTCTTCCATAGCACCACAGTTCAAAAGCTTCTATTCTGTTCTTCTCTGAAGGGCTGGAGGGGATAGTCTTAACATAAAATTCTAAATGCTTGGTAGAGCGTGTGTGTTGACGACCTTTCCGCTGTAGTTAGACAAACAACAATGTCCTAACGTAAAATCTGGCCACTGTACACGGAGGACAACACCGCGACAGAAAGCATAACTTTATAGTACGCCAGGTTATCTGTATCCTACCTAACCAGGAAAGCTATGCGAAAAATTATCGGCCCCGTAATGAGTATAAAATTATTTACCTTTAACAAATTTTTAGTTCTATAGCTGAGTGAGAATACAGCTGCCAGAGGAAATCTATTAGCCAGAGGAAAAGAAATAATGTGCGAAGAAGCAGGAGACCTTACTGACTGGATCAACCTTAGCTTTTGTTGCACACGCACATTATCTGCCATTCTCCACTGCTCCCTCATGAACGCAAAGTGAAATACTAACATGCATTTCAAAGCTCTTGTATAGTAATTATGTGTAAACTGGTAGTTGATTTCACAGGATCACTGTATCTCGGAAACTGTACTGTTGTTATGTGTAATATCGTTTCGTTCCTTATAGTTGGTTATATTTTCACTCACGTATAGTTCTATAGTTTTTATGAGGTAGAGGTTAATTACAATAGCTCTGCACAATTTGGTTTTACCTTTAAATTGAGCAAATATTAAATGAACGTTGACAATCAAAGATAAAATTAATGTGATTTTTGCACAATCCGATAAAACTTTTTTCCCTCTTTTTCGTGGACGATGTCGACGAGGAAAAGTTTTGAAAAGGTTTGAAATTATGTACACTATTGGCCATTAAAATTGTTACACCACGAAGATGACGTGCTACAGACGCGAAATTTAACCGACGGGAAGAAGATGCTGTGATATGCAAATGATTAGCTTTTCAAAGCATTCACACAACGTTGGTGCCAGTGGCGACACCTACAACGTGCTGACATGAGGAAAGTTACCAACAGATTTCTCATACATAAACAGCAGTTGACCGGCGTTGCCTGATGAAACGTTGTTGTGATGCCTCGTGTAAGGAGGAGAAATGCGTACCATCACGATTCCGACTTTGATAAAGGTCGGATTATAGCCTATTGTGATTGCGGTTTATCGTATCCCGACATTGCTGCCCGCGTTGGTCGAGATCCAATGACTGTTAGCAGAATATGGAATCGGTGGGCTGAGGAGGGTAATACGGAACGCAGTGCTGGATCCCATAGGCCTCGTATCACTAGAAGTCGAGATGACAGGCATCTCATCCGCATGGCTGTAACGGATCGTGCAGCCACGTCTCGATTCTCGATCCCTGACTCAACAGATGGGGACGTTCGCAAGACAACAACCATCTGTACGAACAGTTCGACGACGTTTGCAGCAGCGTGGACTATCAGCTAGGAGACCATGGCTGCGGTTACCCTTGACGCTGCATCACAGACAGGAGCGCCTGCGATGGTGTACTCAACGACGAACCTGGGTGCACGAATGGCGAAACGTCATTTTTTCGGATGAATCCAGGTTCTGTTTACAGCATGATGATGGTCGCATCCGTGTTTGGCGACATCGCGGTGTACGCACATTGGAAGCGTGTATTCGTCATCGTCATGCTGGCGTATCACCCGGCGTGATGGTATGGGGTACCATTGGTTACACGTCTCGGTCACCTCTTGTTCGCATTGACGGCACTTTGGAAAGTGGACGTTACATTTCAGATGTGTTACGACCCGTGGCTCTACCCTTCATTCGATCCCTGCGAAACCCTACATTTGAGCAGGATAATGCACGACCGCATGTTGCAGGTCCTGTACGGGCCTTTCTGGATACATAAAATGTTCGATTGCTGCCCTGGCCAGCACATTCTACAGATCTCTGACCAATTGAAAACGGCTGGTCAATGGTAGCCGAGCAACTGGCTCTTCACAATACGCCAGTCAGTACTCTTGATGACCTGTGGTATCGTGTTGAAGCTGCATGGGCAGCTGTACCCGTACGCGCCATCCAAGCTCTGTTTGACTCAATGCCCAGGCGTATCAAGGCCGTTATTACGGCCGGAGGTGGTTGTTCTGGGTACTGATTTCTCAGAATCTATGCACCCAAATTGTGTGAAAATGTAATCACATGCCAGTTCTAGTAAAATATATTTGTCCAGTGAATACCCGTTTATCATTTGCATTTCTTCTTGGTGTAGCAATATTAATGGCCAGTAATGTATTAACTTTGTTGAAAGTCGCTAAGTTCTCTCTTTCCCAAATACTGGATGAATATAGTCTGGGTTATGAGATACCTTGCCTCAAGACATATACCCAGTTTCTACTTTAACACTTGGCTGATTGTGTTAAACTTCCGACGTGAGTGTAGACTTAAATTATGAAACGATTTTAAATTTTTCAAATCGTTCTCTCATGTTATGAAATACTGAAAATCAAATTTTTGTTGCTCCTGGAAGCCGTTAGAAGGCAACCCGCAACTGGAAGCGGGTAAACGTTTAACCGTAGTGATTCAGACTCTCCACTGACCCGTAAAGACGGAGGGTCAACTGCCAAGTGTGACCGGCTCGCTTTGGCGTCACAGGTGTGTGGTTAGACTATTGTTGTAAAGTAGAAAGGGCTTTCCGCGACCGCTCGGCGAGCTGCGCTTAACCCAGTCCACGAAGACTCTGAGCTTTTCACTTAGTTCTGCTTGGCTAGGAGAGATGAGCGTGGCCAAACGGGCAAGCCGTATAAGTAAGGGAGACGAGCGACGCTAATGAGACCAAAGTAGCACGCCGCTTGTAGGACCACCTGCTGCAGAGGTAAGTAAGCAACGATTAGGGGTACAAATAAGTACGCTTCCACTGTCGGTGTCAGTCTCCTTAAAACACTTCAGCGTGTGCTGTCGCGACATCTTTGAAAATACTTAATTGGTAAAACTGTAACGTACTAACGTTCCGGCCGCGTTACAGCTGCTTTCCGCAGATTAAGTTTAGCAGAACTAGTCAACGCTCTGATGAAGGACTCTGCAACAACATGGCCGTAACATTGGTTGCTTTAGTAAGGTAGAATTTCAAGTGTTTTATAAGATAACATTGCAGCACACCTAGAAAGATTTTAATGAGAATGTTTAGGAAATTTGAAGAAAAAAAACTGTTTTTAATTTCACCTTACGCGGGTAGCTTCCAGTCGGAACTGATAAGTTGTCTACAACGTTGTGATACGTCTACAACTTTCAACTGATTTTATATATTTATAGCGGTTCATGTCGCGTAAGGTATATCTTCTTCTTACATACTGTTACGCATACGTCGTATACAACCTCTGACATGAGGTAAACGATGGCCATTTGGAATTGGGCGAGAAAAAAATCTGTTGTGACGAAAAATATCATAAATGAGATCAACGTCTACATGTACATCTACATCTATACTCTGTAAGCCACCTTACGGTGTGTGGCGGAGGGTACTTTGGGTACCCCTGTCATTTCCTGCTTCTCCTGTTCCAGTCGCGCTGCTTCCTTTGTCTTCTCTATTTCCTCCTCATCTGGCACGGATCCCAAACTGACGAGTGATATCAAGGACTGACCGAACGAGGGTTTTGTAAGCTACCTCTTTGTGGGTGGGATACATTTTCTGCGGAATCTCCCAATGAATTTGAATCATGCATCTGCTTTACTGCGATTAATTTTATGTGATCGTTCCACCTTAAATCGCTTCGTACGCATACTTCTAGATATTTTGTGGATATGACTGCTCCCAGTGATTATCCTGCAATCATGTAATCAAACAATAACGGATCTTTCTGCCTATTTATTAGAAAAACGTTACATATGTTTATGAACTTCCAGAATGCTGGAGTAACTTGAGTCAGCAACGAAAAACTAGTCAAAGTTTCTCAATCGATGACTAGTTTTGGGTCGATACCCATTTTCAAATGACCATACTAAAGTCGAAAATGGCATTTCCGAAGATGTCTTGTGTAATGTACATTCACAGTGCATACAGTTAACTATGCACAGTGAATGTACATTACACGTTTTGTTGACATCTTCGGAAATGCCATTTTCTACTTTATTACCCTCATTTGAAAATTAGTCTCATCCCTAAACTAGTCATGGAATGAAAAATAAAATATTTGCAACTTGGAGTGGTTTTACGTTCTATTGACACGTTTATGTTGGTGTTCTATCTAGCGTTGCGACTCCTCTGTATACAACAGCATCATACACGAAAAGAAGTTTCTCGTGGTGTGGAAAGTTCATGTCGATACGAGCAAGTCTCGTGGTCCACGAAGATTTTTGTTTTTTTTTTTCAGAAAAAAAAGTTGTCTGCATTTTTCTTTTCAGCTAAGTTGCCACAGACTTCCACGCGTCGTTGTATTTACTCGTGTATCAAGGTGCGCGAGATAAACTTTACACGCACTTTTCTCCTCTTCAGACATTCTGGGAAATGACCTGAACACATGCATTAGAGACGTTGCTCCACTGCTCTTTGTGACACAACAAAGTTGACACACTACGCCCATACGTCCACTACTTCACACAGCCTACTCATCACTGACTGATGGAGTGCACGTCTGTTGTTTACAGTTGTGACTTGAAGCTACCACCTCATTTAATCCACTGACGTCACTTATTGGTCAGGAATAAAATCAGTCTTGGTAATTTTTAGACGGGCGGTGTAGCTGATAATGTAACACTGCCCACCCTATCATCTGACATCAGGACAAATTAGGTTACCCTTATAATAATAATAATAATAATAATAATAATAATAATGAGGGGATTCATCGAAATAAAAAACCTACATTATGGACAGGTAGACAATTTAAGAAAATTCTTTCTAGAACGAGCAGAAACTAGCAAAATACGCAAAGCAATCACTGATATAAATACATCGGCTACACCACCGCAATTGCATAACCACTTCTACCACCCTTTAGATCACATAACATCAACAGATATGAAGAAAGTAAATTGGAAAAAGAAAACACTACATGGTAAGCACCCGTATCATCTAACACAGCCGGCCGCGGTGGTCTCGCGGTTCTAGGCGCATAGTCCGGAACCGCCCGACTGCTACGGTCGCAGGTTCGAATCCTGCCTCGGGCATGGATGTGTGTTATGTCCTTAGGTTAGTTAGGTTTAAGTAGTTCTAAGTTCTAGGGGACTGATGACCACAGCTGTTAAGTCCCATAGTGCTCAGAGCCATTTGAACCAACCATCTAACACAGCCACACATCGATCAAGACGCATCCAACACATGGCTAAGAAAAGGCAATATATACAGAGAGACGGAAGGATTCATGATTGCAATACAGGATCAAACAATAAACACCAGATATTACAGCAAGCATATTATTAAAGATCCCAATACCACAACAGATAAATGCAGACTTTGCAAACAACAAATAGAAACAGTAGATCACATCACAAGTGGATGTACAATACTAGCAAATACAGAATGCCCCAGAAGACATGACAATGTAGCAAAAATAATACATCAACAACTTGCCATAAAACATAAACTAATAAAACAACACGTTCCCACATACAAGTATGCACCACAAAATGTACTGGAGAATGATGAATACAAATTATACTGGAACAGAACCATTGTAACAGATAAAACAACACCAAATAACAAACCTGACATCATACTCACCAATAAAAAGAAGAAATTAACACAACTAATCGAAATATTCATACCCAATACAACAAATATACAGAAGAAAACAGGAGAAAAAATTGAAAAATACACTCCTGGAAATGGAAAAAAGAACACATTGACACCGGTGTGTCAGAGCCACCATACTTGCTCCGGACACTGCGAGAGGGCTGTACAAGCAATGATCACACGCACGGCACAGCGGACACACCAGGAACCGCGGTGTTGGCCGTCGAATGGCGCTAGCTGCGCAGCATTTGTGCACCGCCGCCGTCAGTGTCAGCCAGTTTGCCGTGGCATACGAAGCTCCATCGCAGTCTTTAACACTGGTAGCATGCCGCGACAGCGTGGACGTGAACCGTATGTGCAGTTGACGGACTTTGAGCGAGGGCGTATAGTGGGCACGCGGGAGGCCGGGTGGACGTACCGCCGAATTGCTCAACACGTGGGGCGTGAGGTCTCCACAGTACATCGATGTTGTCGCCAGTGGACGGCGGAAGGTGCACGTGCCCGTCGACCTGGGACCGGACCGCAGCGACGCACGGATGCACGCCAAGACCGTAGGATCCTACGCAGTGCCGTAGGGGACCGCACCGCCACTTCCCAGCAAATTAGGGACACTGTTGCTCCTGGGGTATCGGCGAGGACCATTCGCAACCGTCTCCATGAAGCTGGGCTACGGTCCCGCACACCGTTAGGCCGTCTTCCGCTCACGCCCCAACATCGTGCAGCCCGCCTCCAGTGGTGTCGCGACAGGCGTGAATGGAGTGACGAATGGAGACGTGTCGTCTTCAGCGATGAGAGTCGCTTCTGCCTTGGTGCCCATGATGGTCGTATGCGTGTTTGGCGTCGTGCAGGTGAGCGCCACAATCAGGACTGCATACGACCGAGGCACACAGGGCCAACACCCGGCATCATGGTGTGGGGAGCGATCTCCTACACTGGCCGTACACCACTGGTGATCGTCGAGGGGACACTGAATAGTGCACGGTACATCCAAACCGTCATCGAACCCATCGTTCTACCATTCCTAGACCGGCAAGGGAACTTGCTGTTCCAACAGGACAATGCACGTCCGCATGTATCCCGTGCCACCCAACGTGCTCTAGAAGGTGTAAGTCAACTACCCTGGCCAGCAAGATCTCCGGATCTGTCCCCCATGGAGCATGTTTGGGACTGGATGAAGCGTCGTCTCACGCGGTCTGCACGTCCAGCACGAACGCTGGTCCAACTGAGGCGCCAGGTGGAAATGGCATGGCAAGCCGTTCCACAGGACTACATCCAGCATCTCTACGATCGTCTCCATGGGAGAATAGCAGCCTGCATTGCTGCGAAAGGTGGATATACACTGTACTAGTGCCGACATTGTGCATGCTCTGTTGCCTGTGTCTATGTGCCTGTGGTTCTGTCAGTGTAATCATGTGATGTATCTGACCCCAGGAATGTGTCAATAAAGTTTCCCCTTCCTGGGACAATGAATTCACGGTGTTCTTATTTCAATTTCTAGGAGTGTTCATCCAACTGGATGAGGAAGTCAAGGACATGTGGCATCAGGATAAAGTTGACATTATACCGATTATACTATCAACTACAGGAGTCATACCACACAATATCCACCAGTACATCAATGCAATACAGCTACATCCAAACGTATATATACAACTACAGAAATCCGTAATTATTGATACGTGTTCAATAACCCGAAAGTTCCTAAATACAATGTAACATATACCGTACAGTTAAAAGGAAGTCACGCTTGATGAAGATCCGCGTCACTTTCCATTTTTAACCATACCTAATATCTGAGAAAAATAGAAATAATAATAATAATATTTACTTGTGCTACATTTCTTTACCAAATTCGTATTCTGCATAATCTATGTAATCATTGCTTAGCACGTTCTTTTGAACTGTCTTTTTACGTAAGTTTGTTTTAGTAACCTCTTTCATCTGCTTGCACAAATTATTGTACAGCTTCATTTCTCTGTTGACAGTGCTGTTTTGAGTGTTATGTTTATTGCTGTGTCTAGACAAGACAGCCTAGACACAAGGAGAGGAAGCCGAAAGGCACGCGCTCAAACTCACGCAGGCTGGCGTGAGGTCTGAAACAGGATACGTAATGAATGCTATAAAGAAAAGTACGTAGCTTCTGGAATACTTAACTTTAATCCACATGTGTAGAACATCGCTCTTGATGATACATTAATAGAATCTCAATATCTATACTGGTAATGGCGCCTTGCTAGGTCGTAGCAAATGTAGCTGAAGGCTATGCTACTATCGTCTCGGCAAATGAGAGCGTAGTTGTCAGTGAACCGTTCCTTGCAAAGTCGGCTGTACAACTGGGACGAGTGCTAGTACGTCTCTCTAGACCTGCCGTCTGCCGTCTGCCGTCTGCCATCACTGACAGTGGCGACACGCGGGTCCGTCGTATACTAGCGGACCGCGGCCGATTTAAAAGCTACCACCTAGCAAGTGTGGTGTCTGGCGGTGACACCACATTTATATTGCTTTTTGCAAGTGTAAGTTAAGTCTACTGAGCCGTGCGCGGGTCGCGGTCATGCCGTTTATTGCTCGTCATCTTGTTTTCATGGCTCTGTCGCCTCGTTTTTCTTTTAATTCGATTTACTGTCGTCACTAGGTTGTTGGTTTGCTTGCCCGAGTGTCAGCAGCAGCGCTTATCGGTAGGGGCACTGTCGTACCGTCTCTGGAGCGCCCGCTAGTATTTCCGGGTCGTCGTGTGTCTGGAGTTCAGTCGGGGACGCAGCGCCAGTGAGGCGCGCACAGCCAGTACTTGCCGACCGCTGGCCACACACACGTACTGTCCGACGGAAGGAGATTGGAGCGGGAACCATTGCCGGTTGGTCGTGTCAATGGACGACGTGTATTTGGTCTTTTGACCGTTTCTGAGCTTCCTCAGTTGGTCATCTTGTGGGGCGGCGGGTTGGAATTTACGTTACTGTCATTTATTTGACTGTAGAAACACTGCATTTCCCCGTTCTCAACACTGGCTCTCTAACTACAATTTTGGCAACCAGAAAGTGATTAGCAAAACGTGAAGCCTGTAACTAGAATTCCTAGTGCCCACTTCATCTGAGAAATACACTTATAGCTCTGAGGAATTAGGAGATTGTCTGGGATTCATAATCAAAAACGATCGTGAAGAAACGTTCTCGGTATTCTGAAAGTCACAGATGAAAAATAAATAAATAAATAAATCCACACAACCTGACTAACAGAGCAGTTCAGAGTCTAATGCGCTGATGCAACTATAACTGTCCAAATTAAATGTTTAAATGAATGCTCGCCATAATTTGATGATAATGTTCATCAAACGCCACGCTAAATAATGATAGAATGTCTGTCCCGCGGCGGCACGTGAAAATACGACATACGCAAACTGAAGATAGTTAATTAAAAGTCACCCCAGAATTAACACTTCACTCGAAAATGATTTCATGGTTACGCGTATCCCTAGTAACTTCTGCGTTTGGAGAGAACTGGAGCCTTCCTTCCTCGCGCAGCGTTCTTATATATAAAGCCGCGGTGCGGACGGCTAAGGGAACGCCTGATCAAATCGGCTCTCCCGACTAGTCGCTGGGCTAGTAATGCACCACTTTAAGTTATTGAATAAATCATCGCTTCCTTTGCTGATGGCAGATGAAGCTCTCAATTTAAATGCGCAATCAGCACACACGTAAGTAATCATAATAAAAGGCTGATGTGGCTAAGTCAATTATTTTAAGCGAGAGAATTAATTTAATTACACTACACGCAGTAGACGAGCTCTGAACTTGCCCTTTGGAGATACTCTATCGCTATAGTTTTATAGTTATTGAGTTGAAACTTCTCACATCTTTGGATGATTATAGCGGATCTCCATTCTACTTAAATTTAAACATCCTAGCCTTATTTATTAGCCTACTTAATCTATCTTGCTTCCTTAATTTTTAAGACAAAAACCAGAAAATCATGAATTTCAACTAAAATCTTAATTTGTGAGATACAGAAGACTGTTTCTATTAAATTATTATGAAAAAGGAATCTAAATATAAATTTTTAAGTCTCTAGCTCTTTTCTGTTGCGCCAATGATTTTTACAGAAAAACGTCCAAATTTCGAAAATGGTTAAGTTATCGAACTGATATTCAACACATATTAATTTAGTATTACTGCTGACATGCTAGAACCGTTTCAGGTTATTTACTTGATTTTAAAAGTATTTTGCAACATTTATGACGTCAGAGCTAGTTACAGCGGACTCGGCTGGCACACAACGGAAAGACTGATGTGAATTTATTACGGCGTGAGTAGGCTGCTTCCCTACAATCTTGCCGGATATGGGTCGGTTCCTTCCTTGTGCAGAGATATCGGGTGACCAAGGGGAAAGTGTTCCCTCTGCATGGTTGGGTCGGAGCCAGTGTGCCCGGGTCGTCGTGTCTCCGAGTTCCGAACGGACACCGAGTTGAGTCGGATCGGAGCTGCAGTGAGCTCCGGACAGCCAAGACTCGCTCGACCGTTGCCGACACACATAATTTGAGTGCGGACGACCTTGGTTGGTCGTTCGGTCGGTCGTCTTATCGGACGTCGTGTATTTGATCGCCGACCGCTTATGGAAACTTGTGTGTGTCGACTTGTCATTTCTCTTTGTTGTTTCACGGTGATTGGTTTTAGGATTGTCGGAGATCTTGGTGCAAGTTCTTACGTGGAAATGTATGTAGCTTTTGTGATTTCTGCTGAGCAGATGAATGCTGTCTGCGTATTGGAGTAGCCAGTCGGTCGGTTCCGACAGAGGAAATTGATGAGGTAGTTGGTTGGTTCTTCAGCCGTCCCTAGGTCGTGCTCCCACCCGATTATTTAGTGTTACGCTTGGCTGCCTGTCTCACCTAAACTGTTGTTAGAGTTTCCTCCCCAGGCCGACCCTTGGGACACTTCTGAGCACCACTGTTTATTGTTTGTGATTGTCATTTTATTTGGTCGCAGGTACTGTGCCAGGCCTTCAAAAAAAAATGGTTCAAATGGCTCTGAGCACTATGGGACTTAACATCTATGGTCATCAGTCCCCTAGAACTTAGAACTACTTAAACCTAACTAACCTAAGGACAGCACACAACACCCAGTCATCACGAGGCAGAGAAAATCCCTCACCCCGCCGGGAATCGAACCCGGGAACCCGGGCGTGGGAAGCGAGAACGCTACCGCACGACCACGAGCTGCGGACGCCAGGCCTTAGGCCGTGTATTTATATGGCCTTCAGCCGAACTTCATAACATCTTAAGATTAAGCCTTCAGCCGTGATTCATTTAAAATTCTTGTTGCTATGCATTTAGGCCTTCAGCTGCGTTTGTTTCAGAATCTGTGGCTTCAATATGTAAATCCTTGTCTGTAAGGTTTCTCTTCGATTATCTTGAATTCTTGAAACGGCCTTCAGCCGTGTTCTGTAAATGTTTACCTTAAGGTTGTCTTTAATTATTCTTGAGTAACTGTTTGGGCCTTCAGCCGACAATACACTTCAAGTTTTCTTAAGATAATAAATGAAAAGCACCAATTTGCACATCTTCAGATGTTTTTTCTGTTGTACTGTGTAAAGGCTTATCTTTAAAGTCTCTCTTTTATTATGTAAAGAAAATTTTTTTTTAACAGGGCTTCCAGCCGAAGACTTAACTTGAATTTTCCTTAATTAGCCGAAATTGGTAAATGCTTGCCTTTTAAAGAATTTCCTTTGTTGATCTGAAAGACAAGAGAAGACAAATAATTTTACTTAAGTAAGGCCTTTAGCCGTTTCTCTATATCCTTGTGTTTTAAAAGGAATTATTTAAACTTTATTTTTGAGAAGTTACTACGGCCCTGAGCCGTGAATTGATCCTTGTTGTTTTAAAGAGAAAACTGCGCATTGTGTTTTCGAGGAATAAAGTTCTGTGTTCTTGTGTAACTAATCGTAACTGATCTTGGCCCCTTTCCACAGCCTGATCCGCTCTGTCCTGCGAAACCAGATTTCATCTACGTCTTGTTCCACGCTCATGCTGAAATTGTCGAGGTTATTTTTGCTGTGTGCTACTGATCTATATTTATTCTCGAGTTAGAAACATACAAATTTACAGTAGCCATACACATCAATATATACACTCCTGGAAATTGAAATAAGAACACCGTGAATTCATTGTCCCAGGAAGGGGAAACTTTATTGACACATTCCTGGGGTCAGATACATCACATGATCACACCGACAGAACCACAGGCACATAGACACAGGCAACAGAGCATGCACAATGTCGGCACTAGTACAGTGTATATCCACCTTTCGCAGCAATGCAGGCTGCTATTCTCCCATGAAGACGATCGTAGAGATGCTGGATGTAGTCCTGTGGAACGGCTTGCCATGCCATTTCCACCTGGCGCCTCAGTTGGACCAGCGTTCGTGCTGGACGTGCAGACCGCGTGAGACGACGCTTCATCCAGTCCCAAACATGCTCAATGGGGGACAGATCCGGAGATCTTGCTGGCCAGGGTAGTTGACTTACACCTTCTAGAGCACGTTGGGTGGCACGGGATACATGCGGACATGCATTGTCCTGTTGGAACAGCAAGTTCCCTTGCCGGTCTAGGAATGGTAGAACGATGGGTTCGATGACGGTTTGGATGTACCGTGCACTATTCAGTGTCCCCTCGACGATCACCAGTGGTGTACGGCCAGTGTAGGAGATCGCTCCCCACACCATGATGCCGGGTGTTGGCCCTGTGTGCCTCGGTCGTATGCAGTCCTGATTGTGGCGCTCACCTGCACGGCGCCAAACACGCATACGACCATCATTGGCACCAAGGCAGAGGCGACTCTCATCGCTGAAGACGACACGTTTCCATTCGTCCCTCCATTCACGCCTGTCGCGACACCACTGGAGGCGGGCTGCACGATGTTGGGGCGTGAGCGGAAGACGGCCTAACGGTGTGCGGGACCGTAGCCCAGCTTCATGGAGACGGTTGCGAATGGTCCTCGCCGATACCCCAGGAGCAACAGTGTCCCTAATTTGCTGGGAAGTGGCGGTGCGGTCCCCTACGGCACTGCGTAGGATCCTACGGTCTTGGCGTGCATCCATGCGTCGCTGCGGTCCGGTCCCAGGTCGACGGGCACGTGCACCTTCCGCCGACCACTGGCGACAACATCGATGTACTGTGGAGACCTCACGCCCCACGTGTTGAGCAATTCGGCGGTACGCACACCCGGCCTCCCGCATGCCCACTATACGCCCTCGCTCAAAGTCCGTCAACTGCACATACGGTTCGCGTCCACGCTGTCGCGGCATGCTACCAGTGTTAAAGACTGCGATGGAGCTGCGTATGCCACGGCAAACTGGCTGACACTGACGGCGGCGGTGCACAAATGCTGCGCAGCTAGCGCCATTCGACGGCCAACACCGCGGTTCCTGGTGTGTCCGCTGTGCCGTGCGTGTGATCATTGCTTGTACAGCCCTCTCGCATTGTCCGGAGCAAGTATGGTGCGTCTGACACACCGGTGTCAATGTGTTCTTTTTTTCCATTTCCAGGAGTGCCTATATATAAATTGTATTTATATTACATGTGCCCAGTACTTTGCAACCTCCAAGGCGCTTTGAGTGGCTTGCAGGAGATCAGGCTTCGTGCAGGATGTAGGGCACAAAAGGCACTGGAGCAAGTGGCTTGTGGTTTGTTCTTGTCCACAATCAAAGGACGTATCTTCTGTTATAAAGCCCCATCTCTTCAGGTTGTCTCTGGCTCGTCCAGCTCTCGTTGTGTCCAGGTGGTAGTTCTTCAGCTTGTGGTGTCTGCAGGTGAGGCGTCGACTTCTACCATAACTCCAGCCTTGCCTTCTCTGGTGAAATGGTGAGCTTCTCGGATGTTCTCAGGAAGCTCTTTCGCGATCTCAGCCGTTGCTGTGATGGATTATGTCCGTGCAGTGGACGGGCACTGTCCTGTTCCACTTTCAGTCTCTCCTTGCGTTTAGTTATTGTTCTTATGGACCATTTTTCTAGTTCGAACTATGTAAATTCCGGCTGTCCGATGCTATCGCGCCGTGGCAGCCCGTATTATGAAGTGAACGACGGGTATAAACTTATCATTCACACCTGTGAAAGTTGTGCTCATATTTTGTGTATTTGTTCTCCAGAAAAGAATTCCACAGCAAAGAACTGAGTGTAGACATGGACAGCAGGTAACTAAACGGCGCTGTGCGATGCTGCGGGCCTGGCCTTGAGCCGGCCGTGGTGGTCTAGCGGTTCTGGCGCTGCAGTCCGGAACCGCAGGACTGCTACGGTCGCAGGTTCGAATCCTGCCTCGGGCATGGGTGTGTGTGATGTCCTTAGGTTAGTTAGGTTTAAGTAGTTCTAAGTTGTTGAGTCCCATAGAGCTCAGAGCCATTTGAACCTGGCCTTGATTTCGGCCCGCTGCCCCTGCGACGCGGCAACCCGATACGCCGCGAAGCCGTGGAAGGCGCTCATATCCAAACAGCTCTAATTGCTGCTGAGAGGTCGCACTTTCACGCGCGCATCGGCCTGCGCTGAAACCCGACCCCGCGCGGGTCGGCGTATAATGCACGCGGCCGCGGGCTCCGCTTCGAAACCCTAGTAAAATACTTGAGGCCGGCCTCCTTACCCCCACCACGGCGCGCTCTGCCCGCATGCCGCCCATGTCGATGAACGGCCAGGAATTCGCTATGTAAATTCCGGCTGTCCGATGCTATCGCGCCGTGGCAGCCCGTATTATGAAGTGAACGACGGGTATAAACTTATCATTCACACCTGATTGTTTCCATCGCGATGTACCGTATAAGCGGCATACGACACTTGTTATCCCCGCTCACAATCTCCTGTCCGAGTCGATCTTGCTTACACCGCAGCTGCGACATAATAACGTATCATTTTTGCTCGCTATCTACCGGTTGATTTGATAACGTTCTGGAAACGCACTGTACAATGCGCATACGTCACAGAACGGCGTGGCGCATTGGTTAAGACAACAAACTCGTGTCGCGTGGGTACAAGTTCAAAAACCCGCCTGACGATCCTCTCTTGTTTATTGCTTGCATTATTGGCCAACACGAAAACAATCTCGAGTTGGGCCAAATTAACACATATTGGCCCCATAGTTTTAATCCAATTATGAATGTGAATTTCCATTATTATTCATACTAGGTATCATCAGAGTCTTATACATTTTCTATACTTTGCGTATGCCCATTGGCTGTTGTAGACACTAAGTGAACCGACAGCCTAAATTGTTATTTATATATTATTTAGCCACTATTAATGACATAATTATTTGATTAGATGTTTTCAATATTTTACCTGACTACATAAATGAGTACTAGGGTTAAGCTATATAAACGTCACAGATAAGAGTTTGTATACCACCGGAAATATTTACTCTAGCATACCTGTTCATCAACTCAACCAAATATCTCCACAATGCTAAGACTTACTCTGAAATACAGGCTTAGTTTTGCTGTATGTTCTCTGCACCTAGTAGTTTCTAGACACCGTCTTTGTAGCGCGGAGCGGCGGAGCGGTTTGAGGCGTCGTGTCACGGACTGTGCGGCCCCTGCCGCCGGAGGTTCGAGTCCTCCCTCGGGTATGGGTGTGTGTGTGTGTGTGTGTGTGTGTGTGTGTGTGTGTGTGTGTGTGTGTGTGTGTGTATGTGTGTGTTGTTCTTAGAATAACTTAGGTTAAGTTAGTTTATGTAGTGTGTAAGTCTAGGGACTGAAGGTCTCAGCAGTTTGATCCCATAGGAATTCACACACACTTCAACACCGCCTTTGTTTACAAATTGTAACCCCCAGAGGTATTCCACGTTAGTTGCTTTATTTTTACTTTTACATTTATGTTTAGTTTTTAGTCAAAGAGATCCACAGAGTCACGTTCTGCAATAGTATTTTGTGTTTTCACTGGGCAAAAAAATGTCCAAATGTGTGTGAATTCCTAAGGGCCCAAACTGCTGAGGTGATTGGTCCCTAGACTTACACACTACTTGAACTAACTTAAACTATATATATATATATATATATATATATATATAAAGTGCTTCATATAGTCTTCGCTGTTGCATGAACAACAGCAGCCAGATGTCCGCAGCTCGTGGTCGTGCGGTAGCGTTTTCGCTTCCAACGCTCGGATTCCCGGGTTCGATTCCCGGCGGGGTCAGGGATTTTCTCTGCCTCGTGATGACTGGGCGTTGTGTGATGTCATTAGATTAGTTAGGTTTAAGTAGTTCTAAGTTCTAGGGGACTGATGACCATGGATGTTAAGTCCCATAGTGCTCAGAGCCATTTGAACCATTTTTAAGCAGTCAGCATCGCAATGTAACGGCGCGGAATTTTCGACCTAAGTAACTAAAACATTTTCTCTTTAATAATTTATTTACATAATGTGAAATCTTTATGAGGTAGAAGTACAGTTAAATAGACAGTTTCTCACATTATGTTTTGGTTGTAGGGTACCACTACCGCAAGGAATTTTCATCATATGAGGGAATAAAAGGTGAAAACTAATGTGAACTGTTGTTACTGTTGTTGTTGTTGTCGTTGTGGTCTTCAGTCCAGAGACTGGTTTGATCCAGCTCTCAATGTTACTCTATCCTGTGCAAGCTTCTTCATCCCCAAATACCTACTGCATCCTACGTCCTTCTGAATCTGCTTAGTTTATTCATTCATCTCTTGGTCTCCCTGTACGATTTTTACCCATCACGCTGCCCTCCAGTACTAAATTGGTGATCCCTGAATGCCTCATAATGTGCCTACCAACCGATCCCTTCTTCTTGCCAAGTTGTGCCACAAATTCCTCTTCTCCCCAACTCTATTCAGTACTTCTGAGGAAGTTAAGTGATCTACCCATCTGATCTTCAACATTCTTCAGTCGCACTACATTTCGAAACCTAATGTTCTCTTCTTGTCTCAACTGCCATTGCCAGTCTACATTTTATGTCCTCTCTACTTCGACCATCATCAGTTATTTTGCTCCCAAATAGCAAAACTCATCTACTACTTTAATTGTCTCATTTCCTAATCTAATTCCCTCAGCATCACCTAATTTATTTCGACTACATTCCATTATCCTCGTTTTGTTTTCGCTGATGTTGTTCTTATATCTTCCTTTCAAGACACTGTCATTCCGTTCAACTACAACAACAATATACCTTAAGGTGAACAAGCAGTCTGCTAGTGAACGTGTCGGTTCGCGAACTGGTGACGGCACTATTTATGTAGATAAACAGCATCATAAAAAAGGCTGGTTGCTATCTATCTTCTTGCAAGAATCAATCTGTATTTTGTACTGGCTCAAAATGCTATTTTTAGACAGCATAGCTCTTCACAACTTCTTCCTCCATGTCCTTCGACTCTTAGAACCGAAGCCTGGTTTCTTTAAAGTTGCACTTAACCTTTCGATCCCTAAATTTTACTCCTGCTACAGTCACGATTTCAAAGAATACAGACCAGTGAACACTGTAATAAGCTTTCATTAAATAATCGGCCAAAAACCTTAACACGTGTCATCAAAATTAGGAACTGATCTACTGTGAACGGCTAAAACCTCGCTGTCTAGAGATATCTTTGGACAGAGCACTGAGCCGAAATCGTTCATCATATGTCCAGCGCAGCTGTGCAGCCGCCACCGCATGCACAGCTGAATGTTGTTAGTATGTCGATGGGCGGCCGCTGTCGTTGAACGCGGAAGTGGCTTTGTTACGCTAGCTTTCAGCCTTCGCTGCTCTATTCCGCGAAAGTTTCACCTGCAATCTCTTTTTTCTGTTCGCGGTATTGTCCGATTCCAGGTTGTCTGATGCCTTCCTGATAACTTTATCCCAGAAGCCTTCCGCGGAGCTATTCGCAAATGTGCTGTTTCATAGCACCTTGAATCTGCTCATGAAAGCAAGCGCTACTAATGCTGGGAGTAGCATGCTGCCGCTTTTACTATTCATCTAACAACACTACTGACTTACGTTGTCCGCTATTTCTTCCCCCATTTCTGGTGCGTGCGGAAGAATTTTGGCCCTGGGCTCCGCTGTTTCTTCGGAGGTGTTCCATTCGCCACCCGCTCCTTCTAGGGAAAGTGCGTTGGCACCACAGGCTGTTACGCCGTCGTGGTTGTCTTCCTGGACTACTACAACTACATGACGTTTTCATTAATTTCAGTAGCATTTCCCAGTTTGTGCTGACAATACACCCGTTGTTCCAAACCACTGGATTATTGGGCAGGTAGATAACCTTCCAGAATGCCAAGCGGTTTAGAATGCGTGAAGTCAGTCAGCATTTTTGTCCCGAACATTACGCCACTCGATGCAGTTCGTTCTGTTGTCTCTGCAACAAAAGAACTTATGACAATGTACTGACGCTTTCTGTGAAGCCAAGAGTCTTTCAGCAGGGCTTGGGAGAGCGCAGAAATCCCGAGAGGGACGTTCTCATACATGACTGGAACCTTAGAAGAATGTCTGTAGGTGTAGAAGAATGTAGGGTTCGACACCTCTGAATTGGCAAACGTCGCGTCGAGGAAAGCTACCGTTGTTCCTATTTTCTTCTCCGTCCCTTCGCATTACATTTAGTGGATGGGAAGGTACACCAATGGCCCTAGAAATTAGACGGCTCGTGTCTGTAAGTCGTCCGTCGCTATGGAAATAGTTTTTCTGTCCCACGACGCTAATGACATGAACATTCTAGTGTCTTGTGGTTTCACTACATCATAGTAGCAACGATTCAAGAGATCTAATTCCTACTCACGTATGTGTATTACCATTGGTGGAAATACGTTCTTACTCTTTTGAAGAGAGTTTAGCCAATAGAATGACTTGCTTCGTACTGGGACACTTCTACACTTCTCAGTTTACTCATCGAGGACGATAACTATATATTTTAGTTCTTTTTTTGAGATAATGGGAAGCTGTAAAGAGTTCCTTATCGATAATGTTCACTAATTATCTAGGTACTTGGGACTGCGCAGCAGTAATAAGACCAAAGTATCTGAGGTATTGGAAATAATGCTAATGTTGTCTTAGCGCAAGCAAAACCCATGATTGACAGTATTTTATGAAATGTTTATTTTCTGATGCAACTACAAATATTTGGCACAGATAGTATTTTATGAAATGTTTATATTCTGATGCAACTACAAATATTTGGCACAGATTAAGGTCTTCGGGCGACACGGATCATTTTCAAAATAAAATAAGTTTCTTCTTTCCCAAGTTACAAATTGAGAGCATCCGTGAGCACATTATTTTTAATTATAAAATCTGTTTTATTCGACGTTTACAAAATTCTTTAGTTTCGACTGTATAGTCATTAATTTACTTACTCGCTGGTTGGCGTTCCAGTCTTTGTAGAATCTTGTCCACCTTTGTCTCCTGCCTCCATTTTTCTCTGTCCATCGCTTTCCTCTTCTAATGTCTGACTCCCATTGCTTTGATATCCTCCTCCATATCTTCAAGCCACCTTTCTGTGTCTTCCTCTTCTCCTCCTCCGTTCGGGCTTCCTTAACACTACGAGTTTCTGGCATTCTCTGTACATGTCTAGGCCATCTTATTCTTGCTTGCTCGATTTTCACTACAATATTCACCTGTGCAAAAAGCGTCTGTAGTCCTGCATTTGTCCATATTCCCCAGAAATCTTCCTCTCCCATCTCAATAACCAGCCTTCCTCTTTTGTGGTCATGTGTAGTCATTGTAAGTAGGCCATAAATATTGCTTGGTCGACGACTGCGTCGAAACGTACGGGGAGTCAACATTTCCAGAAGAGAGACCACATACTACGTACTTCCTCCATGTTTATGTCGCGATATGGCCATGACGGAAAAAGCAGGGAAATTATTCTTATGAAACGTTAGCGATGCCGTTCTTCCTGGAGAGGGGATAAGTATAGTATTCTGTGCCAGTCATGGTAGGGAATAAGCAGCGTAAGTGTAGTAGAAATTTTTTTTCTGCCACCTTGCTGTTTACATGGACCGCCTTCTGTGATATGTATTTTTGTGTGACGTACTGCATATAAATTACATATGTTGTGTTCAGGCACGTATGATGCAAGTAGCACAGTTAAGAGTACGGACACTCCCTATGTAATGCAGAATTGACAACCAGATGTCACGAGAGGCGGATGCAATACTACAAAAGGAGGTGGCGGTATTGGGCTGTCGGTGGGGGAGAAGTAACAGCAGAGCGGGTCGTTCAGGAGAGTGGCTTCGAACGTAAACAAGCGATATCATCTGAGTAACAAATCCGTGAAGGACATTTCAACCATTCTACAGCTAACAAGTGGACCACAGGTTATGTAATTTTGGAAACGTGAAGGGACGACCACCACAGATAAAATAAGGCTAGGAAGACCTCAGGCACTGACGGATAGGGATCACTTAGCATTGCAGAGAGTAGTTGCTAAAAATTGCGTGAAATCGACGGAAGAAATCATGCGTGATTCACACAGTGCTCCCAGCAGTCCAGCTAGCACAATAACTGTGCATAGGACAGTCGATTACTGAATTGTAGCGATCTGGAGTGACGAACCATGCCGTAACCTGTGGCGATCTCACAGAAGAGTTTGGGTTTGGCGAATGCTTGGAGAACGTTGCCTGGCGTCGTATATAGTGTCAGCACTGAAGTACGGAGAAGGTGGTGTTACGACATAAAGTATTTTTCGTGTTTAGGGTATGGTCCCCTTATTCTATTCAAGAAAACACTAAAAATGATGGGGTATGAACACATTTTAGAATATCATGTATTGTGTTGAGCAGAGGAACAATTCGGAGACGCTGATCAGCATGACAATGCAGCCTGGCATAAAGCAGCCTCTGTGAGGCAATGGTTTGTGGAAAATAACATTCCTGAAATGGACTGGCCTGCCAGAATCCGGACCTGACCCCAGTGAAACAGCTTTGGGATGAGTTAGAACGTTGACTTCGGTCCAGACCCCAATATCTCTCCAGTATCATTCCTATCTATGATTTCGTCTCTTGATGAAGAATGGACTGACATTCCTCCACAGGCATTCAGACACGTCATTGAAAGCGTACCCAGTAGTGTTTAGGCTGACATAAAGGCGAACCATAGAGGTGCCCTATATTAATGTCCGTAACAGGTACCCGGAGACTTTTGATCAGAGGCTTCTGATCAGAGCCCTTTCAGTGAGAATCCATTACTTTACTCTGAGCCAAAGAGGAGGTGAAAGAATGTCAGTTATCATGGGCTGGAGGGGAAGTGTTACTAAATGGCGAATATGACATATAGATCTTGTCATGATGGCAGCACCGTCTTGTTTAGAGTCGGGAAAACGAGTGGAGGTAGCAGCAGCATAGACTCCAATTTTTCTCCCAGTAAGTCCGCAGCTCGTGGTCGTGCGGTAGCGTTCTCGCTTCCCACGCCCGGGTTCCCGGGTTCGATTCCCGGCGGGGTCAGGGATTTTCTCTGCCTCGTGATGACTGGGTGTTGTGTGATGTCCTTAGGTTAGTTAGGGTTAAGTAGTTCTAAGTTCTAGGGGACTGATGACCATAGCTGTTAAGTCCCATAGTGCTCAGAGCCATTTGAACCGTTTTTTTTTTCCAGTAGCCGGCCAGTGTGGCCGAGCGGTTCTAGGCCCTTCAGTCTGGAACCGCGCCTCGGGCATGGATGTGTGTGATGCCCTTAGGTTAGTTAGATTTAAGTAGTTCTAAGTTATAGGGGAGTGATGACCTCAGATGTTAAGTCCCGTAGTGCTCAGAGCTATTCGAACCATTTTTTTTCCCCAGTCGAGAAGTGTTACACACCACACGCCATTACATGCTTAGCGCAACAATTTAACAATGACCGGCCCTCTGGCAGTGCTCGTCGCACACTGTCTGCATTCACTCAATAATTTGTACGTCACCACGTTCTTTCTTAGTAAAACGCTCTTCCCTTCATTTCGTCTGCTACATTGTTTCACATGTATTAAATGTTTAATTATGTTGCGTCGTTTGCGCACTTGACGGCTCATTTGTTCTGACACTTTCTAATAACAAATCCCATAGACAGAAAATTTTTACCGGTGTCTATGAAGCCCACTTCTTTGTGACAAACGATGGAAGTTTCCACAAAGTAGTTATTTCTTTCTGTTGCTCATAATACACTGCGGGAAAAAATACAAGGACTGTGTTCACTGGCACTAGGGCATAACATTTCCATACTGAGGGACTGTAGTGTTGGTGACTCATCTGTCACAGTCGTAGGCGAATAGATGGCAATCGGAAGACCTCCATATGCACCATCTGTTTTTACGCTGTAGGCAGGAACTGCTTTGAGTTTAGGATGTAACCATGCTCCACCGACGAGTATGTACCCCTGCAAAGCAGCTCCGTCCATTTGAATGGGGTCGCTGCGGAAGGCTCTATAGACGTATCGACGACTTGCTGCACATTTTGTGGCACAATTTGTGGTGGTGTGTCACCTCTTTCAACAGTGGTCTGTTGACCATTCCCACACCTGTCGACCGGCTTCTGCGCTTCAGCAAAACGCAGGCGCACGTCAAGATGGACACACTGCGCGAACAGATCATTATCCAGGGACAGACTGCAGGCGCCTGTTGCGGCTGCTGTGTCATCAAGGAGCATTGGGAACCGTCTTCTTGCAGTAGGGCTACCAAGCTACCAGTGACATCACGACGCTGCCAATCGTGGCTACTCTGGTGCCGTGAAAGAGTTGACTGGAGTGTGGAAAGGCGTACTGTTGTCTTCACTGATGAGAGCAAGTTCTGTCTATATGCGAGCAATGGTCGTGCATGTGTATGGCGTAGGGTTTGGTGAGCTGCATATTCCAGACGGTATCTGCAGCGACACACAGGTCCCACACCCAGTGTTGTTGGTGGTGGGGGTGGGGGCGAGGGGGGGGGGTACGTCAGTTACAACTCGGGGTCACAGCTGGTATTTCTGCAGGATGAAGTAATCAGTGCACGCTACATTGCACCGGCTGTTAACTCCTTGATACTGCCATTTCTTCGACAAGAATGTGATGAGCTATGCGATGTTTTCTTCAGCAGGACAATGCACACCCAGAAACGGCTGCTGCGATGCGACTGCTCTTCGTGGTGTACAATAACTACCTTTGCCCGCAGGATCACCAGATCTGTGGCAAATTGAACACTGTGACTCTTCAAGCTTTCCCGGCGGATATGTTATAAATAGTCTTCACGGGCTGCACAACGTGATCCGGCGGCAAGCCCGTGAAATCTATTTACAAAGTGAACACATTGGACATCACGAGGCGGCGATTTACTCGTTTTCCAGAGTCTGCAAGAACCATTACTGAACTGGAATAAAAGGTACAATACGCTTGGGACAGTCTACCGCAGGTTGCTATTCGGCACGTTTATGTTCGTTTGAACGCTAAGATACAAGCGTCGTTCACGTCAGAGGTTGGTACACTGTGTATTGGTGCAACTCTTTGAGCACCCTTTACTGTGACATTTGCGTTTCATTTGGACTGACTTTGTATTCATATAAGGGGGTCACTCCAAAAGAAATGCACGCTATTTTTGTAAAAATACAGTTTTCATTTTGCGTGCGTGAAAGTTTTACAGTGTGTAGATACACCCTTCCCGCTTGTTTTCAAACTTAGTCCAACCTGTTCCCGTGAGTGGCGCCGTCACAGCATGTCTTCAAGATGGCTGCTACACTTGACGTTCGTCAGAAGCAACGTGTTGTCATACAATTCCTGTGCTGTGAAAACGAGACAGTGGGAAACATCCACAAGAGGTTGAAAAAGGTGTACGGAGATGCTGCTGTCGATCGCAGTACATTTAGTTGGTGGGCAAGCAGGTTACGTGATGAAAGCGGGCACGGCAATATTGAGGATTGTCCTCGCAGCGGCAGGCCAGGTACTGCACACACTCCAGACAATGTGCAGAGAATTAACGAATTGATGACTGCTGACAGACGCATCACCGTGAACGAATTGTCACGCTACGTTGGGATAGGGGAAGGAAGTATTTGCAGAATACTGAAAGGTTTGTGCCAGGTGGGTTCCCAGGATGTTGACAGTCGCTCACAGAGAAACAAGAAAAACGGTATGCAGCGAACTTTTCGAACAGTACGAGAATGGTGGAGATGAATTTCTTGGAAGAATTGCGACAGGTGATGAAACATGGCTGCACCAGTTTTCACCAGAGACGAAGAGGCAATCAGTGGAGTGGCATCATGCAAATTCACCCAAGAAAAAAAATTCAAAACCACACCTTCTGCTGTAAAAGTTACGGCTACGGTGTTTTTCGATTCGGAAGGACTCTTGCTTGCGGACATCATGCCACGTGGAACCACCATAGATTCTGATGCATATGTGACGACACTGAAGAAACTTCAAGCTCGACTGACTCGTGTTCGACCACATCGGCAAAAGCAGGATGTTTTGCTGTTGCATGACAAAGCACGGCCACACGTCAGTCAAGAAACCATGGAAGCGATCACAAAACTCGGATAGACAACACTGAAACACCCGCCTTACAGTCCTGACCTAGCTCCATGTGACTATCATCTCTTCGTGCAACAAGGTTTGAAGATGATGACTCCCTTGTGCACGCTGCCAAACAGTGGCTCCAACAGGTTGGCCCAGAATTTTACCGTGCGAGTATACAGGCGCTGGTTCCAAGATGGCGTAAGGAGTTGAGAGGGATGGAAATTATGTGGAGAAATGAAAATATTGTTCCTAAAGGATGTATCTACACACTGTAAAACTTTCGGACATGTAGAATAAAAGATGGATTAAAAAAAATAGTGTGCATTTCTTTTGGAATGACCCTCGTGCTATTACAATAACGAACTACCAGTCAGCTCAGTTCTGCATAAAATGACCTTGTCCTTGAATGTGTTGCATTTCTTGCCGCCAGTGTATAACAGAAAGCGCTACCTAATTACGGATTTAGCCATATCGTCAATGGATTATTATTTTTTGTCTTTTTCCTATTCTTCTTGCCCGTGTCTTCTTGCTGTAATTTTTACACCACCGACACACTCTACTTCAATGTTGTGCTTCCAAGTTTCTGTTCCTATTCTGTCAGCAATCACTCCTTTGCCGTACTCGTCAACAGAAAGCCGCCACGACTCTCCGAGAGGACATCGATCGATTTCGAAGCTTACACAGCGAGCGAATAACGCGCACTACCTCTAACGCGAATGTAACTTTACCAAATCACGCGAACAACTTGTTTCCCCCACGCCAGGGCGTAGTGTTAGCTTTTTCGTGAAAGACTTGCAGACGACGCTATACGAAATACACTCCTGGAAATTGAAATAAGAACACCGTGAATTCATTGTCCCAGGAAGGGGAAACTTTATTGACACATTCCTGGGGTCAGATACATCACATGATCACACTGACAGAACCACAGGCACATAGACACAGGCAACAGAGCATGCACAATGTCGGCACTAGTACAGTGTATATCCAGCTTTCGCAGCAATGCAGGCTGCCATTCTCCCATGGAGACGATCGTAGAGATGCTGGATGTAGTCCTGTGGAACGGCTTGCCATGCCATTTCCACCTGGCGCCTCAGTTGGACCAGCGTTCGTGCTGGACGTGCAGACCGCGTGAGACGACGCTTCATCCAGTCCCAAACATGCTCAATGGGGGACAGATCCGGAGATCTTGCTGGCCAGGGTAGTTGACTTACACCTTCTAGAGCACGTTGGGTGGCACGGGATACATGCGGACGTGCATTGTCCTGTTGGAACAGCAAGTTCCCTTGCCGGTCTAGGAATGGTAGAACGATGGGTTCGATGACGGCTTGGATGTACCGTGCACTATTCAGTGTCCCCTCGACGATCACCAGTGGTGTACGGCCAGTGTAGGAGATCGCTCCCCACACCATGATGCCGGGTGTTGGCCCTGTGTGCCTCGGTCGTATGCAGTCCTGATTGTGGCGCTCACCTGCACGGCACCAAACACGCATACGACCATAATTGGCACCAAGGCAGAAGCGACTCTCATCGCTGAAGACGACACGTCTCCATTCGTCCCTCCATTCACGCCTGTCGCGACACCACTGGAGGTGGGTTGCACGATGTTGGGGCGTGAGCGGAAGACGGCTTAACGGTGTGCGGGACCGTAGGCCAGCTTCATGGAGACGGTTGCGAATGGTCCTCGCCGATACCCCTAATTTGCTGGGAAGTGGCGGTGCGGTCCCCTACGGCACTGCGTAGGATCCTACGGTCTTGGCGTGCATCCGTGCGTCGCTGCGGTCCGGTCCCAGGTCGACGGGCACGTGCACCTTCCGCCGACCGCCGGCGACAACATCGATGTACTGTGGAGACCTCACGCCCCACGTGTTGAGCAATTCGGCGGTACGTCCACCCGGCCTCCCGCATGCCCACTATACGCCCTCGCTCAAAGTCCGTCAACTGCACATACGGTTCACGTCCACGCTGTCGCGGTATGCTACCAGTGTTAAAGACTGCGATGGAGCTCCGTACGCCACGGCAAACTCGCTGACACTGACGGCGGCGGTGCACAAATGCTGCGCAGCTAGCGCCATTCGACGGCCAACACCGCGGTTCCTGGTGTGTCCGCTGTGCCGTGCGTGTGATCATTGCTTGTACAGCCCTCTCGCAGTGTCCGGAGCAAGTATGGTGGGTCTGACACACCGGTGTCAATGTGTTCTTTTTTCCATTTCCAGGAGTGTACGAGGGAACACGAATCTAAAACTGTGTCGCAGTGCCACCATTAAGAGCGCCGGGAACTGAGATCAAGTTTCGTAAACACATCTTATCGTGTACGGCTGCAGTGGGACGTCGATCGTCGCTCCGAGCTGCCTAGTGACAAGCAGGACTTGTATGTGGCTGCCTAAGCGGCGCCGGCGCGCGCTGGCCGGCGGCCGAGGACGGACGAGCGGGCTGGCTGGCGAGTCTCACGTTGCGCGGCGCTGACTGACGCGCTGCCGGCTTTTTACGAGCTGTTCAATTTCCCGCACGGCCTTTCGCTCACAGTGAAGTCACTTTCCGTTATTCCATCACAGCATCGGCAGGAGCAGCGATTACTTGTCGTGTTTTATGCAGCAGCTCTTTGTCACTTTTGTTACCCTCAGACGTGATCTCAATTTCATTCACTATCGCATAACACAGGCCACCGATGAAAAACCTGTGAAATTGGATTATTATTTTGGTGTTTAGTAAGATGAAGCCTTATTCGATGACAAAACAATCAATAATCAAATAAAGTAAAGTATGGAAGCTAGGAGAAGTAAAGCTGTGAGGACGGGGCGTGGGCGTGAGTCGTGCTTGGGTAGCTCAGTTGGTAGAGCACTTGCCCGCGAAAGGCAAAGGTCCCGAGTTCGAGTCTCGGTGCGGCACACACTTTTAATCGAAGATGTCACATTTCAATTTTTTTTTTTTTTGAGCTTAGCTATGTCAGAGAATCCTTCCCAACAACACGACTAACGACGAGGCGCGTTGTACACCAACTCTTACTGCGCCGGTGCCCCAGGAATACCCTTGAAAAGATGTACCCAGACAAGAACTGGCGACAGATATGGCGCGCTATACGGAACGTCGGTACGCTCAACATGGTATGTGGTGGTAAATAGGAAGTTCGCAACGAATCAACGGCGGCACGCGATTCATTTGCAGACGCTCCACTGTGTTTAGGGTGCGCAACAGTGGACACTGATGAACATCGTTTAGCGTGTAGTGTGGCAATTGGCACAACAGATATTGGCGTTCCTGTTACGCTCCGCGGCCCTCACACAATTTCATCAGACACACTCCCCCCCCCCAAAGAATATTATTTTCCGGTCCAAAAAAAAGCCAATGCAGTGACATGGGTACGGGGAATGGTTGTGGGCTGCGTCTACAACGAATCGGAAAAGGACAAAATGGATTTTCGGCATTTTCTCCTGGATGGACACACGAAGCTGCAACAGCATAAGAAATATAGGCAAGACTTCGCTAATTACTTGCGACTTACATTTACCGACCCGCCGGCCAGATGGGATGTGACGGGTGAGAGATGAGACAGACGAAGAAGCCGAGATAGACATCGATCACACTTACGGACCCTTAGTTAATTTCGAGAAGACGACCCAGTCTTACACCAACGTCTGGAGAACGAGTCGATAGATGGCTCTCTTGCTCTATCGAACGTCGGGTTGTGAGCAGATGTCGCCCCCGACACGAATTTCATTTCATTGCTACAGGAGCATGTTTCTTTTGTATTTGTACTATCCGCGATATGTTCATGCCTTTCATTTGGACATTTTCAGTTTTATTCACTTCCTTACTTAATTAATTTTCTAATTAGCCATAATTTGTCAACATTTGGACATTGTAGACACTATTTATGCGGTAGTACAACAAAATGTATGTCAGCAAAGGCTGTAAGTCTGACATTGAACAAAAAAAAAATGTTGCTAGAGCACTTGCCCGCGAAAGGCAAAGGTCCCGAGTTCGAGTCTCGGTCCAGCACACGGTTTTAATCTCCCAGGAATTTTCAATATTCAAGTAATTATCGTCAATATTTTAAGAAAACGGATTTCCTAGTGAGTATAGGGGAGTGAGTACATAATATTTTGAACAGGAACTCATATCTGGAGACGTACTTTTCCGTGCTACAACCATTAGGAAACAAGTTTGAAACGTGACCACTCTTACAAGTAACTGATTAGGCGCGACCCAGTACATCATTTGTTTTACAGTTCTACTCATTAGTAGCCAAAGAAACTGCTCATGTACTCGTTGATGAGATCTCTTCAACGTGATGCAGGAAGGCCTATTCCATTTCGGGTGTGCGGCGACTCCTAGGAGCACCACAGCCACGCCAGGTGACGGTCAAGGTGCCCTTTCTCGAAGCCGTTGAATAATTGTGGCGATGGAGTAGGACGTTGTCGAAAACTATCGTGATAAAGACGACGAGCAGCTCTTCCATTACCGTGACATTCGCCATTCTGAAGGATTGTGTCGGTGTAGTCTGCAAACGTGTACTCAGCCATGTTGCTCTAACACACACACACACACACACACACACACACACACACAAACAAACACACACGTGTATGACGTTTGAACTAGATCAGAGAGATAGGCAAGCTATCAAATGACCTCAACCTATCCAAAATAATCCCCCCTCCCCCCACCATGACTACCTTTTTGCGTCCCTACCTAGCAAACACGTTTTCGAACAGCTGTGGACATGGATTCCTAATCAAAATACAATGTACTCACTACCCTATACAAGTCCTAGAAGTCTGTAAAGGGAGTCTCCGAACTATCTATCTATCTATCTATCTATATATCTATCTATCTATCTATCTATATATATATATATATATATATATATATTTTTTTTTTTTTTTTTTCGGGTCACTGTTCCATTCGCGACAATGTCGCAGCTTGTGTGTATCTGTGAGTCTAAATGGTTCAAATGGCTCTGAGCACTGTGGGACTTAACATCTGAGGTCATCAGTCCCCTAGAACTTAGAACTACTTAAACCTAACTAACCTAAGGACATCACACACATCTATGTCCGAGGCAGGATTCGAACCTGCGACCGTAGCGGTCGCGCGGTTCCAGACTGAAGCGTCTAGAACCGCTCGGCCACAACGGCCGGCTCTGTGAGTCTAACAACCTCTCTGTTTGCGTAGAAATTAACTTCATCTACAAACAGTAAGCCTTAGGGGAATCGACAGTTTTCGTCCACCTCGCGTGGTGAAAGGGTGACATTTTTTGCCAAAACGTCAATTTTGTATGGCTGAATCAATATTCCTGACAGATACGACAAGTACTGTATACCAGATATCAATGGCTCTGAAACATTATATTCCCTCATCAAAAAGTTCTGTACTTAGTGGAACAACACGATTGATAGTTAAGTTTTGCATAATAACCATGTGGCAAAATACTCTCCTGCTGTCATTCGACAAAATCTCATTTAGGTATATCAAACCGTTTATGAAATATGAGGAATGTTATGTATGTTTCAGTTTGGCTTTATTGTTAGAGTGCGAAAATTTTTCTCATCCGCAAGAGACGAAAATGACAGAAAGCGTTTTTTTTTTCTTTTTCTTTTTTTGTTGGACCTGACATTCGAAAATGTTCGATTCCATCTTTAAATAAATAATGACTGTGAGTGAGAGCGTGGTATCGGTATTATTAAAAAAGGTGATTTGTAGATTTTTACGCAACAAAGAGAAAGAGGAGCTCCGCGCTTCTGGTCACAGACATCCTAATTAGACCCGACCGATCGCCGTGTGATCCATTGACCAGTGGTCTCAACTGGATGCAGGGAAGAGAGAGGGCCGACTTTAAGTTGTACCCAACAAGTTCGACAAGTTCAAGAAGATGTGTTTATTCATGAATCTCAAGACTCGCCTAGAGATTTCCCCCGAAACGTTGGACGAGGTCATTAAGGAAGAAAATGTATGTTTTCATCAAGACATCAAAACGATGGGGAGAGGGCACTGGAATGCCAGTACTGTGAGGATATACGGCTGGTCACTTCACTTCGAGATACAAGAGGCAATACGTCGGAGAAAAAGTTATATTAGATAGATGCTTTAACGAGCAGAGAGTGAGGAAATACAGTATAAGGCAATGAAGGCATAATTGCCTTGTAATAACGGCGTGTTTTCATTATGAACAAAAAATTCTTTCATAGTAAAGACTGTTGTATTGTTTTACTTCAATAAAACTTATGTTCATCTTGAAATATTAAGATAATTTTCATTTAATTGTAAATGTTTTGTTAACTTTCTAGTTTATTACTAAGTCACACTGTAAACAAAATAGAACGTTACAGAAAAAAAAACGATGTCAGATACGGATTCTGTGACCAAAAAGGCATGAAACCTAACAAACATTAATCAACATATATTTTTTCGTTGGATTGTAACTGGTAGTTTGAAATTACTCTATGATTGTAAACAAGAACCTTCAACATCGCAGCGCGTCAGCAATCGTTTGTTAATATATTAAAAAACTAAAAACCCGCCTCGATTGCGAAAAAAGCACCTCGTGTTAAATGTTAACCCAGGTTTCGGCGTAGATAACTACACCTTCTTCAGAAGAATAAAACCCACAAGTGCCTAAGAACACCTTTGTCAATGATAAAAAGAACACCATAGCTATACATTTATAAATGAAAACGAAAAGGGAAACACAAACAGTACATATGTACAAAGTCAAAACCACTACTTAACTTAATGGTGTACGCTCCACCTCACACCGCCCTATGTTCGATGGTCCATGTCCCGCCAGTTTATCGCCGATACCTGGGTTAACACTTAACACTAGGTGCTTTTTTCACAATCGAGGCGGGTTTTTAGTTTTTTAATAGACTGTAAACAACTATCATTAGTTAATTAGCTTCTTTTATTCAAAATACAGGTTACAAAAATTACGGCGTTTTAAAAGTGGCCAATCAGGCATTCGCCCAAAGCAGTTTAAGGGACAACACTGAAATCCAATTCGTACTACGATTCTGCAGCCATTCCATCTGTCTTAACCATTACGAAATCTCCCTCGCTTTAGATAACACATACATCAAAAAAAGTTTTGCATCACCTCGCTTCCGATAGTTATGGAACCTGTACAGAAAATTGGAATAGAGATCAACATAAACATCATTTCCGCCCTTTTTATTGCTCATGAAAAGCACACATTGCATGTTTTACCACCATACAGCGAGACCATCAGAGGTGTTGGTTCAGATTGCTGTACACACCGGTACCTCTAATACCCAGTAGCACGTCCTCTTGCATTGATGCACGCCTGTATTCGTCGTGGCATACTACCTGCAAGTTCATGAAGGAACTATTATTGCTCCAGATTGTCCCACTCCTCCACGGAGATTTGGCGTAGATCCCTCAGAGTAGTTGGTGGGTCACGTCGTCGATAAACAACCCTTTTCAATCTATCCCAGGCATGTTCGATAGTGTTCAAGGCTGGAAAACATGCTGGCCACTCTAGTTGAGCCATGTCGTTATCCTGAAGGAAGTCATTCATAAGATGTGCACGATGTAGGCGCGAATTGTCGTCAATGAAGATGAATGCCTCGCCAATACGCTGCCGATATGGTTGCACTATCGGTCGGAGGATGGCATTCACGTATCGTGCAGCCGTTACGGCGCCTTCCATGGCCACCAGCGGCGTACATCGGCCCCACATAATGCTACCCCAATACATCAGGGAACCTCCACCTTGTTGCACTCGCTGGACAGTGTGTCTAAGACACTCAGACTGACCGGGTTGCCTCCAAACACGTCTCCGACGATTGTCTGGTTGAAGACATATGCGACACTCGTTGGTGAAGAGAACGTGATGCCAATCCTGAGCGGTCCATTCGGCATGTTGTTGGACTCATCTGTACCGCTTTCCATGGTGTCGTGGTTGCAAAGATGTCATGGACGTCGGGAGTGAAGTTGTGCGTAATGCAGCCTACTGCGCACAGTTTGAGTCGTAACACGACGTCCTGTTGCACGAAAAGCATTATTCAACATGGTGGCGTTGCTGTCAGGCTTCCTTCGAGCCTTAATCCGTAGGCAGCGGTCGTCCACTGCAGTAGTAACCCTTGGGCTGCCTGAGCGAGGCATGTCATCGTCAGTTCCTGTCTGTCTGTTATCTCCTCCATGTCCGAACAACATCGCTTTGGTTCACTCCGAGACGCCTGGACACTTCCCTTGTTGAGAGCCCTTCCTGGCACAATGTAACAATGTGGACGCGAGCGAACCGCGGTATTGACCGTCTAGGCATGGTTGAACTACAGACAACACGGTCCGTGTACCTCCTTCCTGGTGGAATGACTGGAACTGATCGGCTGTCGGACCTTCTCAGTCTAATAGGCGCTACTCATGCATGGTTGTTTACATCCTTGGGCGGATGTAGCGAAATCTCGGAAGAGTCAAAGGGACTGCGTATGTGATACAATATCCACATAAACGTCTGTCTTCAGGAGTTCTGGGAACCGGGGTGATGCAAAACTTTTTTTGACGTACATATTTCATACATAGTGATGTAGCGTTAATGGGCCATCTAATGGAAGACGTACGTCACCAAACAATGAAGTAACTGAAATAAACGTTCAAAATTAGAGTAAGAGTGCGAATTGACAAATAGTAAGTATTAATATTCACAGACGAAGTAGACCTTTTGGTCGAAAGTGACCTTGGAATGAACGGCATGTTTCGTAAATTTGCACTAAGGGCAAACAAATTAAAGATGAACGTGACGAAATGAAATGGCGACGATGAAAGTGATAAAGAGTGGTAAAGTGCATAACAGCGGGTTTTAAGAAGTAAATTATGGAACATATGAGCATGTGATAAGGTGAAAAAATTCTCTTACCAAAACTTAATATTTCAGGGCATGTTCAAAGTAAGGAAGACATCTAAAATAGACCGTAGAACCTGAACATAGTTTTCTTAAGAAAAATATTTTTCTGCAGATTTTTCTGTGCTAGGCTCCCTGCGATCGAGCATTGCTGGAGAGTTCTGTTGAAATGATAAATTGGCAACGTGCAGACGAGAGAATTAAGTTGCTGTTCCGGGATGTCATAATATATATCTGCTTCACACATCTGACAGTTTACCTTGACTTCGTTGATGCGAACAACATTTCCACCTGCACATTACAGTGTGAGAAGTTCCTGCCCCCACACGTGGTCTGTAAACGTGGAGGAAAAGTTCAGCCCGCGGCGTCGGCCGCCCTGCGACCAAGTCCCGGCAGCCTCTCTCTACCATCACCTGTTACTCCCAAGTGTTATTACCATGTACACCATAAACGTTTCGTCCGTAAAATAAATAAGCTGCCCCTCGGGGTTTGCTCGTCACAACTTTTATGGCGCCCATAAATTAGCCTTTATTACAGGAGGTATTATTTTACATAATATCGATTTTTTCCCGTCTGCATCCCGGTGGTAAGGATGCGCCGCTGGCGCAATAGGTCTTGTTAGCTTAGTGCGGACAGCTTGAGCTACCTACCGCTGATACTTCGCAGTTTAATCACTGAAGAGACGACTGTTAAGTCATCAGATAAAGGTGGAATCAATGAAGAAAAGATATATACAGTCTGTCCTCAGCCTGACGTGATTAAATGCATGTGGATAGTAGCTGAGTGGATCTTCTGAATGATCTTGTAAGTTTGGACTACACAACATCAAGATAGTCCAGAATAGCTTGTTCAGGAACTGGAGCTTCTCAAACCGTTGATCTAGACCGAACAACGGGGAGAAGTCTGCGCACATTTTTGGCCTTTAATAACTGCCGTAACGTTTTATTCGAAACATTGTTTTCTGTCTACTAAAGCTTCGGTGCAATATATCTTATTATAATTCCAGTCACATGTCACAAGTTTTTATCAATCAGGTATTAATTTCAGTCAATGATGACCATCTTCAAACCCGAGAATGTGCAAAATGGTTCAAATGTCTCTGAGCACTATGGGACTTAACGTCTGAGGTCATCAGTCCCCTAGAACTTAGAACTACTTTAACCTAACTAACCAAAGGACATCACACACATCCATTCCCGAGACAGGATTCGAACCTGCGACCTAGCAGTCGCCCAGTTCCTGACTGAAGCGCCTAGAACCGCTCAGCCACCGCGGCCGGTTGAGAATGTCCAGTCACAATGACTAGCCACATAAGCATTGCCACAAATTTACAAAAATTGACTACCATAAGCCCCGTTACGACATACATGTTGACAGTCGGCAATACTGGGCTGTTATTCTCCAACATAGAAGTAAAAATAGTGTTTGTGCCACATCCATAAACACGAAAACAGGAAAAAACAACAAGCAGAGAAGAAAGTAAGTACACCTGAAAAGCAATATATAGTAAATATACAATTCGCGGTAGTAGCTAAACAAACTTGCTAGTTTGCACGGGGCATCTGGAGTGTCCAGTTTACTGTCGACGTTGTAAATATGTACCGCGTATTACGCTAACTGAGAATGGGTGAAAGCACGAAACGTGTTTTAGCTTGAATGAAAATACATACCTAAGAGGCTGGTTGCCGTATTACAGAATTAAAATAATACACAACGACGGAGCTCAAAAGCCAGTAAAATGGATAAATTTTTATTCTTCTATTACATATAAAAATCTTATTTTAGGGTTGGGGCCGGTCTTGGATTCATTTTTTATCGGAATACTTTTCATCTTAAATTAGAAATTGTAATTTAGTTTACTTGGCGTTAAATCCTATCGATATCTGATGATCAACACCAGTATTCGGCAAGGGTACCTTCTAGGTTTTTTAAACTTCAAATAAATTACTTTGTTTTAAATGCTATTCTTTCATGAAGACCTTTGCGAGACTCACTTGTACCAATTCTGCATGTTATCGTCTCATTACTGTATAATGCAACAACAATATTTTAATCACACCTTTAATATGTTTAGTCACAAAAAACTATATAAAATATGAGGCCTATTTAATCCTTATCCTCGTTTTAGAGGGCATAGTGGATTTCGTTCATGGGTGTATTAATTATCCAGTACGCTAAGACTGGCCTAGTGAACAAAGGGTCAAGGTGGCCCTTCAGTTTATCGCCCTGGAAACGTTTCTGGATACAAGTTGGAGAGAAATATGCTTCTTAGTTTTTCTGATTCGATTCCTCCTGTATCCAAAAACAGTGGTATCTCTCTTTATTAAGGTTCGGTCGTCATGGTAGTTGGGCTATAAATAATCGCTCCCAGCCGGAGTAGATTTGAGAGAGGCTATTAAAACAAATGAAAACGAGACGAAGGGCGAGGAATGATATATAAGCCACCACCGAGACATCAAGGGAGAGAAGACAGGTGAATGCCGTCGAAAGGCAGTAGCCCTCGTCACGACGCCACGTTCCGCTGTCGCCGCCCCAAACCCTCCTCCAGATGAACACAACTGGAGACCATCGCTTTTCCTGACGTCACTGCTAGCAGATGATGATAAACGCCTATCGCTCTAGTTTTGATCACGTTTCTCGTAGACATTTTCTTGCCGAGTGGTTAAGACCAAGGGCTCTAAATTTTATGTGTAAGACTCTGAAATCTGGCCAAGACTAGCATTTCCCACGTCTTTTTTCTGATGGAACATTCAGCTGAGTAAGTGTGCAAGGGCGTAAGATCCCTCTATTTTAGAACAGTCGTGGCGTCAGCTCTCTATCCAGCAAAATTTCGACAGCTAGCAACCCACTACGTTTGTCGCAGCTAGGGGAACACACAGGAGAGGCCAAAGTTCTTGGTCAGAAATTCATTTTATGGAAAATTATTGATCCCAAATAAATGAGTGTTCACGTAGTGTACCAACGTCTACGACGTTTTTCTCCACTTTGTTCCGCCTCCTTCAAGTGCGCTATCTTACGAAAAGTATCTCAGTTCATGTTGGTGGAATTTAATAAGGCTGTGTCCACCTCACGCCTTCATGACAGCTTGAACTCTACTGGTGACTCAGTTACGTGTTTGGATGTCTGTGGAGGAATGTCAGCCCTTTCTACTTCAAGAGCAGAAACCAGAGACGGCAGTCGTGTTGAATACTGAAGTCCGGAATTAAATCGACCTTCTAACTCATCCCAAAAGTATTCCATTGGGTTCAGATGGAACTCTGCGCTGGCCACTTCATTTAAGGAATGTTTTCTCCACAAACGATTGCCTCACAGATGTTGCTTTATGACAGGGTGCATTGTCATGCTGAAAGAAAAAATCATCATCTCTGAGCCGTTGTTCAACTGTATGCAGTAATGATGTAAAATATCTTCTCATCCACTGTTTTGACTAGATGAAATTCAACAGCCGCTAAGTAATTAGAAAGGGGTAGATTTCGGAAAAGCTACGCAGAACCGCGGGTAGTGGCGACTTCCAGGATGGGATGAGAAGGAAAGACTGATTTTTGAGGACTGCACCGGACGAGAATTGAAATCCCGAGCTTGTAATTGAAGGAGCGTTTTAAAAATCAGCGGTTGTTATTTTAACCTTATATCTACCGGGCTCGGTCTTGGACCATCTTTACAGGATACAACCTAAAAACAGATGGCGTGAATGCTTAACTCATTTTCTTTTCTGTCTAAGAGAAAACGCAAACCGTCGTAATAGGTAATAAGCTAAATCATTACCTTAACTATTGTTAGTCGAGCACACCTCTATTGGACTTTTGTGAAACGTCCCGTTTTTTTTAACGCTATCACGACGTTTTGGGTATTCTATCAGCTAGAAAAGAAAGTGAGTCACTTATTCACCAAATCTGTTTTTATCCTTCAACTTGTGAAGATGGTCCACGACCAAAACTGGTAGATATTAAGATTCAAATAAAAAACACCTGATGGTTAAATTGCGTTTTTTTTTTCAAAGTGTTCGTATTCTTCCGTATTTAGCGTTTTCTTGAGCGCAATAAGAGGACACTCTAGCCACGCAAAACACTCCATACCGTAACACCAATTCGTCTGAACTTCACTGTGGGCACTAAAGATGATGGTATGCAACGTCCTCCAGGCATCCACCAAATCCAAACCCTTCCATCGAATTGCCGAAGGATACAGCGTGATTCATCAGTCAAAAACAGTCGTTTCGTGTCAGCTGCTGTCCAGTGGCGTCGCTACGAAAATGTGAGGCTTATGAGGAGCCGTCAGACCACTGTAGCGCATTATTGCGGACCCCCTAGGCACAGTCATTGCGGTGGCTCGACTGCTGGTAGCGCTCTGGAACTCACGAGTGGTTCCTTCAGCTGACATAACGTGATTTTTCATGACCACCCTCAGTAATGCTAGACAGTCCTTGCCCAGAGTACATGAGTCAGACAGTCCTTGCCCAAAGTACATGACGCCTGCCTGGTCTTGGGTTCGCTATGGTTGTTCCTTCGAGTTTACATTTCACAATCATGTCACCAACAGTCGACTTTGACAGCTTTAGCAGGGCTGAAACGTTCCTAATGGATCTGTTATTGAGATGACACCCAGTGTGCAATCCACGTTCGAACTCGCTGAGCTCTCTTGACCCACCCACTCTGCTGCTGCTCCTCAGCCACTGACAATATAATACCTCCCGGCTCCTTTCCTACTGGCGGGTTCGTCTCCCGTGATATGTGGTGGTCAGTGTCACTTTATGTAGGACTGCCCGGATGCTTTGGATGAGTCAGTGTACTAGGAGAAGCGATAGCTGCTACGATCTCCCGACGGTGCCTAGTAAGTCCGAGAGAGTAACAGGGAACGGCGTCAACAGGCAGTGGAGTTAATATTATACCTTCTGCAGCTGCTGACTACACAGCATTTGTTCTACATGGGCTCAAGGCCTGGCAGGTAACAGTTATCGGGCGAGTACGTTGCACGCTGGTTGAGTTCCACACACTGTGGTAGGGTTCCATTCTGCCGTCTGGTATGGCGGGCTGTCAGCAAGATACAGCTATTGTCACTGGATGTGGTTGTTCTTAGGACTCAGCTAGTAACAACCTCTACCACTGGCTGAATATGAGACTGAAAAGCCGGCCGGAGTGGCCGAGCGATTAAAGGCGCTACAGTCTGCAACCGCACGACCGCTACGGTCACAGGTTCGAATCCTGCCTCGGGCATGGATATGTGTGATGTCCTTAGGTTAGTTAGGTTTAAGTAGTTGTGTGACGTGTGAAAATCTGTGCCGGGCCGGGACTCGAACCCGAATTTCCCACTTGTCACCATTGGGCTATCCCTGTACGCCCCCAGGACCGATCCAAACTTCCACATGTTCCACTGTCTACATTCCTGTAACTTTGTCTCTTACTTTCAGTACTGAATGCTCAGAGCTTAGTTCTGTATTCACCCATTGGCGAGAATAAGACTATGGGGAATCGACACCCATGAATTATCACCCAGTGTCCGTCGCGTGCACAGGTAGCTTAATGGTAAGGCGACCGCTCCCGGTAAGAGAGAAATCTGCGTTCGAGTCTCCGTCCGGTACAAATTTTGATATGCATTTGTACGTCATATAGCTGACGCAAATATTATATGCCGAGGCGGGAACTACATGATAGTTCATAGATCTCTATTCCCCACGGTCTTATTCTCATCAGTGCGGGAATACAAAATTAAGCTATGAGCCGGTGTGGCCGATCGGTCGCGAAATAGAAACGACTATGATAATTCGATAAAGCTTTGCATAGATGTGTTGGGCAGTGTCTCTAGTATGACTGACCCTAAATAGCATAACGTAGCTCTTCTCATTTCTGAGCTCACAGTGAGCGCGTAAAGATGTCTAGAAAATAGTGTCGCCCGCCAAGTACGAGGACCTGATGAGAAATTTCGCCTGAAGCTATGCAGCCAACATTACATATCTGTCGTGCGGTTTCTTCTTCAAGACAATTCTCAGCCGAATTCTGCAGGGGCAATGAAGATGCTCCTGCATCGTTTTCAATTGGAAATGTTTGATTACCCACAATACAGCCCGTAATTGACTCCCTCTGAGTTTCATCTCTGCTCACATGAACCGCTGGCTATGAAGACATTTTGGCACAGAATAGAGAATTGGCGGAAAGCACTGGCGGCTGTCTTTTATGATGGGGGTATTGGAAAGTTGGTACAACGTTACGACAAATGTCTAAGTCAGAACGGCGACTACGTAGAGAAGTAGCTGGAAGGTGTAGCTAACTGTTACAAACAAAACATTTCTGATTTTCACTGTGGTTTCCATTTCGCCATCAATCGGCACTTACTTTCTGGACAGCCCTCGTATTATAAATAGGTTACTTCAAGGACAGCTCTGAGCCAGACGCCCTCTAGCGTGCATTCCAGTCACCCCGAACCACTACCGTTTGCGACTTCTGTGGTGACGAGTGAGAGCTCACTGGAACACAGGCAGGAGGTCTGCTGTGTTTTCTAATAAAAGCCAATTCTTCCGCGGTGCCAGTGGTTAGGAGGAGCTGCTGAAACCAACCTCTCTGCGTGGTAGACACATTGGACCTACACCTGGGGTCATGGTCTGGGGAGCGGTTTCGTATGACAGCAAGAGTACACTCACGCGTGGTTTATCCCGCGCATCCTGACTGCAAACTTGTACGGCAGTCTGATGATTCGACCTGTTGTGCTGCCGTTCATGAACAGCATTTCTGGGAATGTTTTGTAAGAGGATAACGCTCGGCCAATACCGCTGTAGTATCCCATCATGCGCTACAGAGCGTCGACCTGTTGCCTTGGCGTGCTCGATCACCAGATCTGTCTTCAAAGAAGCACGTAGGGGGCATCACAGGACGACATCTCCAGCGTCATCAAGAACCAGCATAAACCGTTCCTATTCTGACCGACCACGTGCAACGGGCACGTAAGTAAAAAAAAAAAAAAAAGGTTCAAATGTGCGTGAAATCTTATGGGACTTGACTGCTAAGGTCATCAGTCCCTAAGCTTACACACTACTTAATCTAAATTATCCTAAGGACAAACACACACATCCATGCTCGAGGGAGGACTCGAACCTCCGTCAGGACCAGCCGGGCATGTAAGTCCATCCGAAGAACTGAGATCCGGCGCCTGTACGATACGATACACGCACGTTTGCATGTTTGCGTTAAACATTCTGGCGGTTACGACGATTATTAATTCACGAACATTTCACTTTTCCAATGGCTGCTCTGGAGCCTACAGTAACCTGTGATATCGCCAGGTTGATCACTTAATTGTTACCTTGTAAGGGGTTCACAACCCTGATGGAGCAAATGTAATTTCGATGTATTGCTCACGCGCTGCCTGCGACAGAAAATATCTTTGTTGCAATAGAGTCGCAGGTCAGAGCAGTCTCGGCAGTAGTTGCAGTCGCTCGCTGCTACCATAGAGTAAATATCTCTGGAGTGAGCATTGCGTTCTGCGAATGTTGTCAACATTAAACCAGGATTGTCACGTGATTTCGGGACCCCGCTGTGCGTGTGTGCTTTCTGCAGCGTTTGAAGTTTATAATATCAAGAGTTTTTGTTGTGTTTCACCGTTTGTTGATAGTGTAATAACGATGGTGAATTACTGTTGTTGCTACGGATGCAAAGAAAAATATATGAAAGGAGGGATAGTAACTTTTCATGGGTACATACCATGTACCTCTAATTATAGTTATCATATTAGTGAGAGACACTGTATATGTTTAAAGATTTCGAGACGCATTATAGTTAAGGCTTGATTCTGTAGACCTATTTTTCTACGATTTTATGACTATATTATAGATATTACGGCTCGTACAAAAGCTTACAAACAATCGCTTCCTCTCGTAAATTTGCTAGTGGAACAGGAAAGGGAATGATTAGTTGTTTCAGCAAATACTATCCTCCACGCATTTATCAGTGACTTGTCGATTATGTATATAGATTACTCAGTCTACTATTTATTTAATAAACTGGGAGCAAGTACGTGAAATGCGTTAATAAATACTTCAAAGAGTCACTAGTAAGAAAAATTGTGCTTTAGGTCGCAAAAACGAGAAAATAAATACGCAGAAATAGCAGAAAAAAGGACGAATTAGCAGGGATATAATCGCCAATGTGTGGCAAATTAGGTGTTTTTCGGACACTTGCAAAAGTACTAGCGTACTGTCAAGTCGTTTTGCAAGACTATCACTGCAAAAATGTACGTCAGGCTCTGTAATACTATAAAGTACCGTATCATACCGAAAACTACCATAAATCGAGTGCATCTGAACTGTGACACTTATCGCAAAGAAGCAGAATGTAATATCACTTGCCCTTAAAAGTTACGTAGCTGGTTTATTCCCGGTATCAAATGGATACTGTTAAAATGTCTGCGCAACATGTATGTATAAATAATCTACGACACGTACGAAAAGAATCCGTCTGTACTAGGGATGTAGTGACATTCTAAATATACTGGGCACTATACGGACAAAAACACGACGTCCCGAGGACACGTGACCAGGCCGGCAATGTATGTTGACAACACAAAATCTGTTCTGAGCATGTGAATGCTCACTCCAGAGATATTTACTCTATGGCTGCTACAGTGCAGTTGTAGTTTGTCGCTGGTACGGCTCAGTTCATAGCCATGTATTGTAAGGTATATGTTATTAATTTTACTGGCATTGGCGTAGTTAAGTCACTTGTCTGAGATGTTAACATGAATTTGTTTCAATCTTTTTGTGATTCGTCAACACCCAGATTTGTAATATTAAATTTTTCATATAATGGATTACAGATCTTTATTAATAAGGTAAAAGATTTTCAGAATATAATTTTCACTAGTCAACAAAAAAAGGAAGGAATAATTTTGCCTTAAGTCATTGCCAGTCCCGATCCAGTCATTTATTTAAATTTAAATATTTCAGAAGTTTTCTCAGTCCATAGTCATGTGTTCTTTAGTAATCAGACGACCAGCTGCGCAGCTATGTCAATAAGCAAAATCAGTTTTTCTGATGATTCAGATCTCAGACAAATGTTGTCCAGTATTAGTAGATAGGCCAGCATTGCACTAAGCTGTGCCATTTACGAGCAGATATATAGACAGCGTTATCTGGCGACACCATAATGAGGTAAGATTTTTTCACATTGATTTCACAAGGCCATGGCATAGCGCTGCTTACGTCAAAATGTATCAATTTTCATGAGTTAAGATATTAACAAAAAAATTATCGTTTTTATTATTTTATGTGGGAAGGTTACAACTTATACAGATGTATTCCAGAAATTTCATTGTTTTGCATTAATTATTTCTTGGTCCTGGAATTTCTTCCGTCAGTGTACGCTTAAACAGCCAGGAGCGCACAATGACAGATCGAGATCCTTGTTTAGCCAGTTCTCTTAGCCAAAGTGGATTTTCAGCTGACCAACAATGTCCTTGCGGCCGGAGCACAACGCGAGGCCCGTAGACGCAAGCTGTGTCGGTATTTCGAGACCACAAGATAAAATTGTCGTTATTCCTGCAATGACGCAGCACGGAAGTTTCCATTGTGATATTTAATTTTAATGGTGCCACACCTTGCGCCACATTTCTTTTGAATGCTTTCCGGTAGACGGTGTGTGTCGTGTCCACAAAGGGAGCTGTCACCAGGGGCGTGATTGGGACGGGTGGGAGCGTGTAGATTTAGGGTTTCCGATAGCGCGGCGAACAGCTAAGCTGGCGTGTTGCCCGGGAGCCGTGCAGGCGCAGCAGATGTGTCGAGATAAGGCCGATGCCCGCCGGCCGTTCCCAGCCGACACTTAAAACCCGACTGCAGCCTTCGGCAGCGTTTGCCCGTCCCCACTTGCTAACCGGGGCCTCCCACAGCCTCGCCAAGAGGCCTCACTTACACGCGCCGTCAAACCTCGCGGCTTCTACTAAGGTGGATCATTGCCTATAATGACATCAGGCCATTATGTGGAAATGACTACATTCGACGTAAACAACACTGGGGTTTTATTAAATAGCAACGCTATTACTAAAATTACTATTGTTGTGGTTCTGGTCTTGTTGTGTACATAGTTCCGCGTAGTCAGCGCGTACACAACTTTCCCAATAGAGCGCGACCCGCTAAGCACAACAGCGCAGGCGCAGCGCTCGTCCGTCTCCGCACTATGAGATGGCGCTGTCTTAGAGACGGACCAAATTCTGCTTCCGCCGATCCGCATATTAATATGTAACGCAGCCAATGAGATTGCTGCTAACGTAGAACCTTTTCTCCTCGCGGATCACACTCGCGCAGCGATACCTGAACGCGCGAGGTATTGTAACGAGTGTACAGACCTCCGATTAGTCAGTTTGCATTAGTCTGCATTTGTCTGTAGTCAAGTTCCAGTCTGCGCCTAATAAGATTATCATATTCCTGTACATAGCCATGAAGAGAAATGTATAGACACTTTGTCAAGTATGAGAGATATGTGAGAATAAGATTAACGTACCAAGACCAAAGAAACTTCAGATTGTCAATTGTAAATAGCATCCAGAATCAAGTTAAGTAAGGTTTATGATTGTTATTATTTTAGTAAATGTGTGTGAAAATTAATCAAGTTCTGTTTAAAGTTGGTCACCGTCAATCTGCTACTTTAAGCGTGCAAGTGGCATTTCTATCGTCTGACCTAACGACAGAAGATAAACACGCCACGATAAGACCATGAGACATATTGCTGACACTCGCCTACTTCGTTAGAGCGACAAGTCAGCTAATCTGATGGTGTGTGTACCGAAGGTCTTACAGTACGCACACCACAGGTCTTCACTTCCAAGACTTGTTTGACGCAGTTCTCCACATCCGTCTGACTTGTAAAGACTCTTCATCTGCATAACTACTGCCATGTACAAGGTGCGTTCAATAAGTAATAGTGCAACTTTTTTTTTCTGGAAGTCTGCGTGGTACAGCTCTACTGATCGACGCCGCCACCAACGGCTTGCTGCACCAATAACGTCACCATCAACCACGTACTGCTTCCCGCGAAGTGTTTTTTCTTGTGTACATTAATGATCTCTCATCAGTTACACTGCCAGAAGCAGAGTTCGTTTTGTTTGCAGATGACACAAGTATTGCAACAAATAGTATGTCGAGTGTAGTTCTAGAAAGATCTGCTAGTGATATTTTCATGGATATTAATAAATGATTTAAAGCCAACTCACTGACATTAAACTTCGAAAAGACTCACTATATGCAATTTAGAATCTGTAAGAGGTTTCCACCCAGCATATGCATAAAGTATGAAGAAGAGCAGATAGAAGAGGTTGACAGTCTTAAATTCCTTGGATTACAACTTGATAATAAATTCAGTTGGGAGGAGCACACCACAGAACTGCAGAAACGTCTTAACAAATCTGTATTTGCAATTCGAGTGTTAGCTGACACAGACGACATAAAAATGAAAAACTTGCATACTTCGCCTACTTTCATTCCATAATGTCATATGGTATAATATTTTGGGGTAACTCTTCAAGTCAAACAAAAGTTTTCAGAGTCCAAAAGCGTGTAATACGTATTATTTGTGGAGTAAATTCACGGACGTCCTGTAGAAACCTCATCAAAGAACTGGGTATACTAACTACTGCCTCTCAGTATATTTACTCCTTAATGAAATTTCTCCTAAATAATATATCTCTTTTTCCAACAAACAGCTCAGTTCATACATACAATACCAGGAACAAAAATGATCTGCACAAGGACTTAAAAGCACTTACTTTAGTAAAAAAAGAAGTCCACTACTCAGGAACACTCATCTTCAATAATTTGCCAGCAAACATAAAAAATTTAGTTACAATTAAAGATCAGTTTAAAAGGAGCCTGAAAGACTTACTAGTGGCCAACTCTTTCCACTCCACTGACGAATTTTTTAATAGAAACAAATGATGTATATATTCATACTATTAGTATTGTTATTTCAGCACGGATCTATGGAACGAATAACTGATCTAATCTAATCTAATCTAATCTGATCATCCTTGATTGGGCCGAATAGATGGAAGTAAGTAGGAGCGACTCCCGGGCACACATGTTCGAGCACCCCAGTTGGTGGACGGGTGTGTCAGCATTACCAACAGAGGTGTCCAGTCGTGCAGCGAGGTGTTTGTTTGTGATCCGTAGATCACCTCGAATAAGCGTGTCCGCACATTCCAACACTGCAGGAGTCATAGCTGTGTGAAGCCGGCCGACACGCGGGACATCGGACAGGTTGGCGCCGCCAGGTTGCAATGTTGGCAGACGCCTCGCCCAATGACGCATTGTCCTTTGGTCACTTCCAGGTCTCCACAGACATTCTGTAAGCGCCTGTGAATATCTGCAATGCTCTGGTTTTCCGCTAAAAGAAACTGAAGCTCTCTGCCTGGAACGCACGTTCGTTACAGACGCCATTTTGAATATTACGTATAGCGGCCCCACCTATAGGAACCTCATGATACTATAGGAATTGAAGCGGGAATATGCACAATGTTGCACAACAAATCCTGCAGTTTTCCAACCGAAAGCCGAGAGAAAGAAATGTGGTGCTTTACTTATTGAACGTCCCTCGTAGAGGCAACCTACGTAAAATACATGTAACCCTTCCTCTCCCTCTACAGTTTTTACGCGCACACTTCCCTTCTTTACCAAACTGACTGTTCCTTGATGCCACAGGATATATCTTGTCAACCGATCCCTTCATTTAGTCCTTAGGTTAGTCAGGTTTAAGTAGTTCTAAGTTCTAGGGGACTGATGACCTCAGATGTTAAGTCTCATAGGGCTCTGAACCATTTGAACCTTCATTTAGTCAACTAGTGCCATAGCTTTGTTTCATCCCTAACTCGTGGCAGTAAATCTTCCCTAGTTTTTCGATATACTCGTGTATTAAAGCAGTATCTCGTAGCACCGAATGTGAAAAGCTCTTCTCTTCTTTTCTCAGCAACTTATCGTCCACGTACAAGTAAATATTCTCAGAAAAGATTTTCTAAGAATTAAATTTATGTTAGACGCTAAAATATTTTTTTTTTTTTCCAGAAACGCTTTCCTTGCTGTTCTCAGTCTGCATTCCGTATGTTTTATATATATATCCTGCTTGCTGCTCAAATAGCTAAGTTGATCTACTGTTTGCAGTGTATAACTTTCTAATCACATTCCTTAAGTAGCCCCTGATTTGATTAAAAAATACTCCCATCACCATTTTTTTGTTGATGTTCATCTTATAACATATTTTCTAAACACTACCCGTTCTCCTCAATTTATCTTTAAAGTCCTGTGCCGTCTCTAACATAATTACAATGTAATTGGTAAACTTTAAAGAATTTGTTTCTTCTTCCCCTACCTCAGTTCCCTTTGTAATTTTGCAACGTACCCTAAGAAAAATTTATAAATGACAGTGCAGGAAAACCTCTACGTTATTTGATTTTCAAACAGCTGAGCAAAACTGCACGTACTCAGACATTTCTCTCTTTACTTGTTCTGATCAACACTAACACTGACTAAAAATAAGCTATACCTTTCATGAATCACTTGCCTCACAAAAATCTTCGTTACTCGAACTACTGCAATACAGCGAGTGCCAATACTCCCAGATAAATAAAGGATTCTAATGACTGAAGGCACTAACTGCTGATAGGCACAGTTAGCAAATCAAAGATTTTGATGGAGAACAAACAATGTGTTTAGGTATGACCGAGCGGTTCTAGGCGCTACAGTCTGGAACCGCGCGATCGCTACGGTCGCAGGTTCGAATCCTGCCTTGGGTATGGATGTGTGTGATGTCCTTAGGTTAGTTAGGTTTAAGTAGTTCTAAGTTCTAGGGGACTGGTGATCTCAGAAGTTAGGTCCCATAGTTCTCAGAGTCATTTGAACCATTTCAACACCAAGAATCAAAAGAAAAAGGCTAGGAATTTACACACCAACGTAATGTTTAGCGTACAATAAGCAGTAGTACTTACTGGGATGTCCTGCCCTTGCCTGAGGGATGAGTTATGTACCACATAAAACCACCAAAAAAATCAACAAGGGACATTCATTGTGATTCTGGAGTAATGTAAGCAAATTCTGTTTAACTATATGAGATATTAGTGGTAATCCTTCGCCCTCAAGTTAATGTCGCATCGGCAAATCGAAAAGTCTTAGAAACGACCTGGAGGTGCTGAATATTGTCTCCCCAAAGTGTACAAACAATGCCGGCCACTGTGGTCGAGCGGTTCTAGGCGCTTCAGTCCGGAACCACGCGGCTGCTACGGTCAAAGGTTCGAATCCTGCCTGGGGCATGGATGTGTGTGGTGTCCTTAGGTTAGTTAGGTTTAAGTAGTTTTAAGTCTAGGGGACTGATGACCTCAGATGTTAAGTGCCATAGTGGTTAGAGGCATTTGAACCATTTGTACAAACAATGCTATAGGTTCATGATATCTACTACTGTAGTGTGTAAGATACAACTACAGTTTTAGGGATTTCGAAAGTCTGGGCCGGAAATCAGGAATCCCAGAGTACTTCCATGAAATTCTCAACCCCAGACAACATAAATCTTGAACAACGGCTGCGAATGTCAACCGCCGACGGCTGGTCGGAATTCGGTGTCCAAGCAGCAGATTGGTGGTCGGCACGGAGAGTGAAATGCCGCGGCCATTCACCACAATTACAAATTCGCGCGTGCTGCGCAACTGGGAGGCGATTCGTCAAGGCCTGCGGTCGCGTGAAAGGCGTGTTCTCTCTCTCTAGTCCGGACTAGCAGCTGCGGAGCGGCCTTGTAAGGTTGCGGGACTGTGGAGCTTATCTGCGCCGCAGCCGGCCCTCATTATCTCGCCTGCGCAACCGGCAGCCGCGGCTTCGGAGCCCGGCGCGGCTACCGGGCCCACGCGCCGCTGCAAGTAGGCGGCGTGGGTCAGCGGCGCGCCCACGCCGGTAGCCGGGACGCCGCGCTGCAGCTGCCGGCGGGGCTCCAGCGTTATCTCACTCGAGATTCTTCAACTACATATCCTGCCACTGCCGCACCCAGCAGCGCCGACGTTTTATAGCTGGCGCATCGTCCGAGCTCCAGCTTCCGTTCAGGGACTGGCAGTTGAAACTGAACGCAAATGCGCTGACGGCCGAAAGCATTACGTCCACCTGTTTAATAGCCAGCTGGTCCACCTCTGGACAGTAATACTCCAGTGCACGGACTTAACAAGTCCTTGGTGAGTTTCCGGAGGTATGTGGCACTAGACGTCTTAGCAGAAGGTCACGGAATTCGCGTAAACAACGGGTGAGTGGGTTGTAAGCGCAAAGCTGGCGCCCAGTAGCGTTCCAGATGTAATCTGCCGAATCAGTGTTAGGTGAATTATGTGGGCAAGACTTCAGTTGACTATCAAGCTACGCCTTGTGACAAGGACAGTTACTTTACTGGGGGTTATGTAATGGGACGCGAAATTAAAGCGTCACCCATCCACAAGGACCAGCTCAGTTTGCAGGTAAATATAAGTTTAACTTAGTGTTTTGTTTATGTGTTTGTAATATTTTGTTATGTTTGTAAAATGTTTAAAGTTTTGTATTTTTGTTTTGTATGTTTCATGTTTGGAGAGAGCAGCGCAACTCAGGGAAACAGCATCTTCACTGCCGGAACCAGAAAGAAAATTGCTGGCCACTAGACGTCGCGGGTCAACGGCCAAAGAGCAGCAGAAGATCCTGTGACCGGGTTGTTGCGTCGAACCTCCAACATTCAAATAAATAAAAATTTTTAATTTTCCATTGTAATGACGTCACAGAATGTTTAGTTCATGTTGTATTTTGTTCAGTTCTGTTTTGTCGTGTCTCATGTTCACATCTGTATGTGGCATATACGAAGACAATAAAACAGTGTATGCTCTAAAGCTTAAATACGTATTCGAGAATTATTTATGAAGAGTTATATTGAGGAAGAATTATTACTGAATTTTTCCAAGATATTAATTTTCAGAAGAGTTTGATTTCGATTTTTGAATCTTAAAGGTTTTACAGTCTGATTTTAATATGGGGAAAATAAGATAATTTGCAAGAATATAATTTCCAAGGAGAAACAAACATCTAAATTTCAAAACATTGCGCAAACCAGTTGGACTGAGTGACGTAATTTTGCACAAACGACTCAACTGAAGGTGTTTTAATTACAGTTTCGTTCAAGAATCTTTACAGAGAACTTTAAAAGAATTTAAATAATTTTTTGAAGTGTTTTGTAAACGATTTAGGTGACGAAGTCTGCACATGGTCATATTTAAAACAAAAATCATTGAGTCATACGCGTCGTTACACTACAGTTACCATGACAGCAAGCATGAAGAAATGCACGTGGTTCGCAAAAATGTTCACGTAGTTCACAGCTACCACTATGCCTGCAATTACTACCGCAGATCCCATGCAAGCGCAAGTAAAAGTTCCTCATAACATAATACTGTCCTCCACCGGAGTTCGTCCGTGGGGTTGTTCGTGTTTCAAGCAACCATTGGCTTGTACACTATGTGATCAAAAGTATCCAGACACTCCAAAAACATACCTTTTTCATATTAGCTGCATTGTGATGCCACCTACTGTCAGGTACTCCACATCAGCGACCTCATTAGTCATTAGATATCGTGAGAGAGCACAATGGGGCACTCCTTGGTACTCATGTACTTCGAAAGTGGTCTGGTGATTGGGTGTCACTTGTGTCATATGTCTGTACGCGAGATATCCACACTCCTAAACATCACTAGGTCCACTGTTTCCTATATGATAGTGAAGTGGAACGTGAAGGGACACGTACAGCACAAAAGCGTACAGGCCGACCTCGTCTGTTGACTGACAGAGACTGCCGACAGTTGAAGAGGCTCGTAATGTGTCATAGGCAGACATCTGTTCAGACCATCACACAGGAATCCAAAACTGCATCGGGATCCACTGCAAATACTATTAGGCGGGAGGTGACAAAACTGGAGGCTCCTCATAAGCCTCCACAGGCCGGTAAATGCCTCGCTTGGTGTAAGGAGCCTAAACATTGGACGATTGAACAGTGGAAAAACGTTGTGTGGATTGACGAATCATGGTACACAATGTGGCGACCCGATGGCAGGTCGTGGGTATGGCGAATGCTCGGTAAACGTCATCTGCCAGAGTGTGTAGTGACAACAGTAAAATTCGGAGGCGGTGGTGTTATGGTATGGTCGCGTTTTTCATGGAGGGGGCTTGCACCCCTTGTTGTTTTGCGTGGCACTATCACAGCACAGGCCTACATTGATGTTTTAAGCTTCCCGCTGTTGAAGAGCAATTCGGGAATGGCGATTGCATCTGTCAACACGATCGAGCACCTGTTCATAATGCACGGCCTGTGGCGGAGAGGTTACACGACAATAACATCCCTGTAATGGACTGCCCTGCACAGATTCCTGACCTGAATCCTACAGGACACCTTTGGAATGTTTTAGAACGCCGACTTCGTGCCAGGCCACACCGACCGAGATCTATATTTCTCCTGAGTGTAGCACTTTGTCAACAATGGGCTGCCATTCCCCAGGAAACCTTCCAGCACCTGATTGAACTTATGCCTTCGAGAGTGGATGCTGTCATCAAGACTAAGGGTGGGCTAACAAAATACTGAATTCCAGCATTACCGATGGAGGGCGCCACGAACTTGTCAGTCATTTTCAGCCAGATGTGCGGATACTTTTGATCACACAGTGTATGATGACGTTTCAGATGCACACGAGACACGAGCCATTTTCAGAACACAAAGAACAGACTTGATAAGTAAAACTGCCATAGCGGCTTAATACATTATCATTAAATTTTTTGATTGATAATTTTCATGCAATATGTGTACGTGGAATAATTTTACATGTCATTCACATACAATCAATTAGAACGAAGGTCATAAAACTAAATCATTACCTCGTTAAAGCTTAATAACTTAAACGTGCCATAGTTTTACGACCTTCATTCTGACTCACTATATATACACGATATGTCAAATTATTCCACCTATGCGTACTGTACGAACGTTGTTAATCAAAAATTTCATGTGGATGTCTTAAACCGTTATGGCGGCCACACAAACAAAGCATGTCTTTTTAAGATGACTCGTGAGTAGCTGAAACTGATGATCCCAGTGATAATTGTTTGCGATCTTCTAGGATTTTTTTGTACGTGTTGATTCTTATTAACATTTAAAAACACCCGAAGTGACGTAGATGACGCTGAGACAATTAATTTAATATAAAACACATGGGGTCGCAAATGTCGGGAAATATTCCAAAATTGGATGACAGATGTTGAACATGTGACGTCACCAATGACGTACCACGCCGTACGTTCGGCGGTTGGGCCTATCGGTCTGTCCCATCTCACCGTCCCAACCGAAGTCAAGCATTCGCGTCCGTGTGGTTACAGACCCACGTGCGCGACTTTAGCTCAGGGTTCGAGTCTTGAGTCTGGCAGGCAGTATTTTTGTTTCTGCCTTAGACACTTACGTATTTGCATTGAGGTAAGGTTTATTATTTTATTTACCAGTCTCGTGGCCTCCGCTGGTTTACTGCAAAGTACAGTACAACAAAAACTTACCGTACTGCGTCACAGGCAGATTAGCATAAGCTATCGATTTGCATCGTTACCAGTAAATGACCGACGTTTTCTGTAGTACATTTATTTATTTAATCCAGGAGACCCATACAGAAAACGATGAGCAGCTAAGATCAAGAGGTAAAATAACGGGCTATGACTTGATAGGTGCTACACATCACATGCATTATGGAACAGCAACGTACGTTAGAAATGACATAGAGGATGCAGTCCTTATTTCTACATCTACCACATGTGATATCCACGAAGTTACTGTAAAAGTAGGTGAACTAACAGTAAACAACATCTACAAACCTCCAGGCCACTCGTGGCCTCCACAAGTTCTACAAACCCTGCCTCACCCCACAATATATGTGAGTGACTTCAACAGCCACCACGAACTGTGGAAATACCGCGCTTCTGATCAGAATGGTGAAGACTTGGTGAAATGGGCTGAAGATTGCAATACACAGCTAATCTTTGACGCCAAAGACCAAAGTACATTTAAGTCAGCTGCATGGGGAACTGAAACCCACCCTGATCTATGCTTTGTTACGACTGACACTAATAACAAACCTATACCAGCCTCCCGCAGAATACTTGGGGACTTCCCTCACTCCCAACATCGTCCGGTTCTCATAGAAATAGGCCTTACAATCCCCCTAATTTCCTCGTATCCTCGGCCCAGATGGAACTTTGGGAAAGCGGACTGGGCTACTTTCTCAGAAAAACTTGATAAACGCCTTGGATGGATACCTCCAACTTATAAAAATTACAAAAGTTTTGTGGGAGCAGTCATCAGCTCAGCTAAGAACAGCATTCCCCGGGGATTTAGAAAAGAATACGTGCCGGGGTGGAACGAAGAGAGTGAGCGCCTCTATAAACAGTTCCTAGAGCATGGGGATAGGGAGAGTGCAGATGACTTATTGCACAGTCTGGACGCTGCCAGGCGCACTAAATGGATAGAGACTGTTGAGGAAATGGACTGCACAAAATCAAGCAGAAAGGCGTGGTCGCTACTTCGGAAGCTTGGTGGCAGTAGCAGGAACCAACGACCAACCAGCTCTATTTCTCCAAACACAGTTGCGGCGCACATCAGTAAAACCTCTAGAGCTCCAGGGGATCGAGCTCATACCATAAAAGTTAAAAAGGAACTTAAAAAAAAGTTGAAATCTGTAGTAGGGAACAATTCACTACACTCGCAGCCCTTCTCAATCGAAGAGATAACACTGGCTCTGAGAGACATCAAGCCACGGAAAGCCCCAGGTTTTGATGGAATTCATCCAGAGTTTCTGCTTCACTGCGATAAATTTGCAAAATTATGGCTTGCACAGTTCTTCTCCAGCATTATGGAAACTGGAAAAATACCAAATACCCTTAAGAAAGCAAAAATCATAGCGATACTGAAACCAGGTAAACCGAATGACCAACCAAACAGCTACCGCCCAATTGCCCTTCTTAGCATGATCTACAAACTACTGGAGAGACTTATATGTAACAGAATAAGTCCAGATATCCTAAAGTGTATCCCTGTGGAACAAGCAGGCTTCCGACCAAACAGGAGCTGCACAGATCAAGTCCTCTCACTAACTTCCTACATCGAGGCAGGCTTCCAAAGACAAGAAAAAACATCCATGGTATTTATAGACCTGACAGCGGCTTATGATACTGTATGGAGGCAAGACCTGATTTACAAACCGCATCGTGCCATGTTTGAAAATGGCTAACCTTACCAACGAGATGCTCTGCAACAGACCATTCCAGGTGATACTTGGAAATTATAGGAGCAAAACAATGAAGCTCAATAATGGATTGCCCCAAGGATCAGTCCTGGCACCGCTACTTTTCAGCATGTATATAGTCGATATGCCTAATACTAAACCTGAAAAGTTTCGATATGCAGATGACTGGGACATAGCTACACAACATCGAGATATGGAGCATACTGAGACTGTCCTGACAAGCGACTTGTCCTTGCTGGGAACGTACTTTCGTGAATGGAGACTACAACCTAGTCCAACTAAAACTGAGGCTATGTGTTTCCACCTGAATAATAAATTGGCTAACAGACGCCTTAAGATATATTTTGATAACAATATTCTGCCTTATAATAAAAATCCAAAATACCTGGGAGTAACATTAGATAGAACCCTGAGCTACAAACAACACCTCATCAACACTGCTGCAAAAATCCGTACTAGGAACAATATCATTCAGAAACTATGTGGTACCAGCTGGGGCTGCTCCGCCTCTACCTTGCGATGCTCTGCTTTGGGACTTGTCTATTCTGCGGCAGAATACTGTTCCCCTGTTTGGCTAAAGAGCGCTCACACAAAGATGGTGGACACAGTACTGAACCAAACTATGAAGATTATTTCAGGTACAATAAAATCAACCCCCGTTCACTGGCTAACTGTACTGAGCCACATACCGCCACCTCACTTACGAAGAGAACATGCGCTTCTCAGAGAATTTAAAAAAATACAAGACAACCCGCAACTTCCGATTCACGCTTTGAGCAATGGCATTGACAGAGATAGATTGCGCTCTAGATATCCACCTCTTATAACGGCCAAAGATCTGGAGGAAAATGGTTTCTGTCTTAAAGAACGCTGGAAAGTGGAATGGGAATAATCAGCACCATCACAGGTAACCACCTTACTGAAACCGTCGAACAGACCTCCAGGCTTTGGCTTACCACGTAAAAGCTGGACCATCGTCAACAGGATCAGGACGGGCACGGTCGATGTGCAAACTCTCTACACAAATGGGGAAGAGCACCATCCCCAAAGTGCGACTGCGGCGCTGAGAAGCAGACGATCCGGCACATCATTGCAGAGTGCCCTCTGAGAGCCTACTCGGGTCAAACAACGCCTTCCTGGATGCGACTCGAAGTGCAGTTCAATATACACTCCTGGAAATGGAAAAAAGAACACATTGACACCGGTGTGTCAGACCCACCATACTTGCTCCGGACACTGCGAGAGGGCTGTACAAGCAATGATCACACGCACGGCACAGCGGACACACCAGGAACCGCGGTGTTGGCCGTCGAATGGCGCTAGCTGCGCAGCATTTGTGCACCGCCGCCGTCAGTGTCAGCCAGTTTGCCGTGGCATACGGAGCTCCATCGCAGTCTTTAACACTGGTAGCATGCCGCGACAGCGTGGACGTGAACCGTATGTGCAGTTGACGGACTTTGAGCGAGGGCGTATAGTGGGCATGCGGGAGGCCGGGTGGACGTACCGCCGAATTGCTCAACACGTGGGGCGTGAGGTCTCCACAGTACATCGATGTTGTCGCCAGCGGTCGGCGGAAGGTGCACGTGCCCGTCGACCTGGGACCGGACCGCAGCGACGCACGGATGCACGCCAAGACCGTAGGATCCTACGCAGTGCCGTAGGGGACCGCACCGCCACTTCCCAGCAAATTAGGGACACTGTTGCTCCTGGGGTATCGGCGAGGACCATTCGCAACCGTCTCCATGTAGCTGGGCTACGGTCCCGCACACCGTTAGGCCGTCTTCCGCTCACGCCCCAACATCGTGCAGCCCGCCTCCAGTGGTGTCGCGACAGGCGTGAATGGAGGGACGAATGGAGACGTGTCGTCTTCAGCGATGAGAGTCGCTTCTGCCTTGGTGCCAATGATGGTCGTATGCGTGTTTGGCGCCGTGCAGGTGAGCGCCACAATCAGGACTGCATACGACCGAGGCACACAGGGCCAACACCCGGCATCATGGTGTGGGGAGCGATCTCCTACACTGGCCGTACACCACTGGTGATCGTCGAGGGGACACTGAATAGTGCACGGTACATCCAAACCGTCATCGAACCCATCGTTCTACCATTCCTAGACCGGCAAGGGAACTTGCTGTTCCAACAGGACAATGCACGTCCGCATGTATCCCGTGCCACCCAACGTGCTCTAGAAGGTGTAAGTCAACTACCCTCGCCAGCAAGATCTCCGGATCTGTCCCCCGTTGAGCATGTTTGGGACTGGATGAAGCGTCGTCTCACGCGGTCTGCACGTCCAGCACGAACGCTGGTCCAACTGAGGCGCCAGGTGGAAATGGCATGGCAAGCCGTTCCACAGGACTACATCCAGCATCTGTACGATCGTCTCCATGGGAGAATAGCAGCCTGCATTGCTGCGAAAGGTGGATATACACTGTACTAGTGCCGACATTGTGCATGCTCTGTTGCCTGTGTCTATGTGCCTGTGGTTCTGTCAGTGTGATCATGTGATGTATCTGACCCCAGGAATGTGTCAATAAAGTTTCCCCTTCCTGGGACAATGAATTCACGGTGTTCTTCTTTCAATTTCCAGGAGTGTACTAAAAACCTAAATGTTAATTTGTAATTATATATATGTTGCTCATGACATAACTGTATTTAATTCTTTATGTCTTGTTTTTTAGTGCCAAAGTTATAAAGTTATTGTAGCAACCTATTTCTCTATAAACGTGATTCGTACTTGCCATACGCTAAATAAATAAATTATTTAATCGTATGGCTAGAGCCCCCCGCGGGGCAGGCCGTTCGCCGGGTGCCGAATTTGACGCCACTTCGGCGACCTACAGTCGATGAAGATGATAGGATGATGATGAGGACAGCACAACACCCAGTCCTTGGCCGGAGAAAATTCCTCGACTCAGCCAGGAATCGAACCCGGGCTCAGAGGATTGACAATCCGTCACGCTTACCATTCGTAGCTGGAGCGGACCCTGTAGTACATAATGCTTATAAATAAAAACAAGAAGGAACAAAAGGAAAGAAACAGAAAATAATAACATCCTTTACTTGGTTACAGCAAGGGAAATAATTTTGTAATTTTTACTTTTACAGCAGATCCCATTCAGAAAGCGTGTTCAAAATTTGCACCGTCTGCTCGAATGCAAGTACTGCATCGCTCAATTATCCCTTCACGCCCACACCGAACCGCTGCACGTACAGTGAGGTACGCATCTGCTGAAGTAAAATGTTTAGCATTTCTCATCCATTTTTGCGGTATTTCCCGACCAGGAAATCGTAATTGACGATGCCGTTGTATTAGCATGCGATCCCGTAGGTGTCGCCAACAATGTGCGCTGGACGGTGCGCTCCGAAATAATGGTGCCTGCACTAGCGATGTAGTCTGTCCTCAAGCGTGCCACTCGTTTTTCAACCACTCTCCATAGTTGCTCTCCACAGAAGCATCGAACACCGGACGAGCTTCGCTGTTTTGGAGATGCTTGTTGCTAGTCGCCGGGCCTTATCAATCTGCCCTTTGTCGAAGTCTCTTACGTCAGTGGGTTTCCCTTTTTTCGGCCGCTATCGTTGATAGACTGATACCCCACTCGCTCTCTGCTCCTGTTGTATACTTTTCTTACCGCAACCCCACCAGACAACATTCATTGTCGCTGTGGTCACTGATCATAATGTTTCGGCTCACCAGTACAGAGCTTTATACTCTCCCACTCTCTTCTTTAAGTTCACCTCCGCCTCTTTCTCATTTCTGACACGTGAAGCACATAATTCGTGCGTGACGCGACCGTCTGAACGCCAACTAGAACGCACGTTTCTTCTCCGCGGCCTTATTAAGTGGTAGCTGCCGGCTTACGTCACTACCGTTACCGCGCCCCTTCTGCCGGAGAAACTGGCGTGACGCAAGCTTCGTGGTTGATGGCACGGCTCTTTCACCAGGAGGTGAGCTGTCCGCTAATAACACGAACTGCGCTCGGCTAATGAGAGCCACCGACACAGCGGAACAGCGCATGCGCGTCCGCGTCGCCCAAACGCAGCCGCTAGTGCGTCCTTCTGGAAGTGAACTTGTTAGCGTTGAATTCATTCTATAGATACTTTTGAGGACAGTGCTGCCAAAGCAGAGTTACTAAACACAGCCTTCCGAAATGCCTTCACAAAAGAAGACGAAGTAAATATTCCAGGATTCGAATCGAGAACAGCTGCCAACACGAGTAACGTAAGAGTAAATATCCTCGAAGTTGTGAAGCAACTCAAATCAATTAATAAAAGTCTTCTGGTCCAGACTGTATACCAATTAGGTTCCTTTCCGAGTATGCTGATGTATTAGCTCCATACTTAACAATCATATACAACCGTTTGCTCGACAAAAGATCCGTGCCCAAAGACTGGAAAGTTGCACAGGTCATACCAATATTCAAGAAAGGTAGTAGGAGTAATCCACTAAATTACAGGCCCATATCGTTAACGTCGATATGCAGCAGGATTTTAGAATATATATTGTGTTTGAACATTATGAATTACCTCGAAGAAGAATGTCTATTGACGCACAGTCAACATGGGTTTAGCCGGCCGGTGTGGCCGTGCGGTTCTAAGCGCTTCAGTTTGGAACCGCGTGACCGCTACGGTCGCAGGTTCGAATCCTGCCTCGGGCATGGATGTGTGTGATGTCCTTAGGTTAGTTAGGTTTAAGTAGTTCTAAGTTATAGGGGACTGATGACCTCAGAAGTTATGTCCCATAGTGCTCAGAGCCATTTGAACCGTTTGAACAAGGGTTTAGAAAACATCGTTCCTGTGAAACACAACTAGCTCTTTATTCACATGAAGTGTTGAGTGCTACTGACAAGGGATTTCAGATCGATTCCGTATTTCTGGATTTCCGGAAGGCTTTTGACACTCTACCACACAAGCGGCTTATAGTGAAATTTCGTGCTTATAGAATATCGTCTCAGTTATGTGACTGGATTTGTGATTTCCTGTCAGAGAGGTCACAGTTCGTAGCAACTGGCGGAAAGTCATCGAGTAAAACAGAAATGATTTCTGTCGTTTCCAAAGGTAGTGTTGTAGGCCCTTTGCTGTTCCTTATCTATATAAACGATTTGGGAGACAATCTGAGCCGCCGTCTTCGGTTGTATGCAGATGACGCCGTGGTTTATCGACTAATAAAGTCATCAGAAGATCAAAACAAACTGCAAAGCGATTTAGAAAAAATATCCGAATGGTGCGAAAAGTGGCAGTTGACTCTGAATAACGAAAAGTGTGAGGTCATCCACATGAGTGCTAAAGGGAACTCGTTAAACTTCCGTTACACGATAAATCAGTCTAATCTAAAAGACGTAAATTCAACTAAATACCTAGGTATTACAATTACGAAGAACTTAAATTGGAAATAACACATAGAAAATGTTGTCGGGAAGGCTAACCAAAGGCTGCGTTTTATTGGCAGAACACTTAGAAAATGTAACAGACCTACTAAGGAGACTGCCCACACTACGCTTGTCTGTCCTCTTTTAGAATACTGCTGCACGGTGTGGGATCCTTACCAGGACTGACGGAGTACATCGAAAAAGTTCAAGGAAAGGCAGCACGTTTTGTATTATCGTGAAATATAGGAGAGAGTGTCACAGAAATGATACAGGATTTGGGCTGGACATCATTCGTTGCGACGGAATCTTCTCACGAAATTCCAATCACCAACTTTCTCCTCCGAATGCGAAAATATTTTTTTACCACCGACCTACATAGAGAGGAACGATCACCAAGATAAAATAAGCGATGTCAGAGCTCGTACGGAAAGATATAGGTGTTCATTCTTTCCGCGCGCTATACGAGATTGGAATAATAGAGAATTGTGAAGGTGGTTCGATGAACCCTCTGCCAGGCACTTTAAGGTGATTTGTAGAGTATCCATGTAGATATAGATGTAGATCAGTTTTGGCCGTGGTTACCTGACTGGTATGGCAACACTGCTGCAGCCTGTGTGATTGCGTCAGATCAATGAAACCCTAAAAGGTGTCCGTGCCAGCGTGCTTGACTCTATTTCTGTTTACGTAAAGTGAGTGTATCACGTTTCATCACCTAGTTACAGAACCTGTCAGTTCATTTATGTGGAGTTTTCGATACGAATGCTAGTGCCAAGACGATTTACAGAAATTCTTTGGGCAGTGTGAGAAAGAACGCGGATATGCTTCTGGAGAGACGTTGTTTGAGGAGATCCAGATTGGATGTGCGTGAGGTAGTGCAGCTGATCCTTTCACAACTCCTTTTTATTACAGGGTAATGCACACTGTTAGATATCTAACTGCGGTAAAGGGGAAAGCGTATTTTCAGTTGAGTAATGGCTCTAAGCACTATGGGACTTAACTTCTGAGGTCATCAGTCCCCTAGACTTAGAAATACGGAAACCTAACTAACCCAAGGACACCGCACACATGCATGCCCGAGGCAGGATACGAACCTGCGACCGTAGCAGCCGCGTGGTTCCGGACCGAAGCGCCTAGAACAGCTCGACCACTGCGGCCGGCCTCAGTTGAATAATTTCGTTTGTTGTTTGACAAGGTATCCTGTTTGGACATATCTTTGACTGTCGTAGAATTATGGGACATGTTTTATACTCATGAAGTATGGCGTCCTCTTTAAAAAAAATCATCATGGATTCCGCAATGGCGCTCAGGTGGAAGCCGTGTTCCTTGGCTTCAGGAAGGCTTTTGACATCGTCCCGCATTGCAGTTGAGTGAAAAAAAAGTAAGAGTTTATCGAGTATCTAGCCAGATTAAGGACTGAATTCAAGAACTCTTTGCCGCGCGGGGTAGCCATGATTCATCTACGTGACATGCTTCCGTTGAACCACTGATCCATCTCGATGATCCCGTGCTCGCATCAGTCGTAACTGACGATGTCATTGGGTTAACAGGACAACACGTACGGATCGCCTGCTGCGGAGCTCCATGTTCAACATCGTTCACTGAGCTTGTGCGTGCACCAGCAGTATATTCTGCAGTCAGATCTGCCACAGTTTGCCGCCTCTCCTGCGGCGACCTACTTCGACGTTTCCAAAGATGCTCTTTCCCTCGTAACAGAAGGCCCTTTGACAAAGACGCTAATATCATTGTATACTCGCATTCGCGCACCGCATCGTTGCTATATCGATTCCCTACTCCCCTCTGCTTCACTCTGTGACTTACCCTTTGAAAATTAAGAATCACAGTGCTGGAAAAACTCTTACGTTATTTGATTTTCAAACAGCTGAGCAAAACTGAACGTACTCAGACATTTCTCTCTTTACTTATTCTGATCATTTCTAAACTGACACACAAATTTTTAGCGCAACGCAATCTGACTTTCAATAATCCCTACAAAAGAGTGGCCCTGACTAACCATAACCTGTACCTTTCATGAATCACTCACCTCACAAGAATCTTCGTTACTCGAACTACTGCAATACAGCGAGCGCCAATACTGCCAGCTAAATAAATGATTCTAATTACTGAAGGCACTAGCAACTGACAGGCATATAGTAAGCAAATGAAAGATTTTGATAGAGAACAAACAATGTATTTACCTTAATAGCGTTCAAAAGTTATATATATATATATATATATATATATATATATATATATATATATATATATATATATATATATATATCAGTTCGTGACATCTATCTTTACAAATCTCCTTTTTCTGACGGACACACGTCCAGATCGTCCGCTCATAGTAACCTCTCAAAACTCTGGCATCTCTCTCCTCACATCCACCACTGCTGGAGGCTCACCTCCAACTGTCCAACGCTACGCGCTGTTCACACCCAACTGCCCAACGCTACACAAGCGAATATTCCAACTATGAGTCCAACCAGCCACAGACTGTACACAGCGCAGTCAGCGAATCTCATACAGAGCACTATGAGGCGTTACCAACATAAGAACCTAAACAGCCTGCTTACAACCTATATAGAGTTTATTTTTATTTATTTATTTATTTACTTTTTTGTAGAAATTAGATGCATGTAAATACGAAGGGCGTTCAATAATTAATGCTACGTACTTTGTTTCTAGGCCAACTTCGATTGAAAAAATTCGGAATTCGTTGAGGGACATCGTGAAATATTCCTGCTTCAGCCCCTTAAAGTTCCTGAAGTTCCGACAGGTGGCAGCGCTATAAAAAGTCTCGAAAATGACGTCTGTAACGGAGAAGCGCTGTAAGCAGAGAGCTGTCATTACGTTTCTTGTGTCGGAAAACCAGAGCATCACAGATATTCATAGTTGCTCGCAGGATGTCTACTGAGACCTGCCAGTGAACAAAAGCACGGCGATCGTTGGGCTAGGCGTCTGTCATCAACGCGACAAGATCGGGAAAACCTGTCCCATTTCTCTCGTGCCGGCCGGTCGCACACAGATAGTGTAACAACGAAACAATTTAAATCGTTACAGCCAGTTTATTAAAGAATAATTTCACTTTTAGGAATGTTGGCTCAGTCTACGTTCAATTAACTGTTGTACAGCCGGCCGAAGTGGCCGTGCGGTTAAAGGCGCTGCAGTCTGGAACCGCAAGACCGCTACGGTCGCAGGTTCGAATCCTGCCTCGGGCATGGATGTTTGTGATGTCCTTAGGTTAGTTAGTTTTAACTAGTTCTAAGTTCTAGGGGACTTATGACCTCAGCAGTTGAGTCCCATAGTGCTCAGAGCCATTTGAACCATTTTTTGAACTGTTGTACAACAGAGATTTCAGTATATAAGTAAAGTAAAGCAATTTCATTTTTCAAATTTGAGAATCAATCACTAAAAAAATCCAAATCTAAAGAAATGCACAAATTAAGTGTGCGGAAGTTTTATTTATTTTACACTTGGAGCACATGGCAGTTTTCTGTTCAGTAAAAAAAAGTGCTCAGTTGTTCAGACAATAATTTAAAATCAAATTTGCAAAATAAGTAACTGCAAAGTAAAAAGTGTTTGGTTTTTTTCTAAATTTCTTTGATAACGATACGTTGACGTCACTGAAAGTCTTTGTTCACGTAACGAAGTTCAATACTAAAATACAGTTTAATTGCATATTTTTAAATCATTACTCGATTAATGTTGATGGTGTTGGGACAGCAACCAGCCACAAATTTGCTTTCAGTTCCTTTACTCAAAGGGTACCGTTACCGGTTTCGAATCGTTATCATTCATCTTCAGACGGTTTACATGCTTTCCTTATAAGATGTGCTGCGTTTTTTTTAGAGATTAATTGTCCTAAAATATAAATAATACATATTAACAAGCACGCCACACACAGATTTATATTTTAGGACAATTAATCTCTAAAAAACGCACCCTATGTTATAAGGAAAGCATGTAAACCGTCTGAAGATAAATCATAACGATTCGAAACCGGTAACGGCACCCTTTGAATAAAGGAACTGAAAGTAAATTTGTGGCTGGTTGCTGTCCTAACACCATCAACATTTGTCTTCAAATAACAGCCGGCCGGTGTGGCCGAGCGGTTCTAGGCACTTTAGTCTGGAACCGCGCGACCGCTACGGTCGCAGGTTCGAGTCCTGCCTCGGGCATGGATGTGTGTGATGTCCTTAGGTTAGTTAGGTTTAAGTAGTTCTAAGTTCTAGGGGACTTATGACCACAGCAGTTGAGTCCCATAGTGCTCAGAGCCATTTTTTGAACCATTTGAACCATTTGATTCTTCAAATAACAGCCACGGTCTCCAATCATGTCATCATATGACAAAATTGCATTACTCGATTGCTTTTTTTTTTTTTTTTACAAAATTTAATGACAAACATCACGTAAGAGTAACTTCTCACTTTTCTTTATCATTACATACTCACCTAAAATTAGTGTAAAAAAAAGTGACAATCTTCAGTTGCCACGTCAGTGTTTAATAATACATGTTTTTCTTTCCCATCATATTGTACAGGATTTTGGACGCAAATTGCTCTAGTGGGCTGGCGACCGTTAATTATTTCCTTTTCGTTCATTAGAGTAACTTTTGGATTCATGATCGGTGGTACCCCTTTTCTGTCCAGTGTTGTTCATGAGTGAATGCACAAAATAACTTCCATTTTTCCAAATTATAACCCTGTTCTGTTTAATTATTTTTTATTTTTAGTAGACTTTTCCATCAGAAGGGTCTGTTGTACACTTTCCTTCTACTTATCCGTATTATTTGTTCGGGAAAGATAGCCTTATCCAATAAGTAAAAATCCATTAGGCATACACGAGATCCACGGTCATATTTTATATCGCAAACCGGATAGGCCCATTAGTAAGGGGGAGATTACAATGGGACTCCTGCGATGTTGGAACTTTCGGACATTCTCATTGGAGGTGATAGACGGGTTACAAACAAACACCTCACTGAAACTTCCTGGCAGATTAAAATTGTGTGCCGGTCCAAGAGTCGAACTCGGGACTTTTGCCTTTCACGGGCAAGTGCTCTACCAAGTTTTAATCTGCCAGGAAGTTTCATATCAGCGCACACTCCGCTGCAGAGTGAAAATCTCATTCTGCAAACACCTCACTGCTCCACTGGACGTCACTGTTGACAGTGGTGATCCACTCGCCCACTAGCTGCGATACTCAAAAGGTGTTCGACCGTTGGGTTCCTCGCCGCCCAACAGAAGACCATAAGGAGCAACGAAGGAACATCTGTGAGGAAAAGGCTGATCGTGACAATTTTTTGTCGAACATCGTCGCAGACGATGAAACAAGGGTTCATCACTTAGAACCAGAAACAAAATGGCAATCAACGGAATGGATCCACTCATCCGAAGAAAAAGTTCAAAGACGCATCCTTAGCTGATCGAGTCATGGCCATGGACTTCTAGGACTCTGAAGGGGTTATTCTGTTTGATGTCCCCTATCTTGGTGCAACGATCAACTCTTAAGTATACTGTGCTACCCTCTGGAAATTAAAGAATGTTTCAGCGTGTTCGCCGCCACAGAAATGCAAACGAGCTTCTCCTCTGCGCACCCGAGAGGAGGTCACAAAACTTACGCTGACTGTTCCTCCTCATCCAGCTTGCAGTTCGTATCTCGCACCTTCCGAGCTTCATCTTTTGGCCCAATGAAGGATGCACTCCGCGGGGAGCTGTACGTGGATGATGGGGAGGTTACTGAAGCTGCAACAGATGGGCTCCGACGTGTACCAGTAGAGTGGTACCATGCGGACATACAGGCCCTCACAGTAAAGCGGCGAACGGTCGTCGCATGAACGGAAATTATGTTGAAAAATAGGGTTTTGTAGCCAAAGGAGTGGGGAATAATGTGGTGAATTGAAATCTAGAATAAAACAAACCTGCTTTCAGAAAAAAATGTGTTGCTTTACGTATTGAACGCCCCTCATATTGTTGCAGGCGTAGGCGGCGCCAAATCACTTAAGGCAAAGAGGTAAGTTTTGTGTTAACAGAAGAGCCAACACCGTGTTACGAGTGGAGGCCGAAATGCACGCGTTTTAGCTCACGCAGGCTGGCGTAAGGAGGGAAGAACTATACTGACGTGAGGTCTGGAACATGACAAGGAATGAGACTTCAGAAAGCGGACGTAATTAGTTTGATACTTAACTTTAATCCATTAATGATGAACGTCGCTCTTGACGGTACATAATTCATAATATTATCTGTTCAGATTACATTCTTGAAGATAGTAACTATAGTAACTCAATATGACGTCTTGCTAGGTCGTAGCAAATGACGTAGCTGAAGGCTATGCTAAACTGTCGTCTCTGCAAATGAGAGCGTACGTAGACAGTGAACTATCGCTAGCAAAGTCGGCTGTACAACTGGGGCGAGTGCTAGGGAGTCTCTCTAGACTAGACCTGCCGTGTGGTGGCGCTCGGTCTGCAATCACTGATAGTGGCGACACGCGGGTCCGACTACTGACGGACCGCAGCCGATTTAAAGGCTACCACCTAGCAAGTGTGGTGTCTGGCGGTGACACCACAGTATACTTTATACGCAGTACTTCAGCTGGACAGCATTCCTGCATTGCCACACTGCAATCACATGCGATAAAAGTGTATTGAGTCTTGTAGATGCTGGATCGGAATCTTCGGGTTGCTGTAATGGCGCCGAAATAGGATCGATATTGGAACCCAACCCACAAAGAATTGACGCACAATAGTCTAGTGAAAGAAACGACATGAGCCTAATTTAAACATCTCAATGAAGACATTAACGAACACCGCATCCATGGGAACGCAACCCAATACATTCCATACACTCTCCACCAAAGAGGCCACATTGCAATTACCACTGAAAGCACCGTCAGGATACTGTTTAGAATTGGGCGACTGTCCGGCTCTAGATGGCCCACAATGTAAATCCGAGCTGACAGAGCAGCATCAGCCACGAGATTCTGTTCCACAACATAGATATTCATAAATATTATGTATTTTTTTCAGTTTTCTATTAAAGATGCTTTGTCGTAACTTAAATATTTGATATTTATGTGAATGCGTATTTGTAACTGACAGTTTTATGTCCTTGAGTTAAAACTTCCCGACTGAGCAGTGGCCGTGGTTGATATATAAAACCATTTCTCACCATATCATCTCCTACTTCGGGAGCTATCTTCGGAGATTAAACGGGAGATTAAACGGGAGATTAAACGGGAACTGAATCTAGGGCTCGAGCGGTTCCCAAATTTACATAAAGCTGGATAGATGGCACCGCCATTCGTCACTTGATGCTGAAAGTGTGATTATTTCTGGCTGTCGCCATCATTCTTGATTAAAAGTAGTCGATCGCTGACGCTAAGTCAAATACCACGTTTTATTTAGCTTACCTCCATGTTCTTTTCCGTTAAACTGTCATCTGTATGCAAGCAAGCACGATAAAGCGTGCTATTCTCGAGCACGGGATGAGTTAGTTGCTGTGCATAAGCAGTCGGAAATCGCTCTTATTACTGTCAATCGAAGCTGCTGCAAATGGGTGTGTTAGGAGGGCAGCCAAGAGTCATAGACCAGAGATACCAAAGGTACCTCTAGTACCGTCTCTTCTGCAGGAAATACAGGATCTACCACTATTCGTCCACTTTGTGGCTTGTCAATCTAAACAACAAATGGTGCAAATTGCTCTGAGCGCTATAGGACTTAACATCTGAGGTCATCAGTCCTCCTAGAACTTAGAACTACTTAAACCTATCTAACCTAACATCCATGCCCGAGGCAGGATTCGAACTTGCGACCGTAGCAGCCGCGCGGTTCCGAACTGAAGCGCTCGGCAATCCAAACAAGTGCGAGGTGCTGTCGTCCGGTGAAACCGAAACTGAGCCAGTGAGGCACACTCCACCTGTCGGGAAACGAGCTACGTCCCGTGTCAAGGGGTGGCAAACACGAAACGGTGTGGGTCTATCAATTGCCAGCAGTTCAGATGTACGACGAATAATGCTACCTGTTAGGGAAATGGCAGCAAGGGACCGGAAAGGACACCAGTGTGTTTGCCTGCGGCCTCATTCAACATGTTGAAGAGGCTGTTCCAGCAGCGTAGTTCTGAGTGGAGTGGAAGGAATGATCCAGAGACTGCAAAGGTTCTGTGACAAGCTAGGACAGTGCTCGTCAAACATTTTCGCTCGAAAGCCTCGGGCCGCATATGTACCGATCTTATTATTAGCTGATAACATTCATAGAGCAGCGTGTTATGAGCCCCCCACCCCTCCCATTATACAGGGTGGCGCAAGGGAACGGGAAATTTTGAACGTTACAGTTGGCAGCACTGTAGCGCCGGCAGATGTTCGAAACTTTGCACAATTGATGTGAACGCATTGCTATTTAGTAATCATGGAGAACTGGACTGGTGCGGAACGTGCAGTAGCTGTGAGAGCGGTTTCCAAAAGTGGTGATAGTACGATTACCGCGCAGAGAACATTTCGACAGCATTACAAGCTTGGACGTCATGGACGTGTCCCATCTGCGCATGCGATTACAACGTGGGTGCGTAATTTTGAAGAAACAGGATCTGCCTTGAAAAAGAAACCTCCAGATGGCATTCCAACGGTACGTACCCCAGAGAACATTACAACTGTTAGAGCTGCAATCGAGAGATTGCTCCGTTCGACAGCATGCATCTTCGCTCGGGATTAAGCGACGAAGCTTACAAACAATACTGCACGAATAAGACTTCCATCCCTATAAGTAGCAGATTGTGCAACACTTACATGAACGAGACCCAGCGTCACGTATGGAGTTTAGTAGCCAGATATTGGCTAAAATCAACGAGGACGCGAATTTCCTTGGTAAGTTATGGATATCAGACGAAGCCCATTTCCACCTGAACGGATTCGTGAACAAACAGAATTTTCGTTATTGGGCACAGGACAATCCTTGTGAGTTTCACCAGCGACCACTACATAGCGCCAAGGTCACAATATGGTGTGCTGTATTGAAAGGGTACAGTACCGCCCGACATTGAAAATAGGTACAACATACTTCATTATTTTTGTCAGAACAACACATTTTTTTTGTAAAATAACTCAATTTCAATTAATACAGCGAAGCCGGATACCAGTGTGGGAAAGAATGACAATTTATTTATTTATTTGATAACATGTGCACTCCACAAAATAAATCCCTACGTCCAGTTTGGTTAGATCTTTTGAAATGAATGAATGTATGGTCGTCTGCTAACTGCAGATAGTGAATGTGAATATATGATCATCTTTGAGTCGATCCTTTGGCCACCTCTGGTGGGACCAAAGAGATGAAACTTACCTGAGCTTTGAGCGCCTGAAATGTGGCTGACCAATACGGTAGCAAGGTGCTCCCCCACTTCAGCAGAGGTGCGAGAGGACCTCGAGAATGGCCATGTTTCAGCACTCTGCCGCTGGATCTTGTGCTGTTATGACCTGTTTTAGTTGTGCTCCGTAATGACGAAAGAGTGGAGACATGGTATGCATGTGGAATATTTAAGAGTAGTTTGAAATAATAATTTCTTTATTTCAGGAACTTTTGTGGGGAGAATTAAATGTCAGGCAGGTAATATTAATGGGATTGTAGTAATCTTCGGAAGTGACCAACGGTCACAATGAAACCATGTGTAGCAATAAGTTGAAATACTTCCGTGTGCTTAAGTTAAGCTGAATTACTAGCGTGTGTACAATAAGTTAAAATATTCAAGAAATAGCGTGTGTACCATAAGTTGAAATATTTAAGAAATGGCGTGTGCAGGACTTGAAATTAGAGACGAGTACTTCCACGTGGTGAGTACTGTGTTAGTCTCAAACTGTGTATGAGACAAAAGATAAAGAGAAGTACTCGTCCATGGTATCAGTTGAGGACTCGCGTGTTGTGATGAATATGTTCTTAATATTACTTAGCGTGATATGATTCCGTGTGACGCTAGATTCAAACTCTGAGAGAGAAGCAAGGTGAGTCGGCCGTCTATCCAGCAACGCCACTTGGCTTGCATTGCACAGGAAGACGTGCATATATCTCCAGAGTTCATAGTAGGAAAGTAGAATTACGAAGTGGGACAGTGTCGTGTGAAACTGGGATAAATATTAATTGAAGTGGGAAAGCTGAAAGTGATAATGTTGTGACTATTACCTGTGTAGTATTTCATATTGTAGTGTGGTGTATGTCATGTAATTTGGGTATGTGTGGTTTGCATGGGAGAGTAGCGAGGTAGTTTCAAAAGATTAGTGGGTTATGCTTGTTCCTTCTGTACCGCTCGGTCTGGAGGAAAGTTTCTTGATGATGATTGTGAGAGTCGAAGTGTGAGAAATAATAGAAGATCCACCATCCTATCCAGAAAGTGCACTGTAGCGTTAAATAATTACGAGACCATAATATAGAGATTCACCAATGTAAAGCCATGCCCACTGGGCGGAATTTCTCATGTGTTATTGTTGTAGGCTATAGAATTTGTGTGTTTAGGTTATAGAATTTATCGGAATAAATAAGATAGTGAAAAGAAAAAGATTGGTGGACTTTTCCTTCGAATTGTATGTTGTCATGATGTCCCGAATTTATAATGTGTGCACCATTCATATTCAGTGCGGTGGCCACGTGTTGATAAAAGCCGTTAAATAAAAGACATAAAGAAAATGTGGTATTGCCAGCGCGTAGTGAACAGTCTGAGTTCTGTAAATCACTGATAGTCAGATGTGCGTTTCCGTTGCGTATTATTCATACAGGAGGATAATTTGTAACTTAATTGTGAGTACGAGAGTTCATGTTACTCGATAAATAAGAATGAATCCACTCGCTTGGCAGACCACTCATCTTGCAGGCCTGACTGCTTGATGCCACAGTATGAGCAAGGCATGTGGGTGCCTCTCAGTATCATGTCATGGTGTTATCGGCCCTTATTTTTTTGAACGTGAGGATGGTAGTGCAGTGACAGTAACATCCGCTCGATATGTTGAAATGCTTCAAACATTCTTTACACCGAGACTGTACGAGCTTAATCTCAACGTCGAAAACATGTGGTTTCAGCAGGACGGAGCCACGTCACACACTGCTCGACAATCGATGGCAGCAGTTCGTCAATTGTTTGGAAGACGCATTATTTCACGTAACGGTGACATTGCATGGCCTGCGAGATCCCCTGATCTTAGTGTGTGCGACTTCTTCCTGTGGGGATATCTTAAAGGCAAGGTGTACCGTACACGTCCTGCAACAATCCATGAACTGAAGGAGAACACTGAAAACGAAATCACGGCCATTCACCAAGATTTGCTACACCGCGCATTCCAGAGTTTTCATAACAGGCTGTTAAGAGTGCGAACGCCGAATGGGAGCACACCTTTCCGATTTCATCTTTAAAAAGTAAAGAGACACTTTTGGACATTTTCACTGTAAAGACATACTGAATAATGGCGTACTGAATACATTCACTTTCGTTAATAAATTACTAGTTTTATGAATTTATTCATGGAAATAACGTTATTTCGAAATTTCCCGTTTCCCTGCGCCACCCTGTACTAGCAATAGTGAGGGCGCGAGAAGCTGGCCACCCGTCTCCAAGTAGTGATCACTGAAGGCAGGCACCATTCGGGACACTTTGTGTCGACTGCTCTCCCTCTCGAACTGCTGACATCCTTGACCTCAAAGGTGTGAAACTATAATTACCTGACGAACTGCTGCGTTGTCTGTGTGAGCAGATGACTGAGTAATAACACAATTAATAAAATGTTCCGGGTTATTAAACCACGGTCGAATTGTAAGTGGGCTGCTTCTGTGTTGCCAGCGCTCTGTAGCGCTTTGCAATGGATCTCTGACTGTGTTTTCTTTGTAAGAGATCCTGTTAAGAGTATTTACAGTTTGATTAGTTTTTTTTTTAGATAAAAAAGCAGTTCGTTAGTAAATTGTTGGTTTTTATTTACGGCAACTGCTGCTGGGTCTTTCGCCTGTACCAGGAAATGCCGTCTGCTAGCACGTCTTTGGTTTCTTTCTTCATTAGATACCGATACTTGTGGTCTAATTTTTCGCTGCTTTGCAGAACTATGAATTTTTTACGTTTTACACAGCACACTCTTTCGTACACTACTGTGCACTGTTTATTTGTATACTTCTATCGTGTTTTGTAGCGTTGCGAACATAGCCACTAGTTGTCTTTGATCTATTATTTTCCTTTTCTCTAAAGTTAATTATATTCTCATTACTATTTAATTATGTTGCTGTGTATATATACAGGGTGTTTCAAAAATGACCGGTATATTTGAAACGGCAATAAAAACTAAACGAGCAGCGATAGAAATACACCGTTTGTTGCAATATGCTTGGGACAACAGTACATTTTCAGGCAAACAAACTTTCGAAATTACAGTAGTTACAATTTTCAACAACAGATGGCGTTGCGGTCTGGGAAACTCTATAGTACGATATTTTCCACATATCCACCATGCGTAGCAATAATATGGCGTAGTCTCTGAATGAAATTACCCGAAACCTTTGACAACGTGTCTGGCGGAATGGCTTCACATGCAGATGAGATGTACTGCTTCAGCTGTTCAATTGTTTCTGGATTCTGGCGGTACACCTGGTCTTTCAAGTGTCCCAACAGAAAGAAGTCACAGGGGTTCATGTCTGGCGAATAGGGAGGCCAATCCACGCCGCCTCCTGTATGTTTCGGATGTAAGTAGGCTGTTTATGTTTTCTTTATGTAAGTAGGCTGTTTAGGTTCTTATATTGGTAACGCCGCCGCCACGTAGCGCTCTCTGTATGAAAATCACTGGCTGTGCTGTGTGCAGTCTGTGGCTAGTTTGCATTGTTGTCTGCCATTGTAGTGTTGGGCAGCGGCAGCTGGATGTGAACAGCGCGTAGCGTTGCGCAGTTGGAGGTGAGCCGCCAGCAGTGGTGGATGTGAGGAGAGAGATGGCGGGGTTTGAAATTTGTAAAAATTGATGTCATGAACTGCTATATATATATTGACTATTAAGGTAAATACATTGTTTGTTCTCTATTAAAATCTTTCATTTGCTAACTATCCCTATCAGTAGTTAGTGACTTCCGTAGTTTGAATCTTTTATTTAGCTGGCAGTAGTTTCGCTCGCTGTATTGCAGTAGTTCGAGTAACCAAGATTTTTGGTGAGGTAAGTGATTTGTGAAAGGTACAGGTTAATGTTAGTCAGGGCCATTCCTTTGTAGGGATTTCTGAAAGTCAGATTGCGTTGCGCTAAAAAATATTGTGTGTCAGTTTAAGCACAGTCTTGTATAAATTGTTCTAAGGGGACGTTTCATATGGCGACCCTGCCGATGTTTATCTGATAAGACTTATGTTGTAGAATTTTTCTAATACTCAGCTACATGAACTATGATGAGGAATACTGTTATCCTCAAATATAATTTGCATTAATAATATGTTATTTACTTTGTAAAGATGTTAGACATTATTAATTCTGTTCTGTTTTATTGCTCATGTGTAAAGTTGATGTTTCGAAAGGTATTCTGATCTTTATGTATTTGCTTATGTCATAATTCCTGTAACACTGATGTATATGTATATTTCTATTCTTTTGTAAAGCTTGTACTACAAATGTTATCTGTATTGTTATGTTTTTAATGATGTATTTTGTACCTTTGTTATTATATTCTTATGTTATAAAATTGTAATTGACACCAGTTCATCAAATTAAGTAACTTGTAAGTTACATTTCACTTCACACGTTTCTGTTGGTCATAGTATATGGACAATATGTGAGAAGTAGGGACGGTTAGTGTTTGCACGTGTGTTAATAATTCAGCAAGGGACTGGATAACAGCATTGCTGGTTCTAAGGACAATTCCAAAAACTTTGTGAGTGTACAAGTGGTGGTTTATGGACTTGCTATATTGTCTGCAAGACTTCTAAGGACAATTCCAAAAACAAGTGGTGATTATGGACTTGCTATATTCTCCGCAAGACTCTTCGATGGTGAATGTGCACCTGCACAGTCGCAACAGATGGCTGCTGGCCGTCTCTACAAGGACTACAGTGGGTCTACACCTTTGATGACTCACCAGTACCATTATTTCTACAAGGACTGCAGTGGGTATGCACCTCTGGTGGCCCACCAATACCATACTCTCTACCAGGACTACAGTGGGTCTGCTCTGTGATGACCTACCTACCAATCTTCTTCAAAACGTCGAATGACTCTGCTGTGGGTTTGTTCTGTTGTGGCCCATTACCTGTCTGCATGTCAAGAGTCAGCACTGTCTTTCCGTTGGAAGGACAACACTTCTTCAAGACTGCATGGAAATCCACTATTTCCGTGTGCATTGTCTTTTACTGCTCAGACTTTGAAAAAAAAAAAAAACACTGAAATTTTACTGTGATGAACAATCTGGACTGTCTTTATGGACTGTGAGAAAATTTTAGCTTTTGACCAACATTGTATAAATAAGTGTGTGCATTTGATATCTTTGTAATTATGAAAAATTTTTTCAAATCATTATTGGCCACTGCCCAAAAATATTTTGTAAAATTTTTTGTGGGGAGCATGGGGGCTATGTAAGTAGGCTGTTTATGTTTTCTTTATGTAAGTAGGCTGTTTAGGTTCTTATATTGGTAACGCCGCCGCCACGTAGCGCTCTCTGTATGAAAATCACTGGCTGTGCTGTGTGCAGTCTGTGGCTAGTTTGCATTGTTGTCTGCCATTGTAGTGATGGGCAGCGGCAGCTGGATGTGAACAGCGCGTAGCGTTGCGCATTTGGAGGTGAGCCGCCAGCAGTGGTGGATGTGAGGAGAGAGATGGCGGGGTTTGAAATTTGTAAAAATTGATGTCATGAACTGCTATATATATTATGACTATTAAGGTAAATACATTGTTTGTTCTCTATTAAAATCTTTCATTTGCTATCCCTATCAGTAGTTAGTGACTTCCGTAGTATGAATCTTTTATTTAGCTGGCAGTAGTGGCGCTCGCTGCATTGCAGTAGTTCGAGTAACGAAGATTTTTGGTGAGGTAAGTGAGGGCCATTCCTTTGTAGGGATTTCTGAAAGTCAGATTGCGTTGCGCTAAAAAATATTGTGTGTCAGTTTAAGCACAGTCTTGTATAAATTGTTCTAAGGGGACGTTTCACAGATAGCCCAAAGCAATCACACGATCATCGAAATATTCATTCAGGAAATTAAAGACGTCGGCCGTGCGATGTGGCCGGGCACCATCTTGCATAAACCACGAGGTGTTCGCAGTGTCGTCTAAGGCAGTTTGTACCGCCACAAATTCACGAAGAATGTCCAGATAGCGTGATGCAGCAATCGTTTCGGATCTGCAAAATGGGCCAATGATGCCTTTGGAAGAAATGGCGGCCCAGACCAGTACCTTTTGAGGATGCAGGGACGATGGGACTGCAACATGGGGCTTTTCGGTTCCCCATATGCGCCAGTTCTGTTTATTGACGAAGCCGTCCAGGTAAAAATAAGCTGCGTCAGTAAACCAAATGCAGCCCACATGCATATCGCCGTCATCAATCCTGTGCACTATATCGTTAGCGAATGTCTCTCGTGCAGCAATGGTAACGGCGCTGAGGGGTTGCCACGTTTGAATTTTGTATAGATAGAGGTGTAAACTCTGGCGCATTAGACGATACGTGGACGTTGGCGTCATTTGGACCGCAGCTGCAACACGGCGAACGGAAACCCGAGGCCGCTGTTGGATCACCTGCTGCACTAGCTGCGCGTTGCCCTCTGTGGTTGCCGTACGCGGCCGCCCTACCTTTCCAGCACGTTCATCCGTCATATTCCCAGTCCGTTGAAATTTTTCAAACAGATGCTTTATTGTATCGCTTTTCGGTCCTTTGGTTACATTAAACCTCCGTTGAAAACTTCGTCTTGTTGCAACAACACTGTGTTCTAGGCGGTGGAATTCCAACACCAGAAAAATCCTCTGTTCTAAGGAATAAACCATGTTGTCTACAGCACACTTGCACGTTGTGAACAGCACACGCTTACAGCAGAAAGACGACGTACAGAATGGCGCACCCACAGACTGCGTTGTCTTCTATATCTTTCACATCACTTGCAGCGCCATCTGTTGTTGAAAATTGTAACTACTGTTATTTCGAAAGTTTGTTCGCCTGAAAATGTACTGTTGTCCCAAGCATATTGCAACAAACGGTGTATTTCTATCGCTGCTCGTTTAGTTTTTATTGCCGTTTCAAATATACCGGTCATTTTTGAAACACCCTGTATATACTGTGTAAGAGTAATGAAGGAATGTTGATGGAGTTGGTTCTTTTTGTACGTGCGCGTGTGGGGAGTAGGTAAGACAGTGGGAGGGAGAGAGGCGCGGAAAACATGCTTAGAAAGTTTCTAGAAGTAACTTAAAGTGATGAAACTAGGAATATATTACAACCTCCCATGTATCGCTCACATAAGAATCGCGAAGACAAGATTAGACCAATTACAGCATTCGCAGAGGCATCTGGACAATCATTCATACCACACTCCATACGTCCGAGCGGTCTAAGGCGCTGCAGTCATGGACTGTGCGGCTGGTCCCCGCAGAGGTTCGAGTCCTCCCTCGAGCTTGGGTGTGTGTCTTTGTCCTTAGGATAGTTTAGGTTCAGTAGTGTATAAGCTTAGGGACTGATGACCTTAGCAGTTAAGTCCCATAAGATTTCACACACACTTGAACATTTTTTGAACACTCCATACGTAAATGGAACGAGAAAAAGCCCTCATAACAAGTGTAATGGAACGTACTAGTGTAATGGAACGTACCTCAGCCATGCACTTCACAGAGTTTTGCAGAATATAGACATATATGCAAGATGCCTTTGCGAAAACGGTAGCCTCACTAAATTTAATTTCGTAGTTTCCATGTTCCGAAACGGCCGAAGTATCAGTATGCCCCATGGAATAGTTCCTTTTACAGACAGGGTGATTCAAAAAGACGTTTACAAACTGACATGAAACATCCGGCGTGCAACAAAGATCAGTAACCCCCCCCCCCTGAACGCATTTGAGCAGACAAGTGTGGGCATACGTACAGGCAACCTTTCCCAGCCGCTGGATTGGTCGCGGAAGGCCAGTCGCTTGGCCACCACGATCACCCGATCTGTCTGTAGGTGATTTTTTTCCTGTGGGGCTATCTGAAGGGCCTTGTGTATCAAACACCTAACACGTGGCCGGAGGACCTAGTGGGCAGGATTGTTGCGACAGCACGATGTCTTCGACATACATCAGGTATTTTTGAAGGGATGCGCCGATCAATGCAGCGTCGATGTTAAGCGTGTCTCGATGCATCTGGACAAAACTGATCAGCTCCTGAAGTGGGCGTCCATTTGTAGCTGTGACTAAAGAACTGAAACGCCATTTAGTAGCCTCAGATGGTCTTGCGACCCCCGGTTCCTATAGGGTTACTGATCCTTGTATATTCTGTGTGCCACGTCAGTTCGTGAACGTTTTTTTGAATCACCCTGTATGTGGTGTCCGTTCTTTTGGACATGTCCGAAGGAATCGACACAATGAATATCCTGCAGCCACTATGACTCAAGACACGGAGGAATTAAAGACAACCGGCCGATGTGGTCGAGCGGTTCAAGGCGCTTCAGTCTGGAACCGCGAGACCGCTACGGTCGCAGGTTCGAATCGTGCCTCGGGCATGGATGTGTGTGATGTCCTTATGTTAGTTAGGTTTAAGTAGTTCTAAGTTCTATGGGAAATCCCACTGTGAGAATCGATGGCTCACCAGTTCTTCGGCGACGTGAGGCGCGATATCTGGGAGTCATAATTGACGAGAGATGGAACTTTGGAAAGCACATAGAAACCGTAACACAGAAAGCCTTACAGTTATTAAATAATCTCATTTCCATCGGACATAAACGATTTCATCTCCCCCCTCATCTCATCAAACTTTATCATAATAGCATCCTGACATCAGTAGTGGGTTACGGCTCGGGAGTCTGGGCGCACAGGCTCACGCGGGTCGTGCCCGCCATGATAGTGAGAAGAGTCCAGAGAAATATGATATTAAGATCAGTAGGGGCCTACAGGACATCACCAGGGGGAGCTCTGTTAGTCATAATGGGGCTCTGCCCGCTAGATATTAAAATAAGAGAACAAGCGGCATGGTATTGGGCGAAAAAAGGAGACGGGGAAAAAATAACAGATATCATGGGTGTGAGAGTAGAGGATAAGAGGGAGATAAGAAACAGAGGGGAGGAACTGTGGCAGAGGAATTGGGAGGAAGATGAAACGGGGAGAAGAACATTCCAGTTCTTACCTAATGTTAAAGAACGCGGGACCATGAATTATTTCGAACCCACACGAGGACTCATCCACTTTCTCACTGGTCATGGACCCTATCCGACATACTTATGTCGGTTTGGGAAAAGGGCAACCCCCGAGTGTGACTGTGGCGCGGCGGAAGGAACTCCCGAACATGTGGTTTTCGAGTGCCCTCTCTTCAACGACGTGGCGACAACATATAGAGACAGACTTCCACACAACGAGACATACGACATTCTAAGACAAGAAGACACTTTTCATACCTTGAATGCTCTGGCAGAAGAGGTATCACGAAAAGTTTTAATAGAGTACTTAAGGGATTAAGAGTAAATAGCAAATTCTCAACCAACCAACCGATTAAGACCTGATCCCAATCCCATATGGGATTGGGATGGCCGACTTCTATCAGTTGGAAACCGCCACGTACGGGATTAGGGGGATGGGATCAATCACACCGATTATGACAAAGCACCAATTATGACGTAGGTTAAGTTAGTAGAGTAGGACTTAGAATACTAACATATGAAGCTGCAGCGATTACTAACCTTGGCCGGCCCAGTGCCAGGGGCACGCTCCTCGGGGTTAGCTCGGGGAGCCTGGCCACTCCAAGTAGGTTTGTACTTACTGGCACACCTGTGACGCTGCAGTTAGTAGTCATTTCTAGGTTAGAAGTAGGTAAAATTAAACTGCCCATTGCTACCGTAGGAAATTAACACCAGCTCAGGAACTTAAAAAGTAGTAGTTCACTAATACAAATTGTAGGTAAATTAAAGTGTCCATTGTTACTGTAGGAATTCAACACTAGCTTAGGAACTTAAAAGTAGCTCACAAACACAAATTGTAATATTAGCTGCAAAAATATTTTTCAGACTTATGTAATAATTATGGCCCACTAATCATGTTAGGAGGTGGGCTAAATATGTATAATTAATATTGTTGTTAATAAAGAATTTTTTTTAAAAAAGTTCTATGGGACTGATGACCTCAGATGTTGAGTCCCATAGTGCTCAGAGCAATTCGAATCAATTAAAGACATTAGCTTCCTGTGGGTATTTTCGCGATTTTCATCCATTCTATTAATTTCTTATTAGGTCTAAAGATTGTTTCGACCTCGTAGTTGACCAGCAGCTATCCAGAATCTTGACAGTAAAAGTGTGGAAAGCTTTCCGAGATGACGGTTGTTGTGCTTGTTGATCTTTCTTATACGCAGTGTTCAATCCAAATCCTCGCTGGAAGAATCATTTTTATTTAAAGCCGACCGTAAGTAATTTAGCTCATGTTGTAAAAACTCGGCTCGCATATTTTATTAGCCCTGTCCGCCATGGTTTTAATGATACCTTTTCATTCTTGGGGGATGGTCGAATTCCTCATGGAGATATCGATCGGTGTGATCCGCAGCCCTGTACGTCTTGTGGCCTAGTTTCATTATTGACATTTCCGAAGATGCCTCCCGCAGTCGGAAATATTGAGGAATAGTTTTATATAACAAACACGACATGAGATAGCGTATATGAGATTAAGATTTAAGGCTGTAAAGTGTCCTGGTTGTCCATATGAGTAAAGTAGTTGCTTAACAGTTTTGAAGAACTGTGGCGGTATTAGCGTTTGAAGTTTAATTGCCCTCCCAGCTCTTGAGTATACACATATTCATTGATTAAATTACATTTACTGTCACAAAATAACTTAAAATACAAATGAAAGGAAAAAGAAAACTGTAAGAGGTAGATGTTGGTACACTGCCTCAGAGCAGCCGCTTGCCCAGTTTGGAATAACCCAAAAACCAAAAGCGCGTCAGGCTTTCGACCTCTGTTGAATTCCTTGTACTACTTTTGCTGAAATCGTTGAGAACCTTGGCAAGTAGACGCAAAGTGAGGCGAGGGTGAAGTTGAGCAGGTGTAGTGCACTCGTTCATTTTACGTTGTTGATACGGCGAGCTGTTACATCAGTCTCCTTTACAACGCCGAAGCCTTCCTCGCAGATACAGAGAGCCTGTACACTTCTGAAGGCCTTGGGACGCCGTTCTGTCAACAATGATTTGGTAACGACAGAATCGCCAACCTGCTTCATGAAGAGTCCAGTTACAATGATTGAATGGTAAGTCAATTCAAAGATCGGAGGAAGGCAAGAGCATACCACTAAGAGAATGCGTTGGCTCTTTTGATGACGGAAGAGTACGTGTACTTATAGTATATATAATTGTTTTAGTGACGTTCGTGGAATTGTAACTGTCCAGTTACGACATTGTGGCAGCATATGCGGTTGCAAGAGAAACATGAAAAACACTGATAAAAAGGCGGCGCCCCCTTACGACTTCCTACTGTAGACACCTTTCAGATGTCTTGCGTGGAAACTGAAACTTCTCTGTAACAATATCTCTGTAAAAAAAGTTCATATTAGGAACTGAAATCCTATAGTCTCAGCATACTTTTTGGCAGCAACGGGATTATATACTTCAATCAATAATAACTAAGTCCCCTCTACACTCTCTGATTTAAAAGTGGTACGATAGTAACGATCGTTGCAAAACTGTGGCCTTTCAGTGCTCGCAGACGTTACTTTTTAAATAATGTGGAAACGTTGCCGTCGGTAAAGTTCAATCACATAAGTTACTCTACCTAAGTGAAGTCCCTCGACCAGGTATAATTAATTCAGTTAATCACACGCAAAACATTCCACTTGCCATGCGGTATTTAACACTGATGGGATTATGGAACGCAGCCAATAAGAGGTACATACTGACTCCTTCAGCACCTTAATTTCAATGATCCGTATACATCACCCCGAAAAGTTGTCCAAGTGTAACACAGGGACGGCCAAGAACTCTGCTCGTGTGTGGTGACTTGTGCACGAGTGCGTGCCTATCTCGCACGAGCGCACACACCTCAACCTCTACCAGAGTAAGCTACGAAAGCCCTGCTTGCGGCTTTATTTCATATTTCTCAACACCACAGATCGCAAATAAACAAAAAAATAGTATTATTTCAAGAGTTTTGGCTCGTTGAAGACATTATAAAATCTGTATCTGGCACAAACTGTCGCCATAGAGACAGAGAGTTTTTCACATATTTCCGTTATTCAGGTTGCCCCGTAACAGTGACTTATTTGGTTTCATTATTCAAAAAAATCTTTCTGCATATATCTTGATCGAAACACTGATTTGCAACTTCATTATGAAGACGTGGAAACTCTTCCCAAGGAAAAAAAGTAGAACTTCTGGACAGTTTTAACGTAAAATAGTTTTTCTTTTAAATGGGAATTACGATGCAGATAGATCAGATCCATCTGAAATGGCAAACCGTCTCGAAAATAGCTTAAATACAGATGTAAGATCAGTTGTTGTTGTTGTCTTCAGTCCTAAGACTGGTTTGATACAGTTCTCCATAGTACTCTATCCTGTGCAAGCTTCTTCATCTCCCAGTACTTACTGCAACCTCCATCCTTCTGAATCTGCTTAGTGTATTCATCTCTTGGTCTCCCTCTATGATTCTTACCCTCCACGCTGCACTTCAACGCTAAATTTGTGATCCCTTGATGCCTCAGAACATGTTCTACCAACCGGTCCCTTCTTCTTGTCAAGTTGTGCCACAAACTTATCTTCTCCCCAATTCTATTCAATACCTCCTCATTAGTTACGTGATCTACCCATCTAATCTTCAGCATTCTTCTGTAGCACCACAATTCGAAAGCTTCTATTCTCTTCTTGTCGAAACTAGTTATCGTCCATGTTTCACTTCCATACATGGCTACACTCCATACAAATACTTTCAGAAACGACTTCCTGACACTCAAATCTATACTCGATGTTAACAGATTTCTCTTCCTCAGAAACGCCTTCCTTGCCATTGCCAGTATACGTTTTATATCCTCTCTACTTCGACCATCATCAGTTATTTTGCTCCCCAAATAGCAAAACTCCTTTACTACTTTAAGTGTCTAATTCCCTCAGCATCACCCGACTTAATTCGACTACATTCCATTATCCTCGTTTTGCTTTTGTTGATGTTCATCTTATATCCTCCTTTCAAGACACTGTCCATTCCGTTCAACTGCTCTTCCAAGTCCTTTTTCGGTCTCTGACTGAATTACAATGTCATCGGCGAACCTCAACATTTTTATTTTTTCTCCATGGATTTTAATACCTACTCCGAACTTTTCTTTTGTTTCCTTTATTGCTTGCTCAATATACAGATTGAATAACATCGGGGAGAGGCTACAACCCTGTCTCACTCCCTTCCCAACCGCTGCTTCCCTTTCATGCCCCTCGACTCTTATAACTGCCATCTGGTTTCTGTACAAATTGTAAATAGCCTTTCGCTCCCTGTATTTTACCCTTTCCACCATTAGAATTTGAAAGAGATTATTCCAGTCAACATTGTCAAAAGCTTTCTCTAAGTCTGCAAATGCTAGAAATGTAGGTTTGCCTTTCCTTAATCTATTTTCTAAGATACGTCGTAGGGTCAGTATTGCCTCACGTGTTCCAACATTTCTGCATAATCCAAACTGATCTTCCCCGAGGTCGGCTTCTACCAGTTTTTCCATTCGTCTGTAAAGAATTCGCGTTAGTATTTTCAGCTGTGACTTATTAAACTGATAGTTCGGTCATTTTCACATCTGTCAACATCTGCTTTCTTTGGGATTGGAATTATTATATTCTTCTTGAAGTCTGAGGGTATTCCACTTGTCCCATACATCTTGCTCGCCAGATGGTAGAGTTTTGTGAGGACTGGCTCTCCCAAGGCTGTCAGTAGTTCCAATGGAATGTTGTCTACTTCAGAGGCCTTGTTTCGACTCAGGTCTTTCAGTGCTCTGTCAAACTCTTCACGCAATATCGTATCTCCCATTTCATCTTCATCTACATTCTCTTCCATTTCCATAACATTGTCCTCGAGTACATCGCCCTCGTATGGACCCTCTATGTACTCCTTCTACCTTTCTGCTTTCACTTCTTTGCTTAGAACTGGATTTCCATCTGAGCTCTTGATATTCATACAAGTGGCTCTCTTTTCTCCAAAGGTCTCTTTAATTTTCCTGTAGGCAGTATCTATCTTACCCCTAGTGAGATAAGCCTCTACATCCTTACATTTGTCCTCTAGCCATCCCTGCTTAGCCATTTTGCACTTCCTGTCGATCTCAATTTTGAGACGTTTGTATTCCTTTTTGCCTGCTTCATTTACTGCGTTTTTATATTTTCTCCTTTCGTCAATTAAATTCAATATTTCTTCTGTTACCCAAGGATTTCTGCTAGCCCTCTTCTTTTTACCTACTTGATCCTCTGCTGCCTTCACTACTTCATCCCTCAGAGCTACCCATTCTTCTTCTACTGTACTTCTTTCCCCCATTCCTGTCAATTGTTCCCTTATGCTCTCCCTGAAACTCTGTACAATCTCTGGTTTAGTCAGTTTATCCAGGTCCCATCTCCTTAAATTCCCACCTTTTTGCAATTTCTTCAGTTTTAATCTACAGATTGTGGTCAGAGTCCACATCTGCCCCTGGAAATGTCCTACAATTTAAAACCTGATTCCTAAATCTCTGTCTTACCATTATATAATCTATCTGATACCTTTTAGTGTCTCCAGGATTCTTCCATGTATACAACCTTCTTTTATGATTCTTGAACCAAGTGTTAGCTATGATTAAGTTATGCTCTGTGCAAAATTCTACCAGACGGCTTCCTCTTTCATTTCTCTCCCCCAATCCATATTCACCCACTATGTTTCCTTCTCTCCCTTTTCCTAGTCTCGAATTCCAGTCACCCATGACTATTAAATTTTCGTCTCGCTTCACTCCCTGAATAATTTCTTTTATCTCATCATACATTTCATCAATTTCTTCATCATCTGCAGAGCTAGTTGGCATATAAACTTGTACTATTGTAGTAGGCATGGGCTTCGTGTGTATCTTGGCCACAATAATGCGTTCACTATGCTGTTGATAGTAGCTTACCCGCACTCCTATTTTTTTATTCATTATTATACCTACTCCTGCATTACCCCTATTTGATTTTGAATTTATAACCCTGTATTCACCTGACCAAAAGTCTTGTTCCTTCTGCCACCGAACTTCACTATTTCCTACTATATCTAACTTCAATCTATCCATTTCCGTTTTTAAATTTTCTAGCCTACCTGCCCGATTAAGGGATCTGACATTCCATGCTCCGATCCGTAGAATGCCAGTTTTCTTTCTCCTGGTAACGACGTCCTCCTGAGTAGTCCCCGCCCGGAGATCCAAAGGGGGGACTATTTTACCTCCGGAATATTTTACCCAAGAGGACGCCATCATCATTTAACCACAGAGTAAAGCTGCATACCCTCGGGAAAAATTACGGCTGTAGTTTCCCCTTGCTTTCAGCCGTTCGCAGTACCAGCAAAGCAAGGCCGTTTTGGTTAGTGTTGCAAGGCCAGATCAGTCAATCGTCTAGACTGTTGCCCTGCAACTACTGAAAAGGCTGCTGCCTCTCTTCAGGAACCACACGTTTGTCTGGCCTCTCAACAGATACCGCTCCGTTGTGGTTGTACCTACGGTACGGCCATCTGTATCGCTGAGGCACGCAAGCCTCCCCACCAACGGTAGTAGCTTACCTTGGTCCATGGTTCATGGGGGGGGGGGGGGGGGGTAAGATCAGTAGTGTTTAGAAAACTGCTCCTCGCATTCTTTCAACACTGCAGTAGATAGTTCAAAATTCGTGTCTTATATAACGTCAGTGTGCTTAGGGAAATGAACGCTGTTCCTAATCGGAAGTTGTCTCTTTTTTCTTTTTGAATGCATCCTCTTTCACCACGAAATCAGAAACAAGTTGTTCCTCACCTTTCGATTTCTTACCTTTATTTAAAATTCAACGTCTGAGTCCATTCTGGATTTTCTAATTTTAGTTCTTTTTCCTTCAGAAATTTATCAGTAATGGGTCATAAACCTGATAACTCTTTGCAGGCGCGTTTTTTGGATTAAACAACGTACTTTGGAAGTAACATATAATGTCTCCATACTTTTAGGTCAGTTTCATCAAAAAATGTTGCAAGTGATCTTGTAATAATGTGTGCTATTTCAGAAAATTTACTATTTGTACTACAGATTCCATCACTTGTTCCAAGCCTGCACATTTAACGCGTCTTTTTGACATGCGAAACAAAGAATTCCACACAAATCGTCTGTCGATCGTAACAATTTTTAGTTCTTCCATCGTCAACTAAACCTTTAAATTCTGTCTGCATGGTGTTGTAATGCCATTTCGTAGCAGATTTGCGGTAGCCATTGATTATGCGACTACGTATTGTATATTGAGAGTTCTCATCCTTCACCTCTGTGATTCCCGTTCATTTATGATGGCCTGCGACGACAGATCGCTAGATCACCTCATTTCGCGCCAACAGCTACTGTATCTGTGAACTTCCTTTAAATCATGAACAAGTAGCGAAGGATAAACAGCATTTACACCACTATTCTGGTGAATTAAAGAAAGTTGTGTCGAACAAAATAAGCCACACCATATGCTGGAAGGAAGAGTCGCATCGAACTGCTCAATGGAATGTCGCACTATACCTATAAGAACCGAGCAAAGCCAAGACATAGCGAGTAGTACAAATGCAGGGCGAACTTCGGCCCACACGCGGGCAGCATTACTGTGCATGTGTCCAGTTTTACACGCTGTGGCCGACCCTGATTTAACATATCTGAGGCAGAGCGTACGACAGGCAGCGATCAACAGGAGCAAATGATGTGCACGTCACGGACGGTGTTTAGAAGACTCTGTTCTGAACAGCTTTTGACCACAGCTGCCTCTATCAGTCATACCTGTTCCGATTACTATAACCAATCCTTGTACTTCCATTTGGGATTAAATTATTTTTAACGGAAAGGAGATCTGTTCCTGAATAGAGCCCAGTAATATCGCCCTACCTAACAAGATGAAAACACTAGAATTTTTTTAAAGACATTGAGCCGTGGCGGCTCCAGTTCATTTGTCTTTCCGGCGCCTTCTTTTACTTGCGGTCCGACAGGCGGCGCGAATTTAACTTGCAGTTTTCGTGGATGATCGCTGGCTCAGAGAAATGATTCAAATGGCTCTGAGCACCATGGGACCTAACATCTGAGGACATCAGTCCCCTAGAACTTAGAACAACTTAAACCTAACTAACATAAGGACATCACACACATCCATGCCCGAGGCATGATTCGAACCTGCGATCGTAGCAGTCGCGCGGTTCCATACGGTAGCGCCTAGAACCGCTCGGTCACCCCGGCCGGCAAGGACCACTACTGGAAAGTTTTGCGGTCAGTTTGCTCGCGTTCAGATGCCTGTGCCTCTGCTGTTGGAGCCTTATGAATGACTGGAACATTATTGTGATTTAACTTGGCCATAAGCCGTGCAGTACTTTCAAATTCTGTGGTTTACTAGTGAATCTTAACTTTCGCCTCTGTGTATGGCAATTTGCAGTTTGAGCTTTAGTGTTTAATGAAGTTCGTTACTCAGATTTATTAACTTGGTCATAATTCACTGAGTTTGAGATTTTTGGGTTTTTTTAAGTTTGTAATTTCACCTTTTAATTTTTTTTTAAGGGGAATTACATGTATCAATATGTATATTTTGAAACTAGGTTCAAGATAGTTGTCATCCTGATGATTGATTCAAAGAAACACTGTTTGTAATGTCTAGTGACAAAGTATTCCCACGGAGGGGTAAGCTTAATCGTTTACTTCAAGTAGGCACTTGGCCGTGCAATAAACTGTGTGAGGAGACATTAATTATTGTACTTTTATACTCCTTTAGCAGTGATTTAAGATCTATTTCCTTTAGACAGATTTTTTTGGAGTTGTGTTTGCTACCAATGATGGTTGTTTTAGGGCTTACGGCCGTGATCTGTTAAGAAGGTGGCGATTATTGTTCATGGAATTCGTGTTTCTGTGGCCTGTATCTTACCTATGTGGTGTCTGTTAGCAGCGCCGCTTAGCCTTGTGAAGCACGAGCCCGACATTTCGGCAGCTGACGGGCCGCAAGGGCGTGTTGCTGTTGTGCCCCTGCACGTGCCTTCCGGCTGCACTTCAGGAGTTTCCGCTATTCCTATAGTGGAACTGTTCGCCTTGGCGGCTTGCCTTCTTTAAGTTGGGTTTAGCCTTTGCCTTCTTAAGGTTCTGATGTACTTGTTTTAATTTCTAAGTATTCTGCCTAAAGGGCTATATGTGAGCGATGTTGTAATTACACTACTGGCCGTTAAAATTGCTACACCAAGAATAAATGCAGATGATAAACGGGTATTCATTGGACAAATATATTATACTAGAACTTACATGTGATTACATTTTCACGCAATTTCGGTGCATAGATCCTGAGAAATCAGTACCCAGAACAACCACCTCTGACCGTAATAACTAACTGCCTTGATACGCCTGGGCATTGAGTCAAACAGAGCTTGGATGGCGTGTAAAGATACACCTGCCCATGCAGCTTCAACACGATACCACAGTCCATCAAGAGTAGTGACTGGCATATTGTGACGAGCCAGTTGCTCGGCCACCATTGACCAGACGTTTTCAATTGGTGAGAGATCTGGAGAATGTGCTGGCCAGGGCAGCAGTTGAACATTTTCTGTATCCAGAAAGGCCCGGACAGGACCCGCAACATGCTAACGTGCATTATCCTGCTGAAATGTAGGGTTTCGCAGGGATCTAATGAAGGGTAGAGCCACGGGTCGTAGCACATCTGAAATGTAACGTCCACTGTCCAACTCAGTGCCGTCAATGCGAACAAGAGGTGACCGAGACGTGTAACCAATGGCACCTCATACGCCGGGTGATACGCCAGTATGGCGATGACGAATACACGCTTCCAATGTGCGTTCACCGCGATGACACCAAACACGGATGTGACCATCATGATGCTGTAAACAGAACCTGGATTCATCCGAAAAAATGACGTTTTGCCATTCGTGCAGGCCAGGTTCGTCGTTGAGTACACCATCGCAGGCGCTCCTGTCTGTGATGCAGCGTCAAGGGTAACCGCAGCCATAGTCTCCGAGCTGATAGTCCATGCTGCTGGAAACGTCGTCGAACTGTGCGTGCAGATGGTTGTTGTCTTGCAAACGTCCACATCTGTTGACTCAGGGATCGAGACGTGGTTGCACGATCCGTTACAGCCGTGCGGAAAAGATGCCTGTCATCTCGACTGCTAGTGATACGAGGCCGTTGGGATCCAGCACGGCGTTCCGTATTACCCTCCTGAACCCACCGATTCCATATTCTGCTAACAGTCATTGGATCTCGACCAAAGCGATCAACAATGTCGCGATACGATAAACCGCAATCGTGATAGGCTACAATCCGACCTTTATCAAAGTCGCAAACGTGATGGTACGCATTTCTCCTCCGTACACGAAGCATCACAACGTTTCACCAGGCAACGCCGGTCAAGTGCTGTTTGTGTATGAGAAATCGGTTGGAAACTTTCCTCATGTCAGCACGTTGTAGGTGTCTCCACCGGCGCCAACCTTGTGTGAATGCTCTGAAAAGCTAATCATTTGCATATCACAGCATGCTCTTCCTGTCGGTTAAATTTCGCGTCTGTAGCACGTCATCTTCGTGGTGTAGCAATTTTAATGGCGAGTAGCGTATGTTTGACCTGTTCGAATATTTGCTTATATACTTGGTGCACTGAGGAAAATTTTAATGTAATTTCCGTTCTGATTGCGGTCTCATTAGATTTCCATATTTAATTACAGTTGGCTATTATTTGCTTGATCCTAATTTGTCACTGTTTCTGTACTGTGGATATAAGAAAATTTGTCAGATCAGCCATCCTTGGATATTTATTCTAAATTACCAGTTCTTAACTTAATAACTGTGATTATTTAAGAAGATTGTGGAAGAGTTATCTTTTAGTTACTTATTGTTTAAGAGAGGTTTTATTATGATTTATTTTTTATTTGTTGCTGTCACTGATTCCTTGGGGTACCAAGAATTGAAACTTTAGACATGTCAACCTGTGATTAAAGTTTAAAAATGCTTAATTTCATTTAACAACCTCTTATGTTCAGAGATATTAGATGATTATTGTATTTTATTTGGTGCTATCATGTGTGTCGTAAATAAACGTAATCATTCAAAGGACAAATGATGCAAGAACCGTGGCCCAACCTTCCATGTGATACTTTTCCTGTTCCAACCTGTATTTAAAGGTTTCACCCACGGAGTGAATGGAGTGAATGCCTGCTCTGAGAGATTACTTCAGATGTCTATTGTGATTAAAATATCTAAGACACAATCGTCAAAAGCCATATCACATGGCTAATTTCCTCACTCAGGAACATACTAAAAATTCAAAATTGTTAGTTGAAGTACGTAGTTTATCTACACAGATTTTACCATACTTTGTGTATCACTAGTTTTTACTGAATTCATAGAGTCGATTTATGATCCAATGGGAGCACAGTATTGAAGATATCTCTTAGAGAAACACTTTCAGCAGGTTTGCTCTTGTCTGTAGTTGTTAAGTATTTTCTGAAGACAGGATCACATACATTTTTTTTTTATTTTCACACAACGCGTTTCGGCAGACTTTGGTTCCGCCTTCAGGTATGTAGCGTAGTGCATATTCATGGAATGTAGCTCATGAGTTATTATGTAGTATTTAAACTGAAAGTTTTAATTAGGCATTACATAAATGGAATTGTACATTTATATACCTTGAAAATTTTGTTGTTGTCATGTAGATAAAATGTACCACATGATATAGAGATCTGTCATAAGTAAAACCTCTAGAATCCAAAAGCACCTCGAGCACATGGCCATGCCCATATACGTAGAGCTCGCAGATGATAGTTACCGCATAAAAAACACAGATAAAAATAAAATATACAATAGCCCATCTGTTAACGTACGCTGGACATGTTCTAATAATTGACGGCGTATAAGATACAGTTCCTGTTCCGTTTCTTGTAATAACTAAAATGTCTTAAATCGCGATATGAGATACATTCCATGTACGTGCATTATGTTACAGACCTGAAGATGAAAGCAAAGTCCGTCTAAACCGATACTTTGTAAATAAAGAAATGGTTGTGCGATCTTGGCTTTAGTAAGTTTTTATCAAATGAAACAGATAGATCCTTATAATTTCTCAGCAAGAGAAAATTCAATCTTCTCTGTAATATTACGTAATAAAAGTTAAATTGCTGCTGTAGAAGATGTAGAATTGTGATGGATCCATTTCAGCTAAATTGCCATCGTCGGACCGTGTCCACATATCATCAGTGGTCGCAGTCATTCTGTACTCTATTACAACATGGTGTAGATTATAGTATAAGAGTCCTAAAGGAACACGTCGTTGTATTACAGTACAAAGTGACAGCGACCACTGATGATATATGAACAGGATCTGAAGACGGAAATCCAGCCAAAATGAATCCATCACAACGAAACACTAAACCACTAAAGCAGCAATCTGGATTTTATCACATAATATTACGGAGAACAGGAAACCTGCTGGAAGTTTTTTTCACAACAAATTACACGTTTTTACTACCTTAGAATATTATACCTTAGTTTGCTACCGGCCATAGAAAACATCGAAAATATATGAAGAGAGAAGATGGAAAACGTTGTAAATGCCATTTCTTATTTCTCAAAACGCACTTTCAGTGCTTCTGTGTTCTCGGTGTTCTGCTGCATGCCCCTAGACTTGATTAAAATGTCAAATCATGCAGAAACTGTTCCAGACATTCATTACTAGAAGGTGTAGGGTTCTTGTGCAAAGCAGTGGTTCCGTCAAGAGTTCTAAATGCCAGTCCAATACAACTGACTTCTTTCATTTTAAAGGTGCTGCTGAAACATCGTTGTCAATGCAGACGTGAAAAATCTCCAAACGCGTGGTGAAAAAAGTGTTTTATACTCATACGTTTTAAATAGGTACTCAAAATTCTTACACTGGATTAGAAGAATGGAAAGAAATGTGACTGTATAGAAAAGAAGAAAGACTATGGAAGATGCTTACCATGCCGTACTTCATCTGAAAGACCAACCATGTTTATCGGTTGCAAAATAAAAAGACCCGTTCATGATGTTGCCCTTTCTTCGATTTCACTGGAAGTTTTACAGTAAACTTTGCAACATCTGAGCCAAGAATGGAGTTGTGTAAGAAACAGAAGTCATGTGCACTTGTCCGCGAAAGGCAAAGGTCCCGAGTTCGTGTCTCGGTCCAGCACAGTTTTAATCTGCCAGGAAATTTCATATTAGCGCACACTCCATTGCGGAGTGAAAATCACATTCTGGAAACATCCCCCACGCTGTGGCTAAGCCATGTCTCCGCAATATCCTTTCTTTCAGGAGTGCTAGTTCTGCAAGGTTCGCAGGAGAGCTTCTGTTAAGTTTGGAAGGTAGGAGATGAGGTACTGGCAGAAGTAAAGCTGTGAGGACGGGGCGTGAGTCGCGCTTGGGCAGCTCAGACGGTAAAGCACTTGCCCGCGAAAGGCAAAGGTCTCGAGTTCGAGTCTCGGTCTGGCACACAGTTTCAATCTGCCAGGAAGTTTCATATTAGCGCGCACTCCGCTGCAGAGTGAAAATCACATTCTAAACAGAAGTCAACACTGAGAGATTTCTCCATTAATTTAATTTTGCTATTTTTTTTTTTTTGTAGAAAGTGTGCAATAAATGAGAAATGGTTTTGTTGAATATAGTTCTACTACGTATAATATTTCTGCCCTATTTCTGTACGTCAGATATAGTGCCCCTGTATTAATTACACTTAGAACAAAAACTTCCTTATTGGCAGCAGTCAGTATTCTGCTACGGCACTTAGAACGTTTTTAATAAATTATTTATTTTCTGATTGGCCTCTTTACCTTTTACATTGATGAGGTGGGCAGCACAATGTAGTGCTATACCTTATCAGTTTTTTTAGATACGAAAATAGACACATCGTTTCTAGTGTTGCGTACTTCACTCGGTATAAACTGAACCCTTACAGGATCTCATCGTTGTCCATCCGTCCGTCCGTCCATCCGTCTGTCTGTTCAAAAGTCTTTTTCTCAGGAACAGTTAGACGTATCAGGTTTAAAATTATGTCACTTATTATGGTCTACAGTCCCTTGATGACGAAAGAAGTGAAGCTTCTAAGTTAGTGCAATTCAAAGATACGGTCATTTATGTCACAAATTTTGAGACTCGCAAACTCAGTCTTCAAAATCTACAGGGTACTTCTCCTTGACGTAGAATAATAAAATTTGGGAAGAAGAAAGGTTTCACAAAACAAGTACTGTAAAGGAAAAGAATCAGTGAATTGTTGTTAATTTGTAATTATATCATACGAAATATTTTTCTTTTGTAATTTGTCATCCGGTTTCCAACTTAAAATTAAAACATTCTTGAAAGTTTTGTAATCTCTGGAAGCGATACGTTGCCAGTATTGTTTTCGATAACAGGCAAAAATCGTCCAGATCTTCGATTACCGGAATGGAAGACCTGTCTATATACATAATTAAATCTGTGCGCCGATCCTACTTGCACCTGGTCATTTTTTTTATTCTTCTCAAAAATGTGAGATTTTGCACTTAGAATGTTTTCCACGCTTACTTTTCGTGCAACAACTTCTAAACTCCTTCCTTCAGATTCTTGAAGTTTAGTCAAATTTTATTTCTCTTCATCTACCAGTACTTACGGATAGAGAAGTGATAGCAAAAATACTTAATATTGATGTCGAATGACTGGACAAAGATCGTGACGTCGCGCGGTTGCTTGAGGCGCAGACGGCTTTAGGGAGCACTGCCCTGTTAAAACTCTTCGGCGGCGCATAGCGAAGACAGAGAGCACTATAAATATCGGAGTGTAAGGGAGGGAAGGCTATATACTAGCTTCTCCATACCACCGTGCCTAGAAAAGTACTAAGATGTTCCAACGAACCTTCGGGTTAAGGAAAAATTTGGAAATTAGTGGTAAGGTCTTATGGGATCAAACTGCTGAGGTCATCGGTCCCTAAGCTCTCGCACTACTTAATCTATCTTAAACTAACTTAAGATAAGGACAACACACACAACCAAATCCAAGGGAGGACTCGAACCTCCGATAGGGGTAGCCACCTGGACCGTGACAAGACGCCTGAGAGCGCGCGGTTACCCCGCGCGGCTCGGGTTAAGGATAGCAGCTAATAGTAATGTGCGATTTGAATTCATCCTAGGGTCGCATGAGAGTAATCACATAATAAAGCGCTAATTTGAAAGGTTGAGTAATGATACTGTACGACAAATGTGCCTATTCAGCATGGAGAGTCGACGCCTAAACAACAGTAGGAAGTAAGTGTCAGGCAGCACTGGCACACCTTCAATAGGGCCATGCCTGGTGAAACACTGTGATGTTCCAAGTAAGTCTCGAGTTGATGTTTGGCAGCAGTAATGATGAAGTTGAACGATTCGAAAGGCTTGACGATCATTTGTTTTTGTAGCTCCTGGTAGCTGCGACACCACCCTCCGGCTCTACGACACTTCGAAGTATGCGAATATGCGAAGAAAAGGCCACAGCTCAGCAGTTCATGTGGCTGTGAAGTGATTCAGTGACGTCACATTGGCCCCAAATTCCGTCCAACGCCACCGTGGAGTGTCGCCACACCCTCTCTTACTCACAGAACGAGGTGGCGCAGTGGTTACTACACTGCACTCGCATTCGGGAGACGACGGTTCAAAACCGTGTCCAGCCATCCTGATGTAGGTTTCCCGTGATTTCCCTAAATCGCTTCAGGCAAACCTGGTGGTTCCTTTGAAAGGGCATGGCCGACTTCCTTCCCCATCCATCCCTAATCCGATGGGACCGATGACCACGCTGTTTCTTCCCCTCCCCCAAATCAACCAACCAACCCCTCTTACTCAAACCTCTCCCCCCCCCCCCCTTTTGACGCCTGTGCGACAGAGGTCAAAACAGCAACTTCCAGCATTGAAATCATACGATTTTCATGTGGGTGGTCGAGGAAAAGCATTTCAGACGCACCGTCGCTCAGAAAAGACCTTAGGGAGTTGCACACAGGGCATCAACGAAATGACATCTTCCTTTTGGGCCTTGATTCCCTGATATTTCACACGATGCGATTACCAATAGTAAGACGTTCTTAGCAATCGGAGATGTAGTCTCAGGCGCTTGTAAGCAGGCAACTGGCATCGGAGGGGTGTAAAGTGGTTGCATGCCTGCAGGCGCTTAGGGCTACTTCGCAGATTTTCTTTATGAGGACAGATTTCTAAAATTCTCAATAAAGGTTGGCGGATGCCACCGAAGGTGTTGCCAAACTGGGGGGAGGGGATGGGGGTATCAAAGTGCATCCCTCCATGATCACACCACATGAGGGCGCTAAACTAGAAGACTGAGAAAGCGTGAGCACCCTTCGCTTCTTTAGATTGCCTGCACATTTCGTCGAATGATTTTGCCTATTCCCTGGTGGCTTCGCCTGCGGAAGCACTGTTCTGCAAAGGGATGCGATCACGATCAATGATGTTGCTAGCCCAAGATGTCCTAGAGAAGGGTTTATGAATCTGGGGGATGCCAGCAGTATAGAAGTGTGTCAGGAACAGCGCCCTATTGCTCACACATTGCATACGATTTCGACTGCAAAATATGTGGGAATCAACGCCCCAAGGGAAGGTGTGGTTTAAAATGACGTCCTTCGCGCCATCACCTGAAGAGTTTCATGTCGATTCTAAGCGGCGGTGCGTCTGGAATGTTTTCCTCGCCCACCCATAAGAAAACCATGAGATTTCAATGTGGGGTGTCGTCGCGGCTCGGACCTCCGTCGCAGAAGCGGCAAAAGAAGGGTAAAATGTGCGTAAGACAGGGTGTGACGACCTTTCCATCATGTGACATGGCCACTTTTTGCGTTTGGAGCAATTGGGGTGATATTTGGTGCCAGTATGACATCATTGACCCACCTTACAACTAGCATCATAGTAAATCAAATAAAACGCTCAAAAAGATTAGTCCTAAGCAGAAAACCAAGTTACAAAGTAACTCATACAAAATGGGTTACTTGGTAACTACGGTTTAACCTTTTTATTTCATCTTTTTTATCGTTAACTACTTGTGTCAAGTACATTTCACGTTTCCTGTGTGTTGGCATGAGATATACATTACTTTATTTTTTTAAAATTTGTATAAATTCCTGTTCTTATTGTAAAATACATCTTGTTAAACAGTAATGGTCCTGTATTGGTGGGCTGCGGCGCCACCACTCACAAGCCATCTAGCGTGAGGTTGCTTGTGGGGTGCCGAGGGTTGCTGTATTCATTCTTCTGCTAGCTGTCTACATGTCTTACCAACATTTCTTTCTTTATGTGAATATTGTAACTTCATGGTCTTATAGGACGAAAGACTTATTTGTCAAGTGTTGTAATAATACAGTATCGTGGTATGTCTTTCTGTAGAAGAAAATTTAGTTATCAGACCTTTGTGTCTGCATTATTACATTTCTGTACGATTTCACATTTGTAATATACAAATGTGTTGTTAATTTAGCAGGACATCTGATGATGACCAATACCTATAACAATACTTATCCATTCCTGCCTTTCAATGTGGCTCCTGTCCCAATTTTTCCTCCCGTGACCAAATCCTGTATTTGCTCATCTCCTATTCCACCAAATCAACAACTGCAAACCCGCCACTTTAGTCTCCCTAGATACTGAGGGAGCATATGACCGTGTATAGCATTCTGGATTCCTCTTTAAGCTCCTGACATATTCAAATCCCATTAATTACATCTGCCTAATCGTCCGTTTTCTCCCTAACCACTTGTCTTATGTCACCATTAACATCAACTCCCATACATTCCGTCCCATTGCAGGTGTGTCCCAAGGTTCTGTCCTCTCTCCTCTCCGGTATTTCCTCTATATTGATGATATGCGAAAACCCCCTCCCCCTGCTCATCTCCTCCAGTTGCCGATGACACCGCCTTCCGCGCCTTCCGCGCCCGCTACGGTCGCAGGTTCGAATCCTGCCTCGGGCATGGATGTGTGTGATGTCCTTAGGTTAGTTAGGTTTAAGTAGTTCTAAGTTCTAGCGGACTGACGACCTCAGCCCAGTCAGTTCATCTTTTGGTACAAACAGTAGTTCCTCAAAATCAATTCTACCAAAACGCAGGCAATAATTGTAGGCCGGATCACCTGCAGCTTCAGTCCGCGCGACCTTTAACTTACCATTTATAAACGTCCTATCAAATTAACTAACACACCAAAATATCTCGGACTAACACTTGATTACCGACTAACATGGAAGCCTCATCTGCTAACTATTCAACAGAAAGCCCACAACAGACTAAAATTACTAAAACTACTAATCGCCTGAACATGGAGATTCCACCCTTACACAGTCCTCCACACCTATAACACTCTAATCTGGCCCATCCTCTGCTATGCCAATGTGGCATGGACTTCCGCTCACGCATTAGAGATCCTCGAACGCCATGCACTCCGCCTAGTCTTTCGGTTTCCGCTTACCAGTCCCCCTCCCACCCCCACCACTTTTACAAATTCCCCAGCCTACTTTTACATCTTGACACCTCCGAATATCCTATGATACCCGTAAACCCCTGGGTTCCCCACTGCTCACTGATCCAGGTACTCTGCCACTTCTCTACCACCACATTCCCCCAACACTACACCTCTATACCTTCCATGTCCTCTACCAACCAAACTTTAATCGCCTTCCTGTATCCGTCCATGAAATCTGCCGTGATATGTACCTGTCCTACCTCTACAACGCACCCCTCGCCAGGGCTCCTTTCCTTTCCAATCCTATCCACTCATTTCCTAAGCGTTAGGTCGTAATCGCACCCTTCTCCACTATTCTCCGATCCATTCTCCAAACATCCACCTACACAAACCCCCTCCTGCACACTACCTTTAAATGCCACTTCCCCCCCGACACTCTTCTCCCTGCAGCTTACATCAATTTACTCCTTCACTCATCCGTGTGCTTCTTTTAATAAGTCACACATCGGCCTTTCCGTTTTACTTTATACACTGTATATCTGTTTTATATCTTTGTTTGTGACACTCATCTTGCATTCATCTGTCTCTATATTTTAATTAATCACCGAATCTACAGTGTACAGTGCACTGGAGACAGTGGTCATCGGTTCGTGAAAAGAGGCAGCTTTGCTGGAGGCTACTGTACAACTTTCTTTCGAGGCTGGCAAGTGAAACTTCGTTTGGCAGTAAACAGTGTTCATACTGGAATAATGAGAGTGCCCAGTGTATGGAAGGAAGAATATTTGGTCATAATACAACGTTATACACACATCAAAAAAAAATATTGCATCACCTCGGTTCCGAGAGTTCCGGAAACTGTATAGAAAATTGGAATAGAGATCAACATAAACATTATTTCCGCCCTTTTTATTGCTCATGAAAACCACACATTGCATGTTGTACCACCAAACAGCGAGACCTTCAGAGGTGGTGGTCCAGATTGCTGTACTGGTATCTCTAACACCCAATAGCAGGACTTCTTGCATTGATGCATGCCTGTGTTCGTCGTGGCATACTATCCACAAGTTCATCAAGGCACTGTTGTTCCAGATTGTCTCACTCCTCAACGGCGATTCGGCGTAGATCCCTCAGAGTGGTTATTGGGTCACGTCGTCCATGAACAGCCTTTTTCAATCTATCCCAGGCATGTTCGACAGGGTTCATGTCTGGAGAACATGCTAGCCACTCTAGTCGAGCGATGTCGTTATCCTGAAGGAAGATGTGCACGATGGGGGTGCGAATTGTCGTCCATGAAGACGAATGCCTCCTCATTATGCTGCCGATATGGTTGCAATATCGATCGGACGAAGGCATTCACGCCTCGTACAGCCGTTACAGCGCCTTCCATGACCACCAGCGGCGTACGTCAGCCCCATATAATGCCACCCCAAAACAGCAGGGAACCTCCACCTTGCTGCACTCGCTGGACAGTGTGTCTAAGGCGTTCAGCCTGACCGGGTTGCCTTCAAACACGTCTCCGACGGTTGAAGGCGTATGCGACACTCATCGGTGAAGAGAACTTGATGCCAATCCTGAGCGTTCCATTCGGCATGTTGCTGGGCCCATCTGTACCGCGCTGCATGCTGTCGTGGCGGCAAAGATGGACCTCGCCATGGACGTCGGGAGTGAAGCTGCGCATCATGCAGCCTATTGCGCACAGTTTGAGTCGTAACACGACGTCCTGTGGCTGCAGAAAAAGCTATTCAACATGGTAGTGTTGTTATCAGGGTGCCTCCGAGCAATAATCCATAGGTAGCGGTCATCCACTGCAGTAATAGCCCTTGGGCGGAATGAGCGAGGCATGTCATCGACAGTTCCTGTCTCTCTCTGCATCTCCTCCATGTCCGAACAACATCGTTTTGGTTCATTCAGAGACGCCTGGATACTTCCCTTGTTGAGAGCCCTTCCTGGCACAAACTAATAATGCGGACGTATCGGACCACAGTATTGACCGTCAAGGCATGGTTGAACTAGAGACAACACGAGCCGTGTACCTCCTTCCTGGTGGAATGACTGCAACTGATCGGCTGTCTACATCTACATCTACATCCATACTCCGCAAGCCACCTGACGGTGTGTGGCGGAGGGTACCTTCAGTACCTCTATCGGTTCTCCCTTCTATTCCAGTCTCGTATTGTTCGTGGAAAGAAGGATTGTCGGTATGCCTCTGTGTGGGCTCTAATCTCTCTAATTTTATCCTCATGGTCTCTTCGCGAGATATACGTAGGAGGGAGCAATATACTGCTTGACTCTTCGGTGAAGGTATGTTCTCGAAACTTTGACAAAAGCCCGTACCGAGCTACTGAGCGTCTCTCCTGCAGAGTCTTCCACTGGAGTTTATCTATCATCTCCGTAACGGAGCCCCTCCGTCGAATAGGCGCTGCTCATGCATGGTTGTTTACATCTTTGGGCGGGTTTAGTGACATTTCTAAAGTGTCAAAGGGACTGTGTCTGCGATACAATATCCACAGTTAACGTCTATCTTCAGAAGTTCTGGGAACCGGGGTGACGCAAAACTTTTTTGATGTGTGTAGTTTTACGTAAAGGTGCTTTGTATTGCGTAAGGGGTTATTCAAATGAAACTCAGTCCCTAGTGAGAAGTAACGGTAACGATTTTATTAACTCAAAAATGTGGCTTTACACTGTATCCATATTCAAAAAGTCGCCCAAACTGTTTGCATGCAGCCGGTCGATTCCATCCTTGAAGAAGCTAGTAGGCTACTGTCGGATCCAGGCCTGGACCCAGCCAAACACTTCGTCGTCCGTTGCGAATCGATGCCTACAGTTATTCTGCGGTTGTCCAAGACTAAAATATTCACTTCCGCAACCATTTCTGGTGTGATGACACAATGAGCCTGTCCAGTGGCTCGCGTCCCTCAAGGAATCGTTTGCGCCATTCCACAACATTTGAACGACTCAGACTGTACTCACCGTACACAGCCTTCATCCGTCGATACATTTGACGGCCTCCACCTCCCTCGGCCGCCAAACATCGCATCACTCCTCGTTGTTCCTTCTTAATCGCCTGCTTGTTCGGTAGTGGACGATAGCTTGTGTGACCACCATCTCTTCGGCGTGAAACCACACTGGCGCTATGCAACATCAAACGGTGCGCACGCGTGAGTCTCTCTACCAATAGATGGCACCGCCATACCCGCAGTTACGTGAGGCCACCTTACGTGTAAGGCAAAGGTAGACGCACTGACCAGGTTTCATTTGAATGGAACTCATAGTTTATAATCTATCATATTAAGTGAGGTGTGGCTGCTTAGTTTTCAGTGGTGTAACTATTAATGCATACACGAAACATTAGAGGTGTAGACTACATATTACATCCTGTGAGACTGAATCGAAATAAATTTGCGTTATTGCTGCGTGGTATTAATACTAGTTCATTTTCAGACTGCCATCTAAATATTAACCTGCTTTGCCTCTGTTAGAGATGAATAATGAAACTGAATGCTGCTGAAGGCCTAATCAATGTTTTTGTCACTACATCGTATATGGCCAGAATTTGTCCATTTTGTTTAGGCAGAGATTACAGTGGAGATGTCGGAGCTCGTCTGGTATTTTTGGAATTATTGGAAGACCTAAAAGAATTTGAGCTCTTGAAGATTTTAATAATAGTAATTAGATTGACATTTTTCAGAATTTTTGATTATTATTCTACATGTCCAGATTATTACATGTTAACTGACATCCTATTTAAATGTGCATGGCCGGCCGGTGTGGCCGAGCGGTTCTAGGCGCTTCAGTCTGGAACCGCGCGACCGCTATGGTCGCAGGTTCGAATCCTGCCTCGGGCATGGATGTGTGTGCTGTCCTTAGATTAGTTAGGTTTAAGTAGTTCTAAGTTCTAGGGGACTGATGACCTCAGCTGCTAAGTCCCATAGTGCTCAGAGCCATTTTTGGCGCGCAGTCCGGAACCGCGCGACTGCTACGGCCGCAGGTTCGAATCCTGCCTCGGGCATGGATGTGTGTGATGTCCTTAGGTTAGTTAGGTTTACGTAGTTCTAAGTTCTAGGGGACTGATGACCACAGCTGTTACGTCCCATAGTCATCAGAGCCATTTGAACCATTATGTATTCGAAACAAAATATGTAATGAAAAGTGTAGCCCTTATGTAAGGTAGGGGAGCCCAGCTAGCCATTTCTCCCCGGTAAGTTTCTGGTGTTTAGATCCCAGGTTTGTTGTCCACCCCAAAGGAGAGGGTATAGGTGGGGCTCACGCTAAAAAGCTGTATAGTGTGTATGTGAACTACGTATGTGAAGCATACCACTGATCACAGAACGGGTGACTACCCAGAGGTCTCAACAGAAATCTGTTCGAAGCTTCTTACAGGAACGGCCAATCTCAGGCCCAACAAGATGTACGGAAACTGGAACAGAATATTGCGAACTTAATGTATGAGGCTGTCTCATCACAGATCGCATCAGTGAACCTCCATGTTTTGTTGAATGGGTTGATATATAAGTTACGTTGACCAGCCGGAATTTTAACTAAAACCCGAGTTGGGTCATTGCAAGTACTTGGCAGAGGTTTCACAGAACGTCTTCCAGACTATTTCTCGACATTTCCACTCTGAAATAGCATCTGGGAAAAACGAACACCTAAGTCTTTTTGTGCGAGCTTTGATTTTTCGTATTTTATTACGATTTACATTTCTCCTTATGTAGCTGGCAGTAAAAGGATAGTTTCATATTCGGAGGAGAAATATAGTGATCGAAATTTGGTGAAAAAACCTCGCTGCAACGAAACCGCCTTTGTATTAATGGTCACCACCCCAGGTCGCTTATCATACCCTTGACACTCTCTCCTATGTTTCACCGTAATACAAAAAGAGCTGTCCTTACGTCCTCAGTCAATTCTATCTGGTAAGTATGCTATACCGCACAACAACTTCTCTAGCAGAGGACGAAGCGTGTTGTAGGCTGCCTCCCTATCAGATTTGTTACACCCAACTGTTGTGCTAATAGAACACACGTTTTTTGGTTCGCCTTCCCCACAACTTTTTCTCTGTGATGGCTTCAAGTTGAGTTGTCTGTAACTCTAATCCCGAGGTAGGCAATGAACTGACAAATTTTAAATTTGTGTTATTAATCGTGTAACCGAAATTTAACGGGTTCTCTTTTTGTACTCAGATGTTCAATGGTTCAGGATCAAACTGCCGCTTTTAGCACCATACAGATATCTTGTCTAAATCATTTTGTTATTCGTACCGATCTTCTGAATTTGCTAGATGGTAAACGAGAGCATTATCTGCAGAAAATCTAAGAGGGCCGTTCAAGTTGTCTCCCAAATCGTTCATACAGATTAGAGACAGCAGAGAACCTGTAACACTTCCTTGTGGAACGCCGGATGTCACTTCTGTTTGAAACAATTTCAGAACTCCGCCATCTCTCTCCCCACATCCACCACTGCTGGCGGCTCACCTCCAACTGCGCAACGCTACGCGCTGTTCACATCCAGCTGCCCAACACTACAATGGCAGACAACAATGCAAACTAGCCACAGACCGCACACAGCACAGCCAGTGATTTTCATACAGAGAGCGCTACGTAACGTTGCCAATAAGAAAATATAAACAGCCTACTTACATGTTTCACTCGATTGCTTCCATCGGGTACTGTGAATTGTGTCCCTTCTGACAGGAAATCACGAATCTGTGTCAAAGATTTCGAAAGTATGGTGACCAGAATCGACAATGACAGCACGTCTGTTGATGAACACATATGGCACCGGGTGTGGATGGAGTCAGAATAAAGAATCACCTTTCAAACTTGAGACGCGTGATATGACGGACCAACGAGAGCCAGTCCTCACTACAATGCCAGTTACGTGTCGCACCAACGGAAAGTAGACTGTCACTACGAGATGAAGCAACTATTGTCCACTATTCAGTAGTATCAATGTACAGTATTTCTTCCTTCTTTTATTTCTTCATTTTCTGACGATGTGTTTGGACTGAAGTAATAAACAAAGGCAACCGTATTGGAATTATCAGTTCTAGGAGTATTTCTGTTAATTTTTCTGTTTCTATACTGTCGATGGACAATGGAATGAAATAATAAAGTTACAGCAACAACAGATTCTACGACAGTGTAGTGATACGCATAAAATGAAAAAAATAACAAAGAAAAGCCGAATGCCAAAACTTTCTTGTCGTCTGGGCCCCGCAGCCTAGAATATATTTTATATATATTTTTGTATATATTTTATATATATTTATATTATTATATATTATTATATTATATATTATTATATATATTTATATTATATATATATTATATTATATATTTTATATATTAATATATTTTATAATCAATTAATCCAGGAAAGCTGCAAATAGCTTGATTAGTACCGCTTCTTCTTCACTACAAGCTTGTTTCGGCTACAGCACCATTCTCAAGTAAAGCTCTAGACGTCACATTTGGTGAATCTACTTACGTATATGAAAGTTATGCATGAAGGTCCGTTTTCGTATGAAGGGCTTATTTCAATAGTGGTACAAGTCCATTACCTCCACTTTTCTATCTATAATGCTTCTGAAATTAAACAACAGAAAGAAAGGTTCATCTCTAGCAAGAAGCCATATGCTTGAATAGTTCTGGTATCTCAAATGCAGATTTTTCAGCGCTCATTTAACTTTATGACTCTGCATCTCAATATGAACAAAAATGGACTTGTACCACTATTGAAATAAGCCCTTCATATGTACTTTCCTCAAGTAGGAGTAGATGCCCCTATTACATCAGTGAGTAAACTGTTTACGGTCTGTTTGCTAGACTGTGTAAGTCAAGTAATTTTTGCGTGCGAAAATTTTTTTCGGTGAAATGCTTCTGACCGCTAGGCTGACGGTTTATTTTCGTTGATGCTTTATGTTTACAGTGCACTGACGCTTTGGAAAACGAGAGCGAATAAAAACACACAGTAAACGAAAACAAAAGATAACCATAGACCCAAGTCATTGCAAAATTATATCATCAATGAAACACAATTAAAATCGTTGACTAGAGAAAATTACACTGGAGATAGAATAAATGTAACGAGAACAGACTGTCAATCTGTCGAAAGCATTTCACGGAAAAAAGACTACACAAATAGAAGTTACGTGACAGACAATCGACAGTTTACTCACTGGTGCAATATGGACTTCTATTCCAACTAGACGCAAGAATATATGTAAACTGACCTTGATGTACAATTTTTCTAAGTGTAAGTAGACTCATCAATGGTAATATCTACAGGTTTACTTGAGAAACGGAGCTAGAGCCGAAACAAGCTTGTAGGAAAGAAGAAGCACTACTAACTAAACTATTTGCAGCTCCTCTGGAATAATTCATTATAAAATGAATACCAATAATAAAGAGGAAAAATAGTAAGAAAAGCATCTATGACATAGTATGGAAAAGCGTTTTTTTATTGTTGAAATTCTTGGCTAGATGTTCCTTTTTAGGACGATGTTGTAGTAACTTGTATTCGCTGTTTTTACGTAAAATGAAATCTGTATATCGTATGAAAAGTAATAAAAGAAATAATTTATAATTTACAACATAACAGTTAACAGAAACACGTAGGTTACTTGTAACTTAGCCAGCGCCGTTCCAAAGTCCCAATCACAATGAAGGGTAGGAAATAATGTTTCGATCCTGTCTAGTCTGGTGACGGGCGCCCTCTCACTGGCACATTATCCCCGTGCTCAGCGGGGCTAACTAGCAGCTGGCGGTATGGTCAGGCTATCGCTGGCTTTAAGTGGTTAACTCTGGCACAAGTAATGGTTCAAATGGTTCTGAGCACTATAGTTCTTAACATCTGAGGTCATCAGTTCCCTAAAACTTAGAACTACTTAAACCTAACTAACCCAAGGACATCACACACATCCATGCCCGAGGCAGGATTCGAACCTGCGACCGTAGCGGTCGCGCGGTTCCAGACTGAAGCGCCTAGAACCACTCGGCCACAACAGCCGGCCTGGCACAAGACTTAGGAGATGCCCTTACGGAATGAGACCTGAAGCTTTGGAGCCCATGCCTCAGAAAAATCACAATTAATACCTTGAGACCAATTACAATTGCTTTATGGGTAAATGTCACGAAAATATTGTCATACGGAATTTAATTTATCATTTCATCTGGAGGCTCCTTTTTGGTGCTGTTCCTAAGAAGAAAGATTTGAAGCTGTATTTCGTCATAGATTTCATGATAGTATAAACTGTTGTGTAAATACTTGGCACAAAAATTATTGTTGTTGTAATTACGAGGTATCCCCATACTGAATTTAATCTACATAGAGCCTCCTCATATAACCTGCCTCGCACATGCAATAAAGAAACAATATTCCTTCTTGTCCTTCCTGCCACTCCAATTGTACTAAGTCACTTTCATGGTTAACAAAGAGTATACAAAGGCATATCGTTCCGCTCAGGTTTGACTAATCAGCCACTAAGTGTCGCTGTCACGGATCAGCATTCCCTTTTCTTAAGACGTGTTGTCATGTACATGGTTCTGAAGTCGGTAACGTGGTTAATTAATTTATAGTATGATATCTTCCCTTTGTATACGTATAATTGTCATTTTTCACTTTTTAAATTCTTGTTTGTTGTATGTCAGTACTGTGCAGTAGACAAGTACTCTGACTGTAACCCTAGTACGTGTGTTTAGAGGGTTGAACTCTGTAAGTTCTTTCTTTGTTCTGTCAGTTAAACGACCAATTGAGCCGTGCTGACCCCGGCTTATGTGTTGCTTTAAAACTTGGCTGTTACTCTGCGTTTGGTTTCCCACGGTTATTGTGGTTATGCTGTGGTTCCTCCTCTTTCTATGTGTGGCAGCAGCGGTGTGTATCGATATTTGCATTGTATACCATCTTTGGTCTGGTGCTTACAGTACCGGCTTGGCGGTGTGCAGCCAGTCAGTCGGATGGAGCAGATCAGCAAAGTCTCTACGCAGTGACGGAGCATCTGGGGGCTGTTCCGAGTGCTGAAGGGTTCGTGGCTCACCGACCCAGAACACGAAAGTTGAGTGGCGATTTAATTACCGAAGCCACGTCTGTTCACGTTGTCGTGTTGGTTAGTGGTTTGCTGTTGATGGTATTCCTGGGAGCAACAGCGAGTGTTCGAGTTGGTGAAGATTTAGCCTCCGTGTGGTGGAATTAACTGTATTTGTCGATATGAAATTCAAGTGCACCAGCGGAATTTTCTGCCTTACAGCCGTTAGTGTTCCAGTTACCTGCCCTGGTCGCTGATGTAAATTCAGGGAGTGTCCTTTCCTCACCTGTTGTAGCTGTCCAACATCGTGTGTAGTTTTTGACAGCTTAATGTATATTTGGTTGTAGGTGGCTGTGTCTGTAACTTTTCGGCTTTGGAATCCTCGTATACTGGTCGGTGGTTAGCAAGTCGTCTTGTCAGGAGGTCCCTGACTGTCTCTTGGTTGTGTTGCCGGCATATCGAGTATAGTTGGGCTGACTTCTTGTCTCACCTAAGCGAACGTTAAGATTTCAAGGGCAGACCGAGCCCCCTGGAAGCTTCTGAGTGCCGTTGCCTATACTGACTTTCGTGTTGGAGTTTAATTGGGTATTTTTAATGGCTCATAGCCGATGGTTGGAATTTGTATGCTTGTAATTGTGTTTTTAAAATCAAAGACCTTCAGCCGTTTTAAAAGTAAGTTTTTCTAAATTGGGCAAGTCTTACATTGTCTGAAGATAAAGCTTGGGCCTTCTGCTTGTTGAAAATTTATTGTATTGTTTTAAAGCATCGGCCTTCAACCGCTTTAAGTTTTAAGGTTCTTACTTATCAAGTATTCCATTCTTTCAAGATAAATCTGTGGGCCTTTTGCCTGTTGAAAATTTATCGTAGTTGTATTGATCTTAAAATAATGGGCCTTCAGTCGCTTTAAAATTTTGGATTCCTACTTATCAAGTCTTATATTACTTGGGCTTAAATACTATTTAAGGTTAAAAGCTTTGGGCCTTCTGCCTTGGAAAACTGGTTGCAGTTTTCTTTTTATACAAAGGCCTTCAGCCGTTTTGGAGTAAGGTTTCTTATTGGTCATAAAGCTTGGGCCTTCTGCGTATTGAAAGGTTATTGTGGTTATGTTGTTTTAAATTTATCGGCCTTCAGCTGCTTTTAAAAAACATAATATGTCTGACTAGTCAAGTCTTATATCGCTTGGCCTTAAATACTATGTAAGCCTAGAGCTCATTCTGGCCCCCTTCCACAATTCCTATTACTTGTCCTGTCCTGCGAGTTTAGCAGGGCGTTTCAGCAATGGTTGCTCCATGTTATGTAGGTTAGTTATTTTATATCTGATATTTTGATATACAGGGCGATCAAAAAGTCAGTATAAATTTGAAAACTTAATAAACCACGGAATAATGTAGATAGAGAGATAAAAATTGACACACATGCTTGGAATGACATGGAGTTTTACTAGAACGAAGAAAAAGAAAAAAAATTCACAAAATGTCCGACAGATGGCGCTGGACGGCAAAATTAATACCGTGACGGGTGAGAGGTACGCCGATATGTTACAGAATCGCATCATCCCAAGCCTGGCTGATAAACACCTGCTGGAACGTACAATGGTTATGCAGGATAGCGCTCCACCCCATATTGCTAGACGCGTGAAAGATCTCTTGCGCGTGTCGTTTGGTGATGATTGTGTGCTCAGCCGCCACTTTCGTCATGCTTGGCCTCCCAGGTCCCCAGACCTCAGTCCGTGCGATTATTGGCTTTGGGGTTACCTAAAGTCGCAAGTGTATCGTGATCGCCCGACATCTCTAGGGATGCTGAAACACAACATCCAACGCCAATGCCTCACCGTAACTCCGGACATGCTTTACAGTGCTGTTCGCAACATTATTCCTCGACTACAGCTATTTTTGAGGAATGATGGTGGACATATTGAGCATTTCCTGTAAAGAACATCATCTTTGCTTTGTCTTACTTTGTTATGCTAATTATTGCTATTCTGATCAGATGAAGCGCCATCTGTCAGACATTTTTTGAACGTTTGTATTTTTTTGGGTCTAATAAAACACCATGTCATTCCAAGCATGTGTGTGAATTTGTACCTCTCTATCTACATTATTCCGTGATTTATTCAGTTTTCAAATTTATACTGACTTTTTGATCACCCGCTATGTTGCAGACACTGGAGAATGGCTATAAGCCAAAACTAAGTGATGGTTTAATCCTTATCTGATGAAGTTATAAAGCCTGTATTTCTTTTAATAAGAGGGATTGTTTAAGGAGGCGCGGTTAAGTGTGCTTCGTAACTGTAATGGCTGCAGTGGTAGAGTGACAACGCTCTGGTGAATGTCGCTAGACGGCACTTGCACTTCATCCCCAAGGTTACTGTGGGAACAGACCGTGAAACAGCTGTAATTGCCGCCCTGTCCTTGGGACATTTAAGCGTCTCGCGATGCAGAGCAAAAGAGAGCGGAAATCCCCCCGGAGCCAAGAAAACGGCACACACGTCGAGTTACACTGCCGTGTCATTATCGAAATGACTCCGCTATTACGCGCCACCTTCCCCGCCATTGTAAGAGTCACTTTGTACCATTACACGAGTCTCAGTGCCCAGGGGCTCTCCCACTAATGAATATGGCAGCGGTGAATGCTCTCAACGCGCATGAGCAATTGAATTAGACAGCCGCTGTGGTAGAGAGCAATTAAAGTGCCACAGCGAATGTAACAGTTCGGTGCACCACGTACCTGGGATGTCTTCATAGCTTGCACTGTCTCTCGGGGTGAGAGGCGAGGGCTGTGTGGGCCAGACGAGTGGTGCCAGGAGCGTGTTTGATCGCGGGAGTGACGCAGGAACCGCAGAGTGGGAAACATCTCGGAGGTCGTGCGGGCGCTGGGCTTTCCACGTGCCACCACGTTGTAAGGTGTGAACAAGGAGGACGCTTGTAGCAGAGGTGTATGCATGTATTTAGATTCTTTACGAACTTGCAGCAAGCTGAAGGTGAAAAATAAGTTCACAACTTGCTTATAAGTGAAATAAATTATTGTAGCTTCGTCATAAGTTGCATCAAGAAGTATCTCTTACCGTTGTTAACTCGGCCAAATACCGCTTTGATTACTGCAGGGGCAGTTTCTGTATTTGTAACACTTGCACAGGTGGTCTGAAAATGGACACAGGTATTCGAAACTAGCAACTATCAAGAAACAAAAAATAGACATTTCTCAATACAACTTATGACGAAGCTACAACCATTTATTTCAATTATTTAGATTCTGACTTGCACAGGGAAGCGACTCGACATTCAAATATCACTAAAATTACATATATTAGCACCCTAATTGGTTACGGAAAAAAATGTAACAAGTATAGAAAGGATACGTTTAAGTCACATGACTGATACCATTTACTGTTCTTTTCAGGATGTTCGATATCAAAACAGTTTAATTAGCACTGACATACGCACAACATAGTATCTATTGGTGGATCATTGCAGGATCGCCAGTACTACTTGCATAGTTCTCGCGTGTCCGAACCGTAGGAATGGCGTGCGAGGCAGAGGAAACGTAAATGCATTCCCCTCCAATAGATGCCGCTTTAAGTGCGTATAAGCAGACAATACCAGGAACAAATGCAGAGATCGTATTATGACTACCAGATGGTTAATCGTGTATTAAAAGGAAGACAAAACCACGCATTAGACGTTTAGTACGCGCAGTACGTGCGGGAAAAGCACCGAGGTTCGTGAAACTAATCTGCAGTCCATTTATGAACTGAGAATCAGAAATTTATTGGGATTACGGATATTGATCTAATGAAACGTTCACGTATTAGAGCGAGGAAACCCTAATGAAACGAGGCCCACTAGGAAGACAGGCCGCGGTGCGTAAGTCACCAAGGTAGGTCTCAACTCGCTCGCTCGCTCAGCTCAGCAGACGAAATGCGTTTCTAAACCTGTTAACTCGCAGCTGGGTGTGTACGCACTAACAAGAATTGCATCTTGTACCGGAATATGCTATTATATAGTCTTAATGATTAACAATACTACAACAAAATTCAATTTAAGATCAATACTCGATATAAATGTTATAACGGCTTGTTTATAGCATTTAGTCTCTTCTCGTTAACAGTCCTCATTTCGTACAAGAAGTGCTTCCTTATGCAACTGATAATCATTATGGATTGGTTTTAATTTTATTGTATCCCAGTACAGCTGTAACAAATTATTAGCAAGCCTATGAACTTCCGATCATCGTAAGAATAATAATAGTAATACTCCATAACAGCGGATTCCAGTAGAACATGAAATTCTCGTTTGTACGTACGCAACTAGTTACGATTTAATAGGTGTAGAAACGCTGTTTGTCTGTCGCGTTAAGCGAGCGAGCTCAGGCCTACCTTCGTGACGTACGCGCCGCGGCCTGTATTTCTAGTAGGCCTCGAATGAAACCTATGACGTAACTGGCAGAGCAAAGCTTACCACCAGTAGCCAGGGTCGCCTCTAAAATCAGCCTTGCCGCCCATTTGGGCACGAGATACTGTAAATCCAGCTGTGGTCATCAGAGAGGTCCTCATGCCAAAGTCTCAAGCCTGTTGCCTTCGCGGCCTATGTTAGAGCCTTTCATCTTCCGAAACTAAAAATCGAATGCCTTTCCACTTACTGAGTTCCGCTTCGACTCAGCCTAAGAAAGGTGTGTTTTCGTTCGCTAGCCAGTGGCGTAGCAAGAACAATTGCAGCGCCAACTGAATGAGTGTAAGTATGTAGTTTGTCTCCCCTTCACGTAAATTTGTTTGTGTCTGTCCAACAGGATGGAGAGAAGCAGAAATCCTAATCTTCCCTCCCCGAAAATTTGAGTGGAAAATTAACAGGTAAGACCAAAGAGAGAAAGACAGCAACGAATGAGAGAGACAGCACTTTTTTGTGTCACCCAAATCTCTGGCACCAACTTGACGAAGGAATTCGTCTTCTCTTAGAAAATATCTTGCGTCGGAAGTAGAAAGAGAGTCTCTCCTTCCATTACATGAGTCGAGACGTGTCCGAATACCCGTTTGGAGAAAAATTATTTGTTTTGCTACGTCGCTTGCTGGCGCCAATTGATGGTGCCGTATGGAATGTTCCCATTGTTAGAGCCAAAGGGCTTCTATTTCGTCCTCGGCTAGGACCACCTAGATAGTACACCTAACTCGCCGCTATCATCACGGAGGGCGTCCCACGGAGTGCCATAGCCAGCATTCTGCGGGGTGGGCACGTGTCTCCCAGGACTGATGCGACCCTCCTTCACAACAAACTCGTCCCATCCTCAGCCTGTCTCAGGGCTGAGTCTGTGGGCCAACATTTACTGAATTTATACACTTCGAATCTAATAATAAAACTAACAAGAGCTGTTCATACTCTGTCTAGGCAAGGTACTCAATCTATATTTAAAATCAGAAGGTATAAAAAGGAAAATTTCTTGCACTAATTTTCCGCAACCACTTCTGATTATAATCTTCTCGCCCAGTTGTAGGGGATGCTAACTAAACAAATGGTATAAATAGAGATTGCTCTCAATGCCACGACTCAACTGGCAATTTAGTATGACCCTTATACACTCCTGGAAATTGAAATAAGAACACCGTGAATTCATTGTCCCAGGAAGGCGAAACTTTATTGACACATTCCTGGGGTCAGATACATCACATGATCACACTGACAGAACCACAGGCACATAGACACAGGCAACAGAGCATGCACAATGTCGGCACTAGTACAGTGTATATCCACCTTTCGCAGCAATGCAGGCTGCTATTCTCCCATGGAGACGATCGTAGAGATGCTGGATGTAGTCCTGTGGAACGGCTTGCCATGCCATTTCCACCTGGCGCCTCAGTTGGACCAGCGTTCGTGCTGGACGTGCAGACCGCGTAAGACGACGCTTCATCCAGTCCCAAACATGCTCAATGGGGGACAGATCCGGAGATCTTGCTGGCCAGGGTAGTTGACTTACACCTTCTAGAGCACGTTGGGTAGCACGGGATACATGCGGACGTGCATTGTCCTGTTGGAACAGCAAGTTCCCTTGCCGGTCTAGGAATGGTAGAACGATGGGTTCGATGACGGTTTGGATGTACCGTGCACTATTCAGTGTCCCCTCGACGATCACCAGTGGTGTACGGCCAGTGTAGGAGATCGCTCCCCACACCATGATGCCGGGTGTTGGCCCTGTGTGCCTCGGTCGTATGCAGTCCTGATTGTGGCGCTCACCTGCACGGTGCCAAACACGCATACGACCATCATTGGCACCAAGGCAGAAGCGACTCTCATCGCTGAAGACGACACGTCTCCATTCGTCCCTCCATTCACGCCTGTCGCGACACCACTGGAGGCGGGCTGCACGATGTTGGGGCGTGAGCGGAAGACGGCCTAACGGTGTGCGGGACCGTAGCCCAGCTTCATGGAGACGGTTGCGAATGGTCCTCGCCGATACCCCAGGAGCAACAGTGTCCCTAATTTGCTGGGAAGTGGCGGTGCGGTCCCCTACGGCACTGCGTAGGATCCTACGGTCTTGGCGTGCATCCGTGCGTCGCTGCGGTCCGGTCCCAGGACGACGGGCACGTGCACCTTCCGCCGACCACTGGCGACAACATCGATGTACTGTGGAGACCTCACGCCCCACGTGTTGAGCAATTCGGCGGTACGTCCACCCGGCCTCCCGCATGCTCACTATACGCCCTCGCTCAAAGTCCGTCAACTGCACATACGGTTCACGTCCACGCTGTCGCGGCATGCTACCAGTGTTAAAGACTGCGATGGAGCTCCGTATGCCACGGCAAACTGGCTGACACTGACGGCGGCGGTGCACAAATGCTGCGCAGCTAGCGCCATTCGACGGCCAACACCGCGGTTCCTGGTGTGTCCGCTGTGCCGTGCGTGTGATCATTGCTTGTACAGCCCTCTCGCAGTGTCCGGAGCAAGTATGGTGGGTCTGACACACCGGTGTCAATGTGTTCTTTTTTCCATTTCCAGGAGTGTAATATCCTTGCATTGAGCAACAGTTAGATGACGTCAAAGGTCTCCATCAGCAATCAAGAAATATAACAGAAGACAGACAGGCCACAGAACAACAGGTAACTTGCCCATTCAGTACCACACAGAAAAACTGATTATGCCATCTACGTTCACATCCTCGCTACCGGATTCAGAGGCCACCTGCCTTCACATGTAACTCAGCTCATTGCGGATAACAGAGCACAAAGATTGACATGAGCAACCCAAGACACCTGTGGGCCCGAAGTATGAGTAAAGGCCACGTGAACTGTCGAGTGCCGACAAAACAGCACGGGCATGTTAAAATCCACTTGAGATGACGTATTCCTCTTACCAATGGGACACGGTTAAGGTATTCAGGAGTTCTCATGAGGATAATACTCTCATGGTACGAAAAAGGTCCCCTGATACTTCTGCCATCGCCCCTTACCATTAAGTGGTAGAGGGCCTTACTGTTGTCCAACGGTTCACCTGTAACATTCTTAAGGCGAATTGTACCTCCAACAGGACAATATTTCACTCCATCGCGGCCAAACTGTGTCAGAACGGTTTGAGGAAGACCCCCACGGACTTCAGGGTCCTAGTAAGACTTCAGAATTATTGACCACGTCTGGGATGCCATCGAGGAATATATAAATATTGAGGATCCATCTCTGCAAAAATTCGGTGAGTTGTCAGGTTGAATGATCATGGATCGGGACGGTTATCCAAACATTCGATATCTTGGGGCACCGCAGTCACAGCACGTCGATGCCATTACCAGGTCAAAAAGGAACATGTTACTAAGTAGATATGTCCGATTAATTTGGTAAAGGTTAAGTTATTGTGAAACAGGAAGGTTCTCCAACACTTTCGGCATCTCTTGGCGTCCGCGATGCACCTCACCACAATTGTTGTTGTGGTCTTCAGTCCTGAGACTGGTTTTATGCAGCTCTCCATGCTACCCTATCCTGTGCAAGCTTTTTCATCTCCCAGTACTTAATGCAACCCACATCCTTCTGAATCTGCTTAGTGTATTCATCTATTGGTCTCCCTCTACGATTTTTACCCTCCACGCTGCCCTCCAATGCTAAATTTGTGATCCCTTGATGCCTCAGAACATCTCCTACCAACCGGTCATTTCTTCTAGTCAAGTTGTGCCACATACTCCTCCCCAATTCTATTCAATACTTCATCATTAGTTATGTGATCTACCCATCTAATCTTCAGCATTCTTCTGTAGCACCACATTTCGAAAGCTTCTATTCTCTTCTTGTCCAAATTAGTTATCGTCCATGTTTCACTTCCATACATGGCTACACTCCATACAAATACTTTCAGAAACGACTTCCTGACACTTAAATCTATACTCGATGTTAACAAATTTCTCTTCTCTTCTATTACCAAGTTGAAATGTGAAGGTGTCTCCAAACTATTTGGTGAACGTTGGGTGATCATGGATCAGAATTAGTCCCAACACTTTCGGTGTCTCATAGAGTCCGCCACGCAGCTCGCCACTGTTACCAAGACGACTAGGCAGGTTTATCAACTCAGTTAATGTAGGTTGACCGATTGTGGAGCAGGAAAGGTCCCCAACACTTTCGGCGTCTCGTCGTCTGTCACGAACATCGCCATCATTACCAAGGCGAAAGGGGATGTTACATGCTACTACACGCTACTAGGCAGCTGTGCCCCATTAAAGAGGAGGAGGAGGATTAGTGTTAAATGTCCTGTCGACAACGAGGTCGTCATAGACGGAGCCTGATTCAAATGATGAAGGTTGAGGTATCACCGATCTTGCTGGTTCCCCAGCACTTACAGTGTCATGCCACCTTGTCACCATTATCGGGGCGAAATGGGATGGTACATGCTGCTAAGCAGGTGTGTCCAATTTTTCGTGACTACACTCGGTGTCCGCTGAGAACTGAAACAAGCTGATTATAGATTTGATCATGAGAGGTTTCAGTATCATCACAACGAGCGTTACACATGGCGGGAGGATGATAAATATGCAATAATATATGCCCACCCTCAACCTGAAAGGAAACAAAGTCTCGTGTGCCATGTACCCGCTTGTGAGCAAAACTCGACGTCATCAGCAATCTCTGTTGTGTACTAGTGACCACAGGAACCATGTTGTCTGCAGTGCTTCCCACAGTTGTTTAGCGGTGCCGCGGATTTTCACATTTAACTAGCGAAGAATACTTTGAAGTCTTGATTCACGAATTCTTCTAGCAGTTTACCGTGGTGTATTACGCTAAGGACCCAATCGTCGGGTGCTGCGGATATGTTCTCCGAGGACTGATAAGTAATCAAATCCATCAAGAACGCCTGCTACAAAAAGGAGAAGAATGAAAACTATGAAGCTATCGGCTCCCTCCTCATTGTACTCTTTCAACAACGGTTTCAGAGCTGTCGCAAAGCACGGCGACGTTAATCCGTCATACGAAAATGCAGAACACGAGATCTGTTGAAGAGAATTAGCAGCAGCCAACAAGTAGCGGCTCAGATGCGATACTGTGAAGCAGCAATATAGAGCCATATCCAGCACCGCACAGTGGCCGCATGGAGACAGAGATCACCCCCACGTGTAGCAGGAGTTCCTGTTGGAAGGATTACAACAAAACTTTATGGGTTTACCTCTATAATACGATTTCTTCAGTCGTTTATTGAAGAAGAAAATGGAATTGCTAGGCTGGTTTAGGCAGATAAATCAACCAATCAAATATTGCAATGTTGCAAAATTTTGGAATGTTGGGATATTGGCAGTATCCACAGGCCAAGCTTATAATCATCTTGAGGAAAAGTGGGATACAGAGGAAGTAAGTGGAGGTGATGAGAATACATACAAGAGCGATTAGAGCAGAGGTGAAATAGCAGCATAGGTTTGCGATGAAGTGTTACTTCGCTCACAGTTTTCAGCACAGAGCAAGACAGTCATTCGAGAAGTACACATATCAAAAAAAGTTTTGCATCACCCCGGTTTCCAGAGCTCATGAAGATAGACGTTGAATGTAGCTACTGTATCACAGACACAGTCCCTTTGACTGTTCAGAGATGTCACTAAACCCGCCCAAAGATGTAAACAACCATGCATGAGCAGCGCCTATTAGAAGGAGGGGTCCGACAGCCGATCAGTTCCAGTCATTCCACCAGGAAGGAGGTACACGGCTCGTGTTGTCTGTAGTTCAACCACGTCTAGACGGTCGATACAGCGGCTCGATCGCGTCCGCTTGTTACTTTGTACCAGGAAGGGCTCTCAACAAGGGAAGTGTCCGGGCGTCTCGGAATGAACCAAAACGACGTTGTTCGGACATGGAGGAGATACAGAGAGACAGGAAATTTCGATGACATGCCTCGCTCAGGCTGCCCAAGGGCTACTACTGCAGAGGATGACCGTTACCTACGGATTATCACTCGGAGGAAACCTGACAGCAACGCCACCATGTTGAACAATGCTTGTCATACAGCCACAGGACGTCGTGTTACGACTCAAACTGTGCGCAATAGGCTACATGACTAGGTCCATCTTTGCAACCACGACACCATGAAGCGCGGTACAGATGGGTCCAACAACATGCCGAATTGACCGCTCAGGATTGGCATCACGTTTTCTTCACCGATGAGTGTCGCACATGCCTTCAACCAGACAGTAGTCGGAGACGTGTTTGGAGACAACCCGGTCAGGCTGAACGCCTTAGACACACTGTCCAGGGTGTGCAGAAAAGTGGAGTTTCCCTAGTGCTTTGGGGTGGCATTATGTGGGGCCGACGTACGCCGCTGGTGGTCGTGGAAGGCGCTGTAACGGCTGTACGAGACGTGAATGCCGTTCTCCGAACGATAGTGCAACCATATCGGCAGCATATTGGCGAGGCATTCGTCTTCATGGACGACAATTCGTACCCCCATCGTGTACATCTTGTGAATGACTTCCTTCAGGATAACGACATCGCTCGACGAAAGTGGCCAGCATGTTCCCCAGACATGAACCCTGTCGAACATGCCTGGGATAGATCCCAAAGGGCTGTTTATGGATGAAGTGACCCACCAACCACTCTGAGGGATCTACGCCGAATCGCCGTTGAGGAGTGGGGCAATCTGGACCAACAGTGCCTTGATGAACTTGTGGATAGTATGCAAGAGGATCTATTACTCCGTATTAGAGGTACTAGTGTGCATAGCAATCTGGACTACCATCTCTGAAAGTCTCGCTGTATGGTGGTACAACATGCAATGTGTGCTTTTCATGAGCAATAAAAAGGGCGGAAATGATATTTATGTTGATCTCTATTCCAGTTTTCTGTACTGGCTCCGGAAGTCTCGGAACCGAGGTGATGCAAAACTTTTTTGATGTGTGTAGATGAAAAAGTGAATCTGCCAAATGGAGTAGAAGGAACCATGTATTAGCATGTGCAGATGACCTCACAGTCCTGCCGTATTCTGGAGAAAAGTGATAGCGTTTTACAGAGAATAGCTGCACAAAACTAGGATTTGATATTTCATGGTTAAGAACTTTAGACAGCTGCATATGTACTACAATGACAACAGCTTAAAGCAGGAAACAAGGAAGTGAATTTTTAATGCATCCAGAGCTTAATTTAGTACGGAACAGAATATGGTTCACATACTACTGCCATCATAACTAAACTCAAGACACAAAAAAAATTTTGCAGTAGTCTCCATTTACAAAATTCTCTTGGTAGAAGCTACGTTAATGTGTGCGAAAAAACTAGAACTTCCGAGGATTAGCACCACCTTCAAATCTGCTAAGACACCAGTTTCTACTCAAGTGTGAGGTGGTTTGAACACAGACAGAATTTTATGCATAAAGAGAAGGCATGTAATACAATAAATTTTGGTAATCTGATTAGATTAGACATGTTTTTTTTGTTCCAGAGATCCAAATGGAGCAGTTGTCAAGTGTATTGACCATGTCATAAAACAAAGACATATTACACATTTTCAAAAAAAGAGATGCTAATGTTCCTTTAGTAGACGCTAACTGAAATGGTATTCATGCAAACGGAATAAATAAAAAAATCTTAACATCTTTTCAGTTAAGAGGTAATAAGAAATTTATCACAAATATTTACATCAGTACACAGTGAGGTACACGAGGTAATTCTTACGCTATTGTGGTCACGCATCATCGAGCAGAAAACAGTTTACAACAGTTATTTACAGTGATCACGTTACTGTACTGAAGCTGTAACGAAGTCATCTTTTACTTAACATGTCATAAGTTACTTTTTTTGACAATATGTACATCAACCAGTTTTATTAAGAAATTCGGCAATGGAGTCGGCCACTAATAAATCCTTATACTGCTATCAAACTGAACTTTGTCAGCACCTAAATTTTATATGGCTGCTGGCAACTTTCTGAAAATATGTGTTCCTGAACAACTGACTCCCTTCTGGACCAAAGTAAATGACAGACTTCATGTAGATTTTTTTTTTCTAGGATTGATTCCATGAACAAAGTTGTTTGAAGAACAGATTTAATGCTTCATGAGCGCCCTGATGACCTCTGTGAGGGGGAAGATCAGTCTGAAGTAGGAGTCTACAGGGAAGAGACAAGAGATCCAGTAATATAGTCAGAATTTAAAAGAGCTTTGGACGACTTCAGATCAAATAAGACATAAGAGATACTTAACATTCCATCAGAATTCCTGAAATATCTGGGAGAAGTTGCAACAAAACGACTATTCAGGTTGATGTGTAGAATCTATGAGAAGGCCTATATACCACGAGATTTTTCATCCACCCAGTTCCGAAGATAGCAAGAGCCGACAACTGCGAGAATTATCGCACAATCAGTTTTAACAATTCATGCATCCAAGCTGACCGAGCAAGGTGACACAGTGGTTAGCAAATGGTTCAAATGGCTCTGAGCACTATGGGACTTAACTACTGAGGTCATCAGTCCCCTAGAACTTAGAACTACTTAAACCTAACTAACCCAAGGACATCACACACATCCATGCCCGAGGCAGGATTCGAACCTGCGACCGTAGCGGCCGCGCGGTTCCAGACTGTAGCGCCTAGAAACGCTCGGCCACAGTGGTTAGCACACAGGCCTCGCATTCTCGAGGATGACGGTTCAAACCCCTGTCTGGCCACCGTGATTTGTTTTCTGTGATTTCCCTAAATTGCATTTGCTAAGATGGATCCTTTGGAAGGGCACGAACGACTTCCTTCCGCATCCTTCCCCAATCCGATGGGACCGATGACCTCGCTGTTTGGTCCCCTTCCCCAAATCAACCACCCATCCAAGTTGCTGACAAGAATAACATACAGAAGAATGGAAAAGAACAGCTGAAGATCTGCTAGATGACGATCAGTTTGGCCTTAGAAAAGGTAAAGGCACTAGAGAGGCAGTTCTCACGTTACGGTTGATAATGTAAGAAAGATTGAAGAAAGCCCGCCCACTCTGTAGGAATCAGCATGGGTTTCGAAAAAGACGGTCATGTGAAACCCAGCTCGCGTTATTCGTCCACGAGACTCAGAGGGCCATAGACACGGGTTCACAGGTAGATGCCGTGTTTCTTGACTTCCGCAAGGCGTTCGATACAGTTCCCCACAGTCGTTTATTGAACAAAGTAAGAGCATATGGACTATCAGACCAATTGTGTGATTGGATTGAGGAATTCCTAGATAACAGGACGCAGCATGTTATTCTCAATGGAGAGAAGTCTTCCGAAGTAAGAGTAATTTCAGGTGTGCCGCAGGGGAGTGTCATAGGACCGTTGCTATTCACAATATACATAAATGACCTAGTGGATGACATCGGAAGTTCACTGAGGCTTTTTGCAGATGATGCTGTGGTGTATCGAGAGGTTGTAACAATGGAAAATTGTACTGAAATGCAGGAGGATCTGCAGCGAATTGACGCATGGTGCAGGGAATGGCAACTGAATCTCAATGTAGACAAGTGTAATGTGCTGCGAATACACAGAAAGATAGATCCTTTATCATTTAGCTACAAAATAGCAGGTCAGCAACTGGAAGCAGTTAATACCATAAATTATCTGGGAGTACGCATTAGGAGTGATTTAAAATGGAATGATCATATAATGTTTATTGTCGGTAAAGCAGATGCCAGACTGAGATTCATTGGAAGAATCCTAAGGAAATGCAATCCGAAAACAAAGGAAGTAGGTTACAGTACGCTTGTTCGCCCACTGCTTGAATACTGCTCAGCAGTGTGGGATCCGTACCAGATAGGGTTGATACAAGACATAGAGAAGATCCAACGGAGAGCAGCGCGCTTCGTTACAGGATCATTTAGTAATCGCGAAAGCGTTACGGAGATGATAGATTAACTCCAGTGGAAGACTCTGCAGGAGAGACGCTCAGTAGCTCGGTACGGGCTTTTGTCAAAGTTTCGAGAACATACCTTCACCGAAGAGTCAAGCAGTATATTGCTCCCTCCTACGTATATCTCGCGAAGAGACCATGAGGATAAAATCAGAGAGATTAGAGCCCACACAGAGGCATACCGACAATCCTTCTTTCCACGAACAATACGAGACTGGAATAGAAGGGAGAACCGATAGAGGTACTGAAGGTACCCTCCGCCACACACCGTCAGGTGGCTTGCGGAGTATGGATGTAGATGTAGATGTAGATGTAGATGTAGTCAGCCGTGCGGTCTAACGCAAGGCTTTCCGGCTTGGGAAGGAGCGCCTGGTCCCCGGCACGAATCCGCCCAGCGGACTTATTTCGATGTCCGGTGCACCGGCCAGCCTGTGGATGGTTTTTAGGCAGTTTCCCATCTGCCACGGCGAATGCGGGCTGGTTCCCCTTATTCCGCCTCAGCTACACTATGTCGGAGATTGCTGCGCAAACAAGTTCTCCACGTACGCGTACAGCACCATTACTCTAGCACGCTAGCATTGGGGTTACACTCGTCTGGTGTCAGACGTTCCCTGGGGTGGGGTGGGGGGGGGGGGGGCACCGGGGGCCGAACCGCACAGTAACCCTGAAAGAGTGGTTCGGTCTGGGGCGGCGGAGGGGTGAAATGGACTGCGGTAGTCGTCGTGGGGTTGTGGACCACTGCGGCTGCGGCGGGGACGGAGCCTCTCCGTCGTTTCTAGGCCCCCGGTTAACATACAATAGAAGATTGAAGAAAAATCAAGACACATTAATACGATTAGTCGATCTGGAAAATGCGTTCTACAGTATAAAATAGCGCTACATGTTCGAATTGCTGAGAAAAATAGGGATAAGCATTAGGGAAAGATGGTTAATATGCAATATGCGCAAGAAACAAGAGGGAACAATACGACAGAAAAAACCAAGAACGATCTGCTCGGATTAAAAGGGGTGTAACACATGAATGTAGTCTTTCGCCCTACGTTCAACCTATACATCGAAAAGCAATGACGGAAATAAAAGAAAGGCTCAGGTCAAGAGTGGGATTAAAATTCAAGTTGAAAGGATATGAATGACAAGATTCGCTGATGATTTGCTATCCTCGGTGAAAGTAAAGAAGAATTATAGGCTGCGTTGAACTGATTGGACAGTCTAATGAATACTGATTATGGATTGAAGGTAAATCGGAGAAAGACGAACGTAATGAGAAGCAGCAGAAATGAAAACAGCGAGAAATTTAGCAGCAGAATTGGGTATCACGAAGCAGACGGAGCTAAGGAATTTTGCTACCTAGGCATCAATAATAACCCATGATGGACACAGTAAAGAGGACATAGAAAACAGACTAGCATCGGCAAAGAGGGCATTCCTAGTCACGAGAAGTTTACTGATATCAAACATAGATCTTGAGAGCACAGCATTCTGTGGTAATGAAATATGGACTGAGAGAAAACCTGAACCGAAGAGAATAAAAAAATTTGAGATGGGGTGCTACAGAAAAATGATGAAAATTAGGTGGACTGTTAAGGTAAGGCCTGAGGAGGTTCTCTGTAGAATCGGCGAGGAAAGGAAAATATGGAAAATACTGACATGGGCGGGATGAAAGGACATGTGTTAAGACATCAGGGAATGACTTCCATGGTACTAGACGGTGTAGCTGACGGCAAATACTGTAGAGGAAGAAAGAGAATGGGATATATCGTAGAAATAAGAAGGACGTTGGGTGCAAGCGGTACTCTGAGACTAAGAGTTTGGTTCAGGAGAAGTCGTGGCGGTCGCATCAAACCAGTCACACTGCTGAGTACAAAAAACTACATCTGAGGACTTCCTCTTCTTCTCCACTTCATGGAGTAGGGATTCTTGCCCGTTCCGGCTTCACAGTTCTCTCCAGCGTGTCCGACTCGTCCACGACCTTCTTCTCCTCAGCGTTTAGTGCCACGCTGCCCTTGGAAGTCTGGTATTTCCCATTCTTCGCAAGTGATAGGTCCAATTCTGCCTGTTGTTTCATGTTTCATAAAGTAATGATTGTATATTGTATTTTTTACTAAAGCCATTACTTCGTAATTATCCATCTTTTAATATTCCTTAAAAATATCAGTTCTGCCTATATTATTGTAGTGGACTGACCCGACAGTCAATCCACTATGACTTGTAGCCGAATAGCACGCGTTAAGCTCACGCAGACTGGCGTGAGGTCTGGAACAGTTAAGGGACTTGATAGTAGCAAATAAAGTACGTAGTTGATGTAATACTTAACTTTAATCCATAATTGGTGTACATCGCTCTTGTTGATACATGATTTATAATCTCAATATAAACTGGTAATGGCGCCTTGCTAGGTCGTAGCAAATGACGTAGCTGAAGGCTATGCTAACTATCGTCTCGGCAAATGAGAGGGTAGTTGTCAGTGTAGCATCGCTAACAAAGTCGGCTGTACAACTGGGGCGAGTGCTAGGACGTCTCTCTAGACCTGCCGTGTGGCGGCGCTCGGTCTGCAATCACTGACAGTGGCGACACGCAGGTCCGACGTATACAAGCGGACCGCGGCCGATTTAAAGGCTATCACCTAGCAAGTGTGGTGTCTGGCGGTGACACCACAATTATTTTACTCGGGTTTGAGCCGGCACCCACACTTCGCTACGATAAAGCTAGTGATGAAACTTTATTTTCGTTTTTTTTTTCGTAACTTATTTTTAAAAGTTATTTGAATGGTCCCACACACAGCTTGAAATGAGCTAACATTTTGCTTTAATGTCTTTCATTATAAAATCTTAAGTCAGAGTAAAAGTAATTAAAATTCGATACTGTTTCTAGTGCAATCTTTGATCTAACTGGATACTTTCTTCCAAAAGCTACACTTTTGAATTTATTAAAAGAGATGTTAAAATTATGCATGTACATAAGTTATTGTAAAGATGCATCGATTTTTGTAACTGTGTCATTTACTTGAATCATTATTTGATCGCATGCAAATAGAAGAGTGTTTGAATAAACACTGTTAAATAATTTAATCCCTGGATCTACTTACAATTTACATGTCAGTGAAACGGCTTCAACAGGAATACTAAAAAGAGAGGGTGGCAAGCTATACCCTTGTCTAAATCCTGTATTTGCTAGAATTCGTTCACTTCTTTAATTCCTACGTACTGGGTGATCAAAAAGTCAGTATAAATTTGAAAACTTAATAAACCACGGAATAATGTAGATAGAGAAGTAAAAATTGACACTCATGCTTGGAATGACATGGGGTTTCATTAGAACCAAAAAAAAGAGAACAAAGTCCACAAAATGTGCGACAGATGGCGCTGGACAGCAAAACGTCAGTGAATGCGCATGACAATCGTGTACAAAAGGAGCTGTAATGAGAGAGAGAATCAGATACGCCAGCAGTCACAGCATGTTGACGTTACCTGAAAAGGCGCTTTTAGTGAAGCTGTATTATCAGAATGGGGAATGTGCTAGTTCGGCGTTACGATCCTATCGCCATAGGAAGGGGATTCGAACGGGCAAAGGTCCGTTGACAAATGCAGCTGTGGCGAGAATGATTTCGAAGTTCGAAGCCACGGGTTGTTTAGACAATAGACCCCGTAGTGGCCGACCGAGCACAAGGCGTAATGCTGCTGAGACAGTTCAGGAAGAAATGGAGACTGTAGCGGGTTCGTCTATGCACGGGGAAGTCAGCGCTCGTGCAGTCGCACGTCGCACCGGCATTCCACACACTAGTGTTTGGTTGGCACTTAGGCGTACCCTCCGATGCTATCCGTACAAAATCCATCGGCATCATGAACTGTTACCTGGCGATTTAGTGAAGCGGAGGGCATTTGCGGTGTGGGCGTTTCAAAAGATGGCGGAAGATGACGATTGGTTGAGTAACGGGTAGTGGACCAACGAAGCTCATTTCACGCTCCGAGGGTCTGTCAACGCCCACAACTGCAGAATTTGGGCTACCGATAATCCTAGAACTGTCGTGGAAACGCCATTGGGTTGGATCTACCGCATCTACCGTTAACGGGCCTTTTTTCTTCGAGGAAATGCGTGATTCTGGTTTTGTAGTTGCTACCGTGACGGGTGAGAGGTACGCCGAGATGTTACAGAATCGCGTCATCCCCAGCTTGGCTGATAAACACCTGCTGGAACGTACGATGTTTATGCAGGATGGCGCTCCACCCCGTATTGCTAGACGCACGAAAGATCTCTTGCGCACGTCGTTTGGTGATGATCGTGTGCTCAGCCGCCACTTTCGTCATCTTTGGCCTCCCAGGTTCCCAGACCTCAGTCCGTGCGGTTATTGGCTTTGGGGTCGCAAGTGTATCGTGATCGCCCGACATCTCTAGGGATGCTGAAAGACAACATCCGACGCCAATGCCTCACCATAACTCCGGACATGCTTTACAGTGCTGTTCGCAACATTATTCCTCGACTACTGCTATTGTTGAGGAATGATGGTGGACATGCTGAGCATTTCCTGTAAAGAACATCATCTTTGCTTTGTCTTACTTTGTTGTGCAAATTATTGCTATTCTGATCAGATGAAGCTCCATCTGTCGGGTATTTTTTGAACTTTTGTATTTTTTGGGTTCTAATAAAACCCCATGTCATTCCAAGCATGTGTGTCAATTTGCACCTCTCTATCTACATTATTCCGTGATTTATGCAGTTTTCAAATTTATACTGACTTTTTGATCACCTAGTATATAGCAGAGAGGATATAAAATGTAGACTGGCAATAGGAAGGAAAGCGTTTCTGAAGAAGAGAAATTTGTTAACATCGAGAATTGATTTAAGTGTCAGGAAGTCGTTTCTGGAAGTATTTGTATGGAAGTGAAACATGGACGATAACTAGTTTGGGCAAGAAGAGAGTAGAAGCTTTCGAAATGCGGTGCTACAGAAGAATGCTGAAGATTAGATGGGTAGATCATATAACTAATGAGGTATTGAATAGGATTGGTGAGAAGAGAAGTTCGTGGCACAACTTAACTAGAAGAAGGTATCGGTTGGTAGGACATGTTCTGAGGCATCAAGGGATCACCAATTTAGTGTTGGAGGGCAGCGTGGAGGGTAAAAATCATAGAGGGAGACCAAGAGATGAATACATTAAACAGATTCAGAAGGATATAGGTTGCAGTAGGTACTGGGAGATGAAGCTTGCACAGTATAGAGTAGCACGGAGAGCTGCATCAAACCAGTCTCACGACTGAAGACCACAACAACAACAACAAGTATATAATAAAATTAGTATTTCTATACAGACACCTTGTTGGGAGCAAGCCCTACTTATCTAGGATGTGCCGTAATCTTACCCTCGATTTACCCCTTCTGTCTTATCAAAATCTATACAATCGTGATGTGTTTCAATATTCTTTTCTCTTCTTTGTGCCATTATTTGCCTAATGGTGAAGGCATTATCAATGCACGAACACTCTTTCCTAAATATGCTTTGCCTCTTCTCCTAACAGACAATTTGCAATAGTTTGTAATCTGTCATTTATTATTTTAATATAGATTTTATACCCTGTGTTCATGACATTTATTCCTCTAGAATTTTCACAATTTTTGCAAGGACATATCCGTTTTATTTTATAAATAATATTGTACGCCTTTCGTTTTTCTTCAACTACTTGTCTTACTTCTATGTAAAGCCATGAGAAGATCAAAAAAAATTGCAAAATGATTTAGAAAAGATATGTGTGGTGCGAAAACTGGCAATCGACCTTAAGTAATGAAGTGTGAGGTCATCCACATGAATGCTGAAAGTGATCCGTTAAATAAATCAATTAAATCTAAAGGTCATAAATTCAACTAATTGCTTAGCAATTACAATTCAGAAGAACTTTGGTCATAAGCGTTCCATATTCTCAAACTTTTTATTTCTTATCTTTCTATTCTGTCCTAACAGTTCATTTGCAAATTACATAGATTACCTGTATTGTATCTTCCCATTCTTTGTTTACGTCTTCGTCAGTGGAAATATCCACAAGATAACTGGAAATTCAGTTTTCATAAAGAGTTCTTAGGAGATGCATCTTATACATTACTTATTTTCTCGTTCGTGTTTTGGGTTGCTGTTCCTCCATTTTGCGATTAGTCTCTTTTTTGAAACTGCGAGATAGTGGTCCAATATATATCACCACCTCTGTGTGCTGTAACATCCTGTACCATGGAACTTAAGTTATTATTTACTATTAGTACATAATCGATTAATTAAAGCTGGTTGAAAGTTGCGAATTGCCTAAGTTCTCTCCATTTTTCGTTATTGTTGCTTCACCGAAAGTCTCCACAATATTTTAAATAGATTTTTAGCTGCTGAGAATGTTGATCCCATTGCCACATTTATCTATTACAGATTGTAGTATTTTATGCAGCTGCTTTGTTTCGTCTTTTTTCCCTCCTTCAGGAGTGCACTCCGTCATCACTGTCGTACGACTTCTCTGTAATTTTAAATCATGCTGTTACCTTTCTTTCCTTCCACTTTTGATCTGTCAATGTGGCTACTTCATACCGAGCTCTTTCTTTCTGCTCCGAGCTCTTTCTTTCTGCTCTGTTCCAATGTATATCATTGTGTACTCATAGAAGTCTCCCGTTCCCTTCTTTTTTCAGTTATAGTAGGTACATTTACATATTTTCTCTTTAATTTTTCTTCTAACTCTTGCTCGTTCGTATCTATACCCCTCACATACCAAGTACCGAATTTTATTTTATTCCATATCCAGAAGTAGTCATTTTAAGTCAACTACGTTGATTTCAACTACATGCATCCAGCTGTATACTGTGAAGCGAGTGAGTGAAATTTGTTTTATGTTAAAGAGACGCCAGAACACCGAACAACCTCCTGCTTGGAGGATAGGGTTTGGTTGCGGAGCACCTTCTCCAAAAGCACTTACCTTCATTATGGTTCGCGGGAGTGATCAACCTGTGGTTTTTATCGACAGCCACGCCTAGATCTGCCATATCTTTTCTAGCCGGACCATGTCTTGCAGGATGTGTTCTTTACCACTTACGGACTGTCTTGGTTGTAGCGTCGTCAGAAGAAAAGATCCAGCATATTTCAAAAGTAGCTTAATGCTGGGAATAGCGAGGAAGAGCGTAGAGTCAACTCTTAATAAAGGTACTATCTCAGCTGTTGCCTCTGAGGCACTGGCTATCAAAAAGAGAAACCACGCATTTTTAAGCATAAAATCAGCATCGAGGTACTGGTGACTGAGTAAGAAGGAAACACAAGAACTGCTAGAAGCGTTCTGTTAACGTAACATTTAGTAAATCAAGCGGAGAAAATTCCACTGGACACGTCATACGTCTCGATGCTAGAACAGCTTCGAGTAACATGTGTGAAGGTGCGAAGAACCTCTGTCTGGCAGAACCCGGGGGCGCGTATTGGTGATATCGTAGCAGACTACAAGAAGTTTGTGTTCAAATATGTATGGGTGGGAACAACAGTGCAGGTACTGAAGACAGGATGTGAAGTCGGAGATTTTGTTTTCAAGGTCGATAAAAGTGAAATAAATAAGATGCTTCAGATACTTGGTCTATTGGAACGGTTAGTTGTTTCACGGTTGCATACAGGTTGACATTCACGTATCGTCTTAGTCTCAGTTTAGTTCGAACATTCGACTCTCGTAGAAATGTGCTTGCTCTATAACCATTGTTGTCAATGACTCTGCTCCTTTAGTCGCACTACACATTGTCCTCTGAGGCAGGCGGACAATTTACAAATCTCACCCAAAAGCTGGTGATCATCTTGGTTTCCATTTCAGGATAAAGTGCTTCTTTTACCCACGGTAGCAGCGAACGACCTTGGTACCGAATAACATGCAGTTTCGTCACAGACTAACAGAAGCTGCAAAGCAATTAACTGGTGATTCGATGAGTCAAAAAACTAGATTATACCATAACAGTTAAAACTGCTGACAGAAAGTCGTGTTTCAACTTTTACAGTAGGTCATGATGCAGCAACGAGATGTCGGCAGTAACAGTAGAGAAAATTAGTAAATGTTCACGGTGTCTATGAAAATAAGTCGATGAGACAAAGTGCACAAAAGCTATACGAAATTGAGGGCCAGCAGGAAGATAATAAAGAGCGCTTGTGAGGCTCAGAAGGCTGTCTAAAAAGTAAACTCTGGTAAGAAAACCGAAATGACCACTTGCTTGATGGCAAGTTGATCCACCTTACGAATGCAATGAAGAAGCGATACTCCGTGGCACAGTTTCGACACGGCTTTGATAGGTTTGCGGAGGTACGTGGCACCAGATGTCTCTGAGTAGTCACGCAATTCCCCTAAGCTACGGTGCGGTCGTTTGTGGACCAGGAGGTGGCGCCTGATAGTGTCTCAGGTATATTCCACGGCGTTCAGGTGAGGGGAATTTGGCCACCAAAACATCAACGTGAGGATCAATATCGTGCATTTCAAACCACTGTAGCACAATTCCGGACTGGCACTGATATTTTGCTAGAATTTGAAGTTACATTTGAGGACGACATAAGCATCTACAACGACATCTACATCAACATCCAGATCACTACTCTGTAATTCACATTTAAGTGCCCAGTAGAGGGTTCTTTGAAGTGCATGCAGCATGAAGGGATGCACGCGGCCTGCAATTACAAAGTAGTCCACAGCTGTCACGACGTCTTCCGTTACTATCACAGGTCCCATGGTAGCCCAGATGAATATATCCCATCCATAATACTGGTCGCCCGGCCTGAGTCCCGGGCGCAGTTTCGGGCAGTCGTTCGCCTTTATGATGGCGCATCCCGATTCAACACTCGACCCTGTTAACAAGTAACGTAATTCTTCCGACCAGGCGACACATTTCCAGCAATCCACTCCCCAGTCTCGATGATTCAGTACTTACTGCAACCGTAAGTGACAATGTGGTTGGGTCAATGTGGAAAGACGTCGGAGTCGTCTAGTGTAGATGGTTCAGATGGCTCTGAGCACTATGGGATTTAACATCTGAGGTCATCAGTCCCCTAGACTTAGAACTACTTAAACCTAACTAACGTAAGGACAGCACACACATCCAGTCCCGAGGCAGGATTCGAACCTGCGACCGTAGCAGCAGCGCGGTTCCGGACTGACGCGCCTAGAACCGCTCGGCCAAAACGGCCGGTTCGTCTGGTATAGAATCCCATATTCAACAACATGCGCGCTAAATAGTGCGCCCCGAAGTACTTGTACCTGCACCAGCATTATACACTGAGGAGACAAAAGTCATGCGATAGCGTAATGCACGTATACAGATGGAGCTAGTATCGCATACAGAACGTATATGGCAGTGCAGTGGAGCAGCTTTAATTCGTTGTCAGGTGATTCATGTATAGAGGTTTCGTACGTGATTATGGGCGCACGACGGGAATTAACAGACCTTGAACGCGGAATGGAAGTTGGAGCTAGAAGCATGGGACATTCCATTTCGGAAAACGTTAGGGGACTCGATATTCTGAGATCCACAGTGTCAAGAGAGTGCCGAGAACAACAAATTTCAGGCATTACTTCTCATCACGGCAACACGGTGGCCGATGGCCTTCACTTAACGACTGAGAGCAGCGGTGTTTGCATAGAGTTGTCACTTCTAACACAGAAGAAGAATTGTGTAAAATAACTGCGGAAACGAATGTGAGACATAGAATGAATGTTTCAGTTAGGAGAGAGCGGCGAAATTTGACGTTAACGGGCTATGGTAGCAGACAACCGACGCGACTGCTTCGCTAACAGTACGACATCGGCTGCAGCGCCTCTCCTGCGCTCGTGACCATATCATTTGGACCCTACATGACTGAAAAACAGTGGCCTGGTCAGATCAGTCCCCATTTCAGTTGGTAAGAGCTGACGGTAGGGTCCAAGTGAGGCGCAGATCCCACGAAGCCATGAACCCAAGCTGTCAACAAGGTACTGTGCAAGCTGGTGGTCGCTCCATAATGGTTTAAGCTGTTTTGCATTGAATGAACTGGGTTCTCTGGTCCAACTGAACCGATAGTTAACTGAAAATGGTTATGTTCGGTTTCTTGGAGATCATTTGCAGCCATTCATGGACTTTATGTTCCCTAAAAACGATGGAATTTTTATGCATGAGAATGCACCATGTGACAGGGTCACAGTTCACGATTGTTTGAAGAACGTTCTGAACAATTCGAGCGAATGATCTGACCACCTAGATCGTCTGACATGAATGCCATCGAACATTTATGTGACGTACCCGAGGGGCCAGTTCACGCACAAAATCATGTTTCGGTAACACTTTCGCAATTATGGACGACTATAGGGACAAAATGATTAATATTCTGCAGGCGATGTCCAACGACTTGTTGAGTCCATGCCCCATCAAGTTGCTGCACTGTACCTGGCGAAAAGAGATCCGACGACTTTTGTCATCTCAGTGTACTTTGCCAACATGTTCAATGGTTCAAATGGCTCTGAGCACTATGGGACTTAACATCTGTGGTCACCAATCCCTAGAACTTAGAACTACTTAAACCTAACTAACCTAAGGACATCACACAACACCCAGTCATCACGAGGCAGAGCAAATCCCTGACCCCGCCGGGAATCGAACCCGGGAACCCGGGCGCGGGAAGCGAGAACGCTACCGCACGACCACGAGCTGCGGACTTGCCAACATGTCTGCCACAATCCGCCGCCTACGATATTTTACGGAGTGGGTAAGTCTCCGATGTCTGAGTTCTGTGATAAGGCGTGGACGTCCTCCTTAGTAGCCGCCTCTTGGTTTCACCGTCCTTCAACCACTTTCCAAAGACGATCACGACAGTAGCAGGCTAACAGCTTTGCCGTTCCACAGATGCTCGTCTCCAGGCCTCCAGCGATAAAGATCCTCCCTTTGTCAAAGTCGATTGTGTGTGTGTGTGTGTGTGTGTGTGTGTGTGTGTGTGTGTGTGTATCTCCGTATGAGTCCCATATCATTGCTAGAATGATTGCCCCTTCGTCGGTGCTCCACTTAATTTCCTAACTGTATTACGCATCTGCAACGCCACAAGGCAGTATTCAACCAGTATGTTTTGACTCGCCAGTGCACATCGTAACGGATCTCGTTGTTGAGAAGTTGGGAGTGAATGAGGTTGTAGGGGCAAATGGTAGCCACATAATCCTTTCAATTCCTTTATTAAATTTCATTACATTTGGTTTCTAGCTGGGCTTAAAATGCATGATGGCTCAAATCAAATGGCTCTAAGCACTATGGGACTTAACACTGATGTCATCAGTCCTCTAGAACTCAGTACTACTTAAACCTAATTAACCTAAGGACATCACACACATCCATGCCCGAGGCAGGATTCGAACCTGCGACCGTAGCAGCCGCGTGGTTCCGGATTGAAGCGCCTAGAACCGCTCGGCCACCGCGGCCGGCAAATTGCATGATGATTTATTTCTATCTTTATAAGCTGTTGAGTATTGCTGCTCTCTCTCTCTCTCTCTCTCTCTCTCTCTCTCTCTGCTAATCCGTAGAGTAGAATATAATATTGGTTGGAGTTCTTATCTCCATATCTCACAAAGTCTAAGGAAATCGGATTCCCGTTAGTGATCGTGTATTATCACCAAAATCTGAGATATCCGGCACAGGATAATGGAGGCAATTTTTCGTGCATACAGCTCTTCCTGCATTGTGTTAGGTAGCTGGTAATACGCCTAAAGGTGGTATTTATACAGAGACCTTTGTCATTCTGTCAGTGTAATTTGTCGGACCCTTTCTCGTTTACGACATGGGAGAGAAAGTGGCCCTGCGTGAAGTTAGTAGCAGTTACGTGCAAAATGGCAGGGCTGCACTTTCTGAGGAACAGCTCCTTCTACTGACTCTAAAGAGTCTCTTGCCGGACATCATGAATGGAGAATAAACAAGAGTTATTGTACGTATACGTGCAAATTACCGCTCTTAAATATACATCCTGGGCGTTACTGGCAACTCCCCGTCGCATAAGACAGCTTCATTTCTCGTGTAGAGTCAAGGAAATTTTACGTCACAAAGGGTGCTGTGGCAGACGAGCGAGCCAGATGTTACTACACACTGTACAGAAGCTCAAATACGAGGGTAATCCGAAAAGTAAGGTCTCCTATTTTTTTGTAAGTACATAGACCTGTTTATTTCTACAGTGGTTTACATCAGTTTACAGCTTGAACATTTAGCTATTTTTCGACATGATAAACATTTCTGTCGATGCATTTTTGTAGACGCTGTGGAAGTTTTTGTATGCCCATGTCATACCAGCTCGCCGCCATGCTGTTCAGAATATTATGAACCTCTTCTTCCACCTCGTCGACGGAGCTGAATCGCTGGGACCACAATTAACGCTGGCAGGTACTGTGAGACTCTGAAAAAACTCAAACGGGCAATTCAGAACCGGAGAAGAGGAATGTTGAGCAAGGGCGTACACATTCTCAATGACAACGCTCGCCCACACATCTCTCGGCAAACCGTTGCTCTCCTGCAACAGTTTCAGTGGAACATAATCACCCACCCAACGTATAGCCCTGACTTGGCGCCTAGTGACTACAACCTGTTCCCTAGGTTAAAAGAACATTTGGCCGGAAAGCGATTCAGCTCCGACGACGAAGTGAAAGAAAAGGTTCATAACTTTCTGAACAGCATGACGGCGAGCTGCTATGACATGGGCGTACAAAAACTTCCACAGCGCCTACAAAAAATGCATCGACAGAAATGGCGATTATGTCGAAAAATAGCTAAATATTCAGGCTGTAAACTGATGTAAACCATTGTAGAAATAAACAGGTCTATGTACTTATAAAAAAATAGGAGACCTTACTTTTAGGATTACCCTCGTGTGTTCTGACTGTCATTATTTTTGGACTGTGCTTAATTTCTTCATTTTAATAGTTCTTTGCCGTTGTCACATGAGAACGCAGGGACCTCATCTGTTCTCCATACACTCAGCAAAACTTTGTACTGTCCAACGCGGAAAGCAGTTCCTATCTTTGAACATGGCTGACGTTTGCAGCAACCGTATACACAAACTTGAAAAATATATAAATACACTCCTGGAAATGGAAAAAAGAACACATTGACACCGGTGTGTCAGACCCACCATACTTGCTCCGGACACTGCGAGAGGGCTGTACAAGCAATGATCACACGCACGGCACAGCGGACACACCAGGAACCGCGGTGTTGGCCGCCGAATGGCGCTAGCTGCGCAGCATTTGTGCACCGCCGCCGTCAGTGTCAGCCAGTTTGCCGTGGCATACGGAGCTCCATCGCAGTCTTTAACACTGGTAGCATGCCGCGACAGCGTGGACGTGAACCGTATGTGCAGTTGACGGACTTTGAGCGAGTGCGTATAGTGGGCATGCGGAAGCCCGGTGGACGTACCGCCGAATTGCTCAACACGTGGGGCGTAGGTCTCCACAGTACATCGATGTTGTCGCCAGTGGTCGGCGGAAGGTGCACGTGCCCGTCGACCTGGGACCGGACCGCAGCGACGCACGGATGCACGCCAAGACCGTAGGATCCTACGCAGTGCCGTAGGGGACCGCACCGCCACTTCCCAGCAAATTAGGGACACTGTTGCTCCTGGGGTATCGGCGAGGACCATTCGCAACCGTCTCCATGAAGCTGGGCTACGGTCCCGCACACCGTTAGGCCGTCTTCCGCTCACGTCCCAACATCGTGCAGCCCGCCTCCAGTGGTGTCGCGACAGGCGTGAATGGAGGGACGAATGGAGACGTGTCGTCTTCAGCGATGAGAGTCGCTTCTGCCTTGGTGCCAATGATGGTCGTATGCGTGTTTGGCGCCGTGCAGGTGCGCGCCACAATCAGGACTGCATACGACCGAGGCACACAGGGCCAACACGCGGCATCATGGTGTGGGGAGCGATCTCCTACACTGGCCGTACACCACTGGTGATCGTCGAGGGGACACTGAATAGTGCACGGTACATCCAAACCGTCATCGAACCCATCGTTCTACCATTCCTAGACCGGCAAGGGAACTTGGTGTTCCAACAGGACAATGCACGTCCGCATGTATCCCGTGCCACCCAACGTGCTCTAGAAGGTGTAAGTCAACTACCCTGGCCAGCAAGATCTCCGGATCTGTCCCCCATTGAGCATGTTTGGGACTGGATGAAGCGTCGTCTCACGCGGTCTGCACGCCCAGCACGAACGCTGGTCCAACTGAGGCGCCAGGTGGAAATGGCATGGCAAGCCGTTCCACAGGACTACATCCAGCATCTCTACGATCGTCTCCATGGGAGAATAGCAGCCTGCATTGCTGCGAAAGGTGGATATACACTGTACTAGTGCCGACATTGTGCATGCTCTGTTGCCTGTGTCTATGTGCCTGTGGTTCTGTCAGTGTGATCATGTGATGTATCTGACCCCAGGAATGTGTCAATAAAGTTTCCCCTTCCTGGGACAATGAATTCACGGTGTTCTTATTTCAGTTTCCAGGAGTGTATATAAGTTGCCACACGTTCAGTCTCCTCACACCACACTGGTGTTACTTATATTTTAATGTTTGACTTTTTGAAGAACATTATGTCTTATATTTTAATGTATGACTTGAGCAACTCAGCTCCTAAATCACTGTCCATCTTTGGCGATATGTTCTTCATGTAATTAGCTTACCTTCTGATGAAGTCACCCATAGAGGTGACGAAACCTGGTCAAGGTATATAGAAAACCTATGCAACCGGTTGGTAGATTTTTATATAGTTCCTATCTAAATTAGCCGCGGTATATCCTGCTCACTTCTCTTTATTCACAAAATTTTTCTTCTCTGAAACAATTGTGTATTTGAGAACCACACATTCAAAGGAATTTTATTTCGGAGTCGCTTAACTTCATGACTGAGGCCCTTAGTTAACGCCATGAACTAATGGCTGTTACAATCCAAGCAGCTTTGTCTATAATGTGCTGTAGTCACATGGCCGTGCTGGCTACAAGTATGTCTAATTTACTAGCTAGTGCCTACGACATAGCTTCCGTGAAAGTATTTGCGACATCGATGATTTCATGGCGGTTGCGAAGGGTCCAAATGGTAGAGTTCACTGTCTTTCAAATCTATCGCGCTTGAACGTGGTTGTTAAAGTGAAATAAAAAAGAAACGCGAATAAAGATAAGTGAAAAACACTAGAGCTGAGCAACTGCAATTCATTTTACAAATGAGTCTCATATTCTAGTATCTGTCCTTTTCTAGGATACAGAGTGATGTATACATTTCTGTCTGTGTGTCTTCACACGTATCTCCGTCTCGCTTACTTTGTTTTCGTGGTTCCTGTCCGAGTCGTACAATGTTTCATTTTTCTTCCTTTCTCATTGCTCTTTTTCTGTTTTGATGAGGCCTGATACGAATTTCCCTTTCGTGCTAACCTCTGGATCAGAGTAGGAAACTAGTCTGTCTTATGATGGGAACGTGGTCATTGGTCAGGATATAGTGCTACTGGACACAGCGATAAGGACGTACACATGTTATTTGCTTTCGCACTAATTACGGCAGGGGAAACTAACAAGAAATCAAGATGCCAGTCGCACAAATGACACGATACTCTGTTCGCACGTAATTTAATTAGAAGCCGCTTATAAGGAACTGTAGCCCTTTTCCGAACTTCGAACTGAGTTACAGAGCCATTTAGGGGGTAACAATTTAAAATGGGCTGCGAACCACAGTGAAACTCTGCAGTTTTCATATTGCCAGAGGTGAAGTAGGGCATCAGTCACATAAAAATCCGAGGACTGAACCTCGGATAGAACCCAAAACTTTGTATTTGTAGCGTAGCACTTACGCCACGCGGCCAGTCATTTAGTAATCTCTGCCAGGCTCCGTAATTATTGCATACATTGCCACCGAAACCCTATAACAGTCCGCTATATTACATTTTAAAGATAAATCTATACAATCGACGTCGCCTTGTAGTCAGCGTGAAGTTCTTGCCACCCCGCAATCCGTCCTTGATTGAGAGCCCCACACACAGCATCTCTTTCATCGTGACCTTACGGTCCGCGATAAATAAAGACCAGCGGGTGAAGCGGCGTATGTAGAAGCGGCATCCGCAGCTAAGGAGGACAAATGCCGGAGATCACATTCACGCTTTCGAATTTCAGTCGCTCCGGATTTACACGGACAATGGCGCAGGTTTAGTAAGAGCCTAACTGTTGCCGACACGGCGCCGCCGCAGTGCCGGAACGGCTTTTGGAATTAAATGTGCCGGAGCTTTCCAATCGGGGCTGACGCGCCGCTGGTTGACAGGCGGCCGGGCCGGCAAGTGGTGCTGCGTTCCTGCTTTGTCAGAGCGCCAAAGCCCGGCCGGGGTGCGCTTTCCACGGATCACGTCTGACCGGGGGGCGTGGCACCCAACCTCAGAGCCTACTTTGCCGTCCAAGTCGACCTCGACCGATCTTGCGTTGCACCGTGCGTCCTAACTGTAAGTGCTCTGAACTGAGACGGTCCGTACCAAATAAATACACCGGAAAAAATTAATCACTCTCAGCAGACACCACGATAATACCGTGTAACGCCGTCTCTACCCTCGATAGCTCCATGGAAGAGGAAGCCGCCCTATTTCGGTGGAATTTACTAACGAGGCCGCTGTTGCTGTGTCTGACCTTGCAGCACGTGCGCTGGTTGGTACTAGTGGTTGTGCAGCCCCATGGAAATTGCCCATCCCGTGATCAACAGTACGGAAAGTTTGGCGGTCTCTTTTACACTGGTACCCGTGCAAGATCCAGACACCTCAGCAACTGAAACCTCACAAACCGCAACAACGTTGCCCAAGGTAGTGTTATAGGCCCTTTGCTGTCCCTTATCTATATAAACGATTTGGCAGACAATCTGAGAAGCCGTCTTGGGTTGTTTGCAGATGACGCTGTCGTTTACCGACTAATAGTCATCAGAAGATCATAACGAACTGCAAAACGATTTAGAAAAAATAGCTGAATGGTGCGAAAAGTGGCAGTTGACCCTAAATAACGGAAAGTGTGAGGTCATCCACACGAGTACTAAAAGGAACTCGTCAAACTTCGGTTACACGATAAATCAGGCTAATCAAAAAGCCGTAAATTCAACTAAATACCTAGGTATTACAATTACGAACAACTTAAATTGGAAAGAACACACAGAAAAAAGTTGTGGGAAAGGCTAACCAAAGACTGTGATTTATTGGCAGGACACTTAGAAAATGTAAGAGATCTACTAAGGAGACTGCCTACACTAGGCTTGTCCGTCCTCTTTTAGAATACTGCTGTGCGGTGTGGGATCCTTAACAGATACGTCTGACGGAGTACATCGAAAAAGTTCAGAGAAAGGCAGCACGTCTTGTATTATCGTGAAATATGGAAGAGAGTGTCACAGAAACGATACAGGATTTGGGCTGGAAATCACTAAAAGAAAGGCGTTTTTCGTTGCGACGAAATCTTCTCACGAAATTCCAATACCAACTCTCTCCTTCGAATGCGAAAATGTTTTGTTGACACCGACCTACATAGGGCGGAACGATCACCACGATAAAATAAGAGAAATAAGAGCTCGTACGGAAAGATACATGTGTTCATTCTTTCCGCGTGTTATACGAGATTGGAATAATAGAGAATTGTGAAGGTGGTCCGATGAACCCTCTGCCAGGCACTTCAATGTGCTTTGCAGAGTATCCATGAAGATGTAGATGTAGATGTAGAACGTTGTGAATTTGCTCCTCGGTTCCTGGCGCCAATCATTTGTGCTCTGGCAATATCATATGGAGTGACATTTTACACTATAGGGTGCAGTCAGTACAACAAATGGTGAATTTGGGGTACTGTTAAACAGCGTGTTGTGCACGAAGAGCTATTGCACTCGTCGTACGTGACTACATGGTGTGGATTCACAAGCATCTTTATTCTCGGTCCGCTGTTCTCTAAAAACAATAAGCCCAAAAGGTCTGTCAGTTGTACTGTAACATCTGCATGTTATCGAGAGCTCCTTGTACAACATGTGATTCCTGCTTTCAAAGAGCGCAGCTGTGTGGAATCCGATGTTCTCATTGAGGATGGAGCAGCACCTCATGTCGCTCGTCCAGTTACAGATGTGTTAATGCAACCTTCCACGAACGTGTAATCTCTAGAGATTTTCCGGATACATGTTCCACAAGTTCACCTGATCTGAATGGGTGTGCCTTTTGCTCTGAGGATATGTAACGTACACGCTTACCAGGGACGCTTACAGTCTCTACCTGATCTAAAGGCCAATATACAGGAGCGCTTTACTCAGATTCCGCCGGAATGCTGCGAGCCACTGTTCATTACGGCGTTTTACATATGCCGCATGTCGTCGACGTTTTCAGCGCTCATATTGAACAAGCTGTGTAAGCGCTGTTAATAAAAAAAATCAAAATTATGCCTTTCTCACTTTTTTTGACCTTCACTGCCCATGTCCCTTTCCTAATCCATTACATACGGAAAAATTTCTGTAAGTCTTTCTTGAATTCTCAGCGTCAGATTTCCACCTGGTGGCCAAAACTGGAACTAACTTTTTTTTCCAGCGTAAATCGGTGCCGCAGTGATACATTACGATGTCTGTCAATTTCGCTGTCATACGAAACTTTTAGCTCACACTGGACCTCTGTGAGTAGTTGCACTTATAACCACCCGGTACAAAATTCATGGGAACTTCACTGCTTCGAAATTTTATGTGGGATTAAGATAGGCCGGTTCAAAACGGTTCAAATGGCTCTAAGCACTATGTGACGTAACATCTGAGGTCATCAGTCCCCTAGACTTAGAACTACTTAAACCTAACTAACCTAACGACATCACACACATCCATGCCCGAGGCAGGATTCGAACCTGCGACCGTAGCAGCCATGTGGTTACGTACTGAAGCGCCTAGAACCGCTCGGCCACAATGGCCGGCGAAGATAGGCCGGTACTTGCGTGAATTGCAGAGTAGTCATATAGATTTGGATGTGATTTAACGGGCCTGTAGAGGAGCGATAAGGTACCTGAGTGTTGGTCAATACAGTTATTGTTGTCGTCTTCGAAGACTTATCGTAAAGGTGAAGGTGAAGTAGAATGGGCTTTTGGGGGCGAGAATTAAATCAAATCCTTCTTCACGTTCACTGTAACCTTAACGAGCAGGCCAAAGTCACGGTACACCCCCAAAAAACATCACAGAACCACCCTCCACACAATAACCGTTAAATATCTTGTAAGATTGCTAGCTTATTTCCGGTGCTCAATGAAAGTGATGTGAGTTCTTTTTTTATTCGATTTGCTATACTTTGTATCTGTACACTGGGTACTTTTCAATCAGAAGTGCCGGCCGGAGTGGCCGAGCGGTTCTAGGCGCTACAGTCTGGAACCGCGCAACCGCTACGGTCGCAGGTTCGAATCCTGCCTCGGGCATGGATGTGTGTGATGTCCTTAGGTTAGTTAGGTTTAAATAGTTCCAAGTTCTAGGGGACTGATGACCTCAGAGGTTAAGTCCCATAGTACTCAGAGCCATTTGAACCATTTTTGAAGTATAAGTCTTCAACAATCTATATGCTACGACGCAGAGGTCAAGCAACGTGATCTTTGGTGGAGAGCAGGATTGTCGCTGTCACTGTAGCCTCCAGCGAGAGAGTCGGGTGTCCGTTGCTCTGTTGACTGGTCTGGAAATAACCAGCAGAACACAGAGGATGTTTCTTTTTGGAAATACGATTTTGTAAGGGTTGATCTGAGAAGTGTAAAGATATTTAGCTAATGTTTCACTGCATTGCTTGCTCGTGTGTAATTTATCGTGATTTCGAGAAAGGCAAATATTTAACACGATTTTTATAGTTCCACTCCTCAATCGGTAAAAATGGAATCTTTATAGGATGACTTTGTTGTCCGTCTGTCTGTCTGTCTCTCTGCCTGTCTGTTCGGCTGTTAAAAACCCTTTTTCTCAGCAACAGGTAGACTTAGCTAGTTGAAATTTATGGTGGTGTAAAAAATTGAAGCTTCTAAATCCTTGCAATCAAACGCTACGGCAATTTATGAGACATCCTTTGATACTCGCGTACTAACTTAGCAAATCCTACAGCGTAAGCACCGTTGACCCAGAATCATGAAATTTGGGAAGAAGCAAGGTTCCACACCACAACCGAAGGAGAAAGTCCAAAAACTGCAATTTATATCACATACTAAGGTCTGTAGTCCCCTGGCGGTGTAATAATCGTTAGCTTCTGAGTCAACGTAATCAAAAGATACGGCCATTTGTGACACACATTTTGATTCTCCCAAACTCACTCCTTAAAACCCACAGGGTACTTCTCATTTCTCTAGAATCATGAAATTTGGTAATAGCAAGGTTTCACAGTGTGGTGTCGCCGCCAGACACCACACTTGTTAGGTGGTAGCCTTTAAATCGGCCGCGGTCCGTTAGTATACGTCGGACCCACGTGTCGCCACTGTCAGTGATTGCAGACCGAGCGCCGCCACACGGCAGGTCTAGAGAGACGTCCTAGCATTCGCCCCAGTTGTACAGCCGACTTTGCTAGAGATGGAACTGACAAATTACGCTCTCATTTGCCGAGACGATAGTTAGCATAGCCTTCAGCTACGTCATTTGCTACGACCTAGCAAGGCGCCTTTATCATTTGATATTTATCTTGTGATGCATGTACCGTCAAGAGAGATGTTCACCAATTGTGGATTAAAGTTAAGTATTCTACCAGCTACGTACCTTTTTTATTAGACTCAACTCCTATAACTGTTCCAGACCTCACGCCAGCCTGCGTGAGCTTAAACGCGTGCCTTTCGGCTACCAGTCATAGTGGATTGGCTGTCGAGCCAGCCCACTACACACAGTACAAGTAAAGCGTAAAACCAGAAATAGTTAATTGATAATTACATCACACGAAAAAAATTGTTATATGTTATATGACTGCAAACTTGAAATTAAAACATTGTTGAATGACTTGGAATCCCTGCGACCGACGTATTGCCAGTATCAGTGTCGGTAACAAGCAAAAAGCGTCGAGATACTCGATTCCCGGGATGGATGAACTGTCATAATAAGTGTGTACGGAACCCTCAGTTCTACTCGCACCTGGCCAGTTTATTCGTTATTGATTAGGTCCAGTTACTTTGATTCTCGAGACGTGATTGAACTATCTGCTCACATAGCTGGGACTCAGAGCTACAGATTCACCGCTCCTTGGCCGGCCGCGGTGGCCGTGCGGTTCCAGCCGCTTCAGTCTGGAACCGCGCGACTGCTACGGTCGCAGGTTCGAATCCTGCCTCGGGCATGCATGTGTGCGTTGTCCTTAGGTTAGTTAGGTTTAAGTAATTCTAAATCTAGAGGACTGATGACCTCAGATGTTAAGTCCCATAGTGCTCAGAGCCATTCGAACTATTTTCACCGCTCCTTTACCGTTTCACTAACTAATTTCATGACAGCGGTACGTTTTTTGTACTTTGAGGTGGTTTTAATTATTAACGAATGTGTTTCACAACACAGGTTTGAATGCTAGTCTCTTTTCAGTCATTCAAAACATTTAGTTTCTTCTATCATCTCCTCACGCAATTTTAATTTTGTAATTGCGTGTCGTTGCATTGCACTTTGTAAAGGGACACCCTCCTCTAGCATTACCAAGAATATTTCCTTGAATTTTAAGTAAGTGAATAATATTTCATCTGTCTTTCTAAAATAATTTCATATGAATTTGTACACGATGTGTTATAATTCAAGCTAAAATATGTAAAAAGAAATTACTTCATTCTCTTTATTACAATCGATATGTACTAGCTCTGAATGTACAGTTGAAATTATTTTCCCTTAGGAACATTTGAAATTACGAAATATTTAGCACACTTTAAATTTCTTTTATTATTTACGCAATTTGGCACTTTTTATTGTGTTTATTTCTGGATAAAATAACATAAATCAATAGAAATTCATCTGTCAAGAAAATTTCAAACCCTTTGAAATATCGTCAGTACCGCAGAGTGAGGTAGTAGTGGGCATGACTCTGATGTGATCGGACGTGCTTTTATTTTTGGGAAGAACAATGTAACTTTCGGCTTTGTTGACGTGGAAATCGTAAAGACAGTGTGATATAGAAAAATGCGAGAGAATAAGATTTTGATTAAAACAAAAGATACAGCGGAGGCTCACTTCAAATTTATTACGTCAATTGGAACCATGAGAACCTATAACGCTAAAAATTGCAGCTTCAAGAGTAAGCCCCTAGTCCGCCGCTCGTGGTCTCGCGGTAGCGTTCTCGCTTCCCGAGCACGGGGTCCCGGGTTCGATTCCCGGCGGGGTCAGGGATTTTCACCTGCCTCGAGATGACTGGGTGTTTGTGTTGTCCTCATCATTTCATCATCATCCAGGAAAGTGGCGAAATTGGACTGAGCAAAGATTGGGAAATTGTACGGGCGCTGATAACCACGCAGTTGAGCGCCCCACAAACCAAACATCATCATCATCAGTAAGCCCCTAGACGTGAAGGATCTGGAGCCGACTACGAGAAAAGAAGGCAAGTAAAAAGTCTATTGTAAATCTTACTCCTCTCGAAGCTTATTAATAGAGTTAACAGTAAAGACAGTGACATTCAACAAATGATTTGTTTATGAAGGATAGATTACAAGCCGGCCGTGGTGGCCAAGCGGTTAAAGGCGCTTCAGTCTGGAACCGCGCGGCCGCTACGGTCGCAGGTTCGAATCCTGCCTCGGGCATGGATGTGTGTGATGTCCTTAGGTTAGTTAGGTTTAAGTAGTTCTAAGTTCAAGGGGACTGATGACCTTAGAAATTAAGTCCCATAGTGCTCAGAGCCATTTGAACCATAGATTACAACTTAAAGGAACACAATTACTCAAAAGAGATGACATGATGTGTTTAGCATAGCTGCTTTTCCTTCCATTGCACTTGGGCAAGGCTTTTTTTTTCTTTAGCTGCTTTGCTGATGCTCTGCATTTCAATTTTCACCACTTTCCAGCAGTACTGAGTTTCCGTTGCCACAGGGAAAGTCGACAAAGTTTGTTAGGGCCAGTTAAAAATCGCAGTTAGGACACATTAACATTATGAACAGTCAGTCAAGGATTGCACTTGAAAATCATTAACAGGTTAAGCTCACTTAAAGTTCAGTTCAAATGTCATTTACGAGGGTAAGTCAATTATTATCCGCAGTTAAGTTATATTTTTGTTTATTTTGGTAGTAATGTAAATTTACGTTGATGAAGCACGCTTTGTTTATTTGTTGTTATATCTTTGCGATTTTCAAGCTGCTAGGTTAGTTTCGTTAACCCTGCTGTGCTGTTAATCATGGCTGCTCCACTGTCTATTTGCACCAAAGAAGAGCAACGTTCAGTGATCCGTTTTTTGTGGTAGGAAGGCGTATCAGGGGCCGAAATTCATCGAAGACTTTCGGTACAGTACGGGAACAATGTTCTGCCACAACGGAGTGTCTACGAATGGACTGAAAAATTCCGAAATGGTCGCACAAGTGTTACGCACGATGAAGGAGCCGGACGACCGTTTACCGCCACAAATTAAGAAACCATTGAGTGTTCACTCGATACGATTCTCTTAGACAGACGAATAACCATTGACGAAGTGGTACATCGTCTGCAAATTAGTCACTGTTCTGCCTACGAAATCATCCACAAAAAACTTGATTTCATAAAGTCTGTGTAAGATGGGTCCCAAAAGAACTCACACAGTTGCATAAACAAACGCGCTTGGACATGTGCAAATAACATTTGGATCGCTACGGTAACGAAGGGGACAAGTTCTTAGACAGCATCGTTACTGGTTACGAAACGCGGATCCATCATTACGAGCCGGAGAGTAAACGGCAGAATACGGAATGGAAACATCCAAATTCACCGCGCAAGAAAAAGTTCAGGACCCAACCGTCTGCAACAGTACAGGTGCTTACGGTTTTTTGGGACACACAAGCTCCAGTACTGGAACATTATGGGGGAAAGGGCACAACAATAAACAGTGTACGTTACAGTGAGATGTTTACTGCCAGGCTAAAGCCTGCAATTCGAAGTAAAGCCCGAGGATTGCTGACAAAAACGTGTTGTGTTGTTGCACGACAATGGCAACTCGCATAGTGCTGCCTACACTGCTGAAACGCTCCAGAAACTCTAATTTGAAGTACTGGATCATCCTCCATATTGTCCCGATCTTGCCCCTTCTGACTATCACTTGTTTGGTTCACTCGCATTAAAGGCCGTTGATTTGCCCCGGACTAAGTACTGAAAGATGCGGTGCACCTCAACCGAGAACCTTCTTTTATGAGGGCATCGGGAAGCTTGTACAAGATGGACTAAGTGCGTTGAAACGCATGAAACTATGTCGAAAAATGATGTTCTTGTAAGTTTCCTATTTGATCACAATAAAATTTTATAACTACACTACTGGCCATTAAAATTGCTACACCAAGAAGAAATGCAGATGATAAACGAGTATTCATTGGACAAATATATTATACTAGAACTTACATGTGATTACATTTTCACGCAATTTGGGTGCATAGATCCTGAGAAATCAGTACCCAGAACAACCACTTCTGACCGTAATAACGGCCTTGATACGCCTGGGCATTGAGTAAAACAGAGCTTGTATGGCGTGTACAGGTACAGCTGCCCATGCAGCTTCAACACGATACCACAGTTCATCAAGAGTAGTACCTGGCGTATTCCTGCAACATACGGCCGTGTATTTTCCTGCGGACATGTAGGGTTTCGCTGGGATCGAATGAAGGGTTGAGCCACGGGTTGTAACACATCTGAAATGTAACGTCCACTGTTCAAAGTGCCGTCAATGCGAACAAAAAATGGTTCAAATGGCTCTGAGCACTATGGGACTTAACAGCTGTGGCCATCAGTCCCCTAGAACTTAGAACTACTTAAACCTAACTAACCTAAGGACATCACACACATCCATGCCCGAGGCAGGATTCGAACCTGCGACCGTAGCAGTCGCGCGGTTCCGGACTGCGCGCCTAGAACCGCGAGACCACAGCGGCCGCCCAATGCGAACAAGAGGTGACGGAGACGTGTAACGAATGGCACCCCATACCATCACGCCGGGTGATACGCCAGTATGGCGATGACGAATACACGCTTCCAATGTGCGTTTACCGCGATGTCGCCAAACACGGATGCGACCATCATCATGCTGTAAACAGAACCTGGATTCATCCGAAAAAATGCCGTTTTGCCATTCGTGCACCCAGGTTCGTCGTTGAGTACACCATCGCAGGCGCTCCTGTCTGTGATGCAGCGCAAAGAGTAACCGCAGCCATGGTCTCCGAGCTGATAGTCCATGCTGCTGCAAACGTCGTCGAACGGTTCGTGCAGATGGTTGTTGTCTTGCAAACGTCCCCATGTGTTGACACAGGGATCGAGACGTGGCTGCACGATCCGTGACAGCCATGCGGATAAGATGCCTGTCATCTCGACTGCTAGTGATAGGATGCCGTTGGGATCCAGCACGGCGTTCCGTATTACCCTCCTGAACCCACCGATTCCATATTCTGCTAACAGTCACTGGATCTCGACCAACGCGAGCAGCCATGTCGCTATACGATAAACCGCAATCACAATAGGCTACAATCCGACCTTTATCGAAGTCGTAATCGTGATGGTACGCATTTCTCCTCCTTACACGAGGCATCACAACAACGTTTCACCAGGCAAGGCCAGTCAACTGCTGTTTGTGTATGAGAAATCTGTTGGTAACTTTCCTCATGTCAGCACGTTGTAGGTGTCGCCACCGGCGCCAACCTTGTGTGAATGCTCTGAAAAGCTAATCATTTGCATATCACAGCATCTTCTTCGTGTCGGTTAAATTTCGCGTTTGTAGAACGCAATCTTCGTGGTGTAGCAATTTTAATGGCCAGTAGTGTACTTTGCGGATAATAATTGTCTTACTCTCGTACTTTGTCAGGATTGTGATTCTTACAGTGAAGTGTTACATTCGGTTGTTTATCATTTAAAGTTCGGAAATTTTTTCTGCAGTTAAAAACTCGAAAACAGCACGGTGTTTAACTCGCATTGACATAGCTCTAGAAGACGTCTCCATACTTCCGCTACTCAAAATACACTGGATAATCGCAAAAAATTCAAATTGCGCAAGCGTTTAGAGGGGGAAGTTACCTTTTACGTGCTACCTGGCGCTTGTCTCAAGTTTATTTAGATATCGTTCTACAAGCATGTGTGCATTACTTTTCAGCCTATCCTCGTATAAACTACATCATTAATCTGTAACACGAACACAATAAACATTGATCATACAATGTAAGCTTTCACGGCCGGTATTGCCTTCACTTAAAACTTCAGAGCTGATAGTTCGTGGTCGAAGTATAAAACTCCCCCCTGACGTATCCTCTCCGACTGCGGGAGACATCCTCGGAGGTACAGCGGAGAATAAAATTCAGGCTGGCAATATCAAGATAAGCTCTGAGAAAGAGAAATATTTAAACATCTAATATAACTTCGTGGTGGTGTTTTCTTCTTAAGATATTTCTCTCGTTCGTAGCCGCGTAGAGACGTGAAACGTGGAAGTAGGGAGTAGTCTAATTAAATGAGGCGATGCTTTGAGAATTAGATTATCAATCTGGCGCTAAAGAATAAGGTTGAAAATTACGTACATAGAACGGATAAATAATGAAGAAATACTAAATCGAATTAGGGAGGGAAGAAATCTTTGAGGCAACTTGACTAAAAGAACGGATCGCTAATTGATAATGGATGGAAGAGTGGAGAGTAAAAATTGTGTAGCGAAACCAAGACTACAGTAGGCAGGCTCAAATCGATTTAGGTCGCAGCATTTATGCAGAGATGAAGAAACTTTCATGGGAAAACTAAGATGGAGAGCTGCATCAAACCAGTCTTCGGACGGAAGACCTCAGCATCAATGATCCGTTGCCTCTCTCATTGATTATACTTGCTACACTTATTCCTGGTTATGTGTATCCTTCAGTCGAAAGTACTTATTTTCCTTTTGTATTTTGAGTTACTTGGCAAGCAGTTCACCGCTGTACCTCCTAGGATGTCTCCCGGAGTCGGATACGAAACGTCAAGGGAGAGTTTTATACTTCGACCACGGCCTATCAGCCCGGAAGTTTTAAGTGAAGACTACAAATATTTTAAGTCTTCCCTGGTAAACATAACGAATTACTTTTGGATGATTCTACAGCAGATAGCGTGCGGCATCACACAGCGCGAAGTCTGGCTCTTCCGGAGCGTGCAGCAGCCGGTGTACGGGGAGGGCAGTCCAGTCCAGTCCAGCGGCTGGAAGTGGAGTACTCCGCGGAGCTGGTGCGCGTGACCGGCCGCGCAGAGTGGCAGCTATTTTTAGCCGCGTCAGGGAATGCGCTGGGTGGCGCCGCCTGGGCGCATCCTGGCCGCTGGAGAAAGCCGCTGGACTCCAGATTCCGGCTGGACACAAAGAGCGTCCGTGCTGGAAAGTACGGCCGACCTTGCCCCGGGCACGGGCCGGCCGCGGCTGGCCAGGTCGCGAAGAGAGGTGAAGGGAAGGGAAGGCCACGGACAAAGAGCCGTGTCTACGGGGTCGCCCGGCTGTGCGTAGCCGCGGCCGACGCCTACAACTGACGACGCTCGTACAGCTGCTCAGCTCTTTCTCAGTTCAGTTATAACGCAGTTGTAACCGAATGATCTCCACAGAAATGCCGAGCATGGGACACGGGTACCCAAGTACCGAGGATAGGGGCAAGCAGCTGGTCTAAGTTTTTATAGACTTCTGAGAAGCTTTTCATCACGACAGCTGTTAAAATACATGTCTACATGATATCCAGCCACAACTGTGTGGAGAACGATGTTCAATATCCTGGACGGAAAATGGTACAAATAAAAGTAATACGAACTTTTCTCACAGTTGAGTGACAATGCTGCTGCAATTGAATTCGTACAGCGATACATCTACATACATACTGTGTAGCCGGCCGAAGTGGCCGTGCGGTTAAAGGCGCTGCAGTCTGGAACCGCAAGACCGCTACGGTCGCAGGTTCCAATCCTGCCTCGGGCATGGATGTTTGTGATGTTCTTAGGTTAGTTAGGTTTAACTAGTTCTAAGTTCTAGGGGAGTAATGACCTCAGCAGTTGAGTCCCATAGTGCTCAGAGCCATTTTTTGAACCATACTGTGTAAGCAACTGTACTGTCCATGGCGGAGGCTTCCCTGTACCATTTCCTTTTCTGTTCCATTCGCAAGCAGAGTGAGGAAAAAAGACTGTCCATGTATTTAAAAAAAATGGTTCAAATGGCTCTGAGCACTATGGGACTTAACAGCTATGGTCACCAGTCCCCTAGAACTTAGAATTACTTAAACCTAACTAACCTAAGGAGATCACACAACACCCAGTCATCACGAGGAAGAGAAATCCCTGACCCCGCCGGGAATCGAACCCGGGAGCTCGGGCGCGGGAAGCGAGAACGCTACCGCATGACCACGAGCTGCGGACCCATGTATCTCAATACAAGCCCTAACCTCTCTAATCCTTTCTTTGTAGTCCTCTCGCGGAATGTACTTTGGCGGCAGTACATTGGTGGCAGTACAGTCGTTCTGCAGCCAGCCTCGAATGCCGGTTCTCTAAATTTTCTCAATAGTGCTCGTTGATCTCGAAAAGACGTTGCCTTCTCACCAGTGATTCTCACCGTTGTTTCCAAAGCATATCCTTAATACCTGAGTGTTGTTCGAACCTACGAGTAACAAATCTAATAGGTCGCTTCTGAATTTCTTCGATGTCTTACTTTAATCCGTCCTGGTGCGGATCTCAAACATTTGAAGACTACTCCGGGACCATCCTCCGAGGAGGATGCGGATAGGCGGGGCGTGGGGTCACCACACCGCTCTCCCGGTCGTTATGATGGTATTCTTGATCGAAGCAGCTACTATTCGGTCGAGGAGCTACTCAATTGGCATCACGAGGCTGAGGGCACCCCGAAAAATGGCAACAGTGCATGATGGCTGGATGGTCACCCATCCAAGTGCCGGCCACGCCCAACAGCGCTTAACTTCGGTGATCTGACGGGAACCGGCATATCCACTGCGGCAAGGCCGTTGCCACAGATGAACCACACTCCTAAAATTCTCCCAATAAACCGAAGTCAACCATTCTACTTCCCTTCCACAATCCTCACATACTCATTCCATTTGGTTGTGCTTTGCAACGTTACGCCATTATATTTAATCGACATAACTGTGTCCAGCAGGACATTACTAAAACTGTATTTCGAACGTTATGGTTTCTTTTTCCGACTCATCTGCATTAACTTACATTTCCCTACGTTTAGAGATAGCTGCCATTCATCAGGCCAACTACAAATTTTTTTTGTATGTCCACCTTTTGACAGGAGGTCTTGGAGACGACGGCCGCTTAGTATTGTGAGAAAATAAAGCACCTACAGCCGTCCTTATTATTTTCATTATTTTGTTGCAACCAGTTTCGGTGCTCCAGTGCACTGTCTTCTGGCCTGTATGCATAAAACATTAACGATAGCATTATAAATCTATCAATCGAACAACATAAAAACAGATTCAAAACAGAATCAGAAACAAGGGCAAGATTCTACAAGTGAATTTACGGCAATCATTTGATAGAACGAACAGATACATCCAGTGTCACATACCTGAAGTATACCATAAAGAATTTCCACTCAAGACGTTGTACAATTACATTATTTATTAATAACTTCTTTAACTAACTATTCCATGATTTTTACTGGCCAGTCGGACATACATCATCTGCACAAACCTGAAATAATCTACCGAAAGACAAAATAACTGTAGAAGGCGATAAATGTATAAAGGAGACAAGTAAAGAGAATGAAAATGACCTATGTATCGTATCAAACTTCCAAATGCTGAGTTGTACACAGTTGAGGGGCATACTTATGTCATATTCATAAAATGAATATCCAAGATGTGTCAGAAGACCGAATATAAGACCCACCCCAGATCATAACATATGTAGAACATACGAAAAACGCCTCGAAGAACCTGATCATGATGAAAAACATTCATGTGCGAATGCATCTATGCATCATGTACTGCCATGAAACAATCACACACAGGGACACTAAGAAGCCCACGGGGATGCAGTCCATTATAAAGGATGGCCTGACAATATATATACATGAAATATTAGAAAAAAGTTTTCTGACTAACGCCCCGCTCAAAAAGTAATCATATGTGTTAAATATAAGTCATCACAAAGAAATAAATGAAATCTAAAATAACATGTAGTTATGAATAAATATACTGTAACCAGTACACACCTATGTCTTCCGATGACATTAAAACCAAAACCCGTTTCATACATCAATTAAAATTTCAAACGAAAATACCAGTCATGCAAATAGTGCAAAATTCAAGCCACATTATTAATTGAGCAGTGAGGAGGCCACACAACATACCAATAATTAAATCATAAGTAATTCTAATATGTCTGTCAAATATAAAACTGTGAACGCGTGACAACAATCTATAAGTTGGCAATACATACACTATTACAACAAAAACCCCGGCAATGCCACAAGTAGTATCTTGCGGAACTTAAGTTAGGGTAATGTAAATCTACATAAAATTGAAGACAGGTACATAACCACTAAATGTGTCACATATGACTAAAGTAATTGCATGTTAAAGAGAAGGAGGCTTTTAAAGATATCAAGACACGATTCTAGGGCCAACATACACAGTTCTACCACCAAGCATCTAACTACAGGCCAGTGGCAGCAACGTTCACATCAGCTAGCTTCCTGACAAGCAACCCACTCGAGAAGTACTCATATGTATGAAACACAGGTAAACACACAAAATACAATAAAATTTAAATTGAATATACTTATGAGCAAATACACAGTACACAACTTGGTCTCTGAACCACACCAAAACTAAAAACCATCATACGATGCAATCAAGTTTCAAAAGTGGCATACTGGCCACACATATCGTTTCACAGACAAGCCAATTAATCAGTTGACCAGTAAGGAGCCCATTCAACATGCCAATAATTAACTCGTAAGTAACTCCTATAGTTATGTCTGATGTAAGACTGTGACCATGTCACAGCAGTCTACGAGTTGACACTACATCCCCTGTTACAACAACACTGGCAATGCCACAGTCCTGTCCAGCGGAACCTGAGTGATGGTAAATGCATACTTATGTAAACCTGAAAATGGGTACATAACCACAAACTACACATTTTGTCTAAGTCTTCTTGTGTCCTCCTACAGTCACTCAACGACATCTTCCCATACATCACAGCAACATCACCAAACAGCCCCAGACTGCTGCTTACACTCTTCGCCACATAATTTATGTATAGAGAAAATGACAGCGGTCCTGTTACACTTCCCTGGGGCACTCCTAAAGATAATAATCTTGTCTCTCATGAACACTCGCCATGGAGGACAACAAACTGGGTTCTTCGAGAGTAGTATTTGTACCAGTGTAGTAGTTTAGGAGATCGGGTGCACATGCCCACCATTAGTGGCGTCTTAAATATAACAGTTTCTTACCATATTCCAAATACGTTTGCTGATAACATGAATATAATTATCTAATTATATGGCAATGACAATTAGGATCTTTCTACGTAAACAACTACATCGCACTGGCAGTTACACAATATCCAAATTTATATATGGTTAACATGTCATATGATTAATTATAAGAATATTTTCAGAAAATGTCTCTTCGCATATACTAAGGAACCGTTATAGCTGAGATATCACACATGATGAACATGTGTGCCTTATCATAGTTTTGCAACAATGCGTCAGTATTTACGTTATTTGCAGCCTAATAATTGCAGCTATTAGGAGTAGTACGTTTCTAGGTTGGTTTGTACCTCCAAGCACATGTGGCAAGATCAAGTCATTAGTGCTCGTTTTCCCTTGGGAGGCAGGTCAGGCTTTGAACTGTGGATGCGTGGACGCAAAACGGTTAGTCTATAATGACAGGCGTAGTCCACTTAATGGCACAGTTACGACGGTGAAGAAAACATCGGGTCGCAAAATTAATGATTGTTCGTGAGAAGACTGCTCGATGCAGAGAGAGAGAGAGACAGAGAGAGATAGAGAGAGAGAGAGAGAAAGAGGGAGAGAGAGAAAACCCAACACACTGGTGCGTGTAACGTAAGGTACCACATTTAAAAAAGTCTGAACTTATTGCTGTTATATACACAAGGTGTTTAGAAAAATGTCATTCTTACAGGAGGTACCATTGGTCAAATGTAGCAGAAAAGTTGCTGTAATGATATTTCTGGAGCCATTACATGCCTACGAACCAATCTGTCATTACCACCTTTCTGTTACATAGAAGTAAACACGACAGGCAGTGTTCTGTGTGATTGTCAAGCATCCTGACACATCCTTCAGTCTCTCTTCACAGTGAATCACGCATTCTTTCAAATACACTTGGCTTCAGATTGCGTCGTTGGGCATACACCAATGTCTTTAAATCTCCCAATATCCAGAAATCCAGCTAGTTGATATCGGAGGACCAGGGAGACCATGCTGCCGGATCTCCTCGACCAATCGATTGCCCATAAAAGATTGGGGTGAGGTATTGTCGCACTATCCATAGAAAATAGGGTGATCTTCTGTGTTCCTTAAGCCACAGTTGTTGCTTCCTGAAAGAGTAATGTTCTCCGATGGCGCAGGTGTCGGTGACGTACAACACCTGTTGCTTTAAATTATATAAAAACAGTCTTGGCCGCAGCCGATGTTAACTTCTGACCGGTTTCGGCCTTTTAATTACGGGGCATCGTCAGAGTCTGCACCATCTGGAAGACCGAGGCATCCACAGCGGGTCAGGCGCCATCGCCGTCATCCAGATGGTGCAAACTCTGATGGCCCGTAATTAAAAGGCCGAAACCGGTCAGAAGTTAATATCGGCTGAGATCAAGAATGCTTTTAAATAATTTTATCAAAATAAGATCGCTGTTCTCCGAAATTGTTATATAAAATTAAGACCTGTTACTTTGTTCGATAAAGTAAAGCCCCATGAGTCTGTCACCAACAATTTCTGCCCATACACTGATATTAAAGCGATGCAAATGCCTCACTTGCATGTTTGTTCGAGGAGTTTGCAATCTACCCACATATGTGTACTGTGATATTTTGCTGTGCCATCTACTGTCTGGCCTGTAAGTAAAATGTAGTCTACTCTCACAAGTAAAACTGGTATTGGTTTCTGCACACAGAATTATCTAGTTTTGATCAATACTACCTATGTTGTTGTTGTGGTCTTCAGTCCTGAGACTGATTTGATGCAGCTCTCCATGCTACTCTATCCTGTGCAAGCTTCTTCATCTCCCAGTACCTACTGCAGCCTACATTCTTCTGAATCTGCTTAGTATATCCATCTCTTGGTCTCCCTCTACGATTTTTATCCCCCATGCTGCCCTCCAGTACTAAATTGGTGATCCCTTGATGCCTCAGAACATGTCCTACCAACCGATCCCTTCTTCTAGTCAAGTTGTGCCACAAGCTCCTCTTCTCCCCAATCCTATTCAATACCTCCTCATTAGTTATGTGATCTACCCATCTAATCTTCGGCAGTCTTCTGTACTACCTACACAAGTAATAAATCATAACAGAAGTGATTCCTAAATACAAAAGGAAAGAAAAAATAGATTGGAAACTCTAACACGACGCAGTTTTTGCTGCACTGGAGTGACTCAGTCAAGCCAGCGGCTCTGCGTCCACGACGATCCATTTGACTGCCCTGCGTCCGACGAACGAGTGCCACCAAACGACTCCACTTCAAAAAGGTTCAGATGGCTCTGATCAGTATGAGACTCAACATCTGAGGTCATCAGTCCCCTAGAACTTAGAACTACTTAAACCTAACTAACCTGAGGACATCACACACATTCATGGCCGAGGCAGGATTCGAACCTGCGACCGTAGCGGTCGCGCGGTTCCAGACTGAAGCGCGTAGAACCGCTCGGCCACAAAGGCCGGCCGACTCAACTTCCGTCCAGCCAAAGAGCGCCCCCTTTGCCCATTTTGTTTAAGGTACCAATGCCCAGCACCTGTCCAGCATCGTGCAGATCTCGTATCACTTATCTGGGACCATGAGTCACTGTGTCTACGCTTTCTAAATCTTCTTGATACAAGCGGATGTCTTTGGCGGATATCGGATTATGGCGCATATCCGAAAGTAGATTACGCGACCTCTGAACAATTTCCTGTTCGAATCTGATGTTCTTTCTTTATCTTATGTCAGTACAGTATACAAAACCTTACCTGTATTAATGAAATCCGAGTGATCGCTTATGTGTAACTTACGCAGAGTGTTCCAGAAATGTTGCGACAAACTTGAAGGGGTTGTAGAGGATGTCTTGAGGAACAACTGTAGGATAAGATTCTGTGACCGAAAAATTCTTGTAGAGGGTAGAAGTTACAGGCGCCGGCGCCTGCGACTAGGCGAACGCTTCGGCAGCGTCACTTTGTACGCCGATGGACCGTGGGTGGAAAATGACTCAGTAATCGCGACTGATTACCACGATCGCCAGTGGAGAAGGTGAAGTTAGGTGCTGCGTAAAAAGGTCTTGTTTCCTATGAATGTGACGCTCTACTGCCTCAGCGGACGACTGTTTTGGACATGGGTTTCCATCCGCAGTTTATTTTTCTGCTGGAACTCTCTAAAATCTCCAGTGTTTTTCGTTGTACCAGAGAAAATTAACCTGCAGGTGGGAATCCATGTCCAAAACAGCCATTAGCTGAGGTAAAAGAGCCAAACCGAGTCATCACTGAATAACGTACAATATTGCGAGACTTTCTGCCTGCAGTTTAGTAGCGTACAAAGTCACGTTAGCTACTGAACGGGTGGCCTAGTCGCAGGAGCCGGTGCCTGTAACTTCGATGTTCTGTAGCGTCGTTGGATGACGTTTCTGGACACTGATTCCTACCCTCGATTTGAACCGCAAGATACCCTCTACAACTCCTCCAAGTTTGTTACATCATTTCTGGGACACCCTCCATAGAAGTTCTTTTGTGTGAATGTGTGTGTGCATGTGTGTGTGATTTCTATATTAATTTGAACTACCAGAGGAAGTCGAGTGTGGACGATGATACGGTAGCATGGACAGTAAGAGGTTCGTCTGATTGGCAGAATATAACAAAAATACCGGTACTGAAAACTGGTATCTCTCAAAGACGTATTGCGAGTGTCACTCCCTTACGCGCTGACGAGGGAATGACTAACAGCATCTAAAACTGCGGCATATAGGCAATCATTCTTCCCATCACCTGTGGACAAGCTTTGACTATTGCAGAACTCAGATGCACATGCAAGTATAGACATTATTCGAGAAACAGGCCTTTGACGCTGTGGCAATAGCACAATTCCGTGGGGAGAGTTGAGTTTGGTGGTGTAGTTGTAACGCGTGTGCCAGGAAACCTAATGTCATGGGATCGTATCCTAGTTGGCCCACGGAAATTTTTAGTTTGGTTTCAATCTAGCCTTCAGCTGTCAACGATGAGAAGGGTGGTCAGGGGCCACACGTTCAGATTCTGCGTCAACCTGTTGGCCTCCTTTCTGAGGTTAGATTTATTTATTTTTTCAGCGCATTGCAGTATAAACTGAACTGCAACTAACATTCATGAACTGCATAATTTCACACAATAAATAGAATTAAATAACTAATTCTACAAAACAGTATCTAAAGTTTCAATCCAACCAATGTCTGCCTCTGTCACTTCAAAGAAACCTTCTAGATTTTACCGAAATAAAAGAAAGGTTCAAGAGTAGGATTAAAAGTCGGGATATAAGTATATCAGTGATAAGATTCGCTCACGACGTTGCTATTTTCACTGAATGTGAGGAAAAATTGCGGTACCAGAAATTTCTTCGCAGATTAAAACCGTGTGCCGGACCGAGACTCGGGACCTTTGCCTTTCGTAGGCAAGTGCTCTACCGACTAAGCTATCAAAGCACGACTTAAGACGCGTCCTCACAGCTTGCCCGAGAAAGGTAAAAGGTCCCAAGTTCGAGGCTCGGTGTGGTACACGATTTTAATGTGCTATTAAGTTTCATATCAGCGCACACTCTGCTGAAGAGTGAAAATTTTATTCGGGAATTTCACAACCTGTTGAACGGGATGAACCGAAGAAACACGAAAGTAATGAGCAGAAGCAATGAGATTAGTGATAAACTTAACAACAAAATCGGAGGCCAAGAAATATACGAATGAAGGATTTGTGCTAGCAAGGAGCAAAAAGACACAACAAAAAACAGTTGGGGAGGGAGAGAAAGAGTGTGTGTGAGAGAGAGAGAGAGAGAGAGAGAGAGAGAGAGAGAGAGAGAGAGAGAGAGAGAGAGAGACGCAATTAAGCTGGCACTGTGATTCGGTTGCGTTGTCACCGATAAAAATAAGGAGAACATAAGAAGCATACTAACAGAGGCAAGCAGGGCATTCCTGGTCATAATAATGGTATCATCAGTGGCCGCAATTTGCGGAAGAAATTTCTGAGAATGTACGTGTGGAGCACAGCACTTTGTCAAAGTGAGGAGTAGACAGTGGGAAAACGGAGAAAGAAACGAATCGAAGGGTTTGACACGTGGTGATCTAGGAGGAAGATGAAAAATACGTGGGTATGAGGAGGCCCTCAGCAGAAACGGCGAGAACAGGTGTAAGCGTACTGTCATATCGCTGGCTTGGTTGCGAAGTATCTTTGCGGGCAGCCGCGTCAGGAGAGTAGAGCGCGGGACACGGAACTGTGATGTTGTGTAGTGTGTAGCTCTGCATGTCAGAGGCATTGTTAGTATGGAAGTTGAAGTGTTGCTACAAGTGTTATTACAGTAAAGTGATAAAATATGCAAGTGATTCAGAGGAAAGTGCCTCAAAGAAGTAATTTAGAAATGAGCAGTGCTGCTGATAACGTGTTATGTATCCTCTCGTTGCGTGTCGTACCGTACAGTAGGAATCATCCGCGCCGTGTTCGGTCTCTCAGATATGAACTGATGTGAATCAGCAAAAATTAGTTACCATAAAAGTGTGCAACCAAGTGCCAGTGTCTTGTTGCGAGCGTGAGAACGTGCGTTCGGTCATCGCGTTCCGCATTATCAACAATCAGCCGCGCCGCGACGGTTACAGGCACGCTCGTACAAGTGAGAACTGAGGACTGAAAAATTAACTTTACGAACAATGTTATATCATTACTAGTGTCAAGGAGGACTATTACCAGATCTATGTATGTGTGACGAGAGTAAGAACTTCCGTCCGATCATTCGGCTTCCGCATCATCAAAAATCACGCGCGTCGTGTCTGTTACGCGTACGTTCGTCTGAGTGATGTTGTGGACTGGTAATCATCTATTAATTGGGATAAACACTTTTGAATTAGAATGTAAACAGTGCAACCTGCGATTTCCTTTAATCGTCTCAGAATATAGTTGTTCATACCAGTCGTCGAACAGTGTTGTGCTTTAACGCTGAGTGGCTCCCCTGAACCCGCTTGCATAGTTCAATAGATAATTTCAGGCAAGCCAGCAGCAGTGTGGAACAGAACAGTACGACAGCCGCGGGATTATCAGGTACGTGGTGTGGACAGGGCGCACGGTCTAGAAAAGCAGAAGCGACAACCAGTTAAAGGGTCCCCCGCCCCCATTTGTACCCCCGTGCGTGTTACAGAGGGATGTATGGAAAACGCGAGAAGAAGGGACAAGATGATAGGACATGTGTTAAAAATTTGCCTGTGGTATTCCCCGTGGAGAAGATGTGTGTGCTCAAGAAATAACTTCGATGGTACCAGAGGGAGCTGTAGAGGATAAAAACTGTTTGGAAAGGCACTTGGATGCAAGTGCTGCTCTAAGATAAAGAGGTCGGCACAGAGGCACATCATGACATTCCCCTCTCGCCTCCCCCTCCCCGCAAAAAAAGAGAGGGAGAGAGAGAGAGAGAGAGAGAGAGAGAGAGAGAGAGACGATGACGCAGGCAAGGTAATTTCGTTGCATTGTCGCTGGTGGAGGGGCAGCGGAGCTTTCGGGGCCGGCTGGTCAGGCACGACGCCGCTGTTCGTGGGCGGCGGCCAACGTGTTGGAAAGTGCAGCGGGTAGCGGGCAGCGGCCGCCCCGGCGCTAGTCGTGTGTGACGGACGAAGAGAACACGGGGGCCGCTGCATCGATCATAGCGCGGCTCGCCGACCCACATCTGGCCCGCGGCCTTGGGGCTTACACAACGGACGGCGGGCCGCCCCCGCAGCGCAGTTACGCCTGCAGCCGGACCACCTTCTGCGTCCACGTAGGACACTGAAACGTAGCTGTCAATTCGCTACGTTTCATTTAGTACACTACCGGCCATTAAAACTGCTACACCACGAAGATGAGGTACTACAGACACGAAGTTTAAGCGACAGGCAGAAGATTCTGTGATACGCAAATGATTAGCTTTTCAGAGCATTCACACAAGGTTGACGCTGGTGGCGACACCTACAACGTGCTGATATTGTAACGTTGTTGCTTTAATTTGTGGTGTAAGCGGTGCTGATAGACAAGATAATTTAAATAAAAAGAAATAAATCAGTTTATATTTGGAAATTTATTTTAACATTGATCATTGAAATTTCAGCATATTAAACTTGAGTCATAACTAAGCTGGTGCCTTATTTAGGACTGTGAAAATGTGAGTTTGTAATCTTACGGAACACATCAAATATGGAGCCAAGGTTGGGAGACTGCATACAACACTGCATTCATAAAATAACACACGAAGAACGTTGAAACATATGCAAGAGGAAATTGACCACAACCAACCGATTCAATTTTCACCCAAAGAAGTTACGTACGTAGCACGTCATGTAATTACCACACACTGTTATACTAAATTCATACTAACTCTCTGTGAAATCTTCCCGAAAAGAATAGCTGAGGGCTACTTTGATGATTACACCACATGCGTTGAAACATACGCTAGAGGAAATTAACCACAACCAACGGATTCAATTTTCACCCAAAGAAGTTACGTTTGTAGCACAAACAGACTGTCAATCCAAAGGGCCCGGGTTCGATTCCCGGCTGGGTCGGAGATTTTCTCCGCTCAGGGACTGGGTGTTGTGTTGTCCTAATCATCGTCATTTCATCCCCATCGACGCGCAGGTCGCCGAAGTGGCGTCAAATCGAAAGACCTGCACCAGGTGAACGGTCTACCCGACGGGAGGCCCTAGCCACACGACATTTCATTTCAGCACAATCCTGTCAGTCATGTAATTACCACACACTGGTATACTATTTTCATACTAACTCTCTGTGAAATATTCCCGAAAAGAACAGCTGAGGGCTACTTTGATGATTACACCACATGCTTCACGTGATCAACTTGGTTTACACAAAGAGTGTAACTCCACAATAATTTTGATAATTAAAATACGTGGTCAACTTGGTTTACACAAAGAGTGTAACTCCACAATAATTTTGATAATTAAAATAAAATAAAATCGATAAGCAATTTACAAAAGAAAAACCTCGAACTGGTTACTAACGTCTTACCATTAACCTGATGGCCGGCCGGAGTGGCCGAGCGGTTAAAGGCGCTACAGTCTGGAACCGCACGACCGCTACGGTCGCAGGTTCGAATCCTGCCTTGGGCATGGATGTGTGTGATGTCCTTAGGTTAGTTAGGTTTAATTAGTTCTAAGTTCTAGGGGACTTATGACCACAGCAGTTGAGTCCCATAGTGCTCAGAGCCATTTTGAGCCATTAACCTGATGGGTCAAACAATTGTATAAGCACGTGGTACTGGTCTCACAAAGTACACCCCACGTGGGTTGAACATAAACAAAAGTTGCTATATTGAAAAATATTGTCAAGACGAGACGTTATAATCTCACGCACATTCGCATTTAAGATTGATGATCTTAATTAGAGTTACTGATCAACACGTGGTTCCACTTTACTCACAAAGTAGTGACAAAGTAACTACTGGAAGATATCCTGAACTTCACACTGGAAATACAGTGCGTTGCAATTTAAGATAAAATTAGATATTTTAGAGCTAAACCTGAAATAAAGGTGATTAAATTTTCAGTTAGGCTGAACTTAAGCAATCCATTGTCCTACGGACTTAGCAGACACGCGCTTAGCCGGAGATCTTACCACTTCAGACGCTCGCCACGGACCGACTGACCTGCGCTCCTACCGAGCGTGTTTCCCAAACACAAACGGAAGTGACCAGAGGGGCAGCTTCCTATACCAACATAACAACGGACGGACGGGACCTCTTTGTTTTTAGAAAGCGTAGCTACCTGTTCCGACGTTGGTCCTACTGTTCTCTAGCAGACAGGCTTGTCTGCTACCCTCAAGCATGCAACTAGAAATACATTTGCTCATTCATCCTCTCACACAGAAGGGAAGGGGGATGACAGTATCTTATCGTATACAGTATATAAAAGAAAGCGGATGTAGGTTCCGTTTGAGACTGTGTGACATGAATTACATATAAACTGTGCTTTAAAGTGTAGTAGTGTGACAGATCGTTCTTGTTTATGTGTAAAAGTAACACGTTTCACTGCTCAGTCTCCTCCCAGATAGTCAGAAAGACCACAGTAAAATTAGAAGAGGAATTTATGCCGTAAATGGAATTATACTTAAGAAATTAACATGAAAGGAATCCAACAGAGACCTTTCAATATGAGGAAAGTTTCCAACCGATTTCTCATACACAAACAGCAGTTGACCGGCGTTGCTTGGTGAAACGTTGTTGTGATGCCTCGTGTAAGGAGGAGAAATGCGTACCATCACTTTTCCGACTTTGATAAAGGTCGGATTGTAGCCTATCGCGATTGCGGTTTATCGTATCGCGACATTGCTGCTCGCATTGGTCGAGATCCAATCACTGTTAGCAGAATATGGAATCTATGGGTTCAGGAGGGTAATACGGAACGCCGTGCTGGATCCCAACGGCATCCTATCACTAGCAGCCGAGATGACAGCCATCTTATCCGCATGGCTGTAACGGATCGTGCAGCCACGTCTCGATCCCTGAGTCAACAGATGGGGACGTTCGCAAGACAACAACCATCTGCACGAACCGTTCGACGACATTTGCAGCAGTATGGACTATCAGCTCGGAGACCATGGCTGCGGTTACCCTTGACGCTGCATCACAGACAGGAGCGCCTGCGATGGTGTACTCGACGACGAGCCTGGGTGCACGAATGGCAAAACGTCATTTCTTCAGATGAATCCAGGTTCTGTTTACAGTATGATGATGGTCGCATCCGTGTTTGGCGACATCGCGGTCAACGCACATTGGAAGCGTGTATTCGTCATCGCTATACTGGCGTATCACCCGGCGTAATTGTATGGTGTGCCATCGGTTACACGTCTCGGTTACCTCTTGTTCGCATTGAAGGCACTTTGAACAGTGGACGTTACATTTCAGATGTGTTACGACCCGTGACTCTACCCTGCATTCGATCCCTGCGAAACCCTAAATTTCAGCAGGATAATGCACGACCGCATGCTGCAGGTCCTGTAGGGGCCTTTCTGGATACAGAAAATGTTAGACTGCTGCCCTGGCCAGCACATTCTCCAGATCTCTCACCGACTGAAAACGTCTGGTCAATGGTGGCCGAGCAACTGGCTCGTCACAATACGCCAGTCACTACTCTTGATGAACTGTGGTATCGTGTTGAAGCTGCATGGGCAGCTGTACCTGTACACGCCATCCAAGCTCTGTTTGACTCAATGCCCAGGCGTATCAATGGCGTTATTGTGGCCAGATGTGGTTGTTCTAGGTACTGATTTCTCAGGATCTATGCCCCCAAATTGCGTAAAAATATAATCACATGTCAGTTTTAGTATAATATATTTGTCCAATACCCGTTTATCATCTGCATTTCTTCTTGCTGTAGCAATTTTAATGGCCAGAGTAGTGTAGGATCGTTCGCTATACGTGACGAGGCCCAAAGAAGCGTACAAGTATCGCTGGTGGGTACCATTGATCTCTAACCTACCTGGCTGTCCAACTCCATCTGCCCGAGCATGCCGCGATCCTGCTCCCACGTCAGCCTATTTCATTGCATGCTACGTGGTTCGAAACGAGAAATAGTAAATAATTCGCCATGACGAACCGACCAATGGAGACTCTTTTGCGTAACTGCTACATGGCGGACGATACAGATGACAAGAAACTGCAGACACGCTGAATTTCTTTTCTCAGGGAGAAGAGTTGTACATTCAGGTAGGATACAGATATTCCATTCGCTGCTGCTAGAGAACTGGTTGCTAATTGGCTAAGGTTCGTGACGATGTCCTAGGAAAGGCAGAAAACCTTTAACAGCGCTGGCCTGTAAGGACATCTACTGGCATTTGAGCTATACCCTCGGGTATAGCGAAACATTCGGAAATTAAAAAAAAAATCCGTAATATTTGTGACGAACCAGAATGCAAATGCTATTGCTGCTCATTTCCCTTGTAGCAATTCCATCTTCAATTTTTTAGTAAGACTGAAGTCGCAAAATCGAAGAAACTCGTTCCTGGGAGAGTACGCTCTTAAAGGCCGACAATTATTGAACTACATGAAATAAAATCGTCGTAACTTCTCAACGGTTTGCGTTAGGACATTCAAACTGCACGGTTAGCCGCAGGGATTGATGGGAATTAGCATGCACGTACGTGGTTTGCTTTAGCGACGAATCCCACTTTCATTTGGATGAGTTGGTCAATAAGCAAAATTGGCACATTCTGGGGACTGAATCCGCATTTCCCGATCGAGAAGTCTCTTCACCCTGAACGGGTGACTGTGTTGTGTGCAATGTCCAGTCACGGAATAATCAGTGCGATATTCCTCGATGGCACGGTGACTACCGAACGGTACGTGAAGGTTTTGGAAGATGATTTCATCCCCATTTCCAAAGTGACCCTAATTTCGACAAGAAGTGGTTTATGCGGGGTACAGTTGTATCAGTATCTATACTGAATAATTACAGTATATCCTTGTCTCTCTGTCTCCATCACTTCCTTCCCCATTTTTCTGTCTCTCCTCCTTCCCTCTATGTTTATTTCCTCCCATCTTCCTCCTCCTCTCTCTCTGTCTTTGAAAACCAAATCTTGTACTGGAAATGAAGTCGGTTAAAATGGATGGGTGAATTGGTTGTATCATTGATATACAGGGTATGAGACATAAAACTTATCGCTGGATCTGTGAGAACAGTAGCTCCATTTTACATGCCAACGGGTAGTATTACAACGTTTCGGACGATTCAGGCTCCGTAATAGTACCCTGATAATTAGCCGATAAGTACAACTTTCCTGTTTTCTGTTAAGCCAACTGCGAGAAATAAAAAAAAAAACGCCACACTGATATGTATGCAATTTTTTAAATTATAAGATTAAAGACTATTATACAGAATATACAATTTGTCTAATTGTTTAAATGCCGTGTATTACAGTTAATAAACTCACTGTGAAAAAGAAAGCGAAACAGCACATTTTCACAGAACAGCATTACAGTAACTTGTAAAAATTTGAAGTGAATTGGTCAAGACCTTTCTAAGATTTTTGGTAACAACGTTTCGCACTTACAAAAATATATTAAATAAAATATTTTTAAAAACAATAAGCAATGTCCGTCCGAATCCTCGTTAGACCGCCGTGTAAAAATGTCAAGTAAATCGTTCAAGAGCTTTTCAAGTAGTAACATTATACAACGTCTTGTCTTTATACAGCAGTATAACTAAAATCCAAACTGCAGAACACACTTGTGTTACGGTAACTAGAATGGTGCAGAATCTGTTATGCGAAGAATGACAAAAAAAAGAAAAATGTTGGCACACGCCGGCCGGTGTGACCGAGCGGTTCTAGGCGCTTCAGTCTGGAACCGCGCGACTGCTACGGTCGCAGGTTCGAATGCTGCCTCGGGCATGGATTGTGTGATGTCCTTAGGTTAGTTGGGTTTAAGTAGTTCTAAGTTATAGGGGACTGATGACGTCAGATGTTGAGTCCCATAGTGCTCAGAGCCATTTGAACCATTTGTTGGCACGTACTATCGATTCTGTAACAATATGCCTCTCTTCACTGAGATACGGTGAGCTCGTGCAAATCCTGACTTCTTTTGTATTACACCATCTGAAGGCTTTTTTATCACGTATGCGTCATTAAGTGACAATTACAAGAGATGGTACCAAGAGTAACGTGATTGCGATAAATCTTCAGTGCGCCGTTGCCTTGAAACGAGATTCTGTCATAACACACAAGTTATAATGTGGAAACAATGAATTACGACGAATGCAATATGGCGTTGGGCTGCTATCGAATTTCGGGGTCGCATCAAGTTGCGCTACGACGTCATGAACGTTAACCAGTCAGCAAATCCGTTTCTTGGCAGTGAATATATAAGTAACTTCACGATACGCAATGCGCGACTATCTTTGGGGGTAACACGTGGCAGGGGAACAGTATTGACTCACGGAGTTCCTTGGAGCAGTGGCCAGCCGCGACCAATTGGCCCGTTTAGAGCGAGAACGCGGAACTAAACCTACCTTAGCCCGCCCGGTTGCCCGTGCGGTCTAACGCACGACTTTCCGGGCGTAAAGGAGCGCCGGTCCCCGGCACGAATCCGCCCGGCGGATTTGTGTCGAGGTCCGGTGAGCCGGCCAGTCTGTGGATGGTTTTTAGGCGGTTTTCCATCTGCCTCGGTGAATGCGGGCTGGTTCCCCTTATTCCGCCTCAGCTACACTATGTCGGCGATTGCTGCGCAAACAAGTTCTCCACTTACGCGTACACCACCATTACTCTAGCACGCAAACAAAGGGGTTACACTCGTCTGGTGTGAGACGTTCCGGGGGGTGGGGTTCCAGCCAGGGCCGAACCGCACAATAACCCTGGGTTCGGTGTGGGGCGGCGGAGGGGTGAAGTGGACCGCGGTAGTCGTCGTGGGGTTGCGGACCACTGCGGCTGCGGCGGGGACGGAGCCTCTCCGTCGTTTCTAGGTCCCCAGTTAACATTACATAACATAAACCTACCTTACCTTTGTTCTCACAGTGCTACAGAAGATTGCCACGTGTACCTCAGCTCTGATGTGCAATTCACTTGCGTCAGCTGTGAATCGGGTACTTGTCATCCTTACCACTGGATGAAGTTGGAGGGGTATGTTATCAGCGCACCACACTCCCGGTCGTTGTCGGCTTTCTTGACCTCAGTTAGCTTGAAGAGGCTGAATGTACTCCCACCAAAGAGTGATCCCGGACAGCGCCAGGAATAGAACCCTGCTCTTCCGCAAGGCAGTGTGCCGCGCTGACCGCTCAGCTGGGGAAGCGGACAGTGGAAAAAAACATACCCAACTTTAATTGCTAATTTCATCCATCATAAATGATGTTTTTTGAAAGCCTGCAACAGTATCAGTAAAGATTTAAAAAAAGAAGTTATTACTCTGGTCATGTTTTTTCCGTTTCCGACTGCATTGTCACTTGTTTTATGTACTTCCGAATTATTATTATTTACGCGATCTTTGCAACAGTACTGCACAAATACTGAACAAGTTGCAAGATCACCTCGCTTCTAAACTGATACTGTTATTACTCAGCTTAGCCGCGAGTCCGTAGAGGGTGGTACATGTGACGTATAGTATAACTGGTCAGCATTTCCAACCGGAATTTGCGAGTGTAAGTCTGACCTTCCTTGATCCGCCTTGGTGGGTAGTGTCGTCGGATTTCCTCCTACTCGTGCGTGGTGCAGCTCTCGTAAATATCGTCCCGTGCAGATTCTTCATTGGCGCACTGGATGTCTCTGTCGGTGGAAGCTAATTACCTGAAATTGCTGTCGATCAACTTTTTGGGCATCTATTTACATCTATTAACATTCAGAATGCCGTAATATCACTTTTATTCCTATCAGATCAATAATGAAACACTCATGTCACAAACTACTCGTAACCGGGAGCATGGTTACCATCGAACAAGACAGGAAGAGCTCTTAACGCCGACTGCCGATTTTTGTGCGCAGTCCGTATCTCTTACTAGTATCGTCGCAGTTCGTGGATTTCCGATCAAGTTCGTACTTACTAATATATGCATTTATTAATGAACGGGTGTGAATTTTAATGAGGCAAAATTATGCTAAATAGTTTTAAACATCCAGAGGCTCCCCCTAGTATTCATGTTGTCATAAATGACTTTAATTATTAAATATAAATAAACAAAATCGGTGAATTTGGCGCCAAGTTGGCGGTACTTCCCGTCATGTATATTTCCCAGGCTGACGCTTGTTGCTAGGTCCAGCGCTGAGCCCCACCCCACTACGCGCGATATACGGTCGCTTCGTCACCTAACCATCCAGCGTGGGAAATGCTCTCCGACTCATGGCCTGCTACGGACTACAGCACTTCCTAACTATCGTGAATACATGAATAAGAGATAATAATTTACTAAAGCTGGTAAAATGTCTTCCTCACGTAAGAGGCAGCTTACAAGGTCACTTAGTTAAAAGCCATCAGTCGGGTAATAAATGATTTTAATGTTAGGCGTTCCCAAATGACCAATCATCCGACATAAGACGCACCGAGCAATACAGACGAACTAGAGTTATATACTACGCACATAATTGTCAGAGGCTGTCTGCCTCTCATTCATTCACCAACTGATGACGTTTAATGTGACCTATTCAGTTTTTGTGCAGTACTGTTCCAATTATACAGACTGGTCAGAAGCAGTCTGGAAAGCTTGTAATGATGTTGCAGGGTAGGTTGTACTGAGAAATAACTGTTCATAAAAAATTTGATGCGTTGCTTCGTTTCCGACTTAATTAGCATGGAAGTCAGCCAATCAGGCAGTTGCCCGCGTTAATTCAAGGGGCCTCCCAGAGATGGTGTCGCCGAGCGTGTCCTTCATTTGGTTTCGTTAAGCGAGCGGTACAAAAAGTAGAGAAGGGATGGTAGTAATGATCGTGCGTGAGCCAGATGAGCAGTCCCGTGCGCTGTGAGGACAACTGACACTAATAGTGTGTCTGGTAGGCTGCTTGAACGGCCTGATTGGCTAACTTCAATGCTAATTAACTCGGAAAAGGCGTAACCTATCAAATTTTTTTCTGAACAATTATTTCTCAGTACAACCCACCCAGCAACACTCTCTCAAGCTTTTCTGGTTGTTTCCAACCGCTCTGTATAACCGGATCGCATGCTTCCTGCACGACATAACCAATTACGTGACCTTTGTCCAGCCTAAGGCAACTTGCCTGTGAGCGCCTGGAGAAACATGAACAATTTTTATGAAGTTTGCACGGTTCTGACAAGAACACTTTAACTCTTAGTAGGCTGAAAATTGTAGGACAGTAGCAGTATTTCTTGCTGAACATTTTTATGTACAATTAATCATATTAGTTCTCACAGTGACTTTATTAAAACTCTTTTGTGAAGATCAGTTAATTATATTTTTATACACCAATCCATACTTGGAATCTATACACTGGCTTACTATCTTATTAGATGCTTGGAACTATAATAACACATTAACAACATGTATATCTAAAAAATCGAACACAATCTTGCCATTTCAGTCACAAGCTTTGATTCTAGAAATATGTACATCTGGTAATCAAAGTTAAGGTTGTTTTTCATACTTAATCAGTATGTATTTCCTGTTGATAGTATGTTAGTGTTTGTAGGCTATTTTTCTCCCAGTAGTACCCTGCAAGAGTACCAGAAAATGTCAGACCTCTAGCTGAAATAGAGTTTTTGATCGTAAAATAAATATGCCAGAAAATTCGAAGTTATATTTGGTCTACGACGCATACCTGTTGTTCCTAATACATTCCAGTTGCGTAACATCCTTTGTTTGCATGTTTCTCATATTTTCTCTTTCTTTTCTTGTTCCTCCTTGTTATTCTGGCATCTTCAGTTGCTTGAAGGACGCACTTTTCAGATTCGGCCACTCTCGTGGAATCAATTTCCAACAGCGATTGTCTCCTATTAAATCCATCATGTATTCCTAGCAACTCCAGAACTTCACACTTGCTGACTGCTCCGCATTAAAACAAATTGCAGGCATAGGAACTCCCGATAATGACAAAATAGCAGCTACTAAAAGTACAGAAAAGTTTATAAGGAAAACAAAATATACCTAAGGGAAACAAAAGTGCGTCGCAAAGTGTAGCTTCTAACAGCAGTATCAACTTGAAAAACAGTTGCATAGTATGTTTCTTTGTGCAGCATTTTTCTCGAACCAGCGTCTAATGACAGCAGAGCCAAGGTTGTGGACACAGGTCGAGAGATCTTTAAGTTCATTTTTAAACAACTTCCTGATGTCCGAATCAGTTATTTTAACCAACATTTTGTTGATAAAACTCTGAACATTAAGATGAAAAACAAAAAAACCTGACTTTCTTGAATCGGATTCACAGGCAAGCTATCTTAAGCAACTGAATCGTGTAACGAGAAAACTTCAGCATTAAACTCCACAGGCCATCTTATGATGCGTGATGAAGGGCTCTGCGTATACCACTTCCTGCCTTTTCCTGTTCCTCTACCAAATGGGGTGTAGCAATAATGTGTGCTAGTAGGCAAGCCTTCTTGCTGGCTCGAATCTCTTTGGTTTTGCCCTGAAGGTCTTTCCGCAAGATACACGTATGGGTAAGCAAAATATTGACTGACTCTTCCAGGAACGTATGCTCCCGGAGTTCTAGCAATAACCCACATCCACGATGTAGAACGCCTCTGTTACAGCATCTGCAACTGGAGAAGGATGAGCAAATCTGTGACGCTTTCGTGCTTACTGAACGACCCTGTGACCAGACGAACTGCTCTTCTTTGTATGTTCTCTACTTCTTGCATCAGACCCTGTCTGGTAAGAGTCCCCGACTGACGAACAATGTTCAAGTATCCGAAGGATGAGGATTTTGTAAGATGCCTCTCGCGTGTGGACAAGCTTTCTGAGGATTCACCCAACGAATCTCAGAAGCGGAAGGTCTGACAAATGAGTCACCGATTTTGATCAAGTTTTGCAGGGACGTTCTATACTAAAAACAAAGAGACACGTGTTTCGACTTTTTTGCTAGACAGTAGTTTTTGAAAAAAATTGATGTCTAAGTTGATGGACAATAGTTATTTTCAGTGCACCTCGAAAGATCATCTAAAAGGAGACATTTTTATTAATATAAGATGGGATCCAAATTTAAAAATATTCTAGTGTTTTCGTGTTGTAACTTTGGTACCCGTCATTACGTGTCTAGCAGAGTGAGGTCGGCAGTCGAGCAGTCAAGGCAGCAGGCTAATAAACTGCTGGTCCATGCTCGAATCTTGGTAGTGACTTTCTTTCATACGATACTATTTTGGTGTGTCGGATAATATTCTGATAATCGGAATTATTTGACGTAAAACATCCGGAGGTGCGATTAATAATCAAATAAGTATATATAATGTATTGACAGTTATTTTCATCGTAGTACATAGTACAAAACTACACCTAAACTATATTATTTCGTAACCCAAACTGATTGTCTACTCGTGACTATTCTCGTAATCAGGGGGGCATAACGTATCATAGAAAAGCGCAAAACAAACATTTATCACACCATGAGCAACACACAAAACAAAATCTATGAAAGAATGTTGCTAAATAGACTCACTCCCATTGTTGAAAAACAACTCATACCTCAACAAGCAGGTTTCCGACCTGGAAAGAATTGTACAGCACAAGTCCTTAATCTGACTGAACATATTGAAGAGGGATATGAAAAAGGATACATTTCCGGGGCTGTCTTCGTGGATCTCACAGCAGCATATGACACCATTCAACATCGACAATTATTGCACAAAGTCTACTACATCACTAGAGACATTAATTTCACCAGAACTGTGCAGACACTTTTGGAAAACCGGCGATTCTATGTGGAGTTCCAAGGAAGAAAGAGTAGATGGAGAAGTCAAAGGAATGGCTTGCCTCAGGGTAGTGTCCTTTCCCCCATATTGTTCAACATATTTACAAATGACCAGCCTCAACCTTCTCTTACAAAGAGTTTCATCTATGCAGATGATCTTGCCTTAGTCACACAAGCCAGAGATTTTGACACAGTAGAAAACCAGCTTACTGTTGCTCTCAAGGACCTATCTGAGTACTACAGAGTCAATAACTTAAGACCGAACCCTGCTAAAACTCAAGTTTGTGCTTTCCACCTACGCAATCGAGAGGCCTATAGAAAACTTACAGTGGTTTGGGAAGATCAAGAGCTTGAACATTGTTTCTACCCCAAATATCTGGGTGTCACCTTAGATCGAACGTTGACCTACAGAAAACACTGCACTAACACTAAGCAGAAAGTTGCTGCTCGTAACAACATCCTGCGGAAGCTCACTGGCAGCGTTTGGGGTGCAGATCCCAAACTACTAAGAACATCAGCCTTGGCCTTGTGCTATTCCGCAGCTGAATACGCATGTCCTGTATGGTACAAGTCATCTCATGCAAAGCAGGTTGATGTGGCCCTGAACGAAACCTGCAGGACAGTAACGGGATGCCTCAAAGCTACACCTATTGATAAACTCCATAAACTAGCAGGTATTGCTCCTCCAGACATAAGGCGTGAAGTCGCAGCCAAACTTGAGAGACATAAAGCAGATCATAACACCGATCACCTGCTACATGGATACCAGCCACCAATTAGTAGACTCAAATCTAGGAGGAGCTTCATGAGAACTACTACACCCCTCACCGGTCGGACTGGAGCAGCCAGACTATCTCAGTGGACAGCAAAATCTGACAGTAATGATTGGATGACTCCTTCTGAGACCCTTCCTCCTGGTGGAAATCAAGTCTGGACAGTGTGGAAGTCTCTAAATCGGCTCAGGAGTGGCGTCGGACGAACTAAGGACAATCTGTTTAAATGGGGCTTCATGAAGGAATCTTCCACCTTGTGTGACTGCGGAGAAGAACAGACAACCAAACATTTAATTAACTGTCCTAGATGTCCTGTATCATGTTCCACACAAGAGCTTGTTGATGTTTCAGACAATGCTGCTGCCGTTGCACAATTTTGGGCTAATACCGTTTAGTTTGTTCTGTTATGATTTGACCTGATTTGTTATATTGTATATATTGTAAATATTGTTGTAATGTTTTTGACTCGAAATAAAAAAATAAAAAAACACACAAACGAAATCTCGCCGCATTTAAATGTATTTCGGTGCACTGCTCGTGGAAAACATATCTGATTTACGTTGCTAACAACAGATCGGTTAGTCATCAATTTGGGTGCATACCAAGCGTTTTAAGGCGAATATTGAAAGACGGGAGCGGGCAACTGGTTATGGACCAACACATGAATTTTGATAGCATATACCCAGTTTTGTAATTCTCTGCGCCACTCCAATACCGCACGATTTTGAAGCCGAGCGATGAAATTCTTTACTTGCTCTAAAAGCAAACGTCACACAGTTCACAAATTACTTTCACGGTGCAGGTCGGTTGAACATCAGCAACATCATCTACGGAAGTTCTACCGTACCGCGTCATATATGAGGATTAAAATAATGTGTCAACTGAAGAATGGCATACAACTCGTCGGCTTTGACCAATGCAGTCATATTTTAGTCATAGATATTAATGGGTATATTTTCGAGCCGACAATAAATCGGTTATCTTCTGTGACGTATCGTCATAATCAGAAATAAATGGATGTGTTATTAAGAGATACATATTGCGATCACTTTTTGTCGCCCGAGGTAATTTTAAATCATCTGCGTAGATGTTTTGAGTTATACCTTATACAGTGAGTTGTTCCAATTGCTGTTTCCTCTGCAGTCGATTTGTATGTTGCACTAAGTAGGTCAACTGAAGGATAGGAATCTAGTACTAACGAAAAAAAAAAACAAATGGCTCTGAGCACTATGGGACTCAACTGCTGTGGTCATAAGTCCCCTAGAACTTAGAACTACTTAAACCTAACTAACCTAAGGACAGCACACAACACCCAGCCATCACGAGGCAGAGAAAATCCCTGACCCCGCCGGGAATCGAACCCGGGAACCCGGGCGTGGGAAGCGAGAACGCTACCGCACGACCACGAGATGCGGGCAAAAAAAAAAAAAAAAAAAAAAAAAAAAAAAAAAAAAAAAAAAAAACACATACGTAACACTGGCAACTTGTACCTCAGTTGAACTGCGAAGGCTGCATGCTTTTCTTCGGTTGACGTATACAGGCCTATACAGCACAGCTGAAGTACAGGTTAAAAACTTTACGCTTGTGGCTTTTTTAGCCTTTGCTAGTGATACTATCCTATCCTTGATCTGACCAGTATTGGTCAACTGAAGTTAAAGATACAAATTTTACGTTTGTCGCTATTTTACCTTCGCTAGTACTAGTATCCTATTCTTTAGTTGATACTAGTACTAGCGAAGTCGAAAAAAACCGACATACAAAAAATTGTTTATGTCAACTTAGGTACTCTATACCAGTGAAACGTATATCGCTTTGTACAAGGGTTTTGTACTGTGATCAAAGCGACATACGTCATATTACGTTTGAAATATGGATGTACACTACGTGATCAGAAGTATCCGGACACATGGCTGAAAATGACTCACAAGTTCGTTTTGCCCTCCGTCGGTAATGCTTAATTCAGTATGGTGTTGGCCCACCCTTAGTCTTGATGACAGCTTCTACTCTCGCAGGCATACGTTCAGTCAGGTGCTGGAAGGTTTCTTGGGGAAAGGCAGCCCATTCTTCATGGAGTGTTGCACTGTGGTGAGGTGTCGATGTCGGTCGGTGAGGCCTGGCACGAAGTCGGCGTTCGAAAACACGCCAAAGGTGTTCTATAGGATTCAGGTTAGGACTCTATGGAGGCCAGTCCATTACAGGGACGTTATTGTCGTGTAACCACCCCGCCACAGGCTGTGCATTATGAACAGGTGCTCGATCGTGTTGAAAGACGCAATCGCCATCCCCAAATTGCTCTTCAACAGTGGGAAGCAAGAAGATGCTTAAAAAAAAACAATGTAGGCCTGTGCTGTGATAGTGCCATGCAAAACAACAAGGGGTGCAAGCCCCCTCCATGAAAGACCAGACCTCACAATAACAACACCATCTCCGAATTTTACTGTTGGCACTACACTCGCTGGCAGATGACGCTCACAGGAAATCCGCCATATTCACACCCTGCCACCGGATCGCCACATTGTGTACCGTGATTCGCCACTCCACATAACGTTTTTCCACTGTTAAATCGTCCAATGTTTACGCTCCTTACATCAAGCGAGGCGTCGCTTGTCATTTAGCGACGTGATGTGTGCAGCCGTCGACCATGAAATCCAAGTTTTCTTACCTCCCGCCTAACTGTCATAGTACTTGCAGTGGATCCTGATCCAGTTTGGAATTCCTGTGTGATAGTCTGGATAGATATCTGCCTATTACACATTACGACCCTCTTCAACTGTCGGCGGTCTCTGTCAGACAACAGACGAGGTCGGGCTGAACGCTTTTGTGCTGTACGTGCCCCTTCACGTTTCCACTTCACTATCACATGGGAAACAGTGGACCTAGTGATGTTTAGGAGTGTGGAAATCTTGCGTACAGACGTATGACACAAGTGACACCCAATCACCTGACCGCGTTCGAAGTCCGTGAGTTTCGCGAAGCGCCCTTGTGTTCTCCCAGGATGTCTAATGACTGCTGAGTCGCTGATATGGAGTAGCTGGCAGTAGCTGGCAGCACAATGCACCTAATACGAAAATCGTATGTTTCTGGGGGTGTCCGGATACTTTTGATCACATAGTGTACATGATACATGTCCACAAACTGTTTTCTCTGTACTACAATCGTTTGTTTCTCAGTATTCGTCCATGCGTTTAAAACTTTGAAATGCACCATCTGTAGTAGTTTGTGGCGTCAATTCACAGAGCCGGCGGGTGGTATCCCATTATTTAGTATTCCCAAAATAACTGTCAGTGCATCATATTGGATTGGTGCATAACTTCGTAGCTTTTTTCCATAAGTTTAATAAGCACAACAGACACACATAACAGAGACTTCAGTTTTCAATAATTTAGTCTCCTTCACTAATCAGAACAGTCTGCCGACGCTGGGGTAACTTTTCGATTCCGCGACTGTAGAAATCACATGAATTTTGGCACGAAGAAATTATTTATTGCTACCTCCGCTGCTGGTATCCTTATATGGTAATCAAACAGAAGAATATGTCGGAAATGTTCTGATTTCTCAACTTGGCACTTCATTTTCTATTGTCCACAGCTCCAATCACTATCTCCAAATAACAAAACGTCAACACTTAAACTCAGGCAGCAACAGTGAACTACAAAGAAAAAAATGACAATCGTCAAAAAAAAAAAACAATAGAAAGCCCTAGCAACCGGATAACAACACGCAAAGCAAAAATGCTACGAACTTAGGCGCCAACCTAATACATACTTGATTATTAATCACACCTTCCGATGTTTTAGTTAAAAAATAGAAAAGAAAATATTCCCATTCCCAGAATATTATCACATACACAAAAAATCTAATGAAAAAACAGTCAAATAAAGAATCGAACATGGACCGGCAGTTTTCCAGCCTAACTCACTGACTGCTCGACCGGCGACCTCGGTGTGCTAGACACGCACAATGACGCGTACCCAGAGTACAGCACGAAAACACTAAAGCGTCAGTACCTCTAACGTTATTAACTCTGGACCCCGAATTATAGGACAGAAATGTTTGCTTGTAGGCGATCCTTCGGTTAACAGCATTGAAAGTATGGTTTTCCGTCACGAACTTTGACCTCGAGTTTCGGCTGGCTGGCTGGCTGGTTGGTTGGTTGGTCGGTTGGTTGATTTGGGGGAAGGGGAACAAACAGCGAGGTCATATGCTCCATCGGATTAGGAAAGGATGGGTAAGGAAGTCGGCCGTGCCCTTTCAAAGGAACCATCCCGGCATTTCCCTGAAGAGATTTAGGGAAATCACGGAGAACCTAAATCAGTAAGGCTGGACGCTGGTTTGAACCGCCGTCCTCGATTTTTCAAAAACTAGCGAGTGTCTAGTAAATAGCCGAAACACCTACCTCTTTATTTTCAATACAGAGCGTCCTCACAAAATGTGATGAAAATCGATGATCCAAATATGAGACCTCCCTCTTATCAGTCTGGCATCTCCCTCTATTACCATCAGGTTTTCGTGGTCGATCCACTTTAAATTGCTTCATGAGCACAATCCTAGAATTTTAATGGATGTGTTTACTTCCAGTGAGTGTTAGGAAATACTGTAATCGTACAATAACGGATCTTTCTGCATGATTTTACGCAACGCGATTTGTGTTTAATGAGGGTCAACTGCTGCTCACTGCACTATGTGCTAGAGGTCTTCCTGCTTTTCGCAACAGCTGCCTAGCTTTGCTATTTCTCTGTATACAGCAACATCATGCCCAAATACCCTCATGAAGTTTCCTAGAGTCAGTGCCTGCTAACAAATGATGACGGCATCAAGGTGGACGTCTTGCGCTTCGCGAATAGCGCATTACACGCCCAGACACTGGAGACAACGTTAAGCCGTCGGCACACGGACCGTGCTGTCGAACGTTAACGTTGAGCGTGCCAAGTTCAACGTGCTGCTGAACGCTCAGGAACGATGCGACTTGTACATACGGTACGTGGGCCCCAATGTGGTATACGCGATCGCAACGCACTCCAACGGCAGATGAGGGATGTTTCTAGTTCGTAAATCACACTGTTTACTCAACGGGCGCGCGTAAAATTACCACGTTAGCTCTATTAAAACGTACATTTCCTCCATCGTCCACGAAAAGGAAAGTACCATGTCCAATCAATAAGGACACAGGCTCATAGAAGTTCCATTACAAAAAGTGCGCTACAAATTTGGAATACTTCTCCGCATAAGATAAATATTATTTCATCATTCCCACATTTTTAGTAAAACCCCAAGGTCAGTCTTACTTGATCACTATTCGTACCCAGTAGCAGAATCTTCGCAACATATGAATTACGTAGCGTAAGAGAAAAAGGAACAAAATATCTTTATATAAGTAGCGCAAGCTGTTCTGTAAATTAATCGTACAAAGTCCCCCCCCCAAAAAAAAAAAAAAAAAGTTCAGAGGCTCTGAGCACTATGGGGCTTAACATCTGAGGTCATCAGTCCCCAAGACTTAGAACTACTTAAACCTAACTAAGCTAAGGACGTCACTCACATCCATGCCCGATTCAGGATTCGAACCTGCGATCGTAGCGGTCGCGCGGTTCCAGACTGAAGCGCCTAGAACCTCTCGGCCACACCGGCCGGCCCCTCAAGAAAAAACGTGAACTTATATTTACGTAACATCAAATATTATAGTATATGCTTATATTAAACTAATAATAAAGTATCAGAACCTAATAAAAACGCAAATGTTACGAAAAACAATTGCAGGTGTCAAGACGCGAACCACCGTCCCAACATACAACTTAAAATAGGACAGTGACACTACTCATTGCGCTTTTTCTTTCCTTTTTTTTTTGCCGGCCGCGGTGGTCTAGCGGTTCTGGCGCTGCAGTCCGGAACCGCGGGACTGCTACGGTCGCAGGTTCGAATCCTGCCAAGGGCATGGGTGTGTGTGATGTCCTTAGGTTGGTTAGGTTTAAGTAGTTCTAAGTTCTAGGGGACTTATGACCTAAGATGTTGAGTCCCATAGTGCTCAGAGCCATTTGAACCATTTTTTTCCTTTCTTTTTTATGTAGCCGGCCGGAGTGGCCGTGTGGTTCTAGGCGCTACCGTCTGGAGCCGAGCGACCGCTACGGTCGCGGGTTCGAATCCTGCCTCGGGCATGGATTTGTGTGATGTCCTTAGGTTAGTTAGGTTTAATTAGCTCTAAGTTCTAGGCGACTGATGACCTCAGAAGTTAAGTCGCATAGTGCTCAGAGCCATTTGAAACATTTTTTTTAATGTATAAATCTCATTTTGTTCGCTTTTGTTCGTTGCATCTGCTCGAGGCGGACGCCGTAAACCGTCCGTTTAAGATCGTTGTTGATCAATTAACTCTGGTTTTTTTTATTATTATTTTTTTTTTATTACAGAGGACAGCTAACCCTCTGACCGAACACGCTGATCTACCGTGCCGGCTACTCCACACTTTACGCTAAACCAACACACCCCGTTGTCTCTTATCGTATTTTGTTACCCCTCGCTGAAAACCTTAATCGTAGATATTGAAATTTAATTGTAACAAATTGTACCAAGAACACTGCGTGTTGGGTGGATCTTCAGTGTGTCGCTGCCTTCAAATAGCCTACTCTCATAATACGCAAGTTACAATAATTCTTTTGCCACAAATATGATGTTTCTCATTATTTTATTGGAACGAATCACACAGTTAACAACGGGTTTTCCAGTGATTCTCAATTTGCTGATTCTTAGAAACGGCGTATATACGTATAGGCTTGAAATGAATGCCAATATGACGCGTCACAACTCTGTACTGAAGGGAGACGGCCTGCGTGTGACGTAAGTGGCGTTGTGCCATCTCATTGGCCAACGCTCAGAATATCTGACATGCCAGATACAGGGTGTTTCAAAAATGACCGGTATATTTGAAACGGCAATAAAAACTAAACGAGCAGTGATAGAAATACACCGTTTGTTGCAATATGCTTGGGACAACAGTACATTTTCAGGCGGACAAACTTTCGAAATTACAGTAGTTACAATTTTCAACATCAGATGGCGCTGCAAGTGATGTGAAAGATATAGAAGACAACGCAGTCTGTGGGTGCGCCATTCTGTACGTCATCTTTTTGCTGTAAGCGTGTGCTGTTCACAACGTGCAAGTGTGCTGTAGACAACATGGTTTATTCCTTAGAACAGAGGATTTTCTGGTGTTGGAATTCCACCGCCTAGAACACAGTGTTGTTGCAACAAGACGAAGTTTTCAACAAAGGTTTAATGTAACCAAAGGACCGAAAAGCGATACAATAAAGGATCTGTTTGAAAAATTTCAACGGACTGGGAACGTGACTGATGAACGTGCTGGAAAGGTAGGGCGACCGCGTATGGCAACCACAGAGGGCAACGCGCAGCTAGTGCAGCAGGTGATCCAACAGCGGCCTCGGGTTTCCGTTCGCCGTGTTGCAGCTGCAGTCCAAATGACGCCAACGTCCACGTATCGTCTCATGCGCCAGAGTTTACACCTCTATCCATACAAAATTCAAATGCGGCAACCCCTCAGCGCCGTTACCGTTGCTGCACGAGAGACATTCGCTAACGATATAGTGCACAGGATTGATGACGGCGATATGCATGTGGGCAGCATTTGGTTTACTGACGAAGCTTATTTTTACCTGGACGGCTTCGTCAATAAACAGAACTGGCGCATATGGGGAACTGAAAAGCCCCATGTTGCAGTCCCATCGTCCCTGCATCCTCAAAAAGTACTGGTCTGGGCCGCCATTTCTTCCAAAGGAATCATTGGCCCATTTTTCAGATCCGAAACGATTACTGCATCACGCTATCTGGACATTCTTCGTGAATTTGTGGCGGTACAAACTGCCTTAGACGACACTGCGAACACCTCGTGGTTTATGCAAGATGGTGCCCGGCCACATCGCACGGCCGACGTCTTTAATTTGCTGAATGAATATTTCGATGATCGTGTGAGTGCTTTGGGCTATCCGAAACATACAGGAGGCGGCGTGGATTGGCCTCCCTATTCGCCAGACATGAACCCCTGTGACTTCTTTCTGTGGGGACACTTGAAAGACCAGGTGTACCGCCAGAATCCAGAAGCAATTGAACAGCTGAAGCAGTACATCTCATCTGCATGTGAAACCATTCCGCTAGACACGTTGTCAAAGGTTTCGGGTATTTTCATTCAGAGACTACGCCATATTATTGCTACGCATGGTGGATATGTGGAAAATATCGTACTATAGAGTTTCCCCAGACCGCAGCGCCATCTGTTGTTGAAAATTGTAACTACTGTAATTTCGAAAGTTTGTCTGCCTGAAAATGTACTGTTGTCCCAAGCATATTGCAACAAACGGAGTATTTCTATCGCTGCTCGTTTAGTTTTTATTGCCGTTTCAAATATACCGGTCATTTTTGAAACACCCTGTATTTGCTTTGCACGTTCGGAAAGACTCCCGAGCGTGCTGTTCCACGCTTTGACGTCAGAAACACGGCACGCTCAACGCTCAACGTTCGGTCCGTGTGCCGATGGCTTTATGGTGAGCTGCAGTGTATGTCGGCGATCGCGCGTGGAGAGCTGGCAGCATAGCCGGCGCTAATAGCGTCCCCGCGTTTATTGTACACGGCAGGCCGTGAATGCGGCGTCTTTATGGCGCCTTCGTGACGTCTCGGGGGTGGTTTATGGCCTGGGGCTATGAAAACTCGGGGAAGCGAGGACAGGGGCAGCTCGTACGTACCTGGCGCTGTTACAGTGTGCACGGCAACATCTCAAGGAGAAGTCTTGGTTGGTTGGTTGTTTGGGGAAGGAGACCAGACAGCGTGGTCATCGGTCTCATCGAATTAGGGAAGGATGGGGAAGGAAGTCGGCCGTGCCCTTTCAGAGGAACCATCCCGGCATTTGCCTGGAGTGATTTAGGGAAATCACGGAAAACCTAAATCAGGATGGCCGGACGCGGGATTGAACCGTCGTCCTCCCGAATGCGAGTCCAGTGTCTAACCACTGCGCCACCTCGCTCGGTGAGAAGTCTTGCAAGTCACACCGTGACGAAATAATATGCTCACATGGGGAATGGCCCAACTTGTTCAAGTTGCCAGTATTTCAGCTGTTCACTATCATCCTCACCCTCTTCTTGTCACTTTAACGAGTGTAGTGTTTACAATGTATATAAAGTACTGGTCTTCCAGACTGGTTGCACATGATGCGGTTGACTATTAGTTAGGTACACATTCCATAGATCATTTGAACGGTTCTTTCATGGAAATGATGTGGAACGAGTCAGTTTACAGGATATGTTAACGTTAACATTATTGAACAAATTATTATTTTAGTCCTCGTTATGTAACTATACTTAAAATTAATTAATTTATTATTCTCGTTCCTTTCTCCTGGCTCCCAGTTTTTAAGTAAAAGTTCATCAACGGAATAGGAATTGTCCGGGAGAAATGATTTTAAGTTAGATTTAAAACTTGCTTCATTACCTGTCAGACAATTTCATATTATTGGGCAAATGATCAAACATTTTTGTCGCAACACATTGAACTCCTTTCTGAATGACTGACGGCTTTAACAATGGATAGTAAAACTCATATTTACCACCAGTGTATTGAACTCTTTTCTGAATGACTGACGGCTTTAACAATGGATGGTAAAACTCATATTTACCACCAGTGTATTCATGCCTTTACTACCCATCCAGAGTCAGAATTTCCGTCGCCTTCTTCCATCAGTTTAAACAAATGCCGACATACTTCCTCTGCAAAGCCCAAGAAACAAATGCCAACGTGCTACCTTCGTTACTGCAAGGCCTACGAGTTTGGCCCTGTTTAGATAATCACTCCTCTAACCACCACAGCGGATCAAAAACATATGCATCATTGTCGTTTCGGTGCGACGAATTCATATTGTAGTGAACGGCATATACCGACTGTGAGAATCGGACCCGTACTACGACGCATCTCTGTGTTTCACCGGACCAAAGATTTTGTTTTAGGGACTCTTTGTGAAGGAAATGGAGAGATTCGATGTGTGAGAGGAGAGATTGTATTTTTGTGAGATTCCATTGCGGTATATAGTAAATGTTCAGATAGTTTTTTTGCACAAAATAAAATCCAATAACTTACACAAGTATTGAAGGTGTGTATATCTCCATAACCGAAATTAGTTAACTATCACGGTACAGATGGTACGAGACGTAGTTCGGTCGGAGGTGAAGTTTGGAGCGATAGTGCGAACCTGCATTTTGCACGGTCAGAAATTTTAAAAGATTATCTCCGAATTAATAAACTTTAAGTTGCTAAATTGTTGGACTCATCAAACACCATAGCTCACAGTTGTGCTGAACCATCTGCGTAGCGAGTAAAGGTTTTAGAGACTTCAGGATTCAGTCTGGAACCGCGCGACCGCTACGGTCGCTGTGTGGTGTCCTTAGGTTAGTTAGGTTTAAGTAGTTCTAAGTTCTAGGGGACTGATGACCTCAAATGTTAAGTCCCATTGTTCTCAGAGCCATTTGAACCATTTTTTAGACTTCGGGTGGAGCAGATAACGACGAGGAATTTCCGCGAGATCGCAGCTGCGGAATACATCTCTTGCTCTCCTGTGGTATTTAAAACGAAATATTTATATTTTCCAGGTTTTCAGGAAAGTAAAGATAAAAGGAAATAAGGAACTAAGCTAAACCAACTAAAACCAATAACTACTAAGCCAATAATTATAATAAAAACACACATAAAGAATATTTATTTATAATAATAAATAAATAAATAATATTTTAATTAAATAACCAATAATAACATAGCAAAGACTGTTATGATTCTCGTTGTCAGTTGTAATCATGACAGGTAGCTAATGCTTAATAGAAACATATATTGCAGGTTTGGCAGTGAAGTCGGTAAGGAGTTGGCTGCGTAGTCTGTATCTGCAACGACTGAAATAATTAGTAGTCGTTGGTAAAAAAAAAGAAACGTACCGGTATATTGTACTTAGCTTGTGTTACAGGCTTCTTCATGTACTGTATATATATAATTACAAACAGAGAGGCATTACTTGCGCCATACTTGACAAAGCGCCTTGCTAGAGGTTGCTTCCTATCAGCTGAAGGCTATGCTTCATTCCCAGTTGACGTCCCGAGCAAGAGTGGACGAGAGCTCGCTAGAAACTTGTCACAAGCCACGGAGCGGCGCTAGCGGCACTGGTCGCGACTCGCGGGTCGAGCGATATCTATTACGGACCGCGGTCGATACCTGCAACCCCTAACAAGTGTGGTATCGAACATTGACACAAGAAAGACTACAACAGTTGCTTAACTTGATTTTATGTCTACGCGAGGATCTATGTATATTTCAGAGATATATCAGTTAATGTGTCAGCTGATAGATAATACGAGTAACGCCTTTTGAAATTAGAACGTATGATTGAGGCACCTGATTAAGATATCAGATAACATAAATAATTTACAATGAAGACTTTGTTCATTGCATGTCATAGTTTCTGGTTAGTCTTTCAGGTTGTATGTCCGTAGCACAAGAAATCTTTCGGTTTCTGGCGTTTCGTCCACAGCTGCACTGGACATCTTCACAGATGCTCCATGTGACGCTGAGTCTCTCCGACTGACAAGACTCCGCGTCGCCAGGAGCATATCTGAAGATGTCCAGCGCATCTGTGGTCGAAACGTCATGAACCGAAACGTTTCTTGGACCACGGCCATACAACGTGAAAGATTCATCACCAACTAGGCCTATATGAGTAGTAAACAGGTCTCTCTTATACGAATCATCCATTCATCTAAAAAATCCTCTTCTTTTCGTCTTTTGCTAAAATTTTGCTATCTATACACAATCCATAACATTACATCCGGCATTATCGGAAAGTGTTTCACGTATTGTGACTTTTGTCCAACTTCTTCGCCCCTTTTTACAGTTTTGTTTTCTTCAGCATTCTTTTCAGTGTCACGTGAAATTCTCCTGTCTGTCTTACCTCTTCCCTTGTCCACACTTCTTAGCATATTTCTCACTTTACGAACTCACTTAAGTTTTAAATCCGAAACAGTAGACTTCAAGCAATCGTAAACTTTTCTGTCTTCTCCATGCTTCGCTACCATTTTCTGCTGTTTTCCTGTCGTACAGTTTCCGAAACTTTTGCTAAAGCCCTTGCCAGTACTTGCTGCAGCAGACTTTTTTAGTTGAAGAACCTTATTCTCACTTTTGTCGATGTGCTTCTCCTGCCACTTTCTTTGTCCAGACAGACAACACCAGTAAATCGATGATTTTAAAGTGTTTGCAATACATATACTATGCGCAAATAGGAGCTACTAGTTACAGAATGAAAGGCAGCTGCAACGTCAAATGCAGTCCCTAGAAATATACCATTGATGAAGATGTAAATTTATTACGCCAACTGAAGATAGGATGAAAACCAGAAACGCGTCTTGGCAAAAAAATAAAACTATTTAAAGAGTGCCTGGTTGCCATATTTCTTCAAGTAATTAAGGAAAAATGTTTATATCCCAACTGAGAATTCTATCATCCGATTGCAATGTACTTGTGTGAATGGGATAAGGCACGTCTTTTGTTATTACTAAAAGAAGTACTAAGGTTTTATTCATTAGTAGCCATAGAATATCACGTATCGAAGGCTAACTGAACGGATAATGTCCAGAGGCCATAAAAATATCCGAAACTGTACAGATGGCTATGGTTCCTTTTGTTTTGTAATGGACAGCTTGCTCTAAGTTGTGTTTTGTTCGCGAAGTTCTTTGTTTGATTGATGTGTTTTGGTTGTCGCAGCAAACAGTCGTTGTGGGTCTTTTGTCACAAGAATGTTGAAAAAGTCACACACACACAGACACACACACACACACACACACACAAAACTGCGAGTGATGGGTGTGACAAATGTCATTTGAACGTTCCTCAATGCTCCAAAAAAGGAAGAAGATATTTGTGTTAATGAGGAACTCTGCGTTCTTTGTGGTGCTGAACTAACACTGAAGAATATCAGGGAAAGAAGTTGTGAGTGAATATAATAATGCGGCCTGTTTCGAATAATTATTACCACCAGACTGCAGTTTTGCATCGATTATCGACTTACTCCTTGCTTATTAGCTGTAGTTGTGCACATTATTGGCGAGTTGCGAATCGCACATGTAGGTCTGAGAATAGTGTCATCTGTTTGTTGGTGTAATCGAACAGGTTTTCCACACAAGCGAATTTCCCAGTACACGGCGAGCTACATTCTGTCTCTGAAACTCCATGGACCACGCCATGACGAAGGCTTCGTTAAATATAGTGTTAATGGACATGCGTCATCACCAACTTAAACTGCAACTTCTAGCAGGCCGACAGTTGTGGACTCTAATGCACGAAAAGCGATTTGCGATTTCAGTTCCCGCTTTACAGCATCTTTATTCCTCACTGCATTATTAAATCATTTGGAAGAAACTGAGCCATGGCGAGCTGGCACCTGTCTTATTTTGTTCATGTATCGTTGAGATCGATTGTGGTTGAGGTAAGCTGTCTTTGCTTTTTGCGTGTCTTACCTTGAGGCTTCGCAGGAGAAGCGAGTGGGTTGTTAGCCTCCGACGGGTAACCCTCGAGATCTCGTGACATTCACGGGGAGACGAGTGTCAACGGCTGCCGAACGAGCGTGATGACCGTTTACACCTTGTGATGTGAAACTGGTTGGAGATAAAAGTTCTGTGACTTCGCTGGGAACAAAATTTGAAGGGAAGAGGTGAATCTGTGGAACCCGCTCCCTCGTATTGAGTACCTGATATGGAGTAAGTCGTCGTTGTTTGTTCACCGACGCACTCAGAGATTTTAAAGTTCATTATTATGGTGAGACTTTCATGGTCGAACCTTAAGACGGTGCGGAAGAGTTCAGTTGGCCTAGTTAAATGGTGGCCGTTATTTGAAAATTTTCTCAGAAATTTTACTAGTGCTTTGTATCTCTTGCAATCAAATGATTTTATGTTGCTGTTTTTAAAGCCTGCACTCTATTAATGCAGTTGTCCATGTGTATGTTTCAGAGTTATTGGAATGTCTTTGTGATTCGGGCAGAAACTTTTAATTGTGCCAGGGCCTTGGCGAGGAGTGAAATGTCATCCGAGGTCTAGACCTGGATGTGATTAAGAACCTGGCCACTACCGGATTAGTTCACATATCCCCTTAGAAAGTTTAGTATTTATCTTCCTTCCGTCAAGGCGGGTTAAGCTGGTAACCTGTTTGTATATGAACTTGTTTTTTTAAATATTAGGGACTGGCTATCGGTTAAACATTAAACAGCATAGCATCTGCTGAGCCGGCCAGAGTGGCGGAGAGGTTCTAGGCGCTACAGTCTGGAACCGTGTGACCGCTACGGTCGCAGATTTTAATCCTGCCTCGGGCATGGATGTGTGTGATGTCCTTAGGTTAGTTAGGTTTAATTAGTTCTAAGTTCTTGTCGACTGATGACCTCAGAAGTTAAGTCGCATGGTGCTCAGAGCCATTTGAACCATTTTTGAACCAGTTCCTGTGGCTTAGTATGGGGAGAGATTATATTCGACAACCGGAATAAATAAATAACTGGCTCCTTTTACCGACCCCCGGTCTCAGATGAAACAATTGCTGAACAGTTCAAAGAAATCTTGAGTCTCATCACAAATAGGTACCCTACTCATACAATTATAGTTGGCAGTGACTTCAATCTACCTTCCGTATGTTGACAAAAATATATTTTCAGGCCCTATTGTAGATAGAAAACAACTTCCGTAATTGTTCTAAATGCTTTTTTTTAAATTATTTTTGAACAATTACGTCACGAGGCCATTCAAATTGTAAATGGTTACGAAAACACATTTGACCTCTTAGCCACAAATAATCCTGAGCATCACGACGGATTCAGGGATCAGTGAACACACAGTCGTAACAAAGAAATTCAGCAAAACTAAACGCAAAATACATCTATTTAAAAAAGTAGCAAAAATTCGGCTGACGTCTTTCTAAGAGACAGTCTCAAATCCTTCCAAACTATGTAAGTGAAGACCGTATGTGGCCTAAGTTCAAAGAAATAGTGTCAACAGCACTCGAGAGATTCATACCAAATAAATTAATAAGAGACGGAACTGATCCCCCGTGGTACACAAACACCACAGAAAGCTGCTGCAGGAGCACCGAAAAAGGCAAGTATAACTTAGATGAACGCAAAATATCCAAGATTGACGAAGTTTTACTGAGGCTCGAAATTTGGTGCGGATTTCAGTTCGAGATGCATTTAATAGTTTCCACAACGAAAGTCTCTCTACAAATGTGGCGGAAAATCCAAAGAGATTCTGGTCTTATGTTAAGTAAACCAGCGGAAAGGCTCACTAAGTACCTTTACTGCGCGTCAGCGATGAGGAGGAGAGGGAGACAAGGGACCCAACCCTTCGGAGCAGGTAAAATCGGCGTGGCAAATGTCCGCACACCGCTGCGGTCATGGACTGTGCGGCTGCTCCCTGCGGAGGTTCGAGTCCTCCCTCGGACATGTTTGTTTGTCCTTAGGATAATTTTTGTGTAAGCTTAGGGACTGATGACCTTAGCAGTTAAGTCCCATAAGATTTCACACACATTTTTTGAACACCGGCCACCGAACCACGGAAGCTTTGAGACGACAGACGAGGAGGAACATTTCAGAGTATGTACGAACACGCGTGAAGATTTTCGCCGTGGATGTAGGATAGTTTCATTCACAAATACGGAGGCCTGCGTGTATGAACGTGAAACTTACTTCTTGGGGAAAACTGGACGTACCCCTTGCATTGTAAGTACGCGCACTGGGGAGTACGTCGGTGTTTAGACGGACGCGCCCTTGACTTGCTGGGTGGAACCTTAGGCTTCCAATTAATCTCTATAGAAACGCACGGGCTCAGCTCTGAATGAACATGCGGGCAGCACGGCGTTCGCCGAACAGAGCGCGGTGGAGTGACTACATTGTGTCGGAACGCCGGCACGCAGCAAATGGACAGTGGGGCGCAGAGTGAGGACAAGGCGCCGTTGTGTGGCGCGCTCTGTTGTGGCCGGTGATTTATTGCGGGAGGCTATCGTGCTCGTGCATCGCAGAAACGCGCCGTCAAAACGGCTGGCGTAGGCCGCGCCGCCGCTGTCATAGCCGGGCCGCAGCCGCCCGGCGCAGTGCGCGGCGAGAGAAGTAGGAACGCTGCCAGCCGGTCCGACAATAGCAACGTAATACAGCAAACGTGACGTCATCAGTACTGAGAGAAGACCATAAACAAATGCACGGTTGTTAACCTCTGCGTTGTTAGCGGGAGTGGTGTCCAATACGGACATGCGATGGCGGTAAACGCCCTACCCATCATATAAATCAGAGCAGCCAAATAACTGACACTAGAGAGCACGTGGTACTGGTCATTTCGAGGCAGATTTCACCCAGTGCGAGTGGTTTTAGGGATAAATATCGACAAAAACCTCCAGCTCCGGACCTGGTGAATAGATGAACGATACGATCACCTGTAGGTATGTATATAACTTTTTTCCCAGTTTCCAAGACAGACTATGATCGTGTCTGGATGAACCGACTAACGGAAAGGTGCACTTATTTACTGGGCACGGTCATTATCCTGCCGGCTACACAGAAAAGAGACGGGTGGTAGTTCTGGGCGATTGTGGAGAAATAGAGACGCCTGAATGTGTCGTGCTTCATTGTAATTTACACCAAATAGAAAGGGGATAAATTGGAGGGGATTGGCCAAGATTGGGACAAATGGGACTTATTTAATTCTGCTGCTAACAGAATACCGGGAGCAGTGTTATGTTAGTTTTGGTTCAAAAATGGTTCAAATGGCTCTGAGCACTATGGGACTTAACTTCTAAGGTCATCAGTCCCCTAGAACTTAGAACTACTTAAACCTAACTAACCTAAGGACATCACACACATCCATGCCCGAGGCAGGATTCGAACCTGCGACCGTACCGGCCGCGCGGTTCCAGACTGTAGCGCCTTTAACCGCTTTTTTTTTAAGTTTTTTTTAATTTTTTTTACGCTACCCCCCCCCCTTTTTTTTTTTTTTTTTTTTTTACAAAGTTCCGGACTGCAGCGCCAGAACCGCTTTTTCTTTTTTTTCTTTTTTTTTTTTTAATTACACATAAAGTTAATTGGCGAATAACGGCAACATTATTTCAACATAAATTAGAAAAAAAAAACATTCGTAGATAATTCTGATAGAGGGGCAGGAAAAAATAATAATAAAAAAAACCGAGATGGTCTCGAACACGGGAATCAAAGTTATGAAGGAACGACGGTAGCCACTTTTTTTTTTTTTTTTTTTTTTTTTTTTTGTTGAAAGAAAACAAAGACTCCGATTATACTGGTTTCTCCTTCCAGTAAACAAAAATGAGTCTCCTTCGTCTTGTTGGCGAAGAAGCATTCCTTTGGAACAAAAAAAAAAGTTTCTCAAAGTCAAAATCAAAGTTCTTTTTCCTTTAAGAACAAACTATGAGGAAGAAATAAGGAAAAGCTTTTTAAGTCGTCATGAGACTTGTAGTTAAAGTACAGTTCTTACAGGAGCTCCTGAAGTGTCCGCCTACAGCATGCCAGCTCGTCCAAACGTGTCTTCTCATGGCGTAGGTGTGAGTTCTGGGTGGCAGATCTATTCAGTTCGGTTCGTGTTATACAGTTTTCAGCTTCTCAGGGCTTGGACGTTCCAGCTACTAGGTGGGTCATCGAAAGTGCTCCGTAAGAAATTAGAAAAATATTGTTTATAGCGTGGGTTGCGTATCAGGACGCAGTGTCGTTCGTTGAGATAAGTCCAATATCCTAGCGTAGACTTGTCGCCTGAAGTAAAAAGATAGCGGATCGTGTGGCCACAGATCCAATTCACAGAGTTAGTTTTGGCTGAGGGGTAGAAAGTCTTATCGGGGTACAAAAGCATGTGGACGTCGATCTGAGCCGGTGTCTGGCGAGTAAGAAACGCCAAAATTCGCCGCGCAAGTGTCCAGACGTCTAGCGCTGTGCCGCAGTGGAACCGGTGGACATCCGTGTCATCCACGCCACAGTGGGTGCAGAGGGATGAATCGGCGAGATGGATGCGGTGCAGACGATCTCGGTTAACTTGTTTGCCATTCACGGTGATGTACCACGCTGATTGAACGTCTGATTCGAGAAAACGCGCATGGATCGCCTTCCATATGTGTCGCCACACGTACTGTGGATACTTACGTTCGATGGGGTTGGTCGTGCGACACTGTTGTAACAATTCGGAGACTGTTTTCGTGAGGTACAAACGTGTAAGTGGTAAGGACCGGTAGATATAACTGAACTCCAGGAAAAATCGTTGGATGTAATAAAAGGGGGTTGGAATGGTCGATATCAGTACTGGGGCGCACAAGGAGGCCGGTGCAAAGTTCTGAAGCAGGAGGCTAGTAAGGCTCTGCGGGCAACGATGCCAAAGTTTTAGTTGGGAGCTGACGTATAGTGCCTTGACACGAGTCGGCACGTGGATGAGTCCCACCCCGCCACGATCTCGTGGCAGTGCAAGGGATTCATACTGCACCTTGAATAACATCCCCGAGCTGACGAAGGAGCCGAAAGCCATCAACAGTCGTCGCGCCAGGAGATTTGGGACTGGTAGTACTTGAGCCACGTGTGGTATACGGGAAGCATGATACATGTTCACGTATTGCGCGCGTTGGATAACGTCGAGAGCTCGTAGCCGGTGATCGGCGAGATTTGCCCTGATTGTCTGTAGCAAGCGTCTACCATTGATAGCCGCTGAGCGGCGCAGGTCTGCTGTGAAATCAAGTCCAAGACACCGTATGGTGGCGGAGACACTAAGCGGGGCAGCGCATCTCTCCGGCAAGCCCTCACCAATGAGCAGGACCTTGGATTTTGACACGTTGAGGCAGCTCCCCGACGCTTCGCCGTAAGTCGCCACCCATGCCAGTGCTGCTCGTACTTCATCTTCACTGCGCAGATATAGTACTATGTCGTCTGCGTAGGCTGTACAACAAAAACGGTGGCCTTGCACAGCCATGCCTTCCAAACGGTGGCGCATGCCCTGGAGCAGGGGTTCCAAGGCGAAAGCATACAAAATCGTGGAAAGAGGGCATCCTTGCCGTACAGATCGTGCGATGACCAGGGACGGTGTAAGACGACCATTGTACATGATTTTAGAGGTTGCACTACTCAACAGGCGCATAACCACTGTTACAAAACCGCCAGGAAAACCCATATGCTGAAGAACTGTCCGTAAATAGAAGTGGTCAACACGGTCGAAAGCCTGGCTAAAGTCCAGTGAAGCCAAGGCGCCAGGGAGACGCTGATGATGCGCTAATGCTATCATGTCTCTGTAACGGCAAAGGGCCGTACGGATGTTGTTGTCGCCTCCTAGGGAAGTCTGGTTCAAAAATGGTTCAAATGGCTCTGAGCACTATGGGACTCAACATCTTAGGTCATAAGTCCCCTAGAACTTAGAACTACTTAAACCTAACTAACCTAAGGACATCACACACACCCATGCCCGAGGCAGGATTCGAACCTGCGAACGTAGCAGTCCCGCGGTTCCGGACTGCAGCGCCAGAACCGCTAGACCACCACGGCCGGCGGAAGTCTGGTCGCAGGATGTGACGTAACGTGCGACCTTCTTGAGTCGCGATGCCAGTAGCCGTGTGAATATTTTCATGTCGCTGTTGAGCAAAGTAATTGGTCGATAGTCCTGGACCCTCGATAACCCGCGCGGTTTATGTACGGGGATAATAATTCCTTCTAGAAAGGTGCTCGGGACCACTGTCCTCGGTGACATCAGCTCTTGTGCGATTGCCGTCCATGTGGAAGCCAACAAATACTGAAAACTTTTATAAAATTCGATGGGTATACCGTCAGGTCCAGGAGACCTGTTATCGGAACCCGCCTTGATAGCATCTACCACTTCATCTGTGGTTACGTCGTCTTGGAGGTCATGCACTGCAGCCTCCGGAAGAGTGTTCGTAGTGAGCTGAGCGACTTCTGTGATCAGTGCTGCAGAATGCGGTACGGCTGCGTATAGCCCGGCAAAATGAGCATGGAGAGCACGACCGATGCTTTGTTGGGTGTCGTGCCGGCGCCCTTCCACATCAGTGAGGACTTGGATCAGAGCTCGTCGTCGTCGTCGTCTTTCCTGAAGGAGGTGGTACATCGACGGACGTTCTTGAGGGATTCGATTAGAAGCTCGAGAACGGATTACAGTGCCTTCCAAGTTACGCCGCATGATCAATGAGATCTGCGCCTTCGTGCGATGGACCATCGACTGCCGGGCTGGCGAGAAAGGCATCGTCGCACAGTCACGTAGGATGGTGTAGTAGAAGTGCAGGGTATTAGTTTGCCACGCCTTTAATTCCTTCCCAAAACTCATCAGAGTCTTCCTGAGGGTCGGCTTTGCACAGGAGAGCCACCATGATAAGGTGGAGTCATAGGCTTCTCGACGATGGTGGCAGCGTGCCCACGCTTCTTCGACCATACGGCGACAGTCTGAGGAGGTCAGGTGAGCGACATTGAGTTTCCACAGACCACGACTATGCCACACTTGCTGTCGGGCGAGAGTGACGTCACAGAGGTATGCATCATGGTCTGAAAAGGCCAAGGGCCAGACCTCCGCATGACGTGTGCCATCAGCAAGGGAGCGAGTGACGTAGATGCGATCTATGCGGCTGGACGAGTGAGAGGTGTAGAATGTATAGCCCGGTTGAATTCCGTGGAGCTTCTTCCATGTGTCAACAAGTCGGAGACGGTCGATGACCACTGAGAGAGATGCACAAGGGGAATGTCGCGGGAGTTGGTCCGCGGGCTCTTGTGTCGAGTTAAAATCCCCACCGAGTACCAAATCGTCCTGCGGACCGGTGAAGAGGGGTGTGACGCTTTCGGCAAAAAAAGTTTGTCGGTCATGACGGCGGCCAGTGCCGGACGGAGCGTAGATATTAATAATACGCACGCCGAACAGTGTGAGGGCCATACCTCGCGCAGTGGGGAGGTAGATGACGTCCTCTGCAGGGAGTCCGTCGCGTAGCAGGATGGCGACGCCGCTACCGGTATCGGATGCGGGGGAAACATGGGCGTTGTATCCGGTGGGAACTAGGAAGTCAGCCACAAACACCTCTTGTAAGAGTGCTATATCCACATCCGCAGAGTAAATAGTGTCTCTGAACATGGCCAGTTTATGGGGGGCACGAATGGTGGCAAGATTCATCGTGGCGATACGATAGTGCTGTGTGCGGCCATCCGCGGTATTTGCAGAACGTGCGGTAGAAGTAGCCGGCAGGTGGAGACCCGCCGGTGGTCCCGCAGTGGTGATAATTACTGGCGGGACGCCAGCCCCAGTGTCGCCGAGGTGGACTCCTGTGCAGACACGCTGGCAGTCCGTTCCGCTTCTTCTTCAACGTCATCGGCCCAGGAAGCTGACGACGTGGACATGTGACGGTCACGTACTTCCGGAACGGGTGTTGTGGATTCCGCAACATGAGTGGCAGGGGGACCGCCGTCATCATTCGTTGACAAAGGCGAGGACATGTCCCTGGCTGGGAGAGTAGGCGTCACAGGAGGGGCCCCTGTTGCTGCCACATCGCGTGACTGGACGCAATGTGGGAGATCACCGTCAGACATCAGGTCGACATCTCGTGGGGCCGTCTGAGAAAGGGCGTCATCGGAAGGCGTTCGTCGTCGTTTCCTGTGTTTGCGAGGCGACCGCTGTTTTCTGATGTGGCCTTCTGAATCAGAATGTGGTCGCCCGTCGTCTGACGCCGAACCCGTCTGGACAAAGGCAGACGTCGGCACGACACCGAGGTCGACGTCCATGGTTCCAACAGGAACATCGGTTTCGGTCTGCAAACCGGACGGTCCTGAAGCGAGCACTGGAGGTGACGCCGTGCTTGTGTCCTCGGCGCGTTGTGCTGCGGCGGGTGGCGTTGACGATGCTGCTGGCGCAATCGAGATTGGTACGACGGGGTCCTGTGCAACCTTGGCGTAGGTGATGGGTAAGGACGTGACCGTCGAAGCCTGGGTCTCTTCACGTAACGGCGTCTGTATTAAACGGCGGTGTAAGCATTCGGAACGTACATGTCCCTCCTGGCCACATCCTGCGCACGTTCGTGGCTGTCCATCGTACATGACGATGGCCCTCACACCGCCAATCAGCAGGTACGATGGGACATGTTTCGTCAGCTCAATTTTTATTTGCCTGACGCCATTTAATACGGGGTAGGTCGTAAATGTTTGCCACTTCTCCGCGACGTGACCCAAGACGGTGCCATATGGTTGGAAAGCGGCTATGACCACATCCTGAGGCACCTCGAACGGGAGTTCAAACACCCGCAATGTCCGGAGACCGAAACCAGCATGGGCGACTGTCACAGCACCCATATGTCCATCAGAGTGTTTAAATTTCAGTCCGGTGGCATGACGGTGAATTATGTCATTGCAAATTTCCTCCGTCGACATCTTGATGTAGACAACACTTCCAGTGATGGAAAAATGTATGCCGATTACGTCCTGGGGGTTCAAACGTAGATCCTCACGTATGAACTGTTCGACTTCGAAAGCTCTGGGTCGTGGATGTTCGGCCTGAAACGTTACTTTGATCGTTGCACGGCGGTACGAGTGCGCCATGGTGTACGTTAGTACTGGACTCGATAGACACAAACACCGCGACGCGGAAGTAAACACCGCCGAGAGCGGAGCGTCACACGGCGCGCGGAGCAGCTCCGCACGCTAGCACGGCTGCGAGCCGACTACCGCTTGGCCACCACGGCCGGCTATGTTAGTTTTATAATACAGAGATGTCGATGTCGAAGTCCGAGTCGACGTACCTGGTAACCAAATGGAACAAGTTCAAAAAGGTTTGGAACGTTTGTGTACAAGAAGAACAGCAGCAGAACCACATGGAGAAGGAATTCAACGAGGAAACTATGAGGAGAAAAGGCTACTAAGAGGGTCACTCCAAAAGAAATGCACTTTATTTTTGTAAAAATACAGTTTTCATTCTGCATGTGTGAAAGTTTTACAGTGTGCAGATAGGCTACATCCTTCCCGCTTGTTTTGAAACGTAGTTCAACCTGTTCTCGTGAGTGGCGCCGTCACAGCGTGTCTTCAAGATGGCTGCTACACTTGACGCTCGTCAGAAGCAACGTGCTGTCATAGAATTCCTGTGCTGTGAAAAAGGGGCAGTGGGAAACATCCACAAGAGGTTGAAAAAGGTGTATGGAGATGCTGCTGTCGATCGCAGTACAGTTAGTCGGTGGGCAAGCAGGTTACGTGATGAAAGCGGGCACGGCAATATTGAGGATTGTCCTCGCAGCGGCAGGCCTCGTACTGCACCACAGACAAAGTTATCTGTGACTGCAGACACTCTAGACAATGTGCAGAGGGTTAACGAATTGGTGACTGCTGACAGACGCATCACAGTGAACGAATTGTCACGCTACATTGGGATAGAGGAAGGAAGTGTTTGCAGAATACTGAAAGTGTTCGCGTTAAAAAAGGTTTGTGCCAGGTGGGTTCCCAGGATGTTCACAGTGGCTCACAAGAAACAAGAAAAACGGTATATAGCGAACTTTTGGAACAGTACGAGAATGGTGGAGATGAATTTCTTGGAAGAATTGTGACAGGTGATGAAACATGGCTCCATCATTTTTCACCAGAGACGAAGAGGCAGTCAATGGAGTGGCATCATGCAAAATCACCCAAGGAAAAAAATAAAATAAAATAATTCAAGACCACACCTTTTGCTGGAAAAGTTATGGCTACGGTGCTTTTCGATTCCGAAGGACTCTTGCTTGTGGACATCATGCCGAGTGGAACCACCATAAATTCTGATGCATATGTGACGACACGGAAGAAACTTCAAGCTCGACTGAGTCGTGTTCGACCACATCAGCAAAAGCAGGATGTTTTGCTGTTGCACGACAATGCACGGCCACATGTGAGTCAGAAAACCATGGAAGCGATCACAAAACTCCGATGGACAACACTGAACACCCGCCTTACAGTCCTGACCTGGCTCCATGTGACTTCGTGGAACAAGGTTTGAAGTTGATGACTCCCTTGTACACGCTGCGAAACAGTGGCTCCAACAGGTTAGTCCAGAATTTTACCGTGCGGGTATACGGGCGCTGGTTCCAAGATGGCGTAAGGCAGTTGAGAGGGATGGAAATTATGTGGAGAAATGAAAATGTTGTATCTACACACTGTAAAACTTTCAAACATGTAGAATAAAAGATGGATTTAAAAAAATATAGTGTGCATTTCTTTTGGAGTGACCCTCATATTTCATATAGACAAACTGATTAATGTGATGAAATGACAGAATAAAGGTCGAGGAAGAAAGATGTCTATGGAATGTGGGTGTGGAACAGATATAACAAGCTTATTAGCTAATGGTGAGAGGAATAATAACTGGCTGCTACTTAATAAAGGTGAGTAATGAATCTGCGTTTGGTCATTAAGGACCAGGTAAGGATTCCTTGATTGGTGTTTACTAATGGGCAGAATTTCAAGTAATGTTAGTATTCTATCTTTAGTTCCTTTACGGAGAACACCACATTTCATATCATAAAAATGACATTCATTCAGAACATGTTCAGCAAAGGTAGAATCTTATATCACTTTCAGTTGACTGTGGGCGATTGTCGTTGATAACTACCTGAGAACTAAATAGGAGAAAAATTCGATATCGACAGGGAGAAGGTCAGGCAAAGAAAACACCACTCTCAGATTTTCATTGCTGCAAATGAAGTTTATTAGTACCGGACAACACTAGCCAATTCCGGCACTTTTTACCTAACTACCATTTCAATTCTCAAGGTCTCCACAGAGCCTTTATCTTACAGCAAAAGTCCATACTTATTACTCCTCACAATCACAAACTACAACCGACAGATGCCTTACCATAAATCGCTGGCCGCGGACGAGAAAGCATTACGGACACTCTCTCTTCCTGTTGCACTCGGTCCCTTCGTTGATGAAGGTGGATCATGAAAACCACACTTCCAAAATACACCCCGAAAATACCATCTCCACCGCACACAGGGAGGCAGCCGAGTGCCATTATTTCTTGAGCTCTCCACGGTTTCGCCGGTCGTTGTGGCCGAGCGGTTCTAGGCGCCTCAGTCCGAAACCGCGCTGCTGCTACGGTCGCAGGTACGAATCCTGCCTCGGGCATGGATGTGTGTGCTGTCCTTAGGTTAGTTACTTTTAGGTAGTTCTAAGTCTAGGGGACTGATGACCGCAGATGTTATGTCCCATAGTGCTCAGAGACATTTGAACCATTTGAACCCATGGTTTCGCAATTTTTTAAAAAATACACTCCCTTTAGCCAATCAGGAAACTGTAACATCCACGAGATAAATTTTAGCTACAGTGCGACGAGAGGAAATTATGCCTGTAACAGTTATAAACATTATCTATTCGACATATGAAAAAATAGTGAAAACGATAATAATATTCATTATTTATATAATATTCTATGATGTAATTGGACATATCGATGTGTATCATACAAAGACAATGATAATTGTAAATTCCTTTTATGATCTGCGTTTGTCTTCCTTTGTTTTTACCTTTTGTTGGTTGGCTTTTGTAGGTTGCGGACGCATATCGAACTGAGGTCTGTTAAGAAATTGTAATTATTTGTTAATTATTACTTGAAAATAGAGTTCATTATTATTATAAACATGAGTGAATAATTATTTGTAACTTTAATTCCTCTCTCAGTAAGCATTATCTGTGTTAATTATTTCTTTCCGCTGCAAGGAGCGCAGCCATTGATGATAGCGATTTGTATCGCGTTTTTGTCTGTGTTCTCCTTAGAAACAAATCAAATGTTTGCTTGATGAAGTCTAAATAGTGCACAATACGAAAGTAGATTTTATAGCGTTTAATAAGCATTTTAAATATTTACTTATTTGATCTAACAATAGGAAGTCTCTATCAATTGTCTGCCGCCATCTTAACAATTATCTCAGCGGCAAATTCAAATTTAAATTACGCAATTCTGCAGAATAAATGCCGAAGGTAATACAAATGTGTAAAAATAAATGTGCATCGGTGGTCCCGAACTCATTTTAATGAAAGATTGCTTCTTTAAAAACAGTGCTCATAGCACGATCCTTATAAGAAACTTTTGTAGCTGATGTATGGAGCCGAAATTAATTACGCACTCGTTGCGAAGAATATTGTTTCAGGTAACATACGTCAGTGTTGTGCGCGGCTAATATTCGGTGGTTTTAATGATCTTTTTGCTGAAGATAACTGCTTCCATCTTAATCAATAGTTGTAAGGAATCTGTTGTATGAACTGTGATTTAGTGACACTTACACAACTTACAGACAACACTTTAACACGACGTTAACTTGGAGTTCTTTAGCAACTTGATCAAATCTTTAGCCGGGAGAAAAATTATTTAGTAATTACTCAATGTAATAAAATAACATTATCATTTCCATTTACAAATTAGATAAATACCAAACCACTGAATAACACAGCAAACTCCACAAAACCAAAGCAAAATGTAGGCATTGTCATTGACCATTCAACTGCCCCTGGTTACAGCACCTCTACGTCGCATGAGAGGGCATTAAGAGCTTTTTCTGCAAACGTAATCATGGGGAGATTTCTGGCCAGTCTCACCAAGAAGCCTCCAATCATCATCATTTACTATAATGAGGGAAACACCGGCCCATTATCTTTAGCCGACTAGAAACCCTCTTCTCCCTGTGAACGGGAATTGGCCGAGGCGGCTACAATGGAAAAAGGTGTTAACACTCGTGGGTGACCAGCAAATGATGTTTTACATGATGACTCGGATTGGAATACTGATCAGTAGGCTAATTACTGCTGTGATGTGTTCAATGTGATTGCATAGTCATTCAGTACCATATCAACGAAATTTTAGACACAGGAGCCAAAATGGCAATACGAATGTACAACTGCTACCGAGCCGCGCAGAATCATTCCACAGTAGTTTAGTATAATTGTAAACAAATAAAAAGTGGACAATCGGCAAGTTGGGAAAAGAAGGAATCTTTTGCTGGTGACTTTTCACTTCTATTTGACGCTTCTTGGTTTCTTTGTTTTTTCTTTTAATAAAGCTATAGAATTTAGCCGTAGTTGTTTATTTTTATACGGGGGGCGCTCGATAAGTAATGCAACATGTATTTTTTCTGGGCCACCTTCGGTTCAAAAATGCGAAATTTGTTGTGGGACGTCGTGGCATATTGCCGCTTCAGCCCCTATACTTTCATGAAGTTCCGGCACGTGGCGGGCTTTATGTAGCCTTCAAAATGGCTTCTATAATTGAGGTACGTTATAAGCGGAGGGTTGTCATCGAGTTTCTTTTGGTGGAAGATCAGAGCATCGCAGACATTCATAGGCGCTTTGCAATGTTTACGGAGACATGGCAATGAACAAAAGCACGGCGTGTCGTTGGGCTAGATGTCTGTCATCTTCCCAATAAGTCCGCGCGAACTTCTGAACCGTGTGCAGGCCAGTCGCTTACACCTGTGACACCTGCAATGTGTTCATAGCCACGAAAATACAAACGAACTTCTCCTTCTCCTTGACAACGGAAGGCCTCACATAAGTCTGCGCACCTGAAAGGAGCTCACAAAACTTCAATGGACTGTTCTTCCCCCATCGCCCCTGCAACTTTCGGAATGAGGTGCAACAGAAGAAAGCTGAAGATTACTTGGGTGGATCAGATAACTAATCAGTTGTTGTTGTTGTGGTCTTCAGTCCAGAGACTGGTTTGATGCAGCTCTCCATGCTACTCTATCCTGTGCAAGCTCCCTCATCTTACTGCAACCAACATCCTTCTGAATCTGTTTAGTGTATTCATCTCTTGGTCTCCCTCTAGTCAAGATACGCCACAAATATCTCTTCTCTCCATTTCTATTCAATACCTCATCTTCAGTTACATGATCTACCCATCCAATCTTCAGCATTCTTCTGTAGCATCACATTTCGAAAGCTTCTATTCTCCTCTTGTCTAACTATTTATCGTCCACGTTTTACTTCCATACATGGCTACACTCCATACAAATGCTTTCAGAAACGACTTCCTGACACTTAAATTTATACTCGATGTTAACAAATATCTCTTCTGCAGAAACGCTTTCCTTGCCATTGCCAGTCTACGTTTTATATCTTCTCTACTTCGACCATCATCAGTTATTTTGCTCCCCAAATAGCAAAACTCCTTTACTACTTTAAGTGTCTCATTTCCTAATCTTATTCCCTCAGCATCACCCGACTTAATTCGACTACATTCCATTATCCTCGTTTTGCTTTTGTTGATGTTCATCTTATATCCTCCCTTCAAGACACCATCCATTCTGTTCAACTGCTCTTCCAAGTCCTTTGCTGTCTCTGACAGAATTACAATGTCATCGGCGAACTTCAAAGTTTTTATTTCTTCTCCATGGATTTTAATACCTACTCCGAATTTTTCTTTTGTTTCCTTTACTGCTTGCTCAATATACAGAGTGAATAACATCGGGGAGAGGCTACAACCCTGTCTCACTCTCTTCCCAACCACTGCTTCCCTTTCACGCCCCTCGACTCTTATAACTTCCATCTGGTTTCTGTACAAATTGTAAATAGCCTCTCGCTCCCTGTGTTTTACCCCTGCCACCTTCAGAATTTGAAAGAGAGTATTCCAGTCAGCCGGCCGTGGTGGCCGAGCGGTTCTAGGCGCTACAGTCTGGAACCGCGCGACCGCTACGGTCGCAGGTTCGAATCCTGCCTCGGGCATGGATGTGTGTGATGTCCTTAGGTTAGTTAGGTTTAAGTAGTTCTAAGTTCTAGGGGACTGATGACCTTAGAAGTTAAGTCCCATAGTACTCAGAGCCATTTGAACCATTTTTATTCCAGTCAACGTTGTCAAAAGCTTTCTCTAAGTCTACAAATTCTAGAAACGTAGGTTTGCCTTTCCTTAATCCATCTTCTAAGATAAGTCGTAGGGTCAAAATTGCCTCATGTGTTCCAACATTTCTACGGAATCTTAGAGGTCAGCTTCCACCAGTTTTTCTATTCGTTTGTGATAGTGCTGAATCGAATTGGAAAGAAAAGAACTGTACGCACAACTTGACTAAAAGAAGGGATCAACTGATAGGACACATCCTGAGATGTCGAGGAATCGGGAGTTTGGTAATGGAGGGAAGTGTGGGAGAGGGGTAAAATTTTAGAGGCAGGCCAACGCTTGACTGGAGTAAGCAGGTTCATATGGACACAGGCTGCATTTCGTACGCAGAAATGAAGAGTCTTGGCGTGGAGAGGTGCGCCAAACTAGACTTTGAACTGAAGACCACGACAACAACAAATGAGAGCAGCTTTCTGGTCGGAAGCATGGACTATTTAGAAGACATTTTGGATTGCAAGTGCGACATAATTATCTTGGAATATCGGCTAAGATAAGGTTTGAACTGTAGCAGAAAGTAGAATAGCAACTTATTTGACATCCAGAGTAGTGACCTAGCAAGCACTATTACGCGGGATAGAGGAAGTAAGGATACTAGAAATAAGAAGCAGGAGAGCTTCTGTGAAGTTTGGAAGGTAAGAGACGAGACACTGGCGGAAGTAAAGCTGTGAGGAGGGGTGTTGAGTCGCGCTTGGGCAGCTCAGATGGTAGAGCACTTGCCCGCGAAAGGCAAAGGTCCCGATTTCGAGTCTCGGTCCGGCACCCAGTTTTAATCTGCCAGGAAGTCTCACATCAGCGAACACTCCGCTGCGGAGTGGAAGTTTCATTCTGATACCAGAAACAGTTTGTGTCTGCCTCCGTAATTGAGTGGTCAGCATGGCTGATTGCCTTGCAGAGGACCCGGGTTCTCTTCCAGATAGTACAAGAGATTTTTCCGTGGTGGGACGACTGGAACGAGTGTACTCACCCTCGTGGGGACAGCTGAGGTACTAACTGACTGAGAAGCAGCGACTCCAGGTGAGGAAAACTGACAACGGCCGGGAGAGCGGAGTGCTGACCTCACGGCAGTCCACGCCGCACTTAGTGACGCCACTGGCAGAGGACGATAAGCACTTTCTAAAGCCAATATCGTATGAAAATGACTTTATTTACAAACAATCGGTTTCGATGAAATTGGCCGTAAAATGTGTTGATTTTGAGTTGGACCTCATGCCACGTTGTTTTGTAGATAAAATGAAGCACATCGTATGAAGGTTTGTCGTAAATAAAACACTTAAAATGAAAAAGCACCTTTTAGTTACTTCATAAAGAACACTGTGTACAATAAAATGCAGAGTAGCACATCTGTTTACTTTAGCTGGGCATGTTTCAACCATTGAAGATCCACGTTGCGTATAAGGTACCTCATACGCCGTCTAAGGTGGATATTCAATGATTAAAACATGTCCAGCTAAAGTAAACAGATGTGCTAATCTCCATTTTATTGTGTACAGAGTTTTTTTTATGACGTAACTATATCTGTTGTGCGCTACATACATGGACATGACCCTGTACACAAGGTGCTTTTTCGTTTTAAGTGTTTTATCTATAACAAACCCTTATAAAATGTGCTACATTGTATCGATATAACAATTTGGCGTTGAGGTCCCACTCAAAATGAAAACATTTAAGAACAAAATTTTTTGAAGTCGTGAAGATGGCAGCGAAGTCTGTCGAAACTGGTTGTAAATAAATAAATTTGTATGCGATCTTGGCTTTGGGAAGTTTTTACCGGGTATAACAGATCGCTCCTTCTGATTTCTCAACATGAGAAAATTCAATCAGGCCGAGGAAGACACGGCTGTCTGTCGCTACTGGTGGGCCCGACAGGGCCTGTGGACGGCGCTTACGGTTAGTTTTACAAATACTACCGTTATCAATCACTGACAGTGGTTCCTGGAGAGGCAGTATTGTAGAGAAGTGAAGTGGATCATCTTACGATGTCGCGCGCCACTAAAACTTCTGGCAAATTCAGCCCCGGTCCGGCACACACTTTTGATCTACAATTAAGTTTCCAATCAGCGCACTCTCCTCACAGCTCGTGGTGTTGCGGTAGCGTTCTCGCTTCCCGCGCACGGGGTCCCGGGTTCGATTCCCGGCGGGGTCAGGGATTTCCTCTGCCTCGAGATGGCTGGGTGTTGTGTGTCTTTCATCATCATTGACTCGTAAGTCGCCGAAGTGGTGTCAGCTAACTTGCAATACGGCGGCCGAACAACCCTGCATGGGGTCTCCCGGCCAACACTGCCATACGATCATTTAATTTTTTTTCCTCAGCGGAGAGAAAATTCGTTCCGGATTTGTGTACATGCCGTTTAAGCACGGTGCGACATGCGCCTGACGCCTTGAGCAGAGTGCGTTGCTCCGGTTGAGTGAGTCAGAGGCGCGCGTCCCACGCCGGCCAGTAAGGAGCGGGGACTTATGGTGGCCGTGGCGGCCTACAACCGCCGCCGTGCGTGGGCGGACCCCCGGGTGAGTGGTGGGCCAGCCGGGCCCGCTTATGCGCGGCCACGCGTCTCTGAATAGAGCTGACCGGCCGGCCGATGCGACCGGCGCAGCGCCGCTGTCCGGAACAGGGGCAGTGAATGAGGCGCAGCGAAGACGCCAGGCCCGGCGCCGGCGTCAGCGCATGCCAGACACCTCACCAGCGTTCCGCGGAGTTCGTCACACTTGCACGGAGGGAGAATGTGTTGACGTTTGTACGGAGCTCAGGACCAAGTAGGTAGTGGGCAGGGTGCTCTACAATTGGGATACACCGGGCTGTTCGCCGCTATTATAACGTTGTTGGTTAATTTGCTATGAAAGCGGTACTGATAGACAATAAAAGCGGTTGAAAAGCTGTGAGCTGTCTGGGGAAGTTAACCTTGCATTACTGCGCAACTGTTGCACCAGGTATCCAGTCTAGCTTACCAAATTCCCAACCAGACTAACATTAATTATAATCTTTTGATAGTCATACGACAACCGGTGATATATATATAAAAAGAGAATTTAAATAAAAAGAAATAAATCAGTTTATATTTGGAAATTTATTTTAACATTGATCATTGAAATTTCAGCATATTAAATTTGATGCATAAATAAACTGGTGCCTTATTTAGGATTGTGAAAATGTGAGATTGTAATCTTACAGAACACATCAAATATGGAGCCAAGATTGGGAGACTGCATACAACACTGCATTCACAAAACAACACACAAAGAACGTTGAAACATATGCAAGAGAAAATTAACCACTACCAACCGATTCAATTTTCACCCAAAGAAGTTACGTTCGTAGCACAATCCTGTCCGTCATGTAATTACCACACACTGGTATACTAAATTCATATTAACTCTTTGTGAAATCTTCCCGAAAAGAATAGCTGAGGGCTACTTTGATGATTACACCACATGTTTCACGTGGTCAACTTGGTTTACACAAAGAGTGTAACTCCACAATAATTTTGATAATTAAAATAAATTATATTGAAAAGCAATTTACAAAAGAAAAACCTCGAACTGGTTACTATCGTCTTACTATTAACCTGATGGGTCAAACAATTGTATAAGCACGTGGTACTGGTTTCACAAAGTACACCCCACGTGGGTTGAACATAAAGAAAAGTTGTTATATTGAAAAATATTGTCAAATACGAGACGTTATAATCTCACGCACATTCGCATTTAAGATTGATGAACTTAGTTAGAGTTACTGATCAACACGTGGTTCCACTTTACTCACAAAGTAGTGACAAAGCAACTACCGGAATATATTCTGAACTTCACACGAAAATTACACTACGCTGCAATTTAAGATAACATTAGATATTTTAGAGCTAAGCCTGAAATAAAGGTGATTAAATTTTCAGTTAGGCTGAACTTAAGAAATCCATTGTCCTACGGACTTAGCAGACACGCGCTTAGCCAGAGATCTTACCACTTCAGACGCTCGCCACGGACAGACTGACCTGGTCCCTCCCTGAGGGTGGCTCACAAATACAAACGGAAGTGGCCAGAGGGGCAGCTTCCTATACCAACATGACAAGGGACGGACAGGACCATACTAAGGATAGAAACCTCTTTGCTTTTAGAAAGCGTAGCTACCTGTTCCGACGTTGGTCCTACTGTTCTCTAGCAGACAGGCTTGTCTGCTACCCTCAAGCATGCAACAAGAAATACATTTGCTCATTCATCCTCTCACACAGAAGGGAAGGGGGATGACAGTATCTTATCATATACAGTATATAAAAGAAAGCGGATGTAGGTTCCGTATGAGACTGTGTGACATGAATTACATATAAACTGTGTTTTAAAGTGTAGTAGTGTGATAGATCGTTCTTGTTTATGTGTAAAAGTAACACGTTCCACTACTCAGTCTCTTCACAGATAGTTAGAAACGCCACAGTAAATTTCGAAGAGGAATTTATGCCGTAAATGGCAACATATTTAAGAAATTAACATGAAAGGAATCCAACAGAGACCTTTCACTATCTGTGACGTAATCTGTGAATTGTCAAGGCCCATTTCCGCACAAGGTTCCCTGTGCCCACACCAGTCTGTTGTGTGCATCGTTTCGCCTCAGACTTTACTATTGCAGTTGACTTCTGACTGGCGAGTACTGTTACGTGTTCTAGTGCTAACAGAGTTCACCGAGACCGCCGAAGGGAAGCCTTGACTGACTTACTACGGGCATCAGTATACAGTGGACTATACTTACAAACAAGAAGTGACTTACTGGTATTGTGCAAACTTCATAAAGAATAAATGGAAAGAAAGATTATCCAAAAAAACATAACGCGGTTTCAGAGCATGACAGCCACGTTTGTATTTCAGACGAAGCAGCAAATGAAGTGTGAAAACATTTCGTCAGTGCAAAGAAGTGAGCAAAATAAACATATGCTACAGTTTCATCAGTTTACGTTGAATACGTAGGGCAGTTCTTAAATCGAGGCTAGGAATTAGTATAACTGTTACCATCACACAGAAGAGCGAAACAACCGTTGCACCGCATTAGGCGAAAATACACACGTCAAAAAAGTTTTGCATCACCCCGGTTCCCAGAACTCCTGAAGATAGATGTTGACTGTGGCTTTTGTATCACAGACACAGTCCCTTTACCTTCTCAGAGATGTCACTAAACCCGCCCAAAGATATAAACAACCATGCATGAGCAGCGCTTATTAGACGGAGGGGACAGCCGACCAGTTCCAGTCATTCCACCAGGGAGGAGGTACACGGCTCGTGTTTTCTGTAGTTCAGCCATGCCTAGACGGTCAATACCGCGGTTCTATCGCGTCCATATTGTTACTTTGTGCCAGGAAGAGACGTCAACAAGGGAAGTGTCCAGGCGCCTCGGAGTGAACCCAAGCGATGTTGTTCGGACATGGAGGAGATACAGAGAGACAGGAACTGTCGATGACATGCCTCGCTCGGGCGCCCAAGGGCTGCTACTGCCGTGGATGACCGCTACCTACGGATTATGGTTCGGAGGAATCCTGACAGCAACACCACCATGTTGAATAATGCTTTTCGTGCAACCCAAAGACGTCGTGTTACGACTGAAACAGTGCGATATAGGCTGCATGGTACGCAACTTCATTCCATCTTTGTAACCACGACACCATGTAGCGTGGTACAGATGGGCCCAGCAACAAGCCGAATGGACCGCTCAGGATTGGCATCACGTTCTCTTCACCGATGAGTGCCGCACATGCCTTCAACCAGACAATCGTTGGAGACGTTTTTGGAGGCAGCCTGGTCATACTGAACGCCTTAGACACACTGTCCAGCAAGTGCAGCAAGGTGCAGTTTCCCTGATGTTTTGGGGTGGCATTATGTGGGGCCGACATACGTCGCTGGTGGTCATGGAAGGCGCCGTAACGGCTTTAAGAGACGTGAATGCCTTTCTCCGAACGATACTGCAACCATATCGGCAGTATATTGGCGGGGCATTCGTCGACAATTCGCCCCCCATAGTGCACATCTTGTGAATAACTTCCTTCAGGACATCGCTCGACTAGAGTGGCCAGCATGTTCTCAAGACATGAACACTATCGAACATGCCTGGGATAGACTGAAAAGGGCTGTTCATGGACGACGTGACCCACCAACTACCCTGAGGAATCTACACCGAATCGCCGTTGAGGAGAGGGACAATCTGGACCAACAATGCCTTGATGAACTTGTGGATAGTATGCCATGACGAATACAGGCATGCATCAATGCAAGAGGACGTGCTACTGGGTATTAGAGATACCAGTGTGTACACCAATCTTTACCACCGCCTCTGAAGGGCTCGCTGTATGGTGGTACAACATGCAATGTGTGGGTTTCATAAGCAATAAAAAGGGCGGAAATGATGTTTATGTTGATCTCTATTCCAGTGTTCTGTACAGATTCCGCAACTCTCGGAACCGAGGCGACGCAAAACTTTTTGTGATGTGTGTATATGGGGACTATACCAGGTCCCACTCATTCTGGAGGAATATTCTTCCGAGAGAGTGATTTACTGTTTACAATTTTTTAATTGTAGATGATAAAAAGGAAGTGAATGACAGAATACAGGTGTTTTCCAGCGAAAAGGCGAAAGTATGTTACTCAAACTGTGGTTCATTCTTTGTGGATGGAACGCTCAAAAGTTCGTGCAAGCAGATTGGACAGTTGTTTATATTCGACGCAGACCTTATTAGTTCTTCGGAGGAAACGAACACCATCCCAGTTGTTTACGCTTTAATGCCTAATAAAAAGCGAGAAACATATGAAGTTTTTTTTAAAGCTATTAAAACTGACATGCTTGGATGGAGCCCTGCATCTCTGATGATGGACTTCAAATTACTATCGTTCAAGCAGCTAACAGTTCGTTTCCTGGGGCAGAGATTACTAGTTGAAATTATCATTTTAATCAATGTTTGTGGAAGCAATTTCGGTGTTGCGGTCTCGTTCCAGCCTATAAAGAAAACGAGGAAATACACTAGAATATCTTCTCCTGGAAATTGAATGATGGTTGGTTGTGTATTCAGGAGAGCACGCCTGAAAACCAAAAACCTCGGGACTTCTGTAACTATTTTGTGGATCAATGGCTCGATAACGAACACATGCCAGGAGAGACAGGGACTAGCAGTGGTAGAGGCCATCGCACTAATAACGTTTCAGAAGAATGGAACCGAGGAGTAAATGCATCAATATCAAAAGTTCATCCGAATGTTTACGTATTAGTGAAAAATCTTCGATGCAGTGTGCCACGGTCACCAGTTTCCTGAACAGGACTTCAGTGTATTCCATAAATTTATATTTTTACAGTAACCAGGCAAAGTAATTGATTTCCAACGACTGGCTACCAATTATTTCGCTCCAGTTTTCCTCGAAATCTTGCAGCTTGTTTTTCCCAGTTTGAGTTTATGCCAAATTCTGAGTAAGCTGTTTTTAGAGGGATGAAAAGTAGCATGATGTCGGATTAGGAACTGCAAAGCACTCAGACACATCAATATCAACGCATCAGTGCAGGATGTCTAGTCTATCAGGTTATTTATGCAATGGTGTCTTGATACGCTTTGTGTTCTATTGATGTGATCCAAATCTGTGTCACAAAAGTTGATTCTAATCTGAAAAAACAGGAGAAAAACCATGACAAAAGTAACATTGTAGCATATTGTAACTACTACATAATAGATTTATTATACGTATAAAAAGAAACGTATATTACGGGCCACTGAATACGCTTCACAAGTAAAAGAAGCGAAACGCGTGTGGCAATAAATAAATCTGCCTTTCATTTACTTGCATGGACGTAACACACCTCCATGAACAACGAGTTCCCTCTCGCGTGTTTTATTTATCTTCGTACATGACGAGTTACACTACCGGTAACAACCTCTCGCCCCTGCACTTGTGTCCAGGAGGTACGGTCGCTCGACTTCTCCGAATCGACTTTCTGTCAGCGGACATGCGAAAAGCGTGATGCGTCAGCAAGCACAAATAACTATGAACCACATGAGAGCCCGTACTACCACTGTACGTGCCGCAATAATACCACAAACAGCAACAGCGGTGCGTTGATCAATTTTAGAGGGTATACAAGGGTGTTGCCATGAAAACAGCGATCTCTTCCAATAAACGTTATAATGTTTCGACTGTGAGAAACATGATTGTATACCGGCGTAAATTTTGTGTGTTTCTGAAAAGACGTATGTTTGTTTTGTATCATGTGCAATTGTAACTTAGTCATTAAAGATGTTCAATGACATGTCCTGCCCATATCATGTATCATTATCTAATTAATGTAGAACTACGGACAACTAGCACTTATCCTCTGTTAGGTCCTTGGTTAGCCATCAATTGTTTACCCTGGCGGGTGATAGTCGATGTTTCGTTACAGTTACGTCCATTCCAGTATTGTGGCAAAGATCAATAAAGCACGAACGAGTAAACTCCTTCCTTATTTTCAATTATGTGTGACTGGACAGTTGCACCGTTTCCAGTCCACTTAATAACAGTATAAATAACAATAAATGCGGCGTCTATCGCATCGTAATACGTCAATCACATCGCGATTATGGGCAACGAGGGGTCCACGCTTGCATCTCGGGAATGCGTAATAGCAGCGCGTTTCGCTTGGAGGGTCAATTTAGTTTTGAAGTATCTCGGGGTGTAACACGTATTTCCAAGCAACCAACGCCATTCTTTTTGTGATTGTTCATGTTATTGATTGCTTAAGAAACAATATGGGATGCCCATTAAAAAAAGAAAACAACATAAGTTTGTGTGGAAAATAATATTTGCTTACGTTTTAGAATGTCTCATAGCATTTACTGTCATTAGCCCCTGATTTGTATTCATACCCGTGCAAGTCGTTCTTCAGTATCTGTTATTGTTCCAGAGATATTTGAGCCGAAGTATCAGTTGTAAGTAGGCTGTTTGGGTTCTTATATTGGTAACGCCGCCGCCACGTAGCGCTCTGTATGAAAATCACTGGCTGTGCTGTGTGCAGTCTGTGGCTAGTTTGCATTGTTGTCTGCCATTGTAGTGTTTGGCAGCTGGATACTAACAGGGCGTAGCGTTGCGCAGTTGGAGGTGAGCCGCCAGCAGTGGTGGATGTGGGGAGAGAGATGGCGGAGTTGTGAGAGCGGATGATCTGGACAGAGACAGTAAATTTGTAAGACTGGATGTCATGAACTGATATATACACACACATATATATATATATATATATATATATATATATATATATATATATAACTTTTGAACAATATTAAGGTAAATACGTTTTTTCTCTATCAAAATATTTCATTTGCTAACTATGCCTATCAGTAGCTAGTGCCTTCAGTAGTTAGAATCTTTTATTTAGCTGGCAGTAGTTGCGCTCGCTGCATTACAGTAGTTCGAGTAACGAAGATTTTTTTGAGGTAAGTTATTTGTGAAAGGTATAGTTTAATGTTAGTCAGGGCCATTCATTTGTAGGGATTATTGAAAGTCAGATTCCGTTGCGCTAAAAATATTGTGTGTCAGTTTAAGCACAGTCATGTACAATTTTTCTAAGGGGACGTTTCACAGTCTCCGTTCATTTACCTACACCAGTCACTGGACAAGCCCCTTATTACACCTGCTCCGAAACTGTTAGGGACAATGAAGTCAGGGTTTTCATATTTTTAATAAAGAGACAGTGTAATTTCCTGAAGGGTGTCCATGAAATTGTAATGAGGAGGACGAAGAACAGGATATGGAGGAGATTCATTAAGATGTTAAAGAATCTTACCCACACCACTTAACGCGTGCAGAACTGTTTCATTACACTCATGTAGGTCACGCGTATTGTGGAAAACAGTGCGAACTGATCTCTGGTGAAATTTTTAAGTATTCCAAAATTTTGGAGGACTGGAGTACCTTCAAAATTTTCGAGTGAGTAAAGACGCATTCCTACTCATGAGGATAGAATTGGCGAATGTGTCATCACCAGCCAGTGATTGTGTCACTAAGAGAGAGAGAGAGAGTGCATAAAGCAGTTTGCAGATTAACCAGCTATGCGTATTACAAGCGATTATTGTTAATCACATACATTTTTTTTATTCAGAAAATACGTCAACTTATGTCATTCTGCGTGGTGTGACTGGATGGGTAAGTATGTTCTTTGCTAACTCTTGCTGATCTCGGCAGAGACCAACATATGGGACCAACATATGGGACATATACCCGCAAAAAATCATTCGACGGCCAAGACCGTAGGAATTATTTCTTTATTTAAGAAAACCGATTTCAACAGACTAATCTGTCGTCAGCAGGTTTGTAAGAAAGTGCTTATACTTGGAATATGTCTCGTAAGTTAAGATATAACATTTGATATAAAAGTTTTAATCTGGTATTATAAGAACCAGACCTCTGAATTTACATGCCTTAAAATCTTTTGTTGTAAAACATGTTCATTTTATGTTGATCTCACTCACAATATGTCTAGTGGATAAAAATAGCACATTATAAAAGGTCTGTCATCGCTAAAATATATAAAACATAAAGCACCTCGTGTAACAGGCTATGTCCATATATTCCACAAGATTTCGGGATTGCAGCCGGATCTCGTCGACTTCTTTCCACGATATTTCGGCTGACAACCTTACAGCCATCTTCAGGCGAGTGTTTGACACAGGAGATTGCTAGTGCAAGTCGCTCTATTTATACGTAAAAGTGAAGCAAGAGGCGCATGCGCAAGTTACTGTTGCATGCGTGCCACCTGTCGATTCCAAGGCCCTCTACAATATTACTGCATCTATGGAGCACAAACGAATGCGTGATACAAGTAAAACATGCACGCAGACGTGTCCAAAACAATAAAATGCAAAATTTCAATATTAAAATTAAAATTACTTGTCGCTCGACATGTCAGAAGCCATAAAAAGTTTTCTTTTGGTTGATATTAAAGAAATCAACGGGTCCCAGGCCTTATTCAACTGAAATCCGCCATCACGAATAATGAGATTTTCCGCCAAACGTATTTCCACGGATTCCTTAACAACTGAATCCCAGAAGGATCTCGATGGGGCCAAGGTTTTTGTGGCAGAATAATCCATAGTATGTCCTGTGGAAATACAAATATGTCCATATACATATTGCTCAAAGTTGTTTGTTGAATCATACAAACACGGTGCACAGTAGCACAACTGTTTACATTTGCTGGACATATTCTATGCAGTGAAAATCAACTCAAAACGGCGTATAAGGTACAACGGACAAATATTATTGCAAAGATAATATTTTTGTAGTGTGTTTCAGTCACTAGATGGCTCTTACATCGGTACCATGTCACAGATTGTACATAATTATCTTTTCATATTTAAAATTAACTACTTTAGCGAACGGCCTTTAAGAATAGTTTATTGTTGTTGTTGTCTTCAGTACAGAGACTGGTTTGATGCAGCTCTCCACGCTACTCTATCCTGTGCAAATTTCTTCATTTCCAAGTAACTACTGCAACCTACATCCTTCGTCCCCCTCTACGAGTTTTACCCTCCACACTGCCCTCCAGTACTAAATTGGAGATCCCTTGATGCCTCAGAACATGTCCTACCAACCGATATTCATCTCTTCATCCCCCTCTACGAGTTTTACCCTCCACACTGCCCTCCAGTACTAAATTGGAGATCCCCTGATGCCTCCGAACATGTCCTACCAACCGATCCCTTCTTAGAGTCAAGTTTTGCCACAAATTCTTCTTCTCCCCAGTTCTATTCAGTATCTCCTCATTAGCTACGTGGTCAGCATTCCTCTGTAGCACCACATTTCGAAAGCTTCTATTCTCTTCTTGTCTAAACTATAAAGGAGTAGTAAAGATACGATAGTAAAGATTACAAAATTGTACTTTACAAACAACTGAAACACATATTTAATTCCCACAATCCTCTTTACACGTTCTTAGTACTGCATGAACAATAGGAAAGTTAAGGTATTTACTCTGCAATAGTTTATTACGGTACGTTGTTGACGTTGTGGCGCCTGCCCGCCGCAAACACGACAGACGCACAAAACACCCCGTTACAGGCGGAAGGGAGGCAGCGGGAAAGATGCGCGCCGTACAACGATAAAGCAGAACTGGCAGCGCCCAGACTCAGTCGACACCAACAACACAAAGCCTACACAACCTCCTCCAAGGAGACTATTACTGCCGTGAGGTATAATTACTCACAATCAGCTGTCTGTAATGGCACCGAAAGCAAATATTAAGTTTCTATATTCTGACATAATTGTCGTAAGGAGTGTGACCAAAACATAACTTAAATGTTTATTTGACACTATTAGTGAAGTCATACTTACAGTACATAAAATTTTATGTACTGTGACTTTGGCTTCACTATTGTGGTGTCAAATAAACGTTTAACAAACATTAAGTAGTGCGCTTGGTGAGATAAGAAAGAGCTGCAGTACAAGCATGACATGCATACAACAATCCATGGCTGGACGGAGCTTTACTCCAAAAACTTGCTGTAGATAGACGCAAGTCATACTCTGCTATGTTGAGCTGCGCATTCGTAGGTGTTGTACTACAACGAAGCAAACTATATAGAAATGTATGACAGAATAAATGTCATATAAATAAGCGTATATGTGTGGTACATGTTATTTATGTTATGCAGGTAGCCACACGGCTGTTGCTTTTTTAATGTTGGAGCATGTAAGATCAGTGTGCTGAGGTCTTTATTCTTAGAAATATTTCCGCTCTTGTATGGTTATTTTCCGCATTATAGTTACTTTCGTTTTCCGTTTGCTTTAATCTGATGGAATGCATCCTTTCACTGTTCCATAAAAACACGGGAGAACTGCCGGATATCAGTAACGTCCTGCCACGATATTTCGGCGCAGTCTTCTGGCCATCTTCGGGTGAGTGCCACTGTAGTAGTACTGGCAAGTACGTGCTGAGCTTCGAATCCTGTTATAGAGAAACTTCGTAGTCGACGTAGTTATCTGCATAAAGATTAAAATCGACCTGATATCGATACGCCAAGCTTTCACCTGGAGGGCGCAAGGCGCAGCGCACGGAGTTGTTATCAACGCGCACGCTGAGCAGCGCATGCGCAATGCCACCTCAGTATGGCTTTAAATAGCAGAGCTCAACACGTACTTGCCAGCACTACTACAGTGGCACTCATCCGAAGATGGCCAGAAGACTCTGCGCCGAAATATCGTGGTAGGACGTTACTGATTTCCGGCAGTTCTCCCGTGTTTTTATGGAACAATCAGTACGCCGGGAAAGCTTTAAGCATCACATCCTTTCACTATTGACATATGTTATCTTTGTCTTCTCCTTCATGATCTGAGTAGCTTCCTCAACGAACACATTAAATAAAAACGGAGATAGGGAACATCATTTCTACGTCCTTTTCTATTCCTGGTCTCTTTTTCTATCTTATTGGCGTTTATTTTTGTGCTGTGGTTCTGATACAGCTGATTCTAGTATCCTGCTAGTCCAGTCCAGTTTTTTTCATAATGCTGAAGAATTCATGTTGGCAAGAGCTTCTTCTAAGCCAGGTAAAATACGTCAAGCTATTCATATTAGACCTTCTCTCCAATAGCATGCACAAGGTCAAAATTGCTTATCTTGTTCCTCTTAATCGAACGTATTGTTTGGTATATTGCGAATGAAAATTACTACAAATATTAAAAAAAGAGTTAGATGGTGCTAAACGAGCTAAAGGCTATAAATTGAATCGGCAAGTGCTTGTTTTCTGCTCTACAAAGACGCAGTATTGTATCCGCCCGGTTATAGTCGGTAGCTGCCTGCTGTTCTCGCAAGAGCACTCCGATGTTAAACGGGGCTACCGTGAGGAAATCCGCAGTCTCCGGTTACGAGAGGCATTTAGAAAGGGATATGCAGCCCGTGCGGTGGTGTTGCAGCCGCGTTTGCCGAAACCGGGCGGTTAAAAGGGGTCCGGCCTCAGCGCGCGCGCGCCATCTGTTTCCGCCGCCGCCGCCGTGCCCGGGGCTCCCCAGCCAGCGTCACAGTTGCGACAACCAACCACGTTGTGCAACGTCACGACTGATGCAGGTGCTTGGCCAATTGGAAGCTGACAGCTCGCGCTAGACAGATGTGGGCCAAACTGAAAGTCGAGCTGCTGCCATTAGGATAGCGAGACGGGGTTAACTCTGCAGGTAAGCGAGATGAACAACGGTCTGCCGAGATTTGTTTAGCCAACACATATTATCGTTGTCCAGAGTAGTGAGCTCCCCATAGCTAACGGTACTTGCACGCTTAACAAAGCAAGATCGTAGCTTTGCAATGCTGTGCACGGTGTACATCTGCTAGGCGATTTACATCTACACCTACAATGATACTCTGCAAATCTCACTTAAATGCCTGGCAGAAGGTTCATCAAAACACCTTCGCAATAATTCTCTATTATTCCACTCTCGAACTGCTCGCGGGAAGAAAAGAACACCTATATCTTTCCGTGCGAGCTATAATTTCCCTTATTTTATTATGATGATCGTTTCTGTCTATGTAGATCGGCGTCGACAAAATATTTTTGCATTCGGAGGAGGAAGCTGATGATTGAAATTTCTTGAGAAGAACCCGCCGCAACGAGAAACGCCTTTGTTTTAATGATATCTCAAATCCGGTATCATGTGCGTGACACTCTCTCCCCTATCTCCCGATACTACAAAACGTGCTGCTCTTCTTTGAAGTTTCTCGATGTGCTCTGTTAATTCTATCCGGTAAAGATCCCACACCGAACAGCAGTACTCCAAATGTGGATGGACAAGAATAGTGTAGGCAGTCTAATCATACAATGAAGGCTTTCGTGGCCGGATGTTTCAGCTGCCGAGAAGTCTTTCGGGTTGTATGGCCGTGGTCCATGAAACTCTTCAATCCCTGTCGTTTCGTCCAAAGCTACGTTGGACATCTTCGGAGATGCTCCTGGTTGTGCTGAGTCTTCCCGACTGTCGAGTCGGACGTCGAAGAACGGCCTAAATACCGTGGAAAGTGGGCGTGGTCTGGATTTCACGCGATAGCAGAGATAAACCTTGTCAAGGATAAAATATAACCATCGATCATAGTACGTCAAAGATAAAAACTTCTCATCGGTTCTGTAGCGCCACTGTCCATATATTGCTGAGTTTCACAGCTTCTTCTTTTCTGTTAAAATTATCCCCCTGTTTATAAATTTCGATGGCTTATCTATATAGCCGTGGATAATAGTTCGTTATAGTACATAAAACTTCAAATTCCGAAAATTTCAATACCTGATCACCCGACTGAAGTGCATGTTCCGCCACGACTGACTTGTCTGTTTTCCCTAGTCGGCAAAAACTTTTGTGTTCCTTCAAGCGTGTATGCACACTTCTCTTTGTAGTTCCAATGTAGACCCTACCACACGTACACGGAATCTTGTGTACACCATTTGCAGTCAGAGGAGGATGTTTATCCTTAACGGAACGAAGTGCTTGGCCAATTTTCCTAGTTCATCTGAAAATCGGTCGAACGTTATGTTTCCTTAAAATCTTGCCGATTTGATCCGTTACTTTTTTGATGAAGGGTAGAGAAACCGTGTTTTTCCATCGCTGTGTCCTATCGTTGTCCTTAGGCCTCCTGTTATTCGGTCGCAAAACTCTATTTCCTTACTAGAGTACCCATTCTTCTCAAAAGCCTGCTTTAGATGTTTTAACTCGGCGTCCAGGCATTCCGGCGCACAAATTATTTTAGCTCTGTCCACTAGGCTTTTAATTACACCTCATTTCTATTGTGGATGATGATTGGAATCCTTATGCAAGTATCTGTCGGTATGCGTAACCTTCCGAAAGACTTTATGTTTCAAGCTGCCATCAGTCTGTCTCATAACGAAGACATCCAAGAAGGATATTGCATTGTCTTTCTCCATTTACATGGTATACTGGATTTTAGGATTTATACTATTTAAATAATAAAAGAATTCCTCTAATGCTTTAGAGCTCTTAACACTTCGTGTGAGTGAAGATCTAGTTGTGTTTCACAAGAACGGCGTTTTCTAAATCCGTGCGTCTATTGACCTCTTCGAGGTAATTCATGATGTTGGAACACAATATGTGTTCCAAAATCCTGCTGCACATCGACGCTAATGATATAGGCCTCTAATTTAGAGGATTACTTCTATTGCCTTTCTTGAATGTTGGTGTGACCTGTGCAACTTTCCAGTTTTTGGGCACGGATCTTTCGTCGAGCGAGCGGTTGTATATGATTGTTAAGTTTGGAGCTAATGCATGAGCGTACTCTGAATGGAACCTAATTGGTATACAATCTGGACCAGAAGACTCGCTTTTATCAAGTGATACAAGTTGCTTCACTACTCCGCGGATATCTGGTTCTAAGTTACTCATGTTGGCAGCTGTTCTTGATTCGAATTCTGTGACGGAACACCACTGAAGAGTCGTAGGAAGGAAGTGATGTGGATGTGTCAGTTCATTGTATGAAATCCGTGACAGGATAGCAGAAAGGAGCTGCCGTGTTTGGACGTGCCCATGACTGTACTGTGAATGAAATTACACGAATTGTTGCTATATGAACGCTGACTGTCTAATATATTCACAAGGCACTGTGTGCCACTCACAGCCATGTAACGCCGTATGATAGCAGTGCTCGTAAGAAGACCACAACGAACAGGGCCCCAACACGACTGTCGCGTCTTGTCAATGACTGTGGTTTCAAACCAATATCGTCAGCAGTTGTAGGTATCAGTGAATACAGGAGCAAACCAATCTAAAATCGACGACGGCAGAATTGCTCATGTGAATCAATTTTATTAACTCGGTAGTATAATCACAGAGAACAATAGAAGCTTAATGGAGCTGGAGGACTGCACTGGAAAAACATGCATTTGTGACTAAGAAAAACATTTTAATCAGCAAACATTTGGATACAGATGTCAGAAAATATCCTGCAAAAGAATTTTGTATGGAAGTGAAAGTTGGAGTCTGGGTAGAATAGAACGGGATACGCGGATATGGCGGCAAATGACAAGAACTAGCTGGACGGCAAGAAAAAATAGCCTGGAAATCTTGGTAGAAATCAACAAAGAGGCAAGATTATTAAAGGAAATAGAAAAGAGGAAAATAAGACTTATTGGACATGTCGTCCATCATTGACATTCTTGACGGGCAAAGTGGTGAGCAAGAAAGGAAGAGGACGGCCTAGGAAGAAGGATTTGGAAGACATCGAGAAGAGGATAGGATGTGACAGTAACATGGAACTGAAAAGGACAGTGACGAAAGAAAGTACTTGCATCGGCAAGGCATTAGCCTTAAGAATGCGTAGGAATACAGTGAGCTTCAATGATCAAATTGTTATTTTCAGATGTCTTACTTTTTGCATAAAATTATGGGAGTGTGTTACATCCCACGTTTGTCATCGAGCCCGGAGCACATGTGTACCGACGTAATTTTATGTAAAAACTAAGATCGTTGAAAATTGGAGATTACACACTGGAAAGTGTTGCCTGCTTCTTCGGAATAAAATACAGCGCTTCGACACAGAATTCCCGATTTTCTTAATGCATCTGAAGCGCACTCGGAGATGTCTCTAGATCTATTCATAAGGGACGCAATAAATGTATTGTCTGCTGCCTGTGACCACCAGTTTACGGTAACAGCAAGCATTAATTTTTAAGGACCGAAGAAATATGGGTTAACCAAGAGATCAAATTTAGACATTTCAAGACAAAGTGCTGAAACGTATGGAAGTAGCCAATCGACGATTATTAATTGCAGCATCAAGAAGTGACTCGGAGTATATATGTTTGTTTATGTATTTTGTTTATTAAGTGGTGGCGCGAAAGCTTACCGAAAGCATACCAAACACTTTGATTCCATCGTCAGTGGTTTTGTCCGGTGAACTGAAAGGTCGAGCTACGTTTCACATGACTAGCTAGTTTTGTTGATTCCTACTGCAGAACTGTGTGCAAGGAGATTGGATGTTTCATAATTCTACGCCGAAAATGGAGAACGCCCGTTTTGAATAAAATTGTTGAGGTTTCTGCGGCTACTTCTTAGGAGATGTCTGTTGGCGCTCGTCTCGGAGTTTTCAGCCAAAGACGATAGCCATTCATTTCGATTGTCTGTCTCCGACATTTGGAGTACTTATGTTCGTCATTATCCTGTTAGAGATCGTTTTAATGGATGAAGTCCGTTTTGTTCACGATGCAGTTTTTCATGTCATTTGCCATAGTTGAGGATTAATGAGCGTATTATGTTGTTGTGGTCGAGTGTGTAGTACCGAGATCTTAAGATGACGGACTGGATAGTACGACATTTCATAGAAAGTGATGCCTGATATTAGGATTCTCAGAAGCGTGTTTTAGTACGTTGTAGAGCCGGTAGCTTTCCAAAGTCACGTCATCCTTGAGTACTGAGATAAAGGGCTAAGTATACAACAGTTACCAATCACACAGGAGAACTGACTGGAAGACATCTGCATCAAACGAAAACGAAACTAGCGCAGGAAACAACGCAGTTTATGTGTAAAGGGCAATCGACCCCCTGTTATACTCACATACGCTGCTTCGCCTCCCATAACCAAAGTGAACTCGTTAAGGACATACTCGGCGAAGGAAACTGCAGTGCCTCGTACCTGAAAAATAAAACAAAACGAAAATTAATTTCACGAGAAACAGTTATTGCACAGATTTTAATGTTTGGCCTTTCTTGCCATGCTTCAGCAGGAAATTCGTGGCCGCACATGGCAAAGGACAATGCTTACCGCGACCCTCCATGGCCGGCGCTTGCCTGTGGCACATTGCCCACTGCCTGGGATATCTACATCACACACTACATCTACGTATGTATATATCTACATCGATACTTCGCAATCCACCCTATGGCGACTGACGGAGGGTACCCCGTACCTCTACTAGTGATTTCCTTTCCTGTTCCACTCGCAAAGCCGGCCGTTGCAGTCGAGCGGTTCTAGGCGCTTCAGTCCGGCAACGCGAGACTGCTACGGTCGCAGGTTCGCATCCTGCCTCGGGTATGGATGTGTGTGGTGTTCTTAGGTCAGCAAGGTTTAAGTAGTTCTAAGTACTAGGGGACTGATGACCTCAGATGTTAAGTCCCATAGTGCTCAGAGCCATTTGAACCATTTTTGAAGCACTCGCAAATAGAGCGAGGGAAAAACGACTATCTGTATGCCCTAATTTCTCGTATCTTTGTGGCCCTTACGCGGCAACAAAATCCTTCGCAGGCAGCTTCAAATGTCGGTTCCCTAAATTTTCTCAATGGTGTTCCCAGAAAAGAACGTCGCTTTCTCTCAAGGAATACCCATTTGAGTTCCCGAAGCATCTCCGTAATATTCCGTGTTGTTCGAACCTACCAGTAACAAATCTAGCAGCTGAATTTCTCCGAAGTATTCCTTTGATCTGACGTGGTGCGGATCCCAAACACTCGAGGAGTATTCAAGAATGAAGTGCATAGCGCCCTATGAAAAAAATAATTGTGTGGCATTGTTGGCCGGGAGGCCCCATCCGGAGAAGTTGGCCTGCCGTGTTGCAAGTCTTATTTCAGGTGACGTCACATCGGGCGTCTTGCGCGTCGGTGTTGATGAGAACAACACAACACTCAGTCCTCGGGCGGAGAAAATCTGCAACCCAGCTGTGAATCGGAGCTGAGCCGCTGCGTGGTAGGCAGACAAGTTACCGCTCAGCTAAGCATGCTGTATGTGATCTCCTTTAACACACACACACACACACACACACACACACACACACACTCAAAAGTGGTTGAAATTACTCTGAGCACTATGGGACTTGACATCTGAGGTCATCAGTTGCCTAGAACTTAGAACTACTTAAACCTAACTAACCTAAGGACATCACACACATCCATGCCCGAGGCAGGATTCGAACCTGCGACCGTAGCGGGCGCGCGGTTCCAGACTGAAGCGCCTAGAACCGCTCGGCCACACCGGCCGGCTATCTCTTTTACAGATGAATCACATTTTCCTAGAATTCTTCCAATAAACCGAAGTCGACCACTCCTCACGTGCTCGTTCCATTTGATAAGGCTTTGCAACGTTACGACCACATATTTAAACAACGTGACTGTGTCAAGCAGGACACTGCTTAGGCTGTATCCGAATATTACGGGTTTGTTTTTTCTACTCATCCGCATTAACTTTCATTTTTGTACATTTAGAACTAGCTGCCATTGACCACATCACCTAGAAATTTTGTCTGAGTCGTCTTGTATCCTCCTGCAGTCACCCAACTTCGACACCTTACCGTACACCTCATCAATAAACAACCGCAGATTGCTGACCACCCTGTCCGCCAAATCATTGATATATAGAAATAATAATAGCGGACCTATTACACTTCTTTGGGGCACTCCTGACAATACCCTTGTCTTTAATGAACACTCGCCGTCGAGGATAACATACTGGGTTCTATGACTTAAGACGTCTTTGAGCCACTCACATATCTGTGATCCTAATCCACATGCTCGTACCTTCTTTAATAGCCTGCAATGGGGCACCGTGTCAAACGCTTTCCGAAAATCTAGAAATATCGGACCTGCATTTTGTGAAGGCCGCCGTGGCCGAGCGGTTCTAGGCGCTTCAGTCCGGAACCGCGCTTCTCCTACGGTCACAGGTTCGAATCCTGCCTCGGGCATGGATATGTGTGTGATGTCCTTAGGTTAGTTAGGTTTAAGTAGTTCTATGTCTAGTGGACATATGTTAAGTCTCACAGTGCTTGGAGCCATTTGATTTGAATCTGCCTTTTGCCCTCCATCCATAGTCCGCAGTATATCATGTGAGAAAAGGGCAAGCTGAGTTTCGCACGAACGATACATTCTAAAACCATGCTGATTCGTGGGCGTAAGCTTCTCGGTCTCCAAAAAATTTGTTAAATTCGAACTGAGAATATGTTCAAGGATTCTGCAACAAACCGATGTTAGGGATATTGCTCTGTAATTTGGCAAGTCCGTTCTGTTGCTATTCTTATACACAGGAGATACACATTGCTAACCACTGAATTGTATAGCAGAGGATACTTCCCACTGTCTCTTGTATTATGGATGCTTCCATTTACATTCGCATCTGGACCATGGGAAGAATGAATGTTTAAATGCCTCTCTGTTGGCTTAATTAGTCTGATTTTTTTCTTTTTTTTACAATCGTATTGACCTACTAGGATCACGTTAACAACTTCAGTTCCTATTCTTCCTTTGTTGTTGTTTCCTATTTTTCCAGTATTCCCTCATTTTCTCCCCATAAAGTCTCTTCCTTTCTTCTGTCCATGTTGTTCCCGATTTTTTATTTCTTCTACTTTGAAAGCCTTCCAAATTTAGTATTTTGTTTTTAAAACGGTTTCTTTCTGCTATTTTTGATTCTTTGATATTGTATCTTTCAAGATCTTTTCTTACTTCTGTAATCCATGCTATTGTCGATTTTGTGTCTATTTCCATCCATTCGGTAGAGATGTTCAAAAAAGGTTAATCTTCGTTTGGCCATTACTTCAGAAATTTTCTCTATATTTTTGTAAATCTCCTCATTACTTCTTATTTTCCAACCATCTGCAGTTTTCATTGCACCCATTATTTTTCTAATAATCCTTCTTTCCAGTACCTCTAGTTCGTCCATCTTATAGTTCATCGTTAGGCATTCAGATCCATATAAACATTCTGGTCGTCCTACTGTGGTGTAGTGTTTTAGTTTTTTTTCTAGATATACATTTCTTGTTGTAAATATTTTTGGTCAAACCATTTGCTCTTTCCATTTTGTTAATTCTTACACATATTGCAGATTTTTTAGTCCATTCTGTTGTATAGTTTCTCCAAGATATTTAAATTTATTTATTCGCTCTATTTTACCTATTTGTGTTTCTATGTATTTTGGCGCATTTTTAATATTTGTCATGAATTTTGTTTTTTCAGCTGAAATTTTGAGACCAGTTCTGTTTGCTAATTTTTCCAGAATGTTTATTTGAGTAACTGCTTCTGTCAGGTTTTCTGAAAGTATTGCGAAATCATCAGCAAAAGCCAAGCAGTATACCTTGATTCCATTTGTTTTCCTTCCCAGAGTTACTGGTTAAATTTTGTGATTTTTTTAGCTCCGAATTCCAGATCCTTACAATTTTTTCTAGAACACAATTAAACAGTAAAGGTGATAAACCATCACCTTGTCTAGCACCAGTTTTTATTTCAAAAGGCTGAGATACTTCTCCCATATATTTGACTTTAGATACTGTACCTGTTAGTGTTTCACGAATTACTGATCTTATTTATTCAATTATTGCTTTCCAAGCCTGACCAGATTACGGCCTTATGGCCCTCTCTTACATCTGAGCAGGGGAAACGTATACAAAAGATATTACAAAAGTTTTGAATAACAATAATAATAATTATAATAATAAAACTGACAACACTGACAATAATAATAACAAGTATGATAATAGTGAAGGGTATTTAGAATGATATGCTTAGCTTAGCACATTTGAAGCCCTGTTTAGTATTATCAGAAGAGGAAAGGGTAGAGAAAGAGGAGAAGATTGAAACGACAGTGACGGTGGCTGTTAGCAAAGAACAGGATAGAGGACTCTGCCGACAAGGGATAGGGACAAATTCCGGGGTAGGTGAACTGACAACAATGAGCTGCATGGATTGCAGGACAGATGGTTATTGTAACAAAACGTGGACCATCAGCTGCCTCTTGAAGGTTGAAGGTATTTACTTTTCCTTCTTATTTCTGATCTTGTCTTCGTGGTCCCTATGGGACCTAATCCCATCACAAGCGACTTCTAATCAAGCTGCGAGCCTACGGAGTATCGTCTCAGTTGTGCGAATGGATTCGTGATTTCCTGTCAGGCGCAGTTCGTAGTAATAGACGGCAAATCATCGAGTAAAACTGAAGTGATATCAGGTGTTCCCCAGGGAAGCGTCCTGGGACCTCTGCTGTTCCTGATCTATATAAATGACCTGGGTGACAATCTGAGCAGTTGTCTTAGGTTGTTCGCAGATGATGCTGTAATTTACCGTCTAGTAAGGTCATCCGAAGACCAGTATCAGTTGCAAAGCGATTTAGAAAAGATTGTTGTATGGTGTGGCAGGTGGCAGTTGACGCTAAATAACGAAAAGTGTGAGGTGATCCACATGAGTTCCAAAAGAAATCCGTTGGGATTACTCGATAAATAGTACAATTCTCAAGGCTGTCAATTCAACTAAGTACCTGGGTGTTAAAATTACGAACAACTTCAGTTGGAAAGACCACATAGATAATATTGTGGGGAAGGCGAGCCAAAGGTTGCGTTTTGTTGGCAGGACACTTAGAAGATGCAACAAGTCCACTAAAGAGACAGCTTACACTACACTCGTTCGTCCTCTGTTAGAATATTGCTGCGCGGTGTGGAATGCTTACCAGGTGGGATTGACGGAGGACATCGAAAGGGTGCAAAAAAGGGCAGCTCGTTTTGTATTATCACGTAATAGGGGAGAGAGTGTGGCAGATATGATACGCGAGTTGGGACGGAAGTCATTAAAGCAAAGACGTTTTTTGCCGCGGCGAGATCTACACTCCTGGAAATTGAAATAAGAACACCGTGAATTCATTGTCCCAGGAAGGGGAAACTTTATTGACACATTCCTGGGGTCAGATACATCACATGATCACACTGACAGAACCACAGGCACATAGACACAGGCAACAGAGCATGCACAATGTCGGCACTAGTACAGTGTATATCCACCTTTCGCAGCAATGCAGGCTGCTATTCTCCCATGGAGACGATCGTAGAGATGCTGGATGTAGTCCTGTGGAACGGCTTGCCATGCCATTTCCACCTGGCGCCTCAGTTGGACCAGCGTTCGTGCTGGACGTGCAGACCGCGTGAGACGACGCTTCATCCAGTCCCAAACATGCTCAATGGGGGACAGATCCGGAGATCTTGCTGGCCAGGGTAGTTGACTTACACCTTCTAGAGCACGTTGGGTGGCACGGGATACATGCGGACGTGCATTGTCCTGTTGGAACAGCAAGTTCCCTTGCCGGTCTAGGAATGGTAGAACGATGGGTTCGATGACGGTTTGGATGTACCGTGCAGTATTCAGTGTCCCCTCGACGATCACCAGTGGTGTACGGCCAGTGTAGGAGATCGCTCCCCACACCATGATGCCGGGTGTTGGCCCTGTGTGCCTCGGTCGTATGCAGTCCTGATTGTGGCGCTCACCTGCACGGCGCCAAACACGCATACGACCATCATTGGCACCAAGGCAGAAGCGACTCTCATCGCTGAAGACGACACGTCTCCATTCGTCCCTCCATTCACGCCTGTCGCGACACCACTGGAGGCGGGCTGCACGATGTTGGGGCGTGAGCGGAAGACGGTCTAACGGTGTGCGGGACCGTAGCCCAGCTTCATGGAGACGGTTGCGAATGGTCCTCGCCGATACCCCAGGAGCAACAGTGTCCCTAATTTGCTGGGAAGTGGCGGTGCGGTCCCCTACGGCACTGCGTAGGATCCTACGGTCTTGGCGTGCATCCGTGCGTCGCTGCGGTCCGGTCCCAGGTCGACGGGCACGTGCACCTTCCGCCGACCACTGGCGACAACATCGATGTACTGTGGAGACCTCACGCCCCACGTGTTGAGCAATTCGGCGGTACGTCCACCCGGCCTCCCGCATGCCCACTATACGCCCTCGCTCAAAGTCCGTCAACTGCACATACGGTTCACGTCCACGCTGTCGCGGCATGCTACCAGTGTTAAAGACTGCGATGGAGCTCCGTATGCCACGGCAAACTGGCTGACACTGACGGCGGCGGTGCACAAATGCTGCGCAGCTAGCGCCATTCGACGGCCAACACCGCGGTTCCTGGTGTGTCCGCTGTGCCGTGCGTGTGGTCATTGCTTGTACAGCCCTCTCGCAGTGTCCGGAGCAAGTATGGTGGGTCTGACACACCGGTGTCAATGTGTTCTTTTTTCCATTTCCAGGAGTGTATTTACGAAATTTCAGTCACCATCTTTCTCTTCGGAATGCGAAAATATTTTGTTGCGCCCAACGTACATAAGTAGGAATGATCATCAAAATAAAATAAGAGAAATCAGAGCTCAAACAGAAAGGTTTAGGTGTTCGTTTTTTCCGCGCGCTGTTCGGGAGTGGAATGGTAGAGAGATAGTACGATTGTGGTTCGATGAACCCTCTGCCAAGCACTTAAATGTGAATCGCAGAGTAATCATGTAGATGTAGATGTAATCCGAGCTTGTGCTCCATCTCTAGTGACTTTCTTGTGGACAGGACCTTAAACGATAACCTCCTGCTCCTTCTTTATTGACAATCGCCCAGCTGTAAAGAAACACAGCTCTCTCGGCGAACTCGCGAATTACCGCAGAAAGTAGCCAGCAGTTGTCCGGTACCGCTCGACCAGAACTAAGTCTGTGACGCCGGCTGGAGCACTGGTCACACCTCGTGCAGCACGGCTGCGGTCTCATTTAGCGGGAACCGTACGTAAGTGGCGGGACGAGCAGATTATTGCCGGAGGAGGAGGAACAGTGCAGGGGCGAGAGAGCAGGCCGCCACTGTAAATCCCGGGCCCGCGCGAGGCTCGCATTTGCATTAATAGCTTCGCGCCACCGGCACGGCCAGGTCGAGCAATGGCGATGCATCGCATCCTGTGTGTAGAGTGTGTGTGTGTGTGTGTGTGTGTGTGTGTGTAGTGGGGCGCCGGCCACTTCCTGCGCAGTTAAGGCCTCCTACTTACAATGAATCAACGGCTTTAACTGGGCGACGGTCTGGCCGCTCAAGTCGTTACCGCCGTCACTGGTAACCAACCCGTGCGTAGGCCGCCTACGCTGGCCGGATTCATCCGTTACCCGACTCGCTTTATCCGATGCGCGGCAGAAATATTAATTACTCCTTAGGGGTTTTTACTTATTTGTCTCGTTTTGCATATTACACTGATGCGGGGCAGCAATATTCACGGTCCACATTCTGCTGGTAAGCACACAGTTGGCTGCTTCCCACGCTCTCGTGGAGACGATTTACTCTCCCCCACGCCCCCATTCCTCCCCCCCAGCTGCTACTCCTTACGTGTGTGTACTGTGGGTACAGGACACCTTGGCGCATGCGCAACGCTATCGATACCCGTACCACCCATCGACACAACAACTGACTTCTGGGGTGTGAATATCGCTGCTTTTCTAAACGATTTTAGGCAGATATGTAATGCACTATTGTCGGGTGTTGTGCGGTTTTCGAGCAATGTAGAGATGTATCAGTGGTGGGGCGTTGCTGAGGGCAGACATGTTTTCTCTGCGAAGGCTGCAATAGTAGTTAGCGAGCAGAAATGATCTCAATGAATTACTTTAAATTTCGAGGACCGTGAAGTCATTTTTACTAATTTGCGTGAATATTTGTTATTTCTTCAAGCTAAATTTGCTAATTGGTATACCACTGAAAGTAGCATCATGGACATTGTGAGAACAGATCTACGAGGGCTATTCGGAAAGCAAGGTCCGATCGATTGCGAAATGGAAACCACTGCTGTAATACACTCCTGGAAATTGAAACAAGAACACCGTGAATTCATTGTCCCAGGAAGGGGAAACTTTATTGACACATTCCTGGGGTCAGATACATCACATGATCACACTGACAGAACCACAGGCACATAGACACAGGCAACAGAGCATGCACAATGTCGGCACTAGTACAGTGTATATCCACCTTTCGCAGCAATGCAGGCTGCTATTCTCCCATGGAGACGATCGTAGAGATGCTGGATGTAGTCCTGTGGAACGGCTTGCCATGCCATTTCCACCTGGCGCCTCAGTTGGACCAGCGTTCGTGCTGGACGTGCAGACTGCGTGAGACGACGCTTCATCCAGTCCCAAACATGCTCAATGGGGGACAGATCCGGAGATCTTGCTGGCCAGGGTAGTTGACTTACACCTTCTAGAGCACGTTGGGTGGCACGGGATACATGCGGACGTGCATTGTCCTGTTGGAACAGCAAGTACTCTTGCCGGTCTAGGAATGGTAGAACGATGGGTTCGATGACGGTTTGGATGTACCGTGCAGTATTCAGTGTCCCCTCGACGATCACCAGTGGTGTACGGCCAGTGTAGGAGATCGCTCCCCACACCATGATGCCGGGTGTTGGCCCTGTGTGCCTCGGTCGTATGCAGTCCTGATTGTGGCGCTCACCTGCACGGCGCCAAACACGCATACGACCATCATTGGCACCAAGGCAGAAGCGACTCTCATCGCTGAAGACGACACGTCTCCATTCGTCCCTCCATTCACGCCTGTCGCGACACCACTGGAGGCGGGCTGCACGATGTTGGGGCGTGAGCGGAAGACGGCCTAACGGTGTGCGGGACCGTAGCCCAGCTTCATGGAGACGGTTGCGAATGGTCCTCGCCGATACCCCAGGAGCAACAGTCTCCCTAATTTGCTGGGAAGTGGCGGTGCGGTCCCCTACGGCACTGCGTAGGATCCTACGGTCTTGGCGTGCATCCGTGCGTCGCTGCGGTCCGGTCCCAGGTCGACGGGCACGTGCACCTTCCGCCGACCACTGGCGACAACATCGATGTACTGTGGAGACCTCACGCCCCACGTGTTGAGCAACTCGGCGGTACGTCCACCCGGCCTCCCGCATGCCCACTATACGCCCTCGCTCAAAGTCCGTCAACTGCACATACGGTTCACGTCCACGCTGTCGCGGCATGCTACCAGTGTTAAAGACTGCGATGGAGCTCCGTATGTCACGGCAAACTGGCTGACACTGACGGCGGCGGTGCACAAATGCTGCGCAGCTAGCGCCATTCGACGGCCAACACCGCGGTTCCTGGTGTGTCCGCTGTGCCGTGCGTGTGGTCATTGCTTGTACAGCCCTCTCGCAGTGTCCGGAGCAAGTATGGTGGGTCTGACACACCGGTGTCAATGTGTTCTTTTTTCCATTTCCAGGAGTGTATTTATGGCTTAGTCAGCCATCATATTAGGCTGCAAGAAGCTGTTCCCAGAGCAGTGGAGATGCAAGAAGTGTATAGATGAGGAAGTGTGGTGTGAGGTACCTGTGACAGATGTTAGATTCGGTACCATTCCCGTGAGAAAGACCGCTTGCATAATGCTACTGCTCTGTGATTGGCTGCTGTGTTCGGAGCAATGGCGCCAAAACGTTGAAGTATAGTTATTATTATTAGTTAAACTACTCATTGGTATGACTTCACTTTTTAATATAAATATCTCTCAACAGCTGACTATCAATCAGTCGATGATCGTTATTAATACCAACAATCAGTTCATTCTTCCTTTCTTGCCGTACTGCGCAAAACAAAAATATTTTATTTGCAAAACTACCTACACCTTCCAGCTACTTCTCTACATAGTCACCGCTCCGTCTTAAGACACCTGTCGTAGAGTTGCACCAACTTTCCTATACCCTCGTTGTTTGCGCCAATTCTCTACGCTGGTCCACAGCTCGTTGTCTGTGCCAAAATGTTGTCTTTATAGCCAGCGGTTCATGCAAGCAGAGATGAAAGTCAGGAGGAGCAAGTTACCGGCTGTATTGTGGGTGATCAAAAACTTCCCATCGGAAACGCTGCAGGAGGATCTTCACTGCCCATGCAGAGTGAAGCTGAGAATTGCCATGAAGAAGAAAACGCATCACAGTTATGTTACGTGGGCTGCGCGGTATCAGGCGAAGTTTTCCTCGTACTCGGCGGGAGACACTATTCACTAAGTATCTTTAAGTGCTCACGGTGTGCTCGAAACCGGAAAAGAGCGACGTGATGCGATCTATGGGCTTTATCGGGTTTTCACTGTGGTTTCCATTTCGCGCTCGATTGGGCCTTAGTTTCCGAATAGCCTTCGTAGTATAGATAACTCTAGTGAAAACCATTGTTTGGAAGCCTGAGAGTCAAATAGGGCTATTTAATTTCTACAGAGCGGGAATTTTAATAACCGAAAGTATTAGTATTATAAATTGTAACGGTCTTGATCGAAATAAAACGTAATTACAACTAGATGATAACCGATTTCCGTTGACTAGAAACCGTTTACAGATTGTGCTTCATCTATCATTGGTATGTAAGTACAGTGTTGACCATATCAACATTGTTACCGGGCCTAACTCGTCAATAACTTGTCAATATCCAATGCTGATCTAAGAGTGACTGTTAGCATATAAAACTGGTAGGAGTATCAAACGATGTTGGTGCTAGTCAACCGAAACCAATTTATTCCAACCAAGACCACTAACATTTAAAAAAATAATAAGATGCAGTATGGAATTTTTCACTACATGGCCCCGGAAAAGTCAGGCGAAAATAAGAGTGAATCAACAGTAAAAAGGAAAGAAACTTAAGTTTAGAAACTATATTTATTCTTGCTGCTGCTTCGAATCGTGACTCTTCTGTCTCTTTGCCTGATTGATCCAGAGTGAAAATACTGGCTTCATTTAAATATGCCTGATTGACATATGTGATGTATGAACGCTCCTTTTCACGTTATCGCGTTACAGTGCTTTGTACCGGAACAACTGGATGATTTATTGATGAGAAAGAGCTTCAGAGATTGAGCAGCTCAATAACGGGTTGGTCCACCTCTGGCCGTTATGCAAGCAGTTATTCGGCTTAGCAGTGGTTGACAGAGTTGTTGGATGTGCACCTGAGCGATAACGTCCCGAATTGTGTCCAACTGGCGCGTTAGGTCGTCAAAACACCGAGCTGGTTGGAGGACCCTGCCCATAATGCTCCAGCGTTCCCAACTGAATAGAGATCCGGTGATCTTTCTGGCCAAGGCAGGGTTTGGTAAGCAAGAAGACAAGCAGTAGAAACTCTCGCGTGTGCGGGCACATTATCTTGCTGAAATGTAAGCTCAGGATGGCTTGCCATGACGGGCAACAAATGTCGTCGACGTACCACTGTGCTCCATGGGTGCCGCGGAGGGAGTCGTATTATGAAAAGAAATTGTAGCTCAGGCCATCACTCCTGGCTATCGGGTAGCATCGTGCGTGAGAGTCAAGTAGGTGTCCCACTACTGACGGGGCGGAATCGAGAAAAAATGTCTTCAGTGATGTGTCCGACTTCAAACAGGGCCCAGTTACCAGGGAAGACACGTCTGGATACGTCCGAACCTATCACCCGGCATACCATCCGACCACCAGGAGCGATGTTTTTTTTTTTTATTAAAAATGAAATTCCTCCAGCTGTACTTAAGATTTTATATTTACTTGGCTACTAGTTTCAACGCTGAGTCAACGCAATCTTCAGGCCACTTCGATGAAATCAGTTGTGTGCGGCTCAGTCTAGAAGTCCGCGGTGAGGCCAAAACGTACTCCACACGGATGGCACATGACTTACTGTCTTCCATCCATGTGGAGCATGTGTTGGTCTCACCGCGGACTTCTAGACTGAGCCGCACACTGCTGATTTCATCAAAGTGGCCTGAAGATGGCGTTGACGCAATGTCGAAACTAGTAGCCAAGTAAATATAAAATATTAAGTACAGCTGGAGGAATTTCATTTTTAATAAAAATTATACGGTTGTGTCCCACCTTCAAACAATTTAAATATGGATGTACGAAGACCAGGAGTGATGGTCTGGCATACCATTCCTTTTCATAGCAGGACCCCTTTCGTTGTCGTTCGGGGCACCCTTACAGCACATCGGTACGTCGACGACATTCTACGTTCCATTTCGTGGCAAGCCATCCTGGGCTTACATTTCAGCAAGATAATGCCCGTCCGCACAAAGCGAGAGTTTCTGCTGCCTCCGTTCGTGCTTGCCAAATCATACCGTTGCCAGTGAAGTCGCCAGAGCTCTACCCAATTGATGCTGTCGGGAATTTTATCCGTGATATACAGGACATAAAATCCCGTCTGAGGCCTGCGATCATTTTTATGTTGATAATCGACAACCAATGCTGTACAATCGCAATAAAGTCATGAGATGTTCAACTGACTCTTTTATTAGAACATGTTACGCGTTTCGGGATTACACCCATCTTCAGACATCAGAAACTTCTACGCCTTCCTCACCAACCAGGCGTACAGCCTTGTCAACTCAAAGAAAGTGTCGAATAATATATGACTCTGCTTCAAGACTGCTTGTAACGGAGTCTTACGTTATTCGATTGAGTTGACAAGGCTGTACGCCTGGTTGGTTAGGAAGGCGTTGAAGTTTGTGATGTCTGAAGATGGGTGTAATCTCGAAACGCGAACATGTTCTAATAAATGAGTCAATTGAACCTCTGATTACTTTATTGCGATTGTACAGCATTGGTTGCCAATTATTAATTTGATCCATTTTTGAGTGTATATTAAAGTCGCTGACATAAACTGCCAAGATAAGGTTGATAGCAGTCCGCTTTAGAAATATGTTCATCAGGTTGCTTATCTGCAGGCGCAGAAGTGAGTGACGCAGCGGAAGACTTGGCTACATGTTCTGCCCACTAGTCCCACTAGTGAACCTACGCTACGGCGCGTATTACGAACCTAGTGGTAGTCACCAGTGGCGCAGATCCAGGTGGCAGCCCGGAGCGGCGTCTTCCCCGAGACAAAGGGAGGCAGCAGGGCGTGGCCCGGCCGTCTCGCTCGGCAGCCCCTGCCTGCCCGGCCGCCGGCCGCGTTTTCCAGAGCCTGTCGTGATGCAGTGGGGCACAGACTGGGACGACGCCCACTCTAAGCGCTGCCGTCCATTTGTCTCGCGGAGACGCCATCGCTCACACCTACTGCGAGACGACTCCGCTTCACGAGCAAACGCTGAAGCCTCTCCGATTTTGCTGCAAGTCGTTCACTTTACGGAAGCATTTACGAGGGGCCTCTAATGTGAACACTGAATAAATTCCCAACTGTCAGGGTGGCAAAAAAACATTTACTCATTTCTCCTACCATCTTCGCAATGCTGACTTTACCGATTTCGGCAGCTGAAAATTTATTCTGTGTCCACAATACTACAGATCACCGCAGCACTTACGATGTCAGAAGTGTATAAGGTTTTCAATAAGTAATGCCACACATTTTTTTGAAAGAAGGCTGGTTTTATTCGGGGTTCCAATCCACCATATTATTCACCTCTCCTCTGGATATAAAATCCTGTTTTCCAACTTAATTTTCGATTCAATGCGACGGCCTTACGCCACCTTTCTGGGAGGGTCTATGTGCCCGCATGGCACCACTCTACTGGTCGACGTCGGAGCCAACGGCTTGTTGCATTAATAACCTCCCCATCATCTATGTACTGCTCCCCATGGAGTGCATCCTTCATTAGCCCAAACAGTTGGCTGTCGAAAGGTGCGAGATCCAGGCGCACTCAGAGTACCCCAAGTGCTGGACGAGTGTGTCAAACTAACAGAGACGTCCAGCTGAGCAACAAGGTACTTGATTGTAATCCGTCGATCACCTCAAAAAAGGAGTGTCCGCTCATTCCAACACTGCAGGAGTCACAGATCTGTGTGGCAGGCCGGCACGCAGCAGATCAGACAGATTTGCGCCACCTTGTTTCGAGGTGACAGTCACCACGTCCGAGGACTCATTGTGGTTTCGTTCACTGCCAGGTTTCTGTAGACATTCTGCAAGCGCATATAAATACCTCCGATGTTCCGGTTTTCCTCCAAAAGCAATGCAATGACAGCTCTCTGCTTGGAAGAGTTGGTTGATTGGCTGGTTGGATGATTAAAGAAACCAAACGCCTAGGTCATCAATCCCTTTTTCTTCGAACAGAGGGGTTTATGTGAATGTATAACAAAGATAGACTATCGCGCAAACCCAAGGGAAGAAAACCCAGACGGCTGTGAAAGGTCAACGAAGGCGAGGTAGGGGGCAAAAAGAAAAAAGGGAGACAGAGGAAGAAAGGCAGGCAGGGTATCCCATCTGGGGAGCACCCAGAAGCCACCGAAAGCAGAATGCAATGAGAGGACATACATCCCTCAGCTCCCACCTCTTACCAGAGGTATCCCACTAAGAAATTGCCTAGGAAAGAATAGCAACACGGCGAGCGCAATAGACGCACATAGAAATAAAAGATGAACAAGTTGAACAGACCACGTGAGAGGGGGGAAGAAAAGTAAAATAGCAGGTAGGATGAGGACTGGGCTGGACCACCAAGCCCAGACAGCCACAGCCCAGTCTGGACAGAGAAGGCAACAGAGTGTTCTGCCAAACCCTCAGTGGGCCAATAGCTTTAGGTAACCCTCCTTAAAGAGAGTGATAAAAGCCCCCTTCACGAATAAAATGCAAAACCACGTCAGCCACTGAAGCATCGTCTCCTAGCACCAGTAGTAGCGAGTCAGAGAGATTAAGGGTCCGTTGCAGGACAGCTAGGTTGGGACAGTCCAGCAAAATGTAGACCACCATCAAATGTGAACCACAACGACAGTCGGTTGAGTCTTCATGATGGAGGAGATGACCAAGAATCAGCCAAGCAGGGCCGATGCAGAGTAGGCAAAGGAAAGCAGAGTCCTTGCGAGGTGCTTGTGTGGAAGACCTCCACAGATTTGTAGTCCTCTTTTTCATCCATGGTTTGTTTGGTGAAATCAGAGTGAACCATTCTGTATTCCAGATTTCTAAAACTTGATGGCATAATATCGATCGGAGGTCTGTCTCTAGAATACAGATCTCTAGAGTTGGTTTACTGGCAGCCAGTTTGGCCAGGCTATCAACGAGTTCATTCCCTGGGATCTCGACGTGGCCCGGGGTCCACACAAAGGACATTGTCCAAAGGCATACAGGGAATCCTGGAAAACAATGACGACAGGATGCTGAGAGTAACACTGGTAGGGAGCTTGTGAACTGTCAAGGAGCAATCATTGAGCCATCAGTACAGACTACTTCTGAACCCACGAATACGCTAAGACTGGAGAGAGCCTCAGGAGGGAGAGAGTCTTTTGGACCTTATGATAGGTTAAGATGAAGCTGTGGCTGAGTGTGCACCATGGAGGTGTACGTGAGCTGGCCCAGAGGAGAGGTGGGAGAGGAAACAACTAGAGTTCAGAGAGATGGGACTGGATGCGGATTGCGATCGTAATTCGTGGCCTGGGCCGCTGTGTCTGGAAAGAATAGACAGTTATTCTGATGCTTAGGGGATCGCAAATGAGAGTAGCATAACTGACAAGCTGTTGTTGGCGTCTTATCTGCAATGGAGAGACCCCAGACCCCAGGCGTAAGCTGTTCAGAGGACTAGTTTGAAAGGCTCCTGTTGCGACTTGAACCCCACAGTGGTGTATAGGAACCAGTATTCACAATGCTGACGGCAATGCCAAACCGTATGCCAGACTCCCATATTGAAAATGGGTTGTGTCAAGGCTTTGTAAAGCTGCAGAAGAGTAGTGCTATCTGCACTCCAGCTGATGTTTCGCAGGCAACGAAGTGTATTAAAGTGCAGCCAGTATTTTTGGTTAACCTGGTAAGGTGGTGGAATCCAAGTCAATTGAGAGTTGAAGACCATTCCTGAAAAGCGGTAAGTGTCCACTGCATTGAGTGGTTAGTCGTTGAGGTAAAGTTGGCGGCAGAAAACCGAAAGCCGTGGGTGAAGGCCCATATGACACCATGCAGTAGATGTTCAGCGCCACCCACACTACAGGAGCAACAGTAGGGGCAAAGTTGTCAGCTTACAAGGAGGGTGATACTGTGGGCCCCGCAGCTACTGCTAGACCGTTAATGGCTACTAGAAAGAGAGAGATACTCGGTAGAGAGCTCTGAAGCGCCCCATTCTCTTGCATATTGGGGGGTACTGTGGAAAGCACAAAGTCGAGACCTGAAAGTACGGTGTGACAGGAAGCTCTACATAAAAATTGGGAGCAGGCCCCGAAGATCCCACATCCGTAAGGTAGCGCGGATGTGGTGTCTCCATTTGGTGTCATAAGCATTTTGTAGTTCGAAGAACACGGATATAAGGTGTTTATATCAGGCAAAAGCTATTCGGATGGCAGAATCCAGGTAAACGAGATTATCAGTGGAAACCACACTGATATAGAGCCAGAAGACCCCAAGACTCAGAGATCCAACACAGCTGCCGGCTCACTACGCATTCAACCAACTTATAGAGAACATAGGTGAGACTAATCGGGCGATAATTGTCTACCTCTAGAGAGTGCTTACCAAGTTTCAGTTCTGGGATGATGATACTTTCTCAACGTTGTGATGGGAACTTGCCCTTGCTCTAGATGTTGTTAAAGATAGAAAGGATATCACATTGATCATTTGGTTGCGGATGCTGTCTGGCCTTGGTATCAGGGCAATGGGCTAGGACACTTATTATTTCCCAGTCGCTGAGCATTATATGACTCAAAGTGGTGTATAGTAAAAGACGATTGCTTTTCCTCAATCTACGGTTTTAGGACACCAGAAGCGGTTTGATAATTCTCAGACATACAGGCTAGAGCATAATGCAGAGCAAAATGTTCGGCGACAGCGTCTGTGTCAGTGTAGACAGCGCCACTCCAGATAATACCAGGTATACCTGCAGGTGTCTGGTATCTGTATAGATGTCCGGTCTTTGCCCAAACCTGCAGAGGGGAGGTACATGGTCCGCTAGTTGAAACATCCTGTTCCCAGCATTCTTTTTTCCGTCATTTAATTTGGTGACGGACCTGGGCATGGAGAAGTTTAAAGGGAATGATGTGCTCCATCGAAGGGTGCTGCTAATACCCTCTGCAATTTCTGATAACCACCAAGGTACTGTCTTCCGTCGAGGTGGGCAAAAGGAACAGGGGATCGCCAAATCAGCTGCTGAAAGAATGGTTGTAGTTGTGTTCTGGACTGCCTCATCAATATCGCCATGTGGTGGGGAGCAAAGGCCGACAGCAGAGGCAAAAGCACCCCAGTCAAGACTGTAGAGAGCCCATTTGGCAGTCGTCCTGAGGGAGGGTGGTCTCTACCTCACAGGTCATTGCGTACTCTCCAAAGGGAAAAGACAAGGGCTGCAACTGAAAAGGTTAATGGCCAAGAAAGCTCTGTGCGCCATACTGAAGTGTGAGGAGGGTACGAGTATTCAGGAGGCAAAGGTCAAATTGTGCCAGTAAATTTTGACGTCTTTACCATGATCAGTGATCTAGGTTCCACCCCACAAAGGGTTATAGGGATTGAAACTCCCCAACATTAGGAAAGGAGGGGGAAGCTGTGAAATCAATGCAGACAATATGGTCTGAGATACTTAATCATTGGGAGGAAGGTAAACATTGCAGATGGTAATATCCTGAAATGCTCTTACCTGAAGAGCCACAGCCTCCTAAGCTGTATTAAGAGGCATAAGTCCGCTATATAGAGCGTCCAGAACATATGTGCGAACTCCACCTGACACCCTGTAGGTATTACCACTCTTATAATATCCCAAGTGTCCAAAAGGGGCGGGGTCCAAGTTACTGGAAAGCAAATCCCCTGAAGGACAATGCAGAAGGCAGGGGAAGTGCTTAAAATGTCTTAGCTCAGCCAGAAGGCGGGAAAAACCGCTACAATTTCAGTAGAGAATAATGTTGTCTATGTACTGTGAGGCAATGAAATGATAAATGAGGCAGTTTATGCTCTAGGGTAACCTGCTGCCACTGGTTGAGAGGTTATAACATCGATGCACATAGGTTCTGGATTCCATTGTGCGGTGAAAACCAAGGCCTCAGGGACCACCAAATCTCTGCCTCAGCCACAGGAGTGGATAAGGTGGAATCTGTGATGTGGGGGACACCGGATTCTCCTTCTTGGAGGATTTTTTCTTATCTTTCTTCTCAGATGATTTAAGTGATTAGGGCTTCTGTGAATCAGCTCAGGGAAAGATGGTGATTAGAAAGCCCTGTCCGGGGACCCTTTCCTAGTGGGAGAAACTGGAGGAAGGTGATTTGTGTCCAGCTGGGAGGTGGGGACCTATGTCACTCGAGGGTGGGAAGCCAACTATCCCAAAGTAGGTGCGAGGGAAGCAGAAGAGCAGAGCCCCCAACCGTCAGGGGACCAAGCATAGTTGAGTGACTCACTGTAGGATTTGTAAAGGGCGTGATTACAATCACCAAAAGGAACGATGTTGTTGTAGCCATAGCATACGACACTATCATATACGCTGGGTGTTACTGCTCATACTTCTTCTTGCCCTCTTGTTAAGTTAGTTTGTCCAGAGTCTTGTATTCTTGTATTTTCTTCTCTCTTTGGTAAACATTGCAGTCTGGTGTGCAGGGAGAATGGTGCTTTCCATAGTTGACACAGATGGGGGGGAGGTTCGCCACGAGCATTCACATGCACAGCTTGTGCAAAATCTCTACAGACAGGATTAGCATTGCAACCTGAAGACATGTGCCCAAATTTCAAACACTTGCAGCACTGAATAGGGGGGGAGGGGGGCGGTTTCACATCGCATCGGTATATCATAACTTCAACATTTTCAGACAATGAATCGCCCTCAAAGGTCAAGATGAAGCCACCAGTTCTACTGTTCTTTGGCACCCTATGTACACGACGGACAAAATGCACACTCGTCACTCCAAGTTGGCGCGTAACTCATCATCAGATTGCAAGAGCTGGTCTCGGTGGTAAATGACGCCCTGAATCATATTTAAAATGTTATGGGGAGTGACAGTCAACTGTATGTCACCCAGCTTATTACAAGTGAGCAGTGTGCATGACTGGGCAGCGAATGCTGTTTTGGTCAAAATTAACCTACTTATCATTTCAGAGATGGCTGCCATTTCCACAAATTTGTCTTCTTTTCCACAAAGAATGAGGGATTTGTGACTAAGAAGGAAGCCCCATCAGCCCTCGAGCAAACTAAGTATTTGGCGTTTCTCTGCTTGCCGCATAGCCCTCTGTTGCTCACACAGCGTAGCCAGGGAAGGTGACAACGTTGTTGAGTAGCGCCTAAACAAGATGCACGGAAGAAGGGAAATGCTGCGCATCAGACTGTGCATAGGACTTCGCCCTTTAACACATCGTTTTCCTCTTGTAGCAGGAGGATTCACCACTCTGTGAAGTTTGTGGTGTACCGCTTTCCGTTCAGCATATTCCGGCTACGTATGTCTCATATACTGACATCAGGGCAGCCGTCGGTTGGCTGGAGATCTCCCCACTGTCCTCGTCCATAATGACAGCAGTGTTACTCGATTTCTGAAATATTATGAATTGTCGGACCTTACCCCCAAAGTGGTGGTGAGATGGACTTACGTACGCTATAAACTACTCCACATATGGTGACAGTCTTCTTCCCTCCTTTCCTCCTTCCCTCCTCCACCCACGAGAATGACGTACTGACATTGCTTCAAGGGACGGGTGACCATGCTGTTGAGTGCCCCAAAATACTCATCATCATCGTCATCTACTAGGTGGCATCCCATCTTCTGCCGAGCAGCGATCTAATGCTTTGGCTCATAGTGCGTTTCGGGGCACTAAAGTACGTGAGCACACAACTGTACCGCGTGGAATGCTTAAAATCACTGCATTTGTAGTGTACGTGCTACTTTCAAACTAACATCGCCGAGGACGTTGCAGACTGCGGCCATAGCGCCGGCGTCCGACGAAGCGGGGTCAGGGGACAGACAGGTGCGGGGCTATACCCGGGGATGATCTCATCCCCCCTCCTCTTTAATTAGCCAATTACAGCGGGAGGTAGGGCCGCGAGGCGCGCCATTCATTAGAGATGTGATGCATGGCCGCCGGTCGCAGCCGCACGACCCGCGCGCCTCGTGGGAGTCGGTGCGCCGAGCGCCATCCATCAGCCGCGCGCGGGTAGCGGGCCGCTTCGCTCACCCAGGTGTCCGGCCGCGGCAGGTGATCTGAGGGGGGCCGATGACGTGCACAGCTCCACCACTCCCGCGTGGACTCTCTTAACACCTTCGCAAACGAGGTCAACTCGATTTCTTAGCCGCGCTGAGTCGCCGCGCGGTTTGCGGTGCAAAGTCTCGGATAGCGCGGCCCCTCCCGCCGGGGGCTCGAGTCCTTCGAGCATGGTTGTGTATGTGTGTGTTGTTCTTAGCTTAAGTTATAGGGACCGATGACCTCAGCAGTTTCGTCCCTTAGGAATTCAAACACGTTTTTTCAGTTTCTTATAAAAGTTGCACATATTGCTGGGAGTTGTTTGATAAATGGCAATAAATGGAGCCAAGATCGCGTGTTGTAACTTTTTTATTTTTAATTTATTTCCTCAATGACCAGTGTCCTGATGTGCCATAGGTGTAATGGCACCACTGACGAACTCGCCTCCACTCTAGGGCACACTACATCTACATCTACATCCATACCCCGCAAGCCACCCGACGGTGTGTGGCGGAGGGTACTTTGATTACCTCTATCGGTTCTCCCTTCTATTCCAGTCTCGTATTGTTCGTAGAAAGAAAGACTGTCGGTATGCCTCTGTGTGGGCTCTAATCTCTCTGATTTTATCCTCATGGTCTCTTCGCAAGATATACGTATGGGGGAGCAATATACTGCTTGACTCCTCGGTGAAGGTGTGTTCTCGAAACTTCAACAAAAGCCCGTACCGAGCTACTGAGCGTCTCTCCCGCAGAGCCTTCCGCTGGAGTGTATCTATCATCTCCGTAACGCTTTCGCGATTACTAAATGATCCTGTAACGAAGCGCGCTGCTCTCCGTTGGATCTTCTTTATCTCTTCTATCAACCCTATCTGGTACGGATCCCACACTGCTGAGCAATATTCAAGCAGTGGGCGAACAAGTGTACTGTAACCTACTTCCTTTGTTTTTGGATTGCACTTCCTTAGGATTTTTCCAATGAATCTCAGTCTGGCATCTGCTTTACCGACGATCAACTTTATATGATTATTCCATTTTAAATGACTCCTAATGCGTACTCCCAGATAATTTATGGAATTTACTGCTTCCAGTTGTTGACCTGCTATATTGTAGCTAAATGATAAAGGATCTTTCTTTCTCTGTATTCGCAGCACATTACATATTGGAACGTCCCCTTAGAAAAATTATACATGACTGTGCTTAAACTGACACACAATATTTTTTAGCGCAACGCAATCTGACTTTCAATAATCCCTACAAAATAATGGCCCTGACCAACATTAACCTATACCTTTCATGAATCACTTACCTCACAAAAATCTTCGTTACTCGAACTACTGCAATACAGCGAGCGCCACTACTCCAACTAAATAAAGATTCAAACTACTGAAGGCACTAACTACTGATAGGCGTAGTTAGCAAATGAAAGATTTTGATAGAGAACAAACAATGTATTTACCTTAATAGTGTTCAAAGGTCATCATATATATAGCAGTTCATGACATCCAATCTTACAAATTTACTGTCTCTGTCCAGATCATCCGCTCTCAAAAATCCGCCATCTCACTTCCCCAAATCCTCCACTGCTGGCGGCTCACCTCCAACTGCGCAACGCTACGCGCTGTTCACATCCAGCTGCCCAACACTACAATAGCCAACAACAATGCAAACCAGCCACAGACTGCACACAGCACAGCCAGTGATTTTCATACAGAGCGCTACGTGGCGTTACCAATAAAAAAACCAAAACAGCCTACTTACAACTTGTCTACATTGAGATTCAATTGCCATTCCCTGCACGATGCGCCATTTCGTTGCACATCCTCCTGCGTTTCAGTACAATTTTCCATTGTTATAGCCTCTCGATATACTACAGTATCATCCGAAAAAGCCTCAGTGAACTTCCCATGTTATCCACAAGGTCATTTATGTATATTGTGAATAGCAACGGTCCCACGACACTCCCCTGCGGCACACCCGAAACCACTCCCATTTCGGAAGACTTCTCTCCATTGAGAATGACATGCTGCGTTCTGTTATCTAGGAACTCTTCAATCCAATCACACAATTGGTCTGATAGTCCATATGCTCTTACTTTGTTCATTAAACGACTGTGGGGCAGTGTATCGAACAACTGTTGGTGCCATCACTTTTTATTGACTCTGTTGTATAGTGCACCTTTGTTTTTTAGGTTGAGTGTACTCTCACTAAGTTTGTACGATTTGTGCACGTTGTTGACAGATGTGAAAATTACCGAACTATCAGTTTAATAAGTCACAGCTGCAAAATACTAACGCGAATTCTTTACAGACGAATGGAAAAACTGGTAGAAGCCGACCTCGGGGAAGATCAGTTTGGATTCCGTAGAAATGTTGGAACACGTGAGGCAATACTGACCTTACGACTTATCTTAGAAGAAAGATTAAGAAAAAGCAAACCTACATTTCTAGCATTTGTAGACTTAGAGAAAGCTTTTGACAATGTTAACTGGAATACTCTCTTTCAAATTCTGAAGGTGGCAGGGGTAAAATACAGGGAGCGAAAGGCTATTTACAGTTTGTACAGAAACCAGATGGCAGTTATAAGAGTCGAGGGGCATGAAAGGGAAGCAGTGGTTGGGAAGGGAGTAAGACAGGGTTGTAGCCTCTGCCCGATGTTATTCAATCTGTATATTGAGCAAGCAGTAAAGGAAACAAAAGAAAAATTCGGAATAGGTATTAAAATTCATGGAGAAGAGGTAAAAACTTTGAGGTTCGCCGATGACATTGTAATTCTGTCAGAGACAGCAAAGGATTTGGAAGAGCAGTTGAACGGAATGGACAGTGTCTTGAAAGGAGGATATAAGATGAACATCAACAAAAGCAAAACGAGGATAATGGAATGTAGTCAAATTAAGTCGGGTGATGCTGAGGGAATTAGATTAGGAAATGAGACACTTAAAGTAGTAAAGGAGTTTTGCTATTTAGGGAGTAAAATAACCGATGATGGTCGAAGTAGAGAGGATATAAAATGTAGACTGGCAATGGCAAGGAAAGCGTTTCTCAAGAAGAGGACTTTGTTAACATCGAGTATAGATTTAAGTGTCAGGAAGTCGTTTCTGAAAGTATTTGTATGGAGTGTAGCCATGTATGGAAGTGAAACGTGGACGATAACTAGTTTGGACAAGAAGAGAATAGAAGCTTTCGAAATGTGGTGCTACAGAAGAATGCTGAAGATAAGGTGGTAGATCACGTAACTAATGAGGAGGTATTGAATAGGATTGGGGAGAAGAGAAGTTTGTGGCACAACTTGACTAGAAGAAGGGATCGGTTCGTAGGACATGTTTTGAGGCATCAAGGGATCACAAATTTAGCTTTGGAGGGCAGTGTGGAGGGTAAAAATCGTAGAGGGAGACCAAGAGATGAATACACTAAGCAGATTCAGAAGGATGTAGGTTGCAGTAGATACTGGGAGATGAAGAAGCTTGCACAGGATAGACTAGCATGGAGAGCTGCATCAAACCAGTCTCAGGACTGAAGACCACAACAACAACAACAATATTATCTCCAGAGGATCCGAAGATGCGAGATACACTCTGTCGAAACCGGTCTTTGGAACAAAATAAAAATAGTACAACAGACGATCTTCACAGTCAAACATTCTTATTTGCTGAATTGCTTGGAAACATCGACGACGCTGATATTTTGAAAATAATATACTCTCAGACGAAAAAGAAAGTGAAGACCAACCACGAAGGAGTTATCCGAATAGATGTGGCGTATATGTAACAGATCAACAATTGGTTACAATTACAGAAAAATTGGATGATGTATTCAAGAGAAAGAGCTTGACAAACTGAGCAGCAAGTCACTGACGTGTTGGTCCATCTTTGGCCCTTATGCTAGCGATTATTTGGCTTGGGATTGATTGATAGAGCTGTTGGATTCCTTCCTGAGAGATATCGCGCCAAATTCTGTCCAGTTGGCTTGTTAGATCATCAAATCCCGAGGTGGTTGGAGAACACTGCCCATAATGCGCCAAACGTTCTCATCTGGGGAGAGGTTCGGCGACCTTATCGGCCAAGGTAGGGATTGTCAAGCACGAAGACAAGAAGTAGAAACTCTTGCCGGTTGCGCGCGGGCGTTATTTTGCTGAAATACAAGGCCAGGATGGCTTGCGCCGAAGGGCAAAAAACAGGGCATAGAATATCGTCGACGTACCGCTGTGCTGTAAGATAGCCAAACGGGTCCTGCTATGAAAAGGAATGGCTCCCCTTGGCTGTCGGACCGTAAGGCGGATGACAGGCAGGTGTCTCGCTGCTCCGGGGCTGCTCCAGATACGTCTCCGGTGATCATTGGGTTCAGTTCGAAGCGGAAATCATCACTGAACACAATTCTGCCACAGTAAATGAGATTGCAGTTCGAAGGCGTGTATAGAGACTTGGTTCAAATGGCTCTGAGCACTATGGGACTTAACTTCTGAGGTCATCTGTCTCCTAGAACTTGGAACTACTTGAACCTAACTAAGCTAAGGACATCACACACATCCATGCCCGAGGCAGGATTCGAACTTGCGACCGTAGCAGTAGCGTGGATCTGGACTGAAGGGCCTAGAACCGCTCGGCCACAGCGTCCGGCAGACCTTCCCCAATTGAAAACGTTTGGAACATCATGAGCAGGGCCCTGCAACGATTTGGGGACTTCGACAACCTAACACATCGACTGGACAGCATTTGGCACGATATCCCTCAGGAGGAAATCCAACAGCTCTGTCAATCAACGCCAAGCCGAATAACTGCTTGCGTAAGGGCTAGAGGAGGGCCAACGCGCTATTTACTTCCCCATCCACTTTTTCTGAAACTGTAATCATTTCTTTGTCTGTAAATTACATGTACATACAACTAATGATTTCCGTCCCATTCTGATAATTCATTCGTGATGCGTCTTCTCTCTCTTTTCTTATCTTAGACTGTATTTACGTTACAGTTCCGATAATTTTCATGTCGTAACAGAAAAAAGTGACTGACGTAAGGAGAAAGCTGTCTTGTAGATTTTGTGCGCATTATAGATGAAGTGTTGGCAATGCAAGGGGTTGGAGGAAGTCTGTGGGTGGGACAGATGAAGTAGGCAATGATAAGCTCTGAAGCGGATGAAATTCAACTGCCTATAAATACTAATTGCTCGCGTATTGTGCACGCCCTTCCTTCTGTTACTGCTTATGACCATGAGAATGACTGTGTGCTGGAAAACATAAATCTGTGTAATCTTTCAGTAATTTACTATTTCCCTGCGTAATCTTGTAGAACCATTTAAGGTTTTCAGCGTAAAGTCACTGCGTTGCACAAGATTTCTGTAGTAGATTTTAAAGTATTTTTTTTAGAAAGCATTAACTGAATTTCCGGACTCAGTGGCGCATCAACATTTACATCTCTTGGATATTTAGCTTGTGACAAATGCGTAACAGTTTTGGGTAAATAAAATCATTATTATGTTACCATGATACAAAATAGTAGAGAATTAATAAAGACGGCAACCGAAAATTAGTACGTTGTAACTGAAATTGGTTTCATTTACTCAATTTGAAAACACGAAGTGTAGTAAATGAAGATATAAATTTCAGTTAAGTTTTACAAAAAGTGCAAACATCTTCCACAAACTTTGATCACGAAAAACACACTCAAAATCTAAATCCCAAGTGACACTCATGGATGTGTGTGATGTCCTTAGGTTAGTAAGGTTTAAGTAGTTCTAAGTTCTAGGGGACAGATGACCTCAGATGTTAAGTCCCATAGTGCTCAGAGCCATTTGGAAGCCAGTGACACTCATATAAGCTGAAGTCTCCACGTTACTCTAAAACCAGTTACTTGAAACTGATGAAAAAAAATCTAAATTCAAAATTTCACCCCTAAACATTAGTGTCGCAGCAGTCAGCGAAATTCTATAATTGAAATTCCAGAAATTTCCGGAAGTCTGACCAAAAGTTAAAAGTACTACACTTGTGCGGCCTACTCGCTGAAATTTCGCTGTCTAGATCAAAGTTCAGTTATTTCGTATTTGAGGCCCACTTGCCGCCCAAAATCAATCACTTGGAAAAGCAGATCGCCGGTTCCTTCCGAACTGACTGCCAAACGTATAAGACCGCGAGCGTTCTTCTGCCGTGGCCTTTAAGCTCTCTAGTTACCTCCACTCTTCCATTTAGACCAGCTGTTTAATAAACTGCACTACCATTCATATTTAAACGCACGTGTAGCATACTTATAAATATCGAGAGGAGCCTCTCTCTTGGCTCGTCCATTCGATAGCGTGTGTTAAACAGTACATGAATAATTAAATTATAAAGAAACAGGTGCGCCGAATCGATCTGCAAACGATCTCTTCAATTGTGATTGGGAACGAGAAACACACTTTGTTGTGTACAAATTGCGAACACTTATTTAAAGAAATTTTCCGAGATTGGTTCCAGAACAACTTTTGTTTACGGTCAACTCAGCAAGCTGATAAGTTAGCGTCACTCGGCGTTCCTGCACTGTGTGTTAGCGCAGAGAAGTCAAAGTTAGTTGTATGTTATGTTTCTAATAATGTCATGTTTACGTGAATGGTACACTGTGATACGTTTTTGAACATGGTTTGGAGGAGAGGAACTGGGTTACTGAATAAAAAATACTAGATGGTATAAAAAAAGACAGTACTGCAATTGGTATCTTCGTAACGAACAAAGAAGAAAGTCAATGATCCTAGTTAGCATCTCAATGGTAGATAAACATCATAGGCTTGATACATTTTTTACACTACCGGGCATTGAAGTTGCTACACCACGAAGATGACGTACTACAGACGCGAAATTTAACCGACAGGAAGAAGATGCTGTGATATGCAAATGATTAGCTTTTCAGAGCATTCACACAAGGCTGGCGCCGGTGGCGACACCTACAACGTGCTGACATGAGGAAAGTTTCCAACCGATTTCTCAAAATGGTTCAAATGGCTCTGAGCACTATGAGACTCAACATCTTAGGTCATAAGTCCCCTAGAACTTAGAACTACTTAAACCTAACTAACCTAAGGACATCACACACACCCATGCCCGAGGCAGGATTCGAACCTGCGACCGTAGCAGTCCCGCGGTTCCGGACTGCAGCGCCAGATCCGCTAGACCACCGCGGTCGACCAACCGATTTCTCATACACAAACAGCAGTTGACCGACGTTTCCTGGTGAAAGTTGTTGTGATGCCTCGTGTAAGGAGGAGGAATGCGTACCATCACGTTCCCGACTTTGATAAAGGTCGGATTGTAGCCTATCGCGATTGCGGTTTATGGCAACATTGCTGCTCGCGTTAGTCGAGATCCAATGACTGTTAGCAGAATATGGAATCGGTGGGTTCAGGAGGGTAATACGGAACGCAGTGCTGGATCCCAACGGCCTCGTATCACTAGCAGTCGAGATGACAGGCATCTTATCCGCATGGCTGTAACGGATCGTGCAACCACGTCTCGATACCTGAGTCAACAGATGGGGACGTATGCAAGACAACAACCATCTGCACGAGCAGTTCTACGACGTTTGCAGCAGCATGGACTAACAGCTCGGAGACCATGGCTGCGGTTACCCTTGACTCTGCATCACAGACAGGAGCACCTGCGATGGTGTACTCCAGGACGAGCCTGGGTGCACGAATGGCAAAACGTCATTTTTTCGGATGAATCCAGGTTCTGTTTACAGCATCATGATGGTCGCATCCGTGTTTGGCGACATCGCAGTGAACGCACATTGGAAGCGTGTATTCGTCATCGCCATACTGGCGTATCACCCGGCGTGATGGTTTGGGTGCCATTGGTTACACGTCTGGGTCACCTCTTGTTCGCATTGACGGCACTTTGAACAGTGGACGTTACATTTCAGATGTGTTACGACCCGTGGCTCTACCCTTCATTCGATCCCTGCGAAACCCTACATTTGAGCAGGATAATGCACGACCGCATGTTGCAGGTCCTGTACGGGCCTTTCTGGATACAGAAAATGTTCGCCTGCTGCCCTGGCCAGCACATTCTCCAGATCTCTCACCAATTGAAAACGTCTGGCCAAGGGTGCCGAGCAACTGGCTCGTCACAATACGCCAGTCACTACTCTTGATAAACTGTGGTATCGCGTTGAAGCTGCGTGGGCAGCTGTACCTGTACACGCCATCCAAGCTCTGTTTGACTCAATGCCCAGGCGTATGAAGGCCCTTATTACGGCCAGAGGTAGTTGTTCTGGGTACTGATTTCTCAGGATCAATGCACCCAAATTGCGTGAAAATGTAATCATATGTCAGTTCTAGTATAATATATTTGTCCAACGAATACTAGTTTATCATCTGCATTTCTTCTTGGTGTAGCAATTTTAATGGCCAGTACTGTATTTTGCTTATACATTTTTTTATTTTGTTTCTGGAGAAAAATTAAGTGGTTTGGTGAATATAAACGGGACACCTCGTAAATGAAAATGTTTTATAAAATGTATGGAATATAAGTTAGAGTATTGAATCTGTTTTCCGTAAGAACTCCATGAGATCGTAGGCAATTGTGACTTTAAAAAGTAAAGAATGATTCTTAAATCAAAAATGGTTCAAATGGCTCTCAGCACTATGGGACTCAACTGCTATGGTCATAAGTCCCCTAGAACTTAGAACTACTTAAACCTAACTAACCTAAGGACATCACACACATCCATGCCCGAGGCAGGATTCGAACCTGCGACCGTAGCGGTCGTGCGGTTCCAGACTGTAGCGCCTTTAACCGCTCGGCCACTCCGGCCGGCTGATTCTTAAATCAATAATGTTAGCTACCACATATGCTAATGTGCGTCATTGTTACGTTTGTAACACGGGTCATCTAATAATGATGGATGAACTCTCTTAAGAGATCTGAGGTAGTGATTTACGTATGACAGGGGGGACCCGTTACCGTGTGCGGTGCAGCCGGCGGCCGCAGAGAGGCTGGCCGCCGTCAGACGGATGCTATCTGGCCGCGCTCTCGGCTCGCAGTGCGTGCCTCCCACTACGCCGCCAGATGCGTGCAGATACGTCGCGATTAGGGGCTATGGCCGCTTAGTTGCTGCCCCTTGCAACGCCCCAGCCACTTCACAGTCACCTGCTGCCCTCGCGGAGCGGTTGCTCTCACGTGAGGAACGCTACGTCGAGCTGCCGCTGCCGTCTCTGGTTTTCTGTGTCACCGAGAGAAGCGTAACGCCTAAGAAGGTAAAGACGTCAGCCACGCGCTGTTAGGACACATTCAGGACAGTACTCGACTCAGTCAAAATACTATAGTGACACCCTCTAAATATCAATGTTACAATTTATTCAGAGGCAGAAAGAAACAAGTTTTGACTGTATGAGCTTTTGGGCAGAGAACCCTGCCGCTCGCTTTTGACACGGCCGTAGTTACGACCGCTCACAACAGCCTTTGAAAGCCTACACTTGTACAAATCTGCAACACACCAGATAACCTTAAACTAAGAGTTTTAACAATTTACACAAGCACACAACTATGCACCCCCGTAAGAGGGATGGAAATGGCACAAAACACTAACAATTAAAATATTAAGCTTGCCACCGAAGGTGCAACTTGATTTTAACTTCTAACAAAAGTCTTACGGTGAAAGGGTGGCAACTTTATATACTAAAATGATCATTTAAATAAAAGCCCATGAAATGCAATCTTATATAAAATTCTACAAGGTTGGCCAAACAATAGTTAAGATGCTCTACAGTACACAGATACCGCCTCTCAAGATCATAAGCAATAATATCAAAGTTTCCAAAGATCGAAACATATTTCAGGTATTAAGCCGTTACACTCCAAGCAATAAATTCGTTAACACACCAAATCCGACAAACATGACAGACGCAGCTACTAACGTACGGTAGACTGATAGGGAGGTTACCGAACAACCCGAACCGCAGATTGCTCTAACCCGCCCCTACTCCACAAGGGAAAAACGGACCACCCAATTTATAAACAACCACGTTCCCGCGGGTGGGCAAACTGAGAAGAATGGTGGGACGACCCCAAAGCAAAACGGCTGGTGACCTCATCAAGAAAACAAGTAGAATTTAACAAGAGTAAATCAAACAAGATATCACCAATTAACTTATAATAAACTGCGATTTCTCGAGAAGACCTGGCGCAGCACCCCCAAATCGCTTTCACGAACCGTCCGCTGCCAGCCGCTTCAACGGATGCAGGAAGGCGCGCAGATCTCCCGTCTCACGGCGTCGCAGCTCGCACCGGCCAGACTGATGTCGTGGGTTGACTCCTGTTGCTCTCGGGTCGACTGCGAAGTCACTACCCCTCGCTATACGGCGCGGCCCACTGGGCTCACGTGGCGACCTCACATGCGCCGACGCTCAAGACGGACAAGTCAATGACCATTGCCTGAGCAAACTCGAGCACACTGGCGGCCTAACGCGCAGACTCAGATGCAGGAACTAAGCCCCGAAGGGGAGACCACTCGCTGAGTTCTCTTACTGGCGGAGTGGAAAGACTCTCATTTTGCCGGCTTTAAAGGTTGATTCGAACGACAGACATACTAGCACCCCGAACAACAGACAGACACTAATTGCCTAAGAAATGCGGACGAGAGACAGACTAGCAAGCTGGGGACGAGAGACTGATTCAGACTGACCCTCTTACTGGCGGAGTGGGAAGACTCTCATTTTGCCGGCTTTAAAGGTTGGTCCGAACGACAGATATACTAGCACTCCGAACGGCAGACAGACATTACCTGCCTAACAAATGTGGACGAGAGACAGACCCCCTTAAATGCACGTGAACAGGCAACCTTTCCCCTTTCCCACCAGAGGGAGACACCAAAGCTGCGACTGCCACAGCGGCGCCACCGCCAGAAAAGGAGGGCGACTGCTTCGCACTAAGCGCTGCGGCGCGCTCTTCAAAACAGCAATTTTTACCACGGCTCAACCGTGAATAACAGTTTTGTCACCACATCCCTCAACGATTAACATTCTGAAGGAATGTTATCTGACTGCAAGTTTTTTATAGCTCTATTAAAATCTCCCTTTAATATTAGATCCGAAGCAAATCGACAGCTACGAATATTTTTCTCCAAGGCTCCCGCCCATTTGTCACCAATATTGTTTTGGAGTACGCTGCAGTAGTTTCGATGGGAAGCCCTTACACAGCTTCCATGCGCTCCCGATCTCCCTACGCGATTTCCATAGTTTTGGAGCCGCGAAGCAAGGAACTGATTCATGGAATGTGGGAAAAACGGGACAGAAGATATTCGAACTATTTGGCATGTTCTGTTGCAGAAGAGTGTTGAAAATCAAGTAAACTGATAATAAATGAGGTTCCCCGCAGAATCGACTAAGAAAGGAATGTGTGGCAAACAGTATCTCAAAGAAGGGACAGGACCATAGCGCATTTAAGCATCAGAGATTAACTTCCATCATACTAGAGGGACCTGTAGAGGGTACAACCTGTAGGTAGAGGCTAGAGACGGGAGATTCGAAATTATCCAATAAATAATACAGGACGTTGGGTGGCAGTGCTGCTTTACGATGCAAATTCTGGATGAGAGAGGAAGACGTGGCGGCCACATGAAACCTATCAGAAGACGAATGGGTGGTAACTGCACGCCACCTCCATGACAACTGCGCATAGGAAAGTATTGTGGTATTAAAACCAGTCTTAGGGCTGATTTTATATTTATCGTTTACAGAGGCATCCAGGGAAACATTTTTCCCTCGCTCCGTTTGTCACTGTAACGAGAAAGGAAATGATTAACAATGGTAAAAAGAAAATTCCACAAGGTGCCGTACAGTAACTTTCGGAGTACGTATGTAGGTGGTACCCGTCCTTTCGGACATGTCCAACAGAACAGATCCCATCTTCATATAGATAAGGCTTACCAGCCAGTGATCTTCTTCAGTGTATATGCACTCACATTGCTCAAACTCTTACGGGCATCGGTAGATGTACTGCCGTGAGTAATGAGTATAGTGGACAGCGGCACTACAAATGTAATGTGTGGACAGTAAGTTGGAAATGTGGATCGCACAGGGAGCGTGCCAGAGATATGTCCCTGCAGTCGAAATGGCTCTGAGCACTATGGGACTTAACATCTGAGGACATCAGTCCCCTAGAACTTAGAACTACTTAAGCCTGACTGACCTAAGGACATCACACACATCCATTGTAGTGGGACGCGAAATTGAAGCGTCACCCATCCACCAGTGTCAGCCCAGATTGTAGGTGAATATAAGTTTAATTTAGTTTTTGGTTGATGTATTTTTGTAATATTTGTAATGGTTGTGAATTGACTAAAGTTTGTATTTACTTTTTATGTTTCATGTACGGAGAGGGCGGCGCAACGAACGGAGACAGCATCTTCGCTGCCGGGACCAGAGAGAAAATTTCTGGCCACTATACGTCGCGGGTCGACAGCCAAAGAGCAACAGAAGATCCTGAAACCGAGTTGTTGCGTCGTGCTTCTAAAAAAAAAAAAAAAATAGGAATTTGTAATGTTTTGTACAATAATGACGTCATAGAAAGTTTAATCTTGTTGTAAATGTTCAGTTCTGTCTTGTCAAGGCTCAGGTTCACGTCTGTATGTAGGAAGATAATAAACTAGTGGATGCTACTGGTGTTTAATTACGTGTTCCGAGAATTTATTTATGAAGAATTATGTTACGTAATTTATTTGACAAGATTATTAATTTTTGACAACGTCCATCGCGAGTTTGAATCTCAAAAGTTTATTCAGTGTGGTTCTAATATTTATTAAAGCAGATTACTTGCATTAATATAATTTCTAAGGAGAAACAAACGACATCTAAATTGAAAAAGTTTGCGCAAACCAATGGGCTTGAGTGACGAAATGCTGCGCATACGACTCAAATGATGATGTTTTAATTACAGTTTCGTTCAAGTTGCAGAATGAAGGCTTTCACGACCGGTTGACATGGCTGTTGATATACTTTCCGGGATGTGAGGTCGTGGTCCAAGAACTTTTCTGTTTCGTTCAAGAACCATTCAGAGACAGATTTAAAAAAGGATTTAAATAATTTTGAAGTGTGTTGTAACTGACGTAGGTGACGAAGTCTGCACATGGTCATATGTTAAAAAAAAATCATTTATACAAAACTTGCGTCGTTACACTACACCATGCCCGAGGCAGGATTCGAACCTGCGACCGTAGTAGTCGCGCGGTTCCAAACTGAAGCGCCTAGAACCGCTCGGCCACATCGGCCGGCCCCTGCAGTCGCACTATACTGTGTGTCTTCGATGGTTCAGTCGGATATAATGTCTGCCACATAAGCGGAGAACCCAGGTTCGAGTCCCGGTCGGGGCACACACTTTTTCAACAGTTCCCGTTGATATTTATCAATGCCTGTAAGCAGCTAATAGTCTGGATTTCATTGTAATTTCATATGTATGTAGATGTCGTTGCATTTTTAAGGTGGCAACGGTCTTGCACCTTACGTGAGTCCATTTAACGTGACTGTAATCACTTTGCGAACAATTTAGGTCAAAAAACGACTGACAGCGGCGCAATCGCTTTGTAGATAAGTAGTTGTTGTTTGTTGGAGTAATACTCTAAATTACGGTGTAGGAAATCTATGTGGAAATGCATCGGCACGCTGGCTAGGTAGTACAGCGAGAATTATGCGATTTTGGAATTATAAGATTTTGCGGAGAGGCAGTATGCGAAACAGAGCTCGGCTACCCCCCCGGCTAGCCGCCAAAGGCCACAGCCTGAAGGTATGAATGGTGAACTGGCGAAGTTCTGCAATCCGTCTAGAGAGGCCACATCGGCCACCAGCCTCTGAGGGACACGCGGCTGCAGGTGTTCAAGTGTTTACTGAAACAGAGCAGTGGATAGCTGGACGGGCTTTCCTGTGCGTGCTCTCGCCCATGTCCCACTAATTTTACGCCTTCGAGTAACTCAAGTGGGGCAGGCCAGGAGTTCCGAATAACAGAACTTTCAATGCAGGAGTCTGTGTTCGATATGACGGGGAGTCTTGCCGGGAAAATCTCGAGTGGTCTCTTAGGAGAAAAATTCCAGTAAACGTGTTATTGCCCACACCTGTGGTTCTTCCCAACCGGCGTGGGCGGAGTTTACTTGTGAAATTTTGTAGAAAGGGAATAATTGTGGAAAAGAGTCCTATTCCCAGGCCGTACATTGGTCGGCACTGGCAAACTGGGTATTTTGAGAGCTTCTAGTGATGTGATTCGCTCGGTAAAAGTTGAGGTGGGAAAACAGGTGAAGAGCGATCTTGCTCGGCTCTCGGTAGAGGTCTTCCCCTCTGGGCTCCCGTACTGAGAGGACGTTAGCCAAGTCGTCTACCGTCTTGGTATTTCGTTCTGAGAGGACGTTAGCCGCGCCAGATATTTGCTCCCGGGAAGATTGTTGCAACTAGAGAAGTTTATGGACAGTGGACTGTTGTCCGAGTATTGTAGGAGTGTACTTTCCGACACGCCACACGCCGATCGCAAAGCCGCGCCGTCGCCGTCGGAGACCGTCGCTGCAACAGGAATATTACGGTGAGATGGCTCCCGCTTCGGCCTATGTTAGGAGTAACGTGAAGTAGTTGGATCAAGTGCAACTGCTTTTTCCACAGAGGTTTCACGATACTTTGGGGCGTAGTGGTTCTTCGTATTTTACGTTTTGTGTCGATGTCAGTCGCTAAGCCAAGTTATAAGAGATTTTAACACAGTTCACTGCCAATGCCAGTTAGAAGAGTTAATTTGTAAATTGTTCATTGCGTTTTATTCAGAATTGGTCTCAAAAATGGCTCTGAGCACTATGGGACTTAACATCTATGGTCATCAGTCCCCTAGAACTTAGAACTACTTAAACCTAACTAACCTAAGGACATCACACACATCCATGCCCGAGGCAGGATTCGAACCTGCGACCGTAGCAGTCGCGCGGCTCCGGACTGAGCGCCTAGAACCGCTAGACCACCGCGGCCGGCAGCATTGGTCTGAAGGTTATAATAAAATTATTGTGATTCAGTAGAGCCTTTACTTTCAGTAGTTGATCCTGAATTCACCCTTATGCTTATTTTTTATTTTTGTGCATGTGTTTGATGTCATTGAACACCCTAAGTGTTGGTGAACGTTCATGTTTGGAAGTAAAAATAGGTGTGATTTATCGTCAACACTACCACCACAGATTAATTAGGGGTGACAGGGCCACATTTAAATTTAGCGTTATCCTTTTTTGCGTACAGTTCCACTCCCGGTTTCTCTGTAAGTTGTTTGTCAAGGGCGAACACACGAAAAATCCAGACAAGCAACGGGTGGGGTGTTACACAGGAACCTTCTCAGTGAAATACTGAACACTGGTTGAGCCTGCACGAGCAGGAGGAAGTTTAATGTTGAGGGAGGAGACAGTAATGGTCTTTCGAAGCAAGAACGTTTACACAGGCTGATGCATTATTCTGAACTCTTTCCGTTCCAGAACAAGTTCAGTGTCCATCAGATTTCTAGCACGCATACTACAAGGTGGCCAGCATTAAGTTGCTCCGAATAATGTTTTCGGCATTCCGAGACAACCTGTGCTGAACAGCGAACATTTCATCAGAAAAGAAGCAATATCCTGAATTTTTCCAAACTGGGTATATGTCTGGGTCCAACGATGGCGCAGATGTGTACAAATGCTCGGTGTTTATGGTGAACGGTAGTATTGTGCAAATGACAGTTCAGGCTAAGATCAGTTCTAATTCCGCTATTGTATGTTCATTATTGATTTTTTTCTGACATAGGAAGTATTATTTTTGGATACACCCCCGCATGTCGTAAAATTATTATGTTACAGAAGAACTTTGTCTGTGATAAGACTTTTCTGTTTATTTTCTTTGAATTGTATCTTATTCACGAGTAGAACGCCTGCAGTGGTTTTCAACAAATATTTTGAAACATAATGCACGTAATCAGTCGAGTCCTGCCACTCTCCTACTGCTGTGTAACTGTCTACGAGATACGTGACACAGGTACACAGCAAAATTACGCTGTCTAAATTGTTATTCAATGATCGTATTGATGCATTTCTGGGCTGTTATCAATAATGGTGTTGTTAATACACATTAGTTACTGGGCTCATCCACTGATAATATCGTCTGTTTCCAATAAGATGGATTGCTAACCATCAGAAACAAACTGAGCAAATAGAAGTTCGAGAGCTGCATTGTCCTCTGATTTTCTCGTCGCGGTCATTTTGAGAGACGAGTATGGGAGCAAGTAATATGTTGTCCAACTACTCTTCGAACGTACGCTCTATGAATTTAATCAGTAAACGTCTTCGTAATGCTGTCGCCTCTCCTTGGCGTCCGCCGCAGGAATTAGCATCTACGCAACGCTCCGGCGATTACTAAAACGGTCCCGTGATGTAACACATCTCTCTTCTATTAATATAACTTGGTAAAGGTGCCAGGATGATGGACAATACTGAAGAATCGCACAAACAAGTGTTTTGTAAGCTATTTCTTTTTAGATGAACTGCATTTCCTTAAGATTGTCCTGGTGATTCTCACTCAGGAACTGGCGTTCCTTGGTGTTAATTTTTGTGTGTCATTCCATTTTATGTTGCTCTGCATGGTTATTCCTACGTATTTTACGGTAATTACTATTTCCAGTAACTTGTAGCGATTTATGTAATCGAACAGTAGTACGAGGGGCGTTTGAAAAGTCCGTGCAAAAATAAAAACTACTTACGTGTTTGGGGTAAGCCTTTTTTATTTTTCGACGTAGTCTCCTTTCAGACTTATACACCTCATTCAACGCTGTTCTAATTTGTTGAACCCTTCCGAAAATAGGAATTGTCCAAGTCTGCAAAATAGCTATTAGTTGCTGCAATCACCTCCTCGTTCGAATAAAATCTTTGTCCCACCAGCCATTTCTTCAAATTCGGGAACAAATAGTAGTCCGAGGGAGCCAAGTCTGGAGAATAGGGGGATGTGAAACTAGTCGGACTCCTATTGCCATTAATTTTGCGACCAAAACTGCTGAGGTGTGTGCTGATGCATCGTCGTGATAGAAACGGACTTTTTTGCGGTCCAATTGCCGGCGTTTTTCTTGCAGCTCGGTTTTCAAACGGTCCAATAACGATGAATAATATGCACCTGTAATAGTTTTACCCTTTTCCAGATAGTCGATGATGATTATCTCTTGCGAATCCCAAAAGACATTCGCCATAACCTTTCCGGCCGAAGGAATGGTCTTCGCCTTTTTTGGTGCAAATTGTCCCTTGGTAACCCATTGTTTAGATTGTTCTTTGGTCTCAGGAGTATAATGATGTATCCATGTTTCATCCACTGTGACGAAACAACGCTTAAAGTTCTGCGGATTCTTCCTTAACAGTTACAAACCATCGTTGCAACACTTCACACGATTCCGTTTTTGATCAAGCGTGAGCAATTGCGGAACCCATATTGCGAATAGCTTTCTCGTGTCCAAATGTTTACGCAAAGTATTATGTACCCGTTCATTCGAGATGCCCACAGGACTAGCAATCTCACGCACCATAACTCCTCTGTCATCCATCGCCATATCATGGCTTTTATCAATGATTTATGGAGTCATAACTTCCACAGGGCGTCCAAAACGTTCAGCATCAGTTGCGCCCATATGGCCACACCGAAAATTTTGAAACCACTTATAAACTGTTCTAATCGAAGGTGCAGAGTCACAGTAATATTTATCAAGCTTCTCTTTAGTCTCCCGAGACGTTTTGCCTTTCATAAAGTAATGTTTAATCACCACACGAAATTCTTTTTCGTCCATTTTTGACAATTACTGAACTTCCTTGATTCACACGAATGTCAAACACAAATAAATTGACCAATATGGCTGAAACTTGGTGTACGTTCTTTCCAAAGATGCTAATAACTGAACAAGACCTCGATACGCGTATTTATGATCAATACGCTACATTTTTTTACTTTCATGGTAAACTATCAGTAGCTACATCTGTCGTTGATCCTCTGCGGTTCTTATATTACTTCGCTACATTCTTCTGATCGTGTCACTCAACCTCAACTACTAATGCAGTTTCTGGAAAACTGGTGTAAAATGATTACAAACAGCCACCACGAAATGACTTGTTTAGTATCGAATTCTAGGTGCAGCATGTGAAGTACGAACATGGTGGTGTATGAACTGGATCATTACCGCGGCTCACAGAGTTGGTTTGCTGTGAACATAGCCGTCAAGTACACGGTTTACCTGATGAACATAGATGCTTACGTACCGCAATGATTTTTACAGATTTTAGTCGAAAACTTCACAGCTATGATGAAAAGCAGAAGGAAGAGTAGGGTATAAAGTCCTGTCGAAGGAAGGAAGTTTAGAGGTTAAAGTAGCGTCGAAAGCGTGGATAATTGAGACGGAGCACACAGCCTCGGATTACGGAAGAAAATCTGTCGTGCCCTTTTCAAAGAAACTATCCCGGCCTTTGTCTGAAGCAACTTTGGGAAATCACGGAAAACGTAAATCTGCACAGCCGGACCCGAATTTGAACTGTCATCCTTCCAAACGCGGGTCCCCTATGCAGACCACACGCCGCCTCGCTCGGTCGGGCTGTACACGACGAGTAGCGCAAGGGTGTTGGGAAAGGATGAAGAAAATCGGCCACACCCTTTCTGAGGAACCATGCCAGCATGCGCCTACATCTGAATATCCGGACGGGGATTTGAACCGGCACCATCCCGAATACGAGTTCTGTGTCTCGGCGTTGAAAAACAGAAAGCTGAACATTTAAACTAGTTTGCTGTTAATAAATGATTTAACAGTGGCCTTTCGGAGACATTTTACACCAATTTTCCGAATGTAATTAGATGTCTGATTCAGTTCTGGGTTCTGTAATGCAATTTGTGGTAGCTGTTGAGTAGTGTTATAATACGTAGTTTCACCTGTGTACATCTGTATATACATCTACATTTACATGATTATTGTGCAGTTCACACTTAAGGTCCTGGCAGAGGGCTCCTCGAACCACCTTCAAACCATTTCTTTATCGTTCCACTCTCTAACAACGTGTGGGAAAAATGAATACTTAACTCTTTCTGTACGAGCTATGATTTCTCTTAACTTTCTACCATGATTATTTCTCTCTGTGTACGTTGGCGATAGTAAAATACTTTCACATTCAGAGGAGAAAGTTGGTAATTGAAATTTCGCAACAACAAACGCCTTTGTTTTAATGACTGCCATCCCAAGTCGCTCATCATATTAGTGACTCTCTCTCCCCTATTTCATGATAATTCAAAACAAACTGCCCTTCTTTTTCGATGTTCTCCGTCAACCCTATCGGGTAAAGATCCCATACAGCACAGCATTACTCTACCAGAGGACGAACAATCGCAGTGTAGGCAGTCTCCTTAGTAGACCTCTTGCAACTTCTACGTGGTCTGCCAATAAAACCTAGTCTTTGGTTTGTCTTCCCCACATTATCTGTGTGATCCTTCCAACTTAAGTTGTTCCTAATTCTGATTGATAGATATTTATTCGAAATGACAGACTTCAGATTTATAAGATTTATTGTGTAATATATATTTATAATGTATATATCTAGCATTTGTAGACTTAGAGAAAGCTTTTGACAATGTTGACTGGAATACTCTCTTTCAAATTGTGAAGGTGGTAGGGGTAAAATACAGGGAGCGAAAGGCTATTTACAATTTGTACAGAAACCAGATGCCAGTTATAAGAGTCGAGGGACATGAAAGGGAAGCATTGGTTGGGAAGGAAGTAAGACAAGGTTGTAGCCTATCCCCGATATTATTCGATCTGCATATTGAGCAAGCAGTAAAGGAAACAGAAGAAAAATTCTGAGTAGGTATTAAAATCGATTGAGAAGAAATAAAAACTCAGAGTTTTGCCGATGATATTGTAATTCTGTCAGAGACGGCAAAGGACCTGGAAGAGCAGCTGAACAGAATGGACAGTGTCTTGAAAGGAGGATATAAGATGAACATCAACAGAAGCAAAACGAGGATAATGGAATGTAGTCGAATTAAATCGGGTGATGCTGCGGGAATTAGATTTGGAAATGAGAAGCTTAAAGTAGTAAATAAGTTTTGCTATTTGGGGAGCAAAATAACTGATGATGGTCAAAGTAGAGAGGATATAGAAGGTAGACTGGCAATGGCAAGGAAGGCGTTTCTAAAGAAGAGAAATTTGTTGACATCGAGTATAGATTTAAGTGTCAGGAAGTCGTTTCTGAAAGTTTTGTATGGAATGTAGCCATGTATGGAAGTGAAACGTGGACGATGAATAGTTTAGACAAGAAGAGAATAGAAGCCTTCGAAATGTGGTGCTACAGAAGAATGTTGAAGATTAGATGGGTAGATCACATAACTAATGACGAGTTATTGAATAGGAGTGGAGAGAAGAGAAATTTGTGGCAAAACTTGACTAGGAGCACGGATCGGTTGGTGGGGCATATTCTAAGGCATCAAGGGATCAACAATTTAGTATTGGAGGGCAGTGTGGAGGGCAAAAATCGTAGAGGGAGACCAAGAGATGAATACATTAAACAGATTCAGAAGGATGTAGGTTGCAGTAGATACTGGGAGATGAAGAAGCTTGCACAGGATAGAGTAGCATGGAGAGCTGCATCAAACCAGTCTCAGGACTGAAGACCATAACAACAACAACATATATTTAAAGGATTTCTTATTTTTACTCCTGTGCATCACCTCACACTTTTCTTTATCGAGAGACAATCGCAACTTTCCGCACCATTTGGACATCGTGGCTCATTCATTTTGCTAATGGTTTTGAACTCCCAATTCTGCTTGCGACGCAGAGAGCGATCTCAATTCTTATTGCCGAAATATCTCAAAATTGATTTTATTTTTCAGGTGACGAACTCGATCCTCAACGCGAAATAGCGGGAAGTGACGTCACAGACCTCGTAGAGCCCCACCTCAACGTTAGCTAGCTCGTCCCGTGTGACGGCGGTTTAACTGGTGGCGTCGCCAGCGCAGTTGTTGAAAGAGACACAATGCGTGAGTAGGCGGCCACCTGTAGCGGTCTGTGGCGTTTCCGGCCCGCAGAGCAGCCGTGGCGGGCACCTGCAACGGCCACTTGCCTGCATGTGTCACCAGCGAGTCGGAGGGACCAGTCCAGCCGTCGCCACAAAGACTTCCCGTTCGCACAGTGGAGGCACGCCCAAACGTTCCTCCTCAGTGGGCTTAAAATTGTAGCCTACCATCTGGAGTATAATAACAACGGGACTACGGCTATAACCCGTCTCGTAACGTCTGCTCCTTGTTCACTGCGACGTTTCCCACCAGACTTAAGATCTGATTCTCGAACCTGCCTACGGAACGCAAATGAGGAAATTCTCCAGATGTGCTGGCAGTATCTGCGTTCGGCACACAGTGTACGTATTATGATGGCCATACAGTAAACTTACATTATCAAATGGGGAGCGTTATGGATTTTTTATTTTTAGTGTAATTTTTTTTTTCGACCACGTAGGAAATCTTTTGGTTTTAGACTGAACAGAAAGTGATATCCGGCGTTCCCCAAGGAAGTATTATTGGTACTTTACTGTTGCTAAGCTACGTAAAGTATTTAGGAGATAATCTGAGCAGCCCGCCTTGATTATTTGCAGATGATGCTGTCATTCACCAGACGGTGCCATACAGGCAACAACTGCACTGGGGACGTCACCCGTTAAACCGTCGTCAAACGAGACGACCTAAGTCGGCCGCTGTGGCCGAGCGGTTCTAGGCGCTTCAGTCCGGCGCCGCGCTGCTGCTGCGGTCGCAGGTTCGAATCCTGCCTCGGGCAAGGATGTATGTGATGTTATTAGGTTAGTTAGGTTTAAATAGTTCTACGTCTAGGGGACTGAGGACCTCAGATGTTAAATCCCACAGTGCTCAGAGCCACTTGAACCTTTTTTTTTTTTTTTAGACGGCTTAGCTAACGTCGACGTAGCGCTCTACGAGTTTTGTTATGTCACTTCCTGCTATTTCGCGTTGAGGAGCCATTTCGCGATATTTCGGCTATAAGAACCAAGAACGCTCTCTGCGTCACAAGCAGAACTTGAGAGACACTATTTTGTACTTATCGCGTTCAGTGGAGGCCCATATTTGCCGTTTTTTTTTAATTATAGCTTAAAGCCTATGAATATATGCTGTTTCTATGAAGGGAAATCCCCATCGCACCCCCTCAGATTTAGTGATAAGACGGCCCTTTGGATAGCCCGTCAAAAACTGAACACAGATCAAGCACGAAAACAGGAAAAAGGTGTACTGAATCCTGAAAAAATATGGAAAATCGAAACAGTTAACCGTCCGAGTTCAAGGTGTGCACCATCGAGCGAATGTGAATAGCCACGGTCTCGTGGTTCAGTTGTAACGGTGTCAGACTGCGTATGGGGAGGTCCGTGCTCAAATGTTTCTGGTACTCCCAATTTTTTTTCAAAAAAATATGAATTGTTCGTCGGTCATCTGTTTCGCTATATTTAAATTTGTGTCTGTGTCGTGGTCTAACGCCGGTTTGCAACAGCGAGGTGTTAGGGACCTGCAAACGTACATACCTCCTATTTGTTCTATTTGTTCACCTGCGTGTGACGAATGACAGATATGACGATGAAGATGATTTAGAGCTGTAAACGTTTCCTGCATGCAAGTGTTTGATTTGTGCAATTGTACGTCTTGCTGATGGTGTGTCATTAATTAATCAATGAAACTGAACGGGAGAATATTTCACGAAATTTCAGTAAAGACACAGGTGAGTGAACCAGAGGTCCACGGACAAAATTTCGGAGGCGATTCATGGACGCTCCCTGAGCATTCTGGTATAAAGGACGCGTGGTCTCTAGAGGCTCCTTACAGAAATTCATTTCGCTTGATTACTTATCGCTACTTATATTTGTATCAGTATTGCTCTGAAAGTATCTGCAGGAGGGTGCAAATGTTGATGGTATGCACAGCGTGTTTTATTTGGAAACAAACTTGCTTAAATCAATCACGGCATTTGCCGGCGTTCCTCTTCGCTTTCACGCTTGGATTCTGTACTGCCCTGTTCAGTGTTGTGTTTATTTAGTTGTACGTTGTGATACACAGCTGTGTGGGTGGATTTATTGAAGAAGACTTGGCCGATAGGCGTCTCGTGTATGGGGAGACTGGGGCAACAACCCGAATAAATCATAATTACATTATTACTCTGTAACAATTCACCGGAGACCAAAGGTCTCTTATTCCAACATTTTCAAGAAATATCCTTGAACAAACTCCGAAATTTTGTAGGTGGAGATCGTGTTCTGCCTACAAACACAGGAAGTTAAACAATAAAGGCCACGTTGCAGGCGACTGTATGATACCGAACACGTGTTTTTCTATCTTGAGAAGGTCTGTGATGCTACTTTGAAAGACTCTATAAAGTAAGCGAACGGAGATAAGGAACGTGTTAAGCGTAACCTTACGTGCCGTAGCAGTTAATATTACGATCTTTTGGTATCTGGGAGATCACAAACGTAGCTTTTAGTGCAGAATACGTTTCATTGTAACGACAGTTCTGCAAAGTATTCTAAACGGAAAGTAGCCGCAGAGCGGCATAATAAAAGGCTCCCGATAAATGGAAATGGAAATGTCGTGATGGCGCATTACTGTTCAGTACCTCATTTTTAAGCACATGCCATGAAAAACAGAAATATGTTGATAAGTACAAGAGTACCTTCTGGTAAACAACCTGTTTTACTGTCGAGAAGAAGAGCTTGAGTATGCATTGCTGCAGACATGCCAAGAAAATAACGTGAATGGTTTGAAGTATCCTGGGCCGAAAAAAAAACTGAACTCCAGAACGTGGTTCCGGGAGCTACACCTCTGAGCTGTAAAATACATGAAGGGCGCTTAGGAAATATTGCAAGGACATCCAGTTCTTTTAATAGAATGTGGCACATGAGCAACCTTTAGGCAGTGATATTTGCTTATACGGGGAGTACTTACAGCGAAGTTATAGTCCAGATGTTTGGCTGTATTTTCTCTCCATGTATATCTATACTGGGAACGTGGCTATCATTCTGCTGGCAGATGGTACTGTTATTTTTTCGTTTACTGTGTTTTGCGACCGTTAATTTCACGGAACAGTATCTTAAATATTTTTGTGGAGCTTAGTCTGTTTTAACTTTACGGTTATTTAAACACTTTTCGTTGATTACTCTTGAAAACCTGTTGTCGTGATTTTCTAGGCAGGTTTTCGCGAGGTATTAAGCGTCTTTCTTCACTCACGTCTTAACTCAAATTATTCAACATTTGTTTTACATCCTTTCTCGTCTCGGACAAGGCTATTACACTTCCCTTCCTTGTACAAACTCCTGTGCGACTACCATGATCATTATTTTTAGACTTGATTTAGTCAGTGGCTAAATGGTTCCAGACATTTTCATGTAGCAGTGCGATCAAATAATTTCATTTGAAGGAATTACATGTAAGAAGCAAGATTAGAGAGGGCAGCCGTAGCAAGGAAGATGTCAGTAATAAAAAGGCACAAGGGAAGGAGAATTTCTTCGATTAAAAAAAGAAAGCTTTAGTGCTTTCAGATGTTGTTGTTGTTGTTGTTGTTGTGGTCTTCCGTCCAGAGATTAGTTTGATGCAGCTGTCCATGCTACTCTATCCTGTGCAAGCTTTTTCATCTCCCAGTACCTTCTGAATCTGTTTAGTGTATTCATCTCTTGGTCTCCATCTACGATTTTTACCCTCAACGCTGCCCTCTAATATCCAATACTAAATTGGTGACCCCTTGAAGCCTCAGAACATGTCTTACCAACCGATCCCTTCTTCTAGTCAAGTTGTGCCACAAATTCCGCTTCGCCCCAATTCTATTCAGTACCTGCTCATTAGTTAAGTGATCGACCGATCTAATCTTCAGCACTTTTTTCTGTATCACCACATTTCGAAAGCTTCTATTCTCTTCTTGTCTAAACTATTTATCGTACATGTTTCACTTCCATGCAGGGCTACACTCCATACAAATACTTAAATCTATACTCGATGTTAACAAATTTCTCTTCTTCAGAAACGCTTTCCTTGCCATTGTCAGTCTACATTTTAAATCCTCTCTACCTCGACCATCGTCAGTTATTTTGCTCCCCAAATAGCAAAATTCATTTACTACTTTAAGCGTCTCATTTCTTAATCTAATTCCTGCAGCATCACCCGATTTAATTCGACAACATTCCATTATCCTCTTTTTGCTTTTGTTGATGTTCATCTTATATCCTCCTTTCAAGACATTGTCTATTCCGTTCAGCTGCTCTTCCAGGTCCTTTGCTGTCTCTGACAGAATTACAATATCATCGGCGAACCTCAAAGTTTTTATTTTTTCTCCATGGATTTTAATTCCTACTTCGAATTTTTCTTTTGTTTCCTTTCAGATATTAATACGGAAAGTGTCTGCCTGTAAAGGTCGTCGGTTAGAGTACGTTAGAAAACGTCTATCATATCATTTATCATTAGGAGAAGTTGTAAGTCGCAGGTGAGGTGCAAAGACTCTCTACGCACTGTTTTCGTCTGTTAGGACTTTCAGTCTTTGGCTGCGTAGCGAAGGTACATCTGCATACGGTACTTGGGAGCGATACGTTACTTGCCAATCCAGAAACAGGGCAGTTTAGGTCTGAGGCAGCTTGATCATGTGGACAGAGAGACACAGCAGATTTCTGTTTCCGCCGACTGCTGAAGTAGTCACATCGTGTGGACTCTTCTGATAGTTTTCACGGTTCTTTTTTGTTCAGATTCGAGGACTTTGTCTAATGTTTTATTTCGACGGCCATTTCTACGCTGTAACGTACAGAAATTTATGGTGAGAACGTCGCTTGCTAGCGCACTTTGGCGAAATATGTCTGAGCCATCCGTGGCTAGGTCGTAGCTGCGTCTTCCACCTCCTTGGTTAATTCGACTGTTCCCTCGAAACTTCCCATCAGAGGGTTCCTTGTGCTATTGGGGTTGGCGCGCGTTGCCGTTGGAGAGACTTGGATTCCGGCGTTTGGGTTGTGCGGCGGTTACCCGCGAGCTGCCGCGAGTGACGCGGAGGGTCTTGTAGGGACCGGGGCAGTCAGCTCTGGTGTGTTCACTGTGGCTGTCGCTTCAGTAATAGCGTCGGGCGCTTTGCTATTGATAGAAGAAAGTGTGTTCCAAAGGTTTCTGTCAGCATCCTGAAGACCAAGTGAATTTGCTGCGTGGTATTCTGGAATTCTGAGGCGCAGAGTCTTGTGCAGCCCGTAGTGAGTTGATGACATGGTGCCGGACTGTTACGGGAGTCTTAGCAATTCTTCTTTACAGTGGTCGCCTGTGGCCACGATGTTACTTCTAGCTGGTCCTGAGAGCTAAGCTAGGGCGCTATGGCTCTCTTCCTCTATGTTTTCCAGAAACCGCTGATAATTATTACGCTTATTGTACTGCTCCCGTGCCCTCATTTCATCTGAAATCCGAGTACTTTAAAATGAACACAAACAATCTCGACTGCAAAAGACCTTTATTTTGTGGGGTCCGGCTGCTTAGCTGGGTGGTAACCTGCTTTCCTCCCATTCAGTGGGCCCTGGTTTGATTCCCGGCCGCGTTGGATATTTTCTCCGCTCTTGGACTAAGTGTTACGTTGTCTTCGACATTATTTCTTCCTCATCACCGGCACGCAAGTCGCCCAGTGTGGCGTCGACTGAAATAAGATTTGCACTCGGCGGCCGAACTTCCCCGGAGTACGCTCATTTCATTTTGTGGTAATCGGTTGCGGTCAGTTTTTGACCGTCTTCCTACCTCATACCATGATGGTAGGCGGTGGCGGTTAACGGAGCAGGTGTTATGACTCCACGAACGTCAACGTTTGACGTTCGTGGAGTCATAACATCTGCCCCGTTGACCGCCACCGCCTACCACCATTGTATTGTATGTTAACCGGGGGCCTAGACACGACGGAGAGGCTACGTACCCGCCGCCACGACGACTACCGGAGTCCACTTCACCCCTCCGCCCCCCCCACACCGACCATTCTTTCAGGGTTATTGTGCTGTTCGGCCCCCCGTGCCCCCCCCCCCCCACAGGGAACGTCTCACACCAGACAAGAGTAACCCCCACGTTTGCGTTTGCGTGGTAGAGTAACGGTGGTGTACGCGTACGTGGAGAACTTGTTCGCGCAGCAATCGCCAACATAATGCAGCTGAGACGGAATAAGGGGAACAAGCCCGCATTCGCCAAGGCAGATGGAAAACCGCCTAAAAACCATCCGCAGACTGGCCGGCTCATCGGACGTCGACACAAGTCCGCCGGGGTGATTAGTGCCGGGGAGCAGCCGCTCCTTCCCAATATGGAAAGCCGTGCGTTAGACCGCTAGGCTAACTGGGCGGGCGCATACCACCATGGTATGAGGTCTTAAGATGGTCAAAAACTGACCGAAACCGGCTACCACAAAATAAAGGTTTTTTTTGCGGTCGAGACTGTTGGCGTTCATTTTAAAGTACTAAAAAAACCGTTGTTCTCCACGAGAAATGTTCTCAAAAATTACTGAAATCCAAGTATTTTGTTTAATCTCCTATCAAGAATTGAACAGCGTCGAGACTTTTTTAGCGTCTAGTGCCTTCTCTTATGTAGAGTTGCTTGTGGTAACCAATTTATATTCAGGTATTTCTGTCCAAATGTCCTTTTCTGTTTAACGCATTTAGGCAACATTAATGATTGATGTTTTGAAAACGTCGCTTGCTAGCGCACTTTGGCGAAATATGTCTGAGCCATCCGCGGCTAGGTCGTAGCTGCGTCTTCCACTTGATTTTCACTGTGTTATTGTTTGGAGCCAGGCTGTTTAACTTAAGTAATCTGTTTTGTAATTTGTCATCCTGTTGTAATTATTACTTCGCTATCCAAGTTCTGTGTTCTGGGGGACTGTTAGTTACAGAAATTTGCTATTTTTGTTTCAAGCTATCATTACTATTTTTGAACTATCTGATTGAACCGAGTGCCTTGTAACACAGTAAATCTGGTCCTACAGGTAGATAACATTCTGAAAAGGCTGTGTGCCCGTGGTTAACGTTATTTCGTATTTGTGTACTCAGACTTTAAATTTTAAGGGTTGTTTACTAACTGAAGTTACGTAATTACTGTTGTGTTTTTCAAAATCTTTTCACTGTATTCAACTTCGGCGTATCGCCACTTTCAATGTTTAATAACTTACTGTATAGTTGCAAGTTCATATTAGACTGATCAGATGGAAATATTGTGATTGGATTACATAAAAATTTCGTAAGCTCAGTTACGTTGCTTGTACTCGTATATTAACTGGATCTGTCATTTTAAAGTTATTATCTAAAGTCTTTGAAACACATTTAAGTTTTGACACCTTCTCTTTTCCAGAGCTATAGTTAGCGCGTGAAATTTGTGATTATAGCTTTGTTGCATATGGATCACCATCAGATTGTTAAACTTATTTCTTGTAGCATGATATCACCAGAAATTGTTACATGAAGTACAGAGCACGTGTTAATCATTCTGTGAAAGTTAAAACAAGGCCTTTAGGTCCTAATATGGAAGTCTGAATTTTTGCGTAGTAAATTATTTTAAGCAAGCTGTGTCAGTAATTTCTGCCCTCACCTTATCATTTCCTCCCTGCTCCTACCACTTGAATTTCACTGTAAATGATTGTCATCTGTGTAGATGTGCTTTCTGTGCGACCAAAGTTAAATCCGTTGTTCCAGGCGAGAGACTTTGTTCCACGTTCAAAGGTTAATATTAGTCAACAGAAGACAGATAGCGTTAATCTTCATTCATGAGTCAAAATTCTGTATGCGAAGAGGAACATTTTCAGGGCACTAAAATGAGTTCACATTATTTAGGTCCTCAGATTCAGTTTGAAAAGGAGTAGGAGATTTTCACCTGGAACACGATGCTGTATGGAGAAGAAGTAACTGGAAGAATTTGAAATGATATCCTTCGAATGTAAAGAATTATGTGCATAGATGAAGTACGAAGTGAAAAACATCAAAAACATTAGACGAAAAAGCAAGTGTCTGAAAGCCCCTTTTCAGAAGGCAGGACTGGTTAATGGCACATTTGCCAAGACAGCCAGCAACAGTTAACCTCCTCCAGCAGAGGTGAAAAATTAGTAGGGACAGAATACAAAAAAAAAACAGGTTATAGAGACTGTCGGATGTTTCGACGTAGATTAAAAAATTAGCGGAAGATCGCAAACATGGACACCATCAGACCAGTCGGAAGACTGATGGTTAAAGAAATATAAAAAATTGCAGTTGTTAAGATAAAAATGAAATACAGTGCTTTAGAAATTCTTTGTAGCTTTAATTCCGGAGATACCTCTGTATACTCTTGTGCATAATGGACTCATTAGGTATGCTGATGGGTATAGTAGTTTATATGGTAGCGTCTTTGATAATATACAATATACCTATGTTCGTCTGTGGTGGCTCTGAGCACTATGGGACTCAACATCTCAGGTCATAAGCCCCTAGAACTTAGAACTACTTAAACCTAACTAACCTAAGGACATCACACACACCCATGCCCGAGGCAGGATTCGAACCTGCGACCGTAGCAGTCCCGCGGTTCCGGACTGCAGCGCCAGAACCGCTAGACCACCGCGGCCGGCCATGTTCGTCTGTGATGTGAAATTAAGAAGAAACAGTTTAACTCTTATTACAGTTCGACAGCTTGCTCTCTTGTCTTGGTAGCTGGTAGACCTATTGTGTAGCCTTATTAAAAATAGAACATTTCTCTATCCTCACAACGATTGTCGATGACGATCTCTATCGGGACGGGGAATTAACTTTCATTAGAAATTTCAGCATCAGCTTCTAGAGTCAGTGGCATTATTTATTGACCGAAGACGGCGTCACAGGCGAGCAAAGAACTCTGAGATTGTAAAGACTTTTCTTTCAAATCAACAGGACGGGTCGAAAGGCCATACCGAGTTAGAAAACTGCTGCGGAAGCAAAGGGAACTTCACAGCAAACATAAACATAGCCAAAGCCTTGCAGACAAACAAAAATTACGCGAAGCGAAATGTAGTCTGAGGAGGGCTATGCGAGAGGCGATCAATGAATTCGAAAGTAAAGTTCTATGTACTGACTTAGCAGAAAATGCTAAGAAATTTTGGTCTTATGTCAAAGCGGTAGGTGGATCAAAACAAAATGTCCAGACACTCTGTGACCAAAATGGTACTGAAACAGAGGATGACAGACTAAAGGCCGAAATACTAAATGTCTTTTTCCAAAGCTGTTTCACAGGGGAAGACTGCACTGTAGTTCCTTCTCTAGATTGTTGCACAGATGACAAAATGCTAGATATTGAAATAGACGACAGAGGGATAGAGAAACAATAATCACTCAAAAGAGGAAAGGCCGCTGGACCTGATGGGATACCAGTTCGATTTTACACAGAGTACGCGAAGGAACTTGCCCCCCTTCTTGCAGCAGTGTACCGTAGGTCTCTAGAAGAGCGTAGCGTTCCAAAGGATTGGAAAAGGGCACAGGTCATCCCCGTTCTCAAGAAGGGACGTCGAACAGATGTGCAGAACTATAGACCTATATCTCTAACTTCGATCAGTTGTAAAATTTTGGAACACGTATTATGTTAGAGTATAATGACTTTTCTGGAGACTAGAAATCTACTCTGTAGGAATCAGCATGGGTTTCGAAAAAAACGATCGTGTGAAACCCAGCTCGCGCTATTTGTCCACGAGACTCAGAGGACCATAGACACGGGGTCCCACTTAGTTGCCGTGTTTCTTGACTTCCGCAAGGCGTTCGATACAGTTCCCCACAGTTGTTTAATGAACAAAGTAAGAGCATATGGACTATCAGACCAATTGTGTGATTGGATTGAAGAGTTCCTAGATAACAGAACGCAGCATGTCATTCTCACAATATATATATATATATATATATATATATATATATATATATATATATATATATAAATGACCTTGCGGATAACATCGGAAGTTCACTGAGGCTTTTTGCGGATGATGCTGTGGTATATCGAGAGGTTGTAACAATGAAAAATTGTACTGAAATGCAGGAGTATCCGCAGCGAATTGACGCATGGTGCAGGGAATGGCAATTGAATCTCAATGTAGACAAGTGTAATGTGCTGTGAATACATAGAAAGAAAGATCCCTTATCATTTAGCTACAATATAGCAGGTCAGAAACTTGAAGCAGTTAATTTAATAAATTATCTGGGACTACGCATTAGGAGTGATTTAAAATGGAATGATCACATAAAGTTGATCGTCGGTAAAGCAGATGCCAGACTGAGATTCATTGGAAGAATCCTAAGGAAATGTAATCCGAAAACAAAGGAAGTAGGCTACAGTACGCTTGTTCGCCCACTGCTTGAATACTGCTCAGCAGTGTGGGATCCGTTCCAGATAGGGTTGATAGAAGAGATAGAGAAGATCCAACGGAGAGCAGCGCGCTTCGTTACAGGATCATTTAGTGATCGCGAAAGCGTTACGTAGATGATAGATAAACAGTGGAAGACTCTGCAGGAGAGACGCTTAGTAGCTCGGTACGGGCTCGAGAACATACCTTCACCGAAGAGTGAAGCAGTATATTGCTTCCTCCTACTTATATCTCGCGAAGAGACCATGAGGATAAAATCAGAGAGCCCACACAGAAGCATAGCGACAATTCTTCTTTCCACGAACAATTTTTTTTTTTTTTTTGTCATCAGTCTACTGACTGGTTTGATGCGGCCCGCCACGAATTCCTTTCCTGTGCTAACCTCTTCATCTCAGAGTAGCACTTGCAACCTACGTCCTCAATTATTGTTTGACGTATTCCAATCTCTGTCTTCCTCTACAGTTTTTGCCCTCTACAGCTCCCTCTATTACCATGTCTTAGCCTATGTCCTATCATCCTGTCCCTTATCCTTATCAGTGTTTTCTACATATTCCTTTTCTCTCCGATTCTGCGTAGAACCTCCTGATTCCTTACCTTATCAGTCCACCTAATTTTCAACAGTCGTCTATAGCACCACATCTCAAATACTTCGATTCTCTTCTGTTCCGGTTTTCCCACAGTCCATGTTTCACTACCATACAATGCTGTACTCCAGACGTACATCCTCAGAAATTTCTTCCTCAAATTAAGGCCGGTATTTGATATTAGTAGACTTCTCTTGGCCAGAAATGCCTTTTTTACCATAGCGAGTCTGCTTTTGATGGCCTCCTTGCTCCGTCCGTCATTGGTTATTTTACTGCCTAGGTAGCAGAATTCCTTAACTTCATTGACTTCGTGACAATCAATCCTGATGTTAAGTTTCTCGATGTTCTCATTTCTACTACTTCTCATTACCTTCGCCTTTCTCCGATTTACTCTCAAACCATACTGTGTACTCATTAGACTGTTGATTCCGTTCAGCAGATCATTAAATTCTTCTTCACTTTGACTCAGGATAGCAATGTCATGAGCGAATCGTATCATTGATATGCTTTCACCTTGTATTTTAATTCCACTCCTGAACCTTTCTTTTATTTCCATCATTGCTTCCTCGATGTACAGATTGAAGAGTAGGGGCGAAAGGCTACAGCCTTGTCTTACACCCTTCTTAATACGAGCACTTCATTATTGATCGTCCACTCTTATTATTCCCTCTTGGTTGTTGTACATATTGTATATGACTCGTCTCTCCCTATAGCTTACCCCTACTTTTTTCAGAATCTCGAAGAGCTTGCACCATTTTATATTGTCGAACGCTTTTTCCAGGTCGACAAATCCTATGAAAGTGTCTTGATTTTCCTTTAGCCTTGCTTCCATTATTAGCCGTATCGTCAGAATTGCATCTCTCGTCCCTTTACTTTTCCTAAAGCCAAACTGATCGTCACCTAGCACATTCTCAATTTTCTTTTCCATTCTTCTGTATATTATTCTTGTAAGCAGCTTCGATGCATGAGCTGTTAAGCTGATTGTGCGATAATTCTCGCACTTGTCAGCTCTTGCCGACTTCGGAATTGTGTGGATGATGCTTTTCCGAAAGTCAGATGGTATATCGCCAGACTAATATATTCTACACACCAACATGAATAGTCGTTTTGTTGCCACTTCCCCCAATGATTTTAGAAATTCTGATGGAATGTTATCTATCCCTTCTGCCTTATTTGAGCGTAAGTCCTCCAAAGCTCTTTTAAATTCCGATTCTAATACTGGATCCCCTATCTCTTCTAAATCAACTCCTGTTTATTCTTCTATCACATCAGACAAATCTTCACCCTCATAGAGGCTTTCAATGTATTCTTTCCACGAACAATACGAGACTGGAATAGAAGGGAGAACCGATAGAGGTACTCAAGGTACCCTCCGCCACCACGATCAGGTGGCTTGCGGAGTATGGATGTAGATGTAGATGTAGATGTACCTCGCAGATACTAAAACAGTACGCCTGATACTCATCTTGCAAGCTGACAAAGTTACGCAAGAATTCAGATAAGCAGAACCGCGAAACGAATGAAGTGGTAAATGCTGCCAGGGTAGTCAAGTTCTGCCTGCGCTGTGTCTACCTACCCGTTTGTGCGCGAAAAATACCTCTACCCTGCACTTATATCGACTTCAGTGTGCTGCAAACACGGTAATTTCGCCCCTAGACAGGCGGCACTAGAAGGTAACGCTCCGTTAGTCCTGAGCGCCTTATCTGCTTACAATCGTTTGCGCTAGATCTCCGCTGGCATTTTACACGCATGTCCTCGTCACGACAATTCTATTCGGCGGCAAAACCTAAAAGGCAGTTTTGCGCGGTGCGGCGCGGGTACCGTTCGAAGCACTCGTAACTACCCGCCAAGTGTACGAAATAGCCGCCGAGGCGTCCGAGTCCCCACCAGGCGACTCGTTATGCAAATACTCCTGCGTCCTTCTCGTAATCGTGATCGAAGGAAAACTCCGCTAACTGTATCTCGGCACAGATACTTACAAGGCGGTTAATTCAATGTTTCGCTTTCTGTCGTGTTACACGTTTCAGACGAGCACACATTACGATCTTTCACAACACGGCTACATGTCCAATACGTTAGCTCGCAGGCGGCTGAGGATCGCCCGCCGAAGCCGCTCTCGATTGTTCACGGACTCCGTTTCGAAACGGACGCGCAGAAGCACGAGTAAAGCCGATTTGCTCCGCGTCTTCAGCCTTGTCGAGAGCAGATCCAGGAACAACTCCCTTCTCCCTCGTAAAGTGTTCTGGCATTCATTACAGACCTTAACTGCCGCTGAAGATTTCTACGAACTATTTAAAATAATGAGGCGTCTATATTTATGGGAGACAAGTGCATTGCGGACGTTTGTTCGAGATCCTCTGATGAAATTTGCTATTCGTCACGATAGTGTAGCTTACAGGTAAGAAAGATAAAAATCAGCTATTGTGTAAGGTGGGGATAGTCTTTCGCAACTGGAGTAACTTGAATTAAATTCTTTTCCATATGTGGAAGCGGCGGGCCGTTGTGGCCGTGCGGTTCTAGGCGCTTCAGTCTGGAACCGCGTGACCGCTACGGTCGCAGGCTCGAATCCTGCCTCGGGCATGGGTGTGTGTGGTGTCCTTAGGTTAGTTAGGTTTAAGTAGTTCCAAGTTCTAGGGGACTGATGACCTCAGAAGTTAAGTCCCATAGTGGTCAGAGCCATTTTTTTGTGGAAGCCTTATTATGGAGAGTTCCCATCTTTTGGCGTTGTCGTGGAAGACGTTTACGCCATGATACGGTCATAGATCCACGTAAATTTTATTTAATCACTGCGTGAGTGTCTCTCTCTCCTTTACTATTCCTATATTTTTTGTATCTGACATCGTGATGTGTTATAAAAGATGCGTCTGAGAAGCTCGACGAAACTATATTAACAAACAAAATACCGCTCCTGACCTTTAAATATGGGCATCCTCAAAAAATTATCCAAGAGGGAGCAAGATTCTAAAATTGCTATTGCACTTTTTTGTTATTATTAAATCCAACAGATTACAAAATTAAGATCGAAGATAAATGCCAAATACATATTTATTGGCACGTCAATAATACGTTGATACTCAAAGAAATCCTTCTGGATACTCGGGAAAATCGCAAACAAAAATTGCCCCTGTCTGATACTCCTCTAAGTAGAGAAATAGGAAATAAACTTATGAGAATAATGCTTGTTAAACTTTGATTCCATAAGTTTTGCTTACAAAACTTCACAGTTTCCCATTCTATTGGTTTTATTTCATTATTTTTATGGCTTCTAGTATTTGATGTTGATCGTCATAATAAAAGATCAACAAAATGTGAGTTTTAACAGGGTTGCCACATGTTTCCCTATGTGAAATTTCCTGATATTTCCCTGATTTCCAGACAAAAAGATGTTCAAATGTGTGTGAAATCTCATGGGACTTAACTGCTAAAGTCATCAGTCCCTAAGCTTACATACTAATTGACCTAAATTATCCTAAGGACAAACAGACACACCCATGCCCGAGGGAGGACTCGAACCTCCGCCGGGACCAGCCATACAGTCTATGACTGCAGCGCCTCAGACCGCTCGGCTAATCCCGCGCGGCGATTTCCAGACAAGTTTTAATATTTTTCCCTGACAAATTTTGAGATTTCAAGGGTAAGTAAGGACATAGGTTGATAAAAAAGGAAGGACTTCTGTATTTTTAAATGTGTGAGCAAAACGCTCAAGTACTAACATCATCAACATCTTGTGTAATGGACTGCTTTTAGATGAAGAAAGCAAGCCAAATGGCATATATGTTTCATTAAGACCACTGATGTTATTTTATTTCAATAAAGCGAAACACATTTGGTGACAAAAATACGCATTTTGTTGGAGTCGCAAGACAGATTTAAAATGCCTCCACTGCTTTCAGAAATAACCTCAGAAAAAAGTAGGCCTATTGAAAGAATTGTATAAGATGGGAAAGAGTTGTGTGAACCAACACTGTAGGTGACCACGAATAAAATGTTGGTTCTACTTTGTTCGTTGTTTTGGGTTATTACCCACTGTGTTATGTCTGTTATTCTACAGGTATTGCGTGATATTTGTTTCGAGAAATACATGAGTACATAGTGTACAAACTGCCAGCGACTGCCACAATTTTCTGCTTCTTACCGTCCATACTTTCTAATATATAAACTGCTTTCGATGTGCCAAAATGTACCAGAATAAATAAAATGTCTATGAAACTGTACAATGTACTTGCGGTGAGACAGTCGCAATCTCTGAAATCCACCGCCAGTGGCCTCTGGACTGCCGAAGAGCACCACAGTCCTGTGTCCATGGATAAGCCACGAAAATCCGCCGCATTACGCCACACACAGACAGATCCAGCCTGCGGGCAGATCGGTGAGACTAGATCCGACAGGCAGCGCCCACACATTAATGGGAAACTATGGGCTTCAGATTGGCAGGCCCGACCCGTTTAGACACTCACAGAAAGGGCCTGCAGTTTTGGCCCGTCATGGAAGTTTACTCGCGTGGCCAGCTATGACACCATGTTGATGAAATGTGACAGCGGTGATCACCCACGCTGTAACTTGCGTAAATACTCTCAGAATCAATACTAATGAGGATAGGTAGGAACTCACCGTAAATATGACCGCTGAGCCACAGACAGGCACATATCACAATCTCACAACTAAATTTTTGGACTTAGCCTTTGTCAGAAAACGAGAGCGCACACACATTCAGACAATCACTCAGACACAACTCGTGCACACATGACCGCTGTCTCCAACCGCTGCGTCAACAGTCTCTGAGAATCAGAAGCAAACAAACCACTCCTCACTCCTGCACTGACTGCAAGCTGAGGAGAGAGGTAGGAAGGGGAGAAGCAGTAAGAACGAGGGAATAAGGGAAGCGGCGCACGTACTCAGCTGCTCTCAGCCAGCGACGATGCACGACACATCTCAGTTAACAAACCATTTCATCTACTGAGACAAAAAGAAGATTTTTTCAGTGTTTTTTTTTCACATTTCCCTGATATTTTCCTGATTTCCCTGACATGTCTGGAATTCCCTGATGTACCCTGATTTCCAGAACTTGTGGCAGCCCTGAGTATTGATTTAAAAACAGTAAATATCTTCGTTGGCAAAAAAGAAGGTATACAATCTTTTTATTAATATTCTTTTCGTGTTGTTGGCTAAAGCCCCACATGAGAACATGTTCAGACAGAGATACATGTTCTGTAACTCGGCAGGGACATCTAAGACGCTCGGTCCTGGAACCAACGCAAAAATTTAAAATCTCAGTGTTGGGGTCTCACAACATTATTAAAAGTTATTAGCAATACAATCCTGGTTGCTACAGTGAAGGAAAAGAGTCAGTGACTAATTTCATAGCTTTATCTACATAAACTGAAATGTAAATCAACTAGTACTATGAATACTGTTTTGTTGTTCTCAATGAGCAACCTTAGTTCTAATATTGTTGGATGTGAGGTCCGTCAGTTATGCAAAACACCGTTTTTCTCAGTACCCAAACATGTTTCTGCACCACTGTGCTATCATCAGTGAGTTTTCGTTTTTATTTATTCTTTACATTTGGTGTGTATGAAAATAAAAACGAAAACCCACTGATGATGGCACAGTGGTGCCGAAACATGTTTGGGTACTGAGAAAAACGGTGTTTTGCATAACTGGCGGACCTCACGTCCAACAGTTTTAACTGCAAACACGACCAATACAAGGAGCTGCAAATCAAAATGACGAATTATAGTTCTAATACTTTTCTGTAGTTGGTTGTCCTGACAAGGAGCTAGAGAACAATTGTTTGTGTGGCAGTCGGCAAGGCGCTTCGTGGCGAAAAAAAGGGGCGGGGGGATTTTGCATGCTGAATAGGAACTGACCAACTCTGAGTGCCTACGAATGTGGAATTACAATCTTTTATGGAAAAGATAAATTACTTTAGGATATGTATTCCCCACATGGCATCTATTTCTCATCCCCTAAGCTGAGGGGAGGGTTGGGAAGGGAAGAAGCAGTATGAAAAAGTCGGGAAGCGGCGCACGTACTCAGCTGCGCCCAGACAGCGACGAAGCATGACATCTCAGTAAACAAACAATTTCATGCTACTGATACTAAAACGAGAACTCTCCAGTGGTTTTATTTCAAATTTCCCTGATTTTCCCTGATACGTCTGAAATTCCCTGATTTCCAGAGCTTGTGGCAACCCCGTGAAAGCTACGTATTTTGGGTTGTTTGGATAAAATGTAACCCAAAACGAGATGAATGAAACGTTTCAAAAACAATCCTCAAACTGACCGGTAGAATCGACTTTACAACCTAAGACTGAACGAATACAGTCTTCGTCTCGTCGTTTCGCACGTTGTTGCGCAGATATGCCCAAAGGACTACGCATATAGTACCACGTAGCCTGTATGTTGTACTGTGTTGAGAAGACTGGGCACAATATTTCGGCAATGTGCTCTAAAGGTCCCCTCCGCTATTACTGAAAAACAGCGCCGAAACCACCGCCGCGCCAGGGATACGGTATAATATAGCTGAACTTTCTGAACACCAAATGAACCCAAGTTATGGAGTACTTGTTAAAGCCACAGTGTTCCCATTTCCACTCGCTATTGCTAAATCTGAGTTTTAGTAGCCTCACAGACAATGATGTCCAGGAAAGGTAAGAATCCCATCATGAATAACGTGTCTGTGAGCCAGACTCCAAGAGGAGGGAAATACACTTCTGACACGGGTTTTAAAGTTATTGGAAAGTGTCAGCAAACGCTTTTTGTGGAGTTGCTCGATGCACGCTGGTCACGTGTTGCTTGATATCCATGATAATTACAGGAGATGAGACTTGGAGCTACCAATACGATACGGACACCAAGAGACAGTCAATGGAATGGTGTTCATCGTCTTCCGGTCTCCAGAAAAAGACGGCTGACAAAATACAAGATTAAATTGATGTTGGTCACCTTTTTCGACAGTAGTTGCTTGATCCGTGATGAATTTCTACCCGAGTGAGGCGGGGAAGACGCTTACACCATGCCACAGACCGTCTCTCGGCATCTGGATTAAGTATTGCTAGCACCAGATCTCATCTCGTGTAATGATGCGACTGTCCAATACGCGTGGCCACGGTGCTTCGAGCGATTCCACAAGAAGCTTTGCTGATAGTTTCCAACAGCTTCACAACAGATGCGTTGTAGTGTGTTGTAACTGATGCTGACTGCTTTGAAGGCCAGTAATGGTATACTCGCCGAAATATCGAGTCAAGTTGATTTTAAGATCCGTCAGCAAACCCGAAGAGACTTTCAAAACAAAAAAAAGTTATTTTGTTTGGAACTCTTGTCTTTTTTTATTGTCTGAGTCCATTCACCGAACTATTCAGACACACTTTGTGTGTCGATTTTGCTTAGTATTATTTTAAAAGAGACGTTCATTAAAAAAAGAGCTGTCTTGTGCGTGGGGAACAAACTTAAGAGGTAGACAAAGGCTTGACTACAGCAAGCTCGCTCAGGTGGACACAGGTTGCAAGAGCTGTGCAAGGATGAAGAGGCTTGCTCGGGGTAGACCAGCGTGGATAGTTGCAGCTTGTCGGCTGCATGAAACAATTCTTCGGACGGAACACCACAAAAGCAACAAGAACAATATCATCATCATCATCTTTATTCCCGTGCCAACTGGATTAAAATGTGCTGTCTAATAGCACTGAGTAGTTCGGAATGAGGCATGGTTGAATCAGCAGGGATAGTGTAGTGCAAATTTTAGATTGAACGCTTGAATCTCATCGCCTCGTTTAAATGAGATAGGAGGTTCAAAGTGTTGAACTGCAGAAGTATACTACAGCTAACGGTCACTCTATCGAGTGGAGTTTTCTAACACGGAGCGACATGGCACAGTTTTTACCACATCTTGTTCATGTTCAGGAAGAGCGACATTCGAACTCTCTCCGACCTCACTTGTTCATCCCGAATGATAATGTTTTACCATGACGTGAAAGTCACTTTATCTTGTTTCTATTCACCTATGAAGCAATTTCATGTGTGTCTGCAGTATCAACCAGCAGACTGCCGTATGTAGGTCTGAGTAAAAGGACTTAAGCTACGATAATGTCATCGTAGAAAATAATTGAGGGCGTAATTTGCAAGTGCAACTCTCAGATGAAGAGGTTGGCACAGGAGAAGAATTGGTGGCGCGCCGCATCAAAGCAGTCAGGAGACTGATGATTAAAAGAAAAATATTGTACAACGTCGTCTACACAATCAGAGTTTATAGCCAAAGGCGTCCCAATGAATCTAGTACAGTAGTTATGCAGCACATCACCAAGAACTGCAGAGAGAGGGACGAGAAAGTCGTCACAGTAGGGACTGGACGTGGGCGGACACACTGCGCGGATTTGGGCTACACGGGTGCAGATATTTCTACAGTAAAAGGGCTGGAAAATGGACACGTAAATGGGACACAGTATTAATCGTAACTCAGACAGCATAGCAATGCTGTCAAAGAAGAACTTTCTTGAACCGCGCGCTCGTGCAAGTGTGTGTGTGTGTGTGTGTGTGTGTGTGTGTGTGTGTGTGTGTATGTGTGTGTGTGTTTTTTAGAATCAGGAAAACAGCGTTACAAAACAACAACAAAATTATTGGCGAGAAGATAAACCCAAGCTGGCCAGTCAGGGCTTTGGAGAGAGAGAGAGGAAAAGAGAGAGATAAATCTTTACAGAATACTAGGCTAGAGATTATGTTAGTGTTAGTGTGTAATGTGGGACATTTCACTGCTACGCTAATGAGACTCTGATATAAGCTCTACAGCTGGGAGCTAACTCAATATTTCAGTTTCGTGCACAAAGTCGGTCGGAGAGTCTGTGGGTGCGCGCCCAGGCCCAGCTGTGCGCGCATCCGCAAGATGCGCACTGCTCACCCACCCCACTGAGCCGCCTGGACGTGCCTAGTAGCTCTGTCAATGCTTCTAACAGACCGATCATCAACCGGTGAGCAAGCGCACAGAAGCTCTCCTTTTATAATCCGACACCCCTATGCAGTATGGAAGTGGTCCCTAATGTCACGTGGCCTGCAGTGTGAAAAGAATGGGGGGGGGGGGGGTGGTATGTTGTCAGTAGAGAAGTAGTAATAGCAGAGTAGGACGGTGAAGAGAATTCAGTGACATCGAACGTTGACTAGTCACTGTATGTCACCTGAGTAACGAAACCATCAGGGACATCTCAGTCCCTCCAAAGCTGCCCAAGTCGAGTGTGGATTTTGAAGTGGAAACACGAAGGAACAACCACGCCTAAACCAAGGCCAGGCAGATCTCATATACTGAAGGACAGAAAACGGCGAGAATTGGGAAAGGTGCTTGTAAAAAATCGCATGAAATCACTCGTCAGGTGCAAGGTGCTACCGGCAGTCCGTCTACCACAATGACTGTGCGTAGAGAATTAAAAGGAATGACGTCCAGTAATTGAGCAACTTCTCGTAAGCGATACATTTCTGCATTCAGAGCTAAGCTACACTCGAGAAGGTGTAAAGAGCAACGCAAATGGACAGTGGACGGCTGGAAACGAGATATTTGGAGTGATGAGTCACGATACACCATGTGGCAATCCGGTGGAAGAATTTGGGTTATGTGAAAGTCTGGAGAACGTTAAGTTCTAACAAGTGTAGTCCCGGCACGGAAGTGTGGATAATGTGGTGTGACGGTAAACGGGTGTTTATCGTTGTTAGGGTGTGGAGCTTTATTGACCTTAAGAAAATGCTAAATGCGGAAGGATACAAACACATTTTACAACGTTGTGTATTGCGTACAGTAGAGGAACACTTGGATGAAGCAGCATGGCAGTGCATCCTATCATAAAGCAGCATTTGGGCAGCAATGGTTTTCCTGAAATGGTCTGTCCTAACTATAGACTTGACCCGAGGTTCTGGAACACCTTTGGTACGAGTTAGGCCGTCGACTTCGCTCCAGTCTGCAGCGTCTCTGGTTTCGGCTCTTGATGAAGAATAGGCTGCCATTCCTCCAGCCATTTGGACGCGTCACTGAAAGTGTCTCCAGCAGAATCCAGGCCGTCATAAAGCAAAAAGGTCAAGCCACTCCTTATTAATGTTCAATAACAGGTGTCAGGATACGTTTGATCAGACAGTGTATAGTTACATTATCGAAATGACACTCCTAATCCGTTAGTTTATTGAAATTATTGCAAATGCTGCCTCCCAGCGCTATTATCTTGTAATTAATAAGTGTGATTAAGACGAATTCTCTCCAGAAACGTGTGCCATAATATAATGCACCGTTACAGTCACTTCCGATAACATAAACTATGTTCAAATCATGTGCGGTTCGGTAGTTCCGAGCAGTAAGAGGGTAAGAAGCAAGTGAAATAGCACACTGTACTGTAGAAAATTAAGATTTCACTCATAGAGCGTTAGAAAAAAATCCTGAGAACTTCGAATCCGTTTTCGTAAGGTACTAAGCTCAGCTCCGCCTAGTCAGTTCTCCCCTGAGGACTGTAATTCAGTATTTTGCTTTCTCCCAAAATTCTGGATTGTCTAACACAGGGTGCCTCGATTGTCGTCTCTCTACTTCAGACAGGATACTTCTTGTCGCTTAAAGTGTAGCAAAATGTATGAAAAACTTATGTTTCTCTTGTCATGTCTTGCTTGTGCCTGATGTGTCCCTGCTCTTTTCTGGAACTTGTTTCTTCGTGCCCTGTATTAGGACCTACCAGTATCAATCAAAACGGTAACTGTATACGCTACCCTCTTTTCCCAGTAGTCTTGCTAGGGCCTTGAGCCTACAGAGATGACCTGCCGCGGAGAGAGAGGACGCGGTCCGCTGCAGCCGCGGTGCGGTCATCGCCGCTGCGTGACGTGCCGTGACGTGACGTGACGTCACACGGTGAACGGCCTTGGCGGAGAGCGCGCAGGAATGCGGGGCGAGACTTGAGACCACACCCGGCGCCTTATCACGACCGCATTCCTTATCACTCCGCTACAGCCAGTGTGCCCGTATATTTACGAGGGCAAAGACTGCCTGCTTCTCAACACTGTTCCATCGCACCTTACGATAGAAATAACGTAGCCTTAAGGTTATCCTTTTTCGCTATTTAATGGGCCTCGAACTTGAGTTGTTCCTGTTGTTATGGTTTCAGGCAGGCTATCTTGGCCTAACTGCAAAATGGTTCAAATGGCTCTGAGCACTATGGGACTTATCTTCTGTGGTCATCAGTCCCCTAGAACTTAGAACTACTTAAACCTAACTAACCTAAGGACATCACACACATCCATGCCAGAGGCAGGATTCGAACCTGCGACCGGAGCGGTCACGCGGTTCCAGACTGAAGCGCCTAGAACCGCACGGCCACACCAGCCGGCAGGCCTAACTGCACCAAACTACAACCCTTTCAACCTCCATGTCTAGTTAAGCCTTTCAATTTTACCCCCTCCCCCTACCGCCTCCCCCATAATCAATCTGACGGCTTCTTGATGCCTAAGGCTATGTTATATCAACCAATGCCTTCTTTTTCTCAAGTTTTGATTTTTCTACCCGATTCCGTTCCGTATCCCCTCTATAGTTATCCCGTCTATCCGTCTAATCTTCAGCATTCTTCGGCTGTACATTTCAAAAGCTTCTGTAAGTTTTTACTGTTTATAGCACAAGTTTCACTTCTGTTCAAGGCTGTACCGCAGACAAATACTTTCAGAAAGCACCTCCTAACATTTCAATTTCTTAATTAGATGAACTTACGTGTTCCAGTCATATATTAACTCCAAAATTACAGTGCCTGGGTGGCGCACTGGCTAGCGTATGTGCCTAGTGAGCAGGAGACCTGGGTTCGAATCCTGGCCTTGGTAAGGATTTTAATTTATTGTTGAGGCCTGTGTTCATTATCATACTTAAACATATCAATAATGTTTGTATGGTTGGGCCTGCGGTATGAAAAACATAGTAATATGACATTTTGAACTAATATTATAAATACCTGACAATTTCGCCTGAAGAACGATCAATTAATTCAACGTACAGACAACTTGTGATATAAAGTTTTTTTACTATCTAGATCGCGTGTATGTACACTGGATTACTAGTTTCGACAGGACTAAGCTACCACCATCAGGTCTGCAAGGTTTCCGTCGAAACTAGTAATCCACTAGACATACGCATGCATTAATTCTGAGGGAATATGTTAAACATTCACATTTCAGTGAAGTGAACGTTGCAGGAAGCAGCGCAAACCATAAAACTGTTCGAAAATCCGGCTCGGTAGCTGCTGAGTCAGCGCGGCAGATTGCTAACGCAAGGACTCATGGTTCGATTCCCGGCCGGGTCGGGAGGACGACGGTTCAATCCCGCGTCCGGCCATCCTGATTTAGGTTTTCCGTGATTTCCCTAAATCACTCCAGGCAGATGCCGGGATGGTTCCTCTGAAAGGGCACGGCCGACTTCCTTCCCAATCCTTCCCTAATCCGATGAGACAGATGACCACGCTGTCTGGTCTCCTTCCCCAAACCAACCAACCAGCCGGGTCGGAGTTTTACTGCACTCAGGGACTGGATTTTGTGTTGTCCTTAACTTCGTATCGTCAGAAAAGACAAAAGTCCTCTAAAACACTATGTCATATCGTCATTGCACTATTGAAACGGCCGTATGCCCACGAATCGGTGAGGGGGGGGGGGGGGGGGAGGGAGCTTTTCGTAGATGCCTTCGCGGGAGTCACCTCTGTGTACTTTGGCGCACGGTGTTTGTTTTGTTAGTAAAATGACAACGCAGTTGATGAAAACAATGGACATGTTGGATGGAGAGAGATCGAACGGAACCATGTGTCGTTCTCTAACAAATCACGAGTGATGCTAGCTGACAACGTACCCGAAAATATTCAGAGAGAACGCGGGACGGAAAACACGACAACCTCTATGAGCTAAACATTAAAATATCATGATGGAGGACAGGTGTTGTGGATAATCACTTGTTCTGACAGACGTAGTTACCTCTGAAACACGCATTTATAAAATATCGAACCGAGAAGTCAAATACAATTTTTCGTAGATGTCTTTTTAAAAGTGTTTCAGTAGTTTTTTAATAACGATTTATTATTAAAAAAATTTTCTCCCATTATTTGTTCCCCTTATTCGGTGAATTTCCAAGCAAACTGAAACATAAATTTTTTATGTCTGACCGAGAAAGCAAACAGTTCGTAGTTCTAGTTTAAAAATTTCCTCAGTAACACATTTTTCAAAAAATCTTTCATTAGTTATTTCACCTTCTTAGGGGGAGGAGTTTCGAAAAATCCATTGTTAAACGAGGCCTACGGTGTAAGACACACACCCTCTCCAAATTTCAAATTTCTATCCTCACTGTTTTGGGATGCGCGATGATGACTCAGTGAATCACTCAGGACATTTTATTTTATATATATATTTTTATTTTATTTTATATATATGCTTTGCCTGTTTGTGTGTCACCTGAAGTGGTACAAAAATTGTCTATTATACTTCGTGTTGAGTGCATAAAAGTACAGATATATTCGATATTACAATATAATACTGTAAATGACAACATATACTACCGTATTTGGTACAGTAAAACAATACATTTACACAATGTGTGCTCTCTCATTTGATTTCGTAATTAGTCTGATCGGCATAATTGGGAACACAGCATTCTCTCACGTGTACAGAACAAACTTAGGCTGAAACTGAAGACTCTGCATAGTACACAATAGAAAGCTGAGAGATATCAACATGACCTCTTCACACAAATTTATCAAAGCAGTTCAACCCTAAAATGGTAGCTTGCTTTGCCTGTTTGTGTGCCACCTGAAGTGGTACAAAAATTGTCTATTATACTTCGTGTTGAGTGCATAAAAGTACAGATATATTCGATATTACAATATAATACTGTAAATGACAACATATACTACCGTATTTGGTACAGTAAAACAATACATTTACACAATGTGTGCTCTCTCATTTGATTTCGTAATTAGTCTGATCGGCATAATTGGGAACACAGCATTCTCTCACGTGTACAGAACAAACTTAGGCTGAAACTGAAGACTCTGCATAGTACATAATAGAAAGCTGAGAGATATTAACGTGACCTCTTCATACAAATTTATCAAAGCAGTTCAACCCTAAACTGGTACAAGGATCAAACTCTCCGTGATTGTGGATGGGAGAGTATTAGATTCAGGAAAACAATGACATAAGCGGTAGATCGACTATTTCCATGTACGGATGTATAGTGCTCCCTCTCTCTCTCTCTCTCTCTCTCTCTCTCTCTGTCTCTCTCTCGTCTGTATGTCTTTTCCTCTCAAAGTAAATGTAAATGTCGTGAACTAGGGCCTCCCGTCGGGTAGACCGTCCGCCGGGTGCAAGTCTTTCGATTTGACGCCACTACGGCGACTTGCGCGTCGATGGGGACGAAATGATGATGATTAGGACAACACAACACCCAGTCCCTAAGCGGAGAAAATCTCCGACCCAGCAGGGAATCAAACCCGGGACCTTAAGATTGACATCCTGTCGCGCTGACCGCTCAGCTACCTGGGGCGAACACTCAGAGTTTGATACTTTGAAGAATTAAGACGCTTTGTTTGCTTAGTGACAGAACAATGATACCATTCCACTAACGAATGACACTGGACAGAAATAGGAGGCAGCCGATTTGAGTTGTCGGCAGACAGTAATCATTTGGAAGGAAAAGAAATGAATCACTGAATATTAAAAGAAATGATATTTAATTGTGCAATTACAAACGATGATAACAATAATAAAATATTAAGAAAATTAAACCAGTCAATGCCATGACGATGTTGCAGTATTTAGGCTTGCAGGAATGAAGATACATTTCAAACGGTATAACTTGTGTCGCGCGCGAAGGTCGAAGAGATCTTGGACATAACATTGGTAGTGAGCTTTAGTGTATAATCTGTGCTCGTCGTGAGTAACTGTGGAGTAATCTCTACAGACAGGAAGGTAACGACCGGCACATCCCTAATTATGGACTGGACCGTCACTAACTGGCAATTCCGTCGTAAGACCATCGCACGCACGGCCTAATAAAAGGGTATCGGGTCGCTACAAATTGCGTTCATATATTGATGAGCGACTTTTCCTATTACGCCTGGTCATCTTATGTCTAAATGCTGAACCAGTAAACATGTCCTTTTTTTCTAAAGATATTCACTCAGGCGGCCATAATCTTGGGTACAGGTGTTAAAAAGAAAGACGACCTCTTCCCCTACTGTAATCAAACCTCCGCTGTGTTCGGTGAAGGCAGAATTAAACTAGACCACTGTCCATTCAGCACTGATGACGGCAATGAGCAAAGAGAACAATATTCTGCATTATTCAAACATTCATTCGAAACATTTTGCGTTTCCCAGTCATACCATCATCTTCAGGTGGACTACTTTGTGTTTGTTACCTTCAATCAGATGCACCTAACATTGTCTGTTAGCAGTATTGGAGGAGGCTACTGGAAAGCCGGAATTGATGTTACACCAACGATTATTTACAAAACGTACGAAAGTTTCGAGTAGCGAAGCATAACTGACGAAATCTCTTAGAATAAACTGGACTAGGTATTTGTTCTAAGGAACTAACTTGGTTAGCTTTAATGTGGCAGTAAACTACGTCACTTCTCTGAAAACTATTACATTTACAAATGCGTTTGCATTTGTGTGACAGTTGGCTTTTGTACTATGAACTAGGCTTTAAGTGTTTTTCTCTCTGGAGATCAGGACGGTTAAGTAGAGAGGACAAGCAGTGTGTAGTTTTTGAACAAATGTTCAGATCAGCAGAGGTAGCACTGATCTCGACTTGGCTGTGCAAGATTGGAGTCTAATTAACGCCCACTACCTTCACAAAAAATTTATGGTTATTTTAGTGAAGGAAACCGATCCTGGTTCGGCAATCAAATGTTTTTGGTGCAGCCAAAGGAGTACATACATCGTATAATGTAATCGTGTTCTTTTATCTGAATGACTTTCTTCGCGGCAGTGAACTTTTCAAACCAGAGTGCCGAAGAAACATAGAACTCTATTATTAAACAAGGACGTCATGACACCCAAGTTCAATGGCGTCCTTCACAAACTGACGCTAGAGTTACTGATTTAAATAACACTATACGAGTTGCAGACGTGCCACTGATCCCGTAATAAATACACTACTGGCCATTAAAATTGCTACACCACGAAAATGACGTGCTACAGACACGAAATTTAACCGACAGGAAGACGATTTTGTGATATGCAAACGATTAGCTTTTCACACGAGGTTGGCGCCGACGGCGACACCTACAACGTGCTGACATGAGGAAAGTTTCCAACCGATTTCTCATACACAAACAGCAGTTGACCGGCGTTGCCTGGTGAAACGTTGTTGTAATGCCTCGTGTAAGGAGGAGAAACGCGTACCATCACGTTTCCGACTTTGATAAAGGTCGGATTGTAGCCTATCGCGATTGCGGTTTATCGTATCGCGACATTGCTGCTTGCGTTGCTCGAGATCCAATGACTGTTAGCAGAACATGGAATCGGTGGGTTCAGGAGGGTAATAGGGAACGCCGTGCTGGATCCCAACGGCCTCGTATCACTAGCAGTCGAGATGACAGGCATCTTATCCGCATGGCTATAACGGATCGTGCAGCCACGTCTCGATCCCTGAGTCAACAGATGGAGACGTTTGCAAGACAACAACCATCTGCGCGAACAGTTCGATGACGTTTGCAGCAGCATGGACTATCAGCTTGGAGAGCATGGCTGCGGTTACCCTTGACGCTGCATCACTGACAGGAGCGCCTGCGATGGTGTACTCATCGAGGAACCTGGGTGCACGAATGGTATAACGTCATTTTTTTCGGATGAATCCAGGTTCTGTTTACAGCATCATGATGGTCGCATCCGTGTCTGGCGACATCGCGGTGAATGCACATTGGAAACGAGTATTCGTCATTGCCATACTGGCCTATCACCCGGCGTGATGGTATGGGATGCCATTGCTTTCACGTCTCGGTCACCTCTTGTTCGCATTGACGGCACTCTGAACAGTGGACGTTACATTTGAGATGTGTTACGACCCGTGGCTCTTGATGAACTGTGGTATCGTGTTGAAGCTGCATGGGCAGCTGTACCTGTAAACGCCATCCAAGCTCTGTTTGACGCAATGTCCAGGCGTATGAGGGCCGTTATTACGGCTAGAACTGGTTATTCTGGGTACTGATTTCTCAGGATCTATGCACCCAAATTGCGTGAAAATTTAATGACACGTATAATATATTTGTTCAATGAATACCCGTTTATCATCTGCATTTCTTCTTGGTGTAGCAATTTTAATGGCCGGTAATGTACATCGTGATGAGGGCTACCTCAGAGTAGCTGAATCTTAGGTTTGTGCAACAACATGCATGCATTATGGTACGGGAAATGTTTTCGTTGACGTCCCTAGGTGATCGAGTCGTGCTGGAACGCGTAACGGATCAACACAAGTATGCATCTATCCTTAGGAACTATGTCAACCCCCACACGCCAGTCGTGTTCCTCGGCAAAAAGGTATCTACCAGCAGGGCAGTACGAGGAGTCACACAGCTCGCAGTGTAGGCGCGTGGTTCGAAGAACACCAGGATGAGTTTACTGTACTGCCCTGGCTGCCAAACTCGTATATTTAAACCTAATCGAGAATCTGTGGGATCACCTCGATTGGGCTGTTCGCTCCACGGATCCTCAACGGAGAAACCTGGCGCAGCTGGCCACGGGATTGGAGTCGGTATGGCTCAATCACAGTCGGTAGCATCCAAAACCTCACTGAGTCGCTTCCACACGTCTTGCAGCGGTCCTCGCTGCATAAGCAGGTTATTCAGGCTTATGACAGGTAGTCACATCATTGTAACTGTACAGATTATTTATTGCACTTCTACTTTCAGTCAACGAAGAAATTGCCAAAAACATTACTTTCTTATAGGCACTAACAAGTACATACATAAAAAAAGTTTTGCATCACCTCGTTTCCGAGAGTTCTGGAACCTGTACAGAAAATTGGAATAGAGATCAACATAAAGACCAATTCCGCCCTTTTTATTGCTCATGGAAACCACACACTGCGTGTTGTACCACCATACAGCGAGACCTTCAGAGGCGGTGGTCCAGATGCTGTACACACTGGTACCTCTAATACCCAGCAGCACGTCTTCTTGATGCATGCCTGTTTTCTTCGTGGCATACTATCCACAAGTTCATCAAAGCATTGTTAGTTCAGATTGTCCCATTCCTCAACAGCGATTCGGCGTAGATCCCTCAGGGTGGTGCGTGGGTCAAGTCTTCCATAACCAGCCCTTTTCAATCTATCCCAGGCGTGTTCGATAGGGTTCATATCTGGAGAACATGCTGGCATCTCTAGTCGAGCGATATCGTTATCCTGAAGGATGTCATTCACAAGATGTGCACGATGGGGGCGTGAATTGTCCATAAAGGCGAATGCCTCGCCAATATGCTGCCGATATGGTTGCACTATCGGTCGGAGGATGGCAGTCACGAATCGTGCAGCCGTTACGGCGCCTTCCATGACCACCAGCTGCGTACATCGGCCCAACATAATGCCACCCCAAAACATCAGGGAACCTCCACCTTGCTGCACTCGCTGGACAGCGTGTCTAAGGCGTTCAGCCTGACCGGGTTGCCTCCAAACACGTCTCCTTCAATTTTCTGGTTGATTTATTTATTTAGCGTATGGCTATACATGCAACATTAATACATCAAGTGTTAGACATTAAAATCTTATAACAATCATGAATATAATTTATGTTTATATTGGTCAGTTAAAAGGTTATATCGAGGTTTGAGATCCATTCTAGCGCCGATGGGGATGCCTCCAGGAAATCGGACCACTGCCCTGCATATGCTCGCAAGGAGCATTCACCATGGATGTGTTGGATCGTCTGTCTAGGGGCACCGCAGTCTCATTCTGGTGACATCGCTCTTCCCCATTTGTGTAGTGAATCCGCACACCTGCCATGTCCAGTACGTATTCGATTTAATGCGGACCATGTTTTCCGTGTTAGTTCCATTCCAGAGATGTTGCAGTTATAGCTCTCAAACCACGTCTGTAGTTGGTCATTTGTCTTTTGGTTCCAATCTAGTCCCCATTGTTTCATGTGGTCATAGTTATTATTTTGAAGCTGCTCAGCTGTGTGTATGGGTGGCTTTCTTGATTTCAATCGAGTGTGTCGCAGTTGTGAGAATTCTTCTTTAATTGGTAATTCTGGTTTTGTCTCAATCTTTCTGAATTCGTGCAGTAGGGCCGCTTTTCTACGCAGGTCCGGGGGCAGGATATTACATAGCACCGGTAGCCAGTACGTGGGCGTTGATTTAACGGTTCCAGAAATCAACCTCATTGTGTTATTTAATTGCCTGTCAATAAGTTTGGTGTGACAGCTATTAATCCAGACTGGAGCGCAGTACTCAGCCACAGAGAACACTAAGGCGATAGATGAGGTGCGTAATGTTTTTGCGTTAGCTCCCCAAGTAGTACCGCTAAGTTTTTGAATGATGTTATTCCGTGTTCCAATTTTTGCAGTGGTGTTCTCCAGATGTTTTCGGTAAGAAAGAGTGCGATCCAATGTTATACCCAAGTACTTTGGAAACTTATTATGTTTGAGGTTGGTGTTTCCGAGTTTTATGTTAATAATTTCATTTGCCATTTTGTTATTAAGATGGAATGTAGATACTTCAGTTTTGTTAAGGTTTGGCTTGAGTCTCCATTTCTTGAAATAATTGTATAGTATTTCGACGTCATTATTAAGGACTTCCTCTGTATTGAAGAGATACTTGTCTCTGGTAGCCAGTGCTATGTCATCCGCATAGCAAAATTTTCTTGACTTTGTGTTTGGGAGATCTGCTATATAGAGGTTAAACAAAAGAGGTTTTCTGGTTGAAGGCATGTGCGACACTCATCGGTGAAGAGAACGTGGTGCCAATCCTGAGCGGTCCGTTCGGCATGTTGTAGGGCCCATCTGTACCGCACTGCATGGTGTCGTGTTTGCAAAGATGGACCTCGCCATGGACGTCGGGAGAGAAGATGCGCATCATGAAGTCTACTGAGCACAGTTTGAGTCGTAACACGACGTCCTGTGGCTGCACGAAAAGCATTATTCAACATGGTGGCGTTGCTGTCAGGGTTCCTCCGAGCAATAATCCGTAGGAAGCGGTCATCCACTGCAGTAGTAGCCCTTGGGCGGCCAGAGCGAGACATTTCATCGGCAGTTCCTGTCTCTCTGTATATTATCCATGTCCGAAGAACATCACTTTAGTTCAGTCCGAGGCGCCTGGACACTTCCCCGCCGGCCTTGGTGGCCGAGCGGATCTAGGCGCTCAGTCTGAAACCGCGGGACTGCTACGGTCGCAGGTTCGAATCCTGCTTCGGGCATGGAAGTGTGTGATGTCCTTAGGTTAGTTAGGTTTAAGTAGTTCTAAGTTCTAGGGGACTGATGACCACAGCTGTTAAGTCCCATAGTGCTCAGAGCCATTTGAACCATTTTTTTTGACACTTCCCCTTGACGGCTCTTCCTGGCACAAAAGTAACAACGCGGACGCGATCAAATTTCGGTATTGACCGTCTAGGCACGATTGAACTACAGACAACACGAGCTGTGTATCTCCTTCCTGCCGGCCGTGGTGGCCGTTCGGTTCTAGGCACTGCAGTCCGGAAGCGCGGAACTGCTACGGTCGCAGGTTCGAATCCTGCCTCGGGCATGGACGTGTGTGATGTCCTTAGGTTAGTTAGGTTTAAGTAGTTCTAAGTTCTAGGGGACTGATGACCTAAGATGTTAAGTCCCATAGAGCTCAGAGCCATTTGAACCATTTTTTATCTCCTTCCTGGTGGAATAATTGGAACTGATCGGCTGTCGGACTCCGTCCGTCTGATAAGCGCTGGTCATGCATGGTTGTTTACATATTTGGGCAGGTTTAGTGACATCTCTGAACAGTCAAAGGGACTGTGTCTGTGATACAGTATCAACAGTCAACCTCTATCTTCAGGAGTTCTGGGTAACGGGATGATGCAAAACTTTTCTTGTTATGTGTATAAATTCATATGTATTGTAAGTTCCATTTCATTTACTGATTTTTGTCGTATATTAATGATAAGGGGAATATAAGTTTTTATGCTGTACACAACTAAGTGTATGACTTTCATTCTAGTTTAATGATAACCAACTGTAAGAGAAGTAACAAGTAATACTGAATAATTTATCTTCTACCTTGCCTGACGCCGAAGTAGCTTCACTAGTTTATTTTCATGGTTGAGGAAACACGGGATTTCAAGCACAGGAAGAAGGGAAGGATTAAGATCGAATGAGTTGGAGAGAAGGGACTTTAGTATCACGAACGTGTGGTCTTAGATTATCAGAACCAGTGAAACACTGTGACAAGGAAATGTGGCGCCAGATGCCGGGGAATGCATATCACTGTCGTTTTCCACGTTTGTTTCGCGACGTTTATGCCCGGCTCTGGAGCTTCACCCCACAATGTTTATTATGTTGCGTATACCTGCAGACGTTACGGCCCTCCACAGTGTTTATAGTTCTGGTCTCCCATATGGAAAGACAAACCGAATGAATATTCAGATGACCCAGTGGGTAGTTCCATCTGTCTCGAGTTACGTTTTATGTCAGGGTGTGGTACGGCAGATTAATTCAAATGCATTATTGCCCAACCTGACAAACAATGTCAATAAATTCTCGTTCAAATAGTTGTGTCGCCCTGTCCGCCTCATGTCACTATACTACAGAGGTCTGTACCTCCGCTTCGGGATTAAACATCACGTTTGCCCTTCCCTGTGAACAAGATTTTATAGGCATATAGCTTTTTGAGCCTATAGTATTCGTAAACTTATTTAGCGAAAAGAAGATTCACCTTAGCTTCTATAAAGACAATACATAGTAATTCCAAACAGAAAGTAAATAGAATAGATCAGCTGCTACATACCGCGTAACTGACATGTGCAGATCCACTTCAGGCAACGAGTAAATTTTCAAAATCACCTCCGTACCTAGAAATGTGCACTAAAATGACGATGGCTATTCCTTACTGTTACATCAAAAGTTATTACTTGCTCATCATGATAATAAAGGTATTTACTTACTTCACTCAGTTTGTTATTTTAATTGCAATCGACATATTTCGATAAGATGCATCTATGAAGTATATTCCGCGTTAACGTAAAGTTGGATGTTAATTTTAGATGTCAGATGCACGTGGAACTATTCAACCAATCTTTCAGGAATACTTAGGAAACGCTGTAATATCGAAACTGTATAATGAGCTTATTAGTTAAACATGTACAGATTGCTAAGCCGTGGAGTGTTAAGAAATGTCATGTGGAATCAAGGTTTAGCAATTCAATCGTTTAAACTTCGAAAATAAGTAGCAGAGATCGGCGTGAAAGAGGTTACCAATGAAGAATATAGAAAACATTTGTAAAAAGAAATTTCTGCCAATGTACACTACTAACCAAATTGTATAAGAGAGAACAGTCTTGTAGAGAGAGAGAGAGAGAGAGATAGAGAGAGAGAGAGAGAGAGAGAGAGATGGAGAGAGACGTGAATTGATCTTGCACCTATAGAAAGATTTTTCTAAATAGCATTTTGGGAGGTGTTAATCGTGTCGTAGAAATAGGTTCCTCATGATTAAAAAAAAAAAATAACTTGATATTTTAATTCTACAACAATCACATGGCTGATAGCAAGACATATTTTGGAGAGAGAATCGTCAAGAATTCGTTTTCTAAAAATTATTGTAATTTCTTCCGTAAACGCGGTTTTAGAGCATTAGCAGCCAGTGACCTTCTCCATAATTTCTTCGAGATGACACTGTTCAGCACATTTATTACACTAATTTGCCAGCCACTCAAGTCTATCACCATTCCCGCTGCCTTTCTTTGCTGATCGAATTAGAGTCCCACATACCTAAGCATTTATTTAGTACTGGCCTTACATGTGTTCGGCAAACAATTTATTTAGTGACAAAACCATAGTCACCTAGTACTTGGCTGTTATTTAATAATTCAAGAATGTACCTTTTTTTTTAGAACATGATCAACTTTTTTTCCTGAACTTGAGCAACCAAGCAAGTAAGATGAGCCTTTAACGTTACGTCAATGACTATCTCATTAAAGGCGGAGCACAAGCTCAGATTGATATGTTTCGTCTTTTCTTTCCTATAAAACCTACGCGACATTTGTCTTAAGAATGTTGTTGACGAAGGTGACTGTACATTAACGGAATACGAATACTGGTAACTGCGAGTAATAATTTTCAAACCTTTTCACCCTCGACTTCATATGTGGGATGCAGAAGTTACACGTTGGTGTTTATAATGTGATGCCTGTCTACAATAAGGTAACAATTTAATGTATCACCATGAGTGTTAGTCGTCCGGCAATTTGTATCGAAAAATGGTTTTCTTCACTTACTGTGCCAGTGTGGATTGTATATGTGTTAATATCTGCCTGGAAATGCAAATAGCAGCTGCAGCTAGCGATATAACTAGCACAGAAGATGGAACTGCAATGCGAAGAACATGAAGCCCTAACAAACAGTCACCAACAATGACGGCCCGAAAGTTGACAGGAAATCTTTGTTGATGACGTGGCTGCACAATTTCGTGAGGATACTCGACAGCCCATACGTGCTGACTGCGAAAATGTACAATGTGATCATTGAAACGAGACTTCATCCTTGAGCGGCACATTTGCACTAAAATGAGGGTTGACATCCTTGTTGAATGGACCATTCGCAGAAATGTACTCGTGCACATCTGCTGATTGTGCCTGCACACGGCGACATGGCACAGATACAGCAGGTTCTCATCTGGCACTGTCCAGAGAGTCGTGTGATCCACAGTACTGGTTGCGGCTAATTGTCTTATGCTTACACTAGCGTCGACGTCAAGTGCACGAATAAGATCCTCCTCCAGCTGATGTGTTCTCGTCCTTCTAGGCCTCCTCCATTCGCAACTGGTAGGCAGAAACTGCCCCTATTCCCTAAGACGACAATCAGTTGTTTCAAACGTCTTCCTGTAGGGCCACTTTCGTTCTGGAAATCCCTGCCGATACAAACGTTGAGCGCTACGACCATTACCAGCTGCTAATCCGTACAGCAAACGGGCATCTGCCAACTCCACATTTGAGTACACTTCCATTGCACTGCACCGGAAACCAAGTCCCTTATGAACACTAAATTGTTGATGCAACGTGCTTGCATAGCCCGTGATAAAAGCTATAGAGTTGATGCTATATGCATGGTGCTACAGGAGGAATAAGGCTAGCCGCGTGTCACTGCAAGCAAAGAAGTGAGTCACATGTCAGCATTACCTTTGGTATATTGGAATAACAAACACTGGTGGTCAACCTAAGAATTGCAACTTACTGTACATTCTAGCCAGACGTAACCGAGAGGGTATTTTGAACATTTCACGTAGGTAAACATTTCATCTAATGGTGGTATGTTCTGATTCTGTGTGTTTCCCATGATTAACGTGATTATCAAGACAAGGAGAAAATGGGTTCTGACACGGAAATGAGGCCTTTTCGGTCCCCAGGTATATATAACACATTTCATTCCTCTACGGTTGCGGAATGTTTCCTGCAAGTTTGGCCCTACCCTTTTGTCACACCCTGTATTCACTGTGCTTTTAGTAATTTAGGGGAAAAATGGGAAGACTTATCCAGGACTTGAGTCGCAATCGCTCTAATGGTTTAGTGTTTGAATGTTATGCGATTCCGGTTTTTGTGTGAGAAGTAAGGTACCCTCTTCATTAGACACTTTATTTAGGAGCTAGAATGTTTTGCTTCTTTTTATAGCCCTTTCCTGTCTTAAATATAGGCTGCATTATAATCATTGATCTTAGTTTGTAGATAATCATCCCTGAAATGATCATGTCTGCTTCTAGAAGAAATGTGTCGACAAATTTCTATCTGTTTGAGAAACAGTTTCGTGGAAATTCTGATCTTGTACGCCACTTATAAAATTCAAATATTTGCTGATGAAAGTGGAAAAATGTAACACCATGAAGTGCTCGTCCAATAGTCATAAAACTTTATGGAGATGTTCATCACATAAATGTTTTTGTACGATTAAACTTTCATTCCCTTAATAACTGATGTACACATCCAACATCAGTATGAGATGCGAGCCTCATGGGCACGAACACATTTTCGTATTCATTGTGGAATGGAATCAAAAATCCTTCGAATGTCATCTTGAACAGTTTATTGGCATTCCTGAATGCTGTGTTTAAGAATATTCTTGGACGGAGACTAATATGAAAATCTACATCTCTCATTGCAACACGTCTGGAATGCTCAATGGGTGACAAATGAGGAGACAGATAGGCCAGTCAGGGAACTGCATATCCATCAAGGCGTTTGTGGGACAAACTGCAGTGTGGAGTCTTGCATTATACATGTAGAACAGGGGCGACGAAGAATTAGAATTGTGAGCTGTACAATGGCACGAGCGCTGTAGCTTAGCCTCCCACCGCCACCACAGCACGCTGTCTGAGCTTGAGAAGGGGGGGGGGGAGGGGAGAACTTCGAAAGCACCGCACTTAAATGGAAATGCAGTTTCACTGCATACGACTTGGTTTTAATTTTTCACGTTTCTCAACAACACAGATAGAGAGTTGTCAGTGTTATTTGTTTTCGGTGTACGAACTGTCGGCATACGGACAGATTCAGACATTTTCACAAATTTTCGCACTCAGGTTACCAAGTGAAAGTGACTTATTAAGTTTCATAATCGAGAAAAGGTCATTCATATACATATGTTGATTGAAATGTTGTAGCGCTTTTGCAACCTTATTATGCAGATGTGGAAACTCTGCCTGAGGTAAACAATGTGGGATTCCTAAGAGAGCTTTAAAGTAAAAGGATTTCTCTTTAAAACGGGAATTAACTTGCAGGTCAATCAGCTGAAATGGCAAATGGTTTCGAGAACAGGTCGAAAACAGATGTAAGAGTGGCAGGGTCTTCGAAACGTTTAGAAAAATGTCCTTGCATATCTTATAAGACCACAATGAATTCTTAAAACCTGGCGTTTTCTTTAACGCTAGTGAACCCTAGAGAACTGCATTGTCTTTGTCAGAATTTGTCGCTTCTACAATGCGATTTTCGTTTTAAATGGACCCCCATCAAATCTGAAAAATGTTCCCATCTTGCAATGTCTTACTGTGGTCAGTGTGCAATCAAGTCCACTTAAAAGAGGTGTGTAATAAATTGCAGACGTTCTAATTTACCTTTCTGCAATCATTTTTCCTTCATAAATTCAACAATAACGGGTTCATGTTAAACAATTGTTCCAGACCTGTCCCTTTAATTAAACAACGTGCTTCGCAGTAATATATAAAGTCTCATTTACAGTTCGTTCGATCCACTGAAAACTGACAATGGAACACTGCGTGTGACTTTAGAAATTTTGTGTTCCACCAATTTTTCCACATGCTTAACGCCTGCAAATTTAGCACAAAGAGCTTCTTGATGTACAGAACAATGAATTAATTTCGCCAATCCTAAGTTTTTGCCCTTTCATTGTCAGCTAAATCTTTAAATTTTTTGTGTATGGTATTGTAACGTTGTTTCTTAGCAAATCTGCAATACCCGTAGATTACACGGCTGGATAATAGATATCGAGAATTCTCGCCCCTCTCTTCTGTCATTCTCATTCAGTTTTAAAGGCTTGTGACGACAGACCGGTAGACTGCCTCTTTTTGTGCAAACAGCCCAAGGACCTCTGAACGTGATTCGTACAACGAAAAGATAGTGAAGGGTAAACATTGCCGACACCACGATTCTGCCAAACTGTGAAGCGTTGTGGAGTCACTTTGCTTGTAACCTCTACCTGCATGCCGTATTGTCATTCGTTTCTTTATCAGAGTCAGATGAACAGTTCTAGATTTTTCTTCTAAAAGAACCTGTGCCTACTTTTCTTGCTAAACAGTTATCCTCAGACCATCCTCACCACTCGTTCCGCAGCTATTACACCAGAGACAACTGTGTTGTCTGTCCTCTCATGTACTTCATGCCACGATCCGACCTTTATCAATGTCTTAAAGATGACTATAAACTGCATCCGCATGTTCTGGGCATGCTGTGTTGCGATCAAGAACTGAAAAGTTCTGCTAACATTAGGCACACCAGTAGCCATTACGTACTCATCTAGAGGAACATCTACACAGAAAAAACGAGCACCCATAAGGTCGAAATTTTAATCAACATATACCACCGGGATGGAAATACTGGAATATTAATTTGGTGGAATAAAATCAAGATCTTCATGGCGTAACATCTTCTCTCGGTGTTATGGAGTCAAATGTGGTAGTGAAATGTCCTCACTGTAGTTCTCAGTAGTTCCATAAGATGAGCGGTGCCAACTACATGCTTTAACCTATTCTTGTTAATTAATACCGACAAAGAAATTTCGCAGTTTCTTCCTATTTTGATCTGAGGTTTTTGTCTACTGGTACCATCCTGCGTAGCCGGCTTTACTGGCAAACTCTTCGATCTGTCCAAAAGATCTCTCTATTATGAGATGTCGTGGTCAGTTATGAATTTGATGTTTCAGGTCGTGCGAAAAAGGTAGCTGAATCACCATCAAAGACTTTACTTCCTTTTTTTTCCCTTGTAAACGAAGCTGTAAATTTAATCCGTCGTGTGAAACAGGGAGTTGCGGTATAATTCGCGGTGCGTGTGGGGCAGCCAGGTGGGTGACCAGCTAAGTCAGGTCAGCCTGACCTTCTGGCCGCCCACAGCGCATCAGACAGCGAGGATAGCGCGTCTCTGGGCTTAACACACCTCTTGCGAATCCCGACGTAACCCCGTGTTAATCCTCGCCCACATGTATTCAGAGCTCGGCGTTTTAACGGAGAATTTTCTTATCCCAGCGCATCTCACAGCGAGCGCGAGTTTTCTCTTTACACCACTCGGACGTTCCAGAACGAACGGACAGCACTTCAGTCCCGCTCTCTTGCTGCTCGTGAATTATTTTCAGTTTTTTTCTACTAAACGTAAAAACATGCGTGCCGAGCGGCAGTGGCGCCGCCCTCGGACGATGCTTGTACTAACACGGTGCGGCGTAAACTGCTGTCAGAGCGCTGCTTTACGGTGGGGAACGAGTTTGGGCTGGTGGCAACATGTGAATACCAGAGTGTGCCACAGTAAGGCGGCGTGCGAGATAAAACACCCAGCGCAGTGCCTTGTCTGTCGGCATACCTCTACATGAAATGCGTGCCGTCAGCAGCGCGTGTGGTCTGACAGGCGAGTAACGAAAGGGGCTGTCTGCACATCTGACGGATCCCATTTCATGTACTACCGACCTTAGTGAACCACCACGTGTTCTTCACTTGGAGAGGTGGGGTGGTGGGGTTATTGGTCATGTATGGAAGAGGGAAGAGAGGGTGGGGCAGGGGAAGCGCCATACCACATACCATTACATGCATTAATGAGTTCTTCACTTTGTCATTGAGTGGCGGATTTAGTGCCTTTAGCGATAAGCAACAAGTGTTCAGAAGTACACCTACTCGCCGCTCAAAACACTGTAGGTACAGGGTTAAAAATTTCTCATATAACGTTATTATCTAGAGCAACTGTAGTAAAAAGCCGCGCGGGATTAGCCGAGCGGTCTAGGGCGCTGCAGTCATCGACTGTGCGGCTGGTCCCGGCGGAGGTTCGAGTCCTCCCTCGGGCATGGGTATGTGTGTGTTTGTCCTTAGGATAATTTAGATTAAGTAGTGTGTAAGCTTAGTGAATGATGACCTTAGTAGTTAAGTCCCTTAAGATTTCACACACATTTGAACATTTTGGTAGTAAAGCCAGTTAGATCTTGCATTGAATACAGACAAACGTCAAGTTGTGCACTTTATACGAAAAATTAAACCATTACGGGTATAAGTGCAGTTATTTTTATTGATGACTGATGACAACGTACTCAACAACATTACGATAGTATTAACTTCCTTTTCAGGCTAATAATTATAGCTATTATAATTTGTATTATTTTTAAGTTGGTTAGCACTTCTAAGTACGCAAGGCACATTTAAGCCATTAATGTTTATGTTCCCCTAGACAGTAGATCTATTATTGAAGGGTGGATGCATGAATGCGAAACAAATAGTCTATTCTGATAGGCGTAATCCACTTCATGGTGGAATTAGGACTGTGCAGTGAACGTCAGGTAGTGGATTACGAAACGTATTTACAGGAAGATTGACACAGAGAAAAAACAGCTAATACATTGAAGTAGGTAAATAGTAAGGTACTAACGATTACAATATCTGTACCTATTGTAACAAGACATTCAGTTGTAAAGGGAAGAGACACTTCATTTAAGCACAAATACACGACAGCGGGCGAACAGGCGGTGACTAAGATTGTGTCATATATGAGTATGGCATCTGTCGTTTCTGACATGTCCGAAAGAAAAGGTACCGTCTTCATATAGATAAGGCTTACCAGCCAATGATATTCTTCAGTGCGGATGCACTCACATTGCCCGAACTCTTACGGGAATCGGTAGATTGACTGTCGCGAGTAATAAGTATAGTGGGCAGCTTCACTACAAATGTAGTGTGTGGACAGTAAGTTGGGAATGTGTGTCTCACGGGGAATGTGCCAGAGATAAGTCCCTGCAGTCGCACTATCATCTGTGTCCTTGGTGGCTCAGACGGATAGAGCGTCTGCCATGTAAGCAGGAGATCCCGGGTTCGAGTCCCTGTCGGGGCACACATTTTCAGCTGTCCCCGTTGATATTTATCAACACCTGTCAGCAGTTAAAGGTCTGGATTTCATTGTAATTTCATTCAAGATTGTGTCATGTTCGTGTTGACAGCTAAAATCAGCTTGACAGGAGCACGTGGACGGCCAGTTTCACACTATGCTCCACACATGGGTTTGTCTCTGGACTTCCACCGGCCGCTAAGGTGGCCGCGTGACTGGGAAAACCAGTTCGTTGGGCAATAAAATGGTTTTCCATGAGCACTTTTCGCGTCCAGTGCAAAATTGAAGCTTACCCAAAAATTAATGAAGGCCGAACCACATGTGTCACTGAAGAGCAAGTAGGCTAGTTTGAAGCAGAGAATATGGATGATTACGCGTATGAAGACGCGCCTTCGATATCCGCATTCGTTTGTACGTTATTATAAGTTAAATGTTATAAATAATTCAGGAACGGCAGAAGTGAATATCTCGTTAACGCATTGTCCGAATGCAACAAACGAGTATCTATGGATACATCTCGGATATCTGTATCGGACTGTGATAGTTGATTTACTAAAATTATTCACATATTTAAATGAGAGGCCGAAAAGTTGATTTCGCACAATTAAAAACAACTTTTCGTATTAAATAAATAGAGAAACATTAAAAGTATCGGCAGTACTGGAAACTTTAGGTCATAGGAAATTATTTAATGTATAATTTAAATTGTTCATTGATGTTCAAACCTGTAATTCCGAAATTATTGTTTATAAATAGACTATGGCAGATAAAACAGTATACTATTTCTCGGAAAATTTCCGTGTGATTTGAGGTCTCATATGTGTACAAAAAGTTACCATTAAGGATTTCAGCAATTTTCACGTTCAGTAGTGTAACTGACTTCAGAGGTGCTTGACTGAGGTTCCCTGGGTGTGCAGCGGCAATTTGGAGGGGAGTCCAGGTTCGGACGTCGTTGGAGGCTGTCAGGCTGTGTTAGTCTGTGTTAGGAGCAAGTTTTATATGATGAACAGTGAAACAGCGCTAGATCGCGTGTGCGAGTTATTCAGAGATCCTGCTTTCGGACATAGATATTTTTCGGGATCTGATGAACACGTTATTTTTCGTGTTGCGTGTAATAGAAGTCGCACTTATATAATTTCAGTGTGTAGCCATCGTGTAATTTATAGACTGATGTACTGTGGAACTTTAAAGGTTTTCCAAAGATAACTCACACAATTAATCCTGGTTTATTCAGCCGCGTCCAAGATTTTAAGAAACTCAGTGATTCACTGAATTATTTTATTGTGAACTGTGACTTTTGATTTTTATATGTTCTTATTGAAAATAAACTCAAATTTGTGAAACTTTAAAAAATACGTAAGTGCGTAAGTGATTTTTGGGTAGCAAATCCTGCCTGCATTTGTGTTAAATACTTTTGTGGGCATGGGTACAATGCGAGGAACGTGAGTTGACACCCGATAGGCAAATCGTACCCAAACTTGTAAGTCCAGCCACATTTACGGGGTCCCATCGAAGTGGTTGTGCTGTGTAATGTGTCGTGCAGTAGCACGTGGGGGCTCCGTGTTCATACAGAACTTGTGAACGGATTACGACTTTGATTTTTGGCGAGTTGATGAGAGAGATTGTATTTTATTTCGTCGTCCACAGTACATCCACAGTCCCCTACGATCCCTAAGGTCGCACTGTACATCTAACGCCCTGAATACTCCGCAAGTCACTGCATAGAACATGGTGGACGGAGCTTCGTGTCCTATCAGTTTTATGTCTTATTCCATTCGGTTATCGAGCGAGCGATAAATGACTTTCTATACGCCTATGTACGTGTCCTAATCTCTCTTATTTTCTCAATCCCCACCTGAGATACTCGATCGTGGCAGCTTAATGGTCGCACAGGCGTATACAGTCCTTTAAATTTACCCAAAAGGGTTCCGTGAGAACTAAGTCGTCTTTCTTCCAAGCATTCCCATTTAAGTTCCCCACACTTTCATGTGGGATATATCGACCTGTTATGAACCTAACAATTAATTAGACTCAAATAAACACAGTTATGTCATACGAATAAATGGGGATATATGGTGACACAGGAAGTGGAATGATGACATGTCTGCGGATTGAATGTAATGAAAAGTTGACAACGAATGGCTATTGGCTTTTTAATACTTGGGAAAGTTAGCTGCTAAGTACTCTAGGAAAGTCGCCGTATATTCTTGCGAAAATTTGCTAAGTGAATTATCTAAAGCAGTTTTCAGGACATAAATTCGGCTACTAGTCTGCAACATGTCGTTTCCGTGTAGACCACGGAGACATTGTAGTATTATTCACACAGAGCATTTCCTTTCATATAACGTGTTTCCGACTCTAGAAACTTCATCGTTCTTGGTTTAACTGCTGCCACACGATTTCTCAGCACCATGTGTTTTCAGGAAAAAGCCGCTGATATCCATTACTATTTTGCCTGGTGTGTAGGGGAGAAAATAGACGATTCGTGAGATTGGCATGAAGGGGCGGATTATCAGGACCACAACGATGCCAAGACTATGAGATCTCCAACAGATAACGTCAGATGATTTGTAAAAGTGCCATAACTTCAGAATAAAAATTTTATAAAATTGAATTTTACGAAACAGAAATAAAATCCAAGTGGGGAGGATATGGCTGGATGCTACAGAAATTCTGAAACTGTTTCTGATCAAGGAATGGTTTATTCCATTCTGTATAGTGGCACATGGGTGTCAGAAATGCACAACAGAGAGTATGTAAAAGTATTCCTCTCTAGGTTAGCCACCCAAGTGGATTCTTCGACTTGTAGAACAGGATATAATACATCTTCCTGCTGTAAATGCAAAGGAAGTCATTACTACATTTTTCTGTGCTGACTTAACTTCTAAGCCGTATCAGCAGCATGTAAGTTAGCGCGTGATCCAGCTTAACCATCTGCACATGAGAAACTGCCTATTGTCTTCTACCTAGCGTTCTTCGGTCGACGTCTGCTGGTTTTTCTGGCGTTGCGCGCCAGATGCATATAATCTGCTGCCGCGAGCTCGACTCCAGTCCACCACCAACAATGGAAGGTGAAGCTTTGACAATGCCAGCCACTCGTGATGGCGAAACGTCAGAGAAATCATCACACAAACGTCAAGCGAAGAACCCGAGACAGAAGTCAACTGGCAGTTTGTCAACAAGGGGCGGAAAAAGCCTTAACAATTTGGCATCTAGATTCCTGTCAAAAAGCCCTTAAAATTTACTCAGACTGCTTGATCAGTCAAAATCCAATCATTTCCTGCTCTTCGGCTAATAGTGTACTAATGGTCATGGATAGACCGAGATGATAATGCTATCCTACGAAAATAATTTAAAATTTTTTGACAATGTCAGTATATTTTAAATTTTGGCAAGATATGTTTTGACCGACACTTAGTTCAACCTGTGACAACAATAATATAAGACGAATAAAACCACTTGAAATACTGTGCGATATCCAGTCGAAAGAAGACTGATACGTAGCTTGAAGTAAAAGGATTGTGGCTAAGTACCGGAAAAATTGAATGTCGTACGCTCGTGTTGTCAAATGTTTGTGTGTTTTATCACATAAACATGATTAAACCAACGCCTTCGAGCAATTATTTTCCGAACACTGACGCCCGAGTCTCTGCACTAGGCGCTCAGTGTCCATGTTGCACAGTGTAGCCTAATCGCTTGGGGGCTGTTGTGATACGGCGCACTGGCCCGATGTAAGACGGACACAGTGGCTGCACTATCTGGATTCACCAATGAACTCAGTCTGTGTTCGTTCACTGATGACAACATGCTTGTTTGACGTTGTTGGAGCCATTTTGAGTTTTCTGCAAATGGTTCAAATGGCTCTGAGCAAGTTTTCTGCAGACGTGTCAAGCTATCCTCTCAGTGTCGGTGTGCTGATACGGGAGCTCACCCCATATTAATTACATAGTTACGCTGTATAACGATTAACCTAAGTTTGTGATTGATGTTTCAGCGTGTCGAGTGGTAGCGCACCTTAACGGAGACCATCACAGTGAGTTTCAGGCTGTCAAGTACAGTTACAGAGGTTACCGAAGTGCGAGCTCACGCCATTGTGGTAATAAATTGTAACTTCTCCCTTTCTAATCGGCCTATTGGATTGCGATATAAATGATCGTGATCGGGTATGCCTAATGAAATTTTTCAGTGAGTGCAGTTATCGTTACCGAAGGAAAAAAATACGGGTTAGTAGGAGGAAAATCTACAACAGACCCTTCTGAAGGAAGAATCTATTCTAAAACTAAACTAAATACTGATAATAATTTTGAAATTGGTGGAATTTAGTGCTATCGCTCACAAAACACACAGGGGGGAAAAAAGTACCACGTAACTTTTATAATACAAAAGCTACTCGTAATACAAAAAATACTGACTAGCAAAAACGGGATAATTAAACGCTCGCCAGCCCGCTAGGGCAATGAATATCCAGATCCTTGAGATAGGTAATGGCAAATAAAATTAAGCAAATGATCACTAGAGCGGCAAAAGAAGGTTGTCACGCTTTTCCACAACACAAAGGTTCACGAGAAAATAAAATGAATCAGAAAGCACTGAGTTTGCAGTTACTTCTTCCGAAATACTAAAATTTTAAAGCAAAGTTAAATGAAGTTGCCGGTGAAATAATTGACTGACTGTAACTAAAACTTTGTTACGTAAAAAAATGACTTTCAGTAACCTCAGCGTAACGCAATGCAAAATTTTGAAAAAAGCAAGCAATTTACTTTTAATTACTGAAAAACTGCATTGAATTTACTTTAAGCAAATGAGCAACTGATTTACTTTGATATAAGAACTATAAGATACTTACCAAGCAAACAGAAGTCACTCGCTAAGCTAAATAAACAATAAAAGAAATTTCGCACTCTTAATTTGTGCTGTATTTTCAATTATTGATTTTACCAGTGAAAGTGAACTTTTACTTTACTTTAAGCAAGTGAAGTTAATACTCAAAATGGCAAATCCGTTAAGCCTCTGTTATACATTACAAGAATGAACAGTTACTGAGACAGCAAAATTTACACTACCGGCCATTAAAATTACTACACCACGAAGATGACGTGCTACAGACGCGAAATTTAACCGACAGGAAGAAGATGCTGTGATATGCAAATGATTAGCTTTTCAGAGCATTCACACAAGGTTTCCAACCGATTTCTCAGACAAAAACAGCAGTTGGCCGGCGTTACCTGGTGAAACGTTGTTGTGATACCTCCTGCAAGGAGGAGAAATGCGTACCATCACGTTTCCGACTTTGATAAAGGCCGGATTGTAGCCAATCGCGATTGCGGTTTATCGTATCGCGACATTTCTGCTCGCGTTGGTCGAGATCCAATGACTGTTAGCAGAATATGGAATCGGTGGGTTCAGGACGGTAATACGGAACGCAGTGCTCGGTCCCAACGGCCTCGTATCACTAGCAGTCGAGATGACGGGCATCTTATCCGCGTGGCTCTAACGGATCGTGCAGGCACGTCTCGATCCCTGAGTCAACAGATGGAGACGATTGCAAAACAACAACCATCTGCACGAACAGTTCGACGACGTTTGCAGCAGCATGGACTATCAGCTCGAAGCCCATGGCTGCTATTACCCTTGACGCTGCATCACAGACAGGAGCGCCTGCGATGGTGTACTCAACGACGAACCTGGGTGCACGAATGGCAAAATGTCTATTTTTTTCGGATCAATCCAGGTTCTGTTGACAGCTTCATGACGGTCGCATCCGTGTTTGGCGACATTGTGGTGAACGCCCATTGAAAGCGTGTATTCCTCGTCTCCATACTGGCGTATCACCCGGCGTGATGGTATGGGGTGCCATTAGTTACACGTCTCGGTCACCTGTTGTTCGCATTGACGGCACTTTGAACAGTGGACGTTACATTTCAGATGTGTTACGACCCGTGGCTCTACCCTTCATTCGATCCCTGCGAAACCCTACATTTCAGCAGGATAATGCACGTTAGCATGTTGCAGGTCCTGTACGGGCCTTTCTGGATACAGAAAATGTTCGATTGCTGCCCTGGCCAGCACATTCTCCAGATCTCTCACCAACTGAAAACGTCTGGTCAATTGTGGCCGAGCAACTGGCTCGTCACAATACGCCAGTCATTACTCTTGTTGAACTGTGGTATCTTGATGAAGCTGCATGGGCATGTGTACCTGTACACGCCATCCAAGCTCTGTTTGAGTCAATGCCCAGGCGTATCAAGGCCATTATTACGGCCAGAGGTGGTTGTTCTGGATCCTGATTTCTCATTATCTATGCACCCAAATATCGTGAAAATGTAATCACATGTCAGTTCTAGTATAATATCTTTGTCCAATGAATACCCGTTTATCATCCGCATTTCTTCTTGGTGCAGCAATTTGAATAGCCAGTAGTGTATGTTGAAACTGGTCATTAGCATACAAAATAAACTAGCAGTAAACAGTTAATCAATTTTCATACTTTAACGACGTTCGGGGATTGCATGGAAAGGAAAGTTACCCTGCTTGTTAGTAACGCCTCAGGGCACCGACAGCACAGATGTCCTATATGTTGTAACTATTGCAGGTTATTATTCATGTAAGTTAGTTAACTACCCGAAACAAGTGCCACTGGGTAATACCTGTACAATATTAGTTACAGTCTGTCAGTTAACAGTCTTGCCATGTTGTAGCTGTGCGGACGACGAAGAAAGTAGCCCAGTGTTGACTCGCCGCTGCTGCTGGTGCTTGTTGAGAACCACGAGTCGTCTCCAGAACCATGAATAATTATGGGATAGACAATAGTTAGAATTGCAGCTTTCTCCACCTGTTCATTCCTACCGTGCTCTCAATAATCGCGGGTTAACGAAGTTGGCGCACCTGCGCTGGCGCGAATATAGCTGCACATCGCGTCTGCAGGGGCGTCGAACAAACACTTCCGCACTCTTTCATGACTCAAGCTGCTCTGCCTCCTCTCTTCTCACAACGCGACAGATAAGCAACGATAAACAACGCCACAGCTACTGCCATTTCGTCGTTGCTATCGACACCTTTAAATGAAGTTCCCTTGGAGATTACCCAGCAATTTACAATACTTACACAATAATTACAATCAGTTATATACATTCACATATAAATACACTATTACATCCATTACATATTAAATGTAGTTACTGTAATAAGGCTTAGAAATTCAGAATTGGAAGTACAGTACAAGTTATCAACGGATATTAAAGGTCGAAAAATTTTGGGTAGTGCAAAAGGTATTTTATCTGCATTTTCAATGTTACAAAATGAGAAAGATGGAAACAAATCACAGCACATAGCATACCATCTTTTAGTTCCTATCCGTATACTGCATGAATAACTGTACTTTTAAACACTAAATATCTTGTAGTTGGTCAAAGATATTGATGTTAAGAAAACACTTTGATGAGTAGTTTACAGGATTCTGCAAACTGGATTGTCTTCACATTCATCAGATCATTAAGGTATAAATAGAATCTTTTGAGAAGTTGCAGTCCTGGACCTTCATTATTAAAAATCAATGGGTTATACGATAGCACCGAAATTTCAACGGACGTAGCGTGTTATTTTCCCCAGACTTCTTATTACTTGTTTTTCTTCAGATAAACCTCACCACTAACGAGTTTTGAATACTATCTAACTTCTTTTTTTTTCACGCAAAATTTGCTTCTTGGGCCAAACCATAGAGGAGTTTACGTAGATTCGTCTCATTAGCATTCTAATTCAGCTGAAAATGCGGATGAATCCTGGAACAGTGTACGATTAAACTAAATAGTTAGTGAAAGAGCTCATTCTTGGTATAAAAATAAACCATATGGAAAAAAACACTCTCCTCTTTACGTGCTATCAGTTGCTAAAATCTCATTTCCATAGCACAAACTGTTTACGAGATATGAAAACTGTTATGCATATTTCATTCTAGTGTTATCGTTGGCACGTAAGAGCGGAACTGAATGCGCTACATACTACATATTTTCTAGAGGTTAAAGATAGGTATAGATTTCCAGCGACGTTTAAAGAATGATGCAATAGATTATCTACATTTCAACTATTAGAGGTACGTGCAGTACTTTATTTAATTTCGAAATATCACTAGAACTATGAACATTAACGAAATGATAGGTAATTCCTTATGAATCTGATGAATGAGACTACGAGATTTGAGACATTAATTTCTTTTTCCAATAGTTTCCTGTAAATCATTTGAGAAATGTTTACGTAGAGCCAGTTTGCGGACATGGCTGTTGATGCAGTCTAACGAGTCAGCTATCTTTCCAGTGTTACAGCATGTTAGAGCTATGACATACGAGCAAGCCGTCTCCGTATCCTGCTGGCCAAACGTCCACTACCCCATCTAGCAAAGTTACTGGGAACCTTATTTTGTATGAGGAGGACCTAACACTGACGTCCAAGGTCACAGAAAAAATCACAGTTGTGCTTCCGCTAGTTCTGTGCAGGGTTATTCACTAATTGCTTGTAGGCTGTTCAAAACATTCCATGATTTCACATGCATTCAGCCATGTTTTCTGGATACTATAATTTAGAGAAACGTTAGTGTATATGCCTTCAACTGTGGCCAATTCTACGAAGACAGAACGTAGTGAGAAAAAGGAAATGTAACATCAGTTTGCCTGTGGTAGTGGCAAAAACATTATGTTAATATAAATTTGTAGGGTTTCCAGGTGGCTAAGTTCGCCAAAATGGCACGGCGATGCGGTGAGCATCACTACCTATCAAATGATTCAAATGGCTCTGAGCAATATGGGACTTAACTTCTGAGGTCATCAGTCCCCTAGAACTTAGAACCACTCAAACCTAACTAACCTAAGGACATCACACACATCCATGCCTGAGGCAGGATTCGAACCTGCGACCGTAGCGGTCGCGGGGTTCCAGACTGTAGCGCCTAGAACCGCTCGGCCTTCCCGTATTATAACTTGCGTGTTGTAACAGTATGCCGTTCAAAGGCAATGGGCCACACTGGCCGGCCACTACCTATCATCTTCTCTCAAAGATTTGATCAGCCTAATAGAAGTACATTTAGACGATGCTGAAAAAGCGTAACGAAGTCATATTAGGATAGAGAAATTCGAATTGATTAAAGTTGGTCAGATATTCACAGGTTAGATAGGCACCGTAGTGGAGCTACCGCCACAAAACGGCAGTCAGTCAGCAGCGAGGGTGCAGAAGTATACATCTGTGAATATATACTGGAAATAATTTTTGAGTGTCAACCACCACCCACAATTTTTTCAGGCATTTCTGATAGGTGAGCCAAACTTTTCTTTGATGATACCAACTTCGTAATGCATTTAGTAGCAAATTTCCATGATTTACTGTAAGAAATGATAGTTGAGAGAACAAGAGTGTGCCGGCCGGGGTGGCCGAGTGGTTCTAGGCGCTACAGTCTGGAACCGCGAGACATCTACGGTCGCAGGTTCGAATCCTGCCTCGGGCATGGTTGTGTGTGATGTCCTTAAGTTAGTTAGGTTTAATTAGTTCTAAGTTCTAGGGGACTGATGACCTCAGATGTTAAGTGTCATAGTGCTCAGAGCCATTTGAACCATTCGGGCATGGATGTGTGTGATGTCCTTAGGTTAGTTCGGTTTAAGTGGAGGAGGAGATTAGTGTTTAACGTCCCGTCGACAACGAGGTCATTAGAGACGGAGCGCTAGCTCGGGTGAGGGAAGGATGGGGAAGGAAATCGGCAGTGCCCTTTCAAAGGAACCATCCCGGCATTTGCCTGAAAGGATTTAGGGAAATCACGGAAAACCTAAATCAGTATGGCCGGAGACGGGATTGAACTGTCGTCCTCCCGAATGCGAGTCTAGTGTGCTAACCACTGCGCCAACTCGCTCGGTGGCTCGGTTTAAGTAGTTCTAAGTTCTAGGTGACTGATGACTTCAGAAGTTAAGTCCCATAGTGCTCAGAGCCATTTGAACCATTTGGAAGAACAAGAGTGTTTAAAGTTAGTTTCTGTTTCTTTCACCATTGTTTCAGTTTACCTTCACTGATATATTAGAAGAGAAGTTCTTTGATGTCCATGTATTAGCAAAAATTAAATCACGTATTCTTGAGATATCATTTTCAAAATATTGTGTGTTACAGTAGCACATGTTGGCTGCGTTACAGCAGTGCCATTTCTGTGCTGCAGCTTACTACCATAAGAAATTAATACAATTTTGGCGTTTCTAGTGTAGTTGATTTAAGCTTTACCCAGTAAACATCGCAGAAAAACCCAACAAACAAAATTAGTTTTGGTAGGCATTTAACGTCTGCATAGCTTTGATTCCTTAGCTAAATGCCAGCCGTTGTGACCGACCGGTTCTAGGCGCTTCAGTCTGGAATCGCGCGACCGCTTCGGTCGCAGGTTCGAATCCTGCCTCGGGCATGGATGTGTGTGATGTCCTTAGTTTAGTTAGGTTTAAGTAGTTCTAAGTTCCAGGGACTGATGACCTCAGATGTTAAATCCCATAGTGCTCAGAGTCATTTGAACCATTTGAACCTCAGCTAATTTAATCAGTAACTGTGCTCTTTAACATAACATGCATTAATGCATGAGCAGCGGACTTGTAAGCATGTGTGTCTATTAAGCCAGAAAGTAGCGGGATTATTTGTAACGTAAAATAATCTGTTAAAACCTGTCACTGTAACGTACATACACACTTGATAATTTCAAACCAATGAAGATGTTCGACAGTACATTGAGGCGACACGTGTATGTCATAATATTGCTTGCTCTTCTTTAGTTAAAGATAAACGTCTTTTCGAATAATCAGAAGGTTTCTGTAGCATTAAGGCAAACCTGTATACGGAGGGCAGAAGGCTAGTCAAGTCAAGAACGTAACCTTACCTTCTAAAGCTGTATACTTCTACAGGACAGAAGTCTCTCGCGGCCGATACAAATGCTAAGCGGTCATTATCATCTCGATGCCTGGTGAATGTAATGAGGCTGTAACTACTAACTGAGCTATGACTGCTTGGAAAACGTGAGTTTCAGATCCAGAGTGATTTCGGGCGGCCATTCCCGACAGATGAAGCCCAGCAAGCAGCCGATCACCCTCGGAAGCAGAGCGAAAGTGCGGTAAGCAAGGCCGCTGGAACGTTCACTGGGTTACATCTGGCGCGACCTCACGGGGTAACTGCTGTACGCGCAGCTACCTGCCGCCGCTCGCACGCTAATGTTTACGACCTGTAATTGCAGCCAGAGACTCCGGCACTTCTCGCTGGGCCTTCTCAGCCGGCGCTCGGACCAGTTCACAACTTACGGCACTTTTCCTTTTGTAAGCCTGCTTTTAATATCGTCAACCAGAAGCTAGAAAGTGGACACTACATCTATATTGACAATGACCTCGGGCGAATCGTTCATGGGCACACTTACACATGCTGTCGTAAGTCTTCTAAAATCAGATATGTACTGGGTGATTCTGCTGCCCATACACTTGGATTTTATGCAACCCGCAATGCTGTCAAATACCACAAGTATCCCTCACGTACTGTGTGCAAACTATTAGTCTTACAGTAAAAAATGAACAGGAGCTGTAGGAAATTTAATGTGGCTAAATTTTGTACTGTGATGGGACTAATAACTTGCGCGTAGCGAGCGAGAGAATATGAAAATCCAGCGTGTCGGTTTTGAAGGCACTGCAGGTTGCATAAAGCCTATCGGTAGGGACAGCTACTGCGCGGGATTAGCCGAGCGGTCTAAAGGGCGCTGCTGTCATGGACTGTGCGGCTGGTCCCGGCGGAGGTTCGAGTCCTCCCTCGGGCATGGGTGTGTGTGTTTGTCCTTAGCATAATGTAGATTAAGTAGTGTGTAAGCTTAGGGACTGATGACCTTAGCAGGTAAGTCCCATAAGATTTCACACATTTTTGGTAGGGACAGCTGAATCATCCTGTTTAAGTATCATCATCGTACAGTAGAAACGAAAGAAAACGTTTTGGAAAGTTTCGTATTGTCGCCTAGTGAACAAACTACGAATGTGTGGGTTTGTGATTGGAGAGAACAATTCCTAGCAAATGCAACACATCATGTCCTTCTAAACTAATAGACATTTTCAGAAGTAAAAGTAGCTTGTGGTGTACCCCAGGGTAGTGTTATAGGACCAATACTGTTTACAGTCTACAGTGTCTTATTTATCTTGAGCATCTTTGTCTCCAAGAAAAATGAAAAGAATGTTCCCAGAAAATATGTATCTTCTCCTTGTTTGTGTACATTGTACTGACACAAAACTGCAACTGCAGACGTTTGACTGAATGACCTGTGTGCATTTTCCTTCTGTTACACTTTGTTTACTGTCAATTCCAGCAAGTGGATAGTTACATTGCCCCAGGCACCAATGCGTGCTAGCACAGAAGAGTAAAATTGAATTAGGAGAACAAATGAAATCGGACTAAAAGATATTGTTTGCTATTTAAAAATAACTTCGTAATGAGCAAAGTTAAGAGAGGCAGTCATGCTGGTTAACATCCCTCATGTTTTTTATTTTGCTTTTCAACAATAAATTTGGGGTATTCACGATAGATATACACTGAAGAATCAAAGAAACTGGTAGACCTGCCTAGGGCCCCCGCGAGCACGCAGAAGTGCCGCAAGACGACGTGGCATGAGCTCCACTAATGTCTGAAGTAGCGCTGTAGGGACTGGACACCATGAATCCTGCAGGTCTGACCATAAATCCTTCACGTCTGGAGAGTTTGGTAGGCAGCGGAAGTGTTTAAACTCAGAAGAGTGTTCCTGGAGCCACTCTGTAGCTGTCCTGCTAGAATTGCCCAAGGCCGTCGGAATGCACAATGGACATGAATGGATGCAAGTGATCAGACAGGATGTTTACGTGCGTGTCACCTGCAAGAATCGCAACTAGACGTGTCACATATCACTCAATCTGCACACGCCCCACGCCATTACAGAGTCTCCACCAGCTTGAACAGTCCCCTGCTGACATGCAGGGTCCATGGATTCATGTCGTTGTTTCCATATCCATACACGTCCATCCACTCGATGCAATCTGAAACGAGACTCGCCCGACCAGGCAACATGTTTCCAGTCATCAACCGCCCAATGTCGGTGTTGACGGGCCCAGGAGAGGCATAAAGCATTGTGTCGTGCAGTCATCAAGGGTACACGAGTGGGCCTTCGGCTCCGAAAGCCCCTATCGACGATGCTCCATTGAATGGTTCACACGCTGACACTTGTTGATGGCCCAGTATTGAAATCTGCAGAAATTTGCGGAAGGTTTGCACTTCTGTCACGTTGAACGATTCTCTTCAAGTCGTCGTTGGTCCCATTATTGCAAGATCTTTTTACGGCCACAGCGATGTCGGAGATTTGATGTTTTACCGGATTCCTGATGTTCACAGACCACTCGTGATATGGTCGTATGGGAAAATCCCCACTTCATCGCTACCTTGGAAATACTGTGTCCCATCGTTCGTGCGCTGACTATAACACCACATTGAAACTCACTTAAATCTTGATAAATTGCCATTGCAGCATTGCAGCAGTGCCGTATTCTGCGTATTTACATATCTCTATATTCGAATACGCATTACCATACCAGTTTCTTTGGCGCTTCAGTTGTATACCACGAGTGACTAAACTGAGGACGCTTCAACTTGCGTTCGGAGCTCAGCTGGCGTTTGGCTCACGTGACTTCCGTCACTCACTGTGCGGTGCGACCTTTGGCTTGACCAACGCATTTACGAAAGCGGTGTTAACGAGTCAATCGCAGGTAAATGTTTGTGAGAAGCAAGAATATAAATGTCGTAGCAGTTGTCCTCTTAGATTCCTGCCTAGCCACATTGCGACATATTCGAAATGAAATATTCGTGATAGGCAAAAATATACATGTCACTGCTGGCCGTTTAACTCGCAAGAATTTTATATTTTGATTTTTACTCAGACTGGAGTCACAAAATCGAGGAAAATCATTCACGTAACACCGAATGTTCTGGATCATACTTCCGTCACATGAATCAGAAAGAACCAGGGTCTGTTACAAATGAGAAGATGAAGATGAAAAACAAAGTTAGTATGTATCAGGAGGCATACCGACTTCCTTCAACTCCGTAGCCGCACGTGATTAGCCGAGCGGTCTGAGGCACTGCAGTCATGGACGGTGCGGCTGGTCCCAGCGGAGGTTCGAGTCCTCCATCGGGCATGGGTGTGTGTGTTTGTCCTTAGGATAATTTAGGTTTAGTAGTGTGTAAGCTTAGGGACAGATGACCTTAGCAGTTAAGTTCCATAAGATTTCACACACATTTGAACATTTTTTTAAACTCCGTAATTGCCAATATCTAACCTCAAGACCACGCCAAACACATATAGCTTTGTGTACTTATAAATTTATTTTAGGATCTCCCAAACGCTTTTACCCCCGAAGGTAGTATTAACTACATTTAATTGTAACATATCGTACCAAGAGTGACGCATCTGTGATAAATCTTCAATGCCCCATTGCCTTGGAACGGCATACTGTTACAACACGCGAGTTATAATACGGGAAGACCGAGCGGTTCTAGGCGCTACAGTCTGGAACCGCGCGACCACTACGGTCGCAGGTTCGAATCCTGCCTCGGGCATTGATGTGTGTGATGTCCTTAGGTTAGTTAGGTTTAAGTAGTTCTAAGTTCTAGGGGACTGATGACCTCAGAAATTAAGTCCCATAGTGCTCAGAGCCATTTGAACCATTTTTATAATACGGAAATAACAAAATACGATGAAATCCAATGCAGCGTCTCCAAAGTAGCGTGCGAGGGTCATCATGTGACCCAACCAGCATGCCGACTGCAGCTTCCTCATTTTAATCACTCGTGTATATAATTGACCAAGTGACAACGTCAGTAGCCCCACGAAGCTGTTCACGGACAAAGTTTTAGTACGTAGAGAATAATTAGGTTCTTCGTGTTCGGAGGATGCTGATATTGAGAATGTCACAACGGCACAGAATCGTTACGAAATGCAGGAAGAGCAGCAAAATATGGACGCTTGATGCAATGGCTGATAGCTGACCCTGAACAAAAACAAATACAGAATGTCCACAAAGTCCCGCTAAGATTTAAAGAAATCATAACTTGGAAACTATTAGTGATAAAGAATTGTGGTTCGTTGTGAAACGCTTAACACTTCTCAAAATTTTCGTCATTGCCCTTTGTTTCAGGTTTCTCTTGGACAGGATAGAAATGGTGACAGACTAGAGAAGGAGTAATGTGTCATCTGGTCTGCAATAATCCAAATCTGTGACGACGGTGCTGCGGAATGATCGACGCCGGTATGGGAGAGTACCACCGGCAAAAACAAGAGCTATGAGGCAGTTCAAAAACGAGAAAGTCAGGGTCAAAGACCTTCATCGAAGTGGAAGTCCCTCTGTGTCTCATATACGTGTTAACAGAGCGCAAGCAACATTTCTATGCAGCCTCCAGACGTCAATTCGTCGTGCATAACACAAATTTCAGGTATGACACATTTCCTGATAGGTGAATGAATTGTGATAATCAAATTTCATGGCCGCCTCGCTCGCCAGGCGTCACCCCACTAGACTTCTTTTTGTGGGGTTACGTCAAGAATCGAATGTACGAGGTCTACTCAAAAAATTCCAGAACTTTGTCCACAAAATTTTTCTACACTTACCTTTTACTTATTTCCCAAGGTCCCCTTCGAAATACTCCCCTCCACGATTGATACATCGCTTCCAACGCCGTTTCCACTTCCGGAAGCTGTCTTCGTACGCCTGTTGCAGGATGGTGCGAAGGTCGTCTGCGGATTTTTTTTATCTCTTCTATCGCTGCAAATCGTAGTCCTTTCAAGGGGGTTTTCAACTTTGGATATAAAGAAATGTCCGCAGGGGCCAGGTCTGGAGAGTACGAAGGATGAGGCAGCGCAGTGATGTCGTTTTTTGTGCAACAGTCACGCACCAACAGGCATGAATGTGGGGGTGCGTTATCGTGTTGCAAGAGCCATGAATTGTCTAGCTACATTTATGGCTGTTTCGTTCTCACATTTTCTCGCAGACGTCGCAACACGTCCCGATAGTACCATCGATTAATAGCTTGTTCCTGCGGCACGAATTCATGATGAACTAATCTCTCAAAGTAAATGGAAACCGGCTTTGTCGTTCGACCTGAATGGACGATCTTCTTTTGGTCTTGGAGAACCTTTCCCGACTCACTCTGAAGACTGATCTTAGTCTCATCGTCGTAGCTGTAGACCCACGTCTCATCGACAGTTATGATTCTCTTAAGGAACATCTCTTACTGATTTGCGCGATCCAAATCTCTTCACAGATTGCGCGACGAAGGTCTTTCTAGTCTTGCCTGATGAGTCGTGGGACGAACTTGGAGGCAACACGAAGCATTCAAAGATAGTGACATGATCCAACTGAAGTGAGACATTCTTCTGCAATCTCTCGGACAGACAGTTTTCGAATGAAAGCACAATTTCGTTTGACGTTCCTGACGTGAGTGTATTCGTTGCATCCTGAACGAGGGTCATCTTTAACTTCCGTCCGGCCATTTTTAAACCGTGTGAACCATTCGTAACATCGAATACGGTTTAAGAACTCATCACCGTAGGCTTCCTGCTTTATTTGGTGTGTCTCTGTAAAGGTTTTCTTGAGTTTCACGCAAATTTTAATACAGGCTCATTGCTCCTCTGACTCTGCCAGCTCAAAATTCTCAACCTGTGCGACACAACTTTCTACTCAATACAGCACTGAACAATAGCTAACAGATATACAAGAATGAAACTTCCGGCAGTTACACATTAAACACAGGCGTGTGCAGGGGTGCCAACCCATTTCGCTCCAACACACCAACAGTGCGAAATTAGAAATGTTCCGGAATTTTTTTAACAGACCTTGTATAAAACACGACTCAGTGACATTGCTACCCTTCGTGTATGAACCAATGAAGCAGTCAGAACTGCTGATGCTCCAATGCTGACCTGTACGTGGCCAGAACTCGAATATCGACTCGAGTAGGGCCCGCATGGAAATTCTGGCATAACAGGAAAACAATTGAAGAGCTGCTAAACTTTTTACAACAAACTACGGTGCTCTATAATAATTTCCAAGTTATGATTTGTGAAATGATAGCGCACCTTTATTGACAGCCTATATAATGACCAGAAAGACTTCTTATCGTATCATTACACAATTACCAAACATCACTTGAAGCAGTCATATCTTAAATCCACAAAATGTCTGGAAGTATGGTTACGGACTAAATGTGGAACGACCACGTAAAAGTAATTGCAGGATTGTCAGATGTCAGACAGAGATCCACTGGAATAATCCTCAGAAACTGTACTCTACCCGGGAAAGACGAAGCGTCTCTAGGGCATTGCCCCTTTTTCTGGGACCCTAACAGGGATTAATATACGACGTAACATCAAATTCTAAAGGTGGCAGGTGTACAGGTGTACAGAAACCAGATGGCCGTTGTAAGAGTCGAGGGGCGTGAAATGGAAGAAGTGGAAGGGAGTGAGACAGACTTGTAGCCTATCCCCGATGTCATTCAATCTGTATACTGAGCAAGCACTAAAGGAAAAAAAAAGAAAAATTCGGAGTAGAAATTAAAATCCATGGAGAAGAAATAAAAACTTTGAATAATGGAATGTCGTCGAATTAAATCAGGTGATGCTGAGGGAATTAGATTTGGAAATGAGACACTTAAAGTAGTAGATGAGTTTTGCTATTTGGGGAGCAAAATAACTGATGATGGTCGAAGTAGAGAAGATATAAAATGTAGATTGGCAATGGCAAGGAAAGCGTTTCTGAAGAACAGAAATTTGTTAACATCGAGTATACATTTAAGTGTCAGGAAGTCGTTTCTGAAAGTATTTGTATGGAGTGTAGCTATGTATGGAAGTGAAAAATGGACGATACATAATTTAGACAAGATGGGAATAGAAGATTTCGAAATGTGGCGCTACAGAAGAATGCTGAAGATTAGATGGGTCGATCACGTAACTAATGAGGAGGTACTGAATAGAACTGGAGCGAAGAGGAATTTGTGGCACAACTTGACTAGAAGAAGGGGTCGGTTGGTAAGACATGTTCTGAGGCACCAAAGGTTCACCAATTTAGTATTGGAGGGCAGCGTGGAGGGTATAACTCGTAGAGGGAGACCAAGAGATGAACACACGAAACAGATTCAGAAGGATGTAGGTTGCACTAGGTACTAGGAGATGAAGAAGGTTGCACAGGATAGAGTAGCATGGAGAGCTGCATCAAACCAGTCTCTGGACTGAAGACCACAACAACAACAAACAAGAAGATCCAAAGAAGTTCAGTGCGTATCGTCACAAGTTCATTTAGTTATCCCGAGAGTTCTACGGAGATGTTCAGACAACTCGTTAGTGTGGTATCTACACCAGAAATAGAGAAAACGCTAAGAAGAGCAGCGTGTTCGTCAGGTAAGCACGAAAGCATCTCGGAGATGCTCCAGCGGCAGACGCTACAAGAGAGGAGTTGGGCTTCGTTGTGTGGTTAAAATTCAGAGAGCGTACGTTCCTAGATGAGCAAACAATATTCGAGTATAGCTTCCTCCTATGTCCAGCGAAAAGACCATGAAGGTAAAATTCGAGCTCACAGAAAGCGTACCAGCATGGCTCCTCCCACACACCATTCGCGACTAGAGCAGGGAAATGCGGCAGTGACAGTAGTACGCACAGTATTCTCCAGCACTGCAGGGTATAGATTTAGATGTGGCTATGTCGGGATGAAAAAAGTATCGCGGAGCTAACAGCATCTGAGCGTAGCAACAAAATAAAGCACTTTATCCATGATGACATTTAAAAAAAAATTGTAAATTTGTGGTAATATCTTATGGGACCGAACTGCTGATCAGGCCCTAAGCCTACACACTACTTAATCTAACTTAAACTAACTTACGCTAAGGACAACACACCCACACCCACGCCCGAGGGAGGACTCGAACCTCTGACGAGGGGAGCCGCGCGAACCGTGACAGAACGCCAAAGACCACCGCGGCTACCCGTGCGGCGATAACATTTCAGTTAATAACTTTGTACGAAATGATATTTGCACTGTTTGGCAGAATAGAATATACAGGTCGAAACGAAATTCCACCGCCAAAGCTAGGTAGCTTAAACATATTTCCTGTCTATCTGAGTAGTAACTGGAAATTTAAGGGGCAGTCGAAGGAAAACGAGACAGATAGAAAGATATAAGTAAACTGTTCATTATTTCAAAAGTAATCGCCTCTAATACATTTACAGGGTGTTTCAAAAATGACCGGTATATTTGAAACGGCAATAAAAACTAAACGAGCAGCGATAGAAATACACCGTTTGTTGCAATATGCTTGGGACAACAGTACATTTTCAGGCGGACAAACTTTCGAAATTACAGTAGTTACAATTTTCAACAACAGATGGCGCTGCAAGTGATGTGAAAGATATAGAAGACAACGCAGTCTGTGGGTGCGCCATTCTGTACGTCGTCTTTCTGCTGTAAGCGTGTGCTGTTCACAACGTGCAAGTGTGCTGTAGACAACATGGTTTATTCCTTAGAACAGAGGATTTTTCTGGTGTTGGAATTCCACCGCCTAGAACACAGTGTTGTTGCAACAAGACGAAGTTTTCAACGGAGGTTTAATGTAACCAAAGGACCGAAAAGCGATACAATAAAGGATCTGTTTGAAAAATTTCAACGGACTGGGAACGTGACGGATGAACGTGCTGGAAAGGTAGGGCGACCGCGTACGGCAACCACAGAGGGCAACGCGCAGCTAGTGCATCAGGTGATCCAACAGCGGCCTCGGGTTTCCGTTCGCCGTGTTGCAGCTGCGGTCCAAATGACGCCAACGTCCACGTATCGTCTCATGCGCCAGAGTTTACACCTCTATCCATACAAAATTCAAACGCAGCAACCCCTCAGCGCCGCTACCATTGCTGCACGAGAGACATTCGCTAACGATATAGTGCACAGGATTTATGACGGCGATATGCATGTGGGCAGCATTTGGTTTACTGACGAAGCTTATTTTTACCTGGACGGCTTCGTCAATAAACAGAACTGGCGCATATGGGGAACCGAAAAGCCCCATGTTGCAGTCCCATCGTCCCTGGATCCTCAAAAAGTACTGGTCTGGGCCGCCATTTCTTCCAAAGGAATCATTGGCCCATTTTTCAGATCCGAAACGATTACTGCATCACGCTATCTGGACATTCTTCGTGAATTTGTGGCGGTACAAACTGCCTTAGACGACACTGCGAACACCTCGTGGTTTATGCAAGATGGTGCCGGGCCACATCGCACGGCCGACGTCTTTAATTTCCTGAATGAATATTTCGATGATCGTGTGATTGCTTTGGGCTATCCGAAACATACAGGAGGCGGCGTGGATTGGCCTCCCTATTCGCCAGACATGAACCCCTGTGACTTCTTTCTGTGGGGACACTTGAAAGACCAGGTGTACCGCCAGAATCCAGAAACAATTGAACAGCTGAAGCCGTACATCTCATCTGCATGTGAAGCCATTCCGCCAGACACGTTGTCAAAGGTTTCGGGTAATTTCATTCAGAGACTACGCCATATTATTGCTACGCATGGTGGATATGTGGAAAATATCGTACTATAGAGTTTCCCAGACCGCAGCGCCATCTGTTGTTGAAAATTGTAACTACTGTCATTTCGAAAGTTTGTCTGCCTGAAAATGTACTGTTGTCCCAAGCATATAGCAACAAACGGTGTATTTCTATCGCTGCTCGTTTAGTTTTTATTGCCGTTTCAAATACACCGGTCATTTTTGAAACACCCTGTATCTTACTGGGAGACAAGACAGTCAATGCCTTCGTGGAGAAATGTTTGCGGTTGCCTACGGAACCATAATTGTAACTAGCCACGCACCTCTTCGTCCGAAGCGAATCGACTGCCACGACTGCCTTTCTTCAGTGTTCCAAAAATATGGAAATCGCATGGGGAGAAGGACGTTTAAGGGCTTTCCAGCGAAACAAGTTGCCAAGGTTGCTTCGTGTACGCCGCAGAACGTTCGCTGGGCAGTCCTGATACATACTCCATACGTCCCGATCTCTTCCCACGCGATTTCCGTATTTTTGGAGCCCTGAAGAAACACATTTGTGGCCGTCGATTTGTTTCGGGCGAAGTGGTGCACGCCTGGGTATAATCATGATTCCCGTAGGCAACCGCTAATATTTTTCCACGAATGTATTGACTATGTTGTCTCACAGTGGAATAAATATATTAACATTTAGCGCGATTACTTTTGAAATAATGAAAAATTTACTTACTTTACTCCATCAGTCTCGTTTTCATCTGTCTGCCCTTTATATTTAAAGAGGTAGTCAGCCAGGTAAATTATTTCTCTGTTTCGACTGATTTGCTAATGGTTTATATAAATAGAGCTACTTTTCTTGTGTAGAAATAAGAATGTAAACCGAAATATTCAGGAAAGAGACAAAAATTACAATCGAAGACCCAGGTAATACGTCTAAACTACTAATAACACAGAAAGTTTGAGAAGGACTTGACCTGTCTCCAACTCTTTTTGACACGTACATAGCTGGTCTAATCAGGGCTTGGAAACAAAATATCACCTAAGGCGGAAAGATCAACAGTGAGAAACGTTTCAAGACCCTACTACACACAGATGATCGAGTAATAAGTCTGTAAGTAGGCTGTTTAGGTTTTTATGTTGGTAAAGCCACTTAGCGCTGTGTATGAAAATCACTGACTGTGTTGTGTGCAGTCTGTGGCTGCTTGAACTCATTGTTGGAATATTCGCTTGTGTAGTGTCGGGCAGTTGGATGTGAACAGCGCGTAGCATTGGGCAGTTGGAGGTGAGCCGCCAGCAGTGGTGGATGTGGAGAGACAGAGATGCCAGAGTTTTTAGGGATTACTATGTGAGCACGATCAGGACGTGTGACCGTCAGAAAAAGGAAATTTGTTTAATTGGATGTCACAAAATTGTATATATATTATGACTTTTGAACGCTATTAAGGTAAATACATTGCTGGTTCTCTATCAAAATCTTTCAATTTCTAACTATGCCTATCAGTAGTTAGTGGTTCAAAATTGGTTCAAATGGCTCTGAACAAGTCCCCTAGAACTTAGAACTACTTAAACCTAACTAACCTAAGGACATCACACACACCCATGCCCGAGGCAGGATTCGAACCTGCGACCGTAGCAGTCCCGCGGCTCCGGACTGCAGCGCCAGAACCGCACGGCCACCGCGGCCGGCTCAGTAGTTAGTGCCTTAGTGCCTTCAGTAGTTAGAACCTTTTATTTAGCTGGCAGTATTGGCACTCGCTGTATTACAGTAGTTCGAGTAACGAAGATTTTTGTGTTGTAAGTGATTCATGAAAGGTATAGGTTATTGATCTTTTGTAGGGATTATTGAAAGTCAGATCGCACTGGGCTAAAAATAGTGTGCGTCAGTTTAGTGATGATCAGAATAAGTAAAGAGAGAACTGTCTGAGTACGTTGAGTTTTGTTCAGCTGTTTGAAAATCAAATAACGTAAGAGTTTTACCAGCTCAGTCATTCATAATTTTTCAAAGTGGACGTTTGAACTCAATAAAATGAAGATAATCTTCAAAATGCCGCTTTTCATATTAATTGGCTGGAAAGTATAACACAAACATATCCAGTAATAAAACAAAAATTATGGCATGCAAGGTGTGGCAGTGAACAAAAGCACGGCGAGTCGTTGGTCGAGGCGTCTGTCATCATCGCAACGAGGTCGCACAAACCTGCCCGATCCCCCGCGTGCCGGCTAGCCGCAGACAGCTGTCTCTCCTGCGATGTTGCAACGTCAGGACACTCATTGGAGGTGATCAACGGATCACGATCAAACACCTCGCTGCGCAACTGGACGTCTCTGTTGGTAGTGCTGACATACTCGTCCAGAAATTGGGTTACTGAAAGGTGTGTGCCCGCGAGGTTCCCCTCCGTGTAAAAGAAGGCTGTAAAGAGGACAGTATGAGAGGAACTGATTGTGTGTCACGAGGATGGTCGTGACAATTTTCTGTCGAACACCGTTGAGCCGTGTGCAGCTCGCGTTGATGCCGTTCATAGCTTAGCATCTTGTAATAGCGATAGTGGCATCTTTGTGTGTTCACTGGCGCAACTACGTTTGCTCGCCTTGTCTGTCTGTGAGTGGCAGCAACAACAGCTCTTATCAATAGCGCGTACTGTGGTACCGTCTTTGGAGCGGCCTGGAGTATTTCCGGGTCGTCGTGTGTCGAGCTAGTTGGGTTGGGACGGAGGAGCAGTGAGTTCCGGACAGCCAGTACTCTCCCGACCGCTGGCGACACACGTGCACAGTCCGACGGAAGGATGAGGTCGCGAGAGTGCACGACCACGTCGAAGAGTTTTAGCAACACCCACTGAAAGGAAGGCCTCGGCGCTTGTTGGTGACGTCACGTCAGCTAGGCACGGCGAACGCCAGGTCTGTTGCAGGCAGAAGCGACTGGGCGTGCTTATCACTATAAATCTCTTATTTTTGGACAAAATGTTTGGTATTGTTTTGGATTCTGCAGTTTTATTTAGATGAAAGGTTTTCTTACTATCGTAAAGCTACAAATGAAGATCGTAGTTCTTTATTACTAAATCCTGTCGAAACAAACGTAGATCAATATGAGAAGATGCTTTGCTCAATTGCAAGCTTCGGAAATTTTACATTCAAGTAACTATATTTCCTTGATCCATTTTGTTATCGAAACTTACAATGAACTCGTTTCTTTTATATTTATTTTCGTTTGACATCGTCACTGGAAATGTGAACTGATTAACATGTGTAAATGTCCAGCTGTTGCCAGTCATTAGATTACAGTCGTTTTCAACGAAAGGAATTCTAAACAGGAAACAAAATAGCTTCATACATCGAAAATACTGCTGAGCTTAAACTTTTTTAAACATGCACATAAGAAAAGATAAATATTCCCCTCTTGCAACTGAAAGGAGAAACTTTATAAGATAAAAAAATGTTATTTGATAAAACAAGTATCTCTCTTTTGCCTCTTCTTCTGTCCCCCACCCCATCCCCAAACGTGTACAATCGCAAGATATTTCATTGACATTCAGTGATCCTCACCCCATAGTCAACCAAGATACCTTATGAAGAGCACCAATATGTTCACAGTTTCTTGTAAAAGCAACCCAGTACAAACGTAACTTCCTCAGATTTACAAATAAGGTGAAGAAGCACGAATTCTGTTGCTGCTGGACCATGAAGTTGTTTTCGTATGTCAATCCTTAAAACAGGTGGAAATTTAAGTTCAGGAGTACACTATTTCTTAAGAAGTGTAATGAATTGATTGCAGAAATCTCTCAGAACAATGTGTGTTGGTCAACTACCGCCAATAGTTTCACATTTTCCTGTGTCAGAGAGGGAGACACCACCATTATGAGTATGCCTGCAACAGACCTGGCGTTGGCCGTGCCTAGATGACGTGACGTCACGAACAAGCGCCGAGGCCTTCCTTTGAGTCGGTGTTGGTTTTAGTCGAATGGACTGTGATATTCGAGTACTGCAACTTTCACTTGCGCGTGTGTGTCTGCCTGTCGAAGTGACCTCACGGCAATAAGTTGTCAGTCGACGATTTATACTGGGATCTTTCCCGTGCCTGACTTGAGTGGGGACGACCGTCGGTTGGTCGTTCGGTAGGTCGTCGCAGCGGACGACGTACGTTTGGTCTTCCGACCGCTTCTGGCTTCTCTGCGTTTGTGAAGAGTTATAATTCGTCGGTGTTGTTTCACAGTGACTAGTTTTAGTATTGTGAGTTGTTGGTGGAATTGTTTTCCCGGATCCGTGTGTATCTTGTGATTTTGAATGAGCAGTTATTTTAATGCTGTCTGCTTGCTGGATTTGGTGAGAGATTGCGAACGGACATCACGTCGGTTGGGGGCGCAGAAGCGAGCAGGTCCGTGCAGCGCGATGGCAAGCCGGGGCGGCTGGCGGCGAGTGATAGCTGCGAGAGCGACGACTTCGTTGCACACCGAACCCTGGACGTTTAAGTTGTGTGAAAAGTTAACTGCTAATGCAACCTCGACTACTCTCAGATCTCTCTTTTGGTCGGCGTGTTGTTGTCCCAGGGCCGCTGAGTCAGGCAGCATCGAGTGAAGTGTTTCGAGATGGTGAAATATTGCAGCCATCTTTCTCTATTTGTTATTCATCATTGGTTCAAATGGCTCTGAGCACTATGGGACTTAACATCTGTGGTCATCAGTCCCCTAGAACTTAGAACTACTTAAACCTAACTAACCTAAGGACATCACACACATCCATGCCCGAGATAGGATTCGAACCTGCGACCGGAGCGGTCACGCGGTTGCAGACTGAAGCGCCTTTAACCGCACGGCCACACCGGCCGGTGATATTCATCATTTAATTTAGTATTATTCTTATTAGTGAAGTGCAACAACTGTTATTTTATGCCTTGTGACCGCTAACGTGACCTGGAGGTAAGAGTACTTTTCCGGCAGTGTACCTTTCCTTGTCATGTTGATGCTGTACGGCTCGGCGTGTAGTTCGACAGCCTCTTGTATTGTACTGTGCATATTTTTTTTGGGTCGGTCTACTTTGGTTCTAGTGTTTCCTTCGGCCTTGCGTGTTTTCTGAAGACGTAGTGCTGTCTATCTCTTCGCCCTGGCCTGCAAAAATTTTACATCGTTGTACTGATGATCGGACGTTAGGCGGACTGGTTAGTCGGTCGGTCGGCACTTAAGCAGTCCCTAATTTGAGTTGCCATCCTGTTACGTGAGTACATCTCTTGGCTACCTGTCTCACCTTACCTTACTTCTGAGTTACCTTCCCTGGCCGACCCTTGGAACACTTGCTCAGAACTGCTTGTCCTGAACCGGCCGGAGTGGCCGTGCGGTACTAGGCGCTACAGTCTAGAGCCGAGCGACCGCTATGGTCGCAGGTTCGAATCCTGCTTCGGGCATGGATGTGTGTGATGTCCTTCGGTTAGTTAGGTTTAATTAGTTCTAAGCTCTAGGCGACTGATGACCTCAGAAGTTAAGTCGCATAGTGCTCAGAGCCATTTGAACCATTTTTTTTGCTTGTCCTTATTCCTTAGATTGTGATGTTTGTTTTAAGGATATTTGTAATTTTCTAATTATTGTTGGTGTGGCCTTCAGCTGAGCAATAATTTCACTTCTTTGGCGATAGGGCCTTCAGCCCTCTTATAATAAGGTTTTTTTTTTTTTTTTTTTTTTTTTTTTTTATCATATAGCCCCTCGTAGTGAGGTTACGCAAGGCCGTCGCTCTGAATGGAGATTATATTGAAAAGCAGCGTTCTGTCGCGAACAGAGTGGGGAGTGATATGGTGTATTAGAATCGTGAATAAAATCAACCTGTTTTCAGTAAAAACATGTGTTGCATTACTTGTTAAACGCCCCTCGTAAACAGAAACAGATGGTGGGAACATGTAGACAGAATGTATGAAAATAGTCTTCCAAACCACGTTCTTGTCTACAGGCTTAGAGGGACTAGACAGAGTGGAAAGAAGAGTAGGCTGGACCTTGTTGGTCGGAACAGCTGTATTCACCTGGTAACACTACAATCGATATTATAAATAAGTTGTACTGATTAATTCTGAGTAATGTAAAATGTATATTCTTTATTACGAAATGTCTTTGATATACTGTAAAGAAGTAGAGCTGTGTGAAATTTTACTCTTAGCGAGTTAAGTTCTTTGTGTTAATTGGAGGGCAGTAGCATTTAATTGTGTATATTTTGTGTTGACTTCTTAATTTGTTTAAATGATGAGATTTTTTAAAATATGTTTGTTTGTAACTATGTAATACCTGGTTCATACCTAGGGACTTTGCATTATATAAAGTAAAACCAAGAGTAATCCCCCTCTGCAGCGCAAGTGGTTCGGCGCGAGAGAAAAGGTGGCACTGGCGCTCAGCCTGGGCGGCAAACGAGAGAGCGCAGTGTTCAGTGGGCAGCCAGTAACCGATGAGTGACAGCTGCCGAGCGAGGCTTACAGCACTGCAATTGAGTTGGAATGGCCTCGGATGGAATTTGTGGCTGAAAACAGTGCTCTCGCTTTGGAAAAGGCTCTAAAGATGATGTTACCGACTCTAAGAAGAAGTAAATAGAGCTTATTAATGCCAGCGGAGAGACCACGTAACCGCCACATGCTTGCCACCCCGATTCTGCAACCACTTCATCACACATACGAGAGGTCAGAACTGTGTAATTGTATGAACCAGTAATTTTGTGTCTGGTTTTGTGAAATTCTAATTCTAATTAATATTGAAACAATGAGTATGCCCTACTTATCCAAGTAGGATCCTATTCTTGTAAGTGATGAAATCCGAGTGTCCTTTGTAAAAAGAACTGGCTACTTTGATTTATCCAAGGGTACCTGAAATTCAATGACAAATTAATAATATGTTGCTGATTAAATTAACTGTTGCTAGAGATATCTTCTCTTAAACCTTCCGGCATGTAAGGTCGTGGTCCATGAAACTCTTCAGCTCCTAACGTTTCGTCCAGAGCTGCGCTGGACATCTTCAGAGGGGGGTGTTTCTCCTCCGGTGAGTCTTGCCGACTGACGGGTCGGACGTCTGAGAGCGTCTTATATATCGTAGAAAGTGGGCGTGACCAGAGTTACACATGATATGCAGAGATAATCTTTGTCAAAGATAAAACTTAACTATCGATCGTAATCTCGTCACGGATAAAACTGTCTAACAATTCTGTAGTGCTACTGTCCAAATATCACTAAATTTCATGGTCTCTTCTTTCCGATTAAAATTATCCCTATGTTTATATATTTCAATTGCTTCTCTACAAAGCCGTGGGTAATAGTTCGTCGTCGTAGATAAAATTTTTGTTTCGAAAAACCTCACAAAAATTTTGTCTACGACGACGAACTACTACCCACGGCTTTGTAGAGAAGCAATTGAAATATATAAACATAGGGATAATTTTAATCGGAAAGAAGAGACCATGAAATTTAGTGATATTTGGACAGTAACACTACAGAATTGTTAGACAGTTTTATCCGTGACGAGATTACGATCGATAGTTAAGTTTTATCTTTGACAAAGATTATCTATGCATATCATGTGTAGCTCTGGTCACGCCCACTTTCTACGATATATAAGACGCTCTCAGACGTCCGACCCGTCAGTCGGCAAGATTCACCGGAGGAGAAACACCCCCCTCTGAAGATGTCCAGCGCAGCTCTGGACGAAACGTTAGGAGCTGAAGAGTTTCATGGACCACGACCTTACATCCCGGAAGGTTTAAGAGAAGATAAGTCATCCGGTCGTGAAAGCCTTCATACTGTGTTGCTAGAGACTTATTAGGAAGTTTTAAGAGCTTCACCTTGCTTTAAATGCGTGTGTCAAAGTTTTGTGCTAGTACACTTAATGTGCTTGGTAAAAGTTACTTGTTTCATATGTAGATAAAAAGAGACTATTTATGTTTGATCATTTTGAATCGTAACTATAAACTGATCTTAAATACGAAATCAGGCAACAGTATTACCTGACGAAAAGTGTTTTAATATTCATTTGCTTTAAAAACTGTCAGTAAAATTCACTTGTTTCACAAGTGGTGTGAATAAACATTTGGTTTAGATGTTGATAAAAACTGAACTTTCACTTGAAGTCATTTCGAAATAGTAGAGAGTATTGTCAATGCTAGTTGTGTTGAAACAATGCAAGATTAAAGACCTTAATTGGGGGAGTAATTTGACTTTTATCACAATGCCACATAATTCTGAAAGTATGCGTACTTCTAATTTTATAATGAAGGGATAGCTTATGCGATCACATTTCACTCTTTTATATCAGGAAGACAAATCAGAATAACTGTTTATAACGAAAGGAACTTAAAGTGGTTATAGAAAAAGTGAATCTAAAAGGTTTCTATACAGTGTTACTTTATTGCTATGTACTGTAAATGTGTGTTATTTGAACTTGACTCTTATCATGTGCTATGTTGTCTGGTGTGGGTTGCGAAAAACAAGTTTAGGAAATTAGTTAAGGGCAGAAATAATGATTAAGATGAATAAGGGAAAAGCCTCATTTGCAATCTTGTGATTGCTCATCTGTGAAAGTGATAACTGCTGCTACCCATTGTGTTTCGCCCAGTTGTGTGTGTTCAATACATTTCACTGATAAGTAATTAATGAAAGTTCTTTTTGCTATAGTAAAATTAGATCCTTTCTAAATAATGTTTTCACATTATTATGCCTAATTAGGCTGGCGACCGTATTATTTCATTTACCAGTATTCTGTTACCGTAAATTCTAGATAAATTTATTCTTGCTGCAACCTACCAGCTGTAATTATTACGGAGTTAAAGTTCGATGCCCTTTCTTCTGTTAGGAAAAACACAGTCAAATCCAAAACTCCTCTCAGAGAGTAACACTTAATACATGCTCAGGCCATATTTGGTATCAATAGTCCGCGGTTGTGTTGTGCGTAACCTCCTTGTGACGGTTTGAAAGTTCTGTTATTGGGAAACTGTAGTTCACGCAGTATCGCGAAGCCAGTAGTGTAATACGTGGCTTTTTCCTTGACAGGACTATTTGGTCTGTTGGGGTATAGCAGGTGTTATAACCTGATCCATGACGAGAGAAGACCGTTTCGTTGCCAGATTACTAATGGCGCGTTGTTAGGGGCCCAGCACATTGTGTCACGGTATGGGGTGCCGTCGGTTAACATCGCCTTCACCTCTGCTTCACACAGCCGGTAATTTGGACGTCAGGTGTTACATTTATGAAAAGGCAGGTGGCCGGGTTCTTTCTTCGAGATCTCCACAACGTTATTGTTCAGAAAGGTAACACAAGGCCGCGTGTTACCAGTGCTGTCCTGACACAGAGAGTGTTCGCCTGTTACCCTGGTCAGGTCTATCGCCCACTGGAAACATCAGTTCACGTGTTGCCAGTGAACTGGGGCGCCACCAGTCGCCAGCCATCACGACTGATGAATTGGCGTAGATGTGAAGCAGCGCGGAATGATCGACCAGTATTTGTCATCCAAACTCAGTTCGACAAGATACCCAGCCGGCTTAGAATTATTGCCGCTGCCCGAGATGGCAGAAAATCATCTACAATACCGTTTTCACACAATAAGTAAAATTCCGTGATCACCATCCTTCCAAGTGTTGCAGTTTATCAGCTTACAAAGTACTACATCTGCTGGGTATGTATGCTGAACAGCCTAACACAGCCAGAACAGACAAGAAACTTCCCTCAGTTTGGAAATCTCATTTACTCCTATGCCTTCTAGAATGTCCACAGTTCAGTGCAGGACACCGTAACGTTCCTTACCGTGCGAGTTTTAATGTTAGATATATCTTTCAGATCTCTCTCATACCCTTTGTTCTCTATAAGCTGTTCATTTGCTGACGGGGATTTTGGCGGAATTATTATTGGTGAGACGCCAGCCTTAGGGCAAAAAAGTACGAAGGGCATTCTGTTTCGGAGAGAATGGAGAGGGCATTCTGTTTCGGAAAGTGGTGGAGGACGCAGTGCGTTCTGGACTTTCATCGATGTAGTACAGTTGGCGTTCGTTCGAGATCCGGGACAGCATCAGGATGGTAACTGCTCTTGCTACGGAGTGGGGATTTAACTCAGATTACCGTCATGTGAAGTTTAGGAACCTTCCAATGAAATAAGCGTCGCTTTGCAGCCGCAGTTATGATGTTTAATTTTAGTATTTCAGTTTTTTTGCAATTCGGGACTCAAAGTTTATTACAGTGAATCTTGACTTGTTACGACTTGCTCTTAAACTTGCTCATTAGGCTGTTAATTACAGTGCATGTTTCGCTTAATAACATGGGTAAAGCGATCATTTCTGCCAGATCGTTTAAAGTCGATTCAGTTGCGATCTCTGGAAGTGACATCTCTCATTAGTTTTTAGGGGTCCTAGACCTGGGGCTAAGGAGTATTTGCAATATTCTGGAAGACATATGTAAACTTGTAAGTAGTAATAAAAACTTTCAGTTCCGAACCTGTCAATAAGTTTGTAATGCCGACTTTTAATCATTTTCTTGAAAGAAAAACACCTGTCTACATTATTTTTTCCTTTAGCTGAGAACCTGGGGAGGGGGAGGGGGGCGGAGGAGGGGCGGGACCCCCTTGCCTCTTTTACACCGCCGTAATAAAATGAAACACCTGCAGTCGTCGTTTTATTATACTGCAAGCAATGTCGATGACTCAGTACACCATCTTCGGGCCTTAACTGCGGTTGAGGGTTGCATTCCAATCGAACACGCGATGCTATTAGAGGCTAACATCTTTGGACTGGCTTCCGTAGAATACCGTCAAAAGGCGTTGTGTCTGGAACGATCAGCTACCAACCAGTGACGCTCAGGTATTGAATCATTATCAGAAGTTGAAGTTCCCATAATAGAGCTCTTTAATTTACATCACTGGCCATTAAAATTGCTACACCACGAAGCTGACGTGCTACAGACGCGAAATTTAACCGACAGGAAGAAGATGCTCTGATATGCAAATGATTAGCTTTTCAGAGCATTCACTTAAGGTTGGCGCCGGTGGCGACGCCTACAACGTTCTGACATGAGGAAAGTTTCCAACCGATTTCTCATACACAAACAGCACTTGACCGGCGTTGCCTGGTCAAACGTTTTTGTGATGTCTCGTGTAAGGAGGAGAAATGCGTACCATCAACGTTTCCGACTTAGATAAAGGTCGGATTGTAGCCTATAGCGATTGCAGTTTATCGTATCGCGACATTGCTGCTCGCGTTGGTCGAGATCCAATGTAGCAGAATACGGAATCGGTGGGTTCAGGAGGGTAATACGGAACGCCGTGCTGGATCCCAACGGCCTCGTATCACTAGCAGTCGAGATGACAGGCATCTTATCCGCGTGGTTGTAACGGATCGTGCAGCCACGTCTCGATCCCTGAGTCAACAGATGGGGACGTTTGCAAGACAACAACCATCTGCAAGAACAGTTAGACGACGTTTGCAGCAGCATGGACTATCACTCGGAGACCACGGCTGCGGTTACCCTTGACGCTGCATCACAGACAGGAGCGCCTGCGATGGTGTACTCAACGACGAACCTGGGTGCACGATTGGCAAAACGACATTTTTTCGGATGAATCCAGGTTCTGTTTACAGCATCATGATGGTCGCATCCGTGTTTGGCGACATCGCGGTGAACGCACATTGGAAGCGTGTATTCGTCATCGCCATACAGGCTTATCACCCGGCGTGATGGCATGGTGTGCCACTGGTTACATGACTCGGTCACCTCTTGTTCGCATTGACGGCACTTTGAACAGTGGACGTTACATTTCAGATGTGTTACGACCCGTCGCTCTACCCTTCATTCGATCCCTGCGAAACCCTACATTTCAGCAAGATAATGCACGACCGCATGTTGCAGGTCCTGTACGGGCCTTTCTGGATACAGAAAATGTTCGACTGCTGCCCTTCCCAGTATATTCTCCAGATCTCTCACCAATTGAAAACGTCTGGTCAACGGTGGCCGAGCAACTGGCTCGTCACAATACGCCAGTCACTACTCTTGATGAACTGTGGTATCGTGTTGAAGCTGCATGGGCAGCTGTACCTGTACACTCCAGCCACGCTCTGTTTGACTCCATGCCCAGGCGTACCAAGGCCGTTATTACGGCCAGAGGTGGTTGTTCTGGGTCCTGATTTCTCAGGATCTATGCACCAAAATTGCGCGAAAATGTAATCACATGTTAGCTCTAGTATAATACATTTGTCCATTTTATCATCTGCATTTCTTCTTGGTGTAGCAATTTTAATGGCCAGTAGTGTAGCTCATCCTGCCAGGATTTTTATTCAGTTATTGAAAGACATCTTTCAAATGATACAATTTCGGAAGATAGGAGCGCAACCGACACTGTCTCCCTGCTCACACACACCGGTAAAAATCAACATGGGTTGGGTTTGGGTTCATCTTCACAAAGTACTGCTGCAGCCGTCTTGTATTCTTGCAAATTCCAGCAGCACCCCTTCTTCCCCCTACTGTTCCTCCCTCTATTTGCATCTTCGTTACGCGCAGCGCTGCGCCCACAGCAGAGGAAACGATTACAGGCGAAGGCTGCTCTAATTGCGGGACAGCCAGTCCGTACCCAACTGCGGCCGCTCCTACGTCTGGTTTACTAGTGACCGTAGCGCGCAGAAAAAAGGAAGCGAGTAAAGCTACAATCCCAGATCACTCTCGCCATTATTTCCTCCGACTGGATTTAAAAAAAGAGCCATTGCGAACAGCTGCTAGAACCAGAACGCGTTCGTAACAGGCAGCATTTTCTGCCTCGCTGTTCCGCAACGACGAAAAAAGAGACGCCGCTTTTTTTCCCCTTCGCAAAAGGTTGAGCTGGGAGCAACAGTCCGTGGGATGGGTGCCTGTTCGCAATTCCTTTGTGTCAGCGTCTTGGGGCGAAGTAAGCATCCGCTTTTATAACCACAGTTTTGCTGTAGAAAGTGCTCCCACTAGAAACCATATTTCACTTAACTATGAGGATTTGGTAAGTAGATATGATGAGTTTTTTCTGCCTGCTAGGTGTTCCAAACATTACTTTGTTCATTATTATTGGTAGCGCACCTATTAATAACTAATCAAAAAGAAAAACGCAAGTGGATTCGAATTAATAATCCATTTTTAAGCGTACCATTTCCCACGTTACAGAGGTGATTCCCTATTTCATCTTCTTACTATGGGATTAAGAATTCAACCGTATTCTATGTGCAATAGGTATGCAAACAGACTATAGCCATCAAGCCCCATAGTATTTGTGGTGATGAAAGGAAACACAGTATGGATTACTCGGTATATTTACTATTTCGATTACCGGTTTCGATTAAAGGAACAAATCATCTTAGAAAGTAAAGGTCTGCAGGCGGGTTCATAGTCGTGCTTGGATCGCTCAGTCAGCAGAGCACTTGCCCGTGAAAGACAAAAGTCCCAGGTTAGATTCCCGTCCGACATACAGCTTTAACTTGCGAGTGTCAAATGAGCGCTGCCGTGTGAAAATTCATTCTCGTGATCAGCTGTTGAACTGTGGAGTGTGTAAGGGCTTTCCAGCAAAACTACTTCTTCGGACGAAGAGATGCACACCTGGGTACAACCATGGTTCCGTAGGCAACAGCTAATGTTTTTTCATGAAGGCACTGATCGTGTTGTCCCACAGTGGGATAAATGTATTAACAATTACGGCGATTACTTTTGAAATAATAAACAGTTTACTTTCTTTTTTCCCATCTGTCTCGTTTTCACTCGGCTGCTCCTTAAACTAAAGTGTTGCATCCCAACCCTTTAGGACAAAAGACATTTGTAGCACCAGTCATAGACTGTTCATCCGATTAAAACCGTTATTCAAAGTAATAAATACAGTTTTCTTTCTTTATACTAACGTTGGTCACGGCTTTCCTAAGACGCCGAATCTTCAATTACATTTTTACTTTTTTTAACTGTCTTCCTTTGACTGTATTCACAGTTTTGTTGGATGATATCGAATGTGACTCGAAAAGTCTAGGAACAAATGTTGCAACTATTTCTGGTTGGTTTGTTGATTTGGGGCAGGGGACCAAACAGCGAGGTCATCGGTCCCACTGGATCAGGGAAAGAAGGGGAAGGAAGTTGGCCGTGCCCTTTCAAAGGAACCATCCCGGCATTTGCCTTAAGTGATTTAAGGAAATCACACAAAACTTAAATCAGGGTGGCCGGACGCGGTTTCGAACCGTCGTCCTCCCAAATGCGAGTCCACTGTGCCGCGTAGCACAGTGTGTTTCTGGTGGAAAGCAAGACGGTGGAAGAAGCCACGTGACCTAGGTCGCTCCACACGACCATAAGGGATGACGAGGTTCCCCAGAGAAATCACTAACAGGATGAAAGCGCTTGCGTTCAGATACCAGTGAATAATTTTCATGGTGGAGGCGTAGTGGACAAAAACTTAGAGAACTACAGGTATGGAACGTATCTGCGCTGGTATCCCAGTAATTTTAATTGTTATTTTCACAAGACCGTCTTGATCACATAGATTTTTTTTACACTTTATGAACGATTTCAGATTATCGGCATCTTCAGATCTGTTGTAAATTAAATATCATGTAGGCGACCAGGTTCAATAAGTTAAGATTAAATTTATACAAGTCTTAGAGATGCCATGTATGGCAGCCATACATACCGTTAAAATATTCTGCTATAAATCATTGTCAAGTTACACATGTGCGTGCTAATACTCAGATTGCGTCATTATTTATAAAAAAAACCTAATACCAGCAGAGGGCACTATAACCAGAGTACATAGTGAACCAGTGTCGCCAATATAAACAATAAAATGTGGTATGCATTGTCTTCAGTTAAAAAAAATTCCCCCTTGGCTAAACGAGCGTCTGTCATTAAAAACATATACTGATATACCATATGTGAAATTTGACTCATACTTGAAATCCATAAAAAGTACAACTAATATGCAATACAGCCCTTAGCCTGGTTAGGTAACATACAACATTTATGAATGCCAATATAAAAAAGTATAAAATAAAAAATAATAATAAAAAAATCACAAAATATTCTATCCTAAGATCAGTTAACAGTGAACGAAATCGTAATACAATTAATAAATTAGTGACCCTTAATTAAAAATACACTCCTGGAAATGGAAAAAGGAACACATTGACACCGGTGTGTCAGACCCACCATACTTGCTCCGGACACTGCGAGAGGCCTGTACAAGCAATGATCACACGCACGGCACAGCGGACACACCAGGAACCGCGGTGTTCGCCGTCGAATGGCGCTAGCTGCGCAGCATTTGTGCACCGCCGCCGTCAGTGTCAGCCAGTTTGCCGTGGCATACGGAGCTCCATCGCAGTCTTTAACACTGGTAGCATGCCGCGACAGCGTGGACGTGAACCGTATGTGCAGTTGACGGACTTTGAGCGAGGGCGTATAGTGGGCATGCGGGAGGCCGGGTGGACGTACCGCCGAATTGCTCAACACGTCGGGCGTGAGGTCTCCACAGTCCATCGATGTTGTCGCCAGTGGTCGGCGGAAGGTGCACGTGCCCGTCGACCTGGGACCGGACCGCAGCGACGCACGGATGCACGCCAAGACGGTAGGATCCTACGCAGTGCCGTAGGGGACCGCACCGCCACTTCCCAGCAAATTAGGGACACTGTTGCTCCTGGGGTATCGGCGAGGACCATTCGCAACCGTCTCCATGAAGCTGGGCTACGGTCCCGCACACCGTTAGGCCGTCTTCCGCTCACGCCCCAACATCGTGCAGCCCGCCTCCAGTGGTGTCGCGACAGGCGTGAATGGAGGGACGAATGGAGACGTGTCGTCTTCAGCGATGAGAGTCGCTTCTGCCTTGGTGCCAATGATGGTCGTATGCGTGTTTATCGCCGTGCAGGTGAGCGCCACAATCAGGACTGCATACGACCGAGGCACACAGGGCCAACACCCGGCATCATGGTGTGGGGAGCGATCTCCTACACTGACCGTACACCACTGGTGATCGTCGAGGGGACACTGAATAGTGCACGGTACATCCAAACCGTCATCGAACCCATCGTTCTACCATTCCTAGACCGACAAGGGAACTTGCTGTTCCAACAGGACAATGCACGTCCGCATGTATCCCGTGCCACCCAACGTGCTCTAGAAGGTGTAAGTCAACTACCCTGGCCAGCAAGATCTCCGGATCTGTCCCCCATTGAGCATGTTTGGGACTGGATGAAGCGTCGTCTCACGCGGTCTGCACGTCCAGCACGAACGCTGGTCCAACTGAGGAGCCAGGTGGAAATGGCATGGCATGGCAAGCCGTTCCACAGGACTACATCCAGCATCTCTACGATCGTCTCCATGGGAGAATAGCAGCCTGCATTGCTGCGAAAGGTGGATATACACTGTACTAGTGCCGACATTGTGCATGCTCTGTTGCCTGTGTCTATGTGCCTGTGGCTATGTCAGTGTGATCATGTGATGTATCTGACCCCAGGAATGTGTCAATAAAGTTTCCCCTTCCTAGGACAATGAATTCACGGTGTTCTTATTTCAATATCCAGGAGTGTAGAAAATTGATAATCGATGTTATGTTAGAGTGCAGTATCGATGGCGAATATGTCGTGGCTTCTTTGCATGACTTCCTTGTTTTCCTGTGGTTGAGCTCACGGAGAACGGCCCAGTCTCATCGTCGCCGGAGGCTGGCAACGCCAATCCTCTGGGGTGCTCCACGCTACGCAAACTGGTAGGTTCAAACGGTTCAAATGGCTCTGAGCACTATGGGACTTAACTGCTGTGATCATCAGTCCCCTAGAACTTAGAACTACTTAAACCTAACTAACCTAAGGACATCACACACATCCATACCCGAGGCAGGATTCGAACCTGCGACCGTAGCGGTCACGCGGTTCCAGACTGTAGCGCCACTCCGGCCGGCCAAACTAGTAGGTCTCTGAATATACACTCCTGGAAATGAAAAAAAGAACACATTGACACCGGTGTGTCAGATCCACCATACTTGCTCCGGACACTGCGAGAGGGCTGTACAAGCAATGATCACACGCACGGCACAGCGGACACACCAGGAACCGCGGTGTTGGCCGTCGAATGGCGCTAGCTGCGCAGCATTTGTGCACCGCCGCCGTCAGTGTCAGCCAGTTTGCCGTGGCATACGGGGCTCCATCGCAGTCTTTAACACTGGTAGCATGCCGCGACAGCGTGGACGTGAACCGTATGTGCAGTTGACGGACTTTGAGCGAGGGCGTATAGTGGGCATGCGGGAGGCCGGGTGGACGTACCGCCGAATTGCTCAACACGTGGGGCGTGAGGTCTCCACAGTACATCGATGTTGTCGCCAGTGGTCGGCGGAAGGTGCACGTGCCCGTCGACCTGGGACCGGACCGCAGCGACGCACGGATGCACGCCAAGACCGTAGGATCCTACGCAGTGCCGTAGGGGACCGCACCGCCACTTCCCAGCAAATTAGGGACACTGTTGCTCTTGGGGTATCGAGGACCATTCGCAACCGTCTCCATGAAGCTGGGCTACGGTCCCGCACACCGTTAGGCCGTCTTCCGCTCACGCCCCAACATCGTGCAGCCCGCCTCCAGTGGTGTCGCGACAGGCGTGAATGGAGGGACGAATGGAGACGTGTCGTCTTCAGCGATGAGAGTCGCTTCTGCCTTGGTGCCAATGATGGTCGTATGCGTGTTTGGTGCCGTGCAGGTGAGCGCCACAATCAGGACTGCATACGACCGAGGCACACAGGGCCAACACCCGGCATCATGGTGTGGGGAGCGATCTCCTACACTGGCCGTACACCACTGGTGATCGTCGAGGGGACACTGAATAGTGCACGGTACATCCAAACCGTCATCGAACCCATCGTTCTACCATTCCTAGACCGGCAAGGGAACTTGCTGTTCCAACAGGACAATGCACGTCCGCATGTATCCCGTGCCACCCAACGTGCTCTAGAAGGTGTAAGTCAACTACCCTGGCCAGCAAGATCTCCGGATCTGTCCCCCATTGAGCATGTTTGGGACTGGATGAAGCGTCGTCTCACGCGGTCTGCACGTCCAGCACGAACGCTGGTCCAACTGAGGCGCCAGGTGGAAATGGCATGGCATGGCAAGCCGTTCCACAGGACTACATCCAGCATCTCTACGATCGTCTCCATGGGAGAATAGCAGCCTGCATTGCTGCGAAAGGTGGATATACACTGTACTAGTGCCGACATTGTGCATGCTCTGTTGCCTGTGTCTATGTGCCTGTGGTTATGTCAGTGTGATCATGTGATGTATCTGACCCCAGGAATGTGTCAATAAAGTTTCCCCTTCCTGGGACAATGAATTCACGGTGTTCTTATTTCAATTTCCAGGAGTGTATGAAAGTAAGCATTCAGGTTAAACTCGTTCTGTTCATTCAGCAGGAATTCCGGTTGTTGTTTCCTGTGCACATAAATCTCCATTTATTCCAGCGGGTTCATTAACCGTCCCTTTGGTACTTTCATATACTATCCACACGTCCTACCGAATGTGTCCAAATGTGTACCTTCGCACTCTTACCGGTAGTAAAGTGTAAAGAAATCTATGTGATCAAGACGGACTTGTGAAAATAAAAGTGCTAAAAATAAAATGATCTCCGACTCATACACAGACTTCATGTCTTCAGTTGATAAATTTTAATTGTTGTTTGAGAATTAGAAGTACGATCGTTACCTGGGCAGAGGCTGTTTGATCACCTGAACTTCTGACATCGAATCAGCCAGCTATGCCATCGCTGTGTATAACCACTGGTGAACGCGTGGGAAGGATCAAATGTTGACTGTTGGTTGCAGCCGAAGAAAGTCGACTCAAACTGAGAGATTTGTCGCCGGTACCGAGATGACTAGGACCTTTCCTTCCTGAGTTCTTTTTAGATCCAAGCCTGAGACGACAAAGTTACATTTCTAACATTATCACTTTTGGATCCATGAAAACTGGCTGGCGTCCTTGTAAGCAATACTGAGCGCTCAGCTGTACAAGGAATAAATTATTTAATGTCAATGAAAAACACAGACTTCTACTGTAACTCCAACAGACTGTCTACTGTAACCAGCCACACCCTTCACCTGCACGCCTCCAATAAATAACTGACGATTTCCGGAGCAAGTACTACTGTAAGATGAAGAGGTTGGCACAGGATAGGAATTCGTGGTCGCATCAAACCAGTCAGAAGACTTGTAACAGGAAAAGTACCAGTGACAGATTAAGTTACGCATTCATCTTTGGAGAACATGCGCACTTAACTTGGACCAACGTCAAATAGGACTAACCGAAGAGGTAAGGAAGTTACGAAGAAAACAGTTTCACCATGTCTTTGTTTACTTAGTGAGAGACCGTTGCACAGAAATACTCAACAAACGCCAAGGGGAGACGCTCCAGGGAATTCGCTACGTATCCCATATATCTTTATGGTCCTACATCAGTCTATACTTCTTCCAACTCATGTCATTGTAAGTAAAATGATCGAAAATCGGGTTTACACAGTGTATTTCGAAACGAGTACTGATCAAAACTAGAAAAAAAGCCCTGTGAATACAGCTCCGGAAAGAGACGTGGGTCATTTACGTTCCTAGAGAACGGTCGGCACTTTTTTGTGAAGGTTTTAGTGCTCTTGACGTTCATTGCACATTTCCTGCTGATTGTGTTTGTGTCTGTAATTAGCTCTCTGTCTGCTATTGTCAGATGCAACAATCTATAGCTGTCTCCTGCACCAGACATTCCGTACATATCATTTTGAGGTCCAGGTAACAGTACAAGAGTAGTCATTGTGTAAACTCAGGATCACGTAAACAGAGAAACTGAGTCTTATTATCCCATGCAGAAGGAAGCTCTCAGACAACAATACCACAATGCCAGATTACAGTTCTATCAATGAATTTTAGGAGGGAGCGCTTGAAAAGCCGTCTGCCTTTCGCCCCGACTCGTTTCATTGATACATTAGCATTTCGTTATTTAGTCTTATCCAAAGAGCCATGCTTGTGTACACGCTGGTGTTGATGGTGTACTGTCTTGCACAGATCTTTGGTCTGGCTGGACACATGTCTCGTGAGAGGCTCTTTGGTTTCCGATGGCCAATGAGACAGCTTGCCGCGAGGATTCGTTCTGAACTTGGCGTGATATGGCCCCAGGTTTCCCAAGTTGCTCTTGAGTTTTTAAGACTTTCGTTCTGGCCCTAGTTCTACTCGACAACGTAGTCGCAGTTTGCCGTTTCACATCATGCTTCTCCATTGGTGAGATCGCTACATCCTATTGGCTTAAGCAACATGTTGCTGTGTGATCTGCTGCATTCATGTAGGACGAGCGACGTTCCGATGCTGCGGTTAAGCACGGTAAATCTCTTGCTATTACTTGGCTTTCCAACTGAAAGCGGTACGTAGTTCTTTGTCGACATAACCATAGACTGAAATATCCGTACATGCTACTGCTATCCATATACTCATACTAATTACTAAAACTTCCGCTCGCACATTCAGTTAGAAGTCAGTTAGATTTAGCAAATTCTCCAGATTTTTATTGTTTGTTCAAAAATGGTTGAAATGGCTCTGAGCACTATGGGACTTAACATCTATGGTTATCAGTCCCCTAGAACTACTTAAACCTAACTAACCTAAGGACAGCACACAACACCCAGTCATCACGAGGAAGAGAAAATCCCTGACCCTGCCGGGAATCGAACCCGGGAACCCGGGCGCGGGAAGCGAGAACGCTACCGCACGACCACGAGCTGCGGACTTTTATTGTGTGTTTTCGCAGCCATGTGCTTATTGTAAGATCACAGTTTCCATTGAACCACACAAAGATTCCATTCCCTGTTTAACTACACTGCCACCATAAGTTGCACACTCCAGGGTGCTAGGAATACTATTACTTGTTATGTGATTTTCAGTATTTTTGGGTGTGTAAGTATTAGCAAAGCAGCCTCATGGCAAATGCAGCAACTCAGCCAGCAGGTGCTGCGTTTCAACTCTAGTCAAATGCTCAAAGAAAAGCTCTTCTTATGTGTTCAGAGGTCAGAGTTCTTGCATTCAAATAAGATTTGGAGTTGTTGCAGATCACACAAACTACATAAATATGTGCGTTGCACGGAAGAGGATACATAAGCCAATCTAAATTAATCTACATTACACTGAGAGTTTCATAATTTTTGCATCCCCTTGGTTCCACTTATTCCCCTCTAAGTACTAGCTAATCAGTTCTTGAGACTCCGTTGCGGTTGCGAAGGTTAATTATTGTCGCCACATTAATTATAGTCAGAAGCGTTTTCACTACGGTCTGCCGGGAAAACGACTGTAATCAGTGACATGAAGTTCAATTTTTTGATTTGAGTAGTTGATACGGAAGAAGACAGCAGTCGTCTTTCACAGTTCGCTCGTGCGGCCAGACGCAAAGTTTCGCCCGATCATGGAAGCAACATACCAGGTTAGCTTTAGTATCAGTGTGCGTCTAGGAGGTGTGGGTGACAGACTTACAAGCCCATAAACTTTACCGCACCAAGTGACGGGTCAGGTTTATCACCAATTTCTGCGTGTAAAATTACCCACTCTTTTGGAGAACGTTATTCCTGTAAAAGTGGAACGGATGTGGTTTGTGCAGAAGAGACACTGCTCCATTTTGGATTGGAGGAGATCCACTAGGACGGATTCCTCGGTCGTCTGACCTCAGTCCCTTAGATTTCTGTCTAGGGGAACATTTAAGGACATTCTTTACATCTGTACTTCACCACAACTTGCACATTTCAATGCGGCGTGTATGTCACGCAAATATCCAAATCCAAAGGTATCCGTGTTTGTTCGTACAACATTGTGATCATTTGAGAAGGCTTGTAAAATGTGCTAGAAGGGTGGTAACGATATTGAGCACAACCTGTAGTGCCGACCGACAGACGGCTATCATAGAACACAATGGTTCTTATCTCAAGTAGTTGTTGTTATTGAAACTAATTTTGAGCGGTAATATCTCCTACCAAAACCCGGCAGGGTAGCCGAGGGCTAACGCGCTGCTTCCCGGACTCGGGTTGGCGTGCCGGCCCCGGATCGAATCCGCCCGGCGGATTAACGACGAGGGCCGATGTGGCAGCCAGCCTGAATGTGGTTTTTAGGCGGTTTTCCACATCCCGCTAGGAGAATACCGGGCTGGTCTCCATGCTCCGCCTCAGTTACACGGCTCGCAGACATCTGAACACATTCGCACTTTTCCATGGATTACATTCGACGCAGACAGTTGGGGTACACTAATTCCGTCCCGGGGTGGGGGGGGGGGGGATGGACGGGATGGCGGCAGGAAGGGTTTCCGGCCACCCCTTAACCATTACATGCCAAAAACGATTAACGATGGCTGACCCTGTGTAACTGCGGGACAAGGCTCAAGCGATAGACAGACAGATTACTTGCTAAACTGAGAGACGCTTTTGAGACACCCTGTACTGCTACGACTAGATTGGGAAGTGATGGAAAAGGATGCTGGTACAACATGTACTTCCGCCACACATCTTACGATGAGCTGCGGATTACAGATGTGGATTCACGTGATGACTGTATTCCTTTGGTAGAACGCGATATTTTAATCAGGATGATAACCTTTTGTACGCTAATTTGGAACTGGCTAGAAGAACATGATCAATATGTCAAAATGCCTCTCGACACATAACCGAGATTAACCCTGCCGTACGCATTGGTACTAAAATTCCCCGCAATGCACCTTTCAGCAACGGTGAGAAGTACTGCAGAAAAAACTGTGGAGATCCACCCACATCTGAAAGAGCACTGGTCTGGTTGGTGTGCGTGTGTTGCTCTCACTCTGGATACGAGCACGTGATCAAAATAATGCGCGCACTTGCCGCGCTGCTCCGCCCGTCCCCTACAGTTCCCACGTGTGTGCAGGGCGAGCGCGCCGCCTCGGGCGACGAATGCTAGGAAAGCCACCTCTGTCTGCTTCACGCCCCAGCGTGTAGCCTCGGGGAAAGCAAACACCACCGCCAACATAAATCCCAGCTGCCAGCACGTATCTCTCACTATTAATAATTCATGTATTCAAATGAATCTTTTCGCTACAGTGGTTGTTGGTGAAATATTCGACGTCCCCACACCGTTAATTAAATTTTCGCTCTTCTATTCCGCGCGCGGAGAGGCGTCAGATAGAGTGCTCTTCTTGTACGTTTTCTAAATAACAAAGACAGTGACAGAAGAGTGCAGGTAACGACTGAGGGCTCTGGCGAGACGACAGAGAGGCCAGCAGTAACGATGCTGTTGGCCGCGGACGCGTAACTAATGCCGAGCTGCCAGGAAGTATGTAATTACAATTCACAGTATACGACAGATGTTTCTAGGAGGGCCATTTACGCCGCTGGATGAGTTTTGACACCTCTGAGACTGTCAAAACAAGGTCACCACTCTGACACGAAGGATAAGTACGGTCCATTAGCTGTGACGTCTCAGTGTTATTAATTACGGGGGCCGACCAGAGAGCGTCGTGCCTCTGGCTCATTCCGTCGTGTCAGTGAACTCCGGTCCGGCCACACCATTCTCACAACACATTATGTCGAACCGAATAAGATGTGCAATTATTGTCCTCTTTTGTGATTACATTTATGAGTTTACGAAATCTAATATAAGAAAGCCTCGCGAAAACAAAGTCGTGAAATCATTTAGTTTTAGTACGAAGAAACTCACACAGATGAGAAAGTAGCAGTTTTATCTCACTCATCTATTCGGTGGCTAAGTGGGTGTCAGACGATTCTGGTTATTGACACCGTGGTTGCGGTTTCGATTCCCCGTGACCACTTCCGATTTTTCTCAGATGCAAAAGTTTGGAACGGGGTGCACGTAATCATAGACAGTTATATGCAGATAACTGACAACCAATGCTGTACAATCGCAATAAAGTCATGAGATGTTCAATTGACTCTTTTATTACCTTCCTAGCCGACCAGGCGTACAGCATTGACAACTCAAAGAAAGTCAAGGCTGTACGCCTTGTTGGTTAGGAAGGAGTTGAAGTTTGTGATGTCTGAAGATGGATGTAATCCCGAAACCAGTAACATGTTCTAATAAAAGAGTCAATTGAACATCTCATAACTTTATTGCGATTGTTCAGCACTGGTTGCCAATTATTAACATAAAAAAGATCGCAGGCCTCAGACGGGATTTTATGTATCAGTTATATGGAGACCTAACGAGGATACCGAATGACTGACATTTTTCATACAGTCAAATAGTTGCCAGAGTAAAATAAGCGGAAATGACAGAAGAAATACTTGGACAAAAGGAGGTTTTAATCCAGGAACTTACTGCTAGTCACTCATCCACATAGCCATATGAAATATACCAATCATGTTACAAACCTGAACTGAGACCACTTCAGCAGCTTGGATGACAATTTCGCTTCGAGCCTTAAGAAGTTACGTGTTCCCCTTTCCGTTGCCCACTGTAGAACTATTCGTTGTGCTGACTGTCAGTCGAAATCAGGACCTCCATTTTAGCAGCCAGCAACGCCTAACAATTATTCTGTTGTGAATTTTGAAATTTTACCGGTGAACCGAATATTCAAAGAAGTTTGGGTCTTGCTGCCGGTCCTTGTTAAGTTATCCACTTAGTTACAGAAAAGGTGTGTCTGATACAATTGGTTATGAGTATGTTTTGATTTGTTCCACAACGGAAATTGTTTCTACTTTTGACTGTATCTACCAGATACAATGTGTGAACGTGTCAGGGTGGACAACGCAGCCAATAACCGAAAGCATATATCATTCAGCGGTAAATCCTTTTATCGAGGGAAATAACACTAACTGCTACCATGTCTAGAATATCGCTTGCCCGTTTCATTCATATTTCTTCAGAGGCGGTAACAGGATTTAACCATTTCTGTTCAATGCTCACGGAAATAAAAAGATGAAAGAGGTTGGAGTTAAAAATTCGTTTAACTCGAATTGGATGGATAGGCGAAAGAAATAGGTCCTGATATCGTCGAAGGAAAATCCTTGCATTTTGAGAAAGACGAAAAAATCAGCATTGTCAGACGCGGATTCGGAAATTTTGGAAATTTGTGGTAAGTTTCTACAGGACCAAACTGCTGAGGTCATCGGTCCCTAGGCTTACACACTACTTAATCTAACTTAAACTAACTTACGCGAAGTACAAAACACACACACACACACACACACACACACACACACACACACACACACACACACACACACACACACACACCGATGCCTGAAGGAGGACTCTAACCTCCGACGGGGGAAGCCCCACGAACCGTGGCAATGCGCCTCAGACCGCATGGCTACCCCGCGCGGCGACGCGGATTTGAACACTGCTCTCCAGCAGAAGTATGCCGGTATCCTAGGCATTTTCTACACCTCGTTACAGGTATTTTAAACACCGCTGATAGCTGGCAGGAAATGAAGTGACATTTAACTGCCATCGCATGGCCAAGCGCAAGACTGGGCAGCGTAGCAAATTGTCGAGAAGAAAGCCGCTTCTCTTTCCCTCTAAGTCTTGGGGTAACTCATTTTACAGGTAATAAAAACGCCTGCAAAAGACTGACTTTAAGGGCACACAGCCTGTGATTTATAAGCGTTAACGTATGCTGGGAAAATGTGTTAATAACGAGTAATTTTAAATGTTAACGGCACGCTCCAACGGTCGAAGTAATTTGTTCACAACAGGCACTCCTTACTTTCTCCAATAGTTGCCATAACTGTTGCAGTCAACAGAAATGAATCGGAAAGCGTGTTATTAAATTAGAGCCTTATCGGAGAGCTTCATGCTTTAATCTACGTGCCTAAAACCTCGACACACAATATCTATTGCAGCTTAAATGACTGTGCCAGTTAGCAAACAGGATCGCTTTGCTGAGACGACCTCAGTGCTTATCAAGATGTGGGCAATCACGGTGGATTCTTGACATAGGTCACGGGTGCCAACAAATAATCGCCGATTTATTGTGACAATAACGACTGCGCGTAAAAATAAAGAAATGCTACATTAAACTTCCCCCCGACGAACCATGGACCTTGCCATTCGTGGGGAGGCTTGCTTGCCTCAACGAAACAGATAGCCGTCCCGTAGGTGCAACCACAAAAAAGGGTATCTGTTGAGAGGCCAGATAAACGTGTGGTTCCTGAAGAGTGGCAGCAGCCTTTTCAGTAGTTGCAGGGGCAACAGTCTCGATGACTGACTGATCTGGCCTTGTAACACTAACCAAAATGGCCTTGCTGTTCTGGTACTGCGTACGGCTGAAAGCAAGGGGAAACTACAGCCGTAATTTTTCCCGAGGGCATGCTGCTTTACTGTATGATTAAATGATGATGGCGTCCTCTTGGGTAAAATATTCCGGAGGTAAAATAGTTCCCCATTCGGATCTCCGGGCGGGGACTACTCAAGAGGACGTCGTTATCAGGAGAAAGAAAACCGGCGTTCTAGGTATCGGAGCGTGGAATGTCAGATCCCTTAATTGGGCAGGTAGGTTAGAAACTAGCTCAGCAGATGACGAAGAAATTGATGAAATGTATGATCAGATAAAAGAAATTATTCAGGTAGTGAAGGGAGACGAAAATTTAATAGTCATGGGTGACTGGAATTCGAGAGTAGGAAAAAAGAGAGAAGGAAACATAGCAGGTGAACGTGGATTGGGGCTAAGAAATGAAAGAGGAAGCCGCCTGGTAGAATTTTGCGGAGAGCATAACTTAATCATAGCTAACACTTGGTTCAATAATCATGAAATAAGGTTGTATACAGGGAAGAACCCTGGAGATACTAGAAGATATCAGATAAATTATATAATACTAAGACAGAGATTTAGGAACCAGGTTTTAAACTGTAAGACATTTCCAGGGGCAGATGTGGACTCTGACCACAGTCTATTGGTTTTGAACTGTAGATTAAAACTGAAGAAACTGCAAAAAAGGTGGGAATTTAAGGAGATGGGACCTGGATAAACTGAATGAACCATCGGTTGTACAGAGTTTCAGGGAGAGCATAAGGGAACAATCGACAGGAATGGGGGAAAGAAATACAGTAGAAGAAGAATGGGTAGCTATGAGGGATGAAGTAGTGAAGGCAGCAGAGGATCAAGTAGGTAAAAAGACAAGGGCTAGTAGAAATCCTTGGATAACAGAAGAAATATTGAACTTAATTGATGAAAGGAGAAAATATAAAAATGCAGTAAATGAAGCAGGCAAAAAGGAATACAAACGTCTCAAAAATGAGATCGACAGGAAGTGCAAAATGGCTAAGCAGGGATGGTTAGAGGACAAACGTAAGGATGTAGAGGCTTATCTCACTAGGGGTAAGATAGATACTGCCTACAGGAAAATTAAAGAGACCTTTAGAGAAAGGAGAACCACTTGCATGAATATCAAGAGCTCAAATGGAAACTCAGTTCTAAGCAAAGAAGGGAAAGCAGAAAGGTGGAAGGAGTATATGGAGGGTCTATACTAGGGCGATGTACTTGAGGACAATATTATGGAAATGGAAGAGGATGTAGATGAAGATGAAATGGGAGATATGATGCTGCGTGAAGAGTTTGACAGAGCACTGAAAGACCTAAGTCGAAACAAGGCCCCCGGAGTAGACAACATTCCATTAGAACTACTGACAGCTTTGGGAGAGCCAGTCCTGACAAAACATGTCTCAGTTTTAAGCACCAAAGTGATTGCTGTACTATGCAAATGTACGTGAAATCTTTTTTGGAGTATGGGAGTATGTCGCGATGTGTGAGTATAAAACGAAGTGTTGCGCCTCTGTAATACCGCTATAAAATGGGCAAGGAGAAGATTCTGCTCTATGCTAAATCTGTTCATTATCTCAGATTTTGAATTAGTTTCATTTACAAAAAAAATATAAAATAAAGAATCGGTTCATAGCGCACATCCTGAAACATCGAGGAATCGTCAGTTTGGTACGGACGGAAGTGTGCGTGATAAAAATTGTATAGCCAAACCAGAAGCAGGTTCAGACGAAGAAATGGATTAGCGACGATGATAATTTTACAGCAACGACAGTCACCAAAGGCAGAAAGATCAAGAAAGCTAGCAGTGTTTGGCCGAACTGAAATATGCGACGATCAGAAAAATGTTCAAATATGTGTGAATTCCTAAGGGACCAAACTGCTGAGGTCATTGGTCCCTAGTCCTACACACTACTTAAACTAACTCAAAGCTAAGGACAACACACACACACACACCCATGCCCGAGGGAGGACTCGAACCTCCGGCGGGAGGGGCCGCACGATTAGTGACATGGCGCCTCTAACCGCGCGGTCACTCCGCGCGGTGACGATCAGAAAACATTCCGTTCAAATCTCGCAAACGCAGAACAGTTGCGCTTACAGTTGAAACACACTATAAACAACAGTCTCGGATAAGTACGTTCCAAGTAACGTAATAATGGTTGGCTCTGAGCACTATGGGACTTAACATCTGAGGTCATCAGTCGCCTAGAACTTAGAACTAATCAAACCTAACTAACCTAAGGACATCACACACATCCATGCCCGAGGCAGGATTCGAACCTGCGACCGTAGCGGTCGCGCGGTTCCAGACTGAAGCGCCTAGAACCGCTCGGCCACAACGGCCGGCGTAAAGTAATAAGATATGGCAAAGATATGCCGTGGTTTAAGGGTGCCGAGTGCAGAGACTACTATACTTTCTCTATTAAATAGGTTGCGGGGTCTCTGATAGAGAATAACAATTAGTGCATCCGTAAGAAAGACCATGCGTGAAGCGTAGGCCTACAATCAGTTTCACAGTCGGATCCTGGAGAAAGATTTGCCAGGAAACCCCAGGAAGTTTTGGTCATGCATAAAGTACATGAATAGATCCAAACCTGTCATTCAGTCTGTCGTGGATTGTTCCCATATCAAAACTAAAGCCAGTGGACAGAAAACAGAAATTTTAAAGTCCACATTTCAAAAAGTATTCAGTCAAGAGGATAATTCATAGCAACTGTGTGACAGCCGTACAGACTCATAAATGAGCGATATCGATATTTACAACCACGGTATCGAAGAATAATTAAGGCTACCAGGCTCTGACGGAATTTTACAGACTGTTTAAAATTACTAGATGGTTGATATCTGTGACTAGCCGCTACAGTGTTGCCACATCCACTGCCGGCTACCGCTTAGTTATGAGCGACACACAAATACGTCAGACGGTGTCGATGTGTGACGCTGAGAAATGTTGGAAGCGACCGCCGCGAGGTATGACGGAAATGCGAGATGCTCTGTCGGCAGATAATTTTAAGTAACGAATGACTGAATTTCAATTCATGTCGTAATCCAACCACAACCTAGTGATGTGCAATGTATCGGAGAAAATGGCATCAGCAAACGGCGACAGAACTAAAGTCGCGATCGCCTTGTTCACGGCGTTTGAGGCTAACAGGCTAACCTCTACAAGCAAACTCAAGGCAGAAAAATTCCAGATCCAGTAGCAAAAGCAACTGTAATTACTCGCTGTCATTGGTTACCTGAAACTAATCTCACAGTGGTCACACGGGCTGTCCCGTTACCGACCTATGAGCAGTTCTCATTGGCACTTAGTTGCAGAGTAGGCGACACAAGCAAATTCCAAACGAAACAAACAATGATAGGAAGAAAAATGAGAGCAAATAAAAGAGTCAGTATGGTGATGAAAATTAAGCAGGAAAGTATAAATGAAAAAATACATTTAAACCAAGTAATTGAATTAAAATAATAATCCAAGTGTTTTGATTACATTTAGAAAAATAAAAAAATCGTTGCAGTTGACGGGATTTGACCCTACGATCTTCCACATGTCACGTTTGCTCGTTACCAACTGTGCTACGCCATTACAGTGCCAATTAGAGTTGCAGCCTTCAAAAATTCGGATTCACACAATGTCATGCGAAGTTTATTTAACGAAAGCCGGCCTCTGTGATTTTGTGACACTGAATCGCATCTTATGCGGAAAGATCCAGTAGTGTTTGCTTAGCGCTGTGCACGACACGAGTGTATTTCTTCAGCGTCGTGTTGTAACACCATAGTTTAGGCACTACATACTTTTGTTGATTCATTTAGTTTCTGTTTTGTTCAACATCCCATCGTTGAACTTCTGTAATTATTGTACGATTAATTCGATACTGTAATGAAGTGTAATCTCTGTAATATGCACAACATGAGCAAATGATCTTGTGTCTTCCTCATATAATCTCTTTGGTTATCTTTAAAATTAAATAATTTTGTATAGAACTACCAATATATGCAAATGTTCTGTTTTATTTAAAATGTTCTGTTTGCTGTTATGTAAACTGCTGACCTTCACTTAGTGTTCTTAGTTTTTTGTATGTAAAAGATGGTGTGGTTCCCCTCCGGAACGGAACTTAGTAGCTCGAGCAAAATGTGGTTGGGATGGATATAAAGGTGGAACTGAGAGTCAGTCGGGGACGAGCTACCAGACGATCAACTGCTCGTGTAACAGTTGTGTATTGTGCTGGTTCCGAGAGAGGCTTTTCCTGGCGCTTTAGAATGCCTCATATGGATGGATAAAGAGCTGGAATTATTCTAAAATTGGTATCTATCATCGCCATCAAGAAATGACAGAGTCCAGCAATTATACCTGCAAACCCACCTACCAACATGAAATCGCCACCACATTGCGAAATCACTGTAATGAAACACTATAGTAATGTACAGTGAAGGATCAGTTCAAATATAAGGTAAAAAATTGACTGAACTCTTGTACCTACCGTGATTTATCCTCAATCACATATTCACTCAGGGTCCCTCCCACGCTAAAGTGTTTACCCAGTGTCCTTTATTGAAGGCATATTAAAATTAATATGGCTATAGAGTGTGCTTGTCTGTTGAAAGAATCTTACAAAAATCTCAAATTTGTGTTTCACTGCAGTAAAAGTTCAGAACTGCAACTGTTGCGAGTTATATGTTCACGCTTGCTAAGTACTTGTTTCTCTAGTGTATTGAAAGTGTGTTTAGTTTGCTCTGCTACAGTGGTCAAGATTAAAGATCCACCTCCATTCAAAGTAGTTCAAATGCACAAAGTTAATTATAGAAAGTTTTAATTACTCTTGCTCTTCAAGTCAAATTCTGTACAATATTGGGTTCATCTTGTGTACTGAAAGTGCATATTAATTGTGTAATAGGATCCACAGTCTATCCTTTATGCTTATGATAAACAACAATTAATAAAAGACCACTATCTATGAAAACAGTGAATTTTTTTATTCAAAATTCAGTGAGAAACTATTTGTTAGTGAAATACATTTAACTTTCATTCTAAATAGAAAAGTATTTAGCTGAGAGAGACTTAACCTATGACCAGTTCAAAATTTTGCAGTGAACTACATTTACAATTTTTGTCAGATAGGAATTTGTTTGAAAAGTACTACTGAACCTATGTTCAATTTACGATTCTGCAGTGAATTTTAAGAGTAACGTTATTGAGATCATTCAATTTGACTAAGTCCTCAAGATAATAGTGTGTTTTGTTATCTGTTATATTTATGCAAATAATTTGTTCTGATCTGTTAGCTCCAATCTTAACGTGAACATACTGCATTCAGGCGCCAGAGTTCGTTGCACTCTCGAGTGACAAAAGTATACGCTGTATTTGCAAATTGAAGTTACTTATTTTCAGTTCTTGAATAAGAATGTTACTCATTCTCTTGCCTAATTAGGCTGGCGACCGTTTTCTTTATTCTCTGAACAGTGTAGATAGGTAAAACTTTGTTTGTTACTGTTTAAATACTTACGTAATTTTGACTTTCACTTCCGATAAGCCACCTCCGTTAGGTACAACACTGTCAACATAACGAAATTCCTCTCAGAGGGTAACACCACTCTGTTGCTTTATACTATAATTGCTTTAACAAGGTAGTTTCATTATTCGAACTGCCTCCAACTTTAAGGTTATGGTATAGCAGTAGCGTAACTAAGTTGTAGGGATGCAGCCTACTCACGCCTTATAAAATTCTCATCAGTCTTTCCATTGTGTGTCAGCCTAGTCCGCTGTAACTAGCTCTGACGTCATAAATATTGCACAATACTTTTAAAATCAAGTAAATAACCTGAAACGTTTCTAGCATGTCAGGAGTAATACTAAATTAATATGTGTTGAATGTCAGTTCGATAACTTTAACCATTTTCGAAATTTGGACGTTTTTCTGTAAAAATCATTGGCGCAACAGAAAAGAGCTAGAGACTTAAAAATTTATATTTGGATTCCTTTCTCATAATAATTTAGTAGGAACAGTACTTTGGATCTCACAAATTAAGATTTTAGTTGAAATTCAATATTTTCTGGTTTTTATCTTAAAAATTAAGGATGCAAGATAGATTAAGTAGGCTAATAAATAAGGTTAAGATTTTAAATTTAAGTAGAATGGAGATCCGCTATAATCATAAAGATGTGAGAAGTTTCAATTGAATAACTATAAAACTATAGTGATAGCGTATCTTCATAGGGCAAGTTCAGAGCTCGTCTACTGCGTGTAGTGTAATTAAATTAATTCTCTCGCCCAAAATATTTTACTTAGCCACGTCAGATTTTTATTATGATTACTGACCTGTGTGCTGATTGCACATTTAAATTGATTCATCAGCCATCAGAAAAGGAAGCGATGATTTATTCAATAACTTAAAGTGGTGCATTACTAGCCCAGCGGCTAGTTGGGAGAGCCGATTTGATCAGGCGTACCTTAGCCGTCCGCACCGCGGCTTTATATATAAAAACGCTGCGCGAGAGAGTAAGGCCCCAGTTCTCTCCAGACGCTGATTAGCACACCACCTGTGTCGGCAGTCGCGTCGCGTCGGTTTCATTGCTATAAACAGCCTCGGATGCCGTATTAAGTTACTCGGGATACGCGTAACCATGAAATCGTTTTCGAGTGAAGTGTTAATTCGGGGATGACTTTAATGATATATCTTCAGTTTGCGTATGTCGTATTTTCACGTGCCGTCGCGGGACAGACATTCTACCATTATTTTGCGTGGCGTTTGATGAACATTATCATCAAATTATGGCGAGCATTCACTTATACATTTAATTTGAACAGTTATAGTTGTATCAGCGCATTAGACTCTGAACTGCTCTGGTAGTTGGATTGTGTGGATTATTTTTTTCATCTGTGACTTTCAGAATATATCGAACGTTTTTTTTTTCACGATCGTTTTTGATTATGAATCCCAGACAATCTCCTAATTCCTCAGAGCTATAAGCTGTAGCTATAAGTGTATTTATCAGATGAAGTGGGCACTAGGAATCCTAATTACAGGCTTCACGTTTTGCTGATCACTTTCTGGTTGCCAATATTGTAGTTAGAGAGCCAGTGTTGAGAACGGCAAAAGACAGCATAATTAATACAAAACATTTATTATTAACAGCAATTAATTCCAACCAGCCGCCCCACATATGGTTAAACGGCAGGGAAATGCATTCTTTACTGCAGTTACATTACATTTTTATATAACTACAATTAATTCCACCCGCCGCCCCACAAAGCGTTATAATGTATATTGTGAAATATGGAATAAAAGGGGGAATTGGAAGCGAATTGACTGTTGTGGCAGTTTGGCAAAGGCGAACGGTTCGGGCGCGACGATGAGTGCTCTTATTGCAGGAAACAAGCTACAATGCGTTCGAGTAATTTTATTCGGTCAATAGTTATTAGATTTTACATTGAATACGCCAAAGAATTACCTCCTTTGCTAGATCACATTGACCTAGAATCGCTTGCTCAGCGAATAGTCTCGTGTGACTGGAAAAGAACCCAGGTCACTGCTGTATACAAAAAGGATGATAGGTCGGATGCAGAGAATCATAGACCAATACAACTGACGCTGTCTGCTGCAGGACCCTAGAGCTCAGTCTACGCTCAGAAATTATTACATTCCTTCTCCCAAAGAGTCATCGCGGATTCTGGAAAAAACCGGTCGTCTGAAGTACAGTTTGCTGGATTCATACATGACTTCCTGCAAAAGATTGATGCTGATGGATTCCGACTTTCTACGTTTCCTAGATGCGTTCCACACCATCGACTGCTGACCGGAAAATGATAATACGGAGTACCTTCACAAATATGTGACTGGCTCGAGGAATATTTGACTTATAGAACCCAGAACTTTCTACTCGACGGCGACTGATACATACAAACGAAAGCAACATGCGTTGTACCCCTAGGAAGCGTTATTGGACTTCTAATGTTTTCAGTGTGTACCAACGATTTATTAGCCGAAAACATGGCTCTAAGCACTATGGGACTTAACATCGGAGCCGGCCGGTGTGGCCGTGCGGTTAAAGGCGCTTCAGTTTAGAACCGCGTGAACGCTACGGTCGCAGGTTCGAATCCTGCCTCGGGCATGGATGTGTGTGATGTCCTTAGGTTAGTTAGGTTTAATTAGTTCTAAGTTCTAGGCGACTGATGACCTCAGAAGTTGAGTCGCATAGTGCTCAGAGCCATTTGAGCCATTTGAACTTAACATCGGAGGCCATCAGTCCCCTAGACTTATAACTACTTAAACCCAACTAACCTAAGGACATCACACACATCCATGCCCTAGGCAAGACTCGAAGCTGCGACCGTAGCAGCAGCGCGGTTCCGGACTGAAGTTCATCAGACGGGATCAGCAGTTCTAAGACTTGGTAAGTATTTCCACCTGCCGAAGTGAATGGTAGCTTTAAATTGGGATAAAAGTACGAGGGCGTGCTGAAAAGTACGGCCTCCGAATTTTTTAATTCTGTTTTCAGTATTGATTAATGTTCCGTATTACAAGTCATGTACATTACTCGCTCGACGTCCCTCTTAGCTAACGCAAGCAGCAATCCTCTGCCGCTAGAGGGCTCAGAGTTGTAACGTGTAACATGACCTTGTGTAACGTAACTATAGGGAGAATCACCTAAAACTTGCACCGCAAATATTGCGGAATTGGAAAATGCTATTGATGTGCGGCTTTCATAGAATGAATTAGTAGTCAGGGATTCGTATTGTTAGCCAATAGACAGACTGTAATAATGATTGGAAAATGCATTTTTTTTGTACAAACATATATATTTTTTAAATGGAACAATGTCTACTGACATTAACAAACTGAAAGTAGGTCGAATTAGAATGTCAGCGGTGTTTGTACAATACCCGTGATAGCACACACTAAAGAACAACACAAGTGCATACACTCTTCGCGTGGTTTCTGCCAGTAACGAGACAACTGACCATTAAGGCTGTGTTCAAAATGACCACCGACAGCGGCAATATAGGCCTTCAGTCTGATATGGAACGGCTGCTGCACACGTGATAGCATTTCAGCGGAGACGTATAATACGTCATTGCGTATCATCGCGTGTAGTTAGTATGTCTTTCTAGCAGCGTTTTTCAGTTTCCCCCATAGAAAAATGTCTACATGCGTCAAATCCGCGGAACGAGCCGGCCAAATTACAGGTCCTCTGCGTCCAATCCAAAGGTTTGGAAACAATTCGTGAAGACATGGTGTAGTATTTCGTGCTCTATTGGCTGAACAGCCATAATGTTGGTGCCCCAAGTTCCTCCTAGTCTGCAGAGGAACGTCTTTCAACATCCGTTGAAGATGGTCTGTTTGGGGGCTCACAGAATCTTTGTGTGTCACAGTCATCCTTACAGAGGCCGAGTGCTCGGTGCAGAATATATCTTTGCAGACTGTCTGCGATTTCCAATATACGATAGACAGCCAATACTGATAGTTGTGATTGTGACAAAAAATTTTCACAATATGCTGCAACCAACTCGTTTCTCAGGTAGGATTTAACTTATTGCCTTATTTGCTGTTGCTGTTATGCAGAACGCAGTCGATTTCGGGCGAGGATCTTCGACTCTGCAAATATTTTCCCGTCTTTCTTGGGATCTTTCTGTACTCTTCTCCTCCACGATGTCCGTGGTCCTCCTCGTTAACCTTTACACTGTGTGTTGCAGCAGAGAGCTTCTCTCTCTAGAGCGTCCTGGCTTTTCGGATGGTGTGTCCGCTGTCTCCGATCGTACTCCATTTCCTTCTCTTGATCTGGATGGCGATAGGGCTTCTCTAGTTCTGTTCCAAAGGCCTTCTCTGGATATCACATTTGGCCAAAAGATTTTAAAGAATTTTCCTAAGGCATTTATTGACACAGACCTGCAAACTCTTACTGATTATGGAGGTAAACTTCGAAGTTTCATATCCGTATAGCAGCACTACTTTCACGTTTGTTCTAAAAATTCGTAGTTTAGTTATTATTGAAATCTCTTTTGACCTCCATAATGACTGAAGGCCCCATTCACCTTTCGGATCCTTGGTCTGACAGCAGCAGCTGCTCCGCCATTTTCAGTAATTAGACTCCCGAGGTATGTGAACACGTTTACCTTTTCAACATCCTCATTGTTCACTCTCAGCTTTCTCGTGTCTCTTGTACTGATTTTTATAATATTCGTCTTTGCGGCATTCACTTTCAGCCCATCAACCTCGGCTTCATGTTCAAGGTGAAGCAGCTTTCCTCCATGTCAACACCTTTCTGCGAGAGGTGGCAGACGTCATCGGAAAACTCAAGATCTTCCAATGGCTCAACCAATCCCCACTGTATAGCTCCCTTTTTCTTCTCCTCCAGTTTCCTCATCACATCATCCAGCGTCAGAAGAAAGATCGTTGAAGATGACACACATCTTTGGCGAACTCGAGACTTCACTGGGAAGGGATCCGTAACTGTACCCTCATGGATGACTCGGCATGTAGAGTTATTGTAAGTCTCCTGAAAACTGTTACTGTCTTCTCTGGTATCGCGTACTCTTCCAAAGATTTCCACCTATTACCTCTTGTAATGGACGCGAAGGTCTTTTCACAGTCTACGAAAAGAATGTGAAGTCTAGTGATGAATTCATTTGATTGTTCGATAACGATTTTAAAGTGGGATAGAGAGAAAAAAGATGAGAGGCGCTAGGGCACGTGCAGAGCTACACAGGCCGTCATTTTTCCCTCGCTTATACACGAATGGAATAGGGTAGAGAATTGGCAATACTGGTACGATGTGTCTTCCGCTATGCACCGTAAAGTGGCTTGTAGAATGTTAATGTAGATGCATGTCGGTTGCAGTAGTTATGCATAGATGAAGAGACACGCAGAGGATAGAATAGCGTGGAGAGCTGCGTCAAAGCAGTATTGGGACTAGCGTTACAAAAACAAATACGTGTCGGTGTCATTCAGTGTCATCCGCTACACGCTTTGCCTACTACGTAGCGCTGGGTTTCTGTATTTTGGCGACGTGCCCTTGATTTGCGGAACGCAGTGTACAATGCGAGACGAGGCATCTTCCAGTTGGCGACTATCGGCTGCTGTGCTGGCGGCCGGGGCAGAGCGCGGCCGGGCCGCGCTGGTATGTGGCTATCGCGATCCTCGCACCATCTGCATAACAGGTCCCCGCGCAGCTCGCTCGCTCCTTACGCGGCGTGCCGCCTGCAGATGACGAGGACGAGTGGTTTACGGCGCACCGCTCCATACGCGTTCCTCGTTAAATGCTTGCCGTCGTTCTAGCAAGTAGCGAGATAAGTGGAATTCCCAGTAAGCGATGCTCGTCTCTGAGCTCTGCATCACTCAGCTCTACTCCAATAGCTGGCTCAGTCTCCACTGCCTTGCATTTCGCACGAGAAAATTTTCTTCGTTCCGTCTTACCTCTTTTAGCACAATGTCTTCATACGCTTCAACTCGTACTTACGTTTGTAAAAATTCAGGTTATCTCACGGTCACCGGATTAGAATGATACTATACAATAAATGCAAGGCAGTATAAATGGATTGTAGCTCGGAGCAGATGTACTGAAAGTCTTGAGGTCGCTTTGCTGTCACGTGAAGCAGAAGTCTGTGGTTCAAATTGGGGCAGATAAATTATTTATTTTTATTATGTGCATTACATAATTTTTTAAATGCCATGCCTGAATTGCTCCTGCGGTTATCAGATTGTAATTTCAATACGTAAACGGGGTTCCAGCGTATGATTTATCGATTACACTTTCCTATAGTCGTCTATACACTATATTATTTGCCAGCGCCATCTCGTAATGGCAGTTTTTGCTTCATCATTACTGGTCTTTATGTACATTCAGTTTGGCACTAGACTTCATATATGAATGTACTGACTTCTATATCTTATTTGCTCACTGCCGTGTGGCTACCTCTTGTATTTCTTTGTAAGTACTGATGCAATGGCTGACTGTTATGCATAAAAGGTGGGTTTTATACAGCCTGCAATACCTACAAAAACCATGCATGAGATTTTCATATTCTCTCGCTCATAATGCGCAAACTGTTAGTCCTATAAGAAAAATGAACACGAACTTTTTGTAGGAAATTTAATGTAGTTACATTTTGTACTGGGATATGTTTTTTCTGGAGACACAGTTTTCGAGTTATTCAAGAAAAGCGAGTTTGAAGACCACTTTTGAACATTTCTCTTGAATAGTTCGAAAACTACAGCCACTAGCGAAAACGCATCCCAGTACAAAATTTTACTACGTTATATATCCTACAAGAAGACTTGTTCTTTTTTTCCTGTAGAAAATGAGAGAATACGAAAATCTCGCGTGTGGTTTTTGAATGCATTGCGGGCTGCATATGACCCAGAGGTAACACAGCTGAATCTATGGCATTTCAAGGTCTAATTTCTTATTTTTCTGACACAAATTTGGTCTGAAGATGACGCACCGAAAGTTAAACGTGCTTCAGTAGTCAGTAAAACAGCGCACACATCTTGAAAACACGGTGAGGTGAGTCAATACGATAACTGCGTAGTCGAAAGCCAAACCTTTTCTTTGTGAGAATTGGCATGGGAATATGCTTGGAGGATCGCTAGAAGACATAGATTACAAGTTCCGAAAAATTACATGGTGCAGTGCGAATCTCAGGGCATTTCTGGGTCCAGAGAACATCATATACGCAAGTGACAGTCTTAGATCCTAAGCCGATTAAAGAATATTCGTAATATCAAGGTGCTGTTGGTAAGGATCTTAGCACTGATCTTCTTATTTGGAAGTTTTGAATTCAGAAACACGGGAAAGGTTGCAGTTCCTACAGGGGCGAGCTGACATTGTTGTAGCTGTTCTCGACCACAAGGAAGGAGATGGTATGTCACGTCCTCCTTCATCCATGTACCTGACTTTCCCAACCAGTTTCGAGATACCTGCGATTAATTATTGACTCTGAAGAAAGTTGTAATTGGGAATTCTTCACATTGATAAGTCCTCGAGCGAGCTGAAAGAGACGGTTAGAGACAGAAAAACTGAACCCTGGGATTTGTGTTTGTGTTCTGACACTTCCTCGCGTAGCCATAGAGCAACACATGGCGGACACTATCACTTATGAAAACAAAATAAGTGTTTATTGTGGGTATTAGGCTAACGCTTGCGTGATACCATGAGAACTGTTGAAAGACTGACGGTGTTGTGGGCACAACAACAATGCATACGAATCCTCAGTGAATTCCTGACCAGAAAATACGCGTAGCACTCATTTACACAAAATCGCATATGAGCGAGAATTTTGCTTCATAATGTCAATCTAAAAGTAATGCACAATTTGCACCTTATACAAAGGGTATACACAGTATGTTAATTATAAACTGGGAAAAATAACTTTACTTCATTAATTCTGAGTTTATAGGTACACACCTTTACTGAAATCCCCGCGCCACAGCACTGTAGCACACCCCGAAAGGAGCCCGAACAGAACAGCTTATCCCTTTAATGAAGCGCAGTATCGCGTGGTAATTCGTTATCTGAACACGATGGGGACCATGCTGCAACAGTCCATGCTTAACTGGTGGAAGTGTACAGCAACAATGCAGCGTAATATGTCACAGTGGGTAGGGGGAGCAGTCACTTACTCTGTGGTCAAAAAAGTCTGAATGATTGAATCGGCCGCGGTCCGTTAGTATACGTCGGACCCGCGTGTCGCCACTATCAGTGATTGCAGACCGAGCGCCGCCACACGGCAGGTCTAGAGAGACTTCCTAGCACTCGCCCCAGTTGTACAACCGACTTTGCTAGCGATGGTTCACTGACAAAATACGCTCTCATTTGCCGAGACGATAGTTAGCATAGCCTTCAGCTACGTCATTTGATACGACCTAGCAAGGCGCCATTACCAGTTACTATTGATACTGTGAATAATGTACCGTCCAGAGCGACGTTCACCATTAATGGATTAAAGTTAAGTATTCCACCAGCTACGTCCGTTTTTTCTAAAGTCTAATTTCCTTGTCCTGTTCCAGACCTCAAGCCAGCCTGCGTGAGCTAAAACGCGTGCCTTTCGGCTTCCTCTAGTAACACGGTGTTGGCTCTCCTGCCAACCACAACAAACGAAGTGGCAGACACCTCTCTATGAAGATACGGGCAACATATTACTTCCTCCCCCAAATATCTCACGAAATGACCACGATGAAAAAATTCGAGAAATTAGAGTCAACACAGAGGCTTACAGACTATCTTATCACACGCCATTCCCGCGTGGACTAGGGAAGGGGTTATCAGTATCTCCGCCACACACTGTTAGGTGGCTTGCGGAGTATGATGTAGATGAGAATGTAGAAGAACCGGGAATCGTAAGAGAAGTGAGACCTGGAATTTTTTTTTTCAAGAGAGTGCAATACTCTAAATCTGATTCTTTTTATACAACTGATACAGGTGGTTTGACAAGATATGTTGCCACGATAACTGAATTTATGACGAAATGCACAAAATTTATTGTAACTTAAACCATTAATAGAAATCAGTTTGATGTTTTTTAGGTAGAATACCTTAACAGCAAAATTCTAAGCGCATTTCATTAGAGTAAGGTAAATATAACTTCTAGATCATTAATGTGAATAACAGAGCCACCCTTTCGATTAAATTTTGTGATTAATTGGAGGGTATTCAGCAAGTTTTCAGCAAGAAATATTTTATTGATACACCAATACTGTTACTTTGTCACTGAAAATTATCTACATCTACATGGGTACTCTGCAGATCACGCTTAAATGCCTGGCAGAAGATTCGTCTAACCACCTTCAAAATAATTCTCCATTATTCCAATCTCGGAAAGAACGCGGAAAAAACGAAAATCTGTATCTCTTGTGCGAGCTCTCATTTCCCTTATTTTATTATGATGGTCATTTATCTCTATGTAGGTCGGCATCAAAATATTTTCGCATTCGGAGGAGAAAGTTTGTGATTGAAATTCCGTGACAATATCAAGCCCCAACGAAAAACGCCATTGTTTTAATGAAGTCCACCCCAAGTCCTGTATCATGTCAGTGACACTCTATAAGCTATTTCTCGATAAAACAAAACGTGCTGCCCTTCTTTGAACTTCCCTTAATCCTATCTGGTAACTATCCCACACAACGCGGACAACGCAGCAGTACTCTAAAAGAGGACGGACGATCGTAGTGTAGGCAGTCTCTTTAGTAGATCTGTTACATTTTTTAAGTGTCCTGCCAATAAAACCAAGTCTTTGGTTTCCTTCCCCAAAACATTTTCTATGTGTTATTTCCAATTTAAGCTTTTCGTAATTGTAATTCCTAGTGACTTAGTTCAATTTACAGCTATTAGATTTCACTGATTTATGTGTAACCGCAGTTAAACTGATTCCTTTTAGCACTCATGTAGAAGAACTCGCACTATTCGTTATTTAGGGGCAACTGCCAATTTTTTCACCATATAGATATTTTTTCGAAATCGTTTTGCAATTTGTTTTGATGTTCTGATGACTTTACTAGACGATAAACGACAGCATCATCTGAAAACAACCTAAGACGGCTGCTCACATTGTCTCCTAAATCGTTTATATAGACAAGGAACAACAGAGAACCTATAACACTAGCTTGAGGAACGCCAGAAATCACTTCTGTTTTACTCAATGACTTTCCATCAATTACACTACTGGCCATTAAAATTGCTACACCAAGAAGAAATGTAGATGATAAAAGGGTATTCATTGGACAAATATATTATACTAGAACTGACATGTGATTACATTTTCACGCAATTTGGGAGCATAGATCCTGACAAATCACTACCCAGAACAACCACCTACGGCCTTGATACGCCTGGGCGTTGAGTCAAACTGAGCTTGGATGATGTGTACAGGTACAGCTGCCCATGCAGCTTCAACACGATACCACAGTTCATCAAGAGTTGTGACTGGCGTATTATGACTAGCCAGTTGCTCGGCCACTATTGACCAGACATTTTCAGTTGGTGAGAGATCTGGAGAATGCGCTGGACAGGGCAGCAGTCGAACATTTTCTGTATCCAGAAAGGCCCGTACAGGACCTGCAACATGTGGTCGTGCATTATCCTGCTGACATGTACGGTTTCGCAGGGATCGAATGAAGGATAGAGCCACGGGTCGTAACACATCTGAAATGTAACGTCCATTGTTCAAAGTGCCGTCAATGCGAGCAAGAGGTGACCGAGACGTGTAACCAATGGCACCCCATACCATCACGGCGAGATATACGCCAGTATGGTGATGACGGATACACGTTTCCAATGTGAGTTCACCACGATGTCGCCACACACGGATGCGACCATCATGATGCTGTAAACAGAACCTGGATTAATCAGAAAAATAGACATTTTGCCATTCGTGCATCCAGGTTCGTGTTTGAGTGCACCATTGGAGGCGCTCCTGTCTGTGATGCAGCGTCTAGGGTAACAGCAGCCATGGTCTCCGAGCTGATAGTCCATGCTGCTGCACACGTTGACGAACTGTTCGTGCAAATGGTTGTTGTCTTGCAAACGTGCCCATCTGTTGACTCAGGGATCGAGACATGGCTGCACAATCCGTTACAGCCATGCAGATAAGATGCCTGTCATCTCGACTGCTAGTGATACGATGCCGTTGGGATCCAGCACGGCGTTCCGTATTACCCTCCGGACCCCACCGATTCCATATTCTGCTAACAGTCATTGGATCTCGACCAACGCGAGCAGCAATTTCGCGATACGATAAACCGCAATCGCGATAGGCTACAATCCGACCTTTATCAAAGTCGGAAACGTTGTTGGTACGCATTTCCCCTCCTTACACGAGACATCACAACAACGTTTGACCAGGCAACGCCGGTGAAGTGCTGTTTGTGTATGAGAAATCGGTTGGAAACTTTCCTCGTGTCAGCACGTTGTAGGTGTCGCCACCGGCGCCAACCTTGAGTGAATGCTCTGAAAAGCTAATCATTTGCATATCAGAGCCTCTTCTTCCTGTCGGTTAAATTTAGCGTCTGTGGCACGTCATCTTCGTGATGTAGCAATTTTAATGGCCAGTAGTGTATTTAGAGTACTCATTTAGAACTTCACCACTTTGTAACATCTACAAGTATTGTCAAAGTGAAAAATATGACTTCGAAACGCAATTTAAAGTCAGTTACGCGACTACTCATATGTGACTGTGCCAGTATGACACGAACGGTCAAAAAGCTTATTTAACCACTGAGGTGCAACTACTATCAGCTGTGTGTATGTCATCAGCAACACAGTCGCATTTTGCCTCAAAAAAAGTGAAAAATACCTATTTCTAAAATCATGAAAATATAAAATGCTTACTATGCATTACTCAGTTATGCACTGTGAGGAAAATATAATGGCAAGGATTAGTTTCTGTATTCTAAGATGTTGCTTGCATGTCTCTAACATTTATCTTTTAAAGGTTGGGTATGCTCCTAACTTTCGTTTGTCAAAACAAGATTTGTGTCACTCGATTCTCTATACTCTTCTTGGCTGGTAAACTATTGTAAGTGTCGCTCATGTAATAACTTTCTTTGCATAATTACCGAGTTAAATTTCCCAGCTACGTTTTATTTTTTGTATGACTTTAAACCAACCAAAACTGTAAGTTATTATTTAACAGGAGGCCGTTTTCAAAAGAACTGCAACCGCCATTGTTTAATGACGATACGATTTGAGCCTCATCTTGGCCTTTTCCTTAATTATTCACTCATTAGAGAAAGAACCTATCTTTGTGTGAGTCGAAGTCCGATCATATTAACTTTATTCTTTTACACTTCCATGGTGCAAGAATTTCATGGAAGTCTCAGGATGAAAATCTCATATGGCGAGCCATCCATCATGCACTGTCCTAACAATCAGCAATAGACAATAGACGACTGAATTACTTAGCACTCAATTTTTTTAGCAGCAGCTACTCAGATAATGAGAAACAATTCCATCGCTGTTGGTATGTGCTTTCATGATGCGGCAAAATACGTTAAGAAACTTTCGAATTACTCGCATCTGTAAATGTCGCATGATCGGTGTATTTTTCCTTTGAGGTAATTTTCTCTAAGTTGAAGGCACGTTTTAAAGTATCTGTGCCCCATATTCATCACTTTTTAGCTCCTTATCAAACACGTCACATTACCTAATATACACAATTTTGATATAATGCTACACACTGGTTGTACGGTACCTACTCTGTAGCAACACTATTTGAAATAATATTACCATCATGCTGTCTCCTCAGAAACGTATTTTCTGCGTGGGCTATACACTGATTCTCACAGTACTAACTCTACAATAACACTACTTGAAATAATTTTACGATCGTTCTATCTCCTCAAAAACGTATTTTCTGCATCGACTATTCTTGCTTCTCCCATTCTACAGGGATCGAGACGTGTTCAACTGCCTGTTGTTAAGTAGTGTCTGTCCCTGCAAACTGGCAGTATCCCTGTGCCAAGACTCAAGAATCCTAACAAGGCTTCTCTTCGGCCCCGCCATAATGGGGCGGGCTCGGCGGTCCTCAATAATGGAGTGGTCGAACGCGGCCGTCGCGCACTCCAGCGAATTGTGACACGTGCGGTCAATTAAAATTCCGATCTAAAGGTCGATTAAGACACGATTAAAGTAGGCAGAGCACATACCGAGAATACATTCCACTATCATTTCTTCTCTTACGCTACTGCCTAGATTATTTAACTTTCGTGTAAGGAAATGAGAGTGGTCAGTGACATGACAGAACCTTGCCACGTATTATATTGCTAGAGAGATGCAACAAGTATCGGTTACACTCCCGATTCTTGCATAAATTTTCATTAGATGATCACAAATCTTTGAAGCCAATGGAACACGTACCTCGATTTGTCGTGTCGTCCCCAGTGTATGAATCGACGTTACGGAGCTATTTCCTACTTTGTATGGCGATGATCATCCGTGGTTGCTTACCTGAAAGAAAAGGAAACAAAAATTAGGTACTACTTAGCTAGCAAAGGGCGAAAGCTTCTGCCTAAAATTTTTCACTTGCCTAGTGGTCACTATCCCTGATCTGCAGCGAACTGTGCGTTTCATTTTGAACAACCTTTATACAAAAAATTGTAACTCCAAACAACAATACATCTGACAGATGCAAATATCGTAACATTAATGTGATAACTGAATTGATTATTGTTTCCGTTATGAGAAATATAGACTCTGTCCAAACTGGTGATGAAAACATGATAAAACAGTAATTGTAATCTGTGCAGCATACACTTTTTTCTGTATGTCAAGCACTGTTTTATCATTTCAGAATTACTAGTTTCGGGCGGTGTTGCTGAAACATGCCTATCTTGTGTAATGAGATATTTCAATGGAAGATTTCTCAATGAGTGACTTTACAAAATATTGCGAATGATATGAGACTTCAAGTAAATTAATTATCCCAACAAGAATGAACGTTGCAATGACGATGGAATAAATCTCTTTTGCTGACGCACCGTGTGGTGCAAGAAAGTTAATAATGTGAAAATTAATATTCATCAACTCTTAGATGTGCCATCATCAATGAGATTTAAAAAAAGACCGTATTAGGCCAATGAGCATGCTGGATGACATCACTGTACCATGATGCGTGCTGATAAGCAAGAAAATGTTTTACGCATAAAGTTACGTAAGACAAGAAAACTATCGGTAAAATAATCTTGGCGGGAGGAGAATTCCGATATTCGATTAAAGAACTAATACCGAAGACAAACGAACAGTGTTAAGTCGTTTCATCCTCTTAACAATTCGCTTCCAACTTCCCGTATCCGTTTGCTACAAAACATCAAAATACGATAAAAATTATCATGATTACAAGGAGACATGGAAGGTGTCTGATTTTTAAACAATTACTCAGATTAAGCATAATGAACAGTTCAATTATTATCAGCAAACAGAAGTACATAAAAGCTGACATCCGTTCTCTGGGAGCCCATCTAGAAGAAACGTACGTACGTAAAAACAACTGAACATCAATTTACGCATTTGTTATCAACGATATAACGTAAAAGTTCTATGGCATTCCAGAGGCTTCTCTCTTAATATACGTTTGCTTGGTTATGCTTAAGAATTCAGTTTCCTTTTCTCAAAGAGAAAGTTGTTTGGAGGTCACATATAAAGATAATGCTTCATCTCCCACCTTCAGATCTGTTAAAAGAAACGTACAAGTGACAGCTGGATTCTAATCCTATGTTTACAATAAAAGAAAGTTAAAAAAATGCTATTTATTTACGATACAAACGTATTTAACTAATTATTCTCCTAGTTACAGAGTAACGAGTCTTAACAGAAACATTATTAGATTCACAGTGACAAATTAAAGACATACTTATAAGCTGTACTTTATATTAAAATTTAACGAAATCTGGTGAGAAAGCCTGTTGTGTTACTGAATGCCGTCTGCGTGTAATGGGTTGGTAAGTTTGTAGTGTTTGTTCACAATTTTAATAAACACAACAGATATACGTAATAGATTTAGTCGTCAATAGTATGTTCTCCTTCACTATTTACAACAGTCTGCCAGCGCTGGGGTAACTTTTAGGTTCCGCGATTGTAGAAATAACATGGTTTTGTGGCGAAGAACCCGAAAGAAAGTTCCTTCAAGGTTACTCGACAGAGAAGGGAAAAGGCGAAAATCTGAGGGCGCAAAATCAGGTGAATAAGGTGGGTGTGGAATGACTTCCCGACCCAACCCTCATACAGAGTTTTTTTAGTCCCGAGTTCGAGTCTTGGTCCGGCACACAGTTTTAATCTGCCAGGAAGTTTCATAACAGCGCACACTCCGCTGCAGAGTGAAAATCTCATTCTGGAAACACCCCCAGGCTGTGGCTAAGCCATGCCTATGCAATATCATTTCTTCAGGAGTGATAGTTCTGCAAGGTTCGCAGGAGAGCTTCTGTAAAGGTTGGAAGGTAGGAGACGAGGTACTAGCAGAAGTAAAGCTGTGAGGACGGGGCGTGAATCGGGCTTGGGTAACTCAGATGGTAGAGCACTTGCCCGCGAAAGGCAAACGTCCCGAGTTCGAGTCTCGGTCCGGCAGACAGTTCTAATCTTCCAGGAAGTATCATATCAGCGCACACTCCGCTGCAGAGTGAAAATCTCATTCTACAAGACGTCTTAGTTGCTGACAATAAATGTTAGCAGTGGTGGTTACACCTTTGGGAAGCAATTCGTAGTACAACACACCGTCACTGTTCGACCACGTGCATAGCATGACCCTTTGTGCATGAGTGCAGGTCTTTATACGGGGAGTTGCTGCTTTGTTTAGGATCAACCACTCCTTTCTTTTCCTTATGTTAGCACAAAGACTCCGTTTTTCGTCATCAGTGACGCACAGGATAGAAATGATCGGTGTTATTCATGAGACAATTGATGACGAGGAAGCAGAGATGAACCTTTTTGCATGCGCTATCCATAGACCCGATTTTTGAACCTTCTCCAATGCATGAAAATGTCGCACGATGGTGAAATGATCATAGTTAATCAGAGCTGCCAGTTCTCAAGTACAATGACATAGACCAATGATCTTCTAGAACGTGGAGAGTCACTAATGTCAAAATGACCTTCCTTAAAATGAGAAAACCATTTTCTTGCCGTGCTCTGTACAATGGCATTATCCCCACACACAGTGCAAATGTTTCTGACTGCCTCCGCTGCTGTCACTCCTATTGAACCCAAACAGAAGCATATGTTGGAAATGTTCTCATTTCTCCTCTTGGCACTCCATTCATTTCCTACAGCCGCGAGGTCTCAGGCGTCTTGTCACGGTTCCCGAGGCTCCCCCCGTCGGAGGTTCGAGTCCTCCCTCGGGCATGGGTGTTTGTGTTGTCCTTAGCGTAAGATAGTTTAAGTTAGATTAGGTAGTGTGTAAGCCTAGGGACCGATGACCTCAGCAGTGTGGTCCCATAGGAACTTACGACAAATTTCCAAAAACTTTTTGTATTTTCTAGCGTCCACAGCTTCACTCACTATCTCCAAAGGAGAACATGTCAATATGTAAAGTCGAATAGCTACTGCTAACTACAAAAAAGAAATAAGAATCGATAAATAAATCCATAGAGACCAGAATATCAAAGTGCAAAACTAAAAACGCTACGAACTTATGCACCAACCTAATACTAACGGATTTAAAAATATAGTCTTGACATAATTTGTGTTTAACGTATGTCGGAGCGGGAAAAAAGAGGGAGAAAACATTACAGAGGTTTTTCCTGATTGAAAATTATATTTTATTAAAGGGAAACAGTTACAAACCTTTTAAGATGTGTCCTCTCTTCTTTTCCATTAAACCATCGTAGAGGGGGCTTCGCAAACGCCTGGCAGAAAGTAGCGCCACATTGAAATCGTCTTGTGAAGCTTTTTGAACTTTGTAATATTTTAAACATAGAATAAGAACATAACTGTCACAGTGGTTGTTTTTTAAACTCTTTGAGATGTCTTAAACACAATTTTAATAGTCAAATACTCCTTACGGCTTTCTTCATGACGTAATCATTAAATGCAAATGCTGTGTGTTATTCCTTTGAGTCAGTAGAAACGTGTCCAGATGGATACAAAGTATCTATTCAAAATTGCAGTTTGCACTTCCTTGTTGTGAAGGGATGTTGACTACATATTATGTATCCATGTGGACAAGTTTCTACTGACTCAAAATAACGACATTACGCATTTGCCTTTGATAATGATATGAAGTCGAAACGAGAAATGCGTACCGAAAAAATAAAATTGTGGTCAAGATATATCAAAGAGGTTAAGTGCATCCAGTGGCCGCTTTGTTTCACAGTGCTTTTACGCAAATAGTAACAGTTGTTGTTGGTTGCTGAAGTCAGCTCAGGCTACTCTTTCCGGCGTCCTGCTGAATGGACTAGCTTCAGGCGCTACACAGACCACCGATAGGGAACGTGGGAGAAGAGCTACTTCTGTGGTTGCTCGAGCGTCCTGGAAGGCAGGTCCGCAGCGTAGATGGTCTCTTTATTGCTAATCGTCACGTGGGGCAGGCGCTTTCTGGTTTGTAGCTTACATACAAAGCGAACGAGCTGTTCGCCAGGACCGGCCACCAGCATCACAAACGTTAACCCACCTCGTCTCACGCTTCCTATTCCTTTATTTTATTTACGCTGCACCTAAACTAGCAGTCAATATTTACTTTCGCCCCAGGGCTAACCATATGTAACTCCTCACTGAAATGCATCCCAGAGTTCAATGAATTTAACTCCTTTATTTCGCCAACTCCCGTACGACGCTCGTGCAGGACCTCCTGAATGGCAGTGCGGTAGATTTTTTTTTAAAGAGACCTCACAGTTATGGGCGCAAGAACAGGCAAGTTGTTAGTTACGCATTTTCTGAAGATAAGGTCATGAGAATACAATGATGAAGTCAGTGCAGAATCTATAAATGTAACAGAATCGCACTAACGGCTGCAGAGTAGAAACTCTACTAATATCCTTGTTTGTCACAGGAAGACAGTAAACAAAAACTCGTAAATGGAAAAAAGGGAGTCCATATTTACACGAAATTTTCTGTCGCTTTCTGTTTATCCTATTCTCTTGCAAGACGGGTCTCTCATTCTAGGAATCATCGTGGGTAGTAGAGCAGTTCGATATTAATCAAAGACACTATCTATCGGTAGGAAATAGTTATATCAAAAGGTTAGGAACCACTATACTTAACGGCAAACGCCTGGTTAAAAGAAAAGAATAACAGAATGTTGCAAGGACCATTACATTAGATTTGGAAATTTGTAATTTGGAAATTACACGACTAACAAGTATTGGCTGAAGCTATGTGGCTGTAACTGAGAGAGTGAATAAGACTGTCACCAGGCGAACCATTTGTTTAGTATTATGGCGGTGACTTTAAGTATATGTCCAGTCACCAAATGTACCAAGTGGGAGGGGGACGGCGGGTTGTTCCAATTTGATTTCTCTGAGAATTTTTTCGAGTAACAATTGCTCTGATCCGGCTGGGCATCCAGGCGAACTGAGCTCGAACGATGCAGGCCCACCAATCCGTGCATTTTCAACTCAGTGCCAGAGTCAGTCAGTCGTAGTAAATGGAAATGATCGTTTGGCGTCATTGGCCTGGTAGCCCCTTACAGGGCAGGTCCGGACACCTTGGTGCAGGTCTTATTACATTCGATGCCACATTGGGCGACCTGCTCGCCGGATGGGGATTTTCTCTACCCGGGGACTGCTTGTTTGTTGAAGACAACACTCAGTCCCTGAGCGGAGAAAATCCCCGACCCAGCCGGGAATTGAACCCGGGCCCCTTAGGACGTCAGTCCGTCACGCTGACCATTCAGCTATAGTGGCGGACAGTCAGTCGTAGTGACTGGCGAGTAGCGGTGTGCCAGTTTTACGGCAAGCCACAACTAGATATTTTCCATAAGTGAGAAATCTGGAGAACGAGGGCAACAGACGAGCGCCCTCTGTATCGAGGCAGCTCAAGGGAATGGGCAATATACGCTCTTGCATTATCTTATCGGAAGATAACGACAGGGAACAGTCACTTGTCTTCACGTGTCAGAGATGTAGTGCGTGCTCACTAAAGTACTGGCTACGTGAACCAGATTGATCGTATTGTGTGCTCAATGTCAACACGCCAGAATGATGTGTTATTCGCCCAAAGCGATGACATACCACCACGTCAGGTACTGGGCCCAAAAGAGGAACCGCTACGGTCGCAGGTTCGAATCCAACCTCGAGCATGGCTGTGTGTGATGTCCTTAGGTTAGTTAGGTTGAAGTAGTTCTCAGTTCTAGGGGACTGATGACCTCAGAAGTTAAGTCCCATAGTGCTCAGAGCCATTTGAACCAAATGACGAAAGCAGCGTTCGTTCTCTTCCACACAGTGAGACGTCAATCGTAATGCTGCCTGAATAACTGGGACTCCCGATACCATTGTTGTCATGGGATACCCCAACGCCGGTGCTCCTCTTTCTCTCTCTTACCATTTGCCTCTAGATCACTGTGTCCCGGGTTCGATTCGCGGCCGAGTTGGGGATTTTCTCTACCCGGGGACTGTTCTTTGTTTTGTCCTCGTCATTTCATCATCATCATCATTAGTGGCAGTGGCTAGATTGGACTGTGAAAAGAACCGGACTGTGTAAAAATTGGGACTTCGTACGGGCCCTAATGATCGCGCATTTGAGCGGCCCATAAATCAAACATCAACGTCTTCCTCTTACCGCATCAGGAATATCAGCAACAGTGCACAATGTGCTGACCGTCCGCGGTGCTCCAGTCGTCGTTATTCTGTCCATGCTGATTCCTGTCTGGCTTCGCCGGCCGGAGTGGCCGAGCGGTTAAAGGCGCTACAGTCTGGAACCGCACGACCGCTACGGTCGCAGGTTCGAATCCTGCCTCGGGCATGGATGTGTGTGATGTCCTTAGGTTAGTTAGGTTTAAGTAGTTCTAAGTTCTAGGGGACTTATGACCACAGCAGTTGAGTCCCATAGTGCTCAGAGCCATTTGAACCATTTCTGCCTGGCTTCGATTTCCTGACACAAGATACGTGACGTGATTGTAAGATCATGTACGGCCAAGCAGATAATACGTCTCTCCTCTCTGGCGCTAGTCGCTTGGAGCCACCGAGATTTAGCATGCCATTGAGTATTGCCATCCTGAAATCCTGAAACTATCCATTCCGTATTCATATGACAGTTGTGAACCTGACCAAACATGAGAAGTATTTTAATCAGATTAGAATCCATTTGATCCTGTTGTGCAAGGTGATCGTTGAATATAGACAACAGAGAAAAGAAGAGCAGTCGATTATGAAATCCGTGTTTTTATTACAACGAATCTATATTTCAACTATTACATAGACATCTTCAGTGCTTAGAACTGCAGATGACATTAGTCCAATGTGTTACTAAAGAATGTGCACTGAAGATGACTATGTCATAGATGAAATCTAGATCTGCTGTAACAAAACAACCGGTTTAGCGATCAGTTCCTGTTCTTCTCTCCACTATCTACGAGCAAGATTATCGCAGTACGGTAAACCGCAGTATCCATAAGCTACTATCCTGCCATCACGTGCAACTAGATGTTTCTTCTCTTATAGCAGGCCTGACTCGTTTTTCTTACAAACATCCAATATTCAAATCCGAATTCCGAACGAGGAACCCGCTGCGTAACTTTTTTATATGCAGAATGTAGATGGTGTTACTCCTGCCTGTTTTGTGTGGCTGCACTCAAATGAAAATAAACTGTGCGTCCCATCATGTAGTTCATTTCATGTCAGTTTGATGTCTGTTGCATGCCGCTTTCAAGGTGGTGGAGTTTTACTGTCCAGCAATGTGGTTCTGTAATTAGATGGACAGAAATGGTCCCTTTGCATAACAACGCCCCAGAGGAGTAATAGGGCGGGCCGCATTTCGCAAGCACACAGTCGTAACACTACGTCATCCCAGCCGCGATAAGTGCAAGAGCTGGCCGTGGTGCTATCTTGATGGCCATTTGGTTGCGTGAAAGGACTCCTTAATGTCTCCACCGCTGTTGCAAGTCGCAGATACGAGTGACGTGTGACGTATCTGAGACACAGTTGTAGTTTCAAAGTCGCCTGCTGGACAGCTCACGCCTGAGTCGTAAAACCCGGTGGGTCATCTTTGCGCCTGTATTCCACGAGAAGGTGAAACCAGCAATACTTTGGAAGGTATCTCCCTCCTTCTAATAAACTAAAACTGGTCAGAACTTCTACGTTCCGCTGAACCGTCGACGCCTTGCTACTGTTACCCTGTAGTCCAATAAGAACAAATGAATGTCTCAAAATTATCTCGTGTTTCTGAAAATTGAAATATCAGTAAACAAATAGCAAAAAATATATAGAGTTTACAGTGAATGTAACTAATAAAATGTATTGTATAGCTCATCTCTACCACTTTTACCGTCCACGTCTCCCTTTATTATAAACAGATACGTCAGGGTGCATTCTGTCAACCGATTCCTATTTTTGGGCAGGCTGTGCCATTCCCCAGTTCGAAGCACCTTCTCATGAGTTATCCCATCTTTCCATGCAATCATCAAAATTATTTTCTAGTAACACATCTCAAAAGCCTCTATTCATCTTGAAAGCTCACTGTTAAGTTTTCACATTCAGTGCTCAGTTTCGCTTTCTCTGTGTTTAAAGTTTTCTCTGCAAGGGTTGCGGAAGCATGGCACACGCTTTCGGGAGTAGCCAGACAATGATCGCGTAGCGCGCACACGCGCATGCCGTAACGTTACCGCTGAAGCACATGCTTCCTACTCTGCCGCCGCGGTGTGCGGTGTGGTGAGCCGAAGACTGATTGGTGCTGAATGCTGATTGGTGCATCTCGCTGCCGAGGCGAAGTTAAACCCGAAACCCAGTTCTTTCCAAAAACTTACAAAATAAACGACACATCTTCCCATCTTCTCAGCGATTGTCGATTTCTTGAATAAAACTACATTTTTTACTGACAGTAAAACATTTTTAGTAGAAAGTAATGATAATTAAATCGAAACCCTTAGCTGCCCTCAGGTGTTGTTGATATACATCAATGGGGACTGCTGAAAATGTTTGCCCCGACCGGGACTTGAACCCGGGATCTCCTGCTTACATGGCAGACGCTCTATCCATCTTTTTTTTTCATTTTGTTCGATATAGTTCGCTGCGTTTGGTCTGGGCGGACGTCACAATACTTCCATTCAAATTGATCGTTGATTCCTTAACTCAGTTTTTTTTATTACAGAGAGCACGCAGCCCTCTGACCGAACACGCTGAGCTACGGGCATCCATCTGAGCCACCGAGGGCACAAATGAATAGCGCGACTGCAGGGACTTACCCCTTGCACGTCTCCCGTGAGACCCACATTCCCAACCGTCCACAACCTACATTCGTAGTGTTCCTAATAGTTATTTGTCCATTCACTCATTACTCGCGCCAGACTAAGCTGACGAGTCCCGTAAGAGTTCGGGCAAAGCGGGCACATTCGCACTGGCGCGAGTAATGAGTCAATCGGCAAATATCTATTAGGTATACTACGAATGTAGGTTGTGGACAGTTCGGAATGTGGGTCTCACGGGAGGCGTGCAAGAGATAAGTCCCTGCAGTCGCACTATCCTCTGTGCCCTCGGTGGCTCAGAAGGATAGAGCGTCTGCCATGAAAGTAGGAGATCCCGGGTTCGAGTCCCAGTCGGGGCTCACATTTTCAGCTGTCCCCACTGATGTATATCAACAACACCTGTCGGCAGCTAAGGGTTTTGATTTAATTATCATTTCATTCTAGAGAAGCTGCACGGTCATCAATGGTATCTGTTCTTTCGGGAACAGATACCATCTTCATCTTTTAGTAGAAAGTTTACTGGACGTCATCGTTTCAGTATGTTGGAACAGGGTCTGGCAGATCACGCAATTGATGGCGCCCCGTCCCGCATGCTTGCACTGACGGCGCGCTCCAGGCAGCGGCGTACATAGTTTTAAGCGGAGCCCAACCGTCGTCTCTGAGTCCACGTGAGGCCAGAGTAGCGAGTTCCAGCAGTTTCGTGCTTTCAGATCTTCTTTTTCATCAACTATGACGAAAGGATTTGCTGGTTGAGCTAATTCTCGCACGCCGTTCTCCGACGGCTACGTCTTGTCCTGGTTCTGCACGTTGGATATGTACACTTATCAGCCAGAACATTGTGACCACATACGTAGTACAGCCGGTATGTCCGTCTTTGGCACGGGGCACGGACAACAGCGGCAAGGCGCCGTGACATGCAAGCAGCGAGGCCGTAGCAGGTCGCCGGAGGCAGGTGGCACCACATCTGACCTCACAAGTCAACTAATCTTCGGAAATTCCGGGGAGGGTGCGGGGGCGATGAGCTCTGACGTCACGTTCAGTCACATCCCAGGTGTCTTCGATCGCGTTTAAATCTGGCGAACTGGGGGCCAGCACATCAGTTGGAACTCACCACTGTGCTCCTCGATCCACTCCGTCATATTCCTTGCTTTGTGACGTGGCGCATTATCTTGTTGAAAAATGCCACTGCCATCGAGAAACATTATCGTCATGAAGGGCTGTGGGTTGTCTGCAACCAGTGTGGATACTACTCGGCCGTCTTGGTGCTTCGCACGGGCTCCACTGGACCCGTGGATGCCCACGTGAATGTTTCCGAGGTGTCAGAAGTCATCAGACAATGCAACGCTCTGCCACTGCGCCGACGTCCAGTGCCTATGGTCACGTGTCCATTTCAGTCGTAGTTGCTGTTGTCGTGGTGTTAAAATTGTCGCGTACATGAGTCGTCGGTTGTGGAGGCCTATCGTTAGGAGTGTTCGGTGCACTGTGTTTTCGGGCACACTTGTACTCTGCCCAGCTTTAAAGTCTTATGTTAGTTCCGCCACAGTTTGCCGCCTGTCCTGTTTTACCAGTCTACCGGGCCTACGCTGTCCGAAATATGTAATAAGGGATGGCCGCCCAAGCGCACGATGTCTGATCGTGGTTTCACTTTTGTTTCTTTGTGTGTTGAAGACACTCACCACAGCACTCCTCGAACACCCGGCAAGTCGTGGAGTTTCCGAAATACTCGTGCCGAGCCTCCTGGCCATTACCATCTGTCCTCGGTGAGACTCAGATAGATGTTGCGCCCTCCCCATTCTACATACGAACAGCACCGATACTACAGACACTGCCCGTGTGTCTGGCAGGCATTCCCAGCCAGGTGACGCTGCTATTGCCTGGACAAGGTTAATGTTCTGGCTGATCAGTGTAAACTCACTGGACAAAGTATTATTCGCAAAAACAGACATAATGTCTTATGGGATAACAGCAACCAGTGATTTTATAATGTTACTTAAAATCCGTCTTGATTGCAAATTTTTTTTTTAATTATTCATATGACCGGTTTCGGTTCATTCAGAACCATCTTCAGATCTGTAAAAATAATTATACTAATTTACTATTTCACGGAAGCAAATCTTTTTCATCCTATCTAATCAACATCAAATGTACCAGAAAGTACCTGATATTTCAGTTACAGGAGTAACCCGTCCAAATCCAGCAACTTTCACATGCTACGTCACATAAAATTGGTTGGCAGAGTGCACGTCATTTATATTAATTATAACACTATTACCGACAGGTGGCGTCTGGTACATTTGTTACATTCCATTTGCACATACTGTATTCAGTAGATCTTTTTTGTATTAAAAATATTTAATTAAAATATGTAGATGTCAAAGTTAAAATCTGTACTTGTCAGGATTAAAAAACAGTAAAATTATCATTTTTATACAATCTAAAAAGCACAGGGCGATTTATATATCTATGGTGCTGGTGTGAACTTGTTTTCTTCTACGGTCTGCTTCCGTGGTTCCCGCCATTTTGGTGTTGTGCCGCGGTCCGCTCAGTCGTCTGATGTCCATCGTCGCCGGCAAGAGGGCCGCACAGGAGGGCCCCGTCAACGACGCCAGGCGCTGCACGCGTCTTCCGGCTTCTCCACCACGCATTCAATCATAACGCCTATTTTAGCATTTATGACGACCTACTAAGATGACAACTGTTGCGTGTGGAGATCCAGGCCGAGGGATGAGAGATGGTGCGCGGTGGAGAAGCCGAATACTTTTCTAAAGTATTATTCACTCCTAGAGAAATCAATAGAAGCATCATTTAATACCGTGTGGACATGGTAAGCGCCTGGATTCAGTTAAGAATTGAGTTCCAAGGTTGTGCAGGCACGTCGCATTCACGTTGAGCCAGTTCTACCAAATTGGTAAAATGCTGATGTCGGTGTTTTATCCGTTGTTCTAACATGTCCCACAGATTTTCTTTGGGTTCAGGTTAGGTGATTTTGCAGGACATTCGAGATGTAATAGGACGGGGGAGTGTAGTTTGTGGACAATAAGTTCGGAATGTGGGTCTTACGGGGAGCGTGCTAGAGATAAGTCCCTGCAGTTGCAGTATTCTCTGTGTCCTCGGTGGCTCAGACGGATAGAGCATCTGCTATGTAAGTAGGAGATCCTGGGTTCAAGTCCCGGTCAGGGCACACATTTTCAACTGTCCCCGTCTATATTTATAAACGCCTGTAAGCGGCTAAAGGTCTGATTCGTTGTAATTTCATGAAACACAAACGTCTCGCAGATTGCTGCTGTCTTATGGTCAGGTAGAGGCAGCGCATATGCGGTTGAGCGCGTGACTCAACTGCTGCGACATCTGCAAAGGTTTAAGAATTAATCTGTACGTGCGCATTGAGGTGACAATTTTTAGCTCTCTGCCCACATTATCACCTTAGCACTGTTCTTGTGCCTTGTGGTTCAATAAACGAGACGAGTGCCAAGTCACTGTAGGCTCTACTGCTTATATGAGTTACACGAACCGCAAGGACGGTTTCAAAAAGTAATTGTGCAATTTGGTGACATCTTGCGTGACGCCTTCTCAGTAGTCTCGGAACATAGGTTTTCAATCACGGGAAAGAAATGCCGACTCCCTTCCTTTCGTTAGTCTACTGTTCTACAATCGCTATCAGAAGATTGCTGGAGCCAGAACTGTTGTAAATTTCCGTTAATCAGTTGCTTGATAACCGGAGTCCCAAATGCGTACACGACACTTATAGGCAGCTGCAGAGCGAGAAGCTACCCAGTACAGCGCAAGCTTCATAATGAGGTACCCAATATTTTGTTATTTTTCAACTATTCTTCTTTTCTTACAAACAGCTCGCAGACTGGCTACTCTTAGAAACTTGGGAACTATTAATGCAAATAGAACTGTTAAGCCCTGAGTTAGTGAAACTCTGCCTTTTCGATTCAAAACCCAATAATCGGTGTAATACTGACTCTGGCAAGAAAAAAGGAACGTGAAAGAGAAGCTCACACATTAAATTGTGCAGCTTATGAATGGCAGACATTGTACGCATAATTAAACCTCAACGAATGTGAAAATCTCTAGAGAGATCCTGTAAAGAATTAATAAGCGTAATAGTGATCAACTTATAGCACACCACTGTGCAGTTTGGATATGTGCCGTTTTCTGTAATCACAACACTTAGACATGAAAATGAGTAGCTGTTGGTAATATTTCCTCAAGTTATTTGAATGATGAAGCGGTTCAAAAGAACTGAATATGCAAGGTGCTCAACACGCCGATAAAACACTCTCTACGATTTAGTTTGGAGAACATGTATACACATACTGTATACAATCTTCCACGCCAATTCTTCACTCTGTCACCGGCGTTTTTATATTCACAGCTCAAAAGTCTACATGCAGTGAACGGTCTATTTATTACCAGAACAGTCTATCTGAGAACAGAATAACTTGGTCATCTTTGTGTGCTACAGTTACATAGACAAAGGTTGTACTTATCAGTACGTGAATATGGAATGATGGGAGAGAAAGCATTCATCGAAATATATAATGTGTCCTAAAAGTCCGTTAACATTTGAAAATGCAAATGGCTCTGAGCACTATGGGACTTAACATCTCAGGTCGTCAGTCCCCTAGAACTTAGAACTACTTAAACCTAACTAACCTAAGGACAACACACACATCCATGGCCGAGGCAGGATTCGAACCTGCGACAGTAGCGGTAGCGCGGTTCCAGACTGAAGTGCCTAGAAACGCTCGGCCACACTGGCCGGATTTTGAAAATGCTCTAATTAACAGAATAATCTAGTCAGAGAGGTAAAACATGACTCTCTGAAATGACATGAGGTTTTATTGAAACCAAAAACGAGTGCAAAAACCGGCCTGCACGACGTCAGTGTCGCCGCATAAGAATCGTCAGCATGACGGTTGCGAGGAACTCTGACATATTAGAGAATCGCATAATCCCTAGCTTGGCTGATAAACACCTGCTGGAAGGTACGGTCTTATGCAGGATCGCGCTGCACGCAATACTGCTATACGTGTGAAAGAACTCTTGCTCACATCGTTTGGTGAGGATCGCGTGCTGGCCGTCATTTTCATCATGCTTGACCTCCCAGATCCCCAGATCTCAATCCATGTGATTATCGGTTGTGGGATTACCTGACGTTCCAGGTCTACCGCGACCGTCCGACATCATTACGGATACTGAAAGACAACAACCTACGGCAATTTCTCACCATACCTACTGATATGTCGTACAGTGCTTTTCACGACATTATCCCTCCACTGCAGGCACTGTTTATGTGTGGCGACGACATGTTTAGCGTTTATTGTAAAGAATACAGTCTTCGCTAAGAATCAATCGTCATTTCAAACATGTATGACAATTTTTAGCTCTCTGCTCACATTATTCCACAAAGTATTGTTTTCAAATGTCAACTGACTTTTGGGTCACCCAAGTACATACATGTTCAATAAATGACATAGAATAGTGGAAATGAGAAATAGAAAACTCTGATTAAACGGTATACTGATTTCAAATCAAACAAACAGAAGACACAAGCTACTTGGCATTCGCGATGCGCAAGCACTATAAGTCGAAAATTCCAGCAATCGCAGGGACTTGAAGATAAATGATCTCTAAATCGAAAGCGAGAGTGAAGAAACTGAACGCATAAGCGCTTCGAACTGAATGACCCGAACATGATCCTTAAACCAGCTTCAAGTTTAGTGAAACCACGAATTTCAAAATACCAACCGCCTGAATATCAACTTACCTTCGCAATTCGCAGCAAGTTGAATAAGCAAAATAAGTGAAAATAAGCCTTGGGATATACAGGGTGAGTCACCTAACGTTACCGGTGGATATATTTCGTAAACCACATCAAATACTGATGAACAGATTCCACAGACCGAACGTGAGGAGAGGGGCTAGTGTAATTGTTTGATATAAACCATAAAAAAATGCACGGAAGTATGTTTTTTAACACAAACCTACGTTTTTTTAAATGGAACAACGTTAGTTTTGCTAGCACATCTGAACATATAAACAAATACGTAATCAGTGCTGTTTGTTGCATTGTAAAATGTTAATTATATCCGGAGATATTGTAACCTAAAGTTGACGCTTGAAACCTCCGACAGCTGCAACATACATCGCGTTTCTACAGAATGATCTGCCAAAGTTGCTCGAAAATGTCCCACTGGAAACGCGTCGACGCATGTGGTATCAGCATGATGGTGCACCTGCACATTCCGCAATTAACACTAGGCTGACCCTTGACGGGCGTTTCATAGGACGTGGCGGACGCATAAATTGGCCAGCCGGTTCTCCTGATCTTACACCTCTGCACTTCTTTCTGTGGGGTACGATAAAGGATAATGTGTACCGTGATGTGCCTACAACCCCAGAGGATATGAAACAACGTATTGTGGCAGCCTGCGGCGACATTAACCAGATGTACTGCGGCGTGTACGACGTTCATTACGCCAGAGATTGCAGTTGTGTGCAGCAAATGATGGCCACCACATTGAACATCTATTGGCCTGACATGTCGGAACACACTCTATTCCACTCCGTAATTGAAAACGGAAACCTAGTGTGTACGTGTACCTCACCCCTCATGGTAATGTACATGTGCGTCAGTGAAAAAGACCAATAAAAAGGTGTTAGCATGTGGACGTAATGTGCTGTTCCAGTCTCTTCTGTACCTAAGGTCCATCACCGTTCCCTTTGGATCCCTACGTAATTCGGTGCTCTCCGATACACACGATCGAACAGCGGAGGAGTGGTGCTCAAGCGTCAACTTTAGGTTACAATATCTCCGGATGTAATTAACATTTTACAATGCAACAAACGGCACTGATTACGTATTTGTTTATATGTTCAGATGTGATAACAAAACTAACGGGGTTCCATTTAAAAAAACGTAGGTTTCTGTTAAAAAACATACTTCCGTGCATTTTTTTATGGTTTGTATTAAACAATTACAATAGCCCCTCTCCTCACGTTCGGTCTGTGGAATCGATTCGTCAGTATTTGATGTGGTTTACGAAATATATCCACCGGTAATGTTAGGTGACTCACCCTGTTTACACCACACGAATGAATCAGCTGAAAAACATTACCTATGAGCAACCACTTCGAATAAATGAAACGTTCTCATCATTATCTACAAACACGCGGCGCAGTATTGTAAATTCCGAAAACGCTAACAAGCCTCCCAGAACAAACGTGTTTCAAAGTCATCTGCAAGCGTACACTTCCAACGGCTAGCGTACTGGTTGGCTGAAGATGAGGTCGGATGCTGTAAAAGGTGACCAAGATTCCTCTGCAACATCTCACAAGGAACTCCTTGAGTGCGAGGTCGCCAGTTTAGTCATTAGAGAAGCTTATTTGAAAGTGTTGTGTTAACAGTTACGACAGGAAAAATATTAGCTCCTAATGACTCACCAAGCGAATAAAGTGGGAGACGGAAAACGAGTGAGACGCAGAGATCAACCTTCTGTGGTATGTATACATTTCACTTCACAAAAAGGACATCGTCGACGTTCAAGGAATGCGAATCCGAATTCCTTAGGAGTTACAAACCGTGCACGGAGCTCAGCTGCGTTTACATTCTTAAAGAATGCATATAGAAACATATTGGTGTAGCGGGGTGATGAGAACTGATGGAATGAGAAAACAGTTGGCGTGGAGCTTATCGTGTAACTGGCTATCCTTGAAGGTGTAGCGACAGATAGTGCGATAGTCTTATAGTGCGATAGTCTTATAGACACGGAAAACGCAAACATCAAGAAGCTGGATTTGTCCAGTGGTTGCAGGTGGTTTGAACTGCAATGTCACACACGTTTCCAGGGGGGCTAGTTTCCTCTAAGGAAGTATGATTTTTATACACAGACCAGGGATCAGCCAAAAGCAAGTTATTTTGACCATCTAGTGGCCAAAAGCAGTGCTCATACCATAGGTGTAGTTCTGCTACGCCCGTTTTCTCACTCTTGCTTGCTGTGACGTACATATTCCCTACTTCCCTCGCAAGATCACACATTCAGGAAAGAATCGTACGGGGAAGAGCACCTCCAATTTCTCGTGGCACAATAAATAACTTTCCATAAAGTTCAGCATCCAGATTAACAGTCGGCTTAATTGTGTACGAATGCGTTAAGGCATTGATGTTGGTTGACTTTGATACAACTCTCTTGGTAACTCTAATTTCCTGGGTTCCTTACATATGCATTCCGTCTTCAAATCCCGATTGGTCGGAGCTGCAAACCAACTCCTTACTGAAAGATACGATAAGTTTGTTTATCTCATCTACAAATTTTCGGACCGATTTAGCAATTTGCTGTGCTTCGTCAAGTTGATGCTTTGTCTGAAATTTCGTTGTCTTACGTCTTCCAATTCTGTACCACTGTTTGAAGTTACGTAACCAACCACTGCTTTCTTTGAATCTACGTCGTGCGAAATTTGATGTGCGTAACGTACTAGGTCACTATGATGCACGTCCTGTAAATTACATCGGGCAACCTTGAAACGTGCAAACACTAGTTTTTTTAACAAAAGCACATTGCCCTCTCTTGAATATCCGTAGTTTTTCTTATGCAGTACGCGGTCATATTGCTGCAGCCTTATTCGAAATCTGTATATAATTATTCTTTTACTACGCTGTGGATGGTCTTCCCTGCACGTATTTATGTTCAGTACCTGCTCCTTGGACAGCGACTCTACTTTACTACGTTTGACTGCAGGAGGTATTTGCGGTTCCCTGTCCGACAAGGATGATGAACAACATAGCTCGAAACTTGTTTCAGTATCACTTTCACTTGTTAAGCACGTATCGTCTTCATTGTACTCCTCATTTAGTACTGTCGAGCGTATACTACACCACGCATTCCACTGACTCATCTTGCAAAACGGTAATACTTCATCTACCACTTCTTTCTCATTCTGTGAGAATTCCTTGGGCTCCTTTCTGACGAAATGCAAACTTCGACAACTGTTGTTATGGTATAATGCAATGTTTACTTTGTTTACTGTTGCCTTTGTCCAGCTTTGTATCAACAGCACTAGCACTATACCAGTGTTATGAGTTTCTCGTCGACTAAGCAGTCCAATTACGCTCTGTAGTCTCATGCTGTGCTCACAGCTGGATACTTCCTGTCCCGCCCCCTGTTGCCATAAGAAGCCAATATTGTGGTGGCATGGTAGACAATATGTAGTGCGTCGAATGCCGTAAACATTATTGGCCTTATGCGATCTTTTACTCAAGGGATTCCCTGTCAGAGGCGACTCAGAGTCTACACAGTATATATCAATACAAGTTACAAACCGTCTTTGAAAAGTATCAGCAGAGACCATTTCGCGAGTTACAGGAAGCTGAGACGCCCTGCTAAACCCGCAGGACTGGACAGGTAGTTTAAATTGTGAAAAGGGGCCGAAATAAGGGGCTATCAGCTACCCTCGAACATACAACTTTTATTATTTGATCAAACATTACAAGAGCCCAATTTTTTTTAACACACAGCTTTAATCTTTGCGACTTAATTACCGGCTGAAAGCTACTTTAATTTAAAAACGGCTGAAGGCCAATAACTTAAAACGCAAGAATAATCAGAAATTTAAAAGGCAAGCCTCATCTTACAACAGTTCTTCATTTAGGCTGAAGGCCCAAAGAATCTGAGATTTTCAGAGCAAACAATTTGAATTCAAAGTCGGGTGAAATCCCAACACTTAAGGATAAGCAACATTAATTAAAAAAACAAAGGCCTTACGTAAAACAGTTCTTAATTAGGTAAAACTCAATCTAATTAGAAATTTAAAAGGTAAAGCGTTATCTTAAAACAGTTCTTTAATTAGGCTGAAGGCCTAAAGAATTAGACACTTCAAGAGCAAACAAGCTAAATTCAAATCGGCTGAAGGCCTAACACTTAAAACTCCATAGCATTAATATTTTTAAATACCAAAGGCCTTACGTGAAACAGTTCTTTAATTCAGGGTGAAGGCCTTAAGAGCAAAACAACTCAGACTCAAAATTGGCTGAAGGCCCAACACTTAAAATTCAAGAACATTAAAAATTTTAAAATACCAAAGGTGCTACGTGAAACAGTCCTTTAAATTAGGATGAAGGCCTAAAGAACCTTACGCCGAAAGGGCAAAACAACCTTAATTTAAAAAAGTCGGCTAGAAGCCATACAAATACGAACAACAAGAACAAATAAAAAAAGGCCATACACCCAAGGGCACTCAGATGTTCGAGGGTCGGCCTGGAATTCAAACACTAATGCTCGCCTTGGTGAGACAGTCAGTCGGGCCAACCATTCACGATCCGACGACAACTCAACCGACTGACAGCTAATGGACCCACCGACAAGATAACTTCCACTTCACCCGACCAGGGCACAACTGGGAATTCAACGGAACAACGTAGAAGATATTGGCGCCCACAAGCAACCAAACATGGAACTGTCAAACTACACACTGTGCTGGACAGCAACAACATGATGAGGGAACTACACTAACTGAAATTTACGTTAACGGTCCGGGTAGGTAACCGGAACGTTAACGACCACAAGGCAGAAGATTCCGTTAGTGCACTTCAATTCAAATAACCAAATACAGTGAAACTCCACTGGAGGGTGGCTAGACTTTTCCAGTTTGAAAACCACATTGTTGCTCGCGGGAATATCCCCAGTCGACAACGAACTCCAGACGACACAATGTGAACAGTCGTGACTTGCTGGTCGATTAAGTCAAAACTGAACCTTCATATCCAGGATCGGTGAGCCACGAACCTAGTAGCAATGGGAACAGCACTCCACGCTCTGAGACGGCATAAGGACCGCCGGCGGGTCCGGCCAAACTATGCACCGCGGAGATTTCCTCGGTGCCCCACGCCAACCGACCAACTGCCCAGACCCGGAAATGATGAAAGGACCAAATATACGTCGGCCGATGAGGCGACCAACCGAACGACCAAGCAACGATCTCCCTTAATCGGACAGTTCGTGTGTGTCGCCAGCGGTTGGCGCTCCGTCCCCGACTTCACTGCTGCTGCGTCCCGACTGCACTGCTGGTCCGTCTCCAACTGACTGCCAGACACACGACGACCCGGAAATACAATCTATCCTTCCAGAGATCTACATCTACATTTACATTTATACTCCGCAAGCCACCCAACGGTGTGCGGCGGAGGGCACATTACGTGCCACTTTCATTACCTCCCTTTCCTGTTCCTGTCGCGTATGGTTCGCGGGAAGAACGACTGTCTGAAAGCCTCTGTGCGCGCTCTAATCTCTCTAATTTTACATTCGTGATCTCCTCGGGAGGTGTAAGTAGGGGGAAGCAATATATTCGATACCTCATCCAGAAACGCACCCTCTCGAAACCTGGCGAGCAAGCTACACCGCGATGCAGAGCGCCTCTCTTGCCGAGTCTGCCACTTGAGTTTGTTAAACATCTCCGTAACGCTATCACGGTTACCAAATAACCTTGTGACGAAACGCGCCGCTCTTCTTTGGATCTTCTCTATCTCCTCCGTCAACCCGATCTGGTACGGATCCCACACTGATGAGCAATACTCAAGTATAGGTCGAACGAGTGTTTTGTAAGCCACCTCCTTTGTTGATGGACCACATTTTCTAAGGACTCTCCCAATGAATCTCAACCTGGTACCCGCCTTACCAACAATTAATTTTATGTGATCATTCCACTTCAAATCGTTGCGCACGCATACTCCCAGATATTTTACAGAAGTAACTGCTACCAGTGTTTGTTCCGCTATCATATAATCATACAATAAAGGATCCTTCTTTCTATGTATTCGCAATACATTACATTTGTCTATGTTAAGGGTCAGTTGCCACTCCCTGCACCAAGTGCCTATCCGCTGCAGATCTTCCTGCATTTCGCTACAATTTTCTAATGCTGCAACTTCTCTGTATACTACAGCATCATCCGCGAAAAGCCGCATGGAACTTCCGACACTATCTACTACGTCATTTATATATATTGTGAAAAGCAATGGTCCCATAACACTCCCCTGTGGCACGCCAGAGGTTACTTTAATGTCTGTAGACGTCTCTCCGTTGATAACAACATGCTGTGTTCTGTTTGCTAAAAACTCTTCAATCCAGCCACACAGCTCGTCTGAGATGGTACGATATGCGCTGCTGCTGCCGCTCACGGGCAAGTAAGGCAGAAAGTTAATGACGCCAGTAAATGGAATAAGAAAACGAGGCGGCAGTACCGAAATAGAAGATGACAAACAATACGTGGGATAAACGCCAGCCGTGCATTGCTCAGAAGCAAATTATTAATTAACTGAAAATGCCTGTTTAAAAAGACCTCACGTTATATTTAAGCAAGCACCTTTCAGCCATGGAAACGCACAAGAGTTGTCAGGTAGAGGAGGACTGTGTTGCAACAGATGGACCGTGGTCAGAGATAAACGGTTATTTCGACCTCCAGAAATGTTTCCGCAAAAGCGGCAGCCAGCAGCGTATTTGGACAAAACGAGAGGAAACTACCGCCGAGGGATCCGGGAGGCGGCCTCGCGGCAGGCACGTTTCTCCACGACGAGGCGCCTCCACAAATTTTAAGTAGAAAAACGGGCGTTTAGAAAGCAGCATTTAGCTGCGGCAGAGGACAGCGGTTGCGAGTAAAAGTTTAATTCCGGTAGGTCACGCGGCGATTGCGCCAGCGCCAGCGCCCGCTCGGCCTGCCGTGTCTCGCCCGGCACCTGGCGGCTTGGCCGGCAGTGCGGTCCGCCCACGCACTTTCACTGCAGCCAGCGGCCACTTGTCCACGGGGCAGTCACTGGACACTTGCGGCGAGGCGTCCTGGGCGGGCGGCGTGCTCTGCCACGAGGCTTCGTGTCAGATGGTTCTTAAGACTCCTGAAGCTTGATGTCTGCGTTACGTATTTTATCCTTCACTAATTCCAGCCTTACACCAAGCGATGAAGCTCTGTGGTCGGCATATTAGAATCTTATTTGGGACGACTCCTCTTCAGATCACTGTCCGACCGTCCAGATTTATACTTATATGGATATGGTGTCTGTTCTTTCGTACATGTCCGAAAGAACAGACGCCATATCCATATAAGTATATAGTTCTGGCGACACCGGCCATGACCTTCTTCTTTTGTGCGGATGCACACATATTACCCGAATTCTTACGGGACTTGGTAAGGATGTCTCCCACGAGTAACGAGTGTGTTGTGGTGGGACACTACGAAAGTAGTGTGTGGACATATAAGGTGAGAATGTGGGTTTCGCGGGAGGCTTGCGCGAGATAGTCCCTGCAGTCGCGCTATCCTCTGAGCCTTCGGTGGCTCAGAAGGATGCCGGCACGGTAGCTCAGCGTGTTCGGTCAGAGGTTTAGCTGCCCTCTGTAATAAAAAAACTGAGAGAATCGATCCACAACGAACTTAAACGGATGTCTTACGACGTCCGCCCCGAGCAGAAGCAACGAACAAAAGCGAACAAAATGAGATTAAAAAAAAGAGGATAGAGCGTCTACCACGTTAGCATGAGATCCCGGGTTCGAGCCCCGGTCGGGGCACACATTTTCACCTGTCCCCGTTGATATACATCAACGCCCGTCAGCAGCTGAAAGTATTAATATATAATTCTAATTTCGTCCAGATTTAGGTTTTCCGTGATTGCCCTCACTGTCTTGGGGCAAATGCCGGGTTGGTTTCTTCGAAAGGACACGACCGATATCCTTACCCGTCGTTGTGTAATCCGAGCTTGTACTTTGTCTCTGATGACCTCGTTGTCGGCAGCTCGTCAAACTCAAATATTCCTTTTTTCCTTCCTCCTTTGCAGATTGGTGAGTCACAAGACGTGAGCCATATACATATCGCATCCGAAGTAGATACAACAGACGGCGTCTCAGGTGCATCAGACAGCAGTAAATTGTGAATCTGAAGCACTCATTGACGGATTTATACTTAAATTCTGGCAGCCAGTAAAAAAGTGTAGTTGCATGACTACGACTAAAAATGATAATTTGTTCATTAATGTTAACACCAATCATGCATACATAGCCTCTACACTGAGTCGTTTCGTTAAAAGAATCGTTCAGTTTACCCGTAGAAAGTGCAACTAACTAACCGCAGACCTTATGTTGCATACATTAACGATTTTCCGTCAGCAGCGTTATAAAATGCAGATTCTGTGCATTTTGAAGATAGTACAAGTTCAGGAACAAACTAATAACAATACCAGAACTTACAATCTTGATCATGGCAGACATGCAGCAACCGTATTTAAGTTTTAACCGCTTGTACAAATTTTATTGCACTGATCTGGTTCAAATGGTTCAAATGGCTCTGAGCACTATGGGACTTAACTTCTGAAGTCATCAGTCCCCTAGAACGTAGAACTACTTAAACCTAACTAACCTAAGGACATCACACACATCCATGCCCGAGGCAGGATTCGAACCTGCAACCGTAGCGGTCGCTCGGTTCCAGACTGTAGCGCCTAGAACCGCTCGGCCACACCGGCCGGCCACTGATATGGTTTTGATACTAATGGCATCTTCATCAGAATATGTTACAGCTACCTATTAATTTTTTTAATCAGCATAGGTGAATAACAACCATATCACAAACCTTTAACTAGCAGTAGAAATGTTAAAAACAGAAAAAGAATTACTTACATAGATTCACACGGAGAGATAATATAAACATATGAGTTAAAGCGCTCAAGTCAAATAAGTAAAAGTTATAATTTTAAAGACGACTGTGAGTCAGCAACCGTACAGCCAACAGATTGCAACAAGATTTAACTTGACCTGGTTTCGACACCGATTATGGGTGTCTTCCTCAGAGAAAAATAGAAACAATTATATGTAGTGACAACTGAAAACAGATTTACGAGTAAATTGCTCTCGTCATATAAAACAATTTCTTAAAACCATTTTTGAAACCATATAAAAATTGCAGGTACTGGAAATGAGATAACGATGGTACTTGTCACTGAAAATTATAACAACATTGCGTAGCACACCGTATGCTCGCTCGACGATAGATCCGTACCCAAAGACTGGAAAGTTGCACAGATCACACCAATATTCAAGAAAGGCAAAGGAGTAATCCACTAAATTACAGGCCCGTATCATTAACGTCAATATATATCAGTATTTTGGAACATATATTGTGTTCGAAAATTATGAATTACCTCGAAGAGAACGGTCTATTGACACATTTTCAACAACGATTTAGAAAACACCGTTCTTGAAAAACACAACCAGCTCTTTACTGACGCGAGCTATTGAGTGCTTTTGACAGTGGATTTCAAATTGAACCCGTATTTCTTGATTTCCAGAAGGCTTTTGGTACTGTAACACACAAGTGGCTTGTAGTGAAATTGCGTGCTTGTCGAATATCGTCTCCATTATGTGACTGGATTCGTGATTTCCTGTCAGAGACGTCACAGTTCGTATTAATTGACGGAAAGTCATCGAGTAAAACAGAAGTGATTTCTGGCATTCCCCAAGGTAGTGTTACAGGCTCTCTCTTGTGCCTTATCTATATAAACAATTTAGGAGACAATACGGGCAGTCATCTTAGGTTGTTTGCAAACGTTGCTGTCGTTTATCGTCTAGTGAAGTCATCAGAAGATGAAAATCAAGTGCAAAACTATTTAGATAAGATATGTACGGTACGAAACTTGGAAGTTGACCGTAAATAATGAAAAGTGTGAGATCAGGAATCTGTTAAACTTCGATTACACGATGAATCAATCAAATCTAAAGGCCGTAAATTCAAGTAAATACCTAGGAATTACAATTATGAACAACTGAAATTGGAAAGAACATACAGAAAATGTTGTGAAGAAGGCTAACCAAAGATCGCGTTTTATCGGCAAAACACTTAGAACCTGCAACAGATCTACTAAAGAGACAGCCTACACATAGCTTGTCCGTCCTCTTTTGGAATACTGCTGCGCACGTTTTGTACTATCGAGAAAACAGGGGAGAGAGTGTCACGGACGTGATACAGGATTTGGGGTGGACATCATTAAAAAAAAAAGCGTTTCTCGTTCCGGCGGGATCTTCTCACGAAATAATTTCAATTATCAAATTCCTCCTCCGGATGCGAAAATATTTTGTTGACACCGACTTACATAGGGAAAAACGATCACCATAATAAAATAATGGAAATCAGAGCTCGCACAGAAACATACAGGTGTTCGTTTTTCCCGCGCGCTGTTCGAGAATGTAATGAAATAGAATTATTGTGAATATGTTTCGATGAACCCTCTGTCAGGCACTTAAGTGTGATTTGCAGAGTACTCATGTAGATGTGGATGTGGGCGTAGAAAGGCTGTACGAGGAAACAGACACTGTAGGTGCCATCGTACGACAGCATTTTGCTCTTAAATCTGTTTTCAGCTGTCGGTACATGTAACTGTTTTTGTTTTGTTCTGATGAAGACATCGATAGTCGGTGTCGAAACGAGATCAAGATAGATCCTGTTGCAACGGGTTGGCTATATTACACAGATGAGAAGTAAAAATTATCTTATAAGGCCAACATTAAAAGCCGTTAGGGTTGACATCAGACTGAAAGATACTATGTAAGTACTACCTTTTCTGTTTTTAATATTTATAGTACTACTTAAAGTTTTTGATACGGTTGTTATAACCCTATGCTGAATAAAAAATTATAGGGAACTGTAACTTATTATGGTGATGGTATCATTACTTGGTATCGAAACATGATCAGGGCAATAAAATTTTTGCAACCGGTTGGCTGGTTTTATCCTTCATTAAAAAGAAAAATACTGGAACTGTTACTGAAGGGACAGAGAACGAGATATTAGCAAATCTTTCAAGATAAATGGACTATCATTTAATTTTGATATGTCTGATGTATCCTTATGCAGAACGTCAGAAGTTATTTAAAGGCATCAATCTGTCGAATTGTTTGATGCTACCCTGTATCTTTTCCTACCTTTTCATTTTGCAGTACGCCCATCCTCTTATTCAATCCCTTCTGCGTGTTCTAACCTTTCTACCGCTGCTATCTTACCCTTCTACTGCTCGATCCAACGACAGGTTGAATGTTAAGTATTGGAAATGGAAATGTCGTGTGGCTAGGGCCTCCCATCGGGTAGACCGTTCGCCTGGTGCAGGTCTTTCGATTTGACGCCACTTCGGCGACCTGCGCGTCGATGGGGATGAAATGATGGTGATTAGGACAACACAACACCCAGTCCCTGAGTGGAGAAAATCTCCGACCCAGCCGGGAATCGAACCCGGGCCCTTAGGATTGACAGTCTGTCACGCTGACCACTCAGCTACCGGGGCGGACTAATGTTAAGTATTCACTGGACGTCATAGCAAATACCCCATTAATCTCTCCTTTCTTGTACCAAAGGTCTTTTATACATTTCTTAACTCACCTAGTATTTATAATAACTTTTCAATCCGAACTTTATCTGTCAACTCAGTTCTTAACATGCTTCGATAAATTCCACATTTAAAACGCTTGCAGTATATCTCTGGATTTCCCGAAGTCTGGCATAAAGTAAAGATTGAGAATGATCTACAAAGTAGAATACATTTATTATGTAAAATTTATGAAGAGTACCATTTGACGAGTTTAGAAAAAAAAAGAGAAAATCAATAGTTCCTAAAGTCGAACATCCTATACGGACAAACATTGCGATTAATGATAGAATAATGGAACATAGAGAACATTTTACCTATTTAGGTTGCGACGTCATATATGAGTCTGATGAAGACATAGAAAAGAAGTTGGCAATGTTTGGGAGTATATATGGAACAATAAACAGACGTATAGAAAATAAAACGAACGAGATATATGAATTGATCCAGTTGATATGGAAGAACGTGACACTACCAGAAGAATGGAAATTGGCCATAAAGGCCCGATATACACGTAGGGCAGCAAAATGGAATGTGTTAACTACAGAGGTATCAGCGGAAAATTCCATAACTGATAAGCGGAACTCTTCTGAAAACTTCATTTATATCAGTGATTTCTGTAACTCGGTTGTTTTCTACATGCACAGTACTACAGAATCACGGCTGTAAAATAATCGGCGGTGGCTGAGCTAAAGGATATCCCAGCTGCGCCAAGCATATTTATGACGTGAATTCGCTGTATCTACTCAGGTCAATTACTAGATTAGGAAACGCAACAACTAATCCTACCAGCTATACATGTGATGCTTCCTTATGCGATACCTTGTAATGTGACTTAGTCAAAACTAACGCATTAGATCCATAATAAGTTTCTGCCACTCTCTGATACGACAGAACTGAGAATTTCATAGGTGAGAAGGTGTGAAAACAGGAGAGAGATTACGAAAACTTAGAGCAAAAGGCATAACTACGGTTTGCTGATGAAAGACGGCCGAATACGGCGTAAGGATTTATGCTCACTGGAGTGGTCGGCACCGTTGCGTAAAAGCTAAGCTCCACTTGACGACACGTGCAGTGGAAAGGACGGCGTGGGGACATTAAGAAGCGGAGCTGATGGCTTATCTGTCGCTGGGTGGCCTGCGCGCACGACCGTGAAGTTACGGCGTATTACGTCGCAGGTCGACCATACGACCGCACCAGCCAGCACAGCCGGACGAAAGCCGCTCGCGACAAAGGCTCCGTCACAGCCGTACGCGCCGCGTCATGCCTTCCCGCAGCCACCTTACAGATCACTTACGTCTCTCTGTCGGGGGTACGCGTTGCACTATTGCAACTTATCTCTTATGAGTCTAGCCACAGTACCTCAAATGCTAATAATTACTAATAATTTTGATCTTCTTGTGGATAGAACAAGATGATCCGTTGGATGATGTGACATAGCTATTAGTTTCGGCTCCTCTTTCTCTTCCCCAGCGTCAAATCACGCAACTACGACCACCTGTACGTGTGAAAAATTTTCGCGTGCCTGTATATGGTGAGGTTGTTGGCTACGATATATGTAACCTCCTGGAAATTGAAATAAGAACACCTTGAATTCATTGTCCCAGGAAGGGGAAACTTTATTGACACATTCCTGGGGTCAGATACATCACATGATCACACTGACAGAACCACAGGCACATAGACACAGGCAACAGAGCATGCACAATGTCGGCACTACTACAGTGTATATCCACCTTTCGCAGCAATGCAGGCTGCTATTCTGCCATGGAGACGATCGTAGAGATGCTGGATGTAGTCCTGTGGAACGGCTTGCCATGCAATTTCCACCTGGCGCCTCAGTTGGACCAGCGTTCGTGCTGGACGTGCAGACCGCGTGAGACGACGCTTCATCCAGTCCCAAACATGCTCAATGGGGGACAGATCCGGAGATCTTGCTGGCCAGGGTAGTTGACTTACACCTTCTAGAGCACGTTGGGTGGCACGGGATACATGCGGACGTGCACTGTCCTGTTGGAACAGCAAGTTCCCTTGCCGGTCTAGGAATGGTAGAACGATGGGTTCGATGACGGTTTGGATGTACCGTGCACTATTCAGTGTCCCCTCGACGATCACCAGTGGTGTACGGCCAGTGTAGGAGATTGCTCCCCACACCATGATGCCGGGTGTTGGCCCTGTGTGCCTCGGTCGTATGCAGTCCTGATTGTGGCGCTCACCTGCACGGCGCCAAACACGCATACGACCATCATTGGCACCAAGGCAGAAGCGACTCTCATCGCTGAAGACGACACGTCTCCATTCGTCCCTCCATTCACGCCTGTCGCGACACCACTGGAGGCGGGCTGCACGATGTTGGGGCGTGAGCGGAAGACGGCCTAACGGTGTGCGGGACCGTAGCCCATCTTCATGGAGACGGTTGCGAATGGTCCTCGCCGATACCCCAGGAGCAACAGTGTCCCTAATTTGCTGGGAATTGGCGGTGCGGTCCCCTACGGCACTGCGTAGGATCCTACGGTCTTGGCGTGCATCCGTGCGTCGCTGCGGTCCGGTCCCAGGTCGACGGGCACGTGCACCTTCCGCCGACCACTGGCGACAACATCGATGTACTGTGGAGACCTCACGCCCCACGTGTTGAGCAATTCGGCGGTACGTCCACCCGGCCTCCCGCATGCCCACTATACGCCCTCGCTCAAAGTCCGTCAACTGCACATACGGTTCACGTCCACGCTGTCGCGGCATGCTACCAGTGTTAAAGACTGCGATGGAGCTCCGTATGCCACGGCAAACTGGCTGACACTGACGGCGGCGGTGCACAAATGCTGCGCAGCTAGCGCCATTCGACGGCCAACACCGCGGTTCCTGGTGTGTCCGCTGTGCCGTGCGTGTGATCATTGCTTGTGCAGCCCTCTCGCAGTGTCCGGAGCAAGTATGGTGGGTCTGACACACCGGTGTCAATGTGTTCTTTTTTCCATTTCCAGGAGTGTAGTTTCGGCTCCTCTTTCTCCCCCCCCCCCCCAGCGCCAAAGCACACAATTACGACCACCTGTACGTGTGAAAACTTTTCGCGTGCCTGTATATGGTGAAGTTGTTGACTACGATATATGTATGTTGACGTGATAATGACGGAACAGATTTGGTTTTGTAAAATGTAAACTTTTACGGCCGGAAATGTCACAATTAATAAAATGTTTCGGGCTATAGTGCTGTGATCGAATCGATTTCACCATAAAACATAACGTTATGTTCCCATCTGTGGAGGACACTGTCAAGGGGGATCGTAGCTTCTTTGAATGTCCGACTCACAAACCTGGCTCGCTACTGACTACAGCAAAATTCCGCTTCCGCGTGCTTCTGCACGGTGGGTGACGTCCCACGTTTTGAATGCGCGAGCGCAATTGGCCTTCGTCGACTGCCCTCGTCTGCTGTTGCCATCAGCCCACGGCGGAAAACTGGTACACGTCTTTTTTCAGCACCGGAATCCAGATGCCTTTCATTTTCAAGCTCCCTTCCTTATACTGAAATTCCTGGCGTGCTTTGCAACCTCTGTGACACCTCTGTATAGCCTTTTATGGTATCCACTTGTGGCTTCCAGTATTTGAGTCCTGTCAAAATGAATGTGGTGGTCTCTGCTGGATGCAAAGCATCTGTCAGTCTCCCTCTTCTGCAATTGTCCTTGCACTCTTCAGGTAGTTTTTTTGACCGTTCTTTTTGTAGTACCCACATACATCTTGGAGTAACTCACGCCGGCCAGAACCAAACTGTGGTCTACGGATTAGCTCCGTGACATTCTCTAAAACTATTAATCATGGGGAAGGGCTCTTTATCGGTTAGGTTACGAGATCACTTGAGTGTGAGGTCACGATCACTTGTACATTCCTGGAAATGGAAATAAGAACACATTGACACCGGTGTGTCAGACCCACCATACTTGCTCCGGACACTGCGAGAGGGCTGTACAAGCAATGATCACACGCACGGCACAGCGGACACACCAGGAACCGCGGTGTTGGCCGTCGAATGGCGCTAGCTGCGCAGCATTTGTGCACCGCCGCCGTCAGTGTCAGCCAGTTTGCCGTGGCATACGGAGCTCCATCGCAGTCTTTAACACTGGTAGCATGCCGCGACAGCGTGGACGTGAACCGTATGTGCAGTTGACGGACTTTGAGCGAGGGCGTATAGTGGGCATGCGGGAGGCCGGGTGGACGTACCGCCGAATTGCTCAACACGTGGGGCGTGAGGTCTCCACAGTACATCGATGTTGTCGCCAGTGGTCGGCGGAAGGTGCACGTGCCCGTCGACCTGGGACCGGACCGCAGCGACGCACGGATGCACGCCAAGACCGTAGGATCCTACGCAGTGCCGTAGGGGACCGCACCGCCACTTCCCAGCAAATTAGGGACACTGTTGCTCCTGGGGTATCGGCGAGGACCATTCGCAACCGTCTCCATGAAGCTGGGCTACGGTCCCGCACACCGTTAGGCCGTCTTCCACTCACGCCCCAACATCGTGCAGCCCGCCTCCAGTGGTGACGCGACAGGCGTGAATGGAGGGACGAATGGAGACGTGTCGTCTTCAGCGATGAGAGTCGCTTCTGCCTTGGTGCCAATGATGGTCGTATGCGTGTTTGGCGCCGTGCAGGTGAGCGCCACAATCAGGACTGCATACGACCGAGGCACACAGGGCCAACACCCGGCATCATGGTGTGGGGAGCGATCTCCTACACTGGCCGTACACCACTGGTGATCGTCGAGGGGGCACTGAATAGTGCACGGTACATCCAAACCGTCATCGAACCCATCGTTCTACCATTCCTAGACCGGCAAGGGAACTTGCTGTTCCAACAGGACAGTGCACGTCCGCATGTATCCCGTGCCACCCAACGTGCTCTAGAAGGTGTAAGTCAACTACCCTGGCCAGCAAGATCTCCGGATCTGTCCCCCATTGAGCATGTTTGGGACTGGATGAAGCGTCGTCTCACGCGGTTTGCACGTCCAGCACGAACGCTGGTCCAACTGAGGCGCCAGGTGGAAATGGCATGGCAAGCCGTTCCACAGGACTACATCCAGCATCTCTACGATCGTCTCCATGGGAGAATAGCAGCCTGCATTGCTGCGAAAGGTGGATATACACTGTAATAGTGCCGACATTGTGCATGCTCTGTTGCCTGTGTCTATGTGCCTGTGGTTCTGTCAGTGTGATCATGTGATGTATCTGACCCCAGGAATGTGTCAATAAAGTTTCCCCTTCCTGGGACAATGAATTCACGGTGTTCTTATTTCAATTTCCAGGAGTGTATATTATACGAGGGCTACTTGTTTTTCAACCTCCGATGGATCGCCAGATGGAAACTACAGTGAAAATCAAACATGTTTTATTTCCAAAATTTAGCTACACCTACGCTCCGACTTAGACATTTGTACTACTGGGATGTCAGCTTCCCAATACCCTCGTCACAGACGATCGTGACAATGACGAACTGTTAGTAGACGATCACGACAATATCATCTGATACGCCTGCAGCTTTACTGTATGGTTAAATGATGATGACGTCCTCTTGGGTATTGCCGCATCATGAAAGCACATACCAACAGCGATGGAATTGTTTCTCATTATCTGAGTAGCTGCTGCTAAAAAAATTGAGTGCTAAGTAATTAAGTCGTCTCTTGCCAATTGCTGATTGTTAAGCCAGGGCATGATGGATGGCTCGCGATATTGTTCAATGAGATTTTGATCCTGAGACTTTCATGAAATTCTTACACCATAGAAGTGTGTAGTACTGTATGGTTTAATGATGATGGCGTCCTCTTGGGTAAAATATTCCGGAGGTAAAATAGTCCCCCATTCGGATCTCCGGGCGGGGACTACTCAGGAGGACGTCGTTGTCAGGAGAAAGAAAACTGGCGTTCTACGGATCGGAGCGTGGAATGTCAGATCTCTTAATCGGGCAGGTAGGTTAGAAAATTTAAAAAGGGAAATGGATAGGTTAAAGTTAGATATAGTGGGAATTAGCGAAGTTCGGTGGCAGGAGGAACAAGACTTTTGGTCAGATGAATACAGGATTATATATACAAAATCAAATAATGGTAATGCAGGAGTAGGTTTTTTTGCGGGTAAGCTACTACAAACAGCATAATGAACGCCTTATTGTGGTCAAGATAGACACGAAGCCCACGCCTACTACAGTGGTACAAGTTTATATGCCAACTAGCTCTGCAGATGACGAAGCAATTGATGAAATGTATGATCAGATAAATGAAATTATTCAGATGGTGAAGGCAGACGAAAATTTAATAGTCATAGGAGACTGGAATTCGATGGTAGGAAATGGGAGAGAAGGAAACGCAGTAGGTGAATATGGATTGGGGGTAAGAAATGAAAGAGGAAGCCGCCTGGTAGAATTTTGCACAGAGCATAACTTAATCATAGCTAACGCTTGGTTCAAGAATCATAAAGAAGGGTGTATACCTGGAAGAAGCCTGGAGATATTAGAAGGTATCATATAGATTATATAATGGTAAGACAGAGATTTAGGAACCAGGTTTTAAATTGTAAGACATTTCCAGGGGCAGATGTAGATTCTGACCACAATCTATTGGTTATGAACTGTAGACTAAAACTGAAGAAACTGCAAAAAAGGTGGGAATTTAAGGACATGGGACCTGGATAAACTGACTAAACCAGAGGTTGTACAGAGTTTCAGGGAGAGCATAAGGCAACAATTCACAGGAATGGGGCAAGAAATACTGTAGAAGAAGAATGGGTAGCTTTGAGGGATGAAATAGTGAAGGCAGCAGAGAATCAAGTAGGTAAAAAGACAAGGGCTAGTAGAAATCCTTGAGTAACAAGAAATATTGAATTTAATTGATGAAAGGAGAAAATATAAAAATGCAGTAAATGAAGCAGGCAAAAAGGAATACAAACGTCTCCAAAATGAGACCGACAGGAAGTCGACCACCCTGTATATGATTTGGAGGACAGAGTGGGTGGCAATCTGCGGTTGTTTGCTGATGATGCTATGGTGTAAGATAAGGTATCGGATTTGAGTCACTGAAGAAGAATACAAGATGACTTAAACAAAATTTAAGTTGGTTTGATGAATAGCAGCTAGCACCAAATGAAGAAAAATGTAAGGTAATGCTGATGAGTATGGAAAAGTAGACTAGTAACGTTCGGGTACAGCATTAATAGTGTCCTGCCTGACACAGTCACGTCGTTTGAAGATTTTGGCGTAACGTTGAAAAGCGATATGAAGTTGGACGAGCACGTGAGGAGTGTGGTAGGAAAGGCGAATGGTCAGCTTCCGCTTATTGGGAGAATTCTACAAAAGTGCGGTTTTTCTGTAAAGGAGACTGCATTTAGCACTCTAGAGAGACCTGTTCTTGAGTATTGCTCGACTGTTTGGGATCCGAACCAGGTCGGGCTAAAGGAAGACATCCAAGCAATTCAAAGATGGGCTGCATGATTTGTTACTGATCGCTTCGAACACCGTGCAAGAGATGCTTCGGGAACTCGAATGGGAATCCCTCGAGGGAAGACGATATTCTTTTCGAGGAACACTACTGGGAAAATTTAGAGAAACGGCATTTGAAGATGACAGCAGAATGATTGTGTTGCCTCTAACATACATTGCGCGCAAGGACCACGATGATAAGATACGAGTAATTAGAGCCCATACAGAGGCATAAAGACAGAGTTTTTCCCTCTTCTATTTGCGAGTGGAATAGGAAAGGAAATGATCAGTAGTGGTACTGGGCACCCACCGCTACCCGCCTTTTCGGGGTTCATTCGATCCTGACTTCATTTTTGTGGATGACTATGCGAGACCGCGTCGCACTGCTCTGCTGCAGGAGCTCTTGGAACGAGACGATATTCGGCGAATGGCCTTCCCGTTACCCTTACTTAAATCGCACCGAGATCATGTGGAATGATTTAGGGGAGATTGCGGGGGGGGGGGGGGGGGGGGCGCACGTCAAGATGTACCAACCATCATCCAACAGGTGTCAACCGCGCAGGCGGGGGAATGAAACGGCCTACCACAAGAACTCATATGGTTCAAATGGCTCTGAGCACTATGGGACTTAACATCTGAGGTCATCAGTCCCCTAGAATTAGAACTACTTAAACCTAACTGACCTAAGGACAGCACAAACATCCATGCTCGAGACAGGATTCGAACCCGCGACCGTAGCAGTCGCGCGGTTCCGTATTGAAGCGCCTAGATTCGCTCGGCCACACAAGAACTCCTTACTGACCTTGCGGCCTACGTGGGATCGCGCTACAGAGCATGCATTGCCGTCTTTAATGGTCACAGTATCACACACCCTTTCAAGAACCATTTCGCACCTTTTTTAAGTCCAAGAGACCATCATACATCAAGCTAACTTCATTGTAATTATTCTTGCTGAATAGAAGTAGCATTTCTGTTGGTCTCTTTGCATATGTCTTTCAGTTACTTCCGTACTACACCGTAGCAATTCTTTCTGTGTGTAGTGGAAGTTGCCAGTTATACATCATACGAAAGTTACTTTAGTCCTTAAGTTTTGGACGCCACTGAAGGAGAAAACTGAGTAAGCGCAAATAACTATCGTCTGTTTAACCAGAATCATCAGAGAAATGTGTGAATGCACATGTGTAACGGTAATGTCATTTACCAGATGGCACACATCTCGTTTGATCGGAACTTGTCGGACGTTATGTTGCGCCGAAGGGCTACTGGTGTTACGGCCTGTAAGACTACCTGCCGCGCTGGTACTGCACCAGCGATCTGCAGCCCATGTTTCATTCATGTAGGCCAATATAATGGGAGCACGCTCGCCTCACAGATAGCGGCCGGGATTCAATAGCGATGTACTAAACTAGGGACACGCGCCATATTTAGTCCGCATACTTTTACTGCTCTGTTTTATGTGTGTCGCAGCGCAATATAAATGTGATATATCGTGTGTGTGTGTGTGTGTGTGTGTGTGAGAGAGAGAGAGAGAGAGAGAGAGAGAGAGAGAGAGCGCTGAGCTCCAGTTCGCGACTCTAGTTGGCTATCGATTATGCGGCTGGAATCTGCTGCTTAGAATGGCAGAAGCACCATACAGCGCTACTGCTAACAGGGAGGCAGGGGGCAGGAGGAAGCTTCCAGATTGTTAGCGAGATCCTTTTGGATACTGTGTCTCGCAACACTCCGCAACCCCAGAATACGCACAACTGAGTGCTAGGCGTTCTCAGCTACATGCATCCCGTTTACATCGGAATGCTGTCGACGGCGCCTTTTGTGACACAGCTGCGCATTTCTGAGTAATTGACTGCGATTCAGCAGATTCAAAGTGGAGGTGGGGATTGTTCTACTGGACCGTGTTTTGTTTGTAAGGGACCTTTGACGACCACCGAAGGGAGACAAACTAGTACTGGTCAGCTCTGCAGTAACTAAGAACGAGGGAATTGTTGATTTCCATGTAACTTTTATCAGCAACTCTCAAGCGTTTATCTTCTGTCAAACTTGCGTTTCTTCCAGAGCACAAAATGTTTAAACTGCTTACGGGAATGGATCCGGGCGACGTTTTCGTCGTCGAAAATGCCACCCCTCTGAATCAGCTATTTTTTCACAAAAAAGAAAAGAAATTTAATAAAGAACGAAATATAATTTTAAATTAAGGTAAAGTGTGTTTGTCGATCTCGGTATCCTGCGAGGTGTGTGGCGTAGTGTTTGGTACTCTAGTGAAACAATAATCCACCACCCACCTCGCTCTATTCGTGTTCTATATCGTCCATGACCCTAAATTTCTCTAATATTACAGTTAAGGTCTGTCATTGTAATTCTGTCAGAGACAGCAAAGGACTTTGAAGAGCAGTTGAACGGAATGGACAGTGTCTTGAAAGGAAGATATAAGATAAACATCAGCAAACGCAAAACGAGGATAATGGAATGTAGTCGAATTAAGTCGGGTGATGCTGAGGGAATTAGATTAGGAAATGAGACACTTAAAGCAGTAAAGGAGTTTTGCTATTTGGGGAGCAAAATAACTGATGATGGTCGAAGTAGAGAGGATATAAAATGTAGACTGGCAATGGTAAGGAAAGCGTTTCTGAAGAAGAGAAGTTTGTTAACATCGAGTATAGATTTAAGTGTCAGGAAGTCGTTTCTGAAAGTATTTGTGTGCAGTGTAGCCATGTATGGAAGTGAGGCATGGACGATTAATAGTTTGGACAAGAAGAGAATAGAAGCTTTCGAAATGTGGTGCTACAGAAGAATGCTGAAGATTAGATGGGTAGATCACGTAACTAATGAGGAGGTACTGAATAGAATTGGGAAGAAGAGGAGTTTGTGGCACAACTTGACTAGAAGAAGGGATCGGTTGGTAGGACATGTTCTGAGGCATCAAGGGATCACCAATTTAGTATTGGAGGGCAGCGTGGAGGGTAAAAACCGAAGAGGGAGACCAAGAGATGAATACACTAAGCAAATTCAGAAGAATGTAGGTTGCAGTAGGTACTGGGAGATGAAGAAGCTTGCACAGGATAGAGTAGCATGGAGAGCTGCATCAAACCAGTCTCAGGACTGAAGACCACAACAACAACAAACATCACAGTTAAGGTCAGTGAATGACATGAAAACATCGGCTGTTCACCCCAAATTACTTCATAAGGGAACAACGAGCTCAACCTGCTATCCACTATTTTGGAAAGAGTCGTACTTCTGTTCGCTTTAGTGCTCTCGGCCCGTTGTCTCATTCGATAAGTAAGGCTCACGGGACATATCTCTCGCAGGTCAGGGAGTTTACTTTGCGAGAGCCAATCAGGTATCTTGCTGCAGATTTTTTTGGTTAGAGGAAAGCGTGGCCTCGCGATTACACCACTCAGAGCTAAGTTTTGCTGTAAAACGGAGACTGAATGCTCGTCTGCAGTTTCATCATGCTGCTACACGTATTTGAGTGAGATCGCTAAATTCTCTTGTCTTAAATCGCGCTTTCCATAAGTGTTTCGCTTAGGCTTCTTCCAGGGCGTACTCTTTCCCGAGTCATGTTCATGTGAAGTAAAGTCTCACACTCGTTTTTTAAAAGTGAAATGGAACTCATTCCTTTATGAGAACGAAATCCAGTTGTGTCACACAGCTGTATGCATTCGTGGCATTCAATCTCTCTCATTCGTAAGCATTCGATGTCTCAGCCTCTGTCTATCTGTCTGTCTCTCTCTCAACTATAGGTAAGCAGATTGTTGTGGTTACGTTATTTATTCTCATATTGTAAATCTAGGGTTTGATAGTTGTTATGCAATACTTAGACGATTTTTAATCTCCCATGTATGTTTTATTATACTGTGATTAAAGTACTTGAATTTCATACCATCTTTACCCAACAACCAGTATTCGTACTGCCAGTATATTAAATATGCCCTTTCTTTGTGCATGAAATCACGTGTCTTTGCACATTCCCGACCAGTATTAGGATTATCATGATACTTCGTCTCATGTGACGGCTCTTTTGCAACAAGGGAATGCATACGTTTTTCACGGCCATGCTTTAATCTTTTGCCTTAGCAATATATTTAAATCCGCGATGAGTGCTGTTGTAGTTTGCGGCTGACTGCAGCAACGTCTTCATATCAGTCTTCTACGTAAGTTCTTCGAGAACTGGCAAACTTAAAAAGTTAATTTTCTTGGATACTTAGCTTTAGATGATACACATGGCAGATATGTTTGCATTGTGCGAATGCTCGCCTCATCATATGAAGTATTCTTTAAGCTTTGCAGACGTTCTTGCAAATATTGGTTAATCTGTTTCCTTTAGAGACAGATAAGTGAAATTTAAGGGGCATTTGCGAAAGTTTAACCGTCTTCACTGAATTTTTAGAACCAGATAACGTTATCACAGGTTACTGCTTGACAAAGTAGCTTTAAATCAGTTTTAAGTTATTGCGAATATGGTTCAGCACTTAAAATTACAAGACGAGTGTTAGCTTTCAATGTATGTTATCATTAGTATGCGCTTAATTTACATTAAATTACTCCGGTCAGATACTTCTAGCTACCTGACAACTGTGATTCGTTGCACTCACCACCAATAGTGCAGGCAAACGATATCGACCCGTTTCGTCTCTTAACGTGTCTGTTTTACGCTTTATTCTACGATCAAAACACTCACATCCCGTTTGGTGAATGAGTCCTCCCTCAGGCATGGGTGTGTGTGTGTTTGTACTTAGGATAATTTAGGTTAAGTAGTGTGTATGAAACAGGCGAAATACCCTCAGACTTCAAGAAGAATAAATAATTCCAATCCCAAACAAAGCAGGTGTTGACAGATGTGAAAATTACCGAACAATCAGTTTCATAAGCCACAGCTGCAAAATACTAACACGAATTCTTTACAGACGAATGGAAAAACTAGTAGAAGCCGACCTCGGGGAAGATCAGTTTGGATTACGTAGAAATACTGGAACACGTGAGGCAATACTGACCTTACGACTTATCTTAGAAGAAAGATTAAGGAAAGGCAAACCTACGTTTCTAGCATTTGTAGACTTAGAGAAAGCTTTTGACAAAGTTGACTAGAATACTCTCTTTCAAATTCTAAAGGTGGCAGGGGTAAAATACAGGGAGCGAAAGGCTATTTACAATTTGTACAGAAACCAGATGGCAGTTATAAGAGTCGAGGGACATGAAAGGGAGGCAGTGGTTGGGAAGGGAGTGAGACAGGGTTGTAGCCTCTCCCCGATGTTATTCAATCTGTATATTGAACAAGCAGTAAAGGAAACAAAAGAAAAATTCGGAGTAGGTATTAAAATCCATGGAGAAGAAATAAAAACATTGAGGTTTGCCGATGACATTGTAATTCTGTCAGAGACAGCAAAGGACCTGGAAGAGCAGTTGAACGGAATGGACTGTGTCTTGAAAGGAGGATATAAGATGAACGTCAACAAAAGCAAAACGAGGATAATGGAATGTAGTCGAATTAAGTCGGGTGATGCTGAGGGAATTAGATTAGGAAATGAGACACTTAAAGTAGTAACGGAGTTTTGCTATTTGGGGAGCAAAATAACTGATGATGGTCGAAGTAGAGAGGATATAAAATGTAGACTGGCAATGGCAAGGAAAGCGTTTCTGAAGAAGAGAAATTTGTTAACATCGAGTATAGATTTAAGTGTCAGGAAGTCATTTCTGAAAGTATTTGTACGGAGTGTAGCCATGTATGGAAGTGAAACATGGACGGTAAATAGTTTGGACAAGAAGAGAATAGAAGCTTTCGAAATGTGGTGCTACAGAAGAATGCTGAAGATTAGATGGGTAGATCACATAACTAATGAGGAAGTATTGAATAGGATTGGGGAGAAGAGAAGTTTGTGGCACAACTTGACCAGAAGAAGGGATCGGTTGGTAGGACATGTTCTGAGGCATCAAGGGATCACCAATTTAATATTGGAGGGCAGCGTGGAGGGTAAAAATCGTAGGGGGAGACCAAGAGATGAATACACTAAGCAGATTCAGAAGGATGTCGGTTGCAGTAGGTACTGGGAGATGAAGAAGCTTGCACAGGATAGAGTAGCATGGAGAGCTGCATCAAACCAGTCTCAGGACTGAAGACCACAACAACAACAACAACAACAACAACAGTGTGTAAGCTTAGGGACTGAGGACCATACTGGAAATTGAAATAAGAACACCGTGAATTCATTGTCCCAGGAAGGGGAAACTTTATTGACACATTCCTGGGGTCAGATACATCACATGATCACACTGACAGAACCACAGGCACATAGACACAGGCAACAGAGCATGCACAATGTCGGCATTCGTACAGTGTATATCCACTTTTCGCAGCAATGCAGGCTGCTATTCTCCCATGGAGACGATCGTAGAGATGCTGGATGTAGTCCTGTGGAACGGCTTGCCATGCCATTTCCACCTGGCGCCTCAGTTGGACCAGCGTTCGTGCTGGACGTGCAGACCAGGTGAGACGACGCTTCATCCATTCCCAAACATGCTCCATGGGGGACAGATCCGGAGATCTTGCTGGCCAGGGCAGTTGACTTACACCTTCTAGAGCCCGTTGGGTGGCACGGGATACATGCGGACGTGCATTGTCCTGTTGGAACAGCAAGTTCCCTTGCCGGTCTAGGAATGGTAGAACGATGGGTTCGATGACGGTTTGGATGTACCGTGCACTATTCAGTGTCCCCTCGACGATCACCAGTGGTGTACGGCCAGTGTAGGAGATCGCTCCCCACACCATGATGCCGGGTGTTGGCCCTGTGTGCCTCGGTCGTATGCAGTCCTGATTGTGGCGCTCACCTGCACGGCGCCAAACACGCATACGACCATCATTGGCACCAAGTCAGAAGCGACTCTCATCGCTGAAGACGACACGTCTCCATTCGTCCCTCCATTCACGCCTGTCGCGACACCACTGGAGGCGGGCTGCACGATGTTGGGGCGTGAGCGGAAGACGGCCTAACGGTGTGCGGGACCGTAGCCCAGCTTCATGGAGACGGTTGCGAATGGTCCTCGCCGATACCCCAGGAGCAACAGTGTCCATAATTTGCTGGGAAGTGGCGGTGCGGTCCCCTACGGCACTGCATAGGATCCTACGGTCTTGGCGTGCATCCGTGCGTCGCTGCGGTCCGGTCCCAGGTCGACGGGCACGTGCACCTTCCGCCGACCACTGGCGACAACATCGATGTACTGTGGAGACCTCACGCCCCACGTGTTGAGCAATTCGGCGGTACGTCTACCCGGCCTCCCGCATGCCCACTATACGCCCACGCTCAAAGTCCGTCAACTGCACATACGGATTGCTTGTACAGCCCTCTCGCTGTGTCCGGAGCAAGTATGGTGGGTCTGACACACCGGTGTCAATGTGTTCTTTTTTCCATTTCCAGGAGTATATATATATATATATATATATATATATATGTGTGTGTGTGTGTGTGTGTGAACAATGTTTGTGTAATGTTGACACACTATTTCTTCACATGTTCGTCATACCTTTCAATCCGTATGGTGAAACGTGGCACTAGCTTCTTTGTGCCCTCCTCGAAGAACTCTCCCAGCAGCTCCTTCCTTCGCTGCGGAACTTCTTTCAGTACCTGCTCGTGCGTTGAAAATTTAATTTCGCTCATGTGTGCCTTCAGCGAAGCGAAAAACTGATAATCCAAAGGCACCAAGTCATGGGAATCCGGGGAGAGGAGGGTTGTTCAAAACATCTCTACCAAAAGAGACCAGCAGCGCCTTGATGGCTAAGCCTGTGTGAGAATGGGCGTTGTCACGCAACAAGCATGCTCCTCTCCTCAGTACTCCCCCTCCTTTCGTTTTGAAAGTTCCTTCTAAGTTTTATTTAGGGTCTCATAACACCATTGTTCACAGAAATTCGACTAAAATGATGCTTTTTCAGCACCAAAACACCGAGGTCATGATATTTTTTATTTATTTTATTTTTTTTTTGCCCGAAATGGTGATTTTGTGTTTTTGGTCGATGAGAGATTGGTATGGCGCCATTGTGACGACAGTCGTTTTGTCACAGGTGTCGACTGAGCCACCTAGGTTGCATCTACAGTCGCAACAGGGCTCAGATAATCCTCACCTTCCAATTCAAATTACTAAGAAACTCGTGTGCGCTACTGCCTTGTGCTGCCCTGTCAGCTGTTTTCGGACCCATATTGGGCACAGTTACTGGTATCTCAGTGTTTCTGTGAGTGTCTCTTATAAGACAATTCTGGAGAGTTGTGGAAACATCGCAGAAATTTCACCCACTGTCAGTCGGCGGTCTTCATGAACGGTTTCCTCGATTTTTGGCACCAACTCATCAGTCAAAATGGAAGGTCATCCACACCTCTGTTCTCCACGATCATTTGTTCTGCCTGCACTGAACTCCCAACACCACTTAAACACACTCGTTCTATTTATAATATCTTCGCCGTAAACCGTTTGATTCGCGAAAAAATTACATGCCTTCCGCTACTATGAAGCGGGTCATAGAACGTAGCTGGTACTTGGCGGGATCTCTTACCGACATCTTTCAGGCTTCTGGATACTACAGCGCGAGTTACGAGCTACCGTGTACCTGAGATGCTCGTTATGCTTAGCGTATTATCCTCCCACTACTGCTCAGTGTTGCCAACTCTTAAGAAACAAAATACCACAGCCCGTTATGGTCACAGTACACTTACTTTCTGATCATGATTCATAATTGAGGCTTTACGGCTACCCTCATATGCAGGAAACTACAACATTACACTAACTACAATACTGTAGGAACAACAACACTACACTAATGTTGGACGGCACGGTAACACCCAGTTCTACGACTGGGACGGAGCTGGGAATGTAGAAAGCCGCTTTGCCGACGACGATTCCTGCTGCCTCTGTGATGGTCTGAGTAAATTTTCCTGACTGCTAGCTGCGTAAATGCGAGCGTCATAAACATTAGCAAACATCAGGCTGATCTCAAGGCTTCCAATCCACAGTCGCCATTGTTGCCGCTAAATACTTTCAGAACGTAACTTCATAACAGGCCGCCCTTTATTACAAAACGTTTTCGTATTTCCTTCTGCGTCCATCGGAACCAGAGCAGGATGCAGACGTTTCTGTACGGCAGTCTTTTCAGAACAATGGTTCGTTTTTTGTCTGCGGAAAGAAGAGGTGAAGCAGGTTTTCCGGCCAGTTGGAGATAACGGATTTATGAATATACAGTGCGCAGTGAGTTTCTCACAGGCGGGGGAGACGCCTAGCAGTCGGGGCTATTACCCGCCGGGAACAAAGCCACAATTAACGCTCATTAAGGCCAGTTGCGCGCCCGCTTAGCATGGAGCCGGCGTATTTCAGCCGCATTTGCATAAGCTAAAGTGAATGCTGGCCAGTGTTTGCTAACAGATTACCTCAAAAGGCTACCTGCCCCCCGTCTCAAGGTGATGCACAACTGTGACCTCTCGTTCCGACCAAACACCAGACGGAACTGTAATTTCGGGTGTAGTCTCTGTTAAAAGATATTTCAAGGGCGGCTGATTCACCGGCAGTGCTTACACATTTTAAGTTTCACTTGTTTAGCGCACGGTATTCGAGTATTCTAATCTTTGAAAGGTGTGAAGAAATCGAAAAAGAAATGATCGTCGGGAGGACTGACTCAGCACGTAGAAAAGTCAAAACAGCCTTCAGTGAATTTAAAAGCAAGGGTGGTAACATTAAGAGCACAATGGAAATTCCATTATTAAAATCAGAGGAGAGTGCGGACAGCTGGAAAGAACACGCTGGAGTCCTCTGTGAGGGGGACGACTTGTCTTACGTCATAGAGGATCCAGTATTAGTCAGAATTGAAAAGAGCTGTGGCAGATTTGATAAGATAGGCGGAATAGACAACTTTCCATGGCAATTTCTAAAATCATTGGGGGACGTGCAGCCGAACGTCCCTTCAGGATGATGTGTAGAATCTATGAGACTGGCGACGTACCATCAGACTTTCGGAAAAATATCATCCATACGGTTCCGAAGATAGCAAGGGTAGATGAGTGGGAAAACTTTAAAGTTATTGTAACCATGTTTCTGACAAAAATAACATACAGAAGACTGGAGAAGAAAACTGAGGATCTGTTAGATGACGATCAGTTTGGCTTCAGGAAAGATAAAGGCACCAGAAAGGCAGTTCCCACGTTGCGATTGATAATGGAAGCAGGATTGGAGAAAAATCAAGACACACTCACAGCATTCGTTGACGTAAAAGAAGCATTCTACGATATAAAATGATGCAAGATGTTCGAAATTCCGAGTAAAAGAGCGTTAAGCTATAGGGAAAACGGTTAATAAACAATTTGACAAGAACCAGGAGGCAACAATTGGATTAGAGGACCAAAAACGAAGTGCTCGAATTAAAACGTGTTTATGACAGGGATGTAGTCTTTCGCCACTACTGTTTAATATATACAGCGAAGAATCAATGGTGGAAATAAAAGGTTCAAAAGTGAAATTAAAATTCAGGGTGCAAGGATACCAATGATAAGACTCGCTGATGTCTTTGCTATCCCCAGTGAATCCCATGAAGAACTGCAGAATCTCTTGAATGAGTGCAGAATATGGACTGAGAGTAAACCGAATAATGACGAAAGTAATGAGAAGTAGAAATAATTATAATACCGAGAAGCTTAATACCAAAATTGGTTATTACGAAGTAGACGAAGTTAATGAATTCTACTACCTTGGAAGCAAAATTACCCATGACAGACGGAGCATGGATGACATAAAAATGAGACTAGCGCAGACAAATAGGCTATTTCTGTCCAAACAAACTCTGCTGACATCAAACATTGGCCTTAGTGTGAGGTGTAAGTTACTGAGGATATAGGTTTGGATCACAGTATTGTATGATAGTGAATCATGGACAGGCCGGCCCTTGTGGCCGAGCGGTTCTAGGTGCTTCAGTCCGGAACCGCGCTGCTGCTACAGTCGCAGGTTCCAATCCTGCCTCGTGCATGGCTGTGTGTGATATCCTTAGCTTAGTTATGTTTAAGTAGTTCTAAGTTCTAGGGGACTGATGACCTCAGAAGTTAAGTCCCATAGTGCTCAGAGCCATTTGAACCATTTGAATCATGGACAGCAGGAAAACCGGAACAAACAATAACTGAAGAAAAATAGAAATTTTAGACTGTTTCTCACAGGATTCCCATAGTCTCAAACCGTATATCACTTTGTAGAGGATATGGTAGCTTGAGTTCGACATCTGAAACAAACGTACAGCAACATTCAGCAGAAATTAAGTGCGTGCATAGATATCGACAGATAGCCGAGGGAAACGAAACTACTCCGTGGCAAACAACTTGGAATCCGATAACATCGATGTGCAATTCCCGTTCTTCACTCCTTACATACTAAGAGCCCTGAATCCGGTATCTCTTGAATTGTTAAAATAGCCACGAAGTCTTTCGCAACGTGTTTGCTGTATAAGCTATTCTCCCAACGGGATGTTGTACAACACTCGAGCGACTGTCGTACTTTATTTGTGGACTAGCTCTCTGATATTTTAGAGGTGATTTGCATTCATGGCCTCGGCATCGCATTACGCAGGAACAGCCAAACCCAGCACACTGCTCAGTTTCCACAACCTCTCGCCAGCCACTGACTTCGCATCCGGCCTCCTAACGCTCCAGCTCTTGGTGTAGTCTTGTCCATCTATTAAATAATGTATCAAGGAAAAACGTCCAATAAAACGCTTAATATTTCAAACTATAATTGCACACAAATGAAGAGAATACATTAATTGGAGTAACTCTCCGTTTTATTACCTATTTCTCGGAGGATCCATTACTAATAGGAAGAAAAGGAAAATCAGCAGACGTAAGGCAAAATGTTGCGCCAGATTGTTGGTGGAAGATCGCTTCTATAACTAGCTTGATTAATCGCGAGCAGATGTGCTTACGGACTGCATACTTCTGCAGCACTGAGCGAATTACGTCAGAGGATGGGCCGTAACACATGTGCCAAGTAGTTGCTAGCTGCCGTTCCTACAGTTTGCTGTCCCCAACATACACATACCTCATCATCCACCTCCTGAGAAAATTTTCAGCGTAGCTTAGGTGACACTGTAGCTGAATAAACTACAACTAACCAACAGAATAGTAAGAGTTAGCGGACGTATTCTTAGCCTGTTACTAAGATGACTTTGAGGTAAATGAAATTTAGTTTCTGATACAGTGATGCATGTACGGAAGTCTACTTTCAGATTTATCTAGCGAGCAGTTTCATTATTACAGCTTTTTGAAGTAGACAAGCTAGAATTACTGCCATTATAAACTTCTTCCCTCAGGAAGCTCTACAGTCAACACAAAGTGATTGGAAGTAGAGGAGGAATAAGATGTAGGTAAGTTTCCACCTTCATTTTGAAACTACCAAATTGCCGGCTGAATCCAAAGGTAATCTTACCTCTGCCGATGTCGATCCGTTGAAGAACATCTCAAAAACGCAAACACAGCTAGAAAAAACAAGAACATTATAGGTCTTCATCAATCAAGAACTAAAGGTGTTTGAAACGGTAGACATAGCTCGTAACATTATAGCACAGATGTCCCATGTAATTTTAAGTGATGATTTGCTTGTATAGAACACACGATAGTACCTATATTTCTTCGAATAACATTCCTAAAAACACGTGAGAACTAGGGTACGTATTATGTTCGTCTATGTTCTACCGAACCATGTACATTTATCTTAAATTACATGCCAGGAAGCATTAGGGACTCTCTACAAAGTAGCTCTTAGGAGCAGGGTAACTTCAAAGCAGTTGGTTTAGAAATCAATACTTGCATATGGGCAGTCTGTGTTTGCGCCTCAGAACATGCCTTCCGTTCCTGTTTACGCTGTGTACATGGCTCCAATTTCGCGACGCATCTCTTTAACAGCTGCAGTGTTAAGAGTGTTTACGGCGTCCTTACTGGACACTACCAAATTCTGAAAGCTGCGCGCAATCCGAAAAAATGTTTTGATGGTTCCCCTGCGAAGAACGTTACCTACGTGTAAACTGATGCCCTTGACGTAAGTAGTGGTACGAACAGAAGATATTCCTCTATTTAACATCCTCTGGCCAGCTGGACTTGTTAGCTTTCATAATTGTTTCTTGAGACAGTAGGTGTGTAGCTGTCTTGTTTGATCTTGCATGTGTCACTGGCATCAGGGAGTCTGCCGACGCTGAGCAGTACGACTTCTCAGAGGGACGCTCGTTACTCATTTGTGTCACTTCTACTTTCATACTCGAGATCTGTATGAAGCACACAACTCACAAGTTGCACCAGCTTTGTGTTAGGTAGGAGCTAGAAACAGCTTGCTCCCTCACCCTGCGTTCGCCAGCGTGCTGGATGGGGTGGGCTTTCTGCGCCGCTCGCGTCCTCTTTTGTCACTAACAATGAACGAAAAATTATACATAGTGGCAAGTACGATGACTAATCATTATTAAGATTTTAGAGACACTAGGAATATTACCTGAAATTTTGGGACTGTGCTTGGCATAAAATAATAATAATAATAATAATAATAATAATATGATAATAATATTAAAAAGAACAACACTTCCGCATGTTCTGCAAAATTATATAAACAGTATTTGGTCGCGAACCGGGTTTCGGCTTCTCAGGCCATCTTCAGGTGACAACTGAATGTCGCAAACACAGATAAGCACGATGTCGAAGTTGGCAGATAAATTTGCACAGAAGATTAAAAAGAAGACAGTGTTTACACACCGAAACATTACGTTTTTGTCACATAGAAATAATTACATTGATTAAAAAAGGTTACGTAAACAAAGTTTTCGATTTGAGATGCATTTAACAACTGATCAGAAGTAAGATGAATTTATAGTTTGAATCAAATGTTTGTAAATGAATTTAACAGAGAGGAAACTGGAAACTGAGTATGATCGTTTAATACTAGTCGTTCTGTGTCATGTATTTGTTGATTTCCAATATTTCCAGTGGAGTCATATTTCTGCTCTTCTTAACAGAATGTTAAGTTTCACATTCTGCATGATTTCCTGTTAACAGATAATCAACACAGGTTGTATCTTCCTTCCTCAATCTCCAGCTACTCTCGTGTTCACGTAGCCTAATTTTCACCAATACACACTTTTTCACACTGCAATTGTGCTGTGCTCTTATGTTTCACAAGTGAGTGACATGAAGTGTATGTTACTGTCTTGACATAAACGTGCCGTTACAGCTGTAATCAAAAACGCTTTCGTAACGTTAGCTCATTACAATGTATTTCACAGCTTTGACTAAGGCAATTTGAAATTGTAACTGAAATATTTGACAATTTACGAGAAATCACGATGTAGATGATCATTTTGTCTGTAAGACATCTCTGGTTTGCTCAGAGCGCCTATTGCAGCTGGGGACCGCACGCGCCCTCCTGCACAGAGACAGGCAAATGAGCGGGCTTTCACCCAGTAGTGGAGCGCGCGGTGCATTGCTGCCTGCTGTGACGCACTGAGTGGCTTCCTAGGGAGAAGGAAATGGGTTTTGCGGCTTTCTCCGGGAAGGTTCATCTAGCGGGAGCAGCGTGACAGATGTGTGGGCGGCTGGGGCCAGCCCGAGGACTCGCCATGTGGGCCACCGCATCCTGACGAGACTCTGAGAGAGCACCCGTCTGTTTCCAGTTTTGTGTACACAGAGATAATCACTGAAATACACGAGGAAAGACTGAAGAGATACATATAACAGCTAGAAAGGGAAAAAATGATTCGATAAACACAAGAGACAACAGAAAGATGGGAAGAAAAATAAGAAGAAGAAGAAGAAAAGGAAGAAAATGATGATGTGTGGAAACAAATATTACCTGAAGTATAAATTTCGGAAGGATGTTGTCACAAGTGAGAAAATCCTTTAACAAATCAATCTAGTCACACTACCGCGTGCAGCATAGCTGAGAATGCAGGTCTTAAGTACAGCATTCTAAAAGGAGAATGTGGTGTCACCGCCAGACACCACACTTGCTAGGTGGTAGCCTTTAAATCGGCCGCGGTCCGTTAGTATACCTCGGACCCGCGTGTCGCCACTATCAGTGATTGCAGACCGAGCGCCGCCACACGGCAGCTCTAGAGAGACTTCCTAGCACTCGCCCCAGTTGTAAAACCTACTTTGCTAGCGATGGTTCACTGACAAAATACGCGCTCATTTGCCGAGACGATAGTTAGCATAGCCTTCAGCTACGTCATTTGCTACGACCTAGCAAGGCGCCATTACCAGTTACTATTGATATTATGAGTCATGTACAGTCAAGAGCGACGCTCATCATTAATGGATTAAAGTTAAGTATTCCACCAGCTACGTCCGTTTTTCTAAAGTCTAATATCCTTGTCCTGTTCCAGACCTCACGCCAGCCTGCGTGAGCTAAAAGGCGTGCCTTTCGGCTTCTCTAATAATACGGTGTTGGCTCTCCTGCCAACCCACAACAGAGAACATTTCAAAAATTGGGACTAAGGAACTGTATAACGAAAAGAGTAAGTCTAGATCGCTACTAATATTTATTTATTCTGATAAGCGGTTCATTTCGAGATCATTAATTCCTTGATGACGTGTTGAGCTGGTACACGCAGCTGCTACATGTACCAAAACATATCAGCCAGCATCTCCAGCTGCTGACTGGAGCCTTTTGATATGTACAGTAACTCCATTTACCGGCTCCACACAAACACAATTGTAATTGCTGACTGGTACCTTTTGGTAAATACAACAGCTCTGTGTACTGGCTCCAAACATTGCGCCGGCCGTAGTGGCCAAGCTGTTCTAGGCGCTACAGTCTCCAACCGCGCGACTGCTACGGTCGCAGGCTCGAATCCTGCCTCGGGAATGGATGTGCGTGGTGTCCTTAGGTTAGTTAGGTTTGGGTAGTTCTAAGTCCTAGGGGACTGATGACCTCAGAAGTTAAGTCCCATATTGCTCAGAGCCATTTTTGCCAAAAGTTGCAACAGAACTTGTTTACTGGTACTTTTTTGGTACATTCAGCATCTCCGACTACCAGCTCCACACATTGCAATTGCAGTTGCCGACTGGTAACTTTTGGAATGTACAGCAGCTCTGTGTTCCTGCTCCACATGTTGCAACTGTAGTTCAAATGGCTCTGGGCACTATGGGTTTTAACTCTGAGGTCATCAGTCACCTAGAACATAGAACTACTTAAACCTAACTAACCTAAGGACATCACACGCATCCATGCCCGAGGCAGGATTCGAACCTGCGACCGTAGCAGTCTACAACTGTCTGTAAGCACCACACATAACAGCTATAGCTGCTGACAGCTATGTTTGGTGAATACAGCAGCTCCATCTATCAGCTCCTCATGTCACTACTGTAGTTGCTGGCTGGTACTTCTTGGTATGTGCAGCAGCGCTGCTTATCACCTCCACATATCACAACTGTAGTTGCTGACTGGTACTTTTTTGGAATGTAAAGCTGCTCTGTCTATCAGCTCCACATGTCACAACTGTAGTTGCTGACTGGTAACTTTTGGCACGTACAGCAGCTCTGTCTGTCAACTCCACATATCACAACTCTAGTCGCTGACTGATGCATTTTGATATGTACAGCGTCTCCATCCATCAACTCCACACGTCACAACTGTAGTTTCTGACTGGTAACTTTTGGTACATACAGCAGTTCCATGTTCTGGCTCTACATGTCACAACTGTAGTTGCAGACTAGTACTTTTTTGGTATGCACAGCAGCTTCATCTATGAGCTCCATATATCAAAACTGTAGTTGGACTGCTATTTTTTTGTACATACAGCAGCTCTGTCTATAATCTCTTCTTGTTGTAACTGTAGCTGTTGACTGGTACTTTTTGGTATGCATGACAGTTCCATTTATCAGCTTCACACGTCACAACTGTAGTTGCTGACTGGTACTTTTTTGGTACATGCAGCAGCTTTATCAGCTCCACACATCGCAGCTGTAGTTGCTGACTGGTACTTTTCTGGAGTGTACAGTAGCTCTGCCTATCAGCTCCACTCGTCACAACTGTAGTTGCTCACTGGTAACTTTTGGTATGGACAGGGGTGCTGTCTGTAAACTCCACATATCGCAACCCTAGTTGCTGACTAAATACAGCATCTCTGTCTATCAGCTCCACACATCACAACTGTAGTTACTGACTGGTAAGTTTCATGCATACAGCAGCTCTGGTCTATCAGCTCCACACGTCACAAAAGCAGTTTCTGACTGGTACCGTTTGGTGCGTACAGCAGCTCCATGTACTGGCTCCACACATCGCAACAGCAGTTGCTGCCTGGTAAGCTTTGGTATGTATAGCAGCTTCTTGTACCGGATACACACTTCGCAACTGTAGTTGCTAACTGGAAACTTTCGGTATGTACAGCAGCTCCTGGTACCGGCTCCAAACATCGCCAAGGAATTAGTGATCTCAAGACGGTCATGTCTGACTGAAACTGGTTACCAGAGTAAATAAACATTATCTGCGATCTAGACTTGCTGCTTTTGTTATACTGCTTAAGAAGATCGCTATCGCTCGAATATCAGTTAAAAATGGATTGAAATGAAATGGTTTGATTAGAAATATTGCTAAGAAAGTGTGTTAAAAATGAAGAATAAGCTAAAGTACGAAATGTAGGGACGCTGAGAACAACAGTGAAGTATACAAGTAATTACGTCCTTATTAGAGAAAAAGACACGTAATTGGGACATGTACTAATAATAAGGTAACTAGTAAGAGTTAATCTGACACTGGAAAGATTCCTAGAGGTAATGATTTTAGGAGAAGACGAATGTGGAAAAGACAAGGCTGACCATGTGTGCAGCGCATTTGCTCAAACTAACGAGAAAGTCAATAACACGATTTAGCCAGATGAAAATCTCATGGTTGTGGGAAAAAGATGTATATATTTCCCAAGGAATATGAATGACTGACACTGACATGTGCTATTTCTTAATAGTAGCAGCAGGTGTGAAACACTACAGACCCTGTCATTGTGGTCCGCAGTGAATTAATAGTGGATTGCAGCTGTGAGAGTGGACTGTGAACAGCGGTATTGCCTTCTCTCGAGCCAAGCTGTGGTTACAAAATCGGTATGATTCTAATGAAACGTATGTTCTCATTTTCAAGGATGGTGTAAGTAGGCTGTTTAGGTTTTTTTATTGGTAACGCCACATAGCGCTCTGTATGAAAATCACTGTCTTAGCTGTGTGCAGTCTGTGGCCAGTTTGCATTGTTGTCAGCCATTGTAGTGTTGGGCAGCTGGATGTTAACAGCACGTAGCGTTGCGCAGTTGGAGGTGAGCCGCCAGCAGTGGTGGATGTGGGAAATGAGATGGCGGATTTTTGAGTACAGAATGGGTGTCATGAACTGCTATATATATTATGACTATTAAGGTAAATACATTGTTTGTTCTCTATCAAAATCTTTCATTTGCTAACTATGCCTATCAGTAGTTAGTGCCTTCAGTAGTTTGAATCTTTTATTTAGCCGGCAGTAGTGGCGCTCGCTGTATTGCAGTAGTTCGAGTAACCAAGATTTTTGTGAGGTAAGTGATGTGTGAAACGTAAAGGTTAATGTTAGTCAGGGCCATTCTTTTGTAGGGATTTAAGTCAGATTGCGTTGCGCTAAAAATATTGTGTGTCAGTTTAAGCACAGACATGTATAAATTTTTCTAAGGGGATGTTTCAATGGTTGTCGAAAAGGTATATTTGTAACATGGTGTAACTGGAGGACACGCTTCTGGAGTCAATTCTAACCGCGTGTTGGGTTTGATTGTGGGCCAGGATTCTCTGCTGAGGAAGGATTTGTGCAGCTGAAGAGCGACTGACGATGTTTCCAATGACTCCTTTATTGCCGGCCGTGGTGGCCGAGCGGTTCTAGGCGCTGCAGTCTGGAACCACGCGACCGCTACGGTCGCAGGTTCGAATCCTGCCGTGGCATGGATGTGTGTGATGTCCTTTGGTTAGTTAGGTTTAAGTAGTTCTAAGTTCTAGGGGACTGATGACCACAGAAGTTAAGTCCCATAATGGTCAGAGCCATTTGAACCATTTGACTCCTTTAAGAGGCTTGTTGACAATCACTGGTTGGCGGCGTCGTGAATACGAGGTTGTTTCCCCAGCACGACTGGCTCCGGCTGCTGATTGTGCATTCTGCTGATGCTGACTAGTCTCCCGTTCCCATGTCTCCCGGCTTAGTAAGTGGGGCCCTCAGCGTGGCTACGAGGTTCTCGGCTTGCATCATGCTTCAGCCTCCGGAGCGCAGTATGTAGTCTTCTGTTGATACACTGGCGACGGCAGAGACCGCTAGATGCTCACTTCGTACATGCTTAGGCGGCAGGTAGCTGTTCTTGTCCGGCACTGTTAGAAGCGTCTGCATTATTGGCGCAGTCCGGAGAACAACAGTCTCGGCGTCACATAACTGCTCAACTGTTCGACGATAACGGGTTGGTTTAGCAACGTTTGAATACTGTTTTCTATGTGCTGGTTTCACAGTACGTCGGCGTCCGCCCCCTATAGCTGACTGGTCAGCGTGACGGATTGTCGTCCAACGGACCCGGGTTCGATTCCCGGCTGGGTCGGGGAATTTCTCCGCTCAGGGACTGGATGTTGTGTTGTTTTCAGCATCATTTCATCCCCATCCGGTGCGCAGGTCGCCCAATGTGGCTTCGAATGTAATAAGACCTGCAAAAGACTGTGAAGACGGCGTTATGGAGGCAAAAAAAAGCCAGGCCACTGAGGATGCGTAGACAATAGTAAGTAATATGCGCACCAGTTACAGTTTTCTCAACCTCCTCCTCACAGCTAGTGATGTTACACACACATGCGCGCTCGCTTAGTTATATACAGGGTGTTTCACAATTCATATTACACACATCTAGAGGTTGTAAAGGGGACTTAATAGATTAATTTTTATACAGGAACCCATCTCCGGAAACGTCATCCAACGACGCTACACAGCGTCAAAGTTATAGGCGCTGGCGACTGTAAATGTGTGCATATACAGTGTGATTCCGTGATGATGTTACAAACTTTCTAGGATGATGTAGAAAGACAAATGTATCAGTTTGAAGTAATGATCCTTGTACCGGAAACTAACGAGTCGAAAATTATAAGAGAAACCCGTTCCGACACTTCTGGCAGTGGAATACATACCGGTGCTGTTGTTCCTAAGATTGTAGGTTAGGCAACTTTCACAGGTGGTAGTGTGGACCAAAACAAAAAAAAAAATATCTAGTAAACATACGGTAAGAGGTATCACCACTTCCTCAACAAAGGAGATGTATTTCACCTTAGCGAAGGAGAACAAGTGCTCATAGCTCCTCGGGTATGCATTTTAGAGCCCAAGTTTACTAACATTTTGTCTTGACTTGGTCTGTACCACCATCTCTGAAAGTCGCATACCCTACATTCTAATAAAAAAACAGTACCGATACATGTGTTCTACTGTCAGAGGTATCAGAACGAATTTTGCTTGCAATTTTCGACTCTTTCGTTTCCGAACCTGGGATCCTTACCTCAAATTGATACATTTATCCGTCTTCATCACCCTTGAAAGATTGTAACATCATCACAGAATCACACCGTATATACATAAATTTCCAGGCGCCTGTAACTTTGACGTTCCCGGAGATGGGTTTCCATATAAAACTTGATCTGCTAAGTCCCCTGTAAGCCTCTAGAACTGTGTAACCATAAATTGTGAAATATAAAGCATATCTATATGAATTCTTCTAGACTGGTCGAGATTTCGGCGATGAGCCATTTTACAAGTTGACTGTCAAATTCAAATTTCGTCATCCCATGGGCAGTCCAAAGACCGTATGCGAAATGTTAAAGCGATGCAGTCAAAGGTGGTGACATCATATACAACTCCAGATTTAACAGTCAGTTATAAGAATTTCGCTCCTTGAAGCAGCTCTAGAAAATTTACAAAAATGGTTCAAATGGCTCTGAGCACTATGGGACTCAACATCTTAGGTCATAAGTCCCCTAGAACTTAGAACTACTTAAACCTAACTAACCTAAGGACATCACACACACCCATGCCCGAGGCAGGATTCGAACCTGCGACCGTAGCAGTCCCGCGGGTCCGGACTGCAGCGCCAGAACCGCTAGACCACCGCGGCCGGCAGAAAATTTACAGCCGTCATAGTTCATACAGCACGGAAACCCTCGAGTTGGAAACACGCTTACTTGGTCTCCAAGCTCATATCTTTGGCTAAACAAAATTACTTAGCTACCAGCAGATACGCTATGTCTTGCAATTTTTTTATTTGTGTTAGAGACTGACACACCATGAATTCAAGATTGCACATGAACTCTTCTTTACTTGGACAAACTATTATTTTCGACTAACAGTGTAGCCATCTTCAGATCATAAAGCATTCTTGATTATTGTTGGTACTGTTGTGGATTGGCAAGACAGCCAACCCACTATGAGGAAGCCGAAAGGCACGCGTTTAAGCTCACGCAGGCTGTCGTGAGGTCTGGAACAGGACAAGGTAATTATAATAGCAAAAAACGTACGTAGCTGCTGGAATACTTAACTTTAATCCATAATTGGTGAACATCGCTCTTGACGGTACATGTTTTACAGCATCAATAGTAACTGGTAATGGCGCCTTGCTAGGTCGTAGCAAATGACGTAGCTGAAGGCTATGCTAACTATCGTCTCGGCAAATGAGAGCGTAATTTGTCAGTGAACCATCGCTAGCAAAGTCGGCTGTACAACTGGGGCGAGTGCTAGGAAGTCTCTCTAGACCTGCCGTGTGGCGGCGCTCGGTCTGCAATCACTGATAGTGGTGACACGTGGGGCCGACGTATACTAACGGACCGCGGCCGATTTAAAGGCTACCACCTAGCAAGTGTGGTGTCTGGTGGTGACACCACAGGTACCACGTGTGAATCCGTAGGAGCACCAACGCTAATCAAGAAGGTTTTGTGACCTTAAAATGGCTACACTGTTAGCCGAAACTAATGATCCTTCCAGGTAAAGAAGATTTCATGTGAGATCTCGAATTTATGGATTTTCAATCCCTACTATAAATAAAAAAATGTTAGGAATTAAATAGTGAGCATATTCGGTGAATACGAATTATTTCCACAGCGACAGCTACAATAGCTTGGCCATCATTATCCTAAGGGAAACGTCACAGACTGCACTTACAATCACTTCATTCCATGTCATTGTGCTGTATATGTGCTGACAGCACTTTCAGACTTAAATTTTTTTGCAATATGTAGACGAAATGTTGTGTGTCTAGTTCAACAAGTTTTTATAGGTGTAAATAGTGAGTGCATGTGTGTGTGTGTGTGTGTGTGTTTTCGTGGGTAAGGGGGGAAGGGGGGGGGGCGAGGGAAGAGCAGCTATTGTCATCGGAATGTGACTACCAGGTATGTTTTGAAATCGTTGTATGCGTTCAGTCGTAAGAAACGGCAGTTTAGTTTTTCAGGAAGAGGCTAGCAAATGTTTCTAAGCTTTATGGTCCATAACAAGCTCACTTTAAGCAGTATCTGCATTCCTCTCCTCTTTAAAGAGAACTTGCCAGACAGTACTAACGACAAGAGGATGTTCAGCTATCGTTTTGTTCAAAATGGTGGTGTTTCCAGGCAGCAAAACACGAGAAACCCCCACAAACAAAGCTAATTATGCAGTGCTGATTCTTTAGGACTCGAATTCAAGAACAACATCACCAAATCAATGTACGATGTAACTGACCAGAAATGTTGTTATTGGGAAGTTTTGAAATATCTTTTGTATTTGTCGCTCCTGGTCAGATATAAGAGGGGGCTTTAAGTCCCTAATCTAGTCAGGCCAAACAAGCAATAAATGAAAATAAAAAATAAAAAACTTCGTTTCGATACTGAAAGTGACTATTGCGAAAATCAAGAACGTCTCCAGGCTGTACCTGCATACAACAAACAACATGTAGTTACAAATTAGTCACAACCATGGGCAATCACTCAGTACAATTTCAGGTGCATGGCGATCAGAAGATATACAAAGTTATAATTATATGTCATTATACAGGGATATTCAAAGAGATGAACCCAACTTAATTGATATGTATTTCATGAAGTATAAATTGTGTGAACGGTATACCAATGAAAGGCGAAAGCTGAAAAGTTTTTTAATACATGTAAAAATGTTGAACGTGTTCCTCATTTGCTGCACAGCAAACACCGAAGTCACGGGTAGTCAACCTTTTTCACCTACTGCCCAATTTCGTATCTCTGGTAGTAGTAAAAATTTCTAACGGCCCAGCTATTTCACAGGAATGGTGATTTACAAAGTAAGGTAGTACCTTTATTTTATAAAATTCATTAACCAGTTTTACAACAACTTAAAGCATATAATAATAATTACTTGCCAAATACTTTCTGTCAAAATTTTACGAAAACCCAATGAAAATATTTTTAAAACCCCTACCGCGTATCTGCCTCCTAGCTTGCTTGAGGGCTGAGGGACTATGTTGACTACCACTGACCTAAGCGGTAGCCAAGCTCGTCCCACACGTGAAGAAGTATGTCTTATGTTAAAGCAGTTCACCGCAGCCTTGCAAACTCAAGAAAGCAGTATATCATATGCCACATCGTACAAATCTACTCACAAATGCCTATTGGCGCGAGTATCATAGCGGCCGTTCATGCGCCTATCACCTCCCTAGCGGCCGTTTACGGAACTACTGGCGAACAAAACAAAACTTTGGAACGGTATGTAGGCTGTTCATGTCCTATTTATATGCCGTGAAATGCAAATTAATTAAACTGGGTTCAGCTTTCGGAATAGCCCTGTATTACATGGTCGCGACTATCGCAAAACGGTTAAAGAACTGTATTTTCCTCGTGTAAAGCTGTTGAAGCTGTGCTCAGTGATTGTTGTCTTCTCTTGTAAAGCATGAATCGGCTGAAGATGATCCTGATGAATGCAACTGCTAGCGAAACGAAATAAGGAAATTAAAAACTGCAGCTGTTGTTTGTTTGCTTGTTATGGTTTTAGGGCGCAAAACTGCTACGGTCATTAGCGCCCGGCCGTAGCAGTTTTGCGCCCTAAAACCATAACAAACAAGAAAACAACAGCTGCAGTTTTTAATTTCCTTATTTCGTTTCGCTAGCAGTTGCATTCATCAGGATCATCTTCAGCCGATTCATACTGTGATGGATAAAAATAAAATACCTTTCATGCCTCATTTAACAATCTTACAGAAACTTAAGCGTGAAACCATAACTGGGCTGCTTTTAATTCCGTTTCACATCATTTATCGAAAACATTTCAGGTCATTAGCCTTAAAGCATTGTCAGTTGCTGGAGCTACTCTTACTCAACTGGGCTTCTTTCATGACAAAGACTTTGGAAGGACCTAAAAGGACAACTGATGAACTGAAATATTTTCCATTAAATATTGTGAGGTACATTACCTCGTCAATACGGAAATAAGGTCTCTGTTTTTATTATCTGATCCTAGCTCCGAACAGTTGCCTCCTGTAACATAATTTCCAGTTAGCTGTAGGTAGACTGTTCGGTTGTTCAGACTTCCTGAGCGTAAACAACTGGTGCTTTTGTATGTGCACAGGGCCTGAAAACGAGTGAAACCGCCACTGTCGGCCAAATATAGCTCTAATAGCCGACGGTTGCTCTAGTACGAAGCTGGGGAGCTGAATCTCGGGAGACGGCATACACGTAGACGTGTGAGTCATCTTCGTAGGAACAGGAAGTCCGAACACCACAAAGAAATGAGCACAGAGAAAAATAGAAACGCGACCAGCGTGAGCGACTAAACAACTAAGCACGCGGAAACAGGGCAAGGTGTGAGGTGAAGACCTGGTCCAAGGCCGTGGTACATTGTTATTTAATTTAATAATTGACTTTCGGGACGTGCCCATACAACCTTTTCAACAGTTGTCACAGTTGTCATGCGAGGCCATACAGGCGATTTTCATGTCAGCTATGACGATATGAAAATTATGACAACATCCAGTCAGCGAACGGAGAAAGTCTCAGACCCGTCTGGGAGTCGAACCCGGGCTCCTTCGGCTAGCAGTCTGCCGCGCTGACTCTGCAGCTACTGAGGCGGATATCCGAAGCTGCTGAAATCCGTATAAGAAGTGGTAGGCTCGGCCTATCACCACCGACAGGTAAACACCTGGGTCAGTGTTTCTATCCATTCAACGCTTCGGCACGCAGCTCATTATAACTTGCCGCACTACACTGCCACGAGACCCACGCCAGCTCATCTACGATGTCTGGTGGTAGGGATACTAAAGGTGCCGAACTAGGATTCCAAACTTGCCTCTTCGCAATTGCGAGTTGTGCTATTAGCAAATTAGCTGTCGGACCACATCTTATGGGACGCCGTCCGACACTGCGAGGTCCGATGCTGTAAAGTCCGTTAGTTCCAGTTAAAGCCAACCTGTTTATGGAGTACTTTGAGGACATCGCCCTGGACACGGTTCTGCAAAGCCTAGTTGCTTTTAACTTTGCGTCGACGACAAGTTCGTTGTCTGGTCCCATGGACGTGAAAACCTGGGAGATTTCTTGCGCGATATCAACAGCATTCATGACATCATGTTCACGACGGAGGTAGAAACAGATGGTCCCTTATCTTTTCTTGTCGTTCTCGTTCCCCGTAAAGAAAATAGGTGCCTCAGCCATAGTGTTTACCGGAAATCCACCCACACGGAGGGACAGATATATGCATGCTATCAGCTATTACCACCATTTGCAGAAAATCTCTGTTCTGGGGACTTTGGTGCATCCAGCGTAAGCTGATTCAGGCGCTGAAAACCTTCCAAAGGAACTGAGCCACTTATGAAAAGTATTCAAGGAAAAAAGCTACAAAAACCGCGCCAGTTTTCGCAACAAGAAACGTAAGCTGAAGGCCCACGAGGAGGACACGAAGAAGCTTGACTTTTTGCCGTTCTGTAGCTCAATAACAGGAAAGATTATCCGGCTCCTAAAGAGGCACAAAATCGTTTCGCTCTTCGTGTCCCCAGCAAAAATTCGACAGCTGATGAGTCCTGTCAAAGACGATGTAGGTCTCAGTACGCCAGGAGTATATAAAATACTGTGTGGGTATGGACAGTTTTCTGTGCATACTATTGAACAGCACCGTTCAGAACACAAGAGATGTTTTCGTCTACGGTATGCTGAGAAGGCAACAATAGCAGAACATTCTCTGGAAAACGGATACTATATTGCATTCGCCGAGACATCTACGCTCCTGGAAATGGAAAAAAGAACACATTGACACCGGTGTGTCAGACCCACCATACTTGCTCCGGACACTGCGAGAGGGCTGTACAAGCAATGATCACACGCACGGCACAGCGGACACACCAGGAACCGCGGTGTTGGCCGTCGAATGGCGCTAGCTGCGCAGCATTTGTGCACCGCCGCCGTCAGTGTCAGCCAGTTTGCCGTGGCATACGGAGCTCCATCGCAGTCTTTAACACTGGTAGCATGCCGCGACAGCGTGGACGTGAACCGTATGTGCAGTTGACGGACTTTGAGCGAGGGCCTATAGTGGGCATGCGGGAGGCCGGGTGGACGTACCGCCGAATTGCTCAACACGTGGGGCGTGAGGTCTCCACAGTACATCGATGTTGTCGCCAGTGGTCGGCGGAAGGTGCACGTGCCCGTCGACCTGGGACCGGACCGCAGCGACGCACGGATGCACGCCAAGACCGTAGGATCCTACGCAGTGCCGTAGGGGACCGCACCGCCGCTTCCCAGCAAATTAGGGACACTGTTGCTCCTGGGGTATCGGCGAGGACCATTCGCAACCGTCTCCATGAAGTTGGGCTACGGTCCCGCACACCGTTAGGCCGTCTTCCGCTCACGCCCCAACATCGTGCAGCCCGCCTCCAGTGGTGTCGCGACAGGCGTGAATGGAGGGACGAATGGAGACGTGTCGTCTTCAGCGATGAGAGTCGCTTCTGCCTTGGTGCCGATGATGGTCGTATGCGTGTTTGGCGCCGTGCAGGTGAGCGCCACAATCAGGACTGCATACGACCGAGGCACACAGGGCCAACACCCGGCATCATGGTGTGGGGAGCGATCTCCTACACTGGCCGTACACCACTGGTGATCGTCGAGGGGACACTGAATAGTGCACGGTACATCCAAACCGTCATCGAACCCATCGTTCTACCATTCCTAGACCGGCAAGGGAACTTGCTGTTCCAACAGGACAATGCACGTCCGCATGTATCCCGTGCCACCCAACGTGCTCTAGAAGGTGTAAGTCAACTACCCTGGCCAGCAAGATCTCCGGATCTGTCCCCCATTGAGCATGTTTGGGACTGGATGAAGCGTCGTCTCACGCGGTCTGCACGTCCAGCACGAACGCTGGTCCAACTGAGGCGCCAGGTGGAAATGGCATGGCAAGCCGTTCCACAGGACTACATCCAGCATCTCTACGATCGTCTCCATGGGAGAATAGCAGCCTGCATTGCTGCGAAAGGTGGATATACACTGTACTAGTGCCGACATTGTGCATGCTCTGTTGCCTGTGTCTATGTGCCTGTGGTTCTGTCAGTGTGATCATGTGATGTATCTGACCCCAGGAATGTGTCAATAAAGTTTCCCCTTCCTGGGACAATGAATTCACGGTGTTCTTATTTCAATTTCCAGGAGTGTATTATTACATGGACTCTGCGACATCGTCATACAAGAAGCGATCCAGATAAGAATTTCTGACAACACCGTCAATAAAGACGGCGTCCTGCAGCTAAGCACATCTTGGAACCCAGCCGTCGTATGGCTGAAGCGGGCACGGCAAGGCGCAACGAAAACATAACATACACGTCGCTGAAGACAGCACGAGGCCCACGAGAAAGACAGGCCTCGGCGCGTACTTCACGAAGGTAGTCTTGCGCTCCCTCAATCAAATCAGAAGACAAACTACGTTTCTACACCTGTTAACTCGTAACTAGGCGTGTCCGTACAAACTAAAACTGATTCTTCCACTGGAATCCGCTATTATGGAATCTTACTGTTATTAGTCTTACAATGATGGGAAGTCCATGGGCCTACTTATAATTTGTTACGGCTGTACTGGCGTACAATAAAATCAAATCATGCTAAAATGATTATCAGTTGCATAAGGCACCACTTCCAGGATGTAATGCATACTGTTAAGCGGAAGAGACTAAATTCTATAAACAAGCCGTTATACCATTTATCTCGAGTATTGGTCTTAAAATAAATGTTGCTGTAGTACAGTTAATCAGTAAGACTTCATAATAGCAGATTCCAGTGGAAGATGCAGTTCTCGTTAGTACTTACTCGCACAGCTGCGAGTTAACAGGTTTACAAACGCATTTTGTCTTCTGAGCTGAGCGAGCGAGTTCAGGACTACTTTCGTGACGTACGCGCCCCGGCCTGTCTTTCTCGTGGGCCTCGAGCGAGCATCAGTAACGTCACCGGAGGCAGCGCGTCTATATAAGGACGGCAGCAGCAATCATTCGACAGTCACCACTTGACAATGACCGAGGAGCATTCGGGCGAAAGATCGTGGATTTTAAACCACTTGATGCGCCCAGAAGCCCGGTAGAAATTTGTCAGTATATATCGCCGCGAAACCATGCATTCGGCTGTTTCATATTGTTGCTTCGGTCATGAACTGGAAGGATGATGTGAAGAATGGAAATGGAAACCATTCTAAGTGCCATTTTTTTCACAAAACGCGTTTTCAGTGCTGTTGTGTTCTTGGTAGTCTGTTGCATGTCACGAGACTTCTTCCAAGCGTCAAATCATGGAGACACTGTTTTAAACGTTTATTTACTGGACAGTGTATGGTCTTTGTGGCAAGTAGTGCTTCCCAATTCAACTCCAAGATCTCCTTCATTTACCGTCGGATGGTTTGAAGAGATAACACACAAGTCTTTGGCGAGCAGGCACAGTATTTTGGGTGAGACAGAGATTTTGCAATATAGAGAAATGAAGAAAGGTGAGAAAGGCCTTTGTTCTGCAAGATTTACACACACTTCGTAGATTAGCTAAAGCTAACACATACCACCTGATTCCAAAGCGCACAACTTTCTTCGATTTTTTAAGATGTTTCTGAAACGTTGTTGTTAGTAAAGACGTGTAAGATCTCCAAATATAGCATGATCAAAGTGTTGCATACTCAACAGTCACAAACAGCTATCAAAAATTCTTGCTCTGAAACACAGGAATGCAGCATATAACGTATTCCAAAGAAGTAAGACCATGCCAGATGTATGCCATGCCATACTTCGTCTCAAAGGGCAACAATATTTGTCATTTGAAAATGACAAAGACCTGTTGATGACGTTGCCATTTTTTCCATAACAGCACAGAGAGTTTAACAGTAGACTTTGCAACATCTGATCCCACAAATGGTATTGATTGTGTTTTGTGTAAGAAACAGAAATCAATAGTGAAAGATTTTTTCCTTGAATTTAATTTTGTTATTCTCTTCTACCCAAAATATTACTGCTATATTTCTATTCTTGCGTAATCACAAATGAGGCAATGCATCTGTATTAATTGCACTTAAAACCAGTCAGTTCCTTGTATGGCTCTACGATATTCTTAATACTTAATTTATTTATCAATTTCGTCTCCTTATTTTTTGCAGTGATGAAGTAGGCAGCATAATTTTGTGTTATCAGAATACCTTCTCAGTTTTGTGAATAAACATCACTTAAATAAAAAAGAGGTACATTGTTTTTTTATATTCTTCTGACAAATATGAGATTTGGCGCTTTGAACCTATTTATGTGATGGAAATCACCATTCCTGTCACTTGCCAGCTATCCTCTTGTTCAGCATAACTGCTGCATCCCAATCGTAGACAAAGTGCCTTCCATATTCATATGTAAGTCTGCCCCTGTGATTTATCATCCCGTCAACTAGCTTTCATAAAAAACTTCTGCCGTAACATGAACGCATTATTTCTGCCTCTCTTCGTTTCATTACATTTTTAATTGATTTTTTTGGCTCGTTGTACTCAGGTGGGAAAGTGAAGATATGTCTGTGGACAACACTTTGGAGCTGGTGTGAGCTCACCAGTAGGCGACCTGCATGGGCAGAGTTGCGTGTCAGGGTGCCCAAATCAAACGGAGACAGAGCTTTCTGCCATTCTGTTTCTACCAATAGAAAAATACTCCTATTAGGGCAAAAGAAGGGGAATGTGCTCCTGTTTAAAAGACACTGACGGAAAGGTGGGGTTCAAACTGCCTCATTCTGCCTTCCTCAGCACCTTTAAGAACGTTCCCAAAAATTTTGGTGTGCGAACATATTAGCGCTCTTTTTAACACGCAACTTACTCCTACAAGCTCCCCTAAATTGTAATTTGTTCACATCCACTAGTCCATCAGTGTAAGTCGCTCATACCCATCAATTCTCTCCCACTAATTCAGCCCAACCCATTGTCATTATCACTTTGTGTGTCGCTCTCTCTCTCTCATTGCCTCACAGCACAGCCTCCATCGATCTGTCCTGCTACTACTGTCTCCCATCTATATCTGCAGCTACATCAACAAATTATGCATACTGCCTCAAGCCACCATGCGGTGCGTGGCGGAGGGTACCCTGTAGCACTACTGGTCATTTCCTTTTCTGTTCCACTCGCAAATAGAGTAAAGGAAAAAAAATCAAATGTCAATATGACTTCGTATGATCCCTAATTACGCGTATCTTGGTGGCACTTACTCGAAAGGTATGTTGGCGGCAGGAGAATCGTTCTGCAGTCCGTTTCACATGCCGGATCTCTAAATTTTCTCGGTAGTGTACCTCGAAAAGAGTGTCTCCTACCCTACATGGATTCCCGTTTCAGTTCCCGAAGCATCGCCGCAATACTTGCGTGTTGTTCGTTCCTACCGCTAACATATCCAGCGTCCCGCCTCTGAACTGATTCGATGTCTTTCTTTAATCCGGACTGGTGCGGATCCAAAACACTCGAGCAGCACTCAAAAATAGGTCGCACTATCCTCCTATGCAGATGATGAAGCAATTGATGAAATGTATGATGAGATAAAAGAAATTATTCAGGTAGTGAAGGGAGACGAAAATTTAATAGTCACGGGTGACTGGAATTCGAGAGTAGGAAAAGGGAGAGAAGGAAATATAGTGGGTGAATATGGATTGGGGGAGAGAAATTAAGGAGGAAGCCGTCTGGTAGAATTTTGCACAGAGCATAATGTAATAATAGTTAACACTTGGTTCAAGAATCATAAAAGAAGGTTGTATACATGGAAGAAGCCTGGAGATACTGACAGACTTCAGATAGATTATATAATGGTAAGACAAAGATTTAGGAACCAGGTTTTAAATTGTAAGACATTTCCAGGGGCCAATGTGGACCCGGGCCACAATCTATTGGTTATGAACTGTAGATTAAAACTGAAGAAACTGCAAAAAAAGTGGGAATTTAAGGAGATGGGACCTGGATAAACTGACTAAACCAGAGGTTGTACAGAGTTTCAGAGGGAGCATAAGGGAACAATTAACAGGAATGGGGGAAAGAAATACAGTAGAAGAAGAATGGGTAGCTCTGAGGGATGAAGTAGTGAAGGCAGCAGAGGACCAAGTAGGTAAAAAGACGAGGGCTAGCAGAAATCCTTGGGTAACAGAAGCAATATTGAATTTAATTGATGAAAGGAGAAAATACGAGTATAAAAACGCAGTAAATGAAGCAGGCAAAAGGGAATACAAACATCTCAAAAATGAGATCGACAGGAAGTGCAAAATGGCTAAGCAGGGATGGCTAGAGGACAAATGTAAGGATGTAGAGCCTTGTCTCATTAGGGGTAAGATAGATACAGCCTACAGGAAAATTAAAGAGACATTTGGAGAAAAGAGAGCCACTTGTACGAATATCAAGAGCTCAGATGGAAACCCATTTCTAAGCAAAGAAGGGAAAGCAGAAAGGTGGAAGGAGTATATAGAGGGTCTATACAAGGGCGATGTACTTGAGGACAATATTATGGAAATGGAAGAGGATGTAGATGGACATGAAATGGGAGATACGATACTGCGTGAAGAGTTTGACAGAGCACTGAAAGACCTGAGTCGAAACAAGGCCCCGGGAGTAGACAACATTCCATTGGAACTACTGACGGCCTTGGGAGAGCCAGTCCTGACAAAACTCTACCATCTGGTGAGCAAGATGTATGAGACAGGCGAAATACCCTCAGACTTCAAGAAGAACATAATAATTCCAATCCCAAAGATAGCAGGTGCTGACAGATGTGAATATTACAGAACTAACAGTTTAATAAGTCACAGCTGAAAAATATTAACGCGAATTCCTTACACACGAATGGAAAAACTGGTAGAAGCCGACCTCGGCGAAGATCAGTTTGGATTCCGCAGAAATGTTGGAACACGTGAGGCAATACTGACCCTACGACTTATCTTAGAGAATAGATTAAGGAAAGGCAACCTACATTTCTAGCATTTGTAGACTTAGAGAAGGCTTTTGACAGTGTTGACTAGAATACTCTCTTTCAAATTATAAAGGTGGCAGGGGTAAAATACAGGGAGCGAAAGGCTATTTACAATTTGTACAGAAACCAGATGGCAGTTATAAGAGTCGAGGGGCACGAAAGGGAAGCAGCGGTTGGGAAGGGAGTGAGACAGGGTTGTAGCCTGTCCCCGATGTTATTCAATCTGTATATTCAGCAAGCAGTAAAGGAAACGAAAGAAAAATTCGGAGTAGGTATCAAAGTCCATGGAGAAGAAATAAAAACTTTGAGGTTCGCCGATGACATTGTAATTCTGTCAGAGACAGCAAAGGACTTGGAAGAGCAGTTGAACGGAATGAATAGTGTCTTGAAAGGAGGATATAAGATGAACATCAACAAAAGCAAAACGAGGATAATGGAATGTAGTCGAATTAAGTCGGGTGATGCTGAGGGAATTAGATTATAAAATGAGACACTTAAAGTAATAAAGGAGTTTTGCTATTTGGGGAGCAAAATAACTGATGATGGTCGAAGTAGAGAGGATATAAAATGTAGACTGGCAATGGCAGGGAAAGCGTTTCTGAAGAAGAGAAATTTGTTAACATCGAGTATAGATTTAAGTGTCAGGAAGTCATTTCTGAAAGTATTTGTATGGAATGTAGCCATGTATGGAAGTGAAACATGGACGATAAATAGTTTGGACAAGAAGAGAATAGAAGCTTTCGAAATGTGGTTCTACAGAAGAATGCTGAAGATTAGATGGGTAGATCACGTAACTAATGAGGAGGTATTGAGTAGAATTGGGGAGAAGAGGAGTTTGTGGCACGACTTGACAAGAAGAAGGGACTGGTTGGTAGGACATGTGTTGAGGCATCAAGGGATCACAAATTTAGCATTGGAGTTCAGCGTGGAGGGTAAAAATCGTAGAGGGAGACCAAGAGATGAATACACTAAGCAGATTCTGAAGGATGTAGGTTGCAGTAGGTACTGGGAGATGAAGAAGCTTGCACAAGATAGAGTAGCATGGAGAGCTGCATCAAACCAGTCTCAGGACTGAAGACAACAACAACAACAACAACAACATCCTCCTATATGCGGGCTCCTTTGTAGATGAATTACACTTTTCCAAAATTCTCTCAATAAACCGAAGTCGACCATTCCCCTTTGCTACCACAATCCTCATATGCTCGTTCCACTTCATATCGCTTTGCTGCGTTACGCCTAGATATTTAAACGATGTGACTGCGTCAAACAGCACGCTACTAATGCTGTATCCAATTACGGATTTGTTTCTCATAGTCATCCGCATTAAATAAAATTTTTCTTCGTTTACAGCTAGCTTCCTTTATCACACCAACTAGAAATGTTGTCTAGGTTATCTTGTATCCTTTCACAGTCACCAACTCCGACCCCTTCCCATATACCACATTATCATCAGGAAACAACTGCGTATTGGTGCTCACTCTGTCCGGCAGATCATTTATGTATACAAAAAAAAAAAAAACAAAAAAAAACAAAAAAAACAGCGGCCTTATCTAGGGCAATCCTGATGATACCTTTTTCTCTGGTGAACAGTCGCCACCGAGGACAACGTGCTGAGTTCTGCGACTTAAGGAGTCTTCGAGCCACTCACATATCTGGAAACCTATTCCATGTACTCGTAGCTTCGTTAGAAGTCTGCATTGGAGAACCGCTTCATATGCTTGTCGGAAATTCGGAAATCTAAAAATATGGAATCTTCTTGTTGCCCTTCGTCCATGGTTTGCAGTATGTTAGATGAGTAAAGGGCAAGCTGAGTTTCGCTCGAGCAATGCTTTCTAAAACCGTGCTGATTGGTGGACGAAAGCTTTTCGGTCTCTAGGAAATTTATTATATTCAAACTGGGAATATATTCGAGAATTCTGCACCAAACCGATGTTAAGAGTATCGGTCTATAATTCTGCCGGTCCGTTTCTCCACCCTTCTTATATATGTGAGCCACCTGCCCCTTTTTTGCAGTCGCCTGGGATTTTGCACTGGGCTTACTGCCATTATCTCGTTCATTCCTTTCCATTGCTGTTGTCTCTTCTCACTTTCGCAATTTCTCTCTTCCTCTTTGTCACTGTCATACATTCTGTCTCGCATTATCAACAGCTCTCACCCACTTCCACTTTATCCTTCTCTTTATTCTTCCCCCACTATCTCCTTCACACTTTTCCTAGCACTCAACTGTCACTTCAACTATATTCCACTGCCAGTGTGCTCCTCCCTTTCTCTACACTACTATGGTCTCCTGCGCTCTTTCTATACGACAACCACTGTCCATGTTACTTTTCCGGCTCTTTCCCACTCCCACCGTCTCCTTCCGTCTCGGCATCTCTCGCAAATCTCGAGTGTATTCGCATGCCAAAACTTTTGGGAAAATTTTTGAAAGTGCTGAGGAAGCTGTCAACCCACTTTTATAGTCCGAGTCTTTTAAACAGAAGCATATTCGCCGCTTTTGTGCTCCGATAGCAGCATTTCTCCGCTAGTTCCCTTCTTTTCCGTGCCATAGCACGACATGTCACTCATATGAAAAGAACTTTATGGGGCAATGAAATTTAGATAGTTTACTTGTGTGAAATTGAAACAACGCGAAACTAATTTTACAGCTCTGAATGGATTTTACATACCAAAAATGTTTCATGTACTTAAGTATTAAAAATAGGGTTCCCAGAACCCTTGTGATGATTGCAGAGACATATTACAGCATGTTTCTCAGTACTGCGTCAGTTTATAAACTGTTTCCGCCTCACGCCGTATTTTTCGTGCGTATTGTTAGTGCGTATTTTTCGTGTACAAGTGGGGTAATTTTGAACCTCTGTGTCTCGGAAACGGATAAAGATATCAAGAAAATATTCAGGTTTGTTCAAGATCGGCACCTTAAATTTTTCGGATTGTTCAAGATCGGAATCTTAGGGATAAAACTAAAAATTACAGCAATTTCCTGTGCGTAGCCATCTTGATTTCCACAACTCGGTTTTGCTATCGAAAAACCATGTTTTTACGGTATTTCTCGATAGTGGATTCCAATTTTTGAAAACTGAAAAATCGTACTTCTAGATAATTGCCTAGGAAGTATAACGTTGAAATTTTAGCAGTTTTCTGTGGTTAGTTATTTAGATATCCGCTGCTGACGGCGAAAGATGGTAAAAAAAGTTTTTTTCTGGTTTTCTTAGGAACTGCCAGTGAACTAAATGATACCTCCGTAAGTCACTTACGGATCTATCATAGACCACCATAGACCGCCTCTAATGGAAAAAGAACGAGCCAATTTTCTCCATTTGCTTAAGGAGGAGGAAGTCTGCAATATCTAAAAATTGACCCTGTATTGTAGGGTAGTCACAATAAGACGACCCTCTGGTGAGTATACAAATAGCCCCTAGGCCAATAGCTATTCAAACATTTGACTCTAAGGACGAATAGTGTTTCCTGCCCTTCGGCACCGTATCGCTAGCTTATGGTCGACGTGTATTTGAGTTGAGGCTACATTCTGATGGATATTCGCTTGTAGAGATCTTGGAATGCTCTAGCTGCTTAGTGTAAAATTTTGTTTGCAGTCTTTTCAAGTCTACAGAAGACATTCAGCCATGTTCATATTTAACTTCCGTTGTTCAGAGGGAGATGTCTTGTTCCATGCATGTAGTAATGTATCTGTATTTGACTTGTAGATTTCTGAGGTTAGCGTACTGGCTTCTTTACACTTTCAGCGATTTAATATTGCTTAAAGTATTCTGGTGTGAATAGAGTTTTATTTTGTTCTGATGTTCAACAATCGTGGGCTTTATACCATGTGGTTCATTAACTGACAGGTGTAAATTTATTTTCTGTCATCGGTCATTAAGTTACTTATTAATAATCAGGAATTTCACTAATGCGTCTTTTATTTATTTTGCTCCCTCACTCAGTTATGAAATCAGCACATTATCTGAAGGGAAAAAATACTGTTATAATCATTCTTACGATTGTCTTTGACTTGAGCATGAACTTTACAGTGAATTCTGGCTTCAGCGGGATTATTCAAGAGAAAGTGACTCCTAGCAGTAGGAATATTTCAATTCTTTGACTGTTTTTATAGCTTGTAAGGTAAGCCAGACTGCCTAGGCTACTAGACTTCGAGATTATATTCTACATGAGTGTTATACTTAACGTTTTTTTGTGGATAGATCGACAGACGTTATTCTTACAGAGTGAGGTTGTACATGCTCATTTCACATGGCCTGACTATAAGGGAAGTCACATTTACACTTCACAGTCAAGCTAGGTCAGGATCATGTATAACTGTGGTCATAGTCATTCAAAAATTTGTTCATACCTCATTTCTTTCCCATTGGACAATAAAAGCATCTCCCAGTCTTGAATATTTCCATTAAACCGTGGTCAGCGTTATTAATTGCTTTGGGGGAAAAAAGAAGAAATCCTTGAAATTTACTTTTAAAGAAAATTAAAGAGAGTGTCCTACATTGATGTGAACAAAGGCAAAACTTGATGGAGTTAATTTTCGTTTACATAGTTCCACGAGTGACATAAGAAGACTTGCACAAGATATTTTTTTTTCATACTTGCGATGTTATTTATTGACAGAGCAGCAAAGAGCACCTTACTTTTAACAATAAATTTTATTACAGGGAAATTGCGATGTACATTATCAAGTTGTATACCTTAACGCACAGCGTGCTAGCTTGTGAGACAGGGAGGGGAATCAGACAAGACTCAAGTCCGCCTGGTGCGTTGATTTGTAAGTTTTCTAGCTTATTTTTTAGTGTTCAGTGAGAGCGATGTGAGATCTAAATTTTCATTATGACATACTTCACATTTGTGTACTGGACGTGGCGTTTTCAATAGTCGGTATGTCACGCAAGAGATGTTCTGGGTAGAAGTAGTGTGATCTCTGGCTGTCAGTAGCATTGTCGTTGGTAATTGCATTCTGAGAGAAGTGAGTGAGTTTGATGTTGGTCGTACTACTGAGCGGTCTGAAAGTTGCTAATGGAGCACAGAGATGCAAATGCAGAAGATATTGAATTTTCGAATCTGACTTTGTAAAGATTGATTTGAGAATTGTGAAGGGCTTCAAGTAATGTTGTTACTGCATTGCTTGCAAGCGCGTAATGAATTTCAATAGTGTTCGAAAAGCGGAAAGTTTTAGTAGGATTTTTCTTTATTTGTTTGGGTCAGTTAGTTCGATCTGAGACGTGATTAAGTAAAATTTATCTGCTCACATAGCTTGACTCAGAGTTGTAGATCCACCACTCCTGTACCGTTCCAGTAACGAAACTCATGGCAGAGCAATATTTCTGTATACTCATGGCAGAGTAATATTTCTGTATAAGTGTTTTTTTGTAAAGATTGTAACAATTGTTATGGTATCAGAGGTTCAGTATAGCATCTGAACGCTAGTATCGTCTATATCATTTAATAAATGCAGTATCTTCCTCCGTCTCATGATGAAAATTTGGATTTTCAATTTGCGTCGCCGCATTGCACTTCTCGGAACACAGCGGTTAAAACGGAGGCTTAATGTGCTTGGCGTAGTTGCATTGCGCTGCGCATGGCTTTCTTTCCTTTTAATTGGTTTGCTGCTGCGCCGTATTTTTTATTTTCATCAATTTCGAGTAGTTGCCACAGGTAAGCCATGAAAATTAGTTAGGGCCAGTTTAACATTACAATCAGAATACAGTTAAACCACTCACAGTAAAGTTTTGCATTTCAAGATTATCATTAGGTTCAGTTTAGGTAAAGTTCAGTTCAGATTACATTTCTTTGTCAGATAGACTTATTCTGATAGTGCAGCGCCAACATTCGCGTGTGAATTATTTAACGTTTGGTACTTTATTTGCTCAGATGTTTACATAAAATCACAGACCATTTACTTAGAAAAATTTGGTTATTTATTCTTTCAAAATTCTTTTAGTGATTTTTCATAGCATTTTTAGTTTGTTATCTATGTGTCGGAACTGCAAGTCACTTATTGTGACTGTCCGCTGGACTGCATGATACAGAACTGCAGCATACAGTTTTTGGTTTTCTATTTTGGTAGAAGTCAATTCAAATACGGTTACACAGTTTCAGATAGTTTTGGCGACTCATTCTATCAGATACAGGTTTCGCAATCACATCACTTGCATTATTCAGCATTACAGCACACACACACACACACACACACACACACACACACACACACCAAGTTAAAGATAAGAAAATAGTTCGGTTTTAGTTTACAACATAAAGCGCAACAGTTACAAAAATGGCTCTGAGCACTATGGGACTTAACATCTATGGTCATCAGTCCCCTAGAACTTAGAACTACTTAAACCTAACTAACCTAAGGACAGCACACAACACCCAGCCATCACGAGGCAGAGAAAATCCCTGACCCCGCCGGGAATCGAACCCGGGAACCCGGGCGTGGGAAGCGAGAACGCTACCTCACGACCACGAGATGCGGGCGCAACAGTTACAAAACTGTCGTACGTCCAGTACACCGGCCGCCCAGGATGTGGTTTTTAGATGCTTCTTCACGCTCTTTAAGGCAAATTCTGGCTGGTTTCCCACTTCCAGCTCAGAAAATACGATAAACAAAAGAAATTTTAGTTCCTTACCGTTTTCAGGCAACTAGTACACTTCTTCATAAGATTAGAATTATTGCTTAATCCAATCTTCTGAAAAAGGGCACTAGGTGCCTGAAACAGGTAAAGAAATAAAATTTGTTTTGTGCAACTGGTTTTTTCAACAAATACACTTACAGTTGCTGAAGATGAATGAAGTGTTAGAAACGAAGTTTACATAAATTTAGACAACATAGTCTATGGATAAACAGCGACCTGATGCTGTATTTAAGTTAGAATGCACAGTCAAGATCGCAACAATATTCGTTTATTAACCTGTTTCGGCTTACGTAAAAGCCATCTTCAGAATTCTCGGCCTCGAATGGCTGGTGGTGGCGGATCCTCGGTTGTCTCGTGATACACTCCTTTTTCAGCACCAGCCATAGGGGGCCAAAAATTCTGAAGATGCCTTTTACATAAGCCGAAACCGGTTAATAAACGAATATTGTTGCGATCTTGACTGTGCATTCTAACTTACACAAAGTTTATATGTTTCACAGACGGATGGTACACACGGATTCCGTCCCTTAAGATAACAGATATGCATCCAGCCACAAAGTAAAAATAAAACAAATTTACCAAATCACGAAAACGTCTGAAACCACATGATAGGCTAAACACTGTGAGAGAGAATAGATTCTAACCGAAATTCCTTAATGGACAAATCGGTTTCAGCTGTGCAGTCATTTTGAATAAGTGACAGATTCTTCCTGGCTGCTTCTGAACATACGGGATATCAAAGTCGACATGAGTCTCCTGACAGAAAGCTCTTTTGCACAAGACAGACGAGTGTGTAAAGCTACATCAGATCAGTTTTCAGAATAATGACAATAATGCAACAACAACAACACTCGTGAGTAGCTTAGTTAGAAGCAGTTTGTGTGTTAAAGACAGAGCCATCCTGCTTTCTCGGTGACGCAATGAGGGGTGAGATTTTGGAGATCTATGGTAAGGTCTTATGGGACCAAACTATTGAGGTCATCGGTCCCTAAGCTTACACAGTACTTAATCTAACTTAAACTAACTTACGTTAAGGAAAACACACACACACCCATGCCAGAGGGAGGACTCGAACCTCCGAAGGGGGGAGCCGCGCGGCCCTTGACAAGGCACCCTAGACCGGTCGGCTACCCCGCGCGGCTTAATACGGGGTGGTTCATGTTTTTGGAAACACCTTTCTAAAACAAAAAACATGTTGTTAATCAAAAATTTAGAGTCAGCGAATATGGGATGAGAGAGGTGGAAAAACATTGAAACTATATTACCGACATGGAAGCCATTTTGCAAGACGCCATCTCGGATGCAATCGATATCAAATAGAAAGAGCATCGTCTGTCATATCAAACATATGTATTGTCCAATTTTGTACAAGTCAAATATTGGTGATTACTCATGCAGGCTAAAGCATATGTTCAAAATGTTGCTCCTGTACGCTGTAAGGTGGTTGTTATCAGCTTCACCCATTCGTTGCGGAATTTTAATAACACACCGGAATGCGAGCACAGGCATCAAGATCCTTCACATGTTTCCACAGATAGAAATCCAAATCCGGGGAACATCATTGGCACTCCACCGGATAAGAAGACACAGTCATTCAATACCATGGATTTCGAGTTTTCATTCGACCTGCAACAGCGACGTACGCTTTCAACAGAATTGTGTAGTTTGAATTTGCACATGGTCGCTGCTGTGGTCTCGTCATCAGTGTTACTGACTGTTAAGGTGAAATCCGGTAACATTTTTCTGTTTCTTTATTTATTTGCTCCCTCAAGGAAGCAAGTTCCGTTCCATGCATGGGAACGTCGTATAAGAATATTGGGATATTAATAACGATTGAGAGCAAACTTATTGGCTGTCATTCCTTATATGAAAGACCATTTACAAGTTTTTAAAAGGTAACTACCTAATTCTATTTACACAAACTGCCATGCATCTGAAATTACGCTGCTCGTCTTGTATTACTTCCTTTACATACTTGAACATGACATTGAAAGCTGAGTTAATAGCACTACGGAGAGGTTATTTCGAGTAACTGAATTTAATGGACGGCAGTCTTGAGGTATTTATGAGATCAATTACAGAGCTCATACAACATCTTGCGCCTTATAAACGATTATTCCTACCCGTTGATCAGCTTAAATTTTTTCGTTTGATACCACAGCGGGAAACATTATGAACTACATGCGCAGTTGGAAAACGCAAAGTGGTGGAACTATGCACTTATTCTGTGGAATACAGGAGTGAATGGCTTATGCGGTGCACGTATGCCACTAACAGTATTGAAGAAGTTTAGAGGGTTACTTGGTACACAATTTACCGATACTGCAACAAGTAACTTGAGTCACTAGTTACGACACACACGCGTGAGATATCTCATACTGCTTGAACGCAAGAAATATTTCCATGGTTTCGGATCGCCTAAGAATATCAAAATATGTTTATATTCTCGATCTTCAGATTTATCAGGACTTTTTAGTCTGTCCTGGTCGTTCTAGTTCCGTGAGGTTCTTCTTCGTTGTTTCTTCTCTAACCAGTACATTATTTGCTGATATAAAGTATGCCTGACAAAAAATGGAAGATAGCTACAGCAATGTTTATCTTCAAAAATGCAGCAGAAAGGATGCAGCCAGTTACACACAGGGTACAAATTATACTTATCAATGTTAAACAATAATGGTTATCAGCGAACTAAAGCTTATTGAGGGGAGGGCTGTATTGTTTAGAAAAGAACGATCATGTACTGATAATGTTTCTCCTATTACACAACTACTAAGAAAAGCACAGAGAATTCGATCTAGCTACTTGCGTGACGTTTATAGATTTCGTAAAGTCCTTCTACCGAGTAAACAGAAACTTTTTACAACGGAAACTTCAAGAACATGGTCGTACGAAACATATTACAAACTATATTAAAACAATACTTAACAATATCAAAATAGTGATAGATCTTTCAGTATCAAGTGGTGAACAAATAATTACGAATCAGTGTCCGACAGGACTGTAGCCTTACACCAATGCTTTTTAACATGTATCTGGATGATGCATTACGAAGTGGTCAAATACTGTTGACAGCCAAAAGAATCAAAACTGACGACAACAGGATATTACAGACGGTTATTTTTGCTAACGATCTTTTAGTTATAGACGATACAGAAGATAGGTCTCAATTCAAAATTCAGAAGCTGCATTAGATCTGCTGTCACTGAAATTTACTGGTTTCAAAAAATAAAAATTAAAAAAGTAATGCACAGGAAAGTACCCACAATTACTGCTAATAAACGGAAGAAAATAATGGGTCCCTCATGTCTCTTTCGAGGTTTTCCAATACTCTTTTGACTCACTGGCTTGTAATCCATTATTAGTATTCTGCTGTTTTCCATCCTATTTAAATACTCCTCCGACTTCCTTCTGCCGCATAATATTTTATTATCGTTACTAGTCACTTCTTCTGTGACTGCGTTGTTTCTTACATTATCTAATCATGCGTACCCTTTGCCGAATCTATGGAATTTCGTCTCGATCACCTCTACATGCCTTTCGGCCTTTTTGATCCTTTAGCCACCCTTCGCTTCCATAAAAAAGTACCGGTATAGTTATAAGTATATAAAATTTGAACCATGTTTCTGTTACTTTATTTTCCTTTCAGACTGCATTTAATCATTTTGCGTACAGCTTGGAATCGATTTCGTTTTTTCTCTTTACTACAGTAACAGCTGTAACAGCCTAAACAGCTATTATAAGAAATTTAATCGACCTGCTTATTATCTTTTTTCTACATGGGTATTTTACTATGCTTAATATCAACAGTGACGTCTATTTTCCTGTGGACATCATTATTTTAATTTTATCCTTTGATGTCAGTAAATTGTACTCGGAGCAAATACGATTTAGGTTGAAAAGTGAATTGCAGCCTGTTTACTGCGCCGTCCATAACTAAAAGGTTACCAGCAAAAACAAGCGTCTTTAATTTCCTGCTGCTGTTGAGTTTTATTGTTTTGGATATAAACATTTTTTTCCATTTTGTAAGGCATCGCCTAGATCCGTGTTAAAAAGCGTACACGGCTGTCTGCAGGCGTATCGGACACTTTGATTTTTTGTCATATTGCATTAAAGTCCATGAAAGGGAAGTACAGAGCAGAAGAATAGCAAAAATCAGAACAATTTTTCTACATCTACATCTACATCTACATTTATATTCCGCAAGCCACCCAACGGTGTGTGGCGGAGGGCACTTTACGTGCCACTGTCATTACCTCCCTTTCCTGTTCCAGAAGCGTATGGTTCGCGGGAAGAACGACTGTCTGAAAGCCTCTGTGCGCGCTCTAATCTCTCTAATTTTACATTTGTGATCTCCTCGGGAGGTATAAGTAGGGGGAAGCAATATATTCGATACCTCATCCAGAAACGCACCCTCTCGAAACCTGGCGAGCAAGCTACACCGCGATGCAGAGCGCCTCTCTTGCAGAGTCTGCCACTTGAGTTTGCTAAACATCTCCGTAACGCTGACACGGTTACCAAATAACCCTGTGACGAAACGCGCCGCTCTTCTTTGGATCTTCTCTATCTCCTCCGTCAACCCGATCTGGTGCGGATCCCACACTGATAAGCAATACTCAAGTATAGGTCGAACGAGTGTTTTGTAAGCCACCTCCTTTGTTGATGGACTACATTTTCTAAAGAGTCTCCCAATGACTCCCAACCTGGTACCCGCCTTACCAACAATTAATTTTATATGATCATTCCACTTCAAATCGTTCCGCACGCATACTCCCAGATATTTTACAGAAGTAACAGCTACCAGTGTTGTTCCGCTATCATATAATCATACAATAAAGGATCCTTCTTTTCCAGAAAATATCTGTGTATGTTGGAGTGGAGACTGATAGCATCGGAAATGGCTACTCGTATTACAGTCCTCTGATGCGTCAGACGGCCGAGGAAAGTTTCATTGTCCACTTCTGTAGCGTCTCACAGAGAAGGAAAATAATGTCGGTAATAGCAGCTACACTCATACATGCAAGGTAACTCTCAGAGAACTGGTTAAGAGCTTGGGAATTGAGCTAGATATATGTAAAAAAAATACCAATACCAGTTTTCATATGTGTTACGCAACATTCCTCAGTCGAGTATCACATGCATTAAAACTACTCACAAGAATAATTTAACGATAAATGGAAGGGAAGACTGGAAGAAGACAAGGAGAGAACGAGTTTGTGTTCAGGTGAAACAGGGCCATACGAGAAGCAGTATTAACACTGTGATAATAGTAGAGGGCACATTTATGACAAAATAAGGTAACATACGCTGCATTCTTTGATGTGGATTAGCCTTTTGATAATGTGGAATGAAAAAAATTGTTTTCGGTTCATTAGAAGTGTCTATTGAAAGACTCCTCTCTATGTTTGAATTGAAATGAGTGCACGAAATACGTGACACCATCAGCACAATTCCACGGAAAAAATGTACACAGACAACATTTTTCTGTCCGAGCAAAATAAAACTTTTTCCGACGCGAAACGAACGTACCTGATTATCTCCACACTGCAGGAGTTTATGAAATGACTTTGAGGTTATGGGAGAGTACATACAGGCGGAACAGAGGAGACTGTAAAAGAAGTTACGTGCTGTAGAGGAACGTCAGGAGAACTTCTGCCGCGACATTGCTTTAAGCGATGTACGGTAGCTGGCCTAGGCAACCAAAATCTGTAAAAGGACATTTCGAGACGCGATTAAGATATCTGAAACTAATGAAATTTCAATCGAGAAGGCGGCTACTGGTTTCCATCTGCATGGCTTCTCGCCTTGAAGGAAGTACAAACTGCTTGAAGGCGATATTACTGTACTTGGCCGCTATGGAAAACACGCGGTGACACCACAGTAAAGAAGAACACTGGTGACTAAAGAAACTGTCAATGCTTTCAGTTCAGTTGTGCATAACGTATCAACAGCGGTGACGCGTTCACCCATGGCTAACCAGACCGAATCGCACTCACTGGCAGGTGCACTAATATTGTGGTCGACCAATACTCAAACACGGTGCGCCAGGAATACAAATAACGGCGAGGAAGCCAACTCAGCAGCACCACAATCTTTGATACACATTCCCCTCTCTTGTTCTGTCTGTTTAACTTTATATGCAATGAGAATGGACCACCAATAGCAGCCGGAAAATTTTTACCCAGTAACTCCACTACTTCAGCATCAGCGCGGGAAAAGTGTCTCGTAAGTGATAGCAACAGTAGTCATTGACAGTGTTCAGCTAATCGTAAACACCAGAAGATCCTGAAAAGATCTCAGCTGAGGGATCGAAACGTCGATCGTGTTGAAGAAACGTGACGCTGCCTAACAACCTAGAAAATTCTACCTTCAATAACAACGGCCACTAAAGTCTGTAGATTTAATCTTGTATAACCACAGGCGTTTGGCACGTGTTTGCGAAATGGATACGCCAGCTGGATACAGTGTCCAATATAAGTCAAAAATAAAATACACTCCTGGAAATGGAAAAAAGAACACATTGACACCGGTGTGTCAGACCCACCATACTTGCTCCGGACACTGCGAGACGGCTGTACAAGCAATGATCACACGCACGGCACAGCGGACACACCAGGAACCGCGGTGTTGGCCGTCGAATGGCGCTAGCTGCGCAGCATTTGTGCACCGCCGCCGTCAGTGTCAGCCAGTTTGCCGTGGCATACGGAGCTCCATCGCAGTCTTTAACACTGGTAGCATGCCGCGACAGCGTGGACGTGAACCGTATGTGCAGTTGACGGACTTTGAGCGAGGGCGTATAGTGGGCATGCGGGAGGCCGGGTGGACGTACCGCCGAATTGCTCAACACGTGGGGCGTGAGGTCTCCACAGTACATCGATGTTGTCGCCAGTGGTCGGCGGAAAGTGCACGTGCCCGTCGACCTGGGACCGGACCGCAGCGACGCACGGATGCACGCCAAGACCGTAGGATTCTACGCAGTGCCGTAGGGGACCGCACCGCCACTTCCCAGCAAATTAGGGACACTGTTGGTCCTGGGGTATCGGCGAAGACCATTCGCAACCGTCTCCATGAAGCTGGGCTACGGTCCCGCACACCGTTAGGCCGTCTTCCGCTCACGCCCCAACATCGTGCAGCCCGCCTCCAGTGGTGTCGCGACAGGCGTGAATGGAGGGACGAATGGAGACGTGTCGTCTTCAGCGATGAGAGTCGCTTCTGCCTTGGTGCCAATGAAGGTCGTATGCGTGTTTGGCGCCGTGCAGGTGAGCGCCACAATCAGGACTGCATACGACCGAGGCACACAGGGCCAACACCCGGCATCATGGTGTGGGGAGCGATCTCCTACACTGGCCGTACACCACTGGTGATCGTCGAGGGGACACTGAATAATGCACGGTACATCCAAACCGTCATCGAACCCATCGTTCTACCATTCCTAGACCGGCAAGGGAACTTGCTGTTCCAACAGGACAATGCACGTCCGCATGTATCCCGTGCCACCCAACGTGCTCTAGAAGGTGTAAGTCAACTACCCTGGCCAGCAAGATCTCCGGATCTGTCCCCCATTGAGCATGTTTGGGACTGGATGAAGCGTCGTCTCACGCGGTCTGCACGTCCAGCACGAACGCTGGTCCAACTGAAGCGCCAGGTGGAAATGGCATGGCAAGCCGTTCCACAGGACTACCTCCAGCATCTCTACGATCGTCTCCATGGGAGAATAGCAGCCTGCATTGCTGCGAAAGGTGGATATACACTGTACTAGTGCCGACATTGTGCATGCTCTGTTGCCTGTGTCTATGTGCCTGTGGTTCTGTCAGTGTGATCATGTGATGTATCTGACCCCAGGAATGTGTCAATAAAGTTTCCCCTTCCTGGGACAATGAATTCACGGTGTTCTTATTTCAATTTCCAGGAGTGTATGTAGGGACGAAATCTATACTAGGGACAAACGTGAATTTTAAAGAAAATTTCAGTCCAGATATTGTGTCGGCAATGGTCAGTAAACAACTTCTTGTTTTCTTTCTTGTTTTCCATTTTCACGGCTACTTGTTTTTCCAGATTCAGACTAGACAGCGTGATTACCCGGAACACCACCTTGTACTGAGCATTCCTTCACGCAGTAACGTCATATTTTGTATTCAGAGTTTCTCCGTTTTGTTTTTACTATCGTTGTTGCTATTGTCAATCATACCTATCGCTCTGTTCTCAGAACCCTTAAACCGATCTTAATATAATATCTGTAGCATTCCACCGATGCATATCCTTCTGTTGTCAAAACGCTCACTTGGAACCGAACCTCTTTTCTAAATTATTTCTTGTGACTAAAACGTTTAGATTACTTTGATCTCAGTTCTTCAGAGCCCAGACATTTACATTACTATAGAGACAATTATTAACTCACACATTCATTTTTGTCTTCTTTCCTGGATTTATTATTCTGTCGCGAATGTTTCTTATTTCATAACTGTATTCACTACTTCTTTGCCGCCAGAGTTTTAAAGAACTGGTGCGCTGCTATCAGCGATTTATTTACATAATACTGCACGCTCCCGTGGCAAATACCAATAGTTTTATTTTTTCTAGTTTCATCACATATAATTCCTTGGTCTCGCGGTAGCGTTCTCGCTTCCCGAGCACGGGGTCCCGTGCTCGATCCCCGGCGGGGTCAAGGATTTTTCCTGCCTCGAGATTTGTTGTTGTGTCGTCTTCATCATCATCATCATTCATCACCATTACGATCGGAGGAAGGCAATGGCAAACCACCTCCACTAGGACCTTGCCTAGTAAGGCGGCGCGGGTCTCCCGCGTCGCTCCCCTACGCTCTGTAAAGAAGTATGGGACTCATCATCATCATCAGTTTCATCACTGGTAACACTCACTGTCAAAAATTCATACCGCCTACAGGAAAACTGAGGATACTTTTGGAGAAAAAGGAACCACCTGTATGATTGTCAAGAGCTCCTGGGGAAAACCAGTCCTAAACGAAGAAGGGAAAGCTGAATGGAATTTATAGAAGGTCTATATAAGGGATATGAGCTTCAAGGCAGTATTAAAACAATGGAAGAGAACGTAGATGAAAAAGAGATGGGATATATCCTACTGCTAGAAGAATTTGACAGAACTTTGAAAGACGTAAGTCGAAACAAGGCGTAGACGACATCTCGTCAAAGCTAATGATGGCCTTGAGACAGCCAGCCATAACAAAACCCTCCCATCTGTTGTGCAAGATGTATGAGTCAGGCGAAGTACCCTCAGACATCAAGGACAATGTGGTAACTCCAATTGCAAAGAAAGCAGTTGCTGACAGGTGTGAAAATTACCGAACTAACAGCTTAATAAGTCATGATTGCAAAATACTAACCCGAACCCTTTACAGAAGAGTGGAAAAACTGGCAGGAGCCGACTTCAGGGAAGATCAATTTCGATTTCACAGAAAGGAATAAACACACGAAGCAATGCTGACCCCTACGACTTCTCTTAGAAGATAGGTTAAGGAAAGTGAAATCTACGTTTATAGCACTTCTAAACTTAGAGAAAGCTTTTGACAAATTTAAGTGGAATACGCTCTTTAATATTCTAAAGGTAACAGGGGTAAAATACAGGCAGCGAAAGGCTATTTACAGTTTGTACAGATTACAGACGGCAGTTGTAACAGTCGAGGGGCATGAAAAGGAAGCAGTGGCTGAGAAGGCTGTGAGGCAGCGTTGTAGTCTATCCCCGATGTTATTCAGCCTGTATATTCAGTAAGTAGTAAAAGAAACAAAATAAAAAATTTGAGTAAGAATTAAAGTAATTCTGTAAGAGACAGCAGAGGAATTCGAAGAGCAATTGAACGGGATGGACAGTGACTTGAAAGCAAAATAAGGGATAATGGAATGTAGTCGAATTATATCAGTTGATGCTGAGGAAATTAGACAAGGAAAGGAGACACTTAAAGTAGTAGATGGGCTTTGTTATTTGGGCTGCAAAATAATTGATGTTGGTCAAAGTAGAGAGAATATAAAATGTTGAATGGCAATGGCAAGGAATTTGTTAACACCGAAGATAGATTTAAGTGCTACAAAGTCTTTTCTGAAGATATTTGATGGAGAGTAGCCATATATGGAAGTGAAACATGCACGATAAACAGTTTAGACAAGAAGAGAAGTGTGGTGCTATAGAAGAATGCTTAAGATTAGGTGGGTAGATGACGTAATTAATGAGAGGGTACTGAACAGAATTGGGCGTATAAAATTTGTAGCACAACCTAGAAGAAGGGATTGGTTGGTAGGACATATTCTGAGACATCAAGGGATCACCAATTTAGTTCAAATGGTTCAAATGGCTCTAAGCACTAAGGGACTTAACATCTGAGGTCATCAGTCCCATAGACTTAAAACTACTTAAATCCAACTAACCTAAGGACATCACACACATCCATGATCGAGGCAGGATTCGAACCTGCGACCGTAGCAGCAGCGCGGTTCCGGACTGAAGCGCCTAGAACCGCTCGGCCACAGCGGCCGGCACCAATTTAGTACTGGTGGGAAGTGCGGGGGGAGGGGGGAAATCGTAGAGGGAGAGCAAGACGTGAATAAAGTAAGCAGATACAGAAGGATTGCAGTAAATCGGAAATGAAGAAGCTTGCACGGGACAGAGTAGCATGGGGAGCTGCATCAAACCAGTCTTTGGACTGAAGACCACAACAACAACAACGCTCTCTAATTACGTTTTAATCAAATTTCGTATAGATTTTCCTCAAAATACGCATTTCAACTCGATTACTTGTTTTTATGCTCCACTGTGATGTAGAATTCTTTAGAGTGCTTTTAAAATGAGGTTGACTCTGAATGACATAGATCTAAAGTGGGACGTGTCCTTTAAAGTATCAGATTTGTAGATCCATAACTTCAAACAAACTTTTTAAAAATCTTTAAGGAAAGGCCTTCTGCTCTTTCTCTACACTTTTTCTTTTTTTTTTTTTTTTTTTTTTTGTAATCAAACTTACTGTTTCAAGGTACCTTAAGGTCTGCCAATAAGCACCCCCATGCAGAAGATCAACAGATACTAAAACGCGACAAAATGAAAGAGGCTGGACTATACTGCCTGAAAAGAATAAGTACCATTCAGCTGCAGTAGAGTAAAGGCCACTCAGAAGCAGAATCACACGCTTTCCCACGAGTTCACACATCTTCTGTCTCTGATTTACCGTGTGTAGGTGATGGTTTGTTTTTTAAGCGTCTTAGGTTACTTTCGTTCGTTGTTAGAGGAAAATTATCGGTTAAAATGTTCACTATAAAGGCATTGTGTATTCGAACCATACATCAGGTTAAAGACGTGTGGCGCTGTGTGCCAGTACACGAGGCAGTGGCCTCCCACTAGAAAATACGACACTCTTTGTCTGAGAGTATGTAAATGGGCCCCTCTTGTCCCACAACTTAACTGCACTCAGTTTGGAGGTGTCAGAAACCATTAACGGATGGAAATGAGTGAGCGGGTTTGGGAAGGCTACCCTTTAGTTCTGGAGCCCGTGTTTGTTTAAATAACAATACTGCCTGGGCACTCCTTCGGAAACTCTTTGTGGAACCCCACTAAAGCCCCATTTCTGCGTACAGTTTTTCCCTAGTCGAAGTGATTAACGGTGCTTAGTTGGAGCTTAATCATACAAGATGCCTTTGCTTGAGGTAACGTCACAAATACATTAATCATGGAGAGTCAGTAAGCCACCATTCAGAGCCCCGCCACGTCGTGTTGCAGAAACAATGCACCTGTAGAACATACGTAAGCGCATTGTACGAGTAATTCGGCGTATCGCACAGGGAGTTGAAGGGAGCGAATTAAGTCATTCTGAAACGTCCCCTTAGAAAAATTATTCATGACTGTGCTTATACTGACACACAATATTTTTTAGCGCAACGCAATCTGACTTTCAATAATCCCTACAAGAGAATGGCCCTGACTAACTTAACTTATACGTTTCACAAATCACTTACCTCACAAAAATCTTCGTTACTCAAACTACTGCAATACAGCGAGCGCTGATACTGCTAGCTAAATAAAAGATTCAAACTACTGAAGACACTAACTACTGATAGGCATAGTTAGCAAATGAAAGATTTTGATAGAGAACAAACAATGTATTTACCTTAAAAGTGTTCAAAAGTCATAATATATATAGCAGTATTTGGCGATTGTCACGAAAAGTATAAAGGAAACAAAAGACGCTATTGAAAAACTGCACGAAATCGCTTCCAAAACTGGACTACAGATCTCTTACGAAAAGACACAGTTTATGAGCACAAAGAAACTCTCATCACTGAACACAAAGTATGGCACGATTTACAAAACGGCAAACTTCAAATACCTCGGTGAAACACTACAAATGAGTGGACATAACAGAGACTCAAACGAAGAAACAACAAGAAGTCTATCTCACAAAAAGCCAAATTACGCCATTACGACACGGTGGTGCTCCCCGAGGCACTATATGCAGCAGAGACCACACTAATCCTAGGGCATACACGTATCAGACAATTAGAAAAAGTAGAACGGAAAATACTTAGGAAAATATTTGGCGCAACTAACAACAATGGAATATGGATCAAGAAACCTACAGAGGAACTGTACAAACATACGGAGACAATCACAGAAAAGATTAGAAAACGCAGACTACAATTCTATGGACACCTATACAGAATGCCATCACACAGGCTGACCACCCAGATCTTTGACTGGGTAACCACTAGAAACAACAAATGGGTGGCAGAGGTAGAAAACGACCTGAACCAACTCGACATAATAGCAGACACAATAAACGACAGAATAAAGTTCAGAAACACCATTAAGAAAAGTAAACTACATGAGATACAATGTGACAAACGAACAGGCATAAAATTGACCGAAGGACGCAAGCAAGATCACAGCCAGAAGATGAAAGAAATATGGGCAACCAAAAAGGCAATCAAGATGAAGCCGAAGACACAAAGCTGACAAGAAGTATGGACAGAGGACCGGAAACAGAAACACAGCGAGCGAATGAGGGAAGTTTGGGCAGCAAGGAAGGCAGCAAAAGGAACTGGCCATGTAGTTTAGTCCAAATGCGCTCTTTAAGGGCAAAACACCAATAATAATAATAATACAGCAGTTCATGACATCCATTCTTACAAATGTACTGTTTCTGATAGACACACGTCCAGATCATCCGCTCTCAAAATTCCGCCATTTCTCTCCCCGCATCCACCACTGCTGGCCAAGGTTGCTACATAGAGCTGCTGGCGGTTCACCTCTAGCTGCGCAACGCTACGCGCTGTTAACATCCAGCTGCCCAACACTACAATGGCAGACAACAGTGCAAACTAGCCACAGACTGCACACAGCGCAGCCAGTGACTTTCATACAGAGCGCTACGTGGCGTTACCAATATAAAAACCTAAACAGCCTACTTACAATACCACACACTGCTCCGCTCCCAGTGTCCGCCCCTCCCCCGCGCTAAATGCTACGTTTCATCGCGCATACTGTAAGCCAGGAAAGGCAATCCCAATTTCGAATTCTCCTCATTCAGAATCTGACTACGCAGTCCTAAGGTCGGTATAAACTTTATAGAAAAGTTACTGCATTCTACATAGTCACACCTACTGAAGAAACTCGTACATCTATTTTCCTACTCCCACGTTGTAAAAGGATATTTAACACTCGAAAATCGGCGAAAGCTTAAAGTTATATCAGAAATTCCAATTTATGACTACGAAAAACTAAAAACATGTCAATATCAGAATGAAATTAAACATGGAGACATATTTGTAACAATGAACTCTGACAAAAAGTAAAATATAAAGCATCTTAAAGACCAAGAGAGTATAATGAAGAAAGACGAAAGTAATGATAAGTAGCAGAAATAAGAACAGTGAGAAACTTAACATCAGAATTGGGGATCACGGTATTAAGGAGTTCTGATAGCTAGGCAGCAAAATAACCCATGATGGATGGAGCAAAGAGGATAAAAAAGCAGATTGGCACTGGAAAATAGTGCATTGCTGACCAAGAAAAGTCAACTATTTCGAAATATAGGCCATAATTTAAGGAAAAAAACTTTTGAGAACGTACGTTTGAAACACAGCGTTGTATGGTAGGGAAACATGGTCTGTGTGGAAACCAAAACAGACGAGGATGGAAGCATTTGAGATGTTGTTCTGCATAAAAATTTTGTAAACGAAATGGGCTGATAAGGTAAGGAATGAGGAGGTTCTCCGCAGAAATGAAGGTATGGTAAACACTGACAACAAGAAGGGACAGGGTCGTAGGACATCTGTTAAGACATCAGGGTTGTTTCAAATGGCTCTGAGCAATATGGGACTTAACTGCTTAGGTCATCAGTCCCCTAGAACTTAGAACTACTAAAGCCTAACTAACCTAAGGACATCACACACATTCATGCCCGAGGCAGGATTCGAACCCACGACCGTAGCGGTCGCGCGGTTCCAGACTGTAGCGCCTAGAACCGCTCGGCCACCCAGGCCGGCAGACATCAGGGAATCACGTCTATGGCACTACAGGGTAAACGAAAGACATAGCGCGCCATAGTGGTTATCAGGTTTAGATGTAATACATGATGATTTATAGCATTCGCTGCCCTGTGTCTAATGCGCCAAAAGTCTCTATTACGCACAATACGATCCCTCAGCTGCCTCAGCTGCTTGTCCTCGTGTTCTACTCTGTTGTCAATCCTTTGTTTCAGAAATGACCCGATTCCGTATTTCTATTGTCATCCTTTCCTCCTCCATCCTTTTAATACATCCATACTCCAGCAGCCTTTTACGTTGTATACTGTCTGTCCTGTCAAATACATACTTGCTTTTGCGGTTGTATTTGATAATTTACAATAATTTCACATTTCTTTCATCTCCAGTCTTTATAATTCTCTCTTGTTTTCTTTTTTCCCATATTTACAATTTAGAGCTTAGTTGCCCCAGTGACTGCGTAATAAGCACCCCGCGCGAAATGTATTCCCCTTTAAAGGACCAGGCGGGTGACCTTGGATCACTGTAGGAGCTATGGAACTGGTACCGGGCAAAAGCTACCTTCACTACTGATGTAAAACTCGGCAGTGACGTGGTGAGTCTATGCCAGCTCACTAAGATGTGGAGACGTGATAGAGTGACAGAAAGGAGATACTGTATTTGAAAGACCCCAGGACCACGCCGTGAATAAAGTTGTTCGATTTGTTGGTGTACCAACTCACTCTTTACAACATCTATAAAGAATACAATACCACACGCATCCCCATAACACGACGTAGGAGCAGTAGTTGTAACAGGAATCGAGGACTAGTGGCATACATTGTCAGTGACTATCGGTTTCTAACCCGGTATGAATTGCTACTGTCAATGTACCGATATCTGTCTTAATCAGTTGCTGAGTGAACATTGGGAAGGGAAGCGCATACAGCGGGAATTTGGAGAAGGGTACCTCTGAAGATCATCGCTCGCAGCGAACAGACAAAGCTGCACAGCTTGACTGGGTCAAACATCATGCGAGGGACGTTCAATAAGTGACGCAATACATTTATTTTTCTCGGACAAATTCGGTTGAAAAAATGCTGAATTTGTTGTGGGAATCGTGGAATATTCTCGTTTCAGTCCCTATAGTTTCATGTAGTTCCTTTAGGTCGCGGCGCTATACCTAGTCTTTAAAATGGCATCTACCAGAGGTACGTTCCAAGCAGAAAGCTGTCTTTGAGTTTCTTTTGATGGAAAACCAGAACATCGTATACAGGGTGTTACAAAAAGGTACGGCCAAACTTTCAGGAAAAATTCCTCACACACAAAGGAAGAAAATATGTTAGGTGGACATGTGTCCGGAAACGATTACTTTCCGTGTTAGAGCTCATTTTATTACTTCTCTTCAAATCACATTAATCATGGAGTGGAAACACACAGCAGCAGAACGTACCAGGGTGACTTCAAACACTTTGTTACACGAAATGTTCAAAATGTCCTCCGTTGGCGAGGATACATGCATCCACCCTCCGTCGCATGGAATCCCTGATGCGATGATGCAGCCCTGGAGAATGGCGTATTGTATCACAGCCGTCCACAATACGAGCACGAAGAGTCTCTACATTTGGTACCGGGGTTCCGTAGACAAGAGCTTTCAAATGCCCCCATAAATGAAAGCCAAGAAGGTTGAGGTCAGGAGAGCGTGGAGGCCATGGAACTGGTCCACCTCTACCAATCCATCGGTCACCGAATCTGTTGTTGAGAAGCGTACGAACACTTCGACTGAAATGTGCAGGAGCTCCATCGCGCATGAACCACATGTTGTGTCGTACTTGTAAAGTCACATGTTCTAGCAGCACAGGTAGAGTATCCCGTATGAAATCATGATAACGTGCTCCATTGAGCGTAGGTGGACGAAACTAAAATGAGCTCTAACATGGAAATTAAGCGTTTCCGGACACATGTCCACATAACATCTTTTCTTTATTTGTGTGTGAGGAATGTTTCCTGAAAGTTTGGCCGTACCTTTTTGTAGCACCCTGTATATTCATAGGCGTTTGGAGAATGTCTATGGAGACCTGGAAATGAACAAAACCATTATCAGTCGTTGGGTGGGGCATCTGTCATCATCGCAACAAGGTCCCGCAAACCTGTCCGATCTCCCGTCTGTAGATCGGCAGCACACCGGTGTGTCTCCTGCAATACTGGAACGTGCGGACACTCTCATTCGAGGTGATCGATGAATCACAATGAAACACCTCGCTGCACAACTGGAATTCTTCGTTGGTAGTGCTGACACACTCGTCCTCCAGTTGGGGTATTGAAAGGTGCGTGCCCATTGGAATCCACCTTACAGCCCGGATCTTTCTCCCTCCGACTTCCGTCTGTTTGGCTTAATGAAGGGTGCACTCCGCTGGAAGCAGTACATGGATGGTGGGGAGGTTACTGATGCAGCAAGCCGTTGACTCCGGTGTCTACCAGTACAGTGGTTCCATGCGGGCACACAGGCCCTCCCTGTAAGGTGGCGTAATCCCGTCTCACTGAACAGAGATTAGGTTGAAAAACAGAGTTCTGTAGCCAAAAGAGTGGGGATTAATATGGTGTATTGGAATCCTGAGCCTGCTTTGAGGAAAAAATGTGTTGAACGCCCCTCGTAGAAATAGATAGCTGCTGGCTGGTAGCGTGAGCAGAGGAGTCACGATTTCGTCTTTCACGTGATGCAAGGCATCGAGTGAACTGACAGCCGAATGAGGCGTTTAATCCACAATGTTTAGGGGGAGTAATTCAGGTCACAGATTATCCTGTGATGTTTTGGTGTTGTTGTTTAGTACAATGTTCTGGGCCGCGGACGTGAACCAGGGCGATGAAACCTCCGGCTCCTACCTGGGTGGCTGCTCCCATCATCTTCGCTAGAAGATGGTGAGAGTGACACTCATCGAAACGTCGCGGAATTTCAATACATCGACGCTGATGGAAGCCAGAGAAGATTTCATCAGTATACGCCAGAAAAGTCTACATTCACATACGAAATAGGATATTTATTTCAGCATTATCGCTGCCCAAGAGCTGCTCCTTCTTCTAAATCCTCATAATGAGTATTCTATGAATACTCATGTGTTTTAAGTTGACAACAGCCTTTTGATAAGGCTGCACACATGTTCCTAATTTGATGAACGCCCAGGCACCCTATGGCACCGTAGACTGGCCCGCTAAAACATCCGATCTTAATCCCATAGCAAATGTGTGGCACTCTTTAGAACAGGAGGTGAAATGTAACAACCAACATCCCCACAGTTTTGTAGCTCTACTGGATCTATGGAAGGACGTTGAAAATTAGGCGGACTGATGTGATAACAAATGAGGAGGGTCTCCACAAAACTAGCTAGGACCTAAATATTTGGAAGACACCGACAAAAAGAAGGAACGAGATAATGTATATGTTAAGACAATGGGGAATAAGGTTCATGGCACTAGAGGGAGCCGTAAGGGTAAGACCTGTGTAAGTAGACATATTGGAATATATCCCAGAAATAATTGAGAATGTGGAGTGTAAGTGCTACCCTGAGAGAGATGAAGTGCCGCAACACACCAGTCAGAAGACTGATGGGAAAAAATCTCAATTCAGATCGGTGATACTTTGATATTTCGAAAGCCTTAACACTAACCTCGTCAACTTTAAATCAGCTTCATTTTCTTATACTATCAAACACAATGCATTGTAAAATTAATTTCATGTTCTATGTCATATATTCTTAGTATTGGTTAAAAACAGTCTTGGTTGCAATTACAGTTTTTTATTTTTCAACTACGCGTTTCGCCTTATTTAGGCATCTTCAGGTTATCTTAATTTGGTATTTCTTAGAAGGATCCTTTAGTCAGTGTAGCCAAAAGGCATCGCCGAATATATCAGGCCAACATCGCCTTCGTTAAACTCAGTAAAAACTTACTACCTGAGCCCCATCTTATTCTGTTACTCGCTCCTGTGAACGGGAACGCGTTATGCAGGTCTTGGTGTCACTCGCGTCCATCTAGAAAAGTTTTTACTCAGTTTAACGAAGTTGGCCTGATATATTCGACGATGCCTTTTGGCTACACTGACTAAAGGATCCTTCTAAGAAATACCAAATTAAGATAACCTGAAGATGCCTAAATAAGGCGAAACGCGTAGTTGAAAAAAAAAAAAAAAAAACTAAAATTGCAACCAAGACTGTTTTTGACCAACACTGTTAAGCACTGGTTTGCTGTATGCCACATATGGATTGGAAGAATTTCTATTCATATATTCTTCTTCGAGCTTCACAGTCAAGTAGCTACAGTACCCAGCATCGACGGCTATTAGAACGCGGTCATCTGCCAACAGTAGGATGAGGAGGTATCAAACATCATCTGTAATCCAACTGTATGCCATTTTCTTAGTTACAAGGAGTGTAAGAGACATATACCTTCAACGGAATTTGAGGGAGCAGTTCTTTCCTTGCCTCAAACTTCTCCGAGACAGCATTTACCATTTTTTTTCGGGGACAGTACGAGCATGGAAGAATTTTACAGAGTTGATATTAATTTACCGATATTAAGAAGGAATGTCAAAAAAGAAGTGAGTAAATCAAAAGAGGGATGTTGTTTCAGAATACAATGGAATTCAGTACGAAAACATGAATGGAATCAATGAGGAGCAATAAAATAATATTTCGTGAAACTATTAAACTGAAATTAGTTCAGAAATCTTGAAATTACTGTGCGCTGAAAATGTAGCGATAGCTGAAAATTTGTGCCAGTTCAGGATTCGAGCCTGGAGCTGCGTTTATCGAAGCAATTACTTAACGAGCTAGGTTATCTGACACGAACAGTCGACATCACTTAAGTTTTCCTCCATTTTATTTTTTTCGATTTACGTTGAGCAATAAATATCAACAGAGTAAGGATATGACAGATGACAGCGGTTTACTTCAATACAGCTGATTCTATGAATTTCGTTTCACTTGACTGCGAGTATTCTTACCCAGAGGCACGTGTCGCACACATAGATATGGATGGTGGATGGTAACTTAGCAGTCGAAACTTTAATGACGAAAATATCTCCGAGGTATTTTATTAATTAGCAAAAAATGGTTCCAATGGCTCTGAGCACTATAGGACTTAAGATCTGAGGTCATCAGTCCCCTAGAACTTAAAATGACTTAAATCTAACTAGCCTAAGGACATCACACACATCCATGCCCGATGCAAGGATTCGAACCAGCGACCGTAGCGGTCGCGCGGATCCCGTCTGAAGCGCCTAGAACCACTCGGCCACAACGGATGAGGACGGCCGGAGTGGCCAAGCAGTTCTAGGCGCTACAGTCTGGAACCGCACTACCGCTACGGTCGCACGTTCGAATCCTGCCTCGGGCATCGATGTGTGTGATGTCCTTAGGTTAGTTAGGTTTCAGTAGTTCTAAGTTCTAGGGGACTGATGACCTCAGCAGTTAAGTCCAATAGTGCTCAGAGCCATTTGAACCACAACGGCTGGCTATTAATTAGCGTACAAACTTTTCTAAAATAATTGGGAGATGTGGCAACCAAGTGGGTATTCAAGTTTGCGTGTAGAATCTACGAGTCAGGAGAAGTTTTTCAGATATTCGGAAAAATGCCACGCATACAATTCCAAAGATAGCAAGAGCAGATAAGTGCGAGAACTATCGCATAATCAGCTTATTGTCTGACAAGAATAACATACAGAAGAATGGAAAATAAAACTGAGGATCTGTTGGATGACGAGCCTTCGGATAGGTAAAGCCACCAGACAAAACTTACCTACAATCCAACTGATAAAGGAAGCATGACTTACGAAACATAAGGAGACTTTTGTAGGATTTGTTGACCTGGAAAAAGCGTTCGGCAATGTAAAATGGTGGAAGACGTCTGAAATTATGGGAAAATAGAGGTAAGTTATAGGTCAATATACAATACGTACAAGTTCCAAGAGGGAACAATAGGAGTGGAAGACCAAGAACACAGTGCTAGTGTTAAAAAGGATGTAAGACCGAGACACAGTGTTTCGGTCCTGATCTTCAATCTATACATCGAAGGTGCAATGACTGGAATAAACGAACTGTTCGGGAGTGGGTTTAAAATACAGTGTGAAACAATATATGTGACAAGATTTACTGATGGCATCAGATGATGAAGAATAATTACGGAATCCGTTGAATGGAATGAACCGCCTAATGAGTGCAGAATACGGATTGAGATAAAGACCAGAGTAGTGAGAAGCAGCAGAAATGACAATAGCGAGAGGCTTCACATCAGAATTGGTGATCACGAAGCAGACGAAGTTAAGCAGCTCTGCTACCTTGTGAGCAAAATCATCCATGACGGAGGCGGCAAGAAGGACAGCAGACTATCACAGCCAAAGACGACATTGCTAGCTACAAGAAGGCTACTACAGTAGTATCAAACATATGCGTTAACTTGAAGTAGAAATTTCTGAGGTTCTACGTATGGAGCACAAACTTGTATGGTAGTGAATTATGGACAGTGGAAAAACCGGAATAGAGGAGAACCGAAGAGTTTCAGATGTGTTGCTACATAAGAATGTTGAAAGTTAGGTGGACTGATAAGGAATGAGATGGTTCCCCACAGAATCTGTGAGGTAAGGAACTGTGGAAAACACTGAGAAGAAGGGACAGGGTGATAGGACATCTGTTAACACAGAAGGGAATATCTTCCATAGTACTAGAGAGAGAGTTAGTGATGGTAAAAACTGTAGTGGAAGACAGAGGTTGAAACACATCCAATAAATAATTGAGTTCGCTGGGTGCCTGGGCTACTCTGAGATGAGTACATTGGCACAGGGGAGGAATTCATGGCGAGCCGCATCGAACCATTCGGAAGACAGAAAAAATACAGGCTTTAACAGTCCTGCTAGTATTAAGAAGGCGTTTACAATTTCCTCTCTCTCTCTCTCTCTCTCTCTCTCTCTCTCTCTGTGTGTGTGTGTTGTGTGTGTGTGTGTGTGTGTGTGTGTGAGAGAGAGAGAGAGAGAGAGAGAGAGAGAGAGAGAGAGAGAGTGAGAGAGAGAGACTTCTGACTCGGAATCATTAATTAAACAAGTTTTTACTCGAAACAGAAGGACAACAAATTCCTCCTGATATGTAGAAGTGTAAGCAAATGATAATGAGAAATGTTACGTATAGATTCGCTTTCTCGTTTCTAAAATGTATGCGCATTAAGAAACACATGAAACTTTTGCGAATATAAATTTTGTTACATAACCCATTAAGAGGAGAAGTCATTGTACTAATAACACCGAATTTTGAAATAACAGGCGAGCCTACAGTGATGTGTCCACTAAAAGGAAACGACACAGTCATTCAGAATATTTCGCACTAAAATTATATCCCACTGCAACTAAAATACACTACTGGCCATTAAAATTGATACACCACGAAGATGACGTGCTACAGACGCGAAATTTAACAGACAGGAAGAAGATGCTCTGATATGCAAATGATTAGCTTTTAAGAGCATTCACACAAGGTTGGCGCCGGTGGCGACACCTCCAACGTGCTGACATGAGGAAAGTTTCCAACCGATTTCTCATATACAAACAGCAGTTGACCGACCCGGTGAAACGTTGTTGTGATGCCTCGTGTAAGAAGGAGAAATGCGTATCATCACGTCTCCGACTTTGATAAAGGTCGGTTTGTAGTCTACCGCGATTGCGGTTTAACGTATCGCGACATTGCTGCTCGCGTTGGTCGAGATCCAATGACTGTTAGCAGAATATGGAATCGGTGGGTTCAGGAGGGTAATACGGAACGCCGTGCTGGATCCCAACGGCCTCGTATCACTAGCAGTCGAGATGACATGAATCTTATCCGCACGGCTGTAACGGATCGTGCAGCCACGTCTCGATCCCTGAGTCAACAGATGGAGACGTTTGCAAGATAATAACCATCTGCACGAACAGTTCGACGACGTTTGCAGCAGCATGGACTATCAGCTCGGAGACCATGGCTGCGGTTACCCTTGGCGCTGCATTACAGACAGGAGCGCCTGCGATAGTTTACTCAACGACGAACCTGGATGCACGAATGGCAAAACGTAATTTTTTCGGATGAATCCAGGTTCTGTTTACAGCATCATGATGGTCGTATCCGTGTTTGGCGACATCGCGGTGGCGTATTACCCGGCGTGATGGTATGGAGTGCCACTGGTTACACGTCTCGGTCACCTCTTGTTCGTATTGAGGGCACTTTGAACAGTGGACGTTACATTTCAGATGTGTTACGACCCGCTCTACCCTTCATTCGATCCCCGCGAAACCCTACATTTCCGCAGGATAATGCACGACCACATTATGCAGGTCCTGTACGGGCCTTTCCGGAAACAGAAAATGTTCGACTGCTGCCCTGGCCAGCACATCCTCCACCAATTGAAAACGTCTGGTCAATGGTGGCCGAGCACAATACGCCAGTCACTACTCTTGATGAACTGTGGTATCGTGTTGAAGCTGCATGGGCAGCTGTACCTGTACAAGCCATCCAAGCTCTGTTTGACTCAATGCCCAGGCGTATCAAGGCCGTTATTACGGCCAGAGGTGGTTGTTCTGGGTACTAATTTCCCAGGATCTATGCACCCAAATTGCGTGAAAATGTAATCACATGTCAGTTCTAGTATAATATATTTGTCCAATGAATACCCGTTGATCATCTGCATTTCTTCTTGGTGTAGCAATTTTAATGGCCAGTAGTGTAGAAGAATCCTCGATAACTCAGATACCATATCGAGCTATGCATATTGCAAATACAGTTTCGAAAAATATAGTCTGTGTTTTTCCACTTCAAATCAGTATGATTTAATCCATATTCTACTCGTAAGGGCTTTTGCTGGCGGGCGTCATAACCATAATGATTGCCACATCCAAAACCAAGATATTTTTTCGAAATTCATCAAGTTCTCGGATTGTTTTAATTTGCTTTCCAGCATTGGAGCACTGTATTTATTAGGCTGGTGCATAAGTTCGTAACGTTTTTTATTTGTGTCCTGGTATTCCTGTTACTATGGGTTTATTTAAGATTGTCATTGTTGATTTGAAGTTCACTGTTGCTACATGAGTTTACATGTTGTCGTTTTGTCATTTGGAAATAACGAGTGGAGCTGTGGACGCTAGAAAATGGAGTGCCAAGTGTAGAAATCGGGACGTTTCGGATATATTATTTTGTTTGAGTACAGTAGAGGGGTGAAGAAGCGGAGGCAGCCAGAAACATCTGCGCCTCGTCTAGGGCTAATGCCATTGGACAGATCACGGCAAGAAAATGTTTTTTTTTTTCGTTTTAAGGGGGATGTTTTTGACATAATTGAGTCTCCACATTGAGGAAGGCCTTTGGGGTTTGATGAAGAGGGTTTAAACGCATTAATCCACAGTGACCAAAGTCAGTGTACTCGATAACTGACAAATTTGATGAAGAATGATCGTTGAACCACTGCCTGAAATTTGCATGCAATGTGGAAGGTTGGAAAATCAGTAGTACGGATACCGTATACTCTAAGCCAAAAATCAGTGTGTGGCCATTTGTGCATCTCCACTTGGTCGTCATCAGCTGCATCGTGAACAGCACCGAGCACTCCTATCCTGTATCGTTACTGGTGGTGCTAACACAGGGAAAAGACAGGAATGATTGAGCCAAATCAAAGCAGGAACTCCCCGCGCCAAGATCCGCTCCCGTCCACAGAAGATAATGTTATGTATCTGGTGGCACAGTGACGATGTGGTGTACTGCGAATTGCTTCCCTGAGTTGCAACCATCACTGCCGGCATTTTTGTTGTCAACAACTTTTGTGAGACGTCAAAAAAAAAAAAACAAAAAAAACAAGTATACTGCAATTGGGTTGAGAAGTCATTCCGCACCCATATTATTCACCTGATCTTGCGTCCTCACATTTTCATCTTTTCCGCTTACTGCCGAACGATCTTCACGGAATTTCCTTTCCGGATGAAAATGCGCTCCGAAACAGCACGAAGAGTTCTTCGCCTCAAAATCATATGATTTCTACAGTCGCGGAATCTAAAAGTTACCCCAGCATTGGCAGACTGTTGTAGAGGGTGAAGAAGAGTATGTTATTGATGATTAAAGTCTCTTTAGTTTCTGTCTCTTGTGTTCACGGAACTTATGGAGTAAGGGTACGAACTTATGCACCAAACCAATACAACACGTGTGCACTTGGCAGCCTTGAACTTTTCTTGTTAATGGATTTACCACTATTTTTCTGGCAAACATTACTTCATGACAAACCAATGCGCTACTGCAACGAAGCATATTGAGGTGACACATAGAACGGAGATTATACTGTTTGCCAAAGGGAAAACACTGTTTGCGTAAAACGTATCATTAATATTCATAGGTTTCCTGAAAGCGGATACATCGTGGGAACAGGTAAGACTACAGTTTTGTGTCATTATGTAAGTACTACAGGAGATAGAAACTATCTTCTGCAGGCCGCTATCATATATGAATCTATGTCCTGAAGTTGTGTGGTGTTGCTTCCGTGTAACACCATCACGTATTGAAATCCGCTTGCAAGCACGCATCAGGTTACGTATGTGGAGCACTTCGCCGCAAAATGATTTGCGGTTTGGTGTATCTCCGCGTGGAAGTAGCGCAGCCGCTAGCAGTACTACCAGTTTCTGTAACTAGGGGCTGCTGATTATTAAATTGTTTTTACAGATAGAGACGCAATTGTAGTATCCACTTATCGAAAACCAAATGCTGGCGCGAAACAAGAAGACGGTTGTCGAGTACACGAGTATCGCTGTACTGTCATTTTGTGTCCCTGTACTAAACATGAGTGTCAGAAAGCAGCAAATTTTCCCGTGTCTTCACAAATCATGCGGTTTCCGAACAATGACGTTTTGAATGATCGTAGAGAAGTCGAGCATTACAATAACTACACCGCAAAGTCGAAACGGAGCCAGAGACTCACAGACAAAATGAGGAATACCATCAGATGAAATTCTAAGATTTTAATTATGAGGTTTCCTGTAAGTAAACCTTTCTTCGAGTTTATTTCGGTGCATTATACTCAGTGGGGCGTGCCAGTTACAGGTAATAAAAGTCGTCTCCGAAACGGTGTTAGAGTCGTTGTTCGGATGACAAAAACAATTTCGTGAAACTTAACAAGATTACCATTCAGTCTATGAGTTTACGCTCATAGGTATTTAAAAATGCTTAGTTACGTTTAAAAATGTACTTCTTATTATCTGTGGCAAAAAATACAGCACTAGTAAAAGTACACAGTTTTATGGTATAGAACACTGCACGTGTTTTACGTTCACCATTGCATTGGTGTTTTCACAAACAGTATCATGACACGATTTAAATAACTTTCAGTCCAACCGCAACCCATTGCCAGATGTCGCAACTCGAACGTCTAGAACAGGACTGCCTCACGAGATCTCTAAAAGCGATCTCTCCCTTTCTCATTTATTCTGAACAGTGCGCTTACAGAAAACGTTCCAGAACCTTCTTCGTACAATAGAGGTATTTAATTAATGTGAACCCTGTGTAAATATGAACATTACGACGAATAATTATTTAAATAAAAGTCAATTTTTAATACATCAGGTTTTTAAAGAGGAATAAAAAGTATATAATTATTCCTCCTAGTCCCATACAACTTCCTCATTCCCTACAGACAGCTCTGAAAATTTGTGATTGTGCGTTTCTAATAGCTGTGAAAATATTTGTAAGATTTAAATCGAAAAACGTGGGGCAAATACAGTACATACTTTATGTATGAATACTTCACCTCGTTACCATCATCTACTGTATGCGTCCGACGTTTATCGTTTAAATATTACATGTATTTCGAAGCTATTAAAAATTAACAATCACAGATTTTCGGCACTACCTGAACGGGGGTTAGGAATCTGTGTGGGGCTAGGAGGTAATATGTTACAGCTTTGTTATATTGACAATTAATTTTTATTTTGATAATTATTTTCTGCTGTTTATTCTTATGTGCATGAGATTTTTCACTCGATTTCAATCATTATGATGATATTACAACAAAGCTGTGTAGTAAATTTCAGTTTCTCTTCTCCGTAGTCAACCAACATATTGCTTCCTCCCAAGAACATTTGGTGAAAGACCTTGAAGATAAAAATTAGACAAATTCGATCTTACAGGGAGGCTTACCAGCAATCGTTCTAACCTCTAAGTATTCGCTATTAGGACAGGAAAGGGGCGAAATGGTAGTGGTATTCAAAAGTACTCTCCGCCACACTCCGGACATGGAAGTGAGTTAATGTCGCATTGTCATCCAATTGTGAGCCACGTTGAAAGTTTCAGTAGCTAATCGGGATGTTAATATAAAATTAATTACAAAGTTTGCACCGAACAAAAACAGACAAGAAAATTACATAAAAGCGTGTTAAAAACGTGCGAGGTAAAACAAGAAACACTATTTTTCTTTGCACAGTAAACCGAGCGATCAAAAGGTACGGGGAAGGTTGTCCCTATGAACATGTGCCACAATGCTTTCTAGTCCTTTTACCAGAAATGGGGCGTTGAAAACTTAATCATCCTATGCCGTAGAGAGGCCTGAAGGTATGGGATTGTATCACCGAAACCGGTTGCAATTAAATAAAACTAGAAGATACAACTCATAGTGTTATCGTTACAACACATAAAAAGACAGCTGTTGTTCAATTATCCGTTAGAAGATCGATCTATGGAAATTATTGAATATTTCTAGTCAGTCTGGGGTGTTAAGCACGTAGGAGCAGGTCGAGAAGATCGAAGGAAATAAAGAGTGTTTTATCAGCTATTCGTTTAACAAGCGCAAAAGCGAAACGGAGATCACTATTAAGCTCCACTGGCATACAAAAGAGACATGATTTGCAGAGAAATGTATTGTTGAAATCCGGAAGGGCACATTCCAATAAGGATCAGGCAACAAATTATTTCCCCCCAACGCATACTTCGCAAACTGCCAGATGTGAAATGCAGCGAAATTTGAGCTCATGCAGAGACTTGGCTTCTGGACCAAACAGGGGTTAAATCAGATACGTTCCAGAAGTCCCCTTACGACATATCGGAAGGCGACCTACGGAGTTGGGCTGTAGACGGAGATACGGTACTTCGTGTATTCGGAGGCACGCTGCACACAATCTGGGATATTAATCAGCAACCAATTCCGCAAGTGAGTAACGTCAGCCCGCCGGTGTTGGTGCGTTGCAGAGGAGTGGTCGCTTATCGGAGCCCGCCGTCACGGGGCGTCCCGGGTTCGAGCCTCGCTCAGCCCGCCCGCCGGTGACGAACGGCGGCTGCCGTGCGGGCGCCGTGTCGCGTGACAAACTCTTACGGCCGGCGCACGCCCCGCCGTGCCAAATCGATTTCCTGCCGTCCCGCGATCTGGAATATTTATCGGACACACGTCCGCCCCTACACGCGATAGTGCGGCGCGAACGCCGCGGCTGACCTTATCTGGCGCGCAGCACCACGCAGAGCCCCAGCGCCGTACAGCAGTGTGGTGCCACATTTCTGGCACAAGTATCGACACGCGTCTTATCGACAGCTGCTGCTTGCCATCCGTGGCGCAAGTTACGGTCCCCGGACTTAACGCATGGTAGACATTCGGGTTCGGTGAGCTAGGTATGCGGTATTTCACGGTGGAACGCAAAGCACGAAGAAGCAGCATTGCCTTACCTGGGTAAGAGAGGCGTTCGAACCCCTTCTATGATCTAGCGAGAACAATTAGCGTCAGCCTGTCTCTTCCAGAAATGTAACCCATTCTCACCACATGAAAGCTGTCACCGTCCATTATTTGTTACCGCTGTTAGCGGGGTGCTAACGTACTTTCCTCCCGTGCAAGCGGGACCCGGTTCGATTCTCGGACGGGTTGGAGACTTTCTCCGTTCGAGGACTGGGTATTGTGTTGTCCTCGTCATCATTTCATCCTCATCAACGGCACGCAAGACGCCCAATGTGGCGTCGACTGGAATAAGACTTGCACTTGGCGGCCGAACTTCCCCAGATGTGGCCTCCCGGCCAACAATGCCATACCCTCATTTACATTTATTAATTGTTACCACTACAAACGATTAAGTACGGATTCTGGTAGTTCAAATGGCTCTGAGCACTATGGGACTCAACTGCTGAGGTCATCAGGCCCTTAGACTTGGAACTACTTAAACCTAACTAACCTAAGGACATCACACACATCCTTGCCCGATGCAGGATTCGAACCTGCGACCGTAGCAGTCGCGCGGTTCCAGACTATAGCGCCTAGAACCGCTCGGCCACCTCGGCCGGCCGGATTCTGGTAGTATTTAGGTTTAGTCACTATTTCCCTTGATGAATCAGAACGAAAAGGAACAGTACAGTAAATAATAGCACTTGCAGACTACTGTTTCCATTATTTAGGAAGAGAAAGTAGGAAGCCAATTGAAACTAAATCAGACAGAATGATATGCAGTTTGTTTGCTTCGTGACCAAAGCAAAAGTGACCCTTGCAGGACGTAAGCCCAACTTCATATTACTTAACCTCGAATTGTAGTATCATTGCCACAGATATTACTACAACGCCGCGCCAACGCAAGGTTGGCAGCCCGTCGTCTGCCGAGCACAGCGGACTCTAACGGGCTGCGCAGCTCGACGGAACTGGAGTGTGCCTCGTTCACTTCTTAGCTGGATTTCAACCTAGGCAGACGCACTTCCATAATCGGCCCTCAGCCAGTTCTGTTTGCATTGATTCTCTGAAGAGGGCCCCATCAGGCTTTGTCCTTGAGAATATGTTGTGTTAGTCATAGCCGTAGCTGCAGTTCTACAAAGTACTGAAGATAAGTAATTTTCATTGTACCATGTGTTTCTTGAATAATAGTCTTTCTCTCTAACAGTGTGCCGTACCGCATATTATTGCAACCCGGACTCCTTCAGCTCCTATCAACTGGGCCTCCTACTTATTTGCATTTAGTAACGAGCTGAAAACACGCGTTTTGTACCTCTAAAAAGTGAGACACAATACGAGTAATGTGAACTATCGTGAAAAACGTAGCACTAATTTTAATACAAACCGAATTCGATACTTGTACGTACACTTCAGTGAGAGGTGGAGCTTAGCTGCAAGACTAACAGATAGGAACGTGTACTTTGAAATTTTGAAATACACTAAACATGAAACGGGAAAAATATTGTATATAAAGCTTACAGTGATTAGGTTATTGTTTTGACTCTGATGGAAATGGAAAATGCTACACCATAATCAAACTGCCCGTACGCTATCAGACTTATTCTACGGTTTTTCCATGTCTATGGGACTTATTGTTAATCTCGTCCTTGTACGAGCTTATTTTTTATACGAGCTTATTTATAGTATAGACTATGAGAATTTCAGGAGGGAAACTATTACGGCCTGCCTTGTCGCCAAGTATGGGGTGTCTAGTAACCTTGCGTACTGCCGGCCGGTGTGGCCGAGCGGTTCTAGGCGCTTCAGTCTGGAACCGCACTACCGCTACGGTCGCAGGTTCGAATCCTGCCTCGGGCATGGATGTGTGTGATGTCCTTAGGTTAGTTAGGTTTAAGTAGTTCTAAGTTCTAGGGGACTGATGACCTCAGATGTTAAGTCCCATAGTGCTCAGAGCCATTTGAACCTTGCGTACTCGGATCGCAAGGCAGACATTTAAAGTAATTGCGTTAATGAGTTTTATTACAAAAAGAAAAAAATACAGTACTTAACTTTGCAATTACACAGATGTGTCGCAAGCAAAGGGCGACATACGAAATAATTCCACGTCTTTGTTAGGTAGACAGTACAAGCAAAGTAACTAGCATCGACTCTTCTATCCAAGACACCAGTCTTGAAGCTTCTATTCAATTGGGCCGTCACCTGTCGGTCGCGGCGCTTATGTCCTCTCCACATAGGGGCCGCTGCTGGCGCGTTGTCGTCCTGGAGGGAGGTACGGTCAGCGTGAGATTGGCTGACTTCTTCTGACAGCCTGCTCTGGTTTGTCGTTTCCGAATGGCGTGCCGGCGCTTGACTTTACGCCGTAACCGAAGCTACAAGTATTTTCATCAGCTCAAGAAAAATCTCTAGTGCGAAATGCGACTCGCTCTTTTTACAGACGGTTTCTTCTAAATAGTAGATACCGGAGCACACTTAGGGTTTCCCAAATTTCAAAAAGGTGTTCGACATAAGCAAGATACTAGCGTACGAAGTTTCCTCACACATACTTGATTTGTTTAACATCGGATGTGCTCCACTGAAGTGAAATGTGACCGCTTATGTTCTCAGAATACATGAAAGCTTTTTATGATAGTGTTAGCAGCACTCTTATATTGTTCGCTGCCGGCGCTGTTGTATGTAGCCAAGTACCAACGGTGAATGACTGTAAGGAAATGCAGAACGAATTGAACATTATTTCCAGTTGGTATGCTCGAAATATGGAAACTTTCAAGATAATGTCTCCTAAAGAAGGAGAAAAGACCCAATGGTATAGGATGACAAGTGGTAAACTCCTTAAGCCTCCAATACAGTGCATATAAAAGGTGTTGGGTGGTAGGAGGGGGTGGAAGGGGGTGGTGGTTCGAGGGGTATACTGTCTGTAATAGTAAGGTGATTAGAAGACTTAGACCAGTTCAGAGGATTCCAGGAAAAGGGGGTGCACCTTCAAGAGAAATAAAGTTAAAAGACAATTTAAAAAAATATCTGATTCAGCTTCTAGGTACCCCTCAAGTATGCACGACAGAAGCAATTAAGTTATTAATGATGTACTGCCAGATCGATATAGCCCTTATTAAAGGAACGTGAACGATCGTTTTGCCCTTGCTCCATCCAGTAATACAACTATGATCTGTACGGGGAGCTTTGTACTGTCTAGTTCTAATGGTTGATTAGTACACTATCCGTGTAGAAGCATCCGGTCACCCCTCTAAATTGCGAAATTGACCACTAGATGTCACGAGATGCCAACCCGCAACTATAAAAGGAAACAGGGAGTATTGTGTTATCAGTAGAGAAGAAGTAACAGCGGTATGAGTCAATCGGGAGAGCTCAGAGTCTTCGAACGTGGACTAGTCAGTTGGATGTCGCCTGAGTAATAAGTACGTTCGCGACACTTCAACCCTTCTAATCATGCCGAAGTCGACTGCTGGTGATGATGTTAATTGAAAATACGAATGAGCAGTCCAGTTAAATCTACACTCATGCTCATAAACTGAGGATATTTGCAGAATGTGGTGCCACACAATACGGCACTACACAAAACTGGCGCTAATAGCAGAGGCACATAGGCAACACACACGACACAGATCTGCAAGTCCACGGTATTGGTGGTAAGTTGAGAAAACCGTCCCGAAACACATGTGCTACAAAACGCCACACTTTCCTGCGCATGTAACCCGACATCAGCATGGGATATGATCACCATGCACACGTACGCTGGCCGCACAACGGGTTGCCATACTCTGGATCAGGTGGTCGAGCAGCTGCTGGGGTATAGCCTCCCATTCTTGCACCAGCGCCTGTCGCAGCTCCTGAAGTGTCATAGGGGTTTGAAGATGTGTAGCGATACGTGACCGAGAGCATCCCAGACGTGCTCGATGGGGTTTAGGTCTGGAGAACAGGCAGGCCACTCCATTCGCCTGATATCTTCTGTTTCAAGGTACTCCTCCACGATGGCAGCTCGGTGGGGGCGTGCGTTATCTTCCATCAGGAGGAAGGTGGGACCCACTGCACCCCTGAAAAGGCCGACATACTGGTGCAAAATGACGTCCCCATACACCTGATCTGTTACAGTTCCTCTGTCAAAGACGTGCAGGGGTGTACTTGCACCAATCATAATCCCACCCCACACCATCAAACCACGACCTCCATACAGAATCATTTCAAGGACATTAAGGGGTTGATATCTGGTTCATGGTTCACGCCAGATGAAAACCCGGCGAGAATCACTGTTCAGACTGTACCTGGACTCGTCAGTGAACATAACCTGGCACCACTGTTGCAATGACCATGTACTGCGTTCTTGACACCAGGCTTTACGGGCTCTCCTGTGACCTGGGGTCAGTTGAACGCACCTTGCAGTTCGCCGGGCGAATAAACCATGTCTGTTCAGTCGTCTGTAGACCGTGTGTCTGGAGACAACTGTTCCAGTGGCTGCGGTAAGGTCCCGAACAAGGCTTCGTGCAGTACTCCGTGGCCGTCTGCGGGCACTGATGGTGAGATATCGGTCTTCTTGTGTTGTAAAGTTCCAATTTTTAAAGCCATTATCGAGTGTTTAGCTAGAAAACTGTGACATACGAATGAAAATGGCAGCGTACTCACACGATGTTCTTAAGTTCGTTTAATGAATTTATGACTGTGGCATCCACAGTGCACAAGATCGACGAAACGATTCTTAAATACTGTGAGGAAATTTGCCATTGTGCGCTGGAGAAGAAGATCACTGCAATTATGTGTACATACTCCTCGGAGCATACTAGCCTACAAGCGCAATGGATCCTTTCTGCATGATATTACACTACTGGCCATTAAAATTGCTACACCAAGAAGAAATGCAGATGATAATTGGGTATTCATTGGACAAATATGTTATACTAGAACTGACATGTGATTACATTTTCGCGCAATTTGGGTGCATAGGTCCTGGAAAATCAGTACCCAGAACAACCACCTCTGGCCGTAATAACGGCCTTGATACACCTGGGCATTGCGTTAAACAGAGCTTGGACGGCGTGTACTGGTTCAGCTGCCCATGCAGCTTCAACACAATACCACAGTTCACCAAGAGTAGTGACTGGCGTATTGTGACGAGCCAGTTGCTCGGCCACCATTGACCAGACGTTTTCAGTTGGTGAGAGATCTGGAGAATGTGCTGGCCAGGGCAGCAGTCGAACATTTTCTGTATCCAGAAAGGCCCGTACAGGACCTGCAACTTGCGGTCGTGCGTTCTCCTGCTGAAATGTAGGGTTTCGCAGGAATCGAATGAAGGGTAGAGCCACGGGTCGTAAGACATCTGAAATGTAACGTCCACTGTTCAAAGCGCCGTCGGTGCGAACAAGAGGTGACCGAGACGTGTAATCAATGGCACCCCATGCCATCACGCCGTGCGAAACGCCAGTATAGCGATGACCAATACACGCTTCCAATGTGCGTTCACCGCGATGTCGCCAAACACGGATGCGACCATCATGATGCTGCAAACAGTACCTGGATTCGTCCGGAAAAATGACGTTTTGCCATTCCTGCACCCACGTTTGCCGTTGAGTACACAATCGCAGGCGCTCCTGTCTGTGATGCAGCGTCAAGGGTAACCGCAGTCATGGTCTCCGAGCTGATAGTCCATGCTGCTGCAAACGTCGTCGAACTGTTCGTGCAGATGGTTGTCGTCTTGCAAACGTCCCCATCTGTTGACTCAGGGATCGAGACGTGGCTGCACGATCCGTTACAGCCATGCGGATAAGATGCCTGTCACCTCGACCGCTGGTGATACGAGGCCGTTGGGATCCAGCTCGGCGTTCCGTATTACCCTCCTGAACCCACCGATTCCATATTCTGCTAACAGTCATTGGATCTCGACCAACGCGAGCCGCAATGTCGCGATACGATAAACCGCAATCGCGATAGGCTACAATCCGACCTTTATCAAAGTCGGAAACGTGATGGTACGTATTTCTCCTCCTTACACGAGGCATCACAACAACGTTTCACCAGGGAACGCCGGTCAGCTGCTGCTTGTGTACGAGAAATCGGTTGGAAACTTTCCTCACGTCAGCTCGTGGTAGGTGTCGCCACCGGCGTCAACCTTGTGTGAATGCTCTGAAAAGCTAATCATTTGGATATCACAGCATCTTCTTCGCGTCGGTTAAATTTCGCGTCCGTAGCAAGCCATCTTCGTGGTGTAGCAATTTTAATGGCCAGTAGTGTACTTCCAGTTTTCCGTCATTTCCGTAAACCAATCGAGGTCATTAATGACTAACAGTAAGTCCCCGCTTCCAGCATCCTTCAACAACTGCGCTGGGGCAACTTGTACACGTTAGCCAGCGTGCTCGATCCCACCAAAGATATTGTAGCTGCGTGTGTTACGTGTAAAGCACCGGACGCAGCCCGGCCGATTGAGGTAGCGAGCGAGCAAGGAGGCCGCGGCTACGATCGGGAGCTCCCCAGTGCCCACCTCGCGGCGGCGCAGAGCCACGCAGTTCCGATTCACCGCGCACGACCGACCGCACTCAATCCCCTCGGGCACTTCTCACTTTATCGCGCCTTTAATTCCCATCACCGCACCGTAGCGTAACGTTACATAGTTTGGGAGAGGAACTCAATTCGACCTGTTTCACACGTCGCACGGATACCAGTATGTGAATGGGAGTACTTCATACAGTGTCAATGCCCCGACGTGCGTTAGTGCTCTCGTGGGCGCCTTCTGTCACGATTAGCGGAATCTTTCGTCAAATGATGTGAAGGGCAGGTAGCAGTACGTCTTTCATTCCGCTCTTTTATTAGAGCGTCCAATGATGGCAACTACGCCCACTACCAGGACTACATTTACAGTCCGTAGCAGGATTCGAAACCAACTGAGATTGGGCCTAGATTCCACGAATCAGTGTCGCAGCTTGCGGTACCATGTCTTTCTCAGATGCTGTGCTGGAAGAACAACTTACGCTTCAAAAAAATTACTCTGAGCACTATGGGACTTAACATCTGAGGTCATCAGTCCCCCAGAACTTAGAACTACTTAAACCTAACTAACCTAAGGACATCACACACATCCATGCCAGAGGCAGGATTCGAACCTGCGACCGTAGCGGTCGCGCGGTTCCAGACTGAAGCGCCTAGAACCCTCGGCCACACCGGCCGGCAACTTACGCTTCCGTTTATGGCTAAATTTCCGTGATTATACAAGCACTGTCTTTACGAAGAAACATCTTGCTTAGCGAAATGTTTGTGGATTTCTTTCTATAGAGAGGTTTTTGATCATATTAATAAACGATTCTGTAACGCACGACATCTTTAATGCTCACCGAATCTAGTTGGTAAGCGTGATAACGCTTCTACTGCTACACTTAATGGTTTCATAGACAGCCTATTTGCAGTTTTCCCCCCAAAAATTCACAAGTATTCACTGGGACCTTAACATGACTTCTACGTGTAACAAAACTGGTAAATAGATCTTCATACATCATGGACTTATTTTTTATGAATAGGCTAGAACAGCTTTAAACTAGTGCTTCTTACAGGATTAGCTAGTTACTACACCTTCCAACTTCCAAAGAAGAGGAGGAAGAGAAAGGAAGAAGAAGATACTGATCAAAAAGAAGAAGGAAACGAATGAGTATTCCGTTCCGCTGCGTATTCGAGAAGGAAGTTCACAGACATCCTGTCTGTCCTTTTTTTACCTATACCACGGGTTATAATTACTTCTGCATTTTTGATGTTTTGTGATTGGCGACAAGATTTAATTTCGTCGAAATGTTACATAAAAATTCAGTTTCATCATTATATTTTTGATACTTCTTATGATCAGTAGATGTCCGAATAGTTTGATTTTTGACGCCGTAAATATGTACGAGCCATATTTTTTTCTTTTTAGTAAATATACTTTAAAATTCATTTCAAAGTCATGGTTATATATGGCCTTGTGCTATTTTTAGTGCCATCATTTTCCTTCGAGATTACGTGCCATTTCTCTCAGGATTATTAATACATTTGTAATGTTCTTAACAAGCGTATGCTTCATAACAACACAGTACTACTGTTTGAAAATTACCTAAGGCCGAAATCGCATTCGTGGAAATTGTGATAAATAGTACAGTCAATGACAAAAATGAAGCTGTTTAAAAAATCTACAAGATTGCGATACACAACAAATACAATTTAAGGACAGGAATGGTAAACGCGCTAAGTACTATCTTTCTACAAAACGCGTTTTCACTGCTACTGTGTCTTCGGTATTCTATTGTAGGTCACTAGATTTGTTCCAAGTCCCAAATCATCGAGTACATGTTTCAAAAATTAATTACCGGACCATTCATTACTAGATGGCACATGATATTTGCGGCCTTCAATGCTCCTCAATGGAGTTTTAAGTTCCGTGTGTCGAGGCCTCCCCCGTTTAACGTGGGACGGTTTGAAGAGATATCACACGCGTTTTTGGTGAGTGGGCACATGTTTTTGAGCTGTGACACAGATATTGTTATTACAGAGAAACGAAGAAGGATATGCTAGGCATGTATTCCGCAAGATTTACACACAGTTGTTGAATCAGACAAAGCTACTCATTCTGTGTAATTCTAATGCACACAACTGACTTATTTTAAAGATCCTGCTGAAACACTGTTGTAATTCAGGCGTGTAAGATCTCCAAATGCAGTATGATCAGATCGTCTCATACTCGCATCCATCTCAAATACCGGTACATAAATTCTTGCTCTGAAATGGAAGAATGGACGTACGTCAGTGTACTCAAAAGAGGAAAGACATGCTAAATGTACTCCACGCCGTAATGCATCTGAAAGATATTTAGTCAGTGGAAAAACAGAAATACCTGTTAACGATGTTGCCTTTTCTTACTTAACAGGAAGGGGAGTTTTACAGTAAAATTTGCGTCTGATCGCAAGAATGGAGGTGAGTAAGAAACAGAAAATAGTGAGGCATTTTTTTCTTCGAATTTAATCACGTTATTATTTTATAAATTCTTTTTTAAAAGTGTGACATGGTTTCTGTTGTTACAGTTCTACTAGTTAAAATATTTTTGCTGTACTTCTGTACTTATACTATCAGAAACGAAACGTAGTGCCTCTCCATTAATGGGACGTTGAACCATTCACTTTTCTCGTATGGCACTTGAACGTTCTTAATAAATTATTTGTATTCACATTAGTCTGATGACTTTTTGCAGTGATGAAGTGGGAATCATAATTCTATTGTCTCAGAATACCTTCTCTTAGAAACAGATAAGTTATGTACAAAAAAGGATAAATTGTTTTCTGATTCTTCTGACAAATGGGATCTGGTACTTAGAACCTTTTTCATTTCCACTCGGCAATTGTGTAATGAAAATTGTTGTTACTTTGGTATAACTTCGTCTTCCGAAGAAGGGGACGTTCAGTTATACTCTTAAACTGGTCTAACAGATTTATGTTGCCTGCTGTGTACTGGACTCAAGCCCGAATCCTGCAGCGCTCTCCTAGCTGAACGAACGTAGTACGTTTCACAGCCAGATTTCCGTATCTCTCCTCAATTCTTATAAAATCCGGAGACGCCCTTACATTAATATCATATACATCATCACTGTGGCTGATGGCCACGATCCAGGAATTGTTAATTAGCCCAATCTTTGATCTCAGATCTACAGATCTCTGTGCTCAGATATGCTGGTTTTTTAGTGCACAGGCTAGTACAGAGATTTGGAGAGGATAATCCGTGCTCTATGAATGGATTAAAGGACGATTTTCCAAGGGAGTAAGCAGCGAGGGATAGGGGAGGACAGCTGCTTACACCTCTGCCCTCTTCACACACAGACAGACATATAAGTTTAATATCAGTCTGAAGAAAATCATAACATGTATACTGACTAGTAGAAAATGTACCCAGAGCCGTGTGTCGTGAAATATTAAAAATGTTTTGTCAACCACTGCTCAGCCGAAGTCCTGGGCTTTTTACACTGTTTATAATGCAAGACTAGACATGGAATAAACAGCTTGAACCAAATACTGTCACTCCATTTTTGGACAGGTGACATGTGCAGTAGTTACTGACACCCTCGCAAGATCACGGGTAGTTCGTTAGATGTTACAAGGTCGGGCTGATCTTACCAGCTGCTGCCGGCAGGTGTGTTGTGGGACATGGGGGCGCTTTTGACAGGGTTTTCTGTCGTAAACAAAACATGAGGGACAGGCTGGTTTTCCATTTCTCGACAGCCGCAGCCACAGCCTGTAACGACTTCTGTGGAAGCCATGCGGGTACCTACGGGCAAACCCACAAGCGCTACCCTACGCAGCGTCTCACTGGTCTTGGCTGCACAGAGCTGTATTCGGCCGACAAGCGCAGAGGTTGACCTCTGCACTGTATGGAAATATTGCCCACTTTATTAGTGAATAGGCTTCCACAGTTACAGTCAGTTTGAAGAATATCCTTTTGGACATTATGCTGCATGGTTTTGAAACGCTGAATGCCACTATAAATTCTGCATTTGATCGACTTGGCAGAAGTTCTCTTCAGAGATGGAAACGACGTTTTTAACGTTTCGAAATGATGGATCCTAATGCCGATTTCTCAGTATAAAGGAAGGAAGGGTGTGGTGCGTCTCGTCGACGAGGGACCATATACCTATAATGGGAAGGGTGGGGAAGAAAAGCGACTGACTGCTTTTCCGGGAACCATCCAAGAATCTGCCTTATGCGGTTTAGGGGAAAACAGGGAGACGTAAATCTGAATGGGATTTGAAATGCATCATCCGGTAATCGAGTGCAACACGGTGACCAGTTCTGCATCTTACTCGATTTCGTGGTACAATCATTGCTTTATATCGATAAATCTAGCGGTGAGATCATTTTCAGTGCTCGTCTTCCATGTTACCTCATTCGATAAGGATCGCATGAGAACGATAAAGCTAGACGAATTCTCACTTATAAAGTCGCACAAAGAGTTCAAAACTAAAACGGGAAGAGGAAAAGAGAGGAAAAGTTGAATAAAGAAAGGATTAAGAAAAACCAAGACTCTAGAATGAATTTCCAGTCTGCAGCGGGGTATGAACTGATTTGAAACTTACTGGCTGGACACGATTTCGCGGGCGAGTGCTCTGCCGACTAAGCTACAAGTGTGTCCTCACCCTCTTTCTCTCTCTCTCTCTCTCTATCTCTCTCCGTCTCTTTTTCTTTCAGTAATCAGCACTCTTTGCATTCTTGGAAGAGCATAGGCTGCAGTCTCACAGTGGTCTACATCTACGCAAATACTCCACAATCCACTATACGCCTTATGGTGGAGAAAGTTGCCCTTCCTGTTTCACTCGCACAAGGAGCGACTGTGTATGGCATGCCTCAGTACCAGCCCTAATTCCTCGTAACTTGCTTTCGCTATCCTTAGACGGAATTTACGTTGCTGGCAGTAAATTCGTTCTGCAGTCATTTCTCTCAATAAGATTTCATATCAGTTACAACGCTACGCGTAGAAATTTTAGTCACGTGATTGTGTCTAGCAGCACTTCATTATTCCTGTGTTAGAACGTCACGCGATTGTTTTACCTACATATTTGCATCAACTTACGTTGTTCTACATATAGAGCTTGTTGCCACTTATCAAAGCAAGTAAAAATTCTAAGTCAGCCTGTATCTTCCACTCAATTATGAAAGTTTCCTATACGTTACATGGTCACGTAAAATTCCACCTTAAAAATCATTCTGTTTGTAATCGGAGACGAACCGACACTTTCCGTCGACAATGGGCGTCGCATGAAAGACATATGTACAGTATTTGTCTGGGTTGACTCCCGTTACACATTACAAACACTAAATTGCAAATATCTGTGGAAACACCAGAAAAAATGCACCTGACGACTGTTAGGAGGAACGCCTGAGAGAGAGGAACTAACACCGTCAACAGTTTTCTACTTTTCGAGGTGATAAAACTTTATGACCATCCCTGGTACGCCACGCGGGGTAGCGTATCGATCTGGGGTGTGTTGTCACGGGCCGCGCGGCTTCCCCCGTCGGAGGTTCGAGTCCTCCCTCTGGCATTGGTGTGTGTGTCGTCCTTAGCGTAAGTTAGTTTAAATTAGATTAAGTCGTGTGTAACCTTAGGGACCGATGACCTCAGCAGTTTGGTCCCATAAGACCTTACCACAAATTTCCAAATATCCCTGGTACCTGGATTACGCCTCATATTCTCCTTTCGAAGGCGTGGCTTCCTAGATAGCACAAGAGCCTCCCCGAGATTGTATAACTGCTTAGGCCTTCGCAGCCAGAATTAGGTGATATAAAAGTTTGGGGTATGATACCGCGTCATAATGTAGAAAACTACATCTACATTTACATTTATACTCCGCAAACCACCCAACGGTGTGTGGCGGAGGGCACTTTACGTGCCACTGTCATTAAGTGCCTTTCCTATTCCAGTCGCTTACGGTTCGCGGGTAGAACGACTGCCGGAAAGCCTCCGTGCGCGCTCGAATCTCTCTAATTTTACATTCGTCATCTCCTCGGGAGGTATAAGTAGGGGGAAGCAATATATTCGATACCTCATCCAGAAACGCACCCTCTCGAAACCTGGACAGCAAGCTACACCGCGATGCAGAGCGCCTCTCTTGCAGAGTCTGCCACTTGAGTTTGCTAAACATCTCCGTAACGCTATCACGCTTACCAGATAACCCTGTGACGAAACGGGCATCTCTTCTTTGGATCTTCTCTATCTCCTCCGTCAACCCGATCTGGTACGGATCCCACACGGATGAGCAATACTCAAGTATATGTCGAACGAGTGTTTTGTAAGCCACTTCCTTTGTTGATGGACTACATTTTCTAAGGACTCTCCCAATGACTCACATCTTGGCACCCGCCTTACCAACAATTAATTTCATATGATCATTCCACTTCAAATCGTTCCGCACGCATGCTCCCAGATATTTTACAGAAGTAACTGCTACCAGTGTTTGTTCCGCTATCATATAATCATACAATAAAGGATCCTTCTATCTATGTATTCGCATTACATTACATTTGTCTATTTTAAGGGTTAGTTGCCACTCCCTGCACCAAGTGTCTATCCGCTGCAGATCTTTCTGCACTTCGCTGCAATTTTCTAATGCTGCAACTTCTCTGCATACTACAGCATAATTCGCGAAAAGCTGCATGGAACTTCCGACACAATCTACTAGGTCATATATATATATATATATATATATATATATATATATATATATATATATTATTATTATTGGTGTTTTGCCCTTAAAGAGCGCATTTGGACTAAACTACATGGCCAGTTCCTTTTGCTGCCTTCCTTGCTGCCCAAACTTCCCTCATTCGCTCGCTGTATTTCTGTTTCCGGTCCTCTGTCCATGCTTCTTGTCGGCTTCGTGTCTTCGGCTTCATCTTGATTGCCTTTTTGGTTGCCCATATTTCTTTCATCTTCTGGCTGTGATCTTGCTTTCGTTCTTCGGTCCATTTTATGCCTGTTCGTTTGTCGCATTGTATCTCATGTAGTTTACTTTTCTTATATATATATATATTTAAAAGCAATGGTCCGATAACACTCCCCTGTGGAACGCCAGGGAGAATGGAGAAACAAACGTTTCAACCAGATACAGTGCCATTCTTCTGCATCTACTGGTGTGTTTCAGGTCTGCAGATTCAAACTTTTACTACATAGACGTTGTGTCACGGCACGGCGGGTTTGTTTTGTTGTCCGAGCAGTAGCGCTGGTGACATACCTGTGGTCTGCACCGGCGGCAGGGTGCTGGTGGAAGGATCGCCGGCGCACGTCCCTGTTGCGCCTGCGCAGTCCACGGCCCTCGCTCTGGTAGGCGGGCAGCCCGCGCTCCGGCGCCTGCGCCGCCCTGCCCCGCAGCTGCGCCGCCCCGCTGCCGCCCCCGCCGCCCCCGCCGCTGCCGTGAGCCAGCACGTGCGCGCGCAGCTCCCGCAGCCACCGCGACAGGCCGCCGCCCACGCCGCCGCCCTCGCCGCCTCCGCTGCAACACACAGAGCCACCGCCCCCTTCAGCCTGTGCTCTTGTACATCATATTATTTACGTACTGATTTGCGAACCTCACATAAATCCCTTCCAATGTCGCTGGAAAGCACAAAAGGGGCGACTTTGGGGCATGCTGCTTTTATGGAAATGAAAAGGGCTAAACTCGATTAGTTTGGAGCCACTGAATCCAAAATTAGTAATTACGTACAACACTGTCAAAAATAAATAAATAAATAAAAAATTACCAAATTACAAGAAGTTATATTAACCACAGTACACCAAATCCTAAAACTTAGCGGACATAATGAACACAGACCACCAAGTTACCCAGCCACAAGTATATGAAGGGCAAACATAAAACTCAAAAGTAGATAGCTATAAAAACACTTAAAAAACGTCCAAGAAAGATATTCACAGCATCTGTTATGCAAGCACTGACACTACTGTATGCAAACAAGTTATTTGTGTCTATTATACAGGGTGAAGCGATATTTGCACACTCGGGCTTCGCAGCTGGGCTCCTCACATGCCACAGGCACACGTTTTTTATTTGGATAATGTACTCCAGGTGGTACGGTATCTGGTATCTTAACCGTCAACAGCGATTTCGGTGGGTCCTCTAGAAAACATTTGCACTTACTTACTACAATCGTAGAAACAGAAGATTGGTCAGCTTTGAAAGAAGCCCTTTCTACGTCGTGGGCATGAATTTATTTGCGCCACTTCCTCTACTAGATGTGAAACCTGTTTTTTTTTTTTTTTACCCTCCTCCAACGGTCCCGTAGATTAGTACCAACTATTATTGTTGCCTCGTTCAGATCCATTACATTTCGTTAGGGCCTTACATTACCAGTAGGACTAGCAACATGCTTTGCTATTAATGTCCAAACTCAGTTACTATCTGTACGTGTTATCACCATAGTCCGAGTAATTATGCTTTTCAACACTGAGTCTGATAACTGCATGCTGTTTAGTATGTATCTCAAATGGTTCAAATGGCTCTGAGCACTATGGGACTTGACGTCTGAGGTCATCAGTCCCCTAGAACTTAGAACTAATTAAACCTGACTAACCTAAGGACATCGCACACATCCATGCCCGAGGCAGGATTCGAACCTGCGACCGTAGTATATATCTCAATGCATTATTATTATTATTATTATTATTATACAATCGATGGGATCGTGGAAATATCTCATCTATTACCGTTATGGAAACAGTGTGGTTATAAAACCGAACATTTCACAATTATCGGTGTCGGGACGAATCATGCAGAACGATATCTGTCAGAGGGGTGATGAGTGTTAGGTGGAACAGCGCGCAGGACTGACGGCGTGATTACACTGTATGCGCTGTCCACCAGACAGGGACTAGTTGCAAGTGGAGTAATGCGCTCGTGACAGACTCCAATGGCCTCGCGCAAACGTATCGAATTTTCTCATTTAAACCTCTAAATCAGTGTGGCAGACGTATGGCATACACAAACGATGAATATGTGGTTATGCTTCTGGTCCTTGGTGCATCAGGCTAGTGCTGCTGCTGCTGCTGAATATGCTGCTAGATATCCTCGTCGACGCCATCCAGATAAAAATGTGTTTTGCAGTCTGGGGCTGCACCTTCGGGAGTCAGGTTCTCTCATTCCACCATCGCGTGACAAAAGTTGTCTGCGGACTCACCGTACTCCAGCTACTGAGGAAGCTGTTCTGGAGGTCATAAGCAAAGAACCTCAGCGAAGTACACGTAGCGTAGCAAGGCAGCTGTGTGTCTCGCAACGCACGGTCATTAAAGTGCTGCACGACCATGGGCTGCACCCGTATAATTATGCTTTCACGCAACACCTGCATCCTGCAGATCGCCATCAGCCGATGCAATTCTGTGGATGGTCCCAACAACAGGAAGCCAACGATGACTTCGTGCACACCGCAATATGATCGGATGGAGCAGGATACACTCATGAGGGTATCTTCAGTATACAAAATGCCCACCACTGGTGTGAGGTTAAACAGCGCGTCAACTGCGACCGTGGGTATCAAGTAGCGGTTCTGGCGCTGCAGTCCGGAACCGCGGGACTGCTACGGTCGCAGGTTCGAATCCTGCCTCGGGCATGGGTGTGTGTGATGTCCTTAGGTTAGTTAGGTTTAAGTAGTTCTAAGTTCTAGGGGACTTATAACCTAAGATGTTGAGTCCCATAGTGCTCAGAGCCATTTGAACCATTTTTTTGGATATCAAGTTCACATTGGTACAAATGTCTGGGCCGGAATATTGGGCGACAGGTGTTTGGGCCCCCACATGTTGCCTTACCGGTTGTCTGCATGAAGGTATCATACATTCATCTCAAGCTATAGGCCTGATGCTCTGGAAGATGTTCCATTACATGTTCGGCAGACGATATAGTTCCAACATGATAGTGCACCTCCACCCTCGGAATAATGTGCGAAAGTACACTCCTGGAAATGGAAAAAAGAACACATTGACACCGGTGTGTCAGACCCACCATACTTGCTCCGGACACTGCGAGAGGGCTGTACAAGCAATGATCACACGCACGGCACAGCGGACACACCAGGAACCGCGGTGTTGGCCGTCGAATGGCGCTAGCTGCGCAGCATTTGTGCACCGCCGCCGTCAGTGTCAGCCAGTTTGCCGTGGCATACGGAGCTCCATCGCAGTCTTTAACACTGGTAGCATGCCGCGACAGCGTGGACGTGAACCGTATGTGCAGTTGACGGACTTTGAGCGAGGGCGTATAGTGGGCATGCGGGAGGCCGGGTGGACGTACCGCCGAATTGATCAACACGTGGGGCCTGAGGTCTCCACAGTACATCGATGTTGTCGCCAGTGGTCGGCGGAAGGTGCACGTGCCCGTCGTCCTGGGACCGGACCGCAGCGACGCACGGATGCACGCCAAGACCGTAGGATCCTACGCAGTGCCGTAGGGGACCGGACCGCCACTTCCCAGCAAATTAGGGACACTGTTGCTCCTGGGGTATCGGCGAGGACCATTCGCAACCGTCTCCATGAAGCTGGGCTACGGTCCCGCACACCGTTAGGCCGTTTTCCGCTCACGCCCCAACATCTTGCAGCCCGCCTCCAGTGGTGTCGCGACAGGCGTGAATGGAGGGACGAATGGAGACGTGTCGTCTTCAGCGATGAGAGTCGCTTCTGCCTTGGTGCCAATGATGGTCGTATGCGTGTTTGGCGCCGTGCAGGTGAGCGCCACAATCAGGACTGCATACGACCGAGGCACACAGGGCCAACACCCGGCATCATGGTGTGGGGAGCGATCTCCTACACTGGCCGTACACCACTTGTGATCGTCGAGGGGACACTGAATAGTGCACGGTACATCCAAACCGTCATCGAACTCATCGTTCTACCATTCCTAGACCGGCAAGGGAACTTGCTGTTCCAACAGGACAATGCACGTCCGCATGTATCCCGTGCCACCCAACGTGCTCTAGACGGTGTAAGTCAACTACCCTGGCCAGCAAGATCTCCGGATCTGTCCCCCATTGAGCATGTTTGGGACTGGATGAAGCGTCGTCTCACGTGGTCTGCACGTCCAGCACGAACGCTGGTCCAACTGAGGCGCCAGGTGGAAATGGCATAGCAAGCCGTTCCACAGGACTACATCCAGCATCTCTACGATCGTCTCCATGGGAGAATAGCAGCCTGCATTGCTGCGAAAGGTGGATATACACTGTACTAGTGCCGACATTGTGCATGCTCTGTTGCCTGTGTCTATGTGCCTGTGGTTCTGTCAGTGTGACCATGTGATGTATCTGACCCCAGGAATGTGTCAATAAAGTTTCCCCTTCCTGGGACAATGAATTCACGGTGTTCTTATTTCAATTTCCAGGAGTGTATTTGGACAGAACATTTCCAGGGAAATGGCTTGGACGTGGGAGTCCAGTTGTATGGCCACCGTATTCACCTGACCTAAATCTCCTGTGGGGACACCTGAGGGAGCACATGTACTCTACTCTGCTGACGAATGTGGAAGAATTGGTAGCGCTTGTTCGTGCTGTTCTTGTTACTGTCGACACAGCTTTTCTGTGAAGGGTCCAGAATTGTATGATCCAGCGGGTTGCGCAATGTTTGGACGTGCAGGGAGATCGCTTTGAGCATCTGTTATTCTGAGGACAACATATTCTGTTGTGAAGGTCATCCGATCATTAATATGGACATTATTATTGTCACTGAGCGCTCATATTATAAATGACAAGTAGATGTTGTGTTGTTGTATTGTGCTATCATGTTTAGCATCTCGAAATTGATATTGTCTTTGTAGTTATTCTGTCCTATGACAGGTCGTTTGTTTCAATTGTCTATTATTCGTCTAACCACTTTATTGTTATGTTCAGCGTTACAAAATGTTGTAAATTTAGGATACATGTGACCTAAGAAACGGTGTATATTACAGTATGAAATATCAGAATGAAATTAACAAAAACAAAAAAAAAAAGCGCCCCAAAGCAGGATCGAACCATCAACCTCCTGTATGCTAACCTAAAAAGTAGACCGATGACCTCGCTGTCTGGTCTCCTTCCCCAAACCAACCAACCAACCTAAAAAGTATATCCACTGCACCAACTGTAGCGAACGACTGATACGTGCTGACAGAGGTAGATACTCTTCCAGTGTTGCCAGATTGCCACTCTTTTAACGTCCTTTTTCTGCCGGGTATATTCGCCGGACGAAACTTTGTCAGTTTTTTTTTTATCGCTGGCATGTGAGGGATCGCGCTGCGAAGCCCGAGTGCGCGAATTTCGCTTTACCCTGTAGAAACAGGAAGGATAAACTGTGAAAAGTCTGCATTATATAAAGAGGCACACTCAGTCCACCTACTATGTGTCATAGCCTCATAAAATCATATTCTTTGGCTTGGCCCTTAACTTAAAATACAATGAAATATTAATTGCGGCATTCGATCCTTAACAAATACATCTTGAACAAATCTGCGATTACTATCGACTGTAAGTATCTACAGTCAGACTAGCGTAGCGGTAATAGATTACACACACAAATTTTGTTTGACTGCATCCATAGCCGAAAAGCTAGTTTTTTCTGTAGAACTCTCGCTACTTGCATAGAAAGTTCTTAAACAGTAATCACTTGTTCCGTTATTCATGTAATAAATGCGGATAGCTACGATTTTGACTACCTAGTTGTGATTACTTTTCATTAAAAATGTCCTATTTACGATGCATATGTATGTGTATCTTTTGGATGGAAAGTATTTGAAACTAGATAGCCAAAACCAAAGCGACCCCATCTTCTTACCTATCTGCTTGTACCACATACATGTGTGTAGTCAGGATGTGTAACCTGATACTAATGGTCAAGCCCATCTACAATCTACAGTGCCTCAGTTGTATGGGTAGGCCTTGGAGGCAGGCGAGTGGGGTAACCTTGAAAATACCTCGCCCAATGGCTCAATTATAACGTGATGCCATCATCAAAGTCAAAGGAACAACCATGCAATAGCTATGACCTGTCAGTCACAGCATTATCTTATCACCAGAAGTGATGTGTCATCTGATGTTTACCTGGTCTTGAACACACGATGCTATCATAGTATCACATACAAATCATCACATTGCTATAGACATATAGGAATACTATTTCAAAGTGCAAAGGTCATGTAACGAAACAGGAGCACTATATTGACATGCAGATATCATATAACATAACAAAACATAATTTTGGGACAAGTCTTAAATCATTGTGGACATCTATGGTTGTGTAGATGAGTAGGTATGATACTGTAAAATCTCCAGTGGTACACAAATTCCTGTCTGCCAAGTTTATGTAGCTTACACTTCATACATTTTATGTGATCAGGAGAGATGTTGAAAATATTAAATGTAATAATTTTGTTGCCAAAAGTGACAAAATTCATACATAAATAACAATTTAGGCTAGGATTCAGAGATAGAGGATAAAATGCTTGACAGAAGGAGAGCAAAGTTGTCGTACTGCCAGGGATTGTTAATATTACATGAATTAAATGTTGAAATAACACAACGATAAGAAATTAAAATATGCAAAAAGATGTAGTACGCATATAGATGTACTCGCAGTAATATAAAGAGATATATGGATTCTCCAACTGACGTGGGCTGCAAATAATTGGTTTTTGGGTGGATCTATTGTTTTGTAAGTCAGCTAAGTCAACTGTTCCTTTATAAAAATCAAGGAAATATGCAAATTCATGGTAAATATGAAGAGGAGGCCTAAAGTAATACATTAATTATACTTTAAATAATATGCTGAGAGCTAAACCCTTTATAATATAAACTGATATGCAGGGTGATTCTGAGGTGACATTACAAACTTTAAGGAAATGTGTCAATCTGAGATAAGAGATCCCGGTTTGGAAACGACCAAGTCGAAAGTTATAAGCGGAAATCGTTCTGATACCTTTGACAGTGAACCTCTTTTACTATAAGCTTTTGACTTTTTTGGTTTAGGAATAGGTATTATGGACGAAAACAAGAAGAAATTGTCCAGCAAACAGGAGCTCTAAAATACATACCTTAAGAGATATGAGCACTTGTTTAGCGGAAAAAACGTATTTCACAATAGTAAAGAAGAAAAGTGCTCGTAGGCAATTTTTATAGGACATTTTCTCTTGTTTTGGTCTATACCGCCTCTTCTGAAAATATGGAAAGCAAAGAGCGTGCACTAGAAGAGGTCCAGTGTCAGAGATATCACAATGATTTTCACTTACAATTATTAACTCTGTCGTTTCCGGATCAGGGTCCCTTACCTTAGCCTTCTGTAACATTTCAGAAGGTAACATAATCAAAGAATCATTTGCATATACTGTCAAAGAGGCAGGCGGTACAAAATGTTGGTGTGTTGGCGGATCTGTCGAGTTTTTGTGAGTTAGGCCATTCCATTGTTAATTTAGAAAATGTAATAGAAACACAAGTAATTAATTGATAGTAAATATGATGTGAAGAATGGAAGCAATGTAATTTAGATGGACTCATGTTGTTTTCTTTGGTGTTTGCGTATTTGGAGTGTTTCAGCAACGTCCAGTTGTTTTTCTTTTTTTTTAATCTTCAGTCTGGCCTACACAGAAACATCACAATCCACGCATTTGGATTTGTAGACACCTTAATGGTGCAGAGGGTTTCTCATGTTGCTGTTTTGAGGTAATTTCTGCCCAAACATGTTGTCAGTGGTGGAAGATATGTTTATATGTTTTCATTTGAAGACATTGACAATCTGATATGGAACACTACCCAGAAATGGGAGTATATGGTACTTTTTGTTTAGTTATTGTACTGTGACTGTTTTGTGATCATTGTCTCTGAGTGGACTCAATGGAGCTGTTGTAACCATTTACAGTGGCTGTTTGCTCTGTATTTTCGTTTTCTGTTGGCATTTAACTTCAGAGAGTGATATTTGGAGTACTCTGTTGACCACATACTGGAATGCATCCGTTTTGTGGGCAGTGGAGTGAGAAGAGGTATTGTGGATGATAATGTGTGTAGTGACAAAATTCAAATTAGTGACTATTATTCGTCAATATAATGGATAGGTCTAGAAAGTTTATGCTGTCATGTACTTAGTGTTCATCAGGGAACTTTACATTTTCATGGGAGCTGTTCAACTACTATATTAACTCACTGATATTTTTTGTGCCACTGATTGAAATGATATCACCAACATGTCTGTAGTAGTTTTTGAGGACGTGGTGCTTGGAATTCAGAATTTTGTCTCTTAAGTTGTTTATAAATAGTTTGCTAACAATTCAGAAACGTTTCATTCCACTGTCAGGCCATCTGCCCGTTTGAAATGGAAGAGGTTATTTGGTGCTTTTGTTGATTTCCGTTAATAAATTATCTGTAAGGAGCACTCTACTGATACAGAGGTGTACAGGTTATGTATGTTAAATGATCAACATGTGCCTCCAAGAACTTTCATGTTCTTGAGTTGTCGTATAAATTCGCTTGCATTTTTAAATGATCTATTATTATTAAGTGTGTATGTTTCTTTATGAATTTTGCAGAGCTTTTTGTCGAGTTCGAATGCTGGACTGGTGCTGCAATTGGCTATAGGCCTGACGGGTGTTCCATTTTTCGTATGTTTGGGTGCTACCTGAGGCAAGGTATTTGTGGGCTCACTGCTACAATGTTTCTTACTTATGGACTGGTGAGGATGAGTTTGATATTATCTGAAAGGTATTTAACATTTTTCTGGGTTGTGACTGCTGGATCTTTAAGTATTTCTGTTATATTGTTGGGCTGGAAGCTTGATCAATGTATTGCTTCAGTACTCCCTTCATGTTTACCAGGAGTTATTTTAGTTATTTTTGTGTGTCCTTGTTATTTTGCAAAGGAACAATTGATTTATCTGACTCACAAAAAGGAACAGATCCACAACGAACAGTTTCTACATTACGTCGGTCTGAGAGTACATATATCTCTTTATATTATTAATAGTACATCTATCAGCACATTTTAATTCCTTATCACGGTATTACTTTAATATTTACTTAGTTGTAGCATGCAACAGATATAATCTTAGCAACTCCACAGTTCTGGCAGAACCAAAACATTGCTCTCATTCTATCACTTATTTCAACCTTTATCTCTGAACCCTAGGCTAACTTATTATTTATGTATAAAGTTTGTCACCATTGCCAAAATAATTATTACAGTTCATTTCTTAACATGTCCTTGGATACAAAAATGGGTACGAAGTATAAGCTATATAAATGTGGAGATATTTAGTCTAAAATATGTACTCAACTACACAACCAAGGATCTCCATAATGATTTAAGTCTTGCTCCAAAATTATTTTTGTTTTGCCACATGTTCTTTGCACTTTGAAAGAGTGTTTCCCTTTTGGTATATGTTTGCTGCACTTATTAGTTTCTGTACACCCTCGTTTACAAACTATGCAGGTTTCTTAAGACAGAAAAAGAAGGCTGTGACTATTGGAGGGATTCTACTTTACTTGTTTTACTTTCGCATCTACATTTACGTACAATCTATAGTCAAAGACCACCGCAGAGTCATGTTCTGAAGTAGGGTTTAGTTTCTCGCTACGAGAAGGTACCACAGGCTACCCCAAAGTCGAAAAACAACAAACACATACCATAATATACATAAATCTACCTGGCGATGGAAAGCATTGTGAAAATAAATGAACAGTAACTTGTTGTTTCCTTGGATCATTTTCTCCAGTAGACCTATCTATTAAGAGACAGTCCAAATATAATGGACAAATTGTTATTAAGAGACTGTTTTTTACCAATTAACTGTCCTAGTTGGGAAGATTACAGCAGGAATGAAGTTGACTGATAATGTTACTCACTGCAATGAATTTTTACTGGAAGAGATAGTAAGAAAATTTACATTAAAATCACCAACAGTTGGATGATTCAGATGGCTATGAGCCATGAGGTCATCAGTCCCCTAGAACTTAGAACTACTTAAACCTAACTAACCTAAGGACATCACACACATCCATGCCCAAGGCAGGATTCGAACCTGCAACCGTAGCGGTCGCGCGGTTCCGGACTGAAGCGCCTAGAACCGCTCGGTCACTTCGGCTGGCTTAAAATCACCAATAACCATTATCAAACAGCCAGCATTTCTTTGTTTATTTTTTTTGTTTTGTTTTTGTGTCAAACAGTTCCTCAAGGTGATTTATGAGCAGACTAAAATTTTGCAGATTCTCAGTATACATCAACCTAAATCTTGTAACACTTTATACCAGTGATCACCTGATGTTCAGAGCGCTATGTTACGTGAACTGGGTTTGAGTACTCTCATTGCAACTTAGTCCTTGAATATTTTGATACAATCAAGATAACTGGCATTTTATACTAAGATACAACTGGATGGCAACAAAATTTTTGCTGATTGCTGAATATTTTCAACTAATGGTTGATGATTCTGATTGATTGTACCGAATTACGTTGTTTAAATTTTTTCTCAAATTTGTTTCAATCCTAAAATGTCTTAAAATTTTGTTTAATTGTTTCTCAAATTTGTTTATATCATAAAATATCTTAAACTTTGTATCTTTTTACATAATAAAATGAAACACGATCAGCTGTGCTTTTCATGTTATTTTATAATATCGCAACCAGTTTCGGCGACAGTACACCATCTTTAGACCTTATCTGACGCCTGGTAGGGCAGGGGGGAGGGGGGGGGGGGAGGTTGGAGGATGAACTCGAATCGTGTATAAGGTCGGAGTTCACCCTGTCAGCATCACAATGATGAACATACAAAAACTTGTATCCTTTTGTTCACCCTAACCTAAAATGGATGCTGCTGTGGCACCTGTAACACTGGTAATTTATCACTCATGACAGTTTCTCCCTGTATCCCCCTTAGCCCTTTCCTGTTGAGCTGAACGCCACATCTGGTAAAATCTGTATAATTTTGAAACTAAATATTTAAAACACGCTGTGGATAAAAAATGTGAAAACTGTGTAATTCTTTAGACTAGTAGAACACTGACATACGGAACAGATCTTGCCTTCAATAAACGTGCAATACATGCCGCAACACATCGCAGAATCTACTCCTTGTTACGAGGAGAAGAATTATAGCCCAGCAACAGTCGATTTTAAATACAGATCTGCCTACCTAACTGAACAAGACATCTACTGGCAGGTAGCTGATATAACCAAGAATGCAAAATTTTCATGTCAGTATGTCCATGGCATAGATAAGTCGTAAATAAGTGAAATGAAATGATCGTATGGCGTTGTTGACTGGGAGACCACATGCGGGGTTGTTCGGCCGCCGTATTGCAAGTCCTTTTGCTTAGCTGACTCCACTTCGGCGACTTGCGACTCAATGATGCTGAAATGATGATGAAAGACACACAACACCCAGTCATCTCGAGGCAGAGAAAACCCCTAACCCCGCCGGGAATCGAACCCGGGACCCTGTGCGTAGGAAGCGAGAAAGCTACCGTGCAAGACCACGAGCTGCGGACCGTATATAAGCGAAATTACAGGATAAATCCCGCAGGATAATGTTGGTGAGAAGAGAGGATTATAGTTCAAACCAAATACATTTTTGTTGAATAATATGCGCAGTTGTGTATATGGTGGCCTCACAGAAATTGCGGGTTCAAATGAAAAACAAAATTCGACAATAATGTACATAGTGCGAGCAGAGCTTCGAATACAGAAACTTGAGCAAACTTTATTGAATCGAAAGTCAATTCATGAAAATCAGCAGGAAACACCTAAAGTCTGAAAGCACAGCTTTTCACAATCAGTTGCGATGCAAACTTAAGTTCGTTATCCTGACTACCCACTGTGAAAACATGCGACAAGTCCATTACACACGAACATGAATATCAACTGCAGTAAATACAGTTCGCAGCTGCCGCAAATCCTTTAAACAAAGTTAAAGTTCGTAAAATCGTGCAAAATGAATCACTGAAACACAATCAAATAATCTAAGTCGAATAAAAACTTAAAACTTGTAACTCACACTAAATAATTCCAAGTTTGTTACTCATGCGGTTTCCTCTAAAAACTCACCAACAATGACCATCTACAGCATAATGACCTTTTTTAATTTTTTTTAACGCAGAGGCATGATTTATAAAAGTAGTTTGTACTAGTGTCCGAAGACATCTACTGTAACTGAAAGCTGTTGTAACTTTTTTTATATTTATCCTAGAGTCGTGATTGACGTTGGAATAAGCTCATCCAGTTGCCGCGATTTTTCTGGCGCACTTTATTTGGCTGATCATGTTTGTGATCCCTGTAAAGTAATTTTGTTAAAAATGTAATATTCGGCTTTCATTTCGTCCATAGCTGCCATTGTCTCTACCCTCTAGTCATATGTATACGCTTGGACCTCGTGAAGAACCCTGCAGCTGAGTTCAGTCATCAGCTTACCTGCACACCTCACCCGATTAACCAGCCACTGTCTCACTCCGAAGGCCACTTTAAGTCACACATTTTACAGTTTTCTTGATTTCATTATGAATCCTTGCTTAGATAATAAAACTAGAGAAAGAAAAGAATAGAAGGGACGGGAGGAACAGATAGGGCGCTCCCTCTATACATAAACAGTCTGTAGGATAGGGTGGTCAGCGGTCTGTGATAGTTTGCTGATGGAGCTTTGGCGTATGGAAATTTGCCATCGTTGAGTGAGGAGAATATAGAATGACAGAATTTTTATTTGGTCTGATGGAGGGATTACTATAAATATAGAAAACGAAAGTTGATGCAGGTGATAAGGGAAAACAACCCTGTAATATTCGAGCATAGTATTAGTGATGTGCTGATTGACACACTCACTTCAGTTCAATTTGTAGGAGCGACTTAACATGAAGGAGCACGTAGTGTCAGGAAAGGATAATGGTAGAGTTTGGCTTATTGCGCATATTCCGGGAAGGTGCAGTTCGGCTATAAAGTAGACCAAGTACACAACATTTGTCCGACGCCATCTGGAGTATTGCCAGAGTGTTTGAGTTCAAAAATGGTTCAAAGGCTCTGAGCACTACGGGACTTAACATCTGTGGTCATCAGTGCCCTAGAACGTAGAACTACTTAAACCTACCTAACCTAAGGACATCACATCCATGCCCGAGGCAGGATTCGAACCTGCGACCGTAGCGGCCACGCGGTTCCAGACTGAAACGCCTAGAACCGCACGGCCACACCGGCCGGCTCATTTGAGATCCCGCCAGCACGGATTGAAAAAAGATACCGAAGCAGTTGAGAGGCGTGTTGCTAGATTTGTTAGCGATAGGTTCGATCAACTTTCGAGTATTACAAAAGCGCTCTACGAACTCAAATAGGAATACTGTTAACTTTCGCAGCCAGTTTCCTCAGTTGCTAACAATAATTTCAATTATATTTTATCGTAAACATAAGAAAATTTTCATCTTTTGTAACTGTTATTTATTCTTGAGTTTCAGACATGCTTCGTCTATTCCTGTTACACATCTTCAGTACTATTTATTTTTGTGACCTGTTCACCCAGCCATATGCTGTTCTGCATGTGCTAAATACACGTGGTATAGGTTTCTTCCAGTAAAACATCTTTGCACATAAACTATATTGCAGAAAACTGCACATATGTAGGTTATGTGGAGAGAAGTAAGGGGTGTTCTAAATGTTTCTCCGCTGTGCCGTATGATTGTTAGCCGCGCGTGCCGTATGCCGCAGTGAATATACCGAAATGAAACTCGTTGAAATACAAGTTATTAATTTATTGAATATTCATTTTTACCTACAAGTTTTCACATTAAATGTTCAAAGTGTCCTTCCGGTTGTTGAATACACAATTCAGTTCGTGTAATCATGTTTCCAAACACTAGCTGTAACATTTCTTCTGTAACACAATGGCTTTACAGTACTCCACATACGAGAATTTTGCGGGTTCATGTACCCGGATCAGTGAAACCACGCCTCATCAGTGAAAAACGTTTCATTAAGAATATCCCTACCATTTCGTTGAACGAAATTTTTGAACCATTGACAATAATGCAGTCTCTTGCCATGACAGTGTTTTTCAGTTCTTGCACGACTATCACTTTGTATGGGAAAAGTTATAATTTTTTCCTTACAGCTGTGTGGGCCGTTCAGATACTAACATTGATTTCCTGGGCGAGTTTTTTTACTGACTTGTTGGGACTCATGGACATTTTATCGGAAATATCGAGTAGTTTATCCTCAGACAAAACGCTAAGACAACCACTTCTCGGTGCATCTGTCACTGAACGCGTACTTCGAAATTTGCCAGTCAAATCTCGCACAGTATCGCGATGTGGGTGTGTTGTCTCCGGGAAAACTGAATTAAATGTTTGACGAACTGAAATTGTGTGTTTACCACCAGCTTTGAACACTTGTTCGGCTAAAAACACACGTTCTTCAATGGTTAGCATTTTAACAGTGACAAAAACGAAACAAACAAAGAAACTAAACTTAAACGTTCACGTCAACACGTAAGGACACACATCAACGATACTACTGACGCTGGCTGAGATTAACGAAACAGTGGAATGTTGGGAGAGTACACTTGAAGGGAAGTAACCCAGGCAGGCGAACAATCATACGGCACGCGCGGCTAACAGTCATACGGCACTGCGGAGAAACTTTTTGAACAACCCGTATTTGCTGGACGAAACCTATACCATGCGCATGTAGCACATATTGAACAGCAAATGGCTGGATGAACAGGTCACAAAAATGAATAATATTGAAGATGCATAACATGAATAGGCGAAACATGTCTGGTATGAATTTCAAACGGGAATCCCTGGAGGGACGAAGACATTTTTTCATGAAACGCTATCGTTATAGTCTATAGAACCATCATTGGCGCCAGCCTGGCCCACAACATACATTTCGCTAAGGGTATATATATATATATATATATATATATATATATATATATATATATATATATATATATATATATAGAAGAGGTCAGTGAATATGTCTACCTTGGCCAGATTATAAATATGAAGGGAGACATAAGACCAGAAATCTATCGACGCATCATTGGTTGGCAAGCATTTGGGAAGAATTTAAAAGTATTCAGATCAAAAATGCCAGTAAATCTGAAGAAAGCAGTATTTGATCAATGCATTCTTCCTGTGATGACGTATGGATGCGAGACATGGACACTGAACTCATTCACAAAAGGGAAACTTAGGACAGCACAGAGAGCCATGGAGAGATCAATGCTGGGCTATACAAGAAAGGACAGGAAAAGGGCAGATGACATCCGGTCTGTGACGAAGGTTAATGACATCTTAGAGAGAGTAGGTTCCTTGAAATGGCAGTGGGCTGGCCACGTCGCAAGAAGAAAAGACAACAGATGGACGAAGCTAGTACTGGAGTGGAGTCCGAGAGAGCACCGGAGGCCTAGAGGAAGACCACCAGACAGATGGGACAAAGACATCAAGAAGATCGCTGGTAACACCTGGCAGAGAACTGCCCAAGACCGTCCCACTTGGAGAAGACTTCTGAAAGCCTACCTGAATCCACGACTCGAAGAGGCCACATTATCTAATGATTGAATTGGCTGATGATGATGATGATGATATATAGGGTGTAACAAAAAGGTGCAGCCAAACTTTCAGGAAACATTCCTCACACACAAAGAAAGAAAATATGTTATGTGGACATGTGTCCGGAAACGCTTACTTTCCATGTTAGAGCTCATTTTATTGCTTCTCTTCAAATCACATTAATCATGGAATGGAAACACACAGCAATAGAACGTACCAGCGTGACTTCAAACACTTTGTTACAGGAAATGTTCAAAATGTCCTCCGTTAGCGAGGATACATGCATCCACCCTCCGTCGCATGGAATCCCTGATGCGCTGATGCAGCCCTGGAGAATGGCGTATTGTATCACAGCCGTCCACAATACGAGCACAAAGAGTCTCTACATTTGGTACCGGGGTTGCATAGACAAGAGCTTTCAAATGCCCCCATAAATGAAAGTCAAGAGGGTTCAGGTCAGGAGAGCGTGGAGGCCATGGAATTGGTCCGCCTCTACCAATCCATCGGTCACCGAATCTGTTGTTGAGAAGCGTACGAACACTTCGACTGAAATGTACAGGAGCTCCATCGTGCATGAACCACATGTTGTGTCGTACTTGTAAAGACACATGTTCTAGCAGCACAGGTAGAGTATCCCGCATGAAATCATGATAACGTGCTCCACTGAGCGTAGGTGGAAGAACATGGGGCCCAATCAAGACATCACCAACAATGCGTACCCAAACATTCACAGAAAATCTGTGTTGATGACGTGATTGCACAATTGCGTGCGGATTCTCGTCAGCCCACACATGTTGCTTGTGAAAATTTACAATTTGATCACGTTGGAATGAAGCCTCATCCGTAAAGAGAACATTTGCACTGAAATGAAGATTAACACATTGTTGGATGAACCATTCGCAGAAGTGTACCCGTGGAGACCAATCAGCTACTGATAGTGCCTGCACACGCTGTACATGGTACGGAAACAACTGGTTCTCCCGTAGCACTGTCCATACAGTGACGTGGTCAACGTTACCTTGTACAGCAGCAACTTCTCTGACGCTGACATTAGGGTTATCGTCAACTGCACGAAGAATTGCCTCGTCCATTGCAGGTGTCCTCGTCGTTCTAGATCTTCCCCAGTCGCGAGTCATAGGCTGGAATGTTCCGTGTTCCCTAAGACGCCGATCAATTGCTTCGAACGTCTTCCTGTCGGGACACCTTCGCCTGGAAATCTTTCTCGATACAAATGTACCGCACCACGGCTATTGCCCCGTGCTAATCCATACATCAAATGGGCATATACCTACTCCGCATTTGTAAACATTGCACTGACTGCAAAACCACGTTCGTGATGAAAACTAACCTTTTGATGCTACGTACTGATGTGCTTGATGCTAGTTCTGTAGAGCAATGAGTCGCATGTCAACACAAGCACCGAAGTCAACATTACCTTCCTTCAATTGGGCCAACTGGCGGTGAATCGAGGAAGTACAGTACATACTGCCGAAACTAAAATGAGCTCTAACATGGAAATAAGCGTTTCCGGACACATGTCTACATAACATCTTTTCTTTATTTATGTGTGAGGGACGTTTCCTGAAAGTTTGGCCGTACCTTTTTGTAACACCCTGTATATGATAGAGAGAAGGAGGGGGGATGAGGGGTAGTGAGATTGAAATGGCCTTTTGCTGAAGTAACCAGTGAGGGTTTCTGAAATAGCGCCGTATACGCCCTATGAACTGTGTAATGGCAAGAGAACACCGAAACTGCCGGGACGCACCAGAACGTGGTCGCTGCTCTGCGGAGGGAAGAGTAATAGCGGTCCCGGACATGGGTTCCCGCTGTGATAACGGCTGTTTATTTCCGCGCCACTCCGTAAATTGGCCGCAGAAATTTACAGCTCCAGTTCCGACTTTCAAGGTAAGTGGTAAGTGCAGGGTCGTAAATAAGGCGTTCTTTTATAATCTGCGGTGGCCACGTATAATGGCAATATTTCAAAGGGCGTGCGGTGCTTGTATAGGGGGGACCTTGGGCATAATTCAAGCCAGCCCCGGTCATGTCGATAAATTTCGTGCAGGTCAGGTTTTCCCCTGAATATTGCCAATGATGCTTTACGGCGCTAACAAACTTTTGACAGTTATTGGTCTTCCATAGTCAGAATGTCTCCAAAATATTCATAAATATGAAATAAACGGAGTGAAGTGTCGGAGCAGTTAAAACACTGGACTCGTTTTTCCGAGCAAGGGTCACGTGTTTGACGTGCTATCCTGGTTTCGCTTTTTCGTTGTTTCCCTAAATCTTTGTAGGTGAATTCCAAGAAAGTTCCCTAAGCAGATGATTGTCTCTTCCTTTTCCCTCCCCTTCTCTGTCTCTCGAAGTCATTAAATTTCATTTTGGCATTTTCATGTGAGCTGATGTCTAACCAGTTGATAGAACGTAGTACAATTTTCGAACGACCGATAATTATATAAGCAGAGTGGTGACATGGTAGGTATTTTGACCGTTAAGTGCACCACAGGTTAACTCTTGCTGATCACGAAGATAAATTGAAAATATATGACATGAGTTTCGGTGTAATGAATTTCAGAACATCAAGACTTTGAAGGGGGAAGTACTGAAGGAGGAACTGCAGCAACCAGTCACTGTTTCTGTTATTAATTTGACTTTATTATATTTAACCGGTTTCAGACGTTCTCACATCTATCAATGGAACGTGCTCGCTTATGTTATTACATAAGACAGTATTTACTCTCGACACTCGGCTTTCTTCTTCCGTTTCGTATTTGCGGCTACCGAACAATGAGCAGAGTAACGCCTACCTGTCGCGATTGGAGCCACGTGTGGTATACACGTGCAACTGTGTTTACGACGTATTTTGTTCATGTTGCGGTAGCCACACTTTGGAAAGGAAAACTAAAATGCGCGTGTGTGAGCATATACACTGATGGAAAAAAATCGCAAAACCAAGAAATAATTAATCTAGAATAATGACATCTCGAGAATACATTTGTTTAGGTAACATATTTAAGTGATTAACATTGCAAGATAACAGTTCAGAGAAAGCCCGAGATAAGACACTGCAGATGTGAACTGCTTGTACATTACCAACCGGCGTTGCCGCCAGAATGTCGTCCGAAAGCATTCAAACGTGCATGCGTTGTCTAGTACAGATGCCAGATGTTAGTTTGTGGGATGCTGCTCCATGGCTGCTGCACTTGGTCTGTCAGTACGGACATTCGCAGAACCCGTTTATTCTGAATCTGGGGAACTACGACCACAACCATAGATGGAAACATAAAAGACCAAAAGACATACTTGCAAGGACATAACATCTATTGCCAAGCATACGCAAACATAACGGCACAGGCGAGCCCCTGTTACTCAGACGCATTTACTGGATATCCAGCTGAAATACACTGTCGAATAACTGGCACCACACAGGGAAGCCGTACCGTACACTGCATGCAAACAAGCTCCACACATCCCCACACAGTGAGATGATCTATGGCCGATCTCCCACTACTGTATAACGATCTTGATTGTTCCAGGAATGTAGCAGCTGCAGCAACTGGGACACATCGCCATCGCTTGTCACGGTAATGATGCATGATACCTATACTAACAAATCCAACCTTGCATGAGCTATCACAGCTAGTAAGCCACTACTGCTGTTACTACCCATCCCACTGTCGCAGAGGTTTTTTTCCCACGGCACGAGCCATGGCACTTTTTTCCCTCTGCTCTTCAAATCGCTACCCTCACTCGCGTTTCGTCCACTGACTATCACCTGATGGACCGTGTTAATGCGTGGCCTTACCCAGACGCACGGACAACATCACAGCCCAGCATCCTGTGATCCACTTACTACATAACTAACATGTTTACGGAGGTGACAGTAGAACTTTTGGTTTGGTCACCACGTTGGTGCGGGAACGGCTAATGCTGATTTTGGATAACTCTGGAGTTGTCGTCCGATTATGTCCCACATGTGCTCGACTGGAGACTGAGCTGAGCAGTGTCGCCTCGTACTGTGTTTTGTATCTTTGCCTACTGACGTGATGCGTCTCTGCCTAGTCGTCGGGTGGCGCCTCTGTCGTCTATTAGTAGAGTCTTTGGTTGCGGTTCTTGAGTGCTGCTAATTTTCTAGTGCGTCTGATCTGCCCTTTGCGGGTAAGGTATTCGTTACTTGATTGATGCCGACCGCCGTGGCCGAGCGGTTCCAGCCGCTTTAGTCCGGAACCACGCGGCTGCTACGGTCACAAGTTCGAATCCTGCCTCGGGCATGGATGTATGTGATGTCCTTAGGTTAGTTAGGTTTACGTAGTCTAGGGGACTGCTGACCTCAGATGTTAAGTGCCATAGTGCTCAGAGCCATTTGAACCATTTACTTGATTGACGCATTTGCTCCCGTGTTGAAGCTGCTCCCGCTACGCTGGATTGCCTGTGGTTCTCCCTCATTCTGTATCAAGTGTTAAGTTTACGTTCGGGTGCCTCTGTTTGAAATTATCTGAGTGCCATATTTGTTTTAAAATTCCTTTTAATTGCAACTCGTTCAGTGTCTGCTTATCTTGTCATTCGGGCCTAAAATGGTCATATATTCTAGGCCGCCACGTGTATTAGTGACCGCTGAGGTCTTACTTGTGTTGGAAGTTGTTCCTTCCCTGACTGATGCAGCGAATATAAAATTGCCTACGGTGCTGGTAAGCAAACACTAGCGGCCTAGTAAATCTTGGCTCTTTTGGTTAATTAAGTTCCACAACTCATGAGATTTTACCCCTTTGAAGAAAATTAATATTTGTTTGAAATTTAATTGCTATTGCAGCAGTTTGAGTGTTAGCCCTCAAGATTTTCCTGTACCTTTAAAGTCACGTAAGTTAATGTGCTGAATACCTTGTGATTCCTTGATTATTACATTAACTTGTTGCTGTATTTTGTTGTAAATATAACCGGTTAATGGTTTAGTAATTCTTATTGTAATATTCTTGTCGTAATCCGTAAGACTTTTTAGGGCTTGGAGCCATGCTCACACTGAGTGTCTTGTCTTGGTCTGAGTATTTTCTTATGTTCTGTGATTATTACGCATGAATTATATGTTTGCTTGTTTGCTCTCGACTTTCCGAGCTGTTCGTAGCGTTTGGAGCCGCTGCCCCTGGGGTATTCTGTTACCCACCGGTTCATCGGGCGTAGCCTGTCTTCATCGGCTGTGTATATGCGCGAGGGCGGCGCGCCGCTTCCCGTCGCACCGTAGCCTCTGAGATTTTGCGGCCTCCTGGTTTGCTACGGCATCCCTCAAAGGTAGAGTTTCTATCTCGTAGCAGTCGGATATCAATTATACGATTCGCTGATGACATTGCTATCCTGAGTGAAAGTGAAGAAGAATTAAATGATCTGCTGAACGGAATGAACAGTATAATGAGTACACAGTATGGTTTGAGAGTAAATCGGAGAAAGACGAAGGTAATGAGAAGTAGTAGAAATGAGAACAGCGAGAAACTTAACATCAGGATTGATGGTCACGAAGTCAAAGAAGTTAAGGAATTCTGCTACCTAGGCAATAAAATAACCAATGACGGACGGAGCAAGGAGGACATCAAAAGCAGACTCGCTATGGCAAAAAAGGCATTTCTGGCCAAGAGAAGTCTACTAATATCAAATACCGGCCTTAATTTGAGGAAGAAATTTCTGAGGATGTACGTCTGGAGTACAGAATTGTATGGTAGTGAAACATGGACTGTGGGAAAACCGGAACAGAAGAGAATCGAAGCATTTGAGATGTGGTGCTATAGACGAATGTTGAAAATTAGGTGGACTGATAAGGTAAGGAATGAGGAGGTTCTACGCAGAATCGGAGAGGAAAGGAATATGTGGAAAACACTGATAAGGAGAAGGAACAGGATGATAGGACATCTGCTAAGACATGAGGGAATGACTTCCATGGTACTAGAGGGAGCTGTAGAGGGCAAAAACTGTAGAGGAAGAAAGAGATTGGAATACGTCAAGCAAATAATTGAGGACGTAGGTTGCAAGTGCTACTCTGAGATGAAGAGGTTAGCACAGGAAAGGAATTCGTGGCGGGCCGCATCAAACCAGTCAGTAGACTGATGACAAAAAAAAAAAAAAAAAAAAAAAAAAAAAAACAAACAAACGCAGTCGGACCCTAATTTAACTAGTAGTGCCCGTTATTCTGAACCATCTTATTCATACCTGGCCTGCCGTACTTGACCCTGCCATGTTTTCCCTGTTTGAAGTTTGGTACTAACGTAATAGTTTTAATATTGGTATAATTCTCAACTTGTTAAATGGTATTTTATTATTTTTCCACGTCGGTATCTTGATTGTGCCCAAGTGGCCTCTCCGACTGATCAAATATTGGATATTTGTGTTGATACCAGACTTCTGTAATTTTATGTCACTACATTTCTTGCAAGTTATATTCATTAATGTCAAGCACATACATTGGTCAGCCAAATGTTGGAATTGTATCTTTAGCATCATTGCTCTCACTGTTTGTCCAGAGCTAAGCGCGTGTTTGGGTTATACAGAGGGGTCCAAAAAAATTTATCCACTGTTTAAAAGTCCATAACTGGCAAACTAATTGACGGAGTTGTCTCATCATTGAAGTGTAATAGTTTGTAGCTCCGGCAATCGCCGCACAAGCGTTGTATTGAGTTGTTTTGTTTTGTCAGATGACAGTCGCCAGATAGTCAGTGTTTTGTTCTTAGTTGCACCTAGTTACTCGAGTAAACATGCCTGGCGCAAGGCTTACATTCGATGAAAGGAAGTCAGTTCTGAAGTGGTGTTTTAAGTACGAAAACATTAATGAGGTTCAACGGCAATGGCGAAATGAATATCAAACAGAGTCACCGACACGTTTAAAGATTCGTCGCATTCGAGACAAAAGATGTGCACGAACAACGATCTGGACGGCCTGTAACAGTAACAAGTCCAGCTAACTCCTGTCGTGTGTTACAATAATTCATTCGCTCACCACAGAAGTCTCTGAGACAGTGTCCCCGTGTAACTGGAGTGAGTCGCTCAAGTGTTCGGCGAATTTTGAAGACAGCAAAGTGGAAGTGCTACATCCCACGATTGCTACACGCAATGAACGAGGACGGCTCAGATCGTAGAATGGAGTACTGCGAGTGGTTTACTAACATGGTGCGCAACGATGAAGAGTTTGCAGAGATGATTGTGTGGTCTGATGAGGTACAGTTCAAACTCAATGGGACAGTAAATCGCCACAATTGCATCTACTGGGCCGCCGAAAATCCGAACGTCCATGTAGACAAAGCCGTGAATTTCCCAGGAGTAAATGTGTGGTGTGGGTTGTCTTACCGGGGCTTGATTGGGCCATTCTTCTTTGTCGGCACAGTTACCGGTGAGGTGTACCTTCAGAAGCTTCAGACATCCATTTTACCTGCCATCCGAGACTTGTATGGAGACGGAAGGGTTTACTTTCAACAAGACGGTGCCCCAGCCCACTACTAAAATCGTGTTAGGGCGTATCTCGACGAAAATCTACCAGAAAGATGGATAGGCCGTAGAGGTGCTGTGGAGTATCCACCACGTACCCCAGACCTAACTCCTCTGGACTTTTACCTATGGGGAACACTAAAGGACGTCGTTTATCGACAAAAGCCACGCACATTGGATGAACTTCGAGAATCCATAGTACATTCATGTGCAAATATCCAACTGAACACGTTGCAGTCAGTAGTTCGTCCTGCAGTACGGCGGCATCGTTTGTGTGTAGATGTTAATGGTGACCATTTCGAACACCTACAGTGATATCTTTAAGTTGGACTTTAAGCTACACTTTCACCCACAATGAGACAACTCCGTCAATTATTTTGCACGTTATGAACTTTTAAAAAGTGGATACATTTTTTTTTGGACCTCTCTGTACTTGACTATACTACTTGCTTGTCAGTTCTTCCTAAATTGGTACATTTTATTCGTTTAAATTAACTGATTAATTAAGAGTTCAATTGATGAAATTTTACAGTAACTGCCTTAATCATTTGTATCTGATAAGTGTTTCTGGTATCTGCGCAATAAGACTGTTAGGCTTTTGTGAAGTAACAAATGACTTGTGATAAATGGCCTGCACCTTCACCACTCCCGTTTAGTGATATTTTGGCGACTTTCTAGTATGCCCGAACTAAAGAGTAATACGCAGTTGTTCAGAATAACTTTTATTACTTTCACACTCGAAAACACAACGATAAACATAAACAACTCTAAGTCACTATGCCAACAAATGGTTCAAATGGCTCTGAGCACCATGGCACTTGACAAATGGCTCTGAGCACTATGGGACTAAACATCTATGGTCATCAGTCATGGGACTTGACATCTGAGGTCATCAGTCCCCTAGAACCTAGAACTACTTAAACCTAACTAACCTAACGACATCACACACATCCATGCCCGAAGCAAGATTCGAACCTGCGACCGTAGCGGTCACGCGATTCCAGACTAAAGCGCCTAGTACCGCTCGGCCACACCGGCCGGCACTATGCCAACAGCGGCAAAGATTATGCTCTAATACGTCAGCGATACGATCGCGCTAAACTCACGTGGCAAAGAATGTCACAGTGTTGCCACAGTATCCTTGTCGTCGGGGGTCCACTGACATTTCAAGATGTGTTGATCGAGCAGACCAAGACAAAATGTTGACACTCTGTAGAGCATGTTAGGTTATAACAGCGGTGTGTGGGCGACCCCACGTGGCCGTCCACAGCCTCGTCTTCTTGCGACCATACATTATTGTGATCACCGCTGCTAGCAGTCATCTACAGTGGCTGCATTCCTGCCAAGCCTTTCTGCAATATCCCGGCCGAAACATCCATCTTCTTGTAGCCCTATTACACGACGGCGTTCAAACTCAGTGAGGTGTTGATGATGGCGTCTGTATCGTCTTAAAGGCTTTACTGACTAACATCAACTCACCACCTCCACCCTCAAAGGCAACTAAAGCTCACGAGCGTTAAAATGTGGACTTAAAGCAAACCTGATTTGCATCCTCATAGTGGTGCTACTAGCACCACTCTTGTGCGAAATTTGAACAGACATCGTCCATCAGATACAGAGGCACGCCTACCAACTTACTCTTATATCATACAAAACCTTCTAGGTGTTGCAATTCTTGTATCCGCCAATGTGTTAGATGTATTACCTGTTTTATATGGTGACATGAATGTGCATCTTTCGGAGATGGGTATGAAATTCCCAAAATCGGTAAGCTATAATATAATAAATTTAATAAGGTGAATGGTGAGTGGATGTTCCAATGTCTTAGTCAGTAACGTCCTGGAATTCTACCTGTTGTAGTATTTTAGAAAATAGAGCTCAATGAAATATCTCGAACAGAATGAGTTCCTCCATTCTAACCAGCATGGATTTCGAATACACGACTCATGCGAAATCGAATTCACATGTTTCTCACCTGACATCGATAATGCGATGCGTCAGGGCAGCCAGACAATGCAGCATTTCTTGATTTCCGGAAAACATTTGACTCAGCAATACACGTAAGCTTACTATCGAAGTGCAGTCGTATGGAACAGAGGATGCAGCAAGTTATTTTGGCTGGTGACTCATCGACAGATGTAGAAGCACCTCCGAGGCTTGCCCAGAGAATTATGCTGATACCCTTGTTGCTCAAGTTGTGTATTAATGATCTTTCAGAGCACATTAACAGTAACAGATTCTTCGCAAATGATGCAGATAATAATGTACTGTCTGAAAATTGGTACTCAAATGTTCAGTCAGATATTGATGATTTCCCAGATGATCAAAGCTGTGAGCTGGAGTGGGACTCAAAGCAGGGAGCTTTTCCTTTCGCGAGTGAAACTGGAAACAGCAATCTAATCTGCTACAGTGTGTTCTCCCTTCTGCCATGTCCTTTCCCGTGATTCACAGAGAACAAAATAATTTCCTTTTATTACAGAACGGTAACTACGAGTAATCAGCTTTTAATTCTTCGTATGTCAGCGATGGGGTTTGGAGCTCTATCGCATTTTCTTAAAAATATATAATTGTCAGTATTCACGAAAACCATGAGAATTCGGCGTTTAACTGCCGTTTCTCTTGGTAGGAGGGAAGATTTGGGCTTAACGCACTGCAGACGACAAGCTCATTAACACAAGCTCGAATAAGGGAAAGAGGAATAAGGAAATCGGCTGTGTCGCTTACCGAGGAACAATCCAGGATTGACCTTAAAAGGGAAACCTAAATCTGGCTGGATGGACGTGAATATGAACCGCTTTCTTTCCAAATGGTTCACTTCTTTTATAGAGGAAATGTGTCATGGCCTGTGGTAGTCTGCTTCGCTAATTATTAATCCTCTGATAATGAAATTTCGTGATGGCGAGGGTTCTGTATCAGTAACGCCGTGACTGTTTTGTGACATTTAAGGGAAATCTTGTGCTCTGTAAGCCATGGACTTGTTTCAACGGCTACCCTGTTTGCTAAAGTGTTTCATTACGCATGTTTCGCAATGACGCATCTAAACTTGCACAAATAAACATTTTTGAATGGTACATATGAAGCAGAGCAGCGGGCCTAGAACGGAATCTTATGGTGCCCAACCTAGTTGCTCATTCATATCTGTTCCTCGCGATACATTTTGCCCCTACCTTCCCCTCCTTCCACTTCCTGAAACAAGCTGAAACAGAGATGCTGACGCCGTACCGTGTTGACTTGGAAACATGTGACTCGACCCTGCTCACACGCTTCAATGAAGCAATCAATTTGGACATCAGTTACCCAAAGTTTATTATGGAAGTGTTGGTGAAAAGAAAGGATGTACAACAATCTTAACAATGGAAGGAGTGCAAATAAGAGTGTTAATTCACATGTATTCTGTATTTAAGATTTACAAACAGGTGAACCGTAAACAGTTACAGCAGACTCTCAGGGTAATCACTGTTTTCTCCGATGCTGCTGAATTAGTTGAAAGAGGTAAAGTGACTCCCAGTTCAGTGAAATACTTTTGATTTCACGCTACTTCCGCGGCTTGCATAAGAAATTCACTGTTTATTTATTAATAGCTTCTCATTTCGCATCAAGAAGTAGACCTTGCTCCATACCTTCCTACCAAAGAAAAGTCGCTTATCGTAAATGAAACCCATTCCTTTGTCTTAGCTGCCAGCAACTCTAACCACTGTATCACAGAGGTTGCCGTATTGTTAAATTACAGGCGGTGAACAAAATATGAAAACAACAAAAACGCAACTCTGAATATGCCTAACAAGGTGTAGAAAAGCCATTGACAGCCAAAACAGCTTCCAGTCGTCTCGGGATGGATAGATACAGTTTCAGTGTGGTTTTCCAAGGGAATCTTGTACTATCATTCCTGCAAAATAATGGTAAGTTCAGTCAACAATGATGGAGGTGGGTAGCGATACGCACCCTCCTCTCCAATGTAGACCGCAAAGGCTGAATAAATTGTGGTGGACAGGAGAGATGCGACAATCCATTCTCTTCATCCTCGTGCTCACAAAACCATATTTGGACAATGCGAGCTGCGTGAACAGGGCCCTGCCGTCTTGGCACACATCACCGTTGGGAAACAAATACTGTACCAGCGGATAGCCCTCGTCAGCCAAAATGGTCAGTAAGGTGACCTTGCGAAGTAATCATGGGGGCCCATTGAATACCCCGATATGGGTGTCCAAATCATAACCGAAGCGACTCCATGTTTCACTCTTGGCAGCATGCAGCCTGCATCATGAGCCTGGGACGGCGTACGCGAGACCTAAACTCTGACAGAAGTTGGGAACAGTGTGGAACAAGACTACTCCGATCAAATGACATTTTTACATTACACCATACTCTTGTTTTAAGGCTTCGGCGACACATTTTCCTGTTGCAGTCACATGCTCCGCTGATGGGTGGTTCAAATGGCTCTGAGCACTATGGGAATTAACATCTGAGGTCATCAGTCCCCTAGAACTTAGAACTACTTAAACCTAACTAACCTAAGGACATCACACACATCCATGCCCGAGGCAGGATTCGAACCTGCGACCGTAGCGGTCACGCGGTTCCAGACTGCGCTGATGGGTGGATTTGAACTTCCAGCTCGTCCTGCAGTTCCCAACTTTGGAGTTCCCTTCGTTTTGTTCCAGTGCTGCCACTATTCGCGAGTGCGACATTCAGTTTTGCCGTGACTTTTACAGCTGCCGTCCTCTTATTTTTCGCCACAATGACCGTGTGTCACGATCACTGAACACACAGTTTCGCCAGCGTTGTGACTGTTGTGGATTGGCAAGAGAGCCAACCCACTATGAGAGGAAGCCGAAAGGCACGCGTATTAGCTCACGCAGGCTGGCGTGAGGTCTGGAACAGGTCAAGGAAATGAGACTAGAAAAAAAGGACGTAGCTGTGTGTAATTCTTAACTTTAATCCATAAATGGTGAACATCGCTCTTGACGGTACATGTTTTACCGTCGTAGCAAATGACGTAGCTGAAGGCTGTGCTAACTATCGTCTCGGCAAATGAGAGCGTATTTTGTCAGTGAACCATCGCTAGCAAAGTCGGCTGCACAACTGGGGCGAGTGCTAGGAAGTCTCTCTAGAGCTGCCGTGTGGCGGCGCTCGGTCTGCAATCACTGATAGTGGCGACACGCTGGTCCGACGTATACTAACGGACCGCGGTCGATTTAAAGGCTACCACCTAGCAAGTGTGGTGTCTGGCGGTGACACCACAGTGACTTAGCTTTCTCTGCATGCGGTATAAATCTTTGATCCGGTGCTTCTTGAAACACAAACACTTCGGCTGCATTGTTTACAGAATCACTCACCATACAAGCACCAACACTCTGTTCACGTTCGAATTCACTCAGCTCCGACATAACGCAGTCACAACTACACAGATCGCTGTTCTGGCCACGAGTGATACTTGCAACGTGTTGACCCCGGTCGTGATCAAATACCGGAGAGCTACCAGCAGGTTTAGCTAGCATCTGCATTTATGATCAAGCTTGCATTTTTCTCGGTGTTTACACATTTTTTCCCCAACACCAGTACTTTTAAAGAGATACCACGTTGTGGGCCTGCAACACAAGAGTAGCGTCGTACACACGTGTACAGTTTTCAGTACAGATTGTAACCTCCCTCTTACTAATCGGCCTATCCTGCTTACGATATAAACTATGACCGTGGATCGCGTCTATGCCTAATGGATTTTTACTAGTTGGATAAGGCTATATTTCCCGAGGAAGTAATACCGATAAGTAGGAGGAAAGTGTACAACCGACCCTTCTGATGGAAAGTCTACTAAAATTAAAAAGTAATTAAACCGAACAGGGCTATAATTTGGAAAATGAAAGTTATTTTGTGCAATCACTCACGAACAACACTGGACAGAAAATGGGTACCACTGATCGTGAATCCAAAAGTTACACTAATGGACGAAAAGCAAATAATTAACGGTCGTCAGCCCACTAGGGCAATTTACATCCAAAATCCTGTACAAGATGATGGGAAAGAAAGACATGTATTATTGTTCAAAAAATGTTCAAATGTGTGTGAAATCTTATGGGACTTAACTGCTAAGGTCATCAGTCCCTAAGCTTACACACTACTTAACCTAAATTATCCTAAGGACAAACACACACACCCATGCACGAGGGAGGACTCGAACCTCCGCCGGGACCAGCCGCATAGCCTATGACTGCAGCGCCTCAAACCGCTCGGCTAATCTCGTGGGGCATGTATTATTAAACATTGACATGGCAACTGAAGGTTGTCACGTTTTGTGACACTAATTTTGAATAAGTAATGATAAAGAAAACTGAGAAGTCACTCTTACGTCATGTTTGGCATTAAATTTTGGAAAAGGCAATCGAGTAATGATTTGAAAATATGTAATTAAACTATATGTTAGTATTGAACTTCGTTATGTGAACAATGACTTTGAGTGACCTCAGCGTAACGTCATCAAAGAAATTTAGAAAAAAAGGAAGGACTTTTTACTTTGCCGTTACTTATTTTGCAAATTGGATTTCATATTATTGTCTGACCAACTGAGCCTTTTTTACTGACTTGAACAGAATTCAACACTAGAATACGTGCCAAACCAAAAAGCCATGTTCTCCAAGATATATGTAAAATAAATAAAACTTCTGCACGCTTAATTTGTGCGTTCTTTAGATTTGGATTTTTTCCAGTGATTGATTCTCAAACGAAAGTAAAGCAATTTTTCAATTCCTTTACTTTAGTCATATACTGCAACCTCTGTTGTACAACAGTTAACTCAAAGTAGACCGAGGCAAAAATTCTTAAAAGTGAAATTATTCATTAATAAACTGGCTGTAATTATTCAATTTGTTTCTTATGACACTCGGTTAGCATATAAGGGGAAAAAAGGAACAAGGATCCTGCTTGGTAACAATGTCTGGGGGCAATGAGGACATAATCGCCCTGAGTTTAACTGATTATTATTTAAATACATTTTATCGATCAAATCACATTCAGTTGTGCTGATGGGTTAGCCGTTAATACTTTCTACCAATGAACAGTCTTACTTCAGTGCTGTGCATACGATGAAACTCTGAGCCGGAGACGAAACTGTGTTGCTGGAACTGCTGCTGTTGCTGAAGACGGTAGCATCTTGTGGAGCCACGGCCACGGCTAATTACAGGAACGGGCAATCGTCATTAAGCCTTTCATGGGCAAAATTATTGAGCAGTTTTTTTTAATGAATGGAGAGCAGATAGTAGTTAACAGGTAGGTATATTTATCATACAGAATATCAGATTTGCTCCATCTGTGAAAGTGATGTCACACAACAAGGTGGGAAGCATTTTTCCCACAGCCCTTCCTTGGAGTTAAATGTCAAAAACATCTTTTCAATATATGTCATATTTATTTGATAAATTTACTTCTCTTGTTACAATGCTTGTTCGCAGTTACTTGCCATGAAATTTTCTGAAACATGGGTCTATGCAAAGTGGTATTTGACAATATGTACAAACACAGCGAGTGCTCTTTTCCACAGCTTTGGTACTACAATGACGGCACGTCCAGTAGGTTTCTCCTAAAATGGGTTTATGCTCCGCTACAGCCACATGACGAAAATCTTCAGGTACTTTACCCCTTTTTGCCAGAAAGACAGCTTTTTGTCCACGCCTTTTTTGGGATGAGAAGCCAGCGATCAATTGTGTGGCTAGATGGATCCTGTATGTGAGCTGATCATGCTGTCCACTTTCTCTTTTACTTATTTTCGACAGGATAAAACTGTTCACTACAGCAACGTCCACCAGGAAATAAAATATTCTGTGCCACCATTTTACAGAACGTCTGCCAATAGCATATCTTTCTCGCAATTTATCAAACTTATTGACACCACCCACTATTTTGTTGTATTCTGCCACTACTTCAGTACAAGAAATCTCTGTACTAGTACCATCCTTGTTTTTCCTTTTCACTGTGGCTGTTTCTCATGGGTCATGAATTGAGGACAGGAAAATGACTGGACGGTTATCCATCCATTTTACTGCAGAAATGGCTCCTTTTGTTTCAAACTGGAATTCTCCTCGTTCCAATTTTACGTTTTCCTTCATAAATTTGGGTAAATCAAAAGTATTTACCTTATACTATAGCTTTGAGGAAAAAATCACAAAATATCACGCAAACAGCACTGAAAGGCTCCTCTACAGAGCAACACTCAGCTATACAATGCCTCTGCGCGAAAGTGCAGCTAAAACGGCGGGAACTTCCGATTGGAAGTAGTACCCCATACTGTTCACTAGGTAGTAGCACCGTACAGAGGTGGGAACTGTGAATCCCACGGGACTAGGAGAGAGCTCATTGTAGTGGGAAGATGTTTCCCACGGCTCACGAAAGGGTTAATACAACTCCCTACCCAAAGATTTTACAAAGCACAAGCACTGTTATTGTCGTTGCTAGTCGATGCAAATAACAATTCCTTTGGTTTTTTCCCAGAGCTTATAAGTTTCACAGTAAGACACAGATAAATACAATGAAACGTCAACAGACTTGTAGCTAAATTTACACATACATGTTACAATGTCCTTACTGATTAAAAGAAAGCATTTAAATTACAAATATTCACATACAATTCAGAATAAAAATTGTACGAGGTCCATTCAAGTTCTAAGGCCTCCGATTTTTTTTCCCGGACTGGAAAGAGATAGAAACATGCGCATTGTTTTAAAATGAGGCCGCGTTCATTGTCAATACGTCCCAGAGATGGCACCACCGTACGGCAGATGGAATTTTACCGCCAGTGGCGAGAATGAGAACTGTTTTAAGTACTTAAAATGGCGACGTTTTCCTTACTTGAACAGCGTGCAATCATTCGTTTTCTGAATTTGCGTGGTGTGAAACCAATTGAAATTCATCGACAGTTGAAGGAGACATGTGGTGATGGAGTTGTGGATGTGTCGAAAGTGCGTTCGTGGGTGCGACAGTTTAATGAAGGCAGAACATCGTGTGACAACAAACCGAAACAACCTCGGGCTCGCACAAGCCGGTCTGACGACATGATCGACAAAGTGGAGAGTATTGTTTTGGGGGATCGCTGAATGACTTTTGAACAGATCGCCTCCAGAGTTGGCATTTCTGTGGGTTCTGTACACACAATCCTGCATGACGACCTGAAAATGGGAAAAGTGTCATCCAGGTGGGTGCCATGAATGCTGACAGACGACCACACGGCTGCCCGTGTGGCATGTTGCCAAGCAATGTTGACGCGCAACGACAGCACGAATGGGACTTTCTCTTCGTCGGTTGTGACAATGGATGAGACGTGGATGCCATTTTTCAATCCAGAAACAAAGCGCCAGTCCGCTCAATGGAAGCACACAGATTCACCGCCACCAAAAAAATTTCGGGTAACCGAGAGTGCTGAAAAAATTATGGTGTCCATGTTTTGGGACAGCGAGGGCGTAATCCTTACCCATTGCGTTCCAAATGGCACTACGGTAACAGGTGCATCCTACGAAAATGTTTTGAAGAACAAGTTCCGTCCTGCACTGCAACAAAAACGTCCGGGAAGGGCTGCTCGTGTGTTATTTCACCAAGACAACGCACCCGCACATCGAGCTAACGTTACGCAACAGTTTCTTCGTGATAACAAGTTTGAAGTGATTCCTCATGCTCCCTACTCACCTGACCTGGCTCCTAGTGACTTTTGGCTTTTTCCAACAATGAAAGACACTCTCCGTGGCCGCACATTCACCAGCTGTGCTGCTATTGCCTCAGCGATTTTCCAGTGGTCAAAACAGACTCCTAAAGAAGCCTTCGCCGCTGCCATAGAATTATGGCGTCAGCGTTGTGAAATGTGTGTACGTCTGAGGGCGATTACGTCGAGAAGTAACTCCAGTTTCATCGATTTCGGGTGAGTAGTTAATTAGAAAAAAAATCGGAGGCCTTAGAACTTGAATGCACCTCGTATATCGGTAGCAGGTGCCATGCATCCTGCATTTTCGGTGTGCCATGCATCCTGCATTTTCGGTGCTTCAAGATGACGATCCTTTCAGCTCACCGACGTTCTTCCCTGCACGGTCTGCCCTTGTTCGTACAGCGTCAACCGTGTGGAACAGAAAGACGGAGATGTTTCTATCACACGCGCATTGACCGAGGGGAACTTGGATACGCAACGACGGCGAACGGGCCAGTAGTAGGCAATAAATCGGATGCGGTCGGTTTCACTTTCCCCGTGGGAAGGGTCGGGTCAGGAGAGCAGCGCTCTGGGCGTGGCGAAAGCACGGATCGCGCGCGGCCCCGCCAGCTGCCTTCTGCCGGCTGGCGAGCATCGCGCGGGACGCGACCACCCCGCGGCCTGCGGCCTGCTTTCCCGTCACCCTGTACTGCCTGCTCACTGCACGACTTCCCTGTCTGTGGGGGCGGACGCCCATCAGCCAGTCTCCACTCCCGGGCGGTGCAGGCTGTTGTCAGTGCAGCTCTTGCTTACGTGACGCTCTGGCTACGGCACTGCACTCGAAGTCGCCATCCGGTCACCCAGGAAACGGTTTTTGCTCGTTTACCTTCTGCCCTTAAGGCAATATCATGACGTCACTACAGCCGACATGTTCGTCTTATGAGAATCAGCAACTGTATTGATATTTAAGATAATTATCATTTATTGCTCCGTCTCAGATGCACATTTTAATTAGATTAAATGCGTCGATAACTCAGAGTCATCTTCAGATCCAAGCAGTTGTGTCAGCTACCACTCTTGTCTACTCAGAACCACATATCATATGAACGTGATACGTGTTCCTGAGTAGACAAGATGGTTGCTGACGCAACTACGAGGGTCACTCCAAATGAAATGCGCACTATTTTTATAAAAATACAGTTTTCATTCTGCATGTGTGAAAGTTTTACAGTGTGTAGATACATCATTCCCGCTTGTTTTCAAACTTAGTTCAACCTGTTCCCGTGAGTGGCGCCAGCACAGCATGTCTTCAAGGTGGCTGCTACACTTGACGTTCGTCAGAAGCAACGTGCTGTCATAGAATTCCTGTGCTATGAAAGCGAGACAGTGGGAAACATCCACAATAGGTTGAAAAAGGTGTATGGAGATGCTGCTGTCGATCGCAGTATAGTTAGTCGGTGGGAAAGCAGGTTACATGATGAAAGTGGGCACGGCAATATTGAGGATTGTCCTCGCAGCGGCAGGCCTCGTACTGCACACACTCCAGACAATGTGCAGAGATTTGGCGAATTGGTGACTGCTGACAGACGCATCACAGTGAACGAATTGTCACGCTACGCTGGGATAGGGGAAGGAAGTGTTTGCAGAATACTCAAAGTGTTGGCGTTAAAAAAGGTTTGTGCCAGGTGGGTTCCCAGGATTTTGACATTGACTCACAAAGCAACAAGAAAAACGGTATGCAGGGAACTTTTGGAACAGTAACAGAATGGTGAACATGAATTTCTTGGAAGAATTGTGACAGGTGATGAAACATGGCTCCATCATTTCTCACCAGAGAGGAAGAGGCAATCAATGGAGTGGCATCATGCAAATTCACCCAAGGAAAAAGAAAATCAAAACCACACCTTCTGCTGGAAAAGTTATGGCTACGGTGTTTTTCGATTCCGAAGGACTCTTGCTTGTGGACATCATGCCAAGTGGAACCACCGTAACTTCTGATGCATATGTGACGGCACTGAAGAAACTACAAGCTCGATCGAGTCGTGTTCGACCACATCGGCAAAAGCAGGTCGTTTTGCTGTTGCACGACAATGCACGGCCACATGTCAGTCAAAAAACCATGGAAGCAATCACAAAACTCGGATAGACAACACTCAAAGACCCACCTTACAGTCATGACTTGGCTCCATGTGACTGTCATCTCTTTGGGAAACTGAAAGATTCTCTTCGTGGAACAAGGTTTGAAGATGATGACTCCCTTGTGCACGCTGCCAAACAGTGGCTCCAGCAGGTTGGTCCAGAATTTTACAGGCGCTGGTTCCAAGATGGTGTAAGGCAGTTGAGAGATATGGAAATTATGTGGACAAATGAAAATATTCTTCCTAAACGGTGTATCTACACACTGTAAAGCTTTCAAACATGTAGAATAAAAGATGGATTTAAAAAAAAAATAGTGTGCATTTCTTTTGGAGTGACCCTCGTACTTAGATCTGAAGATGATCTTGAGTGGTCGAAACATGTAACCTAATTAAAAAATGTGCATCTGAGACAAGACGATAAATAATAGTTATTTTAAATATCATTATGGTTGCTTCGAAAAGTCCACGGCTGATCTTTTTCCTCTTCCTTGTTCTATCAAAGGTCAGCGTCCCCGCCTATGGGATGTTAAATCCCAAACTTCATTCTTTTGTATCCCGCCTGGAAGGTGGCGTGTGGGTCTGCTCCTGTAAACTGAATGGGTAGGCCGAATGTAGGGAGTGAGTAGGAGCTGATAAGGTAAGATTCTCTCCGTATTGCTCTTAGAAATGGTTTTACTATATCACAATATTAACTGAATACATAACTTTGCACTGAGGTGCGAAGCCTTAGACCCGTCGTAAGTTGTACTTAGTCTCAATAGCAAGCTAAGATTGAAGCGATGTTTCCAGGCCGTCTGCTCTTGATGAAATGGGCAGAATCTGGAGCGGAGCTCGTGTAGCTCTCCCGCTCCGGCTAGAGTGCGCTGTCGTCGGTGTCTGTCATAGTGCCAACCTAGCAGAGCGCACCTACGTTTTGGCATCGTAGCTATCGATACAACACATTCTCTTCTTTTTTTGCATTTACGTTTACCGCTCATTTTCTTGTCCTGAACATGTGTATTTCACTAAGACTTTGCCGTTATCATTTCATTGAGTTACATTCATGGAATAACGACTAACGTTACGCTAACTTGTAACCCATATGTGTATAATTTTACCAAAGCTTCGAAGACGGACGTAATGTTACACTGAGAGCTCGCGATCGGTCTGGCACTTTTACCATAATTATTTTCAGTCATAGATGGCAGGTGCACTTTCACGATTAACGGCTTCGTTGGTAGACGTCTCGATGAATTTTCCCATTTCCCACTACAAAATACGTCGTGTCAGTATTTATGTACAGCATGTAAACGTCACTATTCAGAAGTGCTCACTAACACCCTATATAACGGTATGTGACGGAAGGTACTTCAACACTTTTCAACATCCCTTCGCAGCACTACATCTCGGACACTTGGATTCGCCGGCCGGTGTGGCCGTGCGGTTCTAGGCGCTTCAGTCCGGAACCACGCGACTGCTACGGTCGCAGGTTCGAATCCTGCCTCGAGCATGGGTGTGTGTGATGTCCTTAGGTTAGTTAGGTTTAAGTAGTTCTAAGTTCTAGGGGACTGATGACCACAGCTGTTAAGTCCCATAGTGCTCAGAGCCATTTGAACAATTTTTGAACACTTGGATTCTCTTCTCTTCTTTTCTTTGCCGGCCGCGGTGGCCGTGCGGTTCTGGCGCTGCAGTCCGGAACCGCGAGGCTGCTACGGTCGCAGGTTCGAATCCTGCCTCGAGCATGGGTGTGTGTGATGTCCTTAGATTAGTTAGGTTTAAGTAGTTCTAAGTTCTAGGGGACTTATGACCTAAGATGTTGAGTCCCATAGTGCTCAGAGCAATTTGAACCATTTTTTCTTCTTTTCTGGTTTTTCCACAATCCATTATTTACTTCCATACAATGCTTAGTTCCAAACGCACTTTCTCAGAAGTTACTTCCTCAAATTGAGACATGTGATGCCAGTACACTTCCGTTTGCCAGGAATGCCATCTTCGCCTCTGCTATTATGTTTTTTATTACCTCTTTGCTTCGCTGGTCATCTGTTATTTGCCTTCCAAGGTACAAGCATTCGGTCACTCCATTCAGTTCGTAGTCTTAAATATTGATGTTAACATTATCTCTGACCTATTTTCTGCTACTCATTGTTTTAATATTTCTTGGTTTTTCTCTCAGTCCATACTGTGTACTCAATAGAATATTCATTCCATTCAACAGGTTCTGCAATTCTTCCTCATTTTGACTGAAGACAACAATGGCATCAACGAATATTATCATGGATGTCTCTTGCCCGTGAATTTGGAACAGACTCCTGAACCTTCCTTTTATCTTCGTTCAAAATGGTTCAAATGGCTCTGAGCACTATGGGACTCAACATCTTAGGTCATAAGTCCCCTAGAACTTAGAACTACTTAAACCTAACTAACTTAAGGACATCACACACACCCATGCCCGAGGCAGGATTCTAACCTGCGACCGTAGCAGTCCCGCGGTTCCGGACTGCAGCGCCAGAACCGCACGGCCACCGCGGCCGGCTTTTATCTTCGTCATTGCTTCCTCGATGTATAGACTGAACATTAAGGTTCAAATGGTTCAAATGGCTATGAGCACTATGGGACTTAACATCTATGGTCATCAGTCCCTTAGAACTACTTAAACCTCACTAATCTAGGGACAGCACACAACACCCAGTCATCACGAGGCAGAGAAAATCCCTGACCCCGCCGGGAATCGAACCCGGGAACCCGGGCGTGGGAAGCGAGAACGCTTCCACACGACCGCGAGCTGCGGACTGAACATTAAGGACGAAAGCCTACATCCATGTCTTACCTCGAGTTCAATCCGAGAAATTCTTTTTTGGTCGTCCGCTCTTATTTTCCGTCTTTGCCTTCAGCTCGCAGCTATTTTCCTGAGAATTTAGAGCTTATTACACCATTTTACCTTGTCGATTCCTTTTTTCCCGATCGACAAATCCTACGAACATGACTTTTCTTAAGTCTTGCTTCCATTATCAGTCACTTAATCCAAACTAACCGTCATCCAAAAAAATTTGGGAATGGCAACCAGTTATCCATAGAGGTTAAGTGCGTGGCGCACAGAAACACAAACCTATGCTGTGTTACCGTGAGTGTATTCAGAGATGCGTCCCTTTTCGAATAGTGCACGGAGCCGGTTGGTTGTCATTCGCGGCAGCCTTACAGCACAGTGTGTAACGTCGTGAGTTAATGCGGGATAACATTCGTTGCTATACAGCCTGCAGTATTGGAGCTGGAGGCTTGAAGGAAACCGCAAGTTGTGTCCTATCAATGAGTCATGTACACCTGCTGCTACTCCAGCGTGAGAACGGCTCCTGAGTCACTTCGAGCGACTGTGTATTCATGCCACCTATGAACCTAAATAAACAATATTAAATATCATTCAATCATTTTCAAAATCTGCACACTACCTTTTGTTATTCAGGAGATGATTGTATAAAAATTTCAACATTGTAACTATCATAGTTTCAGAGATAGAAATAATTACTAAAAGAGTCAAAAACCGACACTTAGGGAACTAAGTTCAGTTAGGAAATATAATAGTTTATCTTTTGGTATCATTTAAAAAAACCAGAAATCTCAGTGTGCAGAGTTAATTAATTGAGATTTTCATATAAAAACTTTAATTATTTTTCGTTTTCGTAATATAAAAATCAGACAAAATTGTTATTTGTGTCTAATATGGTTGTGGCAATAAATATGAGTAAATGAGAGTGTATACGTGGGACATTCGTCAGATTTAAATGTTGCATTGTGTGCTGTTTTAAGTAACCGGCAAGAGTTAACAGAAGCCTGCCGTGGGAAAGTGATCCGAGGGAATTTACCCACTTTGCTGATGACGTATGTCAAGGTGTGACTGCTATTGTAACAGAGCAGCTAGAAAGTCAGCTAGAGTAAAATCTGTATCCAAATAATATATCCAGAATTATTGTCTTTTCGTTTTCGTTTATTAAACATTACTTTAATACACTGCTGGCCACCGTAAATGCAACACCAAGAAAGACAAGCGGTAGCACAACAAAATTTATTTTGTAGATAACATGTTGACCAAGTATCACATGATTACGTTTACAGACGTCTGTGACATGTGGTTCCTGCCAGAATCAGTTGCCAGAGTAGCCGCCATTGTTGGAGATCACCGCTGCCACACGTCTCGGCATTGAGTCAAAGAGACGTTGGATGTGTTCCTGGGGTACAGCGGCCCAAGCAGCTTCCACACGTTGCCAAAGATCATCTGGTGTGGCAGCTGGGGATGTAATCTGGGTCACTCGTTGAGCAACCATGGACCACATGTTTTCTATCGGCGAATGATCCGGAGAGCGAGCCGGCCAGGGAAGCAATTCAATCTGGTTATTGACGAAGAACCTTTGGACAATGCGTGCCACGTGTGGTCGCGCATTATCCTGTTGAAATATGGCTGTGGCCGAGCCCTGAAGGTAAGGATGGACAACTGGCTCCAGCACCTCGGATATGTAGCGCCGGCTATTTAAAGTACCGGCAATGCGTACTAGAGGCGTGCGAGAGTAATATCCAATACCGCCCCATACCATAATACCCGGTGCAAGACCAGTGTGGCGGTGCATAATGCAGCTGTCCAGCATCCTCTCTCCACGGTGTCTCCACACTCGAATCCGACCATCGTGGTGCTGCAGACAGAAGCGTGCCTCGTCAGTAAAGACAACGTTATTCCATTCTGCCGTCCACATCCGTCTGTCATCACACCATTGGCGACGGAGACGTCTGTGGTTCTGCGTCAATGGTAGACGAAGCAATGGACGTCTTGCGGACAGACCACTCTGCTGTAAACGGCGTCGAATGGTACGCGCAGAAACTGGATGATGCGTTACAGACGCAATGTGCTGTGCTATGGTTCGGGATGTCACTGAGCGATCCGTCACTGCCATGCGCACAACTTGCCTATCAGCACGTGCAGTGGTGCACCGAGGTGAATGCGATCGACCACGTCGGTCCGTCGTACCCTCCTGCATCCAACGGTCACATATTCGCATTACAGTTGTTTGGTTTCGTCCAACACGACTAGCGATTTCTCTGTATGATAATCCACAATCTCGGTAAGCCACTATCCTTCCTCTGTCGAACTCGGATACTTGATCAAAAGATGTTCGCTGTTGTCTACGAGGCATAACTGATCGTCTTGTGAAACAACCACAAGGTAAACACACGTACCGAACGTACACTAGTCGAAATCGCCAAGCTTTAAATGGCGCTATGAGGTGGCGCCACAGGCGCGCGTGATGTGCGTCTGCGCTGAAATTCTAATCAGTTGCTTATCTCATCGCTGCAAACTCATGGTGTAAATTTCACTTGATTCGAATGCTTCCTTCAGGGTGTTGCATTTACGGTGGCCAGCAGTGTATTTGCATGTCAGATTGACACAAATGCGTCTGTGTGTAAAGATTGGTGTAGGCCAGTTTTGACGGGAGTATGATCACGAGCGAGCATTCTGATTACGTCTGCCAATCAGAATTGAGATGATTCCCGCTCGTTACCTGATAGTTATACTGGGAGTGAGGCTGCAAGAAGGGAGTCGCTCGCTAGCTTTGAACGTGGACGGTCATGTTTAGTTTTGTTAGCACATCTAAACATATAAACAAATATGTAATCATTGCCGTTTGTTGCATTGTAAAATGTTAATTACATCCGGAGATATTGTAACCTAAAGTTGACGCTTGAGTACCATTCCTCCGCTGTTCGATCGTGTGTATCGGAGAGCACCGAAGTACGTAGGGATCCAAAGGGAACGGTGATGGACCTTAGGTACAGAAGAGACTGGAACAGCACATTACGTCCAAATGCTAACACCTTTTTATTGGTCTTTTCACTGACGCACATGTACATTACCATGAGGGGTGAGGTACACGTACACACGTGGTTTCCGTTTTCAATTACGGATTGTAATAGAGTGTGTCCCGACATGTCAGGCCAATAGATGTTCAATGTGGTGGCCATCATTTGCTGCACACAACTGCAATCTCTGGCGTAATGAATGTCGTACACGCCGCAGTACATCTGGTGTCATGTCGCCGTAGGCTGCCACAATACGTTGTTTCATATCCTCTGGGGTTGTAGGCACATCACGGTACACATTCTCCTTTAACGTACCCCACAGAAAGAAGTCCAGAGGTGTAAGATCAGGAGAACGGGCTGGCCAATTTATGCCCGTGTTTGTTACAACACGCAACTGAACGTCGAAGATTTCAAGCGTCAACTTTAGGTTACAATATCTCCGGATGTAATTAACATTTTACAATGCAACAAACGGCACTGATTACGTATCTGTTTATATGTTCAGATGTGCTAACAAAACTAACGTGGTTCCATTTAAAAAAACGTAGGTTTGTGTTGAAAAACATACTTCCGTGCATTTTTGTATGGTTTGTATTAAACAATTACACTAGCCCCTCTCCTCACGTTCGGTCTGTGGAATCGGTTCGTCAGTATTTGATGTGGTTTACGAAATATATCCAGCGGTAACGTTAGGTGATTCACCCTGTATATTATGACTTTTGAGCGCTATTAATGTAAATACATTCTTTGTTCTCTATCAAAATCTTTCATTTGCTAACTATGCCTATCAGTAGTTAGTCTTTTCTTTAGCTGACAGTATTTGCGCTCGCTGTATAGCAGTGGTTCGAGTAACGAAGATTTTTGTGAGGTAAGTGATTCATGAAAGGTATAAGTTATTGTTACTCAGGGCCATTCTTTTGTAGAGATTATTGAAAGTCAGATTGCCTTGCGCTAAAAATATATTGTGTGTCAGTTTAGTGTTGATCAGAATAAGTAAAGAAATGTCTGAGTACGTTCAGTTCTGCTCAGCTGTTTGAAAATCAAATAACGTAAGAGGTTTATCAGCACAATCATTCATAAATTTTTCTAAGGGGACGTTTCAAAATAACTGATTCGCGAAATAAAGCGATAACATAATTGAAAATTGAAAGTGGCTATGCTACAACTAACATCCAACTGTAAGGCTGTAGGATGTTCGCGGATCTGAATGCTCCAGTCGGTCTCGTGACTACAGCTGGAGTCCAGTCAGCATGCAATCAGGAGAAAGCCGCGCGTCCGTCAGACCTGCTGACCGCCCGACGTCTCCAATCTGCCGCTCGGTTGGGTACCATTGTCAGGGATAGCATGCCCTTTCTCCCTGCACATGGTGCCGGAGCAGCGAGCGCAGAAATTGAAGATTGAAAGCAATGAAAGCATTTGTGCCTACAACCGGAAGGCTGCACGGATGAGTTTCTCCACTCTTTAACAGCCTTAGCAGCTTAGTAGTCCAGACATGTATGCTACAAAGCAGGCACACTCTGTAAAGTCACATTTTAAATCCACTTCTCATACGTAACCACTGAATACGTCCACTTCCCATACTTAAAGACTGGACTACTTGGCTTATGGCCACGCGGTATTAGCCGAGCTAAAAACCAACTGCGTTCAACAAAAATGTGAACGAATATTCCCTGAATGGGTTTCCAAGTTCTACAATGGATCGAAGGATGACCTATGCCATATCACATCTATAATCTAAGTTTAAATTAAGTTTCACAAAAGAGAAAACTATCAAAATGGTCTACAGTGACCCTCAATTATCTTTAATTACTTATCTAACTTGTAAATTACAGTGGCTGATGTGGCCTCTCAATAATTATATAACAGAAAAATCATCGCATTTCAGATTTTAACTTACATAGAAAATGTGAATACCATGAGCTTCAATTGACGATCGACACTAGTATTACGTAAAAAGGGGATGTAATAGATGCGCCTTTTGCAATTCTAAGTGAAGCCTCATGCGCTCAAAAATGCGGCATCGCATGCGTTCATTACCTTGTCGGTGTTCGTCAGGGGGCGGCGTCTGTCGCAGCTCCATACAGCTCGCCATCTCCGAAGCAACTCTTTCCTAACTTCTCCTTACTACAATTTACCGAAGTTGGTTTAAAAAACAAAAACTGTCTGGCTGTGTTTTCATCTGACCAATCAGGGTCTCAATGTTAACCTTAAGCTCCGCCTACAAAAATTCTGCCTATCCAATGAGAAACGTTATACTTTTCGTGGTGGGGCAATGTTTTTTAGGTTTGCAACGTAACAGAGACGCGAAAAAGTCTCACACTAAAACTTGCGGCTGGTGTGGCCCTTTTAGTGTTATCGTAAGATCTATACTGTTCTTCTGGAGGGCTCTAGCTTTTAACATGGGCTGGAGGGTGGTCCTGGTGGTTAGCTGGCGACGTGGGTGTCCGTCCCTTATCATAGGGCCTTCTAGCTTAACACGATTCTGCTGTCGGCTTCTGTTCTCGTTTCTCCCCTCGGAACTGCGTCTGTCTCACGGTGGAAGATATGACATGCATTTAGGCATTCTTGTGTTAGTCTGTGGTATTCCATTTGCTCACTCGTTACTCGTATTACTTTGGTTAATTTAATGTCACGATTTATTCGGAGCTATGTGACATACTACTGGATTTGCTTATCATGTCAGGGTTTTCATGGAAGGTGTTGGATTTGCCTGACACCTTACAACTCGATAAAACTAATTTCTCTTGTTGCTCGTCGTGATTATTACACAAGACATATTACGAGCAAAGAAGTATTATATTGTCCAACTCATCCTGGAATTACAACAGTAGAACTCTCCGGAATACCTGGTGCTTCTCTTGTAGCGCCTGCTGCTGGACTTTGTTGAGTATCACCGTATTGCTCTCGCGCCAAATAAACTATCTGGTGACGAGACGCACCACTCTTCGTTGACTCTTCTTTATCTCTTATTTTAATCTGCCATGTTAAGAAAAAGTAATGAACAGGTCTTAAGAGAAGTGAACGAGAACAGAATACTGCTAAATTATATAGGAAGAAGAAAATCAAAAATGATAGGGCACATAATGAGACACAACCAGTTCCTAAAGAATGCATTTGAAGGAAAAGTTTTAGGGAAAAAACCAAGGGGCAGGACAAGAGCAAGGTATTTTAATAACATCAAAGAATATATGGGGATAAAATCGTATGAAGAATTGAAGAGGATGACAATGGAGAGAGGGACGTGGCTAAATCGATAAGTCATAGCCTTTAGTTTATGATGATGATGACATGTTAAGAGTCCCAGACAGATAAGCAGTACTCAAGAACCAGTTGAACAAGTGTTTCTTTAGCCACTGGATTTGTCAACGAGGTACACTTCCTTCAGATTCTTCCAATGAACCTCTGTCTGGCATCTGATTACATTTAGTGTTACGTGAACATTCCGCATTACGTAGCTCCAGGCAGTAAGTGACAGGTTATTTCACGGTTATTACTGTTTTTCAATAGTCTGTTGCCAGTAGTACAATCGAACTGCAATGGCTCTCTTCATCTTTTTATGCTCTATATGTAACATTTATTTACGTTTAGGGTCAACTGCCAGTTCCTGCACTAACCATCAATCCTCCGCAGGTCTTCCTGTATTTCGCGTCTGCTGACGTTGTTTCCAAAATGGCGTATTTGCGGCGTTAATAGTTTGACTATGTGAAAGCGCCTTCGTGAATAGCAGTCTTGGAAGCTGCGCATTTCCACGAACTGTTAATGTCAGAGGTGAACGCCGGCCAGAGTCATGCGAGAAGACAGCGAACGTTTCACAGTGGAAGCCGTTGTCGTTTAAATAAACCGAGAAGCAAAGAGATTTTTGTCTTCCGGATCACACTGCTGTGTATATAGTTTAAAACCAAGTGGATTGTGTTTCTACATCCTCGATACTTGTGCATCGTGGGGACAAAATGGCACCAGTTGCCAAAGTTTCGAATTTTCAGTTCAATTACTTTATCTGCTGCGCGAAAGGCGTGTATTCTCTATATATTTATCTGTGGGGAAAGGACTCTTTAACAACCGATTTGGTTAAGAATTTTCCCCCATGGTTAACACCGCCAGAAAGAGGAGGATTAATGTCGCTGAATAGAACAGCAAGTACCAGCAGTATGATGGGGCTATCAGTAATATCCGGAAGACCATGACTAAGATTTCACAGTACTTTCAACTTTCAGTTTACTCTCAATCCCACATTCCCCGAATCCTAACCCAGCTAAATATCGGCGAGACCACGCCGATTGGCACATTCTTCGTGAGTCTGTCTGCCTCCTTCTACAGCTCAGGGACGCAGTACTCTAAAGGGACAAACAGCAGAGGGTCGTGGAGACTTGGCTGAGTACTGACTGCTTCCAGCTCATCGGCGAGGTGCATTCAAGTTCTAAGGCCTCCGATTTTTTTTCTAATTAACTACTCACCCGAAATCGATGAAACTGGAGTTACTTCTCGACGTAATCGCCCTGCAGACGTACACATTTGTCACAACGCTGACGCCATGATTCCATGGCAGCGGCGAAGGCTTCTTTAGGAGTCTGTTTTGACCATTGGAAAATCGCTGAGGCAATAGCAGCACGGCTGGTAATTCTGCGGCCACGGAGAGTGTCTTTCATTGTTGGAAAATGCCAAAAGTCACTAGGAGCCAGGTCAGGTGAGTAGGGAGCATGAGGAATCACTTCAAAGTTGTTATCACGAAGAAACTGTTGCGTAACGTTAGCTCAATGAGCGGGTGCGTTGTCTCGGTGAAACAGCACATGCGCAGCCCTTCCTGGACGTTTTTGTTGCAGTGCAGGAAGGAATTTGTTCTTCAAAACATTTTCGTAGGATGCACCTGTTACCGTAGTGCCCTTTGGAACGCAATGGGTAAGGATTACGCCCTCGCTGTCCCAGAACATGGACACCATAATTTTTTCAGCACTGGCGGTTACCCGAAATTTTTTTGGTGGCGGTGAATCTGTGTGCTTCCATTGAGCTGACTGGCGCTTTGTTTCTGGATTGAAAAACGGCATCCACGTCTCATCCATTGTCACAACCGACGAAAAGAAAGTCCCATTCCTGCTGTCGTTGCGCGGTCAACATTGCTTGGCAACATGCCACACGGGCAGCCGTGTGGTCGTCTGTCAGCATTCGTAGCACCCACCTGGATGACACTTTTCGGATTTTCAGGTCGTCATGCAGTATTGTGTGCACAGAACCCACAGAAATGCCAACTCTGGAGGCGATCTGTTCAACAGTAATTCGGCGATCCCCCAAAACAATTCTCTCCACTTTCTCGATCATGTCGTCAGACCGGCTTGTGCGAGCCCGAGGTTGTTTCGGTTTGTTGTCACACGATGTTCTGCCTTCATTAAACTGTCGCATCCACGAACGCACTTTCGACACATCCATAACTCCATCACCACATGTCTCCTTCAACTGTCGATGAATTTCAATTGGTTTCACACCACGCAAATTCAGAAAACGAATGATTGCACGCTGTTCAAATAAGGAAAACGTCGCCATTTTAAGTATTTAAAACAGTTCTCATTCTCGCCGCTGGCGATAAAATTCCATCTGCCGTACGGTGCTGCCATCTCTGGGACGTATTGACAATGAACGCGGTCTCATTTTAAAACAATGCGCATGTTTCTATCTCTTTCCAGTCCGGGAAAAAAAAATCGGAGGCCTTAGAACTTGAATGCACCTCGTAGTGCTGTGAATCCATATAGCGACTCATCTGGGTACTGACGGTGGTCATTTTATCTGTTTTCGTAGTTCAGTCTTTTGACTAATGTAGCAAGAATACGAAAACACCAAAAACACACCACATCACCGTGCTAATACGGTGTAGGAAAACCGTTGGCATCCAAAACAGCTTTCGGTCATCTAGAATTGGATAAAAATAGGTCCTGAACTGTTTTCGAGCGCATCTTATACCATTGTTCTGGAAACATAGTCGCAAGACTATGATGATGGAGGTGGATAGCGAACACACAGCACTCTCTCCACGGTTGACCACAATTGCTCAATAATACTGAGATCTGATGACTGTGGTGGCTACGGGAGATGTGACAATTCATCCTCGTGCTCACCAAATCAGTCGTGGAGGACATCGGCTGTGTGGACAGGGTGCAGTGACTGGAACACAGTATCACCATTGGAAAAACAAATATTCTACCACGGCATGCACCTGCTCAGCCAAAACAGTAACATAACACTTGGCTGTAATGCGACCTTGCATAGAAAACTTTAGGCCCATGAAATATCACCATATACCTGGCCAAATCATCACTGAAGCCCCGTCACGTTTCACTCCTGGCAGCAAACAGTCTGCATCTAGGCTTGCGAGAGCGCAGGCGACACCTAAACTCAACCACAAAATGACAACAGTGGGAAACAAGACTTACACGACCAAATGACTTCGTTACATTGCTCCATAGGTTTTATGGTTTCGGCGCAACGCTGATGAGTGGTTTTGGTTTTCCAGCTGACGGTGTGAGTGCGAATTTCAGTTGTGCAGTATCTTTTGCAGTTGTTGTCCTCGTATTTTTTTTTTTTTTTTTTTTTTGTCACAATCCTCTTCAATGCCCATGCGTCACGAACACTCAACACCAACTTTCGCCGGCGTTGTGGCTTAGGCGACGATGTTTTTCCATTTTTCCTGTGTGCGTTATAAATCTTTGGTACGGTGCCTCTTGAAACATGAAACACTTCCACTATCTTGGTTACGGAAGCACCCACCACAAGAGTACCAACACTTTGTCCACATTCAAATTCACTCGCGTGAAATTTCCTCGGGCGTTTATGGAAGGTGGTTGAAGGACGGTGAACCACTCGTAGGCGACAACGTGTTCGGCTAACCGTGAGCACCACAAGATACTGAAGAAGACCGGGCAGAGGGGGCGGAACGTCGATCGTGTAGGAGAAATATGACGCGGCCTAACAACACAGAGGATTTTATCTTCAGAATGCTAACCGTCCACGAGTCACCACAGAAACTGCATCTACATCTGCATCTGCATGGTTACTCTTCAATTCACACTTAAGTTCCTCGCAGAGGGTTCATCAAACCGCTTTCATAGTACTTCTCTACCATTCCACTCTCGAATGGCGCGTGGGAAAAAGGAGCACCTAAATCTTTCCGTTCGAGCTTTGATTTCTCTTATTTTATTACGATGATCATTTCTACGTAGATGGGTGTCAACAAAATATTTTCGCATTCGGAAGAGAAAGTTGGTGATTGAAATTTCATAAATAGATCTCGCCGCAAAGAAAACCGCCTTTTTTCAGTGAGTGCCACCCCAACTCGCGTATCATATCAGTGACACTCTCACCCCTATTGCGCGATAACACGAAACGAGATGCCCTTCTTTGCACTTTTTCGATGTCCTCCGTCGATCCTACCTGGTAAGGATCCCACACCGCGCAGCAACATTCCAGCAGAGGACGGACAAGTGTAATGTAGGCTGTCTCTTTAGTGGGTTTGTCTGCCAACAAAGCGTAGTCTTTGTTTCGCCTTCCTCACAATATTATCTATGCGGTCTTTCCAATTCAAGTTGCTCGCAATGGTAATTTCTAGGTATTTAGTCCAATTGACAGCCGTTAGATTTGTGCGATTTATCGTATACCCAAAATTAATCGGATTTCGTTTAGTACCCTTGTGGATGACATCGCACTTTTCTTTGTTTAGTGCCAATTGCCACTTTTTGCACCATATAGAAATTCTCTCTAGATAATTTTATTACTGGAATTGATCGTCTGATGATTTTACTAGATGGTAAGCTACAGCGTCATCTGCAAACAATCTAAGGGGGCTGCTCAGATTATCACCTAGATCATTTACGTAAATCAGGAACAGCAGAGGGCTTATGACGCTACCTTGCGGAACGCCAGATATCACTTCTGTTCTACTCGATGACTTACCGTCTACCACTACGAACTGTGACTTCTCTGTGAGGAAATCACGAATCGAGTCACACAACGGAGACGATTCTCCATATGCACGCAATTTGATTAATAGTCGCTTGTGAGGAACGGTATCAAAAGCTTTCTGGAAATCTAGAAATCGATCTGAGATCCCTTGTCGACAGCACTCATTAATTCAAGGGAATAAAGAGCTAGGTGGAGGTCGGATGTGTATCCGCTCCGTGAAACAGGACAGCCGGCGATCTGAGGTAGATCTGACAATCTACATGTACATCTACATGATTACTCTGCAATTCACATTTAAGTGCTTGGCAGAGGGTTCATCGAACAACAATGCTACTGAAGGAGCAAGTGCTCACCGATAAACCGTTCAGCGCATATTGCTGAACATAGTGCGCTGCAGCAAACGATCCCTACGTATTCTCGCTTCCCGCGCCCGGGTTCGATTCCCGGCGGGGTCAGGGATTTTCTCTGCCTCGTGATGACTGGGTGTTGTGTGATGTCCTTAGGTTAGTTAGGTTTAAGTAGTTCTAAGTTCTAGGGGACTGATGACCATAGCTGTTATGTCCCATACTGATCAGAGCCATTTGAACCATTTGAACCCTACGTATTCTCACGTTGACCCACCGACATCGTGAGTTATGGTTTCAGTGCGCACGGGATCTCCGAGATCGTAGCCGTATCGGTGAAAACGAGTCGGTTGCTTGGATGAATTAGGTTTCTTGTCACAACTCGTAGATGTCGATGTCCGGATACGCCTTCGTCAAAGCCAGACAACAATGGTGACACAGTGGTCATAGGATCAAGATGGTAAACCCACGTTGAAGTCTTATTCAACAAATTCGCCTCTTCGGAACCCGACGGAACCCATTTGCGACTGTATCGGGGGCCAACTCCGCCCGTAATTTACGGAAACTGCGTGACATGCGCCCGGTCGTGTAGTGAAGCATACCTCCAGAAACTCACCAAGAACTTGTAAAATGGATACCAAGCACATTTGCTGGACTACTGCGTTCCAAATGGTTCAAATGGCTTTGAGCACTATGGGACAACATCTGAGGTCATCAGTCCCCTAGAACTTAGAACTAAGTAACCCTAACTAACCTAAGGACATCACACACGACCATGCACGAGGCAGGATTCGAACCTGCGGCCGTAGCGGTCGCGCAGTTCCAGACTGAAGTGCCTAGAGCCGCTCGGCCACAGCGGCCGGCTACTGAGTTCCATAGGCGGACCAATACACTGTTAGGCAAGTTGTCAGAACGTTTTGGATGCTCAGCGTGTGTGTACATACCGGGTGGTTATAACTGAAGATGATGATGATGATGATGTTTGGTTTATGGGGCGTTCAACTGCACGGTTATCAGCGCCCATACTAATTCCCAACCTTTGCTCAGCCCAATCTCGTCACTTTCATGAATGATGATGAAACGATGAGGACAATACGAACCCTCAGTCATCTCAAGGCAGGTGAAAATCCCTGACCCCGCCAGGAAGCGAACCCGGGACCCTGTGCTCAGGAAGCGAGAACGCGACCACGAGACCCCGAGCTGCGGACTATAACTGAAGAGCACTTACCCCTGATCGTTGCAATGTTCGTAGAGTGCTACGATAAATGTCCATCCGATGCTCAACAATACGGAAAGCTTTGTGGCCTATTTTACACTGGTACCAGTACAAGATTCATACGCTGCAGCAACTGAAACGTCAAAATCCGCAGCAGTGTTCTGAATTTGCTCTTGAGTTTCTGGCACGTATCGAAGTTGATTATATATGGTCGGGCAATATTCTATGGAGTCACGAGGCACATACTACAGGGTGCAGTGCATACACAGAAAATAATCTCGAACTTTGGGGTACTGTTAAAGCGCGTGTTGGGCACAAAGAGCCATTGAACTCATCGTGTGTGACTGTGTGGTGTGCATTCACATGCCCCATTATTATCGGTCCCTCCTTCTTCGAAGAGAGTACACCCAGAGAGACTGTCAGGTGAACCGTTGACGTCTACACGTTATTCAGATCTCTTCGTACTGCGTGTGATTCCTGCTTTCGAAGAGCGCAAATGTCTGGAAACCACTGTTATCATGTAAGGTGAGGCAACACTTCATGTCGCTCGGCCTGTGAAAGATCTGCTTATTGAAACCTTCCACTAACGTTTTACTTCCAGGGGTTTTCCAGATGCACGACTTGCAAGATCACCCGATCTGAATCCATGTGAATTTTGTCTCCTGGGATATCTAAAAGAAAGCGTTTACAAGGAATACGTACGGTCTCTACCTGATCCGATGGCCACTATTTAGGAACATGTTGCACAGATTCCACCGGAACTGCTGCGAGCATCCGATAATCACGTCGTTCAGTGTATGCAGCATCTTGTCAACGTCTCTGGTGCCCATATTGAACAAACTGTGTATGCGGTGGTTAATAATAAAATCAACATTATGCCTTTCCCACTTGTTTGTCTTTTCTACCCATGGTCCGTTCCTAATCCATTTATATGGAAACATTTGTATACATATTTCTTGTTTTAACAGCGCCAGATTTTCACCTCATGGCCAAAATTGCAGCTAATGTTTTTGCCAGCGTAAATCGGTTCCGCATTACAGCATTAGAATATCTACCAAGTTTCGCTGCCATACGCTACTTACAGCCCACGCTGTACCTCTGTGAATAGCTGCACTTTGATTATCACCAGTTGGTATAAAATCACAGCAGTGTACACTGAGGTGACATAAGTCATGGGATAGCGGACGCTGAAGGGTTTGAAAAAAGGTGTTAGTCCGGTGACTGCCGTGGGTCTGGAGAAAATGATTCGGAACCTCGAAAAGACGGGGTCTTTTGGTGTGCAACCTGGTAGAGGGAGGAAACGAATTGATTCGATGTCAGTAGTGCTTTTACACAGAAGGCGGTAGTATTTCGTACACAGTGCACTAACTGGCGCTGCTGTTCAAAAATGGTTCAAACGGATCTGAGCACTATGGGACAACATCTGAGGTCATCAGTCCCCTAGAACTTAGAACTACTTAAACCTAACTAATCTAAGGACATCACACACGTCCATGCCCGAGGCAGGATTCGAACCCGCGACCGTAGCGGTCGCAAGGTTCCAGATTGAAGGGCTTAGACCCGCTCGGCCACAACGGCCGGCGCGGTGCTGTCATTTGTACTCAGGTCATTTTTGTGGAAAGGTTTCCGACGTGATTACAGTTATACAGAGGGAACTGACACACTTTGAACGCAGAATAGTAATTAGAGTTAGACCCATGGGACATTCCATTTCGGAAATCGTCGGTGAATTCAATATTATGTCATCCGCAGTATCAAGAGTGTCTCTAGAATACCACACTTCAGGTATCATCTCTCACCACGGACAACACGGTGGCCAAAAGCCTTTACTTAACGGCAGAGAGCAGCAGCACATGCGTATAGTTGTCAGTGCTAACAGACAAGCAACACTGAGTGAAATAATTGCGGGAGTCAACGTGGGAGGTATGAAGAACGTATCCATTAGGACAATGCAGCGAAATGTATGGCTTTAGCTAACAGCGCGACATGGCCTGCAGTGCCTCTCCAGGGCTCGTGACCATACCAGTTGGATCCTAGACGACTGAAAACCGTGGCTTGGTCAAATGAGTCCAGACTTCAGTAGGTAAGAGCTGACGGTTGTTTCAGTGTGGCGCAGGCTCCACGAAGCCACGGACGCAAGTTGTCAACAAGGCACTGTGCGAGCTGGTGGTAGCTCCTTAATGATGTGGGTTCTGTTTACGTGGAATGGACTGGTCCTCTAGTCAAACTGGACCGATCATGACCATTTTCAGCCATTTGTGGACTTCATGCTCCCAGACGAGGATGGAATTTTTATGTACGACAATGCGCCATTTCACTGGGCCACAATTGTACTCGATAGTTCTAAGAACGCCAACAACGGCGTTGCCGCAGTGGTAACACCGGTTCCCGTCAGATGACCGAAGTTAAGCGCTGCCGGGCTGGGCTAGCACTAGGATGGGTGACCATCCGGTCTGCTAAGCGCTGTTGGCAAGCCCTTGTGAGGCAAACTGAGGAGCTACTTGATTGAGAAGCAGCTGCTCCGGTCTCGGAAACTGACATGTGGCCAGGAGAGCGGTATGCTGACCACATGCCCCTCCATATCGGCACCCGGTGACGCCCGTGGGCTGAGGATGACACGGCGGCCGGTCGGTACCGCTGGGTCCGCCAGGGCCTGTGAACGGAGTTAAAGTTTACATGTTCAAAGAACACTGCGGACAGTTCGAGAAAATGATTTGGTCACCCAGATCGGACGACATGAAGACATCGAACATTTATGGAACATAATCGAGACGTCATTTCCTGCACAGAATCCTGCATCAGCAACACTTTCGCAATTACGGAAGGCTTCAGAGGGAGCATGGCTCAGTATTTATACACGGCAGGTTAACGTACCACAGCAATGCCTCTGCGACGTGCATGGCGTCGTCGCTGGCGGCGCAGCGTTCCTGTGTACAGAGGCTTGAAAGCAATTGATATTGACCTAGCTGGTCAATTTAATAAGCAACAACTGATTGGAGGACCATGTGTCTTTCGAGGACTACGACTTAGCTTCACCTGTGATGTACAAGCATAATTTGGAGGTAGTACTTGGCTGACACTAGCTGTGGTCTGGGGCAATCAAGCAGACTACGGTGGACTAGAAGCATTCCCAGATGGTAATATATTGGCATGGAAGACCTGGAGTATAGCTGAAACAATAGGACTATTGGCTAAAGTTCCGTATGGTACTCTAGTTCCAAGTATGCCTTTTATATTATCAACCAGAAGAAAGAAAAAATTGAATGCAGACGAGTACCTTTCTATATGGGCTAAAATTGGCAATGGGAACTGTAAGATCAAAATAAATGGAGATTGTATGTTATATTACAGACAATAAAGCTGTCCTACCCTGTAACCATCCTTATCTATCCCGTGAGATACCAGGTCTGAATTCTTGAGTCCATATCACGTCGAGTTGCTGCACTAAGCCTGAAAAAAGTACTTCCGACATATGGCACCTGTCGGTGTTGTTATTACGTGGTTTCTGAATAAAGGCACACATAAAATACTTCACCACACGCGTAGGGCGCTGGCGTGGACCGCACAAGAGTTCGTCGTTAGCAACTGTGACTTCGCACATTACTGAAGGTCTCTCTCCGGTTTGGCCGGTATTCACGACGTGTACGGAGAGGAGAAGTGATATTCTGTTGGCGGTAGCAAGGCCACGGAACAACGGCGTGGAAGGCGCAGCGGCGCCGAGATGTCCGCACCCCGCGGAGCTGCGTATTAATTCGGCCGGCGAACTGTGGCGGCGCTCTTGTGGCAGTAATTGGTGGAGCGGTGGCGCCGCGGCGCTATCAGATAGCCGGCCGGCTCAGCACACAGTGGACCGGCGCCACACCACAGCGTCCCAGGACCACGCGGCCGCGGGCTCAAGGTCACGGCGCAGCAAGCGTGCGCACTCTGCACGCGACTTCACTAGCCAGAACGCGGCAAGTGCCATAAAGAGGGGCCAAAATAACCGAACACGTGTTGAAAGGTCTCCATATTAACCCCTTTAAAAGGTTTTAATAAAATTTGACGTCATTTCAAATGTCCTTTAGCACCTTTTACTTCCGGTGCTATCAGTAAACATGCCAGGAGAAATAATCGGCAGCTGAGCATGCTCCAGGCAGCCACAACTGCTTTTTTTTTTTTCTTTATTGAGTTTCGATTCCCCCTAAAGGGGGCGGGCTGGCAGCATCGTATTACGCCGCTCTTCAGCCTACAGAATTTGTTTTAAAAAGATGAAGATAATAAAAAATTAATAACAGTTGGCAATAAAATCGGTGACTTAAAGGTAAAATGGCAGAAAATTCTGGAGCTTAAAACATAAAACACAGGGTTGATGATGCTAATAAAATACACAGGAAGCAGAAAAATAATAGACAGACAATTAAAAACCATGGCGACACTCTGGGTTCTGTTCGCAAGGGATATAAAAAGCACACCCAGCGACAGCATGATTTCTGTTCGCAACACTGTGGAAAGACGCACAACACTGAGCACTCACTTAAACACTGCACTAAAAAGTTGGCACAAATATGACATACCACACCCGAGAGCAGGTGGAGGGAAACTGGTCAGATGACGGGAAAAAGGGGGGGGAAGTGAAGGGGGAGGGGGGGAAGGAGCCAATGGCAGATGAGGATCCATAAGAGGGGGGGGGGTGCTGAGCAGACGTGCCAGGGAGTGGGGAAGGCAGAGGAGGGGAGGACAAAAGGACTTGGGGGGGGGGAGAAAGGAGATAGGGAGAGGGTAGGCGGGGAGAAAACACAGGATGGAAGGGGGGGAGGAAGAGGGAGCCCAGGGAAAGGACGGAGGAAAGGAGGGGAGTGAGGATCAGAGTTGATAGGAAGGATAAATGGAGGGAGAGAGGGCATCATCCGGAAGGGGGAGCTGATGGAAGCCACCTTGGGAAAGGAGATGTAGGGTGTAGAGATGGAGGGTAGGGGGGACACAACGGTGAAGACGTGGCAGGGGCGGGGATGCGAGAGGAGAGGAGCAACCAGGGGGTGAGGGGGTTCAAGACGGCGGGAGGTGTAGAGGGTGCGGATATGTTCGAGGAATAGGAGCAGATCCACAACTGCTTACGTTCACTGAATTAACATGTATACTATGTCTTTTTTATATCCATGTATTGATTTATTGCGCATGTGTGCTTCCTATATCTTCCCCACCAGTAATTACAATGTATTGTATCGCTATCCTTCTTTCCCATCCCTACCATCTTAGAATGACAGATTGAGTGAATCCACATACAGGGTGGTCCATTGATAGTGACCGGGCCAAATATCTCACGACATAAACATCAAACGAAAATACTACAAGGAAGGAAACTCGTCTAGCTTGAAGGGGGAAACCAGATGACGCTATGGTTGGCCCGTTAGATGCCGCTGCCACAGGTCAAACGGATATCAACTGCGTTTTTTAAAATAGGAACCCCCATTTTTATAACATATTCGTGTAGTACCTAAAGAAATATGAATGTTTTAGTTGGACCACTTTTCTCGCTTTGTGATAGATGGCGCTGTACTAGTCACAAACGTAAAAGTACGTGGTATAACGTAACATTCAGCCAGTGCGCACGGTATTTGCTTCGTGATACATTACCCATGTTAAAATGGACCGTTTACCAATTTCGGAAAAGATCAATGTCATGTTGATGTACGATGGCTATTGTGATCAAAATGCCCAACGGGCGTGTGCTGTGTATGCTGCTCGGTACCCTGGACGACATCATCCAAGTGTCCGGACCGTTCGCCGGAAAGTTAACGTTATTTAACGAAACAGGAAGTGTTCAGCGACATATGAACGCCAACCACGACCTGCAACAAATGATGATGCCGAAGTAGGTGTTTTAGCTGCCGTCGCGGCTAATCCGCACATCACTAGCAGATAAAATTGCGCGAGAATCGGGAATCTCAGAAACGTCGGTGTTGAGAATGCTACATCAACATCGATTGCACCCGTACCATATTTCTATGCACCAGGAATTGCATGGCGACGACTTTGAACGTCGTGTACAGTTCTGCCACTGGGCACAAGAGAAATTACGGACGATGACAGATTTTTTGCAATCGTTCTATTTAGCGACGAAGCGTCATTCACCAACAGCGGTAACGTAAACTGGCATAATATGCGCTATTGGGCAACGGAAAATCCACGATGGCTGCGACAAGTGGAACATCGGCGACCTTGGCTGGTTAATGTATGGTACGGGATTATGGGAGCAAGCATAATTGGCCCCCATTTTGTCGATGGCAATCTAAATGGTGCAATGTATGCTGATTTCCTACGTAATTTTCTACCGATGTTACTACAAGATGTTTCACTGCATGACAGAATGGCGATGTACTGCCAACATGATGGATGTCCGGCACATAGCTCGAGTGCGGTTGAAGCGGTATTGAATAGCATATTTCATGACAGGTGGATTTCATGACAGGTGGATTGGTCGTCGAAGCACCATACCGTGGCCCGCACGTTCACCGGATCTGACGTCGCCGGATTTCTTTCTGTGGGGAAAGTTGAAGGATATTTGCCATCGTGGTCCACCGACAGCGCCTGACAACATGCATCAGCGCATTGTCAATGCATGTGCGAACATTAGAGAAGGCGAACTACTCGCTGTTGAGAGGAATGTCGTTACACATATTGCCAAATGCATTGAGGGTGACGGACATCATTTTGAGAATTTATTGCATTAATGTGGTATTTTCAGTTAATCACGCTGTAACAGCATACGTTCTCAGAAATGATAAGTTCTCAAAGGTGCATGTATCACATTGGAACAACCGAAATAAAATGTTCAAACGTGCCTTCGTTCTGTATTTTAATTTAAAAAACCTACCTGGTACCAACATCCGTCTAAATTTGTGAGCCATATGTTTGTGAGTATTAGAGCGCCATCTATCACAAAGCGGAAAAAGTGGTCTAACTAAAACATTTATATTTCTTTACGTACTACACGAATATATAATAAAAAGTGGGGGTTCCTATTTAAAAAAAAAAAAACCTAGTTGATATCCGTTTGACCTATGGCAGCGCCATCTAGCGGGCCAACCGCAGCGCCATCTGGTTTCCCCCTTCAAGCTAGACAAGTTTCGTTCTTTGTAGTTTTTTCGTTTGACGCTTATTTCGTGAGATATTTGGCCCGGTCACGATCAATGGACTATGTATACAGGGTAATTAAGATTAAAGTTAAACTTTCAAAACGCTGTAGAAATAACACCACTGGACAAAATGACGTCAAATTGCAACGGAATATTATCGGTGAAGGGGGAAAACGTATGGCAGAAGAAAAAAAATAGTGTGGAAATTGACCAATACATGGCGCTGCATGTGTCAGAATACGTAAATTAAAACACCTGTCATGCGTACGACCCATTGAAGTTGGTATAAACACGCTGGGTACACGGCTTTTTCTCGTTGCGCGCCTGCGACGTTCGCCATGGCTGTCTCAATACAGGATCGCGCTCTGCTTGTAAAGCTGTGTTACAAGAATTATGACTGTGCACATGTCGCTCTGAACAAGTTCCGGACGCTGAAGGGTTTGAAAAAAGGCGTTGGTCCTGTGACTGCCGTGGGTCTGGAGAAAATGATTCTGAACCTCGAAAAGACAGGATCTTTTGGTGTGCAACCTGGTAGAGGGAGGAAACGAATTGATTCGATGTCAGTCAAAGCAGTGGTCACAGCAATGCAGGAGACGACGAGTGATGGTGTGCAAAAGTCTAGTGCACGGAGAATTGCCCAAACATTGGACATACCCGCGAATACGGCGCGTAACATCCTTAGAAACGTCCTTCTTTGCTATCCATTCAAAATTACCCATGTGCACGAGTTGCTTCCTGTTGACCTGCCAGCACGAGAGACCTTTGCTTTAGAAATTCTTGCTCGCATGGAATTGGACAATGATTGGCAGTGGAAGATATTGTGGACAGACGAAGCCCACTTACATACACTCCTGGAAATTGAAATTAGAACACCGTGAATTCATTGTCCCAGGAAGGGGAAACTTTATTGACACATTCCTGGGGTCAGATACATCACATGATCACACTGACAGAACCACAGGCACATAGACACAGGCAACAGAGCATGCACAATGTCGGCACTAGTACAGTGTATATCCACCTTTCGCAGCAATGCAGGCTGCTATTCTCCCATGGAGACGATCGTAGAGATGCTGGATGTAGTCCTGTGGAGCGGCTTGCCATGCCATTTCCACCTGGCGCCTCAGTTGGACCAGCGTTCGTGCTGGACGTGCAGACCGCGTGAGACGACGCTTCATCCAGTCCCAAACATGCTCAATGGGGGACAGATCCGGAGATCTTGCTGGCCAGGGTAGTTGACTTACACCTTCTAGAGCACGTTGGGTGGCACGGGATACATGCGGACGTGCATTGTCCTGTTGGAACAGCAAGTTCCCTTGCCGGTCTAGGAATGGTAGAACGATGGGTTCGATGACGGTTTGGATGTACCGTGCACTATTCAGTGTCCCTCGACGATCACCAGTGGTGTACGGCCAGTGTAGGAGATCGCTCCCCACACCATGATGCCGGGTGTTGGCCCTGTGTGCCTCGGTCGTATGCAGTCCTGATTGTGGCGCTCACCTGCACGGCGCCAAACACGCATACGACCATCATTGGCACCAAGGCAGAAGCGACTCTCATCGCTGAAGACGACACGTCTCCATTCGTCCCTCCATTCACGCCTGTCGCGACACCACTGGAGGCGGGCTGCACGATGTTGGGGCGTGAGCGGAAGACGGCCTAACGGTGTGCGGGACCGTAGCCCAGCTTCATGGAGACGGTTGCGAATGGTCCTCGCCGATACCCCAGGAGCAACAGTGTCCCTAATTTGCTGGGAAGTGGCGGTGCGGTCCCCTACGGCACTGCGTAGGATCCTACGGTCTTGGCGTGCATTCGTGCGTCGCTGCGGTCCGGTCCCAGGTCGACGGGCACGTGCACCTTCCGCCGACCACTGGCGACAACATCGATGTACTGTGGAGACCTCACGCCCCACGTGTTGAGCAATTCGGCGGTACGTCCACCCGGCCTCCCGCATGCCCACTATACGCCCTCGCTCAAAGTCCGTCAACTGCACATACGGTTCACGTCCACGCTGTCGCGGCATGCTACCAGTGTTAAAGACTGCGATGGAGCTCCGTATGCCATGGCAAACTGGCTGACACTGACGGCGGCGGTGCACAAATGCTGCGCAGCTAGCGCCATTCGACGGCCAACACCGCGGTTCCTGGTGTGTCCGCTGTGCCGTGCGTGTGATCATTGCTTGTACAGCCCTCTCGCAGTGTCCGGAGCAAGTATGGTGGGTCTGACACACCGGTGTCAATGTGTTCTTTTTTCCATTTCCAGGAGTGTAGGATATGCCAATACACAGAATTGTCGAATATGGGCAACGGAAAATCCACACGCAAATCAGCCAATACCACTTCATCCTGAGAAGGTCAATGTTTGGTCCGAAGAGACAGGTGACTCCGGTCCTGTTACCTGTACCTTCACAGCCAAGCGCTATGAGTGTCTTTTGCGCCGTCACGTCATTCCAGCTCTCCAACAACGTGGATGTGTGAATGGGATCATTTTTGTGCTAGATGCCACACCTCTCCACATTGCAGATCTAGTTACGTAACTGCCGAGGCACCATTTCGAAAATGCTAGAATTATAGGCCGCCATTTCCCTACAGTCTGGCCGTCCCCATCACCTGATCCCGATCCGTCTTTCTGGCTGAAGGGCTATCTGAAAGATGTGTTTAGTGTTCCGACTGCTAACTTAGCTGCACTGAAGGCACGCATTGCGCAACACATTCTGAACGTGACCCTGGAAACACTTCGATCAGTTGTGGAACATGCTGTTTCTCGATTTCAACTTGTTGCAGAAAACTGCGGACAGCACACTGAACATGTTTTGCGCCAGTAACACGAAAATTAATAATCCGGTTTGATTTTGATTGATGCATTTTTAAGCAGGTTTTGGCCTCAGGACAATTAAAAACCGTTTTTTTCCATCCGATGTGATATGACCTTGCCGTGGTGGATGGGCTTACGAAACTAACAGTATAACACCTGTACACTCATGAACACTGAGTACTACAGTTCGTTTAACGTCAAACGTATACCTTAGGCATTGTTATATCATTCATTTGTCAATTGTAGTCGACCTCTATTGAATTATGATGCTTACAGCGCCATCTATTGCTACATTTTGTAACTATTTTTTTTCTTCTGCCACACGTCTTCCCCCTTCTCCGATAAAATTCCGTTGCAATTTGTCGCCATTCTGACCAGCGGTGTTATTTCTACAGCGGTTTGAAAGTTTAACTTTAATTATAATCACCCTCTATACTGACTTTTCATAATGTCTGATGGCACGTAAACTTCTTGTTTGCTACTGTGGCAACTTAGCCAACTTTGGTGTAAGATTAGAGCGAGGCAAAGTGGTTTCGTTCCCTTCTAGTCGAAGCGCTCTAGTGCTTAAGTAGACAAGGTGCTGTAAGGTCTTCTCTGACAACTTCAGCTAGATGTTGCGGGGAACCCGATTTGGTCAGGGTGCTGGGATTTTGAAGAGAGAGTTTGCTCGTGCAATTCGTTTGCAATTGTGAATATGACAACAGAGTCTGTTTAATTTTCAGCCTAGACGAAGTTTTAATATCTTTTCTAACTTCAGACCTTTATGAACATGCAGAATACTTCACTCGGAACGGAAAGTGGTAGGTCTTTTTTTTTCGTAATTGTTCGATTTTACTAGCAGCTACTTTGTTCAACCACAGCTTAGAAATGTGGGAGAGTGGTGTGCGAACTCTGCTTAGTCTAAATTAGAGTTCGTGTTTCTCAGTCTGAATGTGCGTGTATCTCTGTTTCTTATGTTATTTATGCTTCTGTTTCGTTAGTTTCCTCGGTAATCCGTAATTTCCGTCCGTTAGTGCGTGTGCCATTGTCTGCTCAATACCACCCGTCGTTGTTCTGGAGAACCTTCAGTTCTTGGAATCTCGTTTCATCTTCCAATTCTTCCGCGATAATTTACTTATGTGGATATTTCCTCCCACAGGTTAACCGACTTTTCGGACTTCTTATTTTTTTTTTTTTGATTGTTGTCTGACTTCGTATGGCTATGGCGCCAAGTTTGAGAAACGAACGAGGCTTGAGCTCGTCGGTCTTCCGTTCTTCATTTATATTTTGTAGGGCTTAAATTACGTTGCCTTCGCGTGTGTGCTGTGCTTTACAGGCACTCACAATCTGATCTGCATTTCGGAACGTAATTCTCGTTCAGTTCCACTGCTTGAGTTTTTCGTATTTTGCGTTAGGCCGGTGGAGCAAACCTTTTGCCGATTATACGTGTTTGTGACGCGTGTTGTAGTTCTTGTATTTCCTTTTCTATCTCCCGTGCTGTATTAATATGAAGTTGAATTGCATGAGTGATTCCTTGCCAGGAAGTGATTCCCATTTTATGAGACTCTAATGATTTACAAGCGCATCAGGCAAGGTATCGGATTATTTGTTGCTCTCACGTGGGTATTTAAAGCACGCACCAGCAACCGTTATGTTTTTATATAAATATGTAACGCTTTTCTAATTTTATTACGTAAAATAAATGACAAGTCTAGTTTAAATTAAATTTCACTTTTAATGTATTATCCCACATATTTCAATTTCTGTTTCGTAGAATACATTCTATAGCGTTTTTCCCTTGTACAGTCCATGCAGGCCTACTTATTTAACTGCCAGTTAAGTAAAATTTCAATTTTGTAAACTTTATTCTCTACGGACAGATGAACTGACTGACTGAAAAAGAAGGCACACTCCCGGTGTTTGATGAGGGAACCTTAGCCTTCGTGTGGTAAATTAAATTCAATTATTGCTCGTAGAATTTTAACAGATACAGTTCACGATTTCCACAGATACACTTCATAATCTATACAGGTACCATTCATATGGCGACCCTACAACCTTTGTAGTCGGCTTATCCGTAGATACTCGAATGTTTCTGAAAAAACTGCGGTCAAAGTTTTCGAGGTATTTTCTAGGCTACTTCCTGTGCCTCTTACCGCGTGAAATCTGCAGACTAATACATTGATATAACATTGTCCTCATTCGTGTACTAACCGTAAGTCAGATAAAGGAATCAAAAAGAGAGAGAGAGAGAGAATGAGAAAATTATTTGAAACTGTTCTCGATGAAATTCCTGTATTGTATCTTGATTAATAATCAATTTCATTCACCACTTTTCGGAAGCGTGGTCGGTTGTGCAAGGCGTACCACGAAATAATTGCCAAAGCGCGAAATCTTCAGTGCTTTAACATTTCTTTTCTGAGTGAGATTCATACTCATTGTCACTGTGGGAAACCTACCTTCGTGGGATGCTCGTGGAGTTCGGAATATCTGTGTTTCGAATGTTCCTACAATCGGTACCATCCAAGTGAATCCACAAAAGCTTCCTGAAGAATGAACATATGAGTAAAACATGAGAATAAATAAAATAATCGATATGAGAATGAAATATCGAGAATTTAAAATGTTGTAAACCGTCAACATACCATACGTACATATACAGTATATACTATATAATAAATGTCGAAAAATTATTGTGGAATCTATTTGTAATTTTAGAGTCAATATAAGGTCCTTGTATGTCCTAATTCGATAAGAAACATTCGTGTGATAAGTAACCTTCTACAGACATAGGTAGATAAATGAAAAAATTAAAATAAAATAAAATAAATAGAAAAAAATCAGGTTTCGAACACGGAGCATAAAATTAAGAAGGCGCAACACTGATCACTGAGCCACCCTATTGTCTAATAATATTGCGTGGTAAAAGGCACATTAAGTACCTTGAAGATAGCTTGAAAACTTCAAACGTCTTTTTTTTTTCAGAAACGGTCGAATATCTACGGATAAGCCGAGATACGTGTTGGCTTATTTTGACTCCTCTTCCACTGAGAAAAGTTCCTGGAAAAAAGGGTGATTGCACTTGCCGTGTTTCTCCTCGCAAACAGGTGATCGGAACTCTTCTTACAAAGAGGAGTCTATTAAGACGAGTATATTTCTGCTAGGGATCTCTGCTGTCCTCATACCTTCAGCAACTTTGGAGACGCCATATTGACTTGCGTGATATGGCAGTAAGCTGTTTCAACGACGCCAACCATGCATTGAAGATGCACAAACACGTCACATGAGGTCTCCCTGGTCCTGGCTTAGTTGTGGTTGTTCCTTTACGTTTCCGATTCACAACAACATAAACAACATCGACTTGTACAGCTTTGGAAACATCAACAACAGTCAACTTGTACAGCTTTGCCCGGATGAAATGTCCCTGATGGGTTTGTTACTGGCTCTAATGGCTCTAAGTACTATTGGACTTAACATCTGAGGTCATCAGTCTCCTACACTTAGAACTACTTAAACCTAAGTAACCTAAGGACATCACACATCCATGCCCGAGGCAGGATTGGAACCTGCGACCGTAGCTTTCGCGCGGTTCCGGATTGAAGCGCCTAGAACCGCTCGGCCACAGCAGCCGGCGGTTTTTTACTCAGGTGACATCCAGTGAGTAGTCCATGTTCGAAGTCGCTGAGATCTGGTGACTGACCCACTCTGTCACTGCTTGTCTAATGACAACACAGAACTCCTTGCGTCCTTATTACCCTGGCGGGTCCACCTCTCGTGGTCAATTCCGCATTAAATAGGGGTGTCCGGTTACTGTTGATCAGATAGTGTAAATTGCAAGAGGCATTTTCCGGCATTACAAGTCGACAGCTACTAAAGACTTATTACAGTCGCTTCGGGACGGCTATGTTGAATAACTAGTAAATGCCCCGGAGGTTCGGTGTATTTCGTAACAGTCTCTGTTCTGTGAGTTACTTATCGATTAAAACTAATGCTACCTGCTGTGTCGTCCGAACAAGACACAGCCAGGGCAAAAGCACCACAGGCGCGAAGATGCCAGCTCGTGCCAGTGCCATAGCGACTCGCCACTTGGCGCGAGTTCCACCAGCGCCACAGGCGGCGCTAGGGTGAAGATAACGACTTCGCCTCGGCCAATTGCCGGCTGACTAATCCAATGACTGGACGAGAACGGACAGAAGCCTACTAGGAAGACAGAAGAGCAGCTCTCGCCCACTTGGTTACAGATCAAAGCTCATGGCTGACTTAGCCAGGGAACGTCGTTTAGTGATCTCTTGGAAGTAAACAGACAGGTGTTGTAAATCGCATTTGCTATGTACTGTGAAGTTTACCAACGATTATTTCCACTTAGTCATTGAGGGCCTTATTTTTGTGTTGTTTTACGAGCAGTGTTTCAGACTTAATCATTCAACGAATCATAAAGATAAGTCAACGTTTTTAACTGATTTGTGTGACTTTGTTACTAATTTATTGGAGTGTTGGAGAACATTCATTCTCCCGTTACCTGAACCTGGGGCATAGCTGTGTACTAGTGGCAGGGGAAAATTGTCTTAGCGGTGTACTGCACCAGAAGCCGTTTCACGAACCCACATACTCAGCCTACATTAAGAACAGTGGCAACTCGGCCTCCACGGCGGTAGCGACGAGATCTTTACAACATTGGCCACGAGGGTTTACAACACTGGCCACGAGGGTTTACAAAACCACCATTTGTTAATGTTATGAGTGTGGAATTGTAATTACCTGGCACTCGTTTCCCCTGTACTTGTAACGCAACGTGTTCAACGGTCAACCAAAGCTGCAACGCATTTTCAGGGTCATACGCACATCTTTGTTTCTAGCGTTCTTTCTTCACAACATATTATACTTTCCCTCCATGTGTTTTCTCAGTGCATTTTGTGACTGAGATAGCGTGGTTTGTTCTTCATTAACGTGTGGTCAGTACATTCCGACATCTTTCCTTCGAAGGTTCCCTAAACTCGTAATTACACACAATAAATGTTACATATGCCGCAGGCAGGAATACAAACGTATTTTCTTTCCGTGTATAAGGTAAGATCGTCCGCAAATTGAAGGACAAGTTAACAGAATGTCAGTTGCTAACAATCTAAGGCCCAATTTACAAGGCCTCATTTTCAGAGCATAATTCTGTGAGTAGATTCATATTCAAGTTAGAGTTTAGCCTTTATCAATAAATAAGCTCAGTTCATTCAGATAAGCCTAGATAAAGTCAGATTAAGTGTTAACTTATACCATTCTCTTGAATTCGAGATTAGAGTTCAAGCATAAAACTTTTAAAACTCTTCTGGGTCCACGTACGACATGTGACGCATCTGACAGTTATCTGTTCATCTGTTCAGGATGTTAACATCAGCAACCGCCTCAGTGCTACCGAATACGACGTCGAATTTCATCAGTAACATATACTCGAAAGCATATACACCACTGGCCATTAAAATTGCTACACCACTAAGACGACGTGCTACAGACGCGAAATTTAACCGACAGGAAGAAGATACTGTGATATGCAAATAATTAGATTTTCAGAGCATTCACACACGGTTGGCGCCTGTGGCGACACCTCCAACGTGCTGACATGAGGAAAGTTTCCAACCGATTTCTCATACACAAACAGCAGTTGACTGGTGTTCCCTGGTGAAACGTTGTCCTGATGCCTCGTGTAAGGAGGAGAAATGCGTACCATCACGTTTCCGACTTTGAGAAAGGTCTGATTGTAGCCTATCGCGATTCCGGTTCATTGTATCGCGACACTGCTGCTCGCGATGGTCGAGATCCAATGACTGTTAGCAGAATATGGAATCGGTGGGTTCAGGAGCGTAACACGGAACGCCGTGCTGGATCCTAACGGCGTCGTATCACTAGCAGTCGAGATGACAGGCATCTTATCCGCATGGCTGGAACGGATCGTGCGTCCAGTCTCGATCCCTGAGTCAACAGATAGGGACGTTTGCAAGACAACAATCATCTGCACGAACAGTTCGACGACGTTTGCAGCAGCATGGACTATCAGCTCGGAGACCATGGCTGCGGATACCCTTGACGCTGCATCATAGACAGGAGCGCCTGCGATGGTGTACTCAACGATGAACCTGGGTGCACGAATGGCAAAACGTCATTTTTTCGGATGAATCCAGATTCTGTTTACAGCATCATGATGGTCGCATCCTTGTATGGCGACATCACGGTGGACGCACGTTGGAAGCGTGTATTCGTCATCGCCATACTGGCATATCACCTGGCGTGATGGTATGGGGTGCCATTGGTTACACGTCTCGGCCCCCTCTTGTTCGCATTGACGGCACTTTGAACAGTGGACGTTAGATTTCAGATGTGTTACCACCCGTGGCGCTACCCTTCATTCGATCCCTGCGAAACCCTACATTTCAGCAGGATAATGTACGACCGCATGTTGCAGGTCCAGCACGGGCCTTTCTGGATACAGAAAATGTTCGACTGCTGCCCTGGCCAGCACATTCTCCAGATCTCTCACGAACTGAGAACGTCTGGTCAATGGTGGCCGAGCAACTGGCTCATCACAATACGCCAGTCACTACTCCTGATGAACTGTGGTATCGTGTTGAAGATGCATGGGCAGCTGAACCTGTACACACCATCCAAACTCTGTTTGACTTAATGCCCAGGCATATCAAGGCCGTTATTACGGCCAGAGGTGGTTGTTCTGGGTACTGATTTCTCAGGATCTATGCACCCAAATTGCGTGAAAATGTAATCGCACGTCAGTTCTAGTATAATATATTTGTCCAATCAATACCCGATTGTCATCTGCATTTCTTCTTGGTGTAGCGATTTTAATGGCCAGTAGTGTATGTGACTACCAAATGCCGTGAATAAAAAAAGGCGAATATGTAGAAAAGCAAACAATTCCTTCAATGTCATTAGTTTGAAAACAGCTTTGAGTCTTGCAGTGACGTAAGAATATGCTCCCATTCACAGCATTGTAGCAACATTGACATAAAAGAGGACTGGGACCAGCTATTAGATGAAAGAAGTGCCACAATATAGTTTATTAAAGGGTAAGGAGAGAGGAAGAAGCACTTGCCAGTATACACGGACAGTTTGTGTGTGTGTTTGGGGAGGGATTGGTACATACACAAGGCAAGAGAAAGGACAAGTGGGTTTACGAGACAAGAGTGGGTAAGCAGTAAGCATGAAACTTTACGGCGAGAAAGGACAACGAGGAATTATTATTGCAGATAAAGATCGGCTGGCTGATGAGAGCTTACGGTACATCGGCGCACGGTATCCAGTCTGTGTCTTTGTGAGATAGGATCGGCTGAAAGTACAGGAAACCCAAAGGCCTTCCGTAGCTGCATGAGCACTCACTTACATGTGGTTTCCTGGAATTTATATTTCTGTTGTGTCCACCTTCAGATGAACATATCATGTTTGAAAATTTAGATGCCGTTTTTGACTTCATACGAGGGCTATCCACAAAGTACATTACGTTTTGGAATTAAAAATAAATAAAGTATTGGAATTTTTTTTTATTACATACAGATGAAAGCCACACTTAAATACTACTTTTCTACATAGTTGCCATTTAAATTAAGGCACTTATCGTAGCGATGGACGAGCTTGGAAATTCCTTCGTCGTAAAATTCGGCCACCTGCGCCTTCAACCACGTGGTTACCTCTTCTGGAAGCTGTGCTTCGTCATCAAAACGCTGCATAGCCAACCACTTCTTCATTGCTGGGAATAAGTGGAAGTCGCTCGGTGCCAGGTCGGGACTGTACGGCGGATGAGGAAACAACACCCACTTAAAAGATTCGAGAACTTCACGAGTGGCATTTGCCGTGTGGGCCCGGGCGTTGTCGCGAATCAGCAAGATATTTGAGCCCAACTTTCCCCTGCGCTTGTTTTGTATTGCTCTTCTGAGGTTGTGCAGAGTTTGGCAATACCTTTGAGAGTTTATTGTAGTGCCTCTTTCCAGGAAGTCCACAAAAATCACACCTTTTCTGTCCCAAAAGACAGTCGCCACGTGGTTGAAGGCGCAGGCGACCGAATTTTACGACGAAGGAATTTCCAAGCTCGTCCATCGCTACGATGAGTGCCTTAATTTAAATGGCAACTATATAGAAAAGTAGTATTTAAGTGTGGCTTTCATCTGTATATAATAAAAAGAAATTCCAATACTTTATTTATTTTTAATTCCAAAACGTAATGTACTTTGTGGATAACCCTAGTATTATGATGAAGATATGTCCATTTCCAGTACAGCCATTATGTTCTTGTCAAAGACCTACAGTCCAATCTTATCATTTTTTTCAGAGTCATCAGTCTTCTGACTGGTTTGATACGGCCCACCTCGAAGAAAGGAAGGAAGATTGAGTTTAACGTCTCATCGTCACTGGATACGGAACACAAGCTCGGATTCTGTGAAGGATGGGGAAAGACATTGCCCGTGCCCTTTCAAAGGAACCATCCCGGCATTTACGTGGAGCGCTTTAGGGTATCATGGAAAAACTTTATGGCTGGGTTTGAACCGTCGTCCTCCTGAATGCCAGTCCAGAGTGCTAACCTCTGCGCCACCTCGATCGGTGCTTGCCTCGAAATCCTATGCCAATTTCTTCATCTCAGAGTAGCACTTGCGCTCTACGCCCACAGTTATGTGTTAGCCGTACTCCAGCCTCTGTCTTTCCCTGCAGTTTTTACCCTCTAGAGCGCCGTCTAGCACCATGGAAGTTATCCGCTGATGCCTCAACACGTTGTATCATCCTGTACCATCTTCTTATCAGCGCTTCCCATACTTCCTTTCTTCAAGGACTCTCCAGAGAACCTTCTTATTCCCCACCGGTCCACCTATTTCAGACACAGCGCCACATCTCAAAGGCTTCAGTTTTCTTCTTTCCCGGCTTTCCCATAGTCCTTGTTTCACTTCTATGCAATGCTGTACTACAAATGTACATTCTGAGAAATTTCTTCCTCAAATTAATCTTTATGTTTCATGCTACTGTAGTTTATTTGGCCAGCAACGCCCTCTTTTTTTCTGTGCTAGTCTGTCTTTTACGTCTTCTTCGTACTGTCCCTCATGTGTTATTTTGTTTCCAAGGTAGCACAGTTCCCTAATTTCATCTAAATCACGTATTCTCATGATAAGATTATCGCCTTTCTTCTGTTTACTCTCATCCATACACTGTACCCATTGGACCCTTCAGTTCAACATATCGTACAAAGCTTTTGTAATTATTCTTCACTTTCACTGAGAATAGCAATGTAATCAGAGGATCTTATCGTAAATATCCTTCCAGCTTGAATTTTAATACCACATTTGAACCTCTCATTTATTTTATTAATTGATTCTTCGTTGTGTGGATACAACAATAGGAGCAGAAGAGGGTGAGGGTAGGTAAGAATGTTCAGAATGAGATTTAGAGACCATCTGTTAACCAAAAAAGGTGAAGTAAAGCAGCACTATACATTTGGTGAACACCTGAAGAGTACTGCTCGATGATCTCTGCATCTTACATTGTGCTCGGAAAAGCTAAAAGCTTGATTTGTTGGAAGAGATGGAAATCCTTAAATATACGTTTACGGACGACGCACAATTGCTGAATGATCAGCTCACTAGTGGGAAACAAGGCGGTTTTGATTCAATGATGTGAATTTTCAAATCTTTTACATGAGTTTGGTTATGCTCTTCTAATGGATTCTATTTCGGTTTTGTTAATTCCCGCCCCCTCTCCTTCTCCCCCCCCCCCCTCCCGCCGCTCCCAAAAAATGATTCATTCATAGACATTATACTTTTGAATCGAGTCGGGACTTACTGTTTTGAGAATTTCTTTTACTCCCAGTTATCGAGATGAAGTCCGTCTTTTGTGGTTATCTTACGTGTCTATTTGGTTACGTTTGGCCTTATTATTTATCTACTTGAAGTGAGTTAAAGGTTCCTTTATGGGCGACTGAGTACTGATTAACTGTAACCCCACAATTTCATTATAGTGAGGCACCCATTTTTTGGCCTTTTGTGTAAGCATTAAATATGTTGACAGTCACATAAATGCTTTGAGTGCCACCTACGTTCTCTGCGGACACTGCATGCGAGCCTGATTTCGTTGCCCGTATTACCTATAAATGTGTACACTTCTATGTGAAGTCTGTCCTACCATTGCACCATTCTGGCCTGCTGGCACGACTTTATTAAGGTATGTCTGGTTCAGTTTGACTACTTATTTAGCATTATATAATGTGGTTACAAGAGATTATATTAGCTTTTTTTTTTTTTGGCTGCGTCTCTGTACGTTCATCTACAGAAGTTCATCTGATGCGACGTGTGCTTCAGTCCAGCACAGAGCCATTTTATGGTTTTCAAAATGTAGTAAAAGGAAAATTTCAAGGCCAGTAACGATTCTTTATTCACATTTAGAATCATGGAACCTTCTTTTGTTATCCCTTCAGATAAACTGAACAAACTCCCTGAAGGCAAAACTTGTTCTAAATAAATGAGTAACGTGCCGCCAAGATTGTTTTTAATTCAAATATTGTATATTACACGCCTTTCCCTATAGTTCACTTCTGCTTTTCTCAGAATTTCACACTACATCTACAGAGACACTCCGCAATTGCCGCGCGGGATTAGCCGAGCGGTCTACGGCGCTGCAGTCACGAAGCGTGCGGCTGATCTCGGCGGAGGTTCGAGTCCTCCCTCGGGCATGTGTGTGTGTGTTTGTCCTTAGGATACTTTAGGTTAAGTAGTGTGTAAGCTTAGGGGCTGATGACCTTAGCTCATAAGACTTCACACACATTTGAACATTTGAAATCCGCAATTTACCTTACGGTGCGTAGTTGAAGGTACCTCGTTCCACTACTCGTCTATATGCCTCCGTATGAGTCCTAATTTCTCCTATCTTATCGTCATGGTCCTCATGTGCAGTTTATGCTGGAACCAGTAGATTCGTTCAGCAGTCAGCTTCAAATGCCGGTTCCCGAAATTTTCTCAGTAGTGTTCCTCGGAAAGACTGTAACCTTCTCTCCAGCGGTTCCCATTTGTGTTCCCGAAACATGTCCGTAGCACCTGCGTGTTGTTCGGACCTACCAGTAACAAATCTAGCAGACCACCTCTGAATTGCTTCGATGTCTTCGATTAACCCTACCTGGTATGGATCCCAAACACTCGAACAGTACCCAAGAACTGGTCGCACTTGCGTCCTATATGCGGTCTCCTTTACAGATGGACCACATTTTCCTAGAATTCTCCCAATAAACCGAAAACGACCATGCACCTTCCCTCCCATGATCCTAAAAAGCTCTTTCCATTGCATATAGCTTTGCAACGTGACACCCAGATAATTAAACGAAGTGAATGTGTCATCAGTACACGTGGTTGTTGTTGTGGTCTTCAGTCCTGAGACTGGTTTGATGCAGCTCTCCATGCTACTCTATCCCGTGCAAGCTTCTTCATCTCCCAGTACCTACCGCAACCTACATCCTTCTGAATCTGCTTAGTGTATTCATCTCTTGGTCTCCCTCTACGATTTTTACCCTCCACGCTGCCCTCCAACACTAAATTGGTGATCCCTTGATGCCTCAGAACATGTCCTACCAACCGATCCCTTCTTCTAGTCAAGTTGTGCCACGAACCTCTCTTCTCCCCAATCCTATTCAATACTTCCTCATTAGTTATGTGATCTACCCATATAATCTTCAGCATTCTTCTATAGCACCACATTTCGAAAGCTTCTATTCTCTTCTTGTCCAAACTCTTTTTCGTCCATGTTTCACTTCCATACATGGCTACACTCCATACAAATACTTTCAGAAACGACTTCCTGACACTTAAATCTATACTCCATGTTAACAAATTTCTCTTCTTCAGAAACGCTTTCCTTACCACTGCCAGTCTACATTTTATATCCTCTCTACTTCGACCATCAATCAGTTATTTTGCTCCCCAAATAGCAAAACACCTTTCCTAATCTAATTCCCTCAGCATCACCCGACTTAATTCGACTACATTCCATTATCCTCCTTTCAAGACACTATCCATTCCGTTCAACTGCTTTTCCAAGTCCTTTGCTGTCTCTGACAGAATTACAATGTCGTCGGCGAACCTCTTATTTCTTCTCCATGGATTTTAATACATACTCCGAATTTTTCTTTTGTTTCCTCCACTGCTTGCTCAATATACAGATTGAATAACATCGGGGAGAGACTACAATCCTGTCTCACTCCCTTCCCAACCACTGCTTCCCTTTCATGTCCCTCGACTCTTATAACTGCTATCTGGTTTCTGTACAAATTGTAAATAGCCTTTCGCTCCCTGTATTTTACCCCTGCCACCTTCAGAATTTGAAAGAGAGTATTCCAGTCAACATTGTCAAAAGCTTTCTCTAAGTCTACAAAACGTAGGTTTGCCCTTCCTTAATCTAGCTTCTAAGATAAGTCGAAGGGTCAGTATTGCCTCACGTGTTCCAACATTTCTACGGAATCCAAACTGATCTTCCCCGAGGTCGGCTTCTACTAGTTTTTCCATTAGTCTGTAAAGAATTCGCGTTAGTATTTTGCAGCTGTGACTTATTAAACTGATAGTTCGGTAATTTTCACATCTGTCAACACCTGCTTTCTTTGGGATTGGAATTATTATATTCTTCTTGAAGTCTGAGGGTATTTCGTCTGTTTCATACATCTTGCTCACCAGATGGTACAGTTTTGTCAGGACTGGCTCTCCCAAGGCCGTCAGTAGTTCTAATGGAATGTTGTCTACTCCGGGGGTCTTGTTTCGACTCAGGTCTTTCAGTGCTCTGTCAAACTCTTCACGCCGTATCGTATCTCCCATTTCATCTTCATCTACATCCTCTTCCATTTCCATAATATCGCCCTTTTATAGACCCTTTATATACTCCTTCCACCTTTCTGCTTTCCCTTCTTTGCTTAGAACTGGGTTTCCATCTGAGCTCTTGATGTTCATGCAAGTAGTTCTCTTATCTTCAAAGGTCTCTTTAATTTTCCTGTGGACAGTATCTATCTTACCCCTAGTGATACTCGCTTCTACATCCTTACATTTGTCCTCTAGCCATCCCTGCTTAGCAATTTTGCACTTCCTGTCGATCTCATTTTTGAGACGTTTGTATTCCTTTTTGCCTGCTTCATTTACTGCATTTTTATATTTTCCCCTTTTATCAATTAAATTCAATATTTCTTCTGTTACCCAAGGATTTCTACCACCCCTCGTCTTTTTACCTACTTCATCCTCTGCTGCCTTCACTACTTCATCCCTCAGAGCTACCCATTCTTCTTCTACTGTATTTCTTTCCCCCATTCCTGTCAATTGTTCCCTTATGCTCTCCCTGAAACTCTGTACAACCTCTGGTTTAGTCAGTTTATCCAGCTCCCATCTCCTTAAATTCCCACGTTTTTGCAGTTTCTTCAGTTTTAATCTACAGATCATAACCAATAGATTGTGGTCAGAGTCCACATATGCCCCTGAAAATGTCTTACAATTTAAAACTTGGTTTCTAAATCTCTGTCTTACCATTATATAATCTATCTGATACCTTTTGGTATCTCCAGGATTCTTCCATGTATACAACATCCTTTTATGATTCTTGAACCAAGTGTTAGCTATGATTAACTTATGCTCTGTGCAAAATTCTACCAGGCGGCTTCCTCTTTCATTTCTTAGTCCCAACCCATATTCACCTACTACATTTCCTTCTCTCCCTTTTCCTACTACCGAATTCCAGTCACCCATGACTATTAAATTTTCGTCACCCTTCACTATCTGAATAATTTCTTTTATTTCATGATAGATTTCTTCAATTTCTTCGTCATCTGCAGAGCTACTTGGCATATAAACTTGTACTACTGTAGTAGGCGTGGGCTTCGTATCTTTATTTGCCACAATAATGCGTTCACTATGCTGTTTGTAGTACTTTACCCGCATTCCTATTTTCCTATTCATTATTATACCTACTCCTGCATTACCCCTATTTGATTTTGTGTTTATAACCCTGTAGTCACCTGACCAGAAGTCTTGTTCCTCCTGCCACCGAACTTCACTAATTCCCACTATATCTAACTTTAATGTATCCATTTCCCTTTTTAAATTTTCTAACGTACCTGCCCGATTAAGGGATCTGACATTCCACACACCGATACAACGTACTCTTGAGTAGTCCCCGCCCGGAGATCCGAATGGGGGACTATTTTACGTCCGGAATATTTTACACAAGAGGGCGCCATCATCATTAACCACACAGTAAAGCTGCAGCCCTGGGGAAAAAATTACGGCTGTAGTTTCCCCTTGCTTTCAGCCGTTCGCAGTACCAGCACAGCAAGGCCGTTTTGGTTATGTTACAAGGCCAGATCAGTCAATCATCCAGACTGTTGCCCTTGGAACTACTGAAAAGGCTGCTGCCCCTCTTCAGGAACCACACGTTTGTCTGGCCTCTCAACAGATACCCCTCCGTTGTGGTTGCACCTACGGTACGGCTATCTGTATCGCTGAGGCACGCAAGCCTCCCCACCAACGGCAAGGTCCATGGTTCATGGGGGGAATCAGTACACAGCATGCATCAATGTAAGAGGACGTGCTACTGGATATTAGAGGTACCGACGTTTACAGCATTGTGGACCACCACCCCTGAAGGTCTCGCTGTATGGTGGTACAACATGCAGTGTGTGGTTTTCATGATCAACAAAAAGGGCGGAAATGATGTTTATGTTGAAGTCTATTCCAATTTTCTGTACAGGTTCCGGAACTCTCGGAACCGAGGTGATGCAAAACTTTTTTTGCTGTGCGTATATCCCCAGCGCATTTGACATGTGCTCGATGGGATTTAAGTCGGGGGCGACTAGCAGGCCAGTCCATTCGCCGAATACTCTCTCTTTCCAAGAGGTCCTCAATCTGCGTTGTTCAAAGCCATCGCCCATCGTCATCCATGAAAATGAAGTCATGGCTGCATTCGGCCATGATTTGGTGATCAGTGATCCACTGCAACATTGTGACTGCCCACACCATAGCCTTGGGACTAGCTAAAACGGCCATGTTCGGGAATGTTCCTGGATGCACTACGTCTTCCCATCTCACGGCACATGAGGCTACTTCCAGAATCACCAAGCAGGCTGAATCTCCTCTCATCCCGCAAGGGCAAGGGGCCCCACTCCTCTTTAATCTTGTCTCTTTGCAGCTGGCTCCAAAGCAGGTTTGAACTCAGTACACTCAACGGTCAATGTTCATGCGACATTGTACTACTTCCCCACGTGCTTTTTAGGGCTGAATTCATTTTTTATGGATGACAATGAGCTACTGCATCGAACAACGCAGTGAAGGAGCTCTTATAGCCAGAGAATATTTGGAGAATAGACTGAACTGCTTGTTGCCACGACTTAAATCCCGTCGAGCACGTATGGGATGCCGTGAGGAGACTTACTGCACCAAGTCCACATGCGCCTACGACCATCCAGTAGTTTAGTTGTCAACCGGACTCGTTGACCATCAGATCGACCTACCACAAGAACTCCTTACTAACCTTGGCGCTAGCATGGCAGGACATTGCAGAACTTGTACAGCTGCCTTTAGTGATCACACGCACTATAAGGAACTAGGTTCCACCATTTCTCTTCTTCTCATTGAGCGTTTCTTTCAGTTCCCTTTTGCACTATACACTTGCAGTTCTTTCTATACATGGTCCAAGTTTCATAGAGCTATGTTACTGGCAGTGACACATGCGAAAGTTACTTTCCATCTTAAGTTTTGCACAGTAGTGTATTAAGCAACAAAATACAGTTTTTTTGCTTTTCATCCTCCAGTATGAAACTGTCCCATTAGGAAGCGTAAAAAGATTGAGTTAACAGGAATGGAAAAAGAATGCTGATGTATCTCCTCAGTTTCTCCCAGAATAATTGGTGTCAAAGTAACAACAGTTCGCGGCCGGTTCTCGGTGTCCAACGGGCATAATATTTTGGCAGACGCCTACGTTGCTATTAGTAAGTGGACATAAAATGGTTCAAATGGCTCTGAGCACTATGGGACTTAACATCTGAGGTCATCAGTCCCCTAGAACTTAGAACTACTTAAACTTAACTAACCTAAGGACATCACACACATAAATGCCCGAGGCAGGATTCGAACCTACGACAGTAGCGGTCGCGCGGTTCCAGACTGAAGCGCCTAGAGCCGCTTGGCCACAGCGGCCGGCCTAAGTGCACCTAACGTGGGCGCTTTGCGAAATACTGTGTAAGAAAAACAAACCTGTACTGTTCGGATACAGCATGCGTCGTGGCATACTATCCACAAGCTCATCAAGGCACTGTTGGTTCAGATTGTCCCACTCCTCTACGGCGATTCGCCATAGATCCCTCATAGCAGTTGGTGGGTCACGTCGTCCATAAACAGCCCTTTTAAATCCATCCCAGGCATGTTCGATAGGGTTCATGTCTGGAGAACATGCTGGTCACTCTATTAGAGCGATGTCGTTATCCTTAAGAGCGTCATTCACAAGAAGTGCACGATGGGGGCACGAATAGTCGTCCATGAAGGCGAATGCCTCGCCAATATGCGGCCTATCTGGTTCCACTTGAAACCCACATTGTCTGAGGATGTTGATGTAATGTAAACAGATTCAGACACTATCGGTCGGACGATGGCGTTCACGTATGGTACAGCCATTACGGTGCCTTCCATGACCACCAGCGGCGTACGTCGGCCCCACATAATGCCACCCAAAAACAGCACCTCCACCTTGCTGCACCCGTTAGACAGTGTGTCTATGGCGTTCAGCCTGACCGGGTTGCCTCCAAACACGTTTCCGACGATTGTCTGGTTGAAGACATATGCGACACTCATCGGTGAAGAGAACGTGACGCCAATCCTGAGCAGTCCATTCGGCATGTTGTTGGGCCCATCTGTACCGCGCTGCGTGATGTCGTATTTGAAAAGATGGATCTCGCTATGAACGTCGGGAGTGAAGCTGCGCATCATGAAGCCTATTACGCACAGTTTGAGTGGTAACACTACGTCCTGTGGCTGCACGAAAAGCATTATTCAACATGGTGGCGTTGCTGTCAGGGTTCCTCCGAGCCGTAATCCGTAGGTAGCGGTCATCCACTGCAGTAGTAGCCCCTGGGCGGCCTGAGCTGCGCATGTCATCGACAGTTCCGGTCTGTCTGTATCTCCTCCAAGTCCGAACAACATCACTTTGGTTCACTCCGAGACGCCTGGACACTTCCCTTGTTGAGAGCCCTTCCTGGCACAAAGTAACAATGCGGACGTGATCGAACCGCGGTATTGACCGTCTAGGCATGGTTGAACTACAGACAACACGAACCGTGTACCACCTTCTTGGTGGAGTGACTGGAACTGGTCGGCTGTCGGACCCCCTCCGTATAATAGGCGCTGCTCATGCATGGTTGTTTACATCTTTGGGCGGGTTTAGTGACATGTCTGAGCAGTCAAAGGCACTGTGATGTGATACAATATTCACAGTAAACGTCAATCTTCAGGAGTTCTTAGAACCGGAGTGATGCAAAACTTTTTTTAATGTGTTTATTTTTCAAGACGCCCACATGCGCCAATGGTCACCCAGCAGTTGTTAATCACGCTGGTGGGGAGATACAACGCACTACCACAAGAACTCCTTAAGAACCTTGTGGCGAGTGTGGAAGCACGTTGCAGAGAAATCACTGCCGTCCATGGTGATCAGACATCCTATTAAGAACTATGTCCTGTCCTTTGTAATATCTAGGTTACCAACATGAATCGCGATAACTTCATTGTTATTACTGTCTGCGAATAAAGGTGTTAATTCAGTTCGTCTCAGAACGTATTTCATTCACTCACCTTCTGTACTATTCTTTCTATGTGCGGTCCAAGATCCATCGAGCTATGTTAATTGGTAGTGACACGTCATGCAAAATTACTTTCGTCCTTATGTTTTGCACACCAGTGTATGCCTTTAAAACTTACCATTTTTCGGCTTATTAGGTTATTATCCGGATAGCTGTTTCCCGTCGGTAGCCTAATAAGCCAAAAATCGATCAGTAATGAACACAATTTGTTTATTTTCCACAAAAAAATTCAAATGGCTCTGAGCACTATGGGACTTAACATCTGAGGTCATCAGTCCCATAGAACTTAGAACTACTTAAACCTTTCTAACCTAAGGACATCACACACAGCCATGCCCGAGGCAGGATTCGAACCTGCGACCGTAGCGGTGGCGCGGTTCCAGACTGACGCGCCTAGAACCTCTCGGCCACACCGGCCGGCTTACTTTCCACATTTAATAAGTTTTTTTCCAGTTCTACTCACAGAAAAGCGTAGGGGTTTATCTAATCCAATACGCAGCGCGAAAGCAGTGGTGTAAATATTGTCAGCTTCCCTAACTACGGAGATGGGCGACAAAATACATTGATAGAAAAAAAAATAGTGCACATGGAAAGATGACGTCGATTTTGATCTTGCCACCTGGGGGAGAGTACATCTACTGATAATGGTTTCAATGTCGCACTCTAACGGATAGCATAGTGGCATAGGTAGCAGTACATCACCTGTGTGTCCCCTTTAATAGGGAATTCCTACAGACAGAAGAACCAGTGTGGTGGAGACGGATGAAAGAAGAAGGCAACCACGCATTCGTGGTTCTTACAGCCAACTGTGCGAATTTAAAACGGGTCATATTATGGCCTTCCGCATGGCGGGATGGTCCTTTCGGAGAACTGCCACGCAAGTTGGACATGCTGCGTCAGTTGTGCAGCGACACTGATATCAGTGGTCACGTGAACATTCTCACACACCTGGATGAGGTTCTGGACATCGACGCAGCACAGACGCCCGTGAGGATCGTCGTGTTGTAAGGGCAGTGGCACATCATACATCTACCACAGCACAGATAAGTGGGCTTCTGAGCCCAGATGTGCCAACACGAACTTTTGTGAAATGATTATTAGCAGTGGGAGTACGGGCACGCACATCTATATCCCGTCTTCCACTCACACCACGGCATACACGAGTGTGGCTCAACTGGTGCGCTCAGAGGATAACATGGAAGTTGAAATGGCGCGCCGTGGTCTTCAGCGATGTAAGCGGATTCTGTCAGTACGCAAGTGATGGTCGTTTACACATACGATGTAGACCTGGCGAACATTGTCTCGTACAATGCATTCGTCCAAGACCCACTGGACAACCGAGGCCTTTTGGTCTGGGGTCTGGAGTGGACTCTAACCAGCGCTCGGCAGAATGTTGTTAGACCCGTTCTTTTGTCGTTCTTGTAACAGACCCTTTAGGACGAACCTGCACCTACCTGTGAGCATTGTCTCAGCAAATCATCAGTAGGAAAGCCGAGTGAAACCTACTGTACTTCGACGTGAACCAGGCTGCAATTTAAGTCACTAGTCTACGTTTCTGGAGAAAGTTTTCATATGAAATGAAAGGTTGGAAATTTTGTCCTCAATTAATATATTCTGAAACTTAGGTGAACAACTATCACTGCGCCGGCCGAAGTGGCCGTGCGGTTAAAGGCGCTGCAGTCTGGAACCACAAGGCCGCTACGGTCGCAGGTTCGAATCCTGCCTCGGGCATGGATGTTTGTGATGTCCTTAGGTTAGTTAGGTTTAACTAGTTCTAAGTTCTAGGGGACTAATGACCTCAGCAGTTGAGTCCCATAGTGCTCAGAGCCATTTGAACCATTTTTGAACTATCACTGCCAAGCACGTGCTAGTCTTAACACAGTCACTCACAATCCCTTTCACTCACGTTAGCAAATTTATGGTCTTGCATTTCCCGAAAACGTAATAGCTACAAAAATACTGATTGTTTTTTATTGATAATGCTCGCCAAATATTAAGTCTGTCGGTACCAAATGCAGTCACAGTTTTTAGCCACCGACCTGCTCAATACGCCACTCGGAATAAATGTCTTTTTTCGTAACAAAATTCACTTAAAATTTCCGAAATTTCTACACGCCCATCGAAATTATTATGCCGTCACTTTCCAACACTTTTGATGTATGAAACACTGCTAGATCCGGCAACTTATCGTTTCCATCGGAACTACAACTACACACGTCCTATCTGTTTCATGGCTAGGCTTCGACTCTTCTCTAGAACACTCGAAGTCTTCTCTACCAGCAGAGATAAGCGCGAGAAGAATACTGCTTTACCATTGGTCAGTTTACTTAACAGCCAATAGCAAAACAACATTCTCCCGCGTCAGTCCGCGCTTTTCATCCATAACCAATCGCAAAATAGTAAACCTAACGACTGCACTTTTTACCGACGTAATTATCTAATATGCTGAAGTTTTGTTTATGCATAAAGTTATTTACTATTGTTATTTACACCTGAATTAACTTTCCCTTTACCATAAACTTACTTTACAAATCTAATCCATAAAAACCCCCTTTGTTCATATCCATACTTCTTCCAATTGTTCCCACACTAAATCCTACTACATAACTCGTTAAACAATTATCTTCATATTAACCTTAAACCACACTCACGCATCATCCATACTGCTAAAACACATTTATAACATTTTACATACTCAAAAAGACGTAATAACAATTTATGAAAATACTAGAACAGTTTATGAAAAACATTCTAGTACTTTAGTGCACTCCAGTGGGCACAATCGCAACTAAAATCACAGTCCCCCTATCCAGTATTGTCCTCTATCGGTTGATACATAAACTACGTGCGCGTCCAGTCTCGCGTCACCATCTGTCACTCTCCAGCTCTGCGTCACATCTCCCACTTAACTGCCTCCAAGGCAGGAGCGGTACATAGCGCTACGTCTCAACAGGAAGGTCATGTGTTGTTCCAAGAAGATAATGCTCTCCCACACACTTGCCGTGAAACTCGACGTGCTCTGCAAGACGTGATACCCTGAACAGCACGATCTCCGTACTTTCCTCTAATCGAGCACGTGTGGGATATGGTGGGACGCCAATCAACAACTCCTATAGAACTACGTGAACGGGTCGAGCAGGCGTTGCATATCGTACCCCAGGACAGTATTCGCCATCTGAACGATCGACTGGATGCCAGATTCAGTATCTGCATTGTCGCCTGTGGAGGCTACATCAGGTACTAATATGCGTGTTTCCACGTGGGTCAATACTTAGTGCCGGCCGATGTGGCCGAGCGGTTCTAGGCGCTTCAGTCCGGAACCGCTGCTGCTACAGTCGCAGGTTCAAATGGTTCAAATGGCTCTGAGCACTATGGGGCTTAACATCTGTGGTCATCAGTCCCCTAGAACTTAGAACTACTTAAACCTAACTAACCTAAGGACATCACACACATTCATGCCCGAGGCAAGATTCGAACCTGCGACCGTAGCAGTCGCGCGGTTCCGGACTGCGCGCCTAGAACCGCTAGACTACTGCGGCCGGCGGTCGCAGGTTCGAATCCTGGATGTGTGTGTTGTCCTTAGGCTGGCCGGAGTGGCCGTGCGGTTCTAGGCGCTACAATCTGGAGCCGAGCGACCGCTACGGTAGCAGGTTCGAATCCTGCCTCGGGCATGGATGTGTGTGATGTCCTTAGGTTAGTTAGGTTTAATTAGTTCTAAGTTCTAGGTGACTGATGACCTCAGAAGTTAAGTCGCATAGTGCTCAGAGCCATTTTTTTGTGTTGTCGTTAGGTTAGTTAGGTTTAGGTAGTTCTAAGTCTAGGGGACCTATGACCTCAGATGTTAAGTCCCATAGTGCTTAGAGCCATTTGAACCATTTTCTTTTCGATACTTGGTACCTCAGAACCACTTGTGCTATTGCTCTGTTGCAACAATAAATCTTAACTGTATTGGAAACCCCTAAAGGGGTGAACTAAGTTTTTTTTCCGGCAGGGTATTACAGCCACATTTCCTCCTGTCTGTGTTCTGCAAAACGACATTATATTTAGTGTGCAACGAAGGAATATAAACTCCCTGTTCCTGAGGGCGCTCACAATTCATAAACGTGGAGAGCTTAATAACTACTCGTTACTGTCGAAATGAGGCGGTTAGAAGGAACGTGTATGGTTGGCCGGCAGTGCGAGCGGTCTGCCGCTAACGCTGGGGACGACTCGCCTGAGACAATGAGGCGTGCAGCGGGAGGAGGCTGCGTGACCGCTGCTCAGGTGTGCTCTCTTCCCCGTAACACATTAGCCCACAGCCAGTGCCGGGACAAAGGGCGTCGCGCAAGTGGGGCACGGCCGGCTGTCGGACGAGTCCTCCAGGATGCCAGCCCAGGCGTGTCGCTGGAGGAACCTCCTCCGGTCGACGTGAGCGTCAAAATGAAACGGACGTCCCATTGGGAACCAACATTACAGGAAAGCGTGTCTGTACCGAGACGACGCCTTGCTTTAGCGAAGTAAGCAAATTAGTCTGCCAGAAGAGACATTACACTAATAGCCTCGGTAATGGCCCCAATTCCGCGAGGAATAGTGGTACAAGTTTTTTCAGTTATGCCATACCCAACTGAAACCACTCATTGACCGTTAGACCTTGTTGAGATACCGCTCGCTGCTCCACATAAAGCACTCCGTCTTCAGGCCACAAGTGGTCCATCGGCACCATCCGACCGCCGTGTCATCCTCAGTTGAGGATGCGGATAGGAGGGGCGTGTGGTCAGCACACCGGTCTCCCGGTCGTTATGATGGTTTTCTTTGACCGGAGCCGCTACTATTCGGTCGAGTAGCCCCTCAATTGGAATAACGAGGCTGAGTGAACCCCGAAAAATGGCAACAGCGCATGGCGGCTGGATGGTCACCCATCCAAGTGTCGGCCACGCCCAACAGCGCTTAACTGCGTTTATCTGACGGGAACCGATGTATCCACTGCGGCAAGGCCGTTGCCCCGCTGCTCCACATACGGCGTTGGAATCGAGTGAGGGAGAGGGCCACTGGAGGTGCTATAAGGTGCCCGAGTATCACCGTCACCTCATAAGCGGTTGGTTGGTTGACCAGGGTGATGGGACCAAACAGCGAGGTTAAAGGTCCCAGCGGATTAGGGAAGGACGGGAAAGGAAGTCGGCCGTGCCCTTTCAAAGGAACCATCCCGGCAGGTGCCTCAGTGTTTCTCAAATTAGGATTGTTTGTATGCTCCGCTGTGAACAGCGCCGTTCACAGGAGAAGACTATATACCTATACTCTTCATGAACTAGTAAGAGAATTGTCCTCGAGAACGTTGAAATCAACAAATCTCTGTCTCGCCCTGGTACAGTACAGGCTTTCATTTCGTCTATAATGATGTTGATGCTGACGGACCACTAAAATCTAGCTTCGCTCCATTTGCACTTAGGAAAGATGACGGCAGAATAAAATATACTGGCGATAATCTGATTCTTCAATGTTTATTTTTCTGTGGTTTCAGTACTCTTAAACCTCTAAAAGTAACTGGAGAAAGAAAGAGGGAGGGAGGGAGGGAGAGAGGGAGAGAGAGAGAGAGAGAGAGAGAGAGAGAGAGAGAGAGCAAGCTACACTTACAGATATTTGTAATAGCCATTTTATACCAAAATGGGCCAAAAATTCTGTGACAAAACATAGATAAATTACACTTGAGCAATATGGTTTTTCCGACTAGTGAACTAATTTTCAGAAAGACTGGGGTCAAACCAAATTTGAACATCTAGGTTTACGTTTTCATCTCTTGTGTACATTAACCTGGTAATGAACTGAAATCTTCCTTTGTTGTACGAGGTTTACGAAACAGCAGCGCCCTCACTCCGACGGTAAACTGAAGGCGACTGTGACATGTTTCATCTTCGTCCACCGAGAGTACAAAAAAGCAGACGAGCTCCGACATCAAAGAGTCGAACTGAGAGTGCAATTTTTGCGTACCTACCAGTCAAGCAAATTAGGCAAAATAAAGGGTGTTTGAATATATGCATTTTTAAAGCTTCATAGCATTTATCGCATTCAACTTACAATTATAAATAATACACCAAATGAAAGAGCAACTCAGGCAGTTTTGTTTGTATACCCGCGCGCAAAGGGTAGAGGATAGAACGACCAAGAGAGACTGAAGAACGTGTTGTATGAGTGAGAATCTTTTACACGTATCCTCAAGAAATCAGCTCGGAAGAGACGCTTACAACTATTTCCTCGTCGTTTGCTGCTGTTGTAAGCTCTAAACCCTACAGACTACGGTTTATGTGCCAGCTTTGCAAACGAAATGTTGCTGCATGACGATGAAGATTTTCTCGATCGTGTCTTCTTCAGTGATGAATCGCCATTTCGCCTAAGTGGGAATGTGAACACACATACTGTGTGCATCTAGGTGTCAGTAAATTGCCACTACATGGTACAGTTGTAAAGAGACTCTCGTAAAACTGAATGTTTTTTGTGCCATTCCCGGCGGAATGTTTACTGGCATTTCTATTCCGGTGACGCGAGTGTAACTGCTGTTTCTTATCTTGATGCGCTATAACCGTGGATCTTTGCTCAACTGGAAGAAGCTGATCTTTATTTGGCAGCAAGATGTTGCGCTGCCTGACGGGCATAATTAAGTATGCAATTGGTTAAATTACGTTGTACCCGACCGCTGGATTGGCCGAAAGGAGCCGTATGACAGAGTCTGTTTTGCATTACCTCCACGTTCACACACGATCTGACGCCATGCTACTTCTAAGTTTGGGGGTTCATAAAGGATCGTGTGTGTGTGTGTGTGTGTGTGTGTGTGTGTGTGTGTGTGTGTGTGTGTGCCTCCGTTATCAGATGATCTACCCGACTTTAGAAACAGCACTGTTGCAATAGTTACTCCAGACAGACTGATCAACATTTGGGAAGAACTTGGCTATCGATTAAATGTGTGACGAATGTTGCTCACATTGAGCACTTGTAAGAAAAATTGTTTGAGTTGATCTTTCATTTGATGTATTTTTATAATTTTAAGTTGAATGCAATAAATGATACGTAGGCCTTAAAACCCGTATTAATTTTGAAACAACCTGTGTTACTCACATCCTTAAAACAGCACATTGGTCGTTTTGGAGTGGTGTAGATAGTGTAGAACCGGTATTAGGCGGTCTTGGCAGTTCATTAGCGTGCACGCGCTAAATTTGATGGGTCGACGTGAAGACATGGCATAATGGCACAAAGAAGATATGATATAAGGGGCGTTCAGAAAGAAACGAGCCGGAGGCATAATTAAAGAAACCCTTACCTGTATGTTAGAAATATTGACCCTGGCTGTTGAGACACTTGTCCCACTGTGACACAAGGCGGTGAATGGCTGTCTCATAAAATTCCCGGGGCTGCGATGTTTATCAGTTCCGCACAAACAGCTGGACGTTGTCGTCCGAGGTGAATCGTTTGCCCCTCAGAGCCTCTTTAAGGAGACCAAAAATGGCGTAATCGCAGGGAGAGAGGTCCGGACTGTATGGAGGGCGAAACCTCCCATTTGAATTTCTACAGGAGTGCCGCGACTGTGTTGGCTGTATGACGCTTTGCACTGTCGTGGAGCAGAATGACCGCACTGGTGGTATTGCCTGGTCGTTTTGATTTGATTGCTTGGCGAAGCGTGGTAAAGGTTTGCGAGTAACGCTGGGCATTCACTGTTGTCCCGTGCTGTAGTAAGTGAATCATAAGGGGGCCATCTTGGTCCAAGAAGAACGTCAGCATAACCTTTCCTGCACTCGTGTGGATGCTGCCACTGGAGACTTGTTCGTTATGATTCTGGTTCGAAGTGATGGATGACACCATGACTCATCTCCAGCCACCACTCGTGCCAGGAACACATTCCTTTCCCGAGCAGCGCTGCAGATGAGCAAGATAGTGGGCCATTCGACATGCTTCCTGTTGTGGTTGAAGACTGTGGGGCATCCATTGGGCACACACTTGCATTCGTTCTTTCATGATCGTGTGGACACGTCTGACGCTCAATCCGACCACGGTGGCTATGGCTTTCACCGTCACTCGGCGGTCCTGGGTAATGAGTGCAGCCACCAGCTGAACGATGTCATGGGTAATGCAGTGTGGTGCTCCAGACCGTGCATCATCGGCTAACGACACCCGTCCTTCCCTGAAGCGCTTGTGGCACGCCTTGACCCTTGCAAGTGACATGCAGTGTGCGCCGTACACTTTTGACATGAATGTCCGTTCCTCCTACTCCTTACGCTGTCAGAAAACGAACACAACCTCTTTGCTCTTCTGTTGACGCCTCCATGTCACTGTTTACGTTTACATGGAAATGTGTAACACGATCACCTAAGTAACGTCCGCAGCTCGTGGTCGCGCGGTAGCGTTCTCGCTTCGCGCGCCCGGGTTCCCGGGTTCGATTCCCGGCGGGGTCAGGGATTTTCTCTGCCTCGTGATGACTGGGTGTTGTGTGATGTCCTTAGGTTAGTTAGTTTTAAGTAGTTCTACGTTCTAGGGGACTGATGACCATAGATGTTAAGTCCCATAGTTCTCAGAGCCATTTAAACCATTTTTAACCTAATTAACAGGGAGTAACAACGGTGGCTCTAAAACGATCTTTACCCATAGGGACCGGAGAATCCTTGCCAGTGATAATCGCTTTCAATCCCGACCGGAAATGTTGCTGTCAATGGATACAGGTCCGTCTTAGTCAGTCTCCGGGGGAACACTTTGTGCAATGGACGTCGGGAACTCAGCAAAAGGCCAATGCCTACAGCGGCACAAAAAGCTGTACGTCTTTAGGGGGAAACAACAATCATTAGGCGGGTGATGGCGCTTATAATGACCTGGCGAATTTCGATTTTACTGCTGTTTTCAAATGATGCAGAACGCTGAGCGCACCTATTATCCAGTGAGGATTTTCAATCACAGTGTGTGGAGGATGTAATTAGAGCCGGAGGTGGTTCTGTGATGTTCTGAATGTGTGTTTCGTACCGTAACTTTAATACACTCATTAACGTTACCTCGAAAATGAACTGGGATGTTATTTTAAGAGTATCGTGCTGCCCGTTCTTCTGCATCTTCAAGATGTGTCTGCTGTAGTCACTGCCATCATCCAAGGTGACAGCATCTGCGTTTACAGAGCTGCAGGCATACGTTTGACGAACAAGTAGTCACCCGACAGCACCCCAACTGACTCTACCTGAACCCACAGAGAATGTCTGGGATTTGGTACAGTGTGTGATACATAGCAACCAACATCCTCGCAATTTGCTACCTCTGCGGGATCAAATCACTAGTGACTGGCTGTAACTGAATGTGGCATGCCTGAAGAAACCTTTAGACTCCATTTCTAACCGAACTGAGGCCATTATGAAGGGTAAAGGCGGTGTTACTCAAAATTTGCGCGTAGTCTTTTATGGAGGTGACTAATTTATTCTGCCGTGTGCAAATGTTCAGTTAGATTTTGGTGCTTTCATATTTGGTTCCATTTGAGTTCACACCTTTCTGAATTCGTTCCTCCACTGATCAGAACAGTTTGGACATCTTTTTTCTTGAGGCGCCAGGGGAAGCTTTTAGGGGAGACTAAAAGCACGTATGTAATACACAGCTCTTTCGTTGCCAGGGAGTTGATAGCTTAAGTAAGGACACAGTTCAAAGTCAAAAAACAGGCGTCACGCGCTATTACGCTACGACAAATAATTATCAATGTAAGCCGGCCGGTGTGGCCGAGCGGTTCTAGGCGCTACAGTGTGGAACCGCGCTACCGCTACGGTCACAGGTTCGAATCTTGCCTCGGGCATGGATGTGTGTGATGTCCTTAAGTTAGTTAGGTTTAAGTAGTTCTAAGTTCTAGAGGACTGATGACCTCAGAAGTTAGGTCCCATAGAGCTCAGAGCCATTTGAATTAGCAATGTAAACAGTTTCTCTCACTGCCTCTCTTTCTTTCTTCCTTCAGTTTGCAGGCTGACAAAAAATAAAAGAGGAAAGATTTGTAGCTCTTGTCGTGATTGTAAAACACAGTGGAGGATATTCGATACGGTTTTGATACAACCAACGATCGTAATATAGACATTCAATAGGCCACACATTACAACAAAGGAAGAAAGTAGCTGACTCCATTTTCGTCAAAGCCGAATTTGAAAATGGCACATCAAACAACAGACTCCAGTTGCGCCATTAGCTGATCATATCTAGCTTCCATACGGACTTAGAAATCCCAATACTTTTGAAATATGAAGCCAACTGATAGTAATTTTCAAATAACAATAAGAGCTTGTGTTGCAGGTGTCACACTGCCCAGACAAACAGATAACCTCTGTTAATTCGTAATAAAATCTATAAAATACTTCAACTGACATAAAGAACATAAATCGCTGTATTACATCATTTAAACATAAAACTCCGTTCAGAATTAGCAAATTTTGGTGCAGAGGTAGGAATTTTTTGGAAATTTGTGGCAAGCTGTTATGGGACCAAACTGCTGAGGTCTTCGGTCCCTAATCTTGCACACTACTTAGTCTAACTTAAACTAACTTACGCTAAGGACAACACAAACACCCATGCCCGAGGGAGAACTCTAACCACCGACTGGGGAGCCGCGCGGGCGGTGACAAGGCGCCCAGACCGCTCGGTTACCCAGCGCGAAGCAGATGCAGGAGCAAGGCCATGACAGACGTATGAATCCTACATTGCCTTACTATAAATGTTTTCACAGCTGGTATTTTCTTCAGTTAAAGCTTCCGGACTGAGAGGCGAAGTATAAAAGTATTTATTGACGTTTCGTCCTCAACTGGGGGAGATACACTACGTGATCAATAGTATCCGGACACTCTCAAAAACATACTTTTTTCATATTAGGTGTATTGTGCCGCCACCTGCTGCCAGGTACTCCACATCAGCGACCTCAGTAGTCATTAGACATCGTGAGAGAGCAGAATGGGGCGCCCTGCGGAACTCACGGACTTCGAATGTGGTCACGTGATTGGGTATCACTTGTGTCATACGTCTGTACGCGAGATTTCCACACTCCTAAACATCCCTAGGTTCACTTTTTTCGAAGTGATAGTTAAGTGGAAACGTGAAGGGACACGTACAGCACAAAAGCGTAGAGGACGACCGCGTCTGTTGACTGACAGAGACCGCCGACAGTTGAAGAGGGTCCTAATGTGTAATAGGCAGACATCTATACAGACTATCGCACAGGAATTCCAAACTGCATCAGGATCCACTGCAAGTACTATGACAGCTAGGTGGGAGGTGAGAAAACTTGGCTTTCATGGTCGAGAGGCTGCTCACAAGCCACACATCACGCCGGTAAATGCCAAACGACGCCTCACTTGGTGTAAGGAGCTTAAGATTGAGCGACTGAACAGTGGAAAAACGTTGTGTGGAGTGACGAATCACGGTACACAATGTGGCGATCCGATGGCAGGGTGCGAGTATGGCAAATGCCCAGTGAACATCATTTGCCAGTGTGCGTAGAGCCAACAGTAAAATCCGAAGGCAGAGGTGTTATGGAGTGGTAGTGTTTTTCATGGAGGTGGCTTACATTCCTTGATGTTTTGCGTGGCACTATCACAGCACAGGCCTACATTGATGTTCTGAGCACCTTCTTGCTTCCCACTGTTTAAGAGCTATCTGTGGATGTTGATTGCATTTTTCAACATGATCGAGCACCTGTTCATAATGCACGGCATGTGGCGGAGTGGTTGCATGACAATAACATCCCTGTAATGGACTGGCCTGCACAGAGTTCTGACCTGAATCCTATAGATCGCCTTCGGCATGTTTTGGGATGCCAACTTCGTGCCAGGCCTCACCGACCGACATCGGTTCCTCTCCTCAGTGCAGCACCCCGTGAAGAATTGGCTGCCATTCCCCAAGAAACCTTTCAGCACCTGATTGAACGTATACCCGCTAGTGTGGAAGCTGCCATCAAGGCTAAGGGTAGGCCAACACCATATTGAATTCCAGCGTCACCCATGGAGGGCGCCACGAACTTGTTAGCCATTTTCAGCCAGGTGTCCGGATTCTTTTGATCACATAGTGTATCTTCAAAGATAAAAAGTAGCAACTGCAATGGTAACTCACGTGGCCCCGATTTAATGGCGTATTTTGAGCTGTGGAGAGATCATCATTGTTCATCAAGTGACGACGAGTGCGTGGTTATCACTGACGACTGACATCGCTCTTGATTAAAAGTAGTCGGGAGGGCAAACTCGGCATCCATATCTCGTTTCATTTAATTCCTACTACCTACCTGTTACAATTACTACATAATTGACGCCATGCCTCAGGAAACTGTGATCTCCGTTGTAATGAACGAAAAACATTCCCTGGATCACTATTTCTCTTACTAATAATTACTGGTATGAAACTTCCTGGCAGATTAAAATTGTGTGCCCGACCGAGACTCGAACTCGGGACCTTTGCCTTTCGCGGGCAAGTGCTCTACCATTTTTTTTTTTTTTTTTTTTTTTTTAGTGTGCCGTACCGAGACTCGAACTCGGGACCTTTGCCTTTCGCGGGCAAGTGCTCTACCAACTTTTTTTTTGTTTTTTTTTGTTTTTTGTTTTTATTTTAATGTCCCAAAAGAAAAATCATATATAAACAAGAAGGAAAAGAAATATAGGACTGAAGTGACATCCTCGTCACTTCACTGGGAGTACATTCTATCCCCCGAAACAACGTAAACCTGGGACTCCCCACCGCTTCGGGGGGTTATGAAACATGCTGCCTAGAAAGTTCGCAAAATTCGTTTTATATTTAGAGTGGCGTCGGATGATTTCGTGTTGTTCTAGTAGATAATGCCAATAGTCCATGCCCGATATCAATGTCCGCGAGAGCACGTAGTGCGATGCGTGTCCACCAATCCATCGGATTGCCGAAGTTTTTTGTGAGGGGAAAAATACAGCGTCAGGGAAAAATAAAGCGTCCGTCGTGATCGTTGATTCATCGGTGCGTCTGAGGAGGGCCATGATGCGTTGTGTCAGCCTCCAAACATCCTTTGCCTCACCGCACTGCAGAGAATGTTCGTCGGTGTCCTGCATGCCACATATAAGGCAGAGCGGGGAATCAACCATGTGAATGTCGTACAAACGTTGGCGGTTGACTATCTTGCGGTTGATTAGTGTATACCATGACGATCGCGCTGCTGTGGTGAGGAGAGGTGTATGGACAGCTCGCCAAATCTGTCGCCAGTTTCGTGTTGGGTATTTAAGTTCGACAACATTGCTGCCATGATGACGCCGCAAGTATCGATATATCTCACGGGTAGTGGGGATTCTTGTAGAAGGTATCTGTAACTGAACATAACTAAAATCAACAAAAAATCGCGCGACGTGAGAAAAAGAGGGTGAGATTGTGCCTACAGCGACCGGTGGTTCAAAGGACGTGGGATGAAGCACATCCAGGATGGCCGACGTGATGGCGTGTTGCCGTTGGTTCCAAGTGCGTAGCGTCGCTCGCAGGTATAGAGCTAGAGCCTTGTTCCGCACATCCGTGAGGTTAAGTCCTCCAGCATGGTGTGGGAGAGTTAAAGTCTTGTATTTGACCTTAAACAACATTCCTTGGCTGACATAGTATCCAAAGGCCGCCATTAATCTGTCAGCAATACCATGTGGCATTGGCAGTACCTGTGCCAGGTGCGGCAGACGCGAGGCCAGGTGAACATTAGTGTAGTCCACCCTTTGGAGCAGGTCGTGCGTTCGGAGTGAATTGTTGCGTATGTGCAGTCGGACGTTCTGGAGGAGACGTCGATAGCTCGCCGCCGCTGATTGCCGTAGCGATCGGGTGAACAATACACCTAAGCATCGCAAGATGTCCACCGTCGTAAACGGACTGTGCAGATCGTCCAGCCCTCGACCGATGTGCATGATCTTGGTTTTATTCATGTTGACACTGCTCCCCGCAGCTACGCCGTACGTAGTAAGAAGGGTAACCACCTGTCTTACTTCGTTCTCCGACCGGACGAGTATCATCAAGTCGTCGGCATATGCACGACACGTGAAGGAGCTCGCACGGAGTCGGACGCCTGTTAGAGTCCGTCTAAGAGTCTGCATCAATGGTTCGAGCGCTATTGTAAACAGTAACATCGACAAGGGACATCCCTGCCTAACTGAGCTGCAAACAGGAATCGGTCCTACCTCCCTGCCATTGACTCTCACCGTCGAAGAAGCGCCGCGAAGGAGGCGCATGAGGACGGTAATAAAATCCTGTGGTATCGCCATGCGTCGCATGGTCGAGTCAAGGAAATCATGGTTGATCCTGTCAAAGGCACGATCAAAGTCCACCGATACGAACGCCGCTCGCATGCGACAAGCTTCCGTCAGGGAAATTACGTCACGGTATTCGCCGAGGATAGTATGTATGTTGCTCCGAACCCCTAGACAAGCCTGGTCAGGTGGTATTGTCTTGGATATTACAGTCTTGAGCCTTGCCGCCAACATTCGCGCAAAGAGCTTATAATCAGTATTGAGCATCGTGAGCGGTCTAAATTGATGGGCGCTGACACTCGCTGTCGATTTCGGTATTGGTATAAGCAGTCCCGCCATGAACTGCGACGGAACGTCCGTGTCAGGGCTCAATAACTCATTATACATCAATACCAACTGGGACATCATTAAATCCGCAAATACGCGGTAAAATTCGAGTGTCAACCCATCTAGCCCAGGGGATTTATGCACCGCACCCTTCGCGAGTGCGCCCCGGATGTCATCTTCCGTTAGGGGTTCCAATAGCGCCTCTGCATCTGAACCATCCACCTCCGTTTGCATCTGTCGCAAAAGTTCTTCTCCTGTCCGATTGTCCGTCGGCGTCCCAGTGAAAAGGAGGCGATAATGCTCCAGAAACTCAGCAGCAATGTCCCGTTGTGACGTCAAGGGCCGACCATCGTCATCATGGAGTACTGTGATTAGGGATCGGCGATTACGCGCGTGTCCCTTGGACACTTGATGCATGCCGATACGTTCTCCATCGACGTTGTCCAAGCATCGAGCACGGATCGAAAGTCCCTCCAGTCGACGTCTCGTGATCGATAAAATACAGGCCTGAATGCGATGGACTTCCGCTTGACGCTCGAGCGATGGGGCCATGGAGGACAGGTCGCGGAGCACCATGTAGAAATAGTCAAGTGTATCTCGGAGCCATTTCGCTTTTTCCTTGCCATACGTGATGAGAGCTCTTCGTATCGCCGGTTTTGCACACTGCAGCCACCACGAAAGAACCGTACGGTGCAGCGGCAGACGGCGAGTGCAAGTCTGCCATGTTTCTTCGATCCGCTGGCGACATTCGAGATCCACCAATAAGGATGAATTGAGTTTCCAGGAACTACGACTCCGCCAGACCCTCTGCCGTGGGAGGTTTAACGTGCATAAATATGCAAGGTGATCCGTAAAAGCTGTGGGCCAACGTTCAGCAGCCAACACGTGATCTCTTAATCCGTCAGAAACATAAATCCGATCCAGCCTGCTCGCCGAATGGCTAGTAAAATACGTGTAGCCCTCTCGCTGCTCATGGATCTTTTCCCACGTGTCCATAAGGGCCATGTCCCGGCAGATCGTGTTCAATGCGTGGCATGAGCTGAAATTAGGAGTTTGATCCTTCGGGGCGAGTACACAGTTAAAATCCCCCCCTATCAAGATGTGGTCATACCGTCCATGGAATAGGGGGGCAATCTCCTCCGAGTAGAATCGTGCACGCGCCTGTCGATTGTCAGATCCGGAGGGTGCATAGATGTTGACGATACGAATGCCGTTCACGGTCATTGCCAAACCCCGAGCCGAAGGAAGGTAATCGAGGTCACACATCGGAATCCCTTCCCGGACTAATATCGCTGTGCCACGTCCTCCATCTGGAGTCGGCGCTAGGTAAGTGTTGTATCCGTGCACGTCGGGAAAAGCAGCATTGCAGGTTTCCTGCATCAGCAGAATATCAACGTCAGTGGCGTAAATCAGGTCCCGGAGAAGTTGCATCTTTGCAAGCGAACGGGCGGTGTTAATGTTCACTGTGCCCACCTTATATGCTTGGTTCGTTGTCGTTGTCATGCTCGTGTCATGTCACTGAGAACTCCAAGGGCGTTAGGCCACTATTCGTGCTCAGAGGGGTGCCCGCCAACGGGCTGCCCTCCTTTGTTGTCGTTCCGTGGTGTGCATCCTGTAGGTGAGTGGTCATCATTAGGGGTTGGCAATTCCTGTATGTCCTCGACTGGTTCCGCCCAATCACAGTGGTCATCCATCCGAGAAACGTCCTCTGATGTATTTCGACGAGGTTGCTGGGACATTGGTATCCCGGACTCCTTCGTCGGCAGGTCTGGGTCAGTCGGTGTCAATGAAGAGGGACCATCTGAAAGGCAGGACATCCGGTCTCCATCTGACGGAATCCTGTCAGCGTTCTCTAAAGGCACGTGTTCTGTTTCAGACAGTTCGTCGGCTAGGATAACTGCCGTGTCCCCTAGGCTAGGGGGGGACGTGTCACCCGAATTATGGCGACGCTTTTTGCGACGCTTCGGCGATCGCTGTTTGCGTGCCCTGCCCTCTGCTGCCTCACTGTGTTCGTCGATCGTTCGTTGGTCCGTTGCCGGCGCCACTGTCTCGACCTCTACTTCCAAGTCGCGTGCTTCATGTGAGTTGTCAGAAGGTTCCTCCCTCAACCGACGTGACGTGGGCGTAGGGACATTCTCCGAGTCACCTCCACGCTCCCGTAACTCGGTCGGCTCTTGCATAAACACGTCTTCGTCTCGCTCCGAACTGGGCAACACCTCCCGGCGAGCCACCGACACGTACGATATCGGCAGTTGCGTGGGAACTTCTCGCTGTGACGCGTCTCCATGTGGCAGTTGCACGACGCGGCGTTGTATGCACTCCGAGCGGATATGTCCTTCTCCACCACAGCCAGAACAAGTGCGTGGCTGGCCATCGTAGATCACAATAGCTCGACACCCGCCAATGTATAAATAAGACGGGATATGTTTAGTAAGGACGATCCGCACCTGTCGCACGCCGTTTAGCACAGGATAGGTACTAAAACTTGCCCAGCGTTCAGGCGTATGACTAAGTACCGTTCCATATGGTCGCAGCGATTCAGTCACCATCGATTCTGGCACCTCAAACGGCAGTTCAAAGATCCGAATCATCCTCACACCCAATCCTGAAGGAGCTACTGTTACATCGCTGATATGGCCATCAGAGTGTCGAAATTTAAATCCTCTTTGAGCAGCGGAGAGAGTTCTTTCACACGCAGCTTCATCGGTCATCTTTACGTACATTGTACTGCTTACAATGGACAGGTGTATTCCAATTATGTCCGTAGCAGGTAAACGAACTTCTTCCCTCAAAAAACGCTCTATTTCGAAAGCTTTTGGTCTGGCAAATTCGTTGTCGAACGTAAATTGGAGCGTAGTCTTTCGAAAATTGTGTGCCATGGTGATCGAGTCAGACAACAACACGCGCGAGTACCGACGGTGTAAACACTTCCTCGTCCACGCGCGCCCGCGGCCGGGACAGCAGGTCCGTGCCGCGCCACCGCCTAAAGCAGACTGTCATCTGAGCCACCGAAGCACGACTCACGCCCGGTCTCACAGCCTTACTTCTGCCAGTATCTCGTCTCCTACCTTCCAAACTTTACAGAAGCTCTCCTGCGAACCTTGCAGAACTAGCACTCCTGACAGAAAGGATACACAGTTTTAATCTGCCAGGAAGTTTCATATCAGCGCACACTCCGCTGCAGAGTGAAAATCTCATTCTGGAAACATCCCCCGGGCTGTGGCTAAGCCATGTCCCTGCAGTATCCTTTCTTTCAGGAGTGCTAGTTCTGCAAGGTTCGCAGGAGAGCTTCTGTAAAGTTTGGAAGGTAGGAGACGAGATACTGGCAGAAATAAGGCTGTGAGACCGGGCGTGAGTCGTGCTTCGGTAGCTCAGATGGTAGAGCACTTGCCCGCGAAAGGCAAAGGTCCCGAGTTCGAGTCTCGGTCGGGCACACAGTTTTAATCTGCCAGGAAGTTTCATATCAGCGCACACTCCGCTGCAGAGTGAAAATCTCATTCTAATTACTGGTATCTTCACACTGCAATGCATGTCCTGCCAAGGCCGCCTAAGCATTATATCCAAAGCGACAATTTCTCTTCTGTTCAGTTACGAACGTTTAATACTTCTTTTTGTGGCTGTGAAACATGTTTTTTTAATTCTGAGGACGTCTGCAGATGGGAACGAAACGTCAGTAAATAGTTTTGTGCATTTAACACGGACTCTCAGCCCGCAAGACTAAAACAAGAATTGGTTTTCACAGTACCTCGATGTTACTTTATTAAAATAACCAGCTTAAAAAAAACAGACATAGGCATAAAACGAAATCATATAACGACAACCAGTATCTAGAGAAATGCTACAGGCCAACTGTACCAAAACCGTGGAATTTAGGAAAACACGAGACTCATATGTTTCTCTGCATTGACACATTAGCAATACGTAGACTATGTGAATCATCGTCATCTTAAAATAACTTGGAAGTTTTAACTTAAGTCATACATATACGGGATAAACCCGAATTACACCGACAAAATTTAGGTGGTTGTGCACGGACATTTTTGAGTATTTTGGCAGAATGTACCCGTGGTCTGTGGTGACGCAGTACCGAGTGAAATGTTGCTATGATTTATTTCGTTTGTTACTCCAGTTACCTTTGTGTCTGTGAAAATACAACTGTCAAAAAGCCTGAAATATCGAATCGTCAAAATGTAAAAACCCACATTGTAGTCCGACAACCCTCTTTGTCTGATGCAGAATTACTATGAAGTGGTTTGGCATCATTCACAGCGTCGTTGTGCCGAGCTTCCATGCAGTAGGTGCAAGTCAGCCAATTTTACTTCACCAGACCTATGTGGATTCCTGCGAATCACTGTTAGCGTCCAGCGAACGCTAGTGGGAAAACAAAACCTGAGACGTAACCGAGCAGCGCTGAATGCAAATTGGGTATTAATATTCTCACCAGCAACTAACGTGACTGACGGTAACGATTTTGTTTAGAAAGAAGACATAAAGCACACACTGTCGACATCTGTACTGTTGTACCGATATTTTCAGTGTAACGCGGGTACGGAGGTAAACGTGTGTGGGAAACAAAGAAAATAAAAAATAAATGGTTCAAATGGCTCTGAGCACTATGGGACTTAACTTCTGAGGTTACCAGTCCCCTAGAACTTAGAACTACTTAAACCTAACTAACCTAAGGACATCACACACATCCATGCCCGAGGCAGGATTCGAACCTGCGACCGCAGCGGTCGCGCGGTTCTAGACTGTAGCGCCTAGAGCCGCTCGGCCACTTGGGCAGGCGGAAACAAAAAGAAATGTAATAGAAATTTTAAACATGGCTGCGAATCAGTGACAGTTCACATAATAACTTGATAGGATTGGAAAATAGCAGCCAACCAGTTGCAGAATTAAAGGTTTATTAAACCTTTACCATGATTTCGACAAATATTAATTTGTCTTCTTCGGAAGGAGAATGGGCTCGTAGAATTACATACTGTCAAAAACGGATGTTGGAGCCAAAAGGTTCTTGTCTAGTACAATATGCGTCTCACCACAAATATCAATCACATCAAATGAATTCGCAATTGCGAATAATGGCTACTATCAGCTGTAGAATGGAATGACGACAGTGAAAAGTTGTGCCGGACCGAGACTCGAACCTGTAGTCCTTATTCGCAACTGCGAATTCATTTGATACGTTTCGTAACGTCTGTAGCCGCTGCAGTGCCTGTTCCTTTGGAACAACACAGGCACTGCAATATCGTACAAATGTCAATAGTTAAAACGCATTATTCAAGATAGCAGCCCAGTACCGTTGGGCTTTGTCGTAAAACTTGTGAAATAAAAGACGAATGCCATTGTGGTCGACGTGTATATTCTAATAACCGAGAACGTTTTGGCTCCAACACCCGTTTTTGTCAGCATGTGTTTCTACGTGTCCATTTTCCGTCTGAAGAAGACAGATTTATATTTGTCGAAATAAGGTTAGTAAACCTTTAATTCTGCAACTGAGTGGCTGTTATTTTTCCGATCCTATCGAAATGCAATCGCTCTGCGACTAGCCTTCCGAGACCACCGGTCTGTTATCGCTGAACCACCACCTCTGAAATTTAGTCGGTGGAGTTCGTGCCCACCTTGTACATTTATGTCAGATTGAGGTATGTCTCCCTATATTGGTAAAGTGAAAAATGCTATCCGACTTTTCCAGAATCTTCTGGAGCAGGTAGGCGTAGAACACTGTGTGACTGTGGGTGCGTACCATTTGGCTCCCAGGGGCAGCGTGCTCGCCTTCTGAGCCGGTGAAATCTGGACGGGGGCGGCTGTCGGCTCCGTACTTTTCCTGTGAGACAAAGAAACAGATAGCAAGAACTGAGAACAGCTCGTAAAAAGGCCACTATGGATCCCACACCACCTTCCATGCTTCCCTTTACTCCTTACAGCCACCAAGCAATAAAGCAGTTTCCATTTCAGAATTTGTTTAACTTTTGCACTAAAAAATAAAATCGTTTACACCATATTATTAGTCTAAATGCAGCAGTACATTATCTGAGAATTAAGTGCCATAGGAGGTGCAGTTAAGCTAGGACAGGATAACTCTAATTTCCTTCACAATTCAACAGTTATTACTACGAGTAATAAAATTGTAGTTTAATCCTCCATTGACTTCTGTATTCCATTTCTGCTAAACTATTTCTGTATACGTTTGTGTAAATATTCTACAAGGACTTCAGGTTACTTGTTTTACCCTGATGTGTCGCGGCTAATGACTATAAAAAAATTATTTTTTATGCCCAAAATGCAACTACCTACGAACGATTACCTGCGACGGAATACAACTGTCACCAATAGGCAAAAAAAAGTCTTAATATGGAAATAAGGTGCAGTATTATTGGTAACATAATGTTTGATGCAGTATAAAAATCTTATTTTCTCCTGAACTACAGGATATAAGTAATTCCTTGTATGATGTTAAGGCTTCACATGTGAGTAACATTTTTATTTATCTTTACGAAGCATGCGTTCGATATTTACTGCACATATGAGATATACGACAGGCCTGTGATGCCACCTGTTTGCTGCTCGTGTAACTCTGGGAAATACATAAATACAGAATTTTGTCATGACTATATGGAAAATAACTACAAATTTTTGTATCAATAAATCTTTCGTAACATCACATACTTTGTTACAATACGAAATGACTGTTTCATAGGAGCACTGCCATGGAGCAAAGATTCAGGGCTAGCCTTCAGCACAAGTGGATATGTTATTAAGAGCTGGACAATCATTAATAAATACTACCAAGAAGATAATCTGTACATGGAATACACCAATACCAGTATTGAAGACTGTCCAAGACGACTAAACGAGAGAGGATTCGCTCATTGACGTAACTGGTGGCACCGATACGTTTCCTACGACACAAAGGCTACGGTAACACACACATCAAAAAAAGTTTTTCATCATCTCGTTTCCGAGACTTCCGGAACCTGTACAGAAAATTGGAATAGAGATCAACATAAACATCATTTAAGCCCTTTTTATTGCTCATAAAAACCACACATTTCATGTTGTACCACCATACAGCGAGACCTTCAGAGGTGGTGGTCCAGAATGCTGTAAACACCGGTACCTCTAATACACAGTGGCACGTCCTCTTGCATTGATGCATGCCTGTATTCGTCGTGGGATACTATCCACATATTCGTCAAGGTACTGTTGATCCACATTCTCCCACTCCTCAAAGGCGATTCGGCGTTGATCCCTCAGAGTGGTTGGTGGGTCACGTTGTACATAAACAGCCCTTTTCAATCCATCCCAGGCATGTCGATAGGGTTCGTATCTGGAGAACATGCTGGCCACTCTAGTCGAGCGATGTGTTATCCTGAAGGAAATCATTGACAAGATGTTCACGATGGTGGCGCGAATTGTCGTCCATGAAGACGAATGCCTCGCCAATATCCTGCCGATATGGTTACACTATCGGTCAGAGGATGGCATTCACGTATCGTACAGCCTTTACAGAGACTTCCATGACCACCAGTGGCGTACGTCGGCCCCACAACATGCCACCTCAAAACAGCAGGTAACGTCCACCTTGCTGCACTCGCTGGACAGTGTGTCTAAGGTGTTCAGCCTGACGAGGTTGCCTCCAAACATGTCTCCGACGATTATCTGGTTGAGGGCATACGCGACTCTCATCGGTTAAGAGAATGTGACGCCAATCCTGAGCGGTCCGTTCGGCATGTTGGGCCCATCTGTACAGCGCTACATGGTGTCGTGGTCGCTAAGATGGATCTCACCATGGACGTCTGGAGTGAAGTTGCGCATCATACAGCCCATTGCGATCTGCTTGAGTCATAACACGACATACTTTGGCTGCACGAAAAGCATTATTCAACATGGTGGCGTTGCTGTAAGGATTCCTCCGAGCCATAACCCGTAGGTAGCGGTTATCCACTGGAGTACTAGCCCTTGGGTGGCCTGAGCGAGGCATGTCATCGACAGTTCCCGTTTCTCTGTATCTCCTCCATGTCTGAACAACATCGCTTTGGTTCACTCCGAGATGCCTGGACACTTCCCTTGTTGAGAGCTCTTCCTGGCACAAAGTAACAATGCGGACGCGATCGAACCGCGGTATTGACCAGCTAGGCATGGTTGAAGTGCAGACAACACGAGCTGTGTACCTCCTTCCTTGTGGAATGGCTGGAACTGATCAGATGTCAGACCCCCTCCATCTAATAGATGCTGCTCATGCATGGTTTATATCTTTGTGCGGGTTTAGTGACATCTCTAAACAGTCAAAGGGACTGTGCCTGTGATACAGTACCCACAGTCAACGTCTATCTTCAGGAGTTCTGGTAACTGGGGTGATGCAAAACTTATTTTGCTGTGTGTATATCAACGGACTGCTGTAGTCTGGGCCGTTTGGTTTGTTTATTGACCAATAAGTAACTCCAAATGTGCTTAATGTCAATGTACTCGTATAGTGATCTCAGTCAATATTAACTTCGCGGTTCCACGTAAATTATTTGTCACTCCCTGAAATCTTCTTGTCTGTCCTAGATAATAGTTGAAGACATGATCTATTATTCCTCTCATAATTAAATTGCTTGTCTGAAGGATTAGATATTAGAAACTTACTTGCACGTCTCATGGTTCAAAAATATTAATCGGAATCGTGATACATAGAATCTTGCAGTTTCTGTTTAAAATCAGGGTTTATGTTAGATCATCGCATTGCGCTTACGTAGCTGGAACTGTTAATTCTGATTACAGTTTCGTGAGTTCAGTGCTGTGTAACTGAAGTGCATCTAAGTGAAGTGTATTTGTACTGACGTGATTGCGTGAATGAACGTTTGCCCCCCCCCCCCTCCCCCCTTCCCCCACTCCACTGCTATGTTTGTTTTAGAGTATATTGCTGCATCATGTGTCAATCGGCGTTGTTAATCAGCGTTGCAAATACATATGTTCAGCGCATGTTGTTTATGAGAAAGTTCTTCAGTAAAATTTTCTTTCCTTTTATCACGTCTGCATGTCTTTTGTGCATATGTTAGAGGTAATGATATTATTTAGTTTCTGTGATTCGTTGTGGGGATGCGTAGGGACGTTTATGTTAGCTTTTAGCTGAGTAGATTAAGCCACTCACATTTACCTCGCTCGCAGTTTTTGACAGATTAATCTTAACTAAGAAAATCTGGCATATAAAAACGGTCAAATATGGAAAACCGTCTCAGGACGAAACATGTTACCTTTGCCAGAACACCTGCTGTCGTTAACACGAGATTGAAAACAACTGAAAATTAATTTATGTTCTAAGCATTTGGAGACAGTCAGTTAGTTAGTTAGTTGTGATCCATGGATTGTTTGAATGATTCTCTTAACGAAATGATGTGGAAAGAGTCAGTTTGCAAGATAGTACACATGATTAGCATTAACATTAATGAACACATTCTTCTTCTTCTTCTTTCGATTTCGGCCATCTTTGGACCACGTTCAACAATTCACTTGCCCGGCTTTTTGATCTTTTTTTCTCTCTTCCCAATATTTCCTCATCATTTTCGAGTGGTTCCTCCTCCGCTCTTCCGACCATTTCCTGTTATTATTCTTTAGTTTCGTTTCTTCTGGAAAACACTTAATTTCGTTCACTATTTGTCTAAACTTTTCCCTGTCCCTGATTGACTCACGGGTGACATTAAAATAGGCCAAATCCTTTTTCACCATCTGTATCCATTTATTGTTGGTTTTTTCGTTCCTGTTACTATGTTCAAACACTTTTCTTGTTAGTCTGTTTCCATCCATCCTCGACAGGTGACCATAAAACGTTAGTCTGCGTTTACGCATTGCCTCACTCACTTTCTCAATAGTTTTGTATATTTCCTTATTACTCTTTAGCTTGTACTCTTCCCCAATCTTTCTCGGTCCTAATATTTTTCTCAAAATTTTCCTTTCTTTCTTTTCCATGTTTTCTATTTCCCCCTTTTTGTTAAGAGTTAGGCACTCCGATGCATACAGGCATTCTGGTCTAATGACAGTTTTATAATGTCTTAATTTAGCTTGAATCGAAATGTTTTTTTTGTTATATATGTCTTTGGTTTTTTGAAAAGCAAATTCCATTTTCCTTGCTCTCGCCTGGTTTGCACTCTTGTCTAAACCATTCACTTGAATTATTTCACCTAAATACTTAAATTTTTCTACTCTCTTAATATTGCCGTATTTAGTAATAAGATTTTTCTTGTTATTTCTATGATTAGACATATACACGGTTTTTTCAAATGAAATCTGCAGTCCAGCTCTGGCCGAAACTTCTTGTAGTTTCTCCAAGTAGTTCTGAGCTATTTCTTCGTTTTCTGTAATTATTGCCAGATCGTCTGCAAAAGCTAAACAGTCCACTTCTATTTTTTCTTTTTTTGTTCCAATTCTGATGTCATTCTTGGTGCCTTTGAGTTCTTCTTTCCATATTCTCAATATCTTTTCCAGTACGCAGTTGAAGAGGATTGGGGATAAACCATCACCTTGTCTAACACCTGTTTTAATTTCGAACTTCCTTGAAATTTCACCCATAAATTTAACTTTGGCCTTACTGTTTGTTAGCGTCTGTTTGATAATTTGAATTGTTTTCTTATCGACCCCAAATTCTTCCAATACTTTCAGTAATGTTTCTCTATCTACCGAGTCGTATGCTTTTTTGAAATCTACAAATACTATTGCAAATCTCTGGCCTCTTGAGATTCTGTAACGAATTAGTGTTTTCAGGTTAAATATTTGTTCAACACAGGATCTACCTTGTCTAAAACCTGCTTGATATTCACCTATTTTTTTATCCAGAACTGGCTCCACGATTTGAAGTAATTTCCTTGACAAAATTTTGTATCCTACTGGTAGTAGCGAGATCCCTCTATAATTATTAACATTCATCTTATCCCCCTTTTTGTGTAGTGGGTGTATCAGGGCACACTGCCAGTCTTCAGGAATTCTTTCTTCGTCCCAGATCTTCTTAAACATATGTTCCAAAACTTGTGGGAGGTTGGTATCCATTATTTTTAGGATTTCTGGTACTATGGAGTCTTCACCTGGGGCTTTATTGTTTTTTTAGACTGTGTATTATGTGTTTTATTTCTTCAGCGTCTGGAGGTTTTGACTCGGTATTAGTATTGCGGTGGTTTTCAAAACTCATTTTATCTTTGGGTGGTTCACAATTTAGTAGATTCTCGAAATATTTTGCTAGTATTTCACAATTAGTCTTGTTTGTCAAACCTAGCTTGTTCTCTTCATCTTTAAAACATAAATTTGGGGATTGGTATTTGGTTAGCTGTTTTCTAAAAGTTTTGTAGAAATCTCTAGAATTATTTCTTTTAAAGTCTTCCTCAATCTGTTCTAGGTTATCCTGAAATTGTCTTCTTTTTTTATTACGGAAAAGCTTAGCTGTTTCTCTTCTCTGGATTTTAAAATTGTCAAGATCTTGAGGATTATTTTTAATCCTACTCATTCAACAGCTCATAAAAACACTTTTTCTATAGATTACCAGTTTTTAAATAGAAATTCGTCCATGGAACAGAAGGAGTTGTCCAGAAAAATGATTATAGGTTAAATTTAAAACTTGATTTGCTACGTGTCATACATTTTATATTATTGCGCAAATGATCGAACATTATTGTTCCTGCATATTGAATTTCTTTCTAAGCTACTGAAAGCTTGGATAATGGGTAAAAACGTCATTTTTCCTCTAGTTTTGTACGTATGGACATCTTCTCTGGCGCTGTTATTAACTTCAAGCTTTCTGTTGAGTTAGGAGAGTGCGAAGAGAGGAAAAAAGTCATAGCAGATGAATAATAAATAATATATTGGTTTGCCAGTGCAACCGAAGAACTTAAAGAAACGAGGCCGAGCTTTAGATTAAATTAAAATGTATGTCATTTACACTTATCCAGATAAGAGCTTCAGCTATGGTGACAAACCAAGACGGGAAGTTACTGAAATAGCTTTAACTTTATAATTTTCCATAAATAAGTCATCTGCCTTTGAGAACAGACCCACAGTAGCCCTCTATGTGTGGAATATATCTGGAGAGCCAAAAAGAGGATTTCTGATAACCTTGCCATTCTAGGGACAAATGTGTGTAGAGTTCATAGAAGTGCTGTGATTCTTGTATATCAAGCGATAAAATTATTCAACTAAAGCCAGTTGAGCGAAGTACGAGTATATTCTAGAAGGGTTTTGGTTGTCCATCTAAAGGAACATTACTTACATATAGTTAGGTATGATCTAATAATCTAATACTCCACCAGGAAGCGGTTTATGCAAAAATATGTCTTAAATAAATGAGAAAAATCCATAATATTGAGACTGAGAGCATCAACTGCAATACAGTACTGATTTGAAGAGTAATGCAGTAGGCACTAATGGCTTCATAAAAGTGAAAATACCAATGTTCTTCGTCGTAAACTGTAATAAATTTCTCTTCCGTCAGTGAAATTGTCCAGTTACCAGGGTCAATTTTGTTTCAGCAAAATGGTCGTGAAAAATGTGCCATGACTCCATCTTTCTCGAAGTAAATTCTAAATGTTGTTGGTAAATAACTAAGACATTCTGGCCGAATCACAGATTCTGTAGTTTGTCAAGATGTTTGGTTACAATAACTGGATCAGACGCTAGGTAATCAGTAATACTGCACCACATTTTACTGAGAATTCTATCCACAGTTGTACTCATGTTAAGATTTTGCTCGTCCGCAGATAAGAAGTGTTGATTCCGTCGCCGGTAAACGTTCCAATTTAGCTGCAATTGGGGAATAATTGAGCGCAGAATGTATGTTTAGCTGGTGTATTCCCTTGAGATCTAGTTACGTTTTACGAACATTTGCTGAAAACTAATGCCTCCGAATTTTTTGTGTGAAAACCTTTAAAGCTTTTTCAACAAAAAAAAGTCATTAACATTCTACATCTTTATTCTTAATGTGTATATATTTGTTTCTGAACATAGTGAAGAACACATTTCCCCCAACGAGAGTTTAGTTTGTTGATACCTTCACTGTAAAATGTTTAACTTTGCTGACGGAGCCTCAACTTCACCTCTGCTTGCACCACTTCATCACTATCAAATGAAATAAGTCCTCTAAGATGTTGTTTATGTTTCGGAAACAACTGAAAATCGGGACTATATGAGGGTGATCCATGACAGTGAAACCAAGGCGTCGGCTTGTTGCAGATACCGCAGCGTTCGTGTGTAGGTTGGCATTGTCATGCTGAAGGAGAGAAGGAGAGGATGCTCCATTTGTGAAAGATCTCTTCGAATTCGAAACTCTATCACAGCACGCTGTTTTTCACGTGCCGACACAGTTACGCTACACGTCTCCATCTTACAGATTACAATTTGGAGTTCTCTAGCGGCAGAGGGCGGAACTATGTAGGCATGACGATTAAATATGTAAATTGTTAATAACGTTTGTTTTATTTAAAGAGCTGTAAGTGAATTCACATAAAAGATTCGGAGGTATTGAGCTTCAACATGCCCTCGAATTTGTTTAGGCGTTTTTGTCGAGTCCCCATTAGCAGAATCTCAAATATACAACTCTCATGTATCAGTTTGTGTCTATACTGTTTTGTTTTGTCAGAGTCACCTGACTACGACTTCGTTTGATGTTGGAGATGATCCTGAGGGTTGAAAAACAGAGAAAAACTTCGTGTAATCTTTGTTTATTATCTTTCACCGTGTTGTCAGTGTTGCTGCCACACTACAGATAAAAATCGGAGGCAATCACCTGAAGCTGTCGTCCCAACTGCCGTAACTCTCTGAAAAACCCTGGCAGAACCCTCCACCTTCAACTGACACAACTCATTTTGGTTGCTTGCGACGCCATTCTTCAGTAGTCAATCAAGCTCCAGTCAGAATTACAGAACATGTTGATAATATATTGACTGAACCGGGTTTACTTAGTGATATTTTTCCAGGCAAAGTATTTCGTAAGTTATCGATATTTTTATATCGACATCAATTAACATTAATAAAAACGTCATCTTTTAGATGAAATAAATAACCTATATCGAGGTATTTTAACCCCGCACATCGAATTTGATACCTCAATTACTTCAGCATCTTTCTTAAGGAAAGTTGCGAAAAGTAGGCCTAAGCACGGCAGAGTTCTCATATCAGGCTTTATAGGTTTTCCCAAGGACTTTACCGCCTACACTAACTATTATCTTAGTGAACAGGTAGTTCTGTCTTCTAATACATGTTAGTAATTCTCAAGATATCTTCTAAAAGGGAAAGCGAAAACCTTAATCACACGGAAAAAACTCGTAGTTTAAATACAAGCAAAAAGAGACTTTTCTAAGGACAAACGTATGAAGAGTACATAGGAGTGCTGTGATTTTGTATTGTAGTCTGTAATGTCAAATCAGAATCAACTTCTATTACACGAAAATTTTGTTTACGTTGAACAAAGAAGCTGCCACTTGCAGCAGATCGATTAGATACAGTCTGGTTTACAGAAAGAACGGAGAATTCGTCAGAATTATAGCAGACCCTTCAGAATGTTGTACGTCATAATATTTTAAAATACGTAAAAGGTTGCGAAAGTCCTGCACACAGACGAGTATCCTTAGCGAGAAATTGTGGCGATACACAGTTTACAAGAATGTCACGGTTTTGCTCCAGCGACTTCCATTGTCAGAAGCTGATGGCGACAGGAGGACTGGAAAATACGAATCTGTGTAACTGGAAATGCGATCGGCGAATGCGAGTAGCTGGCATCACAGCAGGAACAGGGACACACAAAAAAGGGAAGAAAGAAAAGTAGAGACAGAGAGAGGAATCGAGAAAGAGAGCACAGGAAGATGAGAGGCGTGGTAGGGGAAGTAGGGAAGGAGTTGTCGGAGTGGTTGGGGAGGGGGGGTTGAGGGGAGGCAGCTGTGTCCTTGCGCGCTGCGGCTGCTGCTGCGGCGCGGCGACCTTGAGAAGGACATTGCCCAGCTGCAGCTTGCTCCTCGCCTTGCCTTGCCTTGCCTTCCCTGAAGGCCTTGCGTCGGCCCAGGCCATCGTATAAACAATGCAATACGCAAGGCCCCACACCTGGCTTCATTTCTAAACTACCGGGTGCGGATTCAACTCTGCGTCTCTTCGTGGTAACTGTGAACAGTGTCCCCGTCTCTGCTCCAGCAGCTTGCATTTAAACATCCACTATCCACTAGTCACGATATATATAAGAATTAAATAGCAAAATACGCGTAGCACCAATCTGTACTTTTTTGGGACTATGCAGTCTTTTTTACTGGTATTATGTAGTCTGCCACGAATTCCTGTCTTGTGCCAGTGCACTTTCAATCTACGTTCTCAATTCTTTGTTGAACGAATTTCCAAATTTTACCTCCTGCATCTCCGTCATGTACCAAGAAAGTTATTCCCTGATGTCTTGACTTATGTCTTATATCATCTTGTCCACCCTCGCAGTATTTTCCATATATTTCTATTTTCGGCGATTCTGAAGGACTTGTTTATTCACCAGATCAACATAACAGATCTGTTATGCAGACTGAATGGATGAAGTCTTTCGAATGTCCACTGGAATCACATTACAATCAAATATTAGAGATGCAGGCAATGGTTTGAAAACGAAGGCATTCATTCGAAACTAATCACCATTAAAGATTATACGCAAATATGACAGAAGGGTAAATAAATAATAAATAAATTAAGTTGCTGGTCCTTTACGCCAACGAAATGTTGGAGTTGTACCTATTTCAGATTTGTCGTTTGAGGCTAATTCCACCACTTGCACGGTTTCTGTAAATTACAATATACTATCGAGTCACTTGTTCCGTGCATCGAAACGATGTAGAATGTATTAACGATTTAGAATGTATTATCTTTTTTACAGTTTATTGTACTTTATTACAAATTGAATATGACTGCATGCTGACCATATCGCACCGCGTCAAAAACAGTGACACAGTTTTCGTGGACATTGCAGCACTTCACACGTATTTTTCAGTGAAGGACTAACAACTGCCATTTTTAAACTGGTGTCACTTTCCCTGCCATGGTGCGGTATGTAGAGAAATATGCTTCACAGAATATGCTTCACAGTAACAAAAAATTCAAATGAGAAGGAAATCTGTCACGTTACAGAAAAACGTTATAAATTCCATTAGGAAACGTTAGCTACGGTGGTAGGGCAACATAAATAAGATGGATAAGAAGGGACTAACAAAGAGAATCGAAAACTTCGGGTGATCAACAACAAATTAACAACAGAAACAAAAAAGGTCTAAAAGAAAGTGATTATCAAAAAAAAATTATTCACGTTGCTCTAAAATTCATAATCATAATTAAGGAACACAAACGTTCCGAGCTGCCTATTTGATAAAATAAAGATGAACAGAAGAAAATAAGCAAAAAAAAAAAAAAAAACCACAGTGAACGGTTGGAGTGACGTTGGGCGGCAAAGAAAAGGAGAGCCGCATATGGACAAGTACGCACTGCTTTTTTTCTTTTTTCAATAAAACGGCTTATGTACTGATCTCTTTTGTACCAATGAAGTTGAAAATTTTTCAAAAAACCTAAGTCTATGCTCAGTAGGTTTTAACCGATCAAATGCCTTTAGCTCGCATACAAACTTAACTTTGCTATCTGTCTGGCATTTTAAATCATTACAAAAATGACCAACGATTTCGGCAGCAGCATTATTCACCTTTTATAAATTGCAGTCAGTCTAAATTAATAATATAATTTTTGACTGGGTTATTTCTTTACAATGTATGTATTACTTCCTGACATTTTTCGTAAATCCATTTTAGAGAAAAATCTCCATGAGAGAATGATGGAAAAATATACGCTTTCAATTATGATGCATTTCGAGTCCTCAATGCCCATCCTCACTTGTATAACAAATTAGAGTGCAGGGTTAGAATTCACCATTGAACTGAAGTTTGTCACAGTCACTGAACACACGGCTCAAACTAGTCATTTCGACATTTTAACGTTCATGTTGTGGCAAACGTTTAAGGATAGGTGTGATAATTAAAATTGGGCTTAAATAACGCAAGTATTTGTCAGTCTAGTACGGCATTGTTGAAAAAACTGAGACGTCTTGGGAGATCCTCTATCTCGTGTGTGTGTGTGTGTGTGTGTGTGTGTGTGTGTGTGTGTGTGTATGTGTGTGTGTCGCTAGTGAGAGAGAACACTTTGTACTAGCCTCTCGGAGACTCATTGACGACGGAGCTTTTTCAGGGAGAACAAATCCATTTAACAGCTTAGGATGATGAGGTGGATTAACAGCCTTTTTGCCGCTGACTCGAGACGTTCCGGCCAATGGTGAATGATCCATGACAGGTGAAGTAATTCTCAATTCTAGAAGCAACATATTAAAAAGAAACACTTAATAGTGTAATACAAAAACCACTCCTTTAAATTGAAACAGGAAGCTAGTAATTGTGAAGCTAGTACTTATGGAGGCCGGCCGGTGTGGCCGAGCGGTTCTAGGCGCTTCAGTCTGGAACCGCGCGACCGCTACGATCGCAGGTTCGAATCCTGCCTCGGGCATGGATGTGTGTGATGTCCTTAGGTTAGTTAGGTTTAAGTAGTTCTAAGTTCTAGGGGACTGATGACCTCAGATGTTAAGTCCCATAGTGCTCAGAGCCATTTATTACTTATGGAGGGTGATGTCTTTGTTTAGGTGTATAGTGTGATCGGGCATTTGGAGCCCCCTCCCCCGTATGTCCAAAGAGAAAGGAAAAGAGGCATTTTTCATGTCATTTCAGTGTAGTTATAATAGTGTGACAACTCCTAGGCAACCGTTTCAAGACATAGTATTTCGAAGTTTCCCAAATCAAACCCGCCACTACTTTCGCCCAGGCAAAAAATTCTCATATCATTTGGTAGACTTCCACGCTCCCTGTTCCTGTCCTTTCTCCTGTTGCTTCACACAAACGGAGATAAACAAAACTAGTTGCCACACAGTCCTTCAAAACCCTATTCTCAAGCTGTCTGAACGATAACATTTTACCACAACGCTATGATTCAAACAATCTGTTGCAACCAAAACTATCCTTGAGATTGTGCGCCCGGCTTTACCTATTACGCCACTTCGCTTATTAAGGTACCTTCTCACCGTAAACCAACTCCAACAAACAAAAACATACAACTGTTGTAAGTTTGGCAAACTTGCACATTTTATGAGTTTGGCAAACTTAACAGCGGTTGACAACAGTTTCAAACTCTTGTGAACACACGTTCGGCGTTATTTTTTGTTGCAGAAAAATGGAAATGGATTCTGATTGTGAAGATGTGCCATTTGTTATAGTGGGAGATGATGCTTTTGCTCTTTCAGATAACATGATGAAACAATACCCAAGATGGCAAGAGAAAGGTATCCAGGAAAGAATGTTTAATTACCGAATATCTCGCGCTAGAAGAATTGTGGAGAATTTTTTTCGGATATTGTAAGCAGTTTTTCGGTGTCTTAGAACAACCGTGCACTTAAGCCCTGAAAAGGTAAAATTAGTGACTTCTGCCATGTGCCTTTGCACAGTTTTATTAGAAGAAAATAAAGAAAGTTTAGCCTACTCAACACCTGGCAGTTTTGATGTGGAAGATCCAGAAACAGGCAGAGTTTCGGATGGCATTTGGAGGATGTCTCCGCAAAATAAATGTCTTCAGAGAGAGGGAGGCAACGCAGGAAGAACCGTAAGGAATATAAGGGATGAATTTGCAATCTACTTTGTGTTGGATGTTGGTAAAGCGAAATGGCAAGAGAAATATGAATAAATAAATATCTTGTGAAAAGGCAAATGTAATTAAAAACTTCCGAACAAAATCTTCATAGCTTTAGTTATTAACAATGTAACCATTAATTTGCAAACTACTTTGTGTTAGATGTTGACAAAATGATATGACAAGAGAAATAAATAAATTTCCGGCGAAAATACAGTTGTAATTGCAAAATTTCCGACCTAAAGTCTTACCGCTTCAGCTACGCTAGTGAATGACATTTTATTTATGATCGTAAATATTTTCTCCCTGTCTTGTTCACGCTTACCAAATACTTCATATGCTTGTAAAATACCCATTTCAGAACGTAGATCTCAGTTGCCTCAGACCCACTTTTAGTTTCGACCATTTTACAATGCTCGTGATTGTACTGTGTTTTCATATTCCGTCCTTTCACACTCCACAAGCGGTACACCAATTTTATACGAAACTTCGTTCAACACATCTCTCCCCTTATGCCTGTCTTTATATGCAGAATCAGAAGGGTTCTACAGATATTTCCTCATTTCAATTTCTAACAAAAACTGAATTGTTGGATCTGTTGGCGAATCTTTGCCACTGTCGAAAGAAATACAGCAGATGAAGAAAGAAACAGAGCATATGCAAGTCACACAACTCTGCCACGTTTTTGCTCACTGACCATAAACTACAAACTGGAGGCAAAACTTCCGTCAACTAGTTGTTCAGATTCGCTGCTTCAAACAACTGTTGACAACAGTTGAAAACTAAGTAAACTTCGAGTTGAAAACAGTTGTCAACCGAGTTTGTTGGAGTTGGTTTTCAGTGTGAAGGTACCTTTACTGGGAGACGCAACTAGATAAGAGGGCGATCACACTCCGTGGTCATGTCTGACTTAACGACTATCAGAAGATTTGTCGCATTTGGAGTTAGCGTGAGCATGTCGCCCTGAAATAGAGGTTTACAGATGTGGCTTTGACACTTTACACGTTTTATCAGGTACATCCTGTGGGACGAATTTTGTCAGTGGAACCTCACTGACTTGATAAAGACCAAAAGCGTTTTTGTGCTTTTTCCAGATCAAAGGAAGACAGACGATAAAATTAAGAGAAGTCTGCGGATTCTTAGCAAAACGACGCATCAGTCGCCATAACAAAAAACATTCTCATAATGTAAGAATCTGAGAGCGATGGGATACTGAAAACTTTTGCAGAAAAAGGAGGTCGGTTGCAGTGTGCTTTTACCTAACAAAGGGACGTTCAAAATGGTTCAAATGGCTCTGAGTACTATGGAACTTAACATCTGAGGTCAACAGTCCCCTAGAACTTAGAACTACTTAAACCTAACTAACCTAAGGACATCACACACATCCATGCCCGAGGCAGGATTCGAACCTGCGACCGTAGCATACAAAGGTATGTACAAGATCGAGCAATAGTTGCTATATCATTTGCCAGTGGTAATGTGTAGCAGCCAATACATGTTGGATGGCTGGTTTGGGATTGAGGGACTCGTTGACTGGATCATTTAGAGTTAGTGAGATCAGTCAGAAATGGAATCGAATTATAATACTATGCAGGAGTGATAAAGTCGAGGCAGTGGGAGGAATATTGATACTAGAGACAATAAATTTTGCATGAGACAAAAAATGTGTATGCTTCTGGCGGGTCTTCAAGTTACAGAGAGGACTCCCGATGGCATCTCCATCACGTTTGATTCTCCGCCGACCTTCCTTGGGGTAAAACAGTTCCTTCTAGCCGGGTTGCAGGACAGACAATAGTAAAACAAATCAGGTCATTGGTGTGTGGACGCAGTTCACTAGGGCGCAGCATGCATTGGGAGGAATAGCTCCAACAACCGTCCGCCCCGATGCCATTTAGTCAAAGTGTTAACACGGGAAAAGAATCCACTTTCTCGGAGGTAGCAGAAAAACTGGTCCAACTATTCTTTCTTCACCTAGTATCAAGTATAAGTCATCCTTAAGGTTTTGCATTGATCGAACTGCTATAGGAAGGGGCATTCGTAAAAATGTGGAATAGGGTGGGGCACAAAAAAAGGCCCAACCGCATGTAAAAAACAGAGTAAAAGAGGGATGACCAGGGCGACTGCCGTAGGCATTAGTTTGGAGGGACCCTGAGCCCAGCATGTAACTGGAGGTGCCTCAACCCAATTAAGCTAACCCAGCCCCGAAAAGAGTTTAAAATGTTAGACGTGCAGGAAGCGGGGAAACCAGTTCAAGTGACAATACGTGGTCCGCTATCATTAGAAGCAAAGAATCCAGAAGAGTACGCTTGGCGTGGAGACTCACGAGGAGGGGTCATTGCTCCAGCATGTGAGCTAGTGTCTCTAAGGTTCGGCAGCCACAACGTGGCGATGTCCCTTTACGTAAACCTATAGGTTAATCTGGTGTGACCGACGCGGAGGTGACATAAGATAATGGATTTGTAAGTTTGCTGTTTATGTTTTTATGTAAGTAGGCTGTTTATGTTTTTTTATTGGCAACGTTACGTAGCACTCTCTATATGAAAAGTTTGAATTGTTGTCTGCCATTGTTGTCATGAACTGCTATAGCTGGATGCGAACAGCGCGTAGCACTGGGCAGTTGGAGGTGAGCCGCCAGCAGTGGTGGACGTGGGGAGAGAGATGGCCGAGTTTTGATAATCTGTAAGACTGGATGTCAATTATGAATATTAAGGTAAATACATTGTTTGTTCTCTAATAATATCTTTCATTTACTAACTATCCCTATCAGTAGTTAGTGCCTCCAGTAGTTTGAATCTTTTATTTAGCTGGCAGTAGTGGCACTCGCTGTATTGCAGTAGTTCGAGCAGCGAAGATTTTTGTGAGGTAAGTGATTTGTAAAAGGTATAGGTTAAAGTTAGTCAGGGCCATTGTTTTGTAGGGGTTATTGAAAGTCAGATTGCGTTGCGCTAAAAAATTATTGTGTGCCAGGTTAAGCACAGTCTTGTACAATTGTTTAAAGGAGACGTTTCATATGTCGACCCTTAGCCTAGGATACCTCACTGGAATCTTCTGATTTTTTCTTGTAGTTTGTGTATTTAGTGTAGCTTTAGCGCGTAATTGTAGAGAGAATCTCCTTGGTAGTTGCAGTCTTTCATTGTTGTACAGTAAAACAGTTGTGGCATGCATGTAGCTTTGCGCCAAGTATTTCGCTGCTGCAATTAACTAGATATTATTTTCAGTGCTATGTTAATGTGTTCTCTTATTTTTGCTATTCAAATTGTGCTTTTCTGTGTCATCGTGTGAAATATTGTGACAATAATGGCGTGTGAAAAACGTAACACTCGGCTCCAAAGTAAACTAAGAAATGACAGTGAAGACGAAAGCAGTGTGTTGGCCCCACCATGTAATGAGTTAACTAATATTCAAAGTAGTAATTTGGTAACTGTGCATAGGGAAATGGAGCGGGCGTCAGACAATGGCGTAGGCAGTGAAACAGGTAGTGAACAGGGAAGCATTGTCGATCGATCGGTCGGCAACAGCTCGCCTCAGGAATCCGAAATGATAGGACACAATTTTGCAAATACTGTAGATTCAGGTTTTGCGTCCTCACCGTTTTGTCAAATAAGTCAAGACACATTTTCAGCTTGTCAAAATGTGAATGTTGCCGGTGCAAATGCACTGCCGAAAAGAGTAGAGGAACAGATTCCAGACACTAATGCATTGTTATTACAACTAATGCAACAAATGGAACAAAATCAGAGACAAACACAGCAAAAGCTTCAAAAGTTAGACACAGTGGAACAACACCAGAGACAAACACAGCAAAAGTTAGACACAATGGAACAAAATCTTCGGAAGTTAGACACCACACTTGAACAAACACGTGAAGATTTAACTACTGAGTTACATAACATCGAATCGAAATGTCAAAAAGTCTGTAATGACGTAAAAACACAAATTTGTGAGCATTTCCAACCTATTTTTTCGCGGCATGAAAATGCATTACAGAATCACGAAGCAGCCATAAAAGCGCTGCAAACCATTGTTCATGAAAATCATGAGACCTTGTGGGCTAAAATTGACTCAGTTGCATCTACCGATTCGGTTACGCAACTGGCAAAAACTCAGGAAAACTTAAAGAACACAGTAGATTCGATTTCAACACAATTGGACACTCTGAAACTTGGTTCAGAAAAACACACTGAGGAAATGTGTTCACTATCGGAGAAAGTAGCTGAACTTTCGGATCAGGTCACTAACTTATCTACAAAGGTAGATGATGATCTGAATGACACAAGACCCGTAGCCTTCACGGACACAGAAGAGTATGAACAAATAAGAAAATTCAAACAAAATCAGAATCAAATTAATACGCAATACAAAAGAGAAATGCGGGAAGTACAAGATCAGCTGACACAGGTAATACAAGAATTACGTATTTCAGAGGACACTCGCGCCCCAATAAGGGAAGAGGGACATATAAATACGGAAAAGCCACAAAATAATAACACAGAGCATTTCGGTAATTATGAAAGGAACTGGCAAGGTGCACCGAATTTTGAGATGGAACCGCCGACACGACGTAACAATGACCGATATGCTACTCGCCGACACGATGATTTTGATTATAAGCTGTTCATTACTACACGTAAATTCAAAACATTTAAGAATTCTGGCAACGACATTCATCCACAAGCATGGCTCCATCAATTCTCTCATTGTTTTCCTCCCAACTGGTCATTAGAACACAGATTAGAATTTATGTGTGGCTATTTGGAGAATGAACCAGCTGTAAGAATGCGATCGGTCATTCACGATTGTCACAGTGAAGGAGATTTTTATCATGCCTTCCTCTCAGCATATTGGTCTCAAGCCACACAGGACCGAATGAAACATAGCATCATGATGAGGAAACACTTCGAACAATCTGAATTTTCCAGTCTTGTGAAATATTTTGAAGACATGTTGCACAAGAATCAATACCTGTCAAACCCATACAGCCCCTCAGAACTCATCCGCATTTGCTTAATCAAATTACCTGAACACTTACGGCATATTATTTTGGCAGGACGTTGCAAAGATGACATTGAAGCTTTTCAGGGACTGTTACAAGAACTGGAAATTGACACAGACAGTCGCGGAATGCGAAAACAGGAAAACAATCACTACAGGTCACATCCGTCTCAATTCCGTGACGACAGAAACAATAAATGGCCACGACAAACCTATTCTTACAACGTAAATCGTGACCAAAACAGACACCACCCATATGATAACCACTGGCAGAGTAATAGTTACAGGGAAAGATCACCTTTCCGCAGTAATGACTATCACAGAGACAATCAGAGAAACAGACAATATGGGAACCAAAATAACTATTATCAAGGGAGACAGAATAACTTTAGACGCAACGGTCCAGTGCGTAGTTACGATTCTGGGAGAAATTCTCCACCACATGACCGACAAGAAAGAAACTATCGAACCTACCGACATGACGACAGACGATATGATCGTAACGACAGACCTGAATTGCATCAGAACTGGCGAGATTTAAATAGAGCAGAGCACTCTCGTCACGATGAATTTGTAGAAGTTAGGTCTCCAAATCCCAATAATGACGCGCGCCAACAAAGAGACAATAGGCGATGACTCACACCACTGGCAGCCACAAGACGTACTTATGAAACTGACGACGCAGCTGCCGTAGCTAGTAATTACGTAAAAATGGAAGACATTAGGGACATCTTACTCCAGGAACACGACGTAAAACATAACAACATTGCATATCCTGTGATTCATATTACTGTAAATGACGTAAAATTTACGGCAGTACTTGACTCTGGCAGTCCCATTTCAGTAATTAGCGAAACAGCTTTTAGCAAATGCAACAAAGCGAACGATTGCCCCACACTTCCGTTACGTAAGGTTAAATTACAAGGTGCAATCTTTGGAAAAAGTGTAGATGTACGCCAACAAACCAATTTAGAATTCTTTTGTCAAAGCCACAGCTTCTCTATGAACTTCCTTATTGTTCCATTATTGTCGACGGAAATTATACTGGGAGTAGACTTTTTGAATGAATACAAAGCAATCTTAAGCTTTCACGATGCTGAAATAAGTTTAGAGAAAGAAGGTAAGTCAATAGCTTTGAAATTTGAAGACTGGCTCTCAAACCATGATGAGGAAATTAATCGGCTTTACGTTCTGTTAGACAACAGTTCGGAATTTTCTACGGAACTAGACACCAACAATCACTCTGCAAGTACTGAAAGGGATGATATTGACGGCATATTTGAAATTAATGAGTTAATTCAGAATAAAATTCCAATAATTGAGAATTGTAATGACACTGATAGGCAGGACCTTTTTGAGATTTTACAAGCACATTCCACAGTTTTTACTCACAAAACAGGAACAATCAAGGGATTTCAATACCAATTTCGTGTTCGTGAGCATACTAAATTTTGTGTTAGACCATACGTAATTCCGGCGCATTATAGGGACCGTGTTAGATCAGAAATACAATCTATGCTTGTCGAGGGCATTATTGAGCCTGCAGTAAGCTCATACAACAACCCATTACATGTTGTTGAGAAGAAGAATGGATCGATCAGGCTTGTTTTAGATTCGAGACAAATCAATACTATCATCATTCCTGAAACAGACAGGCCGCAGATGATGGAAGAACTTCTTCAAAATTTTAATGGTGTAAAAGTGTTATCTTCCATTGATCTCAGATCCAGCTTTTATCAGATCGAACTTCATCCAGAATGTAGAAAATACACAGCTTTCCTTTGTTTCGGCGTTTGTTATCAGTTTCGGAAACTTCCTTTTGGTTTGAACATTTCTTCGGCAGCATTCATTCGTGGGTTAAATTCCATACTACCTGAGTTCTTAAAACGTCACATCACCTTATATGTTGACGATATTCTAATAGCAGAAGCTTCATGGGAACAACACAATCGCATCCTCAACAGTTTGTTACGTATTTTTGCAGAATCTGGAATTACAGTTAACTTGGAAAAGTCTGAATTCGGTAGGACAAAGGTGAAGTTTTTGGGACATATTATTTCTTCTGAAGGCATTCAGCCGGATCCTGAAAAGTTAGAAGCAATCAGAGCCATTCCAGTTCCCTCCACAAAGAAACAAGTCCGCAGTTTTCTAGGTCTCGTAAATTTTTACCGTCGTTTTCTGAATATGCAAATTCTAGTTACACCAAAACTTTGTTCTCTCACTGGAAAAAATACTATTTGGAACTGGGACGAACAAGCACAGTTGGAATTCAATTCTTTGAAAGAAGCGTTACTTCACGCGCCAATACTAGCTCATCCAGATCTGTCACAAGATTTCTGCCTTAGTACGGATTCTTCTAAAGTCGGTCTTGGTGCCCACTTATTTCAAGAAGCCATAGAAAATGACACTACTGTTCAGAAAACCATTGCTTTTGCTAGCCGAGTGCTAACAAAATCTGAAAAAAATTATTCCGTTACTGAATTAGAAGCTTTAGCTATCGTTTGGGCATTTAACAAATTCCGTTTCTTTCCTTCTGGTAAGCACGTAAAAGTATACAGCGAGTGCCACTACTGCCAGCTAAATAAAAGATTCAAACTACTGGAGGCACTAACTACTGATAGGGATAGTTAGTAAATGAAAGATATTATTAGAGAACAAACAATGTATTTACCTTAATATTCATAATTGACATCCAGTCTTACAGATTATCAAAACTCGGCCATCTCTCTCCCCACGTCCACCACTGCTGGCGGCTCACCTCCAACTGCCCAGTGCTACGCGCTGTTCGCATCCAGCTATAGCAGTTCATGACAACAATGGCAGACAACAATTCAAACTTTTCATATAGAGAGTGCTACGTAACGTTGCCAATAAAAAAACATAAACAGCCTACTTACATAAAAACATAAACAGCAAACTTACAGATTCCTTCCCAGAGTAACGGAAGAAGATACGTCCTGTAGACGCAGACTCATTGATAGAGCGGAAGTCTGTTACAGGGCGCAGTAGCCCACCAGCAGTCACTTCTTCGAGTGAGTAGGGGCCTTATCTCAACCCGCAAATCTGTTCCAGGGAAAGGCTAAGGATATGTTGGATGAGTAATCGCTTTCCCATCGGCCGATGTACTCGTCGAGATACACACGTGACTTGGGACTTGGGACCTATGCAGTACGACTAAGAAGATCGCGAATAGCAGATATCTCAGTGAGACAAGAGTAATCAAGTGCAACATCTATCATAAGCCTAGAGACTGCTCATTAAGCCACAGCAAATTAAAACATGGTCGGGAGGGGGGGGGGGGTTTCTGACTAGCGAAAAGTAAGGCTTTCTTAGTGGCTATTAGCTCTTACATAAAATACTAAATATTCGTGGCAACTTATCTTATTCTTGACCCCAAGGTAGACCTAAAAGTATATCTCATCCTAGTCCTGGGTTTTAGTGGTGGCCCCTGATATTCATGAAAAACTGAAATAAGCAGACGCCAAAAGATCGTGGAGTTGACAGACTGAAAATGTCTTCTTCGGCGTTTCACATCGTCCCTAGAACCGTTACTTTTGTTTGGCACTCTCTTCATTCTACGTTCCAAATTGCGGATGATTGTTGCGAATTAGTCGCCCACTTCGACAGTGTCAATTTTACTTTCTTCTTTAGCGAAGAAATAACTCATAATACAGCTAGATTAGGCTGCAGCAAAGTCATCCACGTACATGTTCTGATGCAGAAGGGCAACTGCCGCAGGGAACTGGGACTGATATTCAATGTGTCTGCTAGTTCACGAATAGTTGCTAAAAGCAGAAACGGACTGCCTGCGAAGCCGAAATGAAAAAAAAATCCTTTTTATTGCATTAACGTGATCATCAACCTTGTTATTGTTGGTGTTGTTCCAGAAGCATCTAGTCAGGATGTAGAGAGAGCTGCAGAAAAGCTTGAACAATGCCGGCACTGACTACAAAGCGTCGCTGACGTAATATCAGAAGGACCTAGATCATTTCAGGCAACAAGTTAGGCCCAATATATAAACTGACATTAAGAAAGGGTGCACCTTGTTCGTCTAATGAACCATCAAAGACTATTCGCTATTTTGTACTCTCCTGTTCTTCATGCCTGACCAAGTGATGGGTCAAATAGAATGAATTTGGAGATTCTTCTATAAGAGCTAATTCTGGTTGGTTGTTTTTAATATACTCCAACATCAACTGGCCGTAAACGCGTTTTAGACCATCATTTCTGCATCATTTCGTTCCTGTAATGCAGCAAAGCGCTTCTCGGTACGACAGCTAATTTTCGGGGAAGGCGAACCACTCGCCGCTGGTCTACAAGCACGCACGAAACTCTTGCAATATCGTAGTTCTTCATTGTTGCTGATTCCGACTGACTCAATCACAAAAGCTCTGTATACGTAGAGTCCCAGTAGTGATCTGCTCTGAAAAGTAATCAGTTATAAGTAAACCTTCTCCTTCACAGGGATCAACCAACTGTAAATATTCGATGTTTCGATTTATCTTGACATCCTTGGGCACAGTCGGAAGTTTCGTAAAGCTACGTAAACTCTCGAAAGGATTGAGCCAAACACGAGCGTTTTTCCATGCGCTGCTTACCCTGGAAAACACAAATCTGCGAGGCGCGGATATCAAAGAAGATTCGAATGTGTTTGCTGACAGAGGCTAGGTATCGATAACCTGTAGGTTTCGATTATCAATCAGATTTCGGAAACTGGACGTGGACTGGTTGCCTGCATCCAAAATACAATCTGCGATTCGGCTCTCTTCTGTGGACCCTATTACAAACACCCGTGCCGTCTGAAGCTGCGTGAAGCTTTTGAGCTTTTGAGCAGCGACGACATAGCCCACTGAGCTAATGACGGAGACACTGTGAAACAGACTGATTGTGGCATGGCTTCAGTTGATTCGAATCATCACAAATTTATCGGTGAGCAGGCGGCTCTTCCTTTCTTCAAACAGTCTTTGACAATATGGCCTCGCTCGAGACAAATGAAACACCGATTTCTCGATCTTAGTATTGTCAGTCACAGAAGTGACAAGACCTGTTCCAAGCAATACTTGCTGTATTTAGTTCCCTCTAGCGGCGTGTCATCTGGCAACTCTTCAATTGCGGTTACTACATACGTAAAAAGACTTCTCCGAAGAGTTCGTTTTCTGTTCAAGCTTTGTAACTCTTCAAGAGGAATTATTGTCTTACCTTTCAATTACTACACCGCGTGCGCTCTCAGATATTCCACTGTTTCAAGTGAGCAAAGATTGACTAAATGAAACAACTCGCGGCTGCCCAGAGATGCTAGTGCGTATCGCGTGCGACAATTGAAGAGCGATTTTAAATATGCACGACCATATGAGGGCTTTTCGGCTAGATAAGACACTTCCTAATATTTTTATAACGATAACAGCAGACCGTGATTGCATTCTTCTCATCCGCAAGAGCAGACGACGGTGCTAATAGGCTTCCGAGTAGTGCATCTACGCGTCTTCCGTTAGTGGAAAGCATGTGGCAGTGTCATCCAATGACAACCCACACACTCCCAGTCCCCGTTTTAGGCACCAAAAAATATCGCCATCGATTTGCGAATATGAAGAAGTGCAAGCCGATCACTTTTACAAAGTATTTACTCATGTAACTACGACAATAAACGGACAACGATATTCAACAAGACAGTCAACGATATTGTATAATACACAAAGATATGACGAAAAGACGCTCAGGACAACGATGTACAGTGCCGCCAATCTTCTAGAAGGATGTTTGTTGGTACAATCGTTAACCTCCATACGCTAACGTATGTGACCAGTGCAAATATGTCTAACGAAGTGTCTTGAATTATCGGCTCACGGACGTTCACTAGTAAGTCTACGCATATGAACGACTTTCTTGAAGCCTTGTGGCTTCGAAAACATTCATGTAACCGTCTTACGCTACGTCATCTAAAGAAGAATTGGTTGAAAGTTTTTACGTAGCTCGTTGGCTTCAATACGGCGCTCTTGTTCTTAACGAGTCAGCGCCGTTGCAAGTTTGAGTTAGAGTCCCATCAACATTAGAGATGGCTGATGCAGGAAATTGGCACTGTCGTTTTGAAGGAATCGAGCACCCTTCAGTCGGAAGTGTTGTAAGTAGGCTGTTTAGGTTTTTATGTTGGTAACGCCACGTAGCGCTCTGTACGAAAATCACTGGTTGTGCTGTGTGCAGTCTGTGGCTGGTTGGCATTGTTGGAATATTCGCTATTGTAGTGTTGGGCAGTTGGATGTGAACAGCGCGTAGCTTTGCGCAGTTGGAGGTGAGCCGCCAGCAGTGGAGGATGTGGGGAGAGAGATGGCGGAGTTTTGAGAGCGGATGATCTGGACGTGTGTCCATCAGAGACAGTAAATTTGTAAGACTGGATGTCATGAACTGATATATATATATATATATATATATTATGACTTTTGAACACTATTAAGGTAAATACATTGTTTGTTCTCCATCAAAATCTTTCACTTGCTAACTATGCCTATTAGTAGTTAGTGCCTTCAGTAGTTAGAATCTTTTATTTAACTGGCAGTATTGGCGCTCGCTGTATTGCAGTAGTTTGAGTAACGAAGATTTTTGTGAGGTAAGTGATTTATGAAAGGTATAGGTTATTGTTAGTCAGGGCCATTATTGTGTAGGGATTATTGAAAGTCAGATTGCGTTGCGCTAAAAAAAAATATTGTGTGTCAGTTTAGTGTTGATCAGAATAAGTAAAGAGAGAAATGTCTGAGTACGTTCAGTTCTGCTCAGCTGTTTGAAAATCAAATAACGTAAGAGGTTTATCAGCACAGTAATTCATTAATTTTTCGAAGGGGAGGTTTCAGTGTTTTTAGTGAAAAATCAGGGTTGGGACAGGGATTTAAGTCCCACTCCCTCGAGTGATGATAGAGGATAGGCCTTGAAGTCAAGTTGACGAGATGTTGCCAGAACAAGGACACAGCAAGAATAGGGAGAGCAGAGGGGATTCGGCTGTTTCTTTTAAAGGAACCATGCCATCACTCGCGTCGTTTGGTGTGGGGAAATCTGGGAAACTGAAGCCTACGTTTTGAATCAATCTTCTCTGGAGTACGGACCAGTGAGTTAATCACTGCGTCAACTCTCTCGGTCGTCCAATAAGAGCCCAATATCTTGATGACTGTGTATAAGAATAACATAATGAGTAGCTCTTCTCTGAAGCCTCTCTGTCTTATTGAACTACGTGTAAGAAATACGAATCTCACCAGTTCGATTACATATCTTCTGATTGTCATTTAGCAAAAGAACTAAGTACTTACTATCTGCAAATAAAGGATGGCTGTATGCCATTCACACACATTGAGAGGACGCAAAACAATCGTTTCTTCCTATTCAGAGCAAATGGTTGAAATGGCTCTGAGCACTATGGGACTTAACTGCTATGGTCATCAGTCCCCTAGAACTTAGAACTACTTAAACCTAACTAACCTAAGGACAGCACACAACACCCAGCCATCACGAGGCAGAGAAAATCCCTGACCCCGCCGGGAATCGAACCCGGGAACCCGGGCGTGGGAAGCGAGAACGCTACCGCACGACCACGAGATGCGGGCTTCAGAGCAAATGTATGATTAGATTATTGCCGTATGCGAGGACTGGATTCTGCCTGGTTTTGTAAAACACTAATTCTTCAGACTTCTCTTGGCCAAATTTATTTCTGAACATGTGTGCCATTATCAGATGCTCTTTGTTTCTATTACAAGCATGAAAATAAGTGTTTAAAGTATAACGGCGGTGATGAGGAATTAGGATGGAAGATTTATTTTTGCTCTTTTTTATTTATGTTCTTTTCATTTTTTCCCATCTTGACTAATATGTAGAACACTGACTTGCTCTGAGTGAGAAGCGTGTCCTCAGCAACAGCATGTTGTTTTTGGGAAGGTGGTCGGAAATTAATGTGAATCACTTGTTGAAAGGCGGTAAAAAAATGTTTTTTTGGCGTTATTATGAAATAAAAACGAGGAATCAGTGATGTTGGTGCGTATGTGGTTAAACATGTTTTGGTAAGGGAATAGAATTCGTGTTTTGCGTAAACAGGTGGAACTCGGTCCTGTAAACGTGCCTAAATGAAAAGCGCCATAAACGTAAGTATAATATTATAACACAGCTGCAGTTGCCAAAACGCTCTATTTGATACGACCAGTTTCGATTCTTGTTTACGTCATTATCAAGCGACAGCACTTGAAGTCGCCAATGGTAATGACCTTCGCCACGTTTCTAATCGGTTGTGACAAACAGATGCAACTGAAGTTTCTATGTTTCTCACAATTACGCAGTAAACCGTCGAAATTTCGCACAGTACTCGTTAAACATTCAGCAGGCACAGGAAAGGAGTAGGCGCTACGGACATTAATAGTTAGTTATACAGCAGTGAAGTCCACACGACGCAGAAGTGCAGAAATTTCTGCTGGCTAGTGCGAGCAAATTTTGTCCGACCTGCAGCGAAGACAAAGTGCGCCTGAATCCTGGCGTGTAGCTGCCAGCTCGGCTGCGTGTGTACACAGTGTTTAATTAAAATGCTAATGAACGGGCAGCGGCCGCCTTGCTCCTTCTATTAACATGCCGCACGCCGTGTCGCGGCTATATTTAGTGCACGGGCTAATTTATACGGCCAGAGGACGAACAGTCCGCCTCCATAAGAGGCCCAGAAATTCAGCGCGCGGGCTCTGCGCATTCCGCGCAGTCACCGTGCGCGCTAGGGCTGTCCAAGCGCCGCGCCGCTGGCTACCTCGTGTTCGTGTGCTGGCGTGGAGCTCGGAAACTGCCTTCTTTAGTCTCTAGACTCGTGAATTGGGAGGCCTGGAATCAGACTTCCAGAAAACGTCTCTCAGCGCACTTCAGAAGAAAGCGCGAGTGTGTAAATATCAAAATTATCGAGCAATGTCACGTGTCACGCTTGTATTCTGATGATTAGAACATTGACACAACAATAACAACAGCATCAACAACAATACAAAAAGGGCTGAAGTAGTAAGTGTGGTGTCACCGCCAGACACCACACTTGCTAGGTGGTAGCTTTAAATCTGCCGCGGTCCATTAGTACATGTCGGACCCGCGTGCCGCCACTGTTAGTGATCGCAGACCGAGCGCCACCACACGGCGGGTCTAGAGAGACGTACTAGCACTCGCCCAGTTGTACGACGACTTTGCTAGCGACTACACTGACGAAGCCTTTCTCTCATTTGCCGAGAGATAGTTAGAATAGCCTTCAGCTAAGTCCATGGCTACGACCTAGCAAGGCGCCATTAACCATTTCTAGAGAGAGTCTCACTTGTATCATCAAGAATGCTGTATACAAATGATGGATTAAAGTTAAGTATTCCAGCAGCTACGTACTTTTCTTTATAGCATTCATTACGTATCCTGTTCCAGACCTCACGCCAGTCTGCGTTAGATTATAGCGTGCATTTCGGCCTCCTCTAATTACAAGGTGTTGGCACATCTGGCAACACATCAGTAAGTAAGAAAAAAATTTAAAAAAAGAACGAATAAATTCTATCGTTGCATTTATAGCGAAAGAATAAAGAAAGGATCATCTACAAGGCATATACAGAGTAAAAAAAAAGGATTTGATAAAGTAACCTCGTATAAAATGTGTAAATAAGAGGAGTGAAATAAATTTAACAGTAACGCGTCTTCTAGAGCAACAAAGGGAAGGGTAGCGAAATCCGAATATCGAGAGAGGAAACTTCCTGTATGGCAAGGCTGGATCTCATGGCCAATGTTGTACAATTAAGCTGTCTCGGGAACAGATGCTGGCTCTAGTTTTCGTGTCATACGGTTATTATGACCAAAAGGAAGGATGACATAAATCTGTTGGCTGGTTTGAAAAATATTTGCCTGCAGCCAGGTGCTACATCCACTTAAGTAAAAAGAAGGAAATGGGACGTTTCCACTGTTCCAAAAATTTAACAAACAGCATATTGAATCAATTAATAAATTAACTGATGGACAACTGACAATAAGAAAAATTCAGAAGGTAAGTATTTCAGCATTTCAGTCTGAATGTATGTCACGTTGTACAACAAATAGCTAACAATATTTTAAAACTGAAGAACACATCATAGGTTTCATTGTGGGCTCCACATTGGAGCACTTTTGTGGGCGCTTTTGTTAGTGCGCATTCCAAATGAACTCATACGGCTATGCTTTTCTGATGCTATACAGCTTCAGATGGAAATTATGTTGGTTACATTGGTTAATTACAGAAACTAAATTTGACTGTGGCTTTTTCCGTGAATAAGAAAAGAACTACACAGACCAGCTGCAGGAATCTAATTTCAGTACAATGTGATTACTTTTATTTCTGTATAATATATGTCACTTTTGGAGTTTCTTATTCTGAAACAATTAAAACCTCAAATTGAGTTGAAAATAATATGCCCAGCGTGTTAATAATTACCTCAATATCACATTACAGGTGTTAGCTACTGTTTTCACTGATAGACTGCCAAACGGGCAATTGATCAACAATGTCTCTGTCCACTTATTTAGTACAGTAAATTTAAATACATGAAAGGAATCAACTGCCAGTCCCTGTACCAAACACTGCAGTTCTGCGAATCTTCCTACATTTTGAAATGTTTTTTTGCCTTGTGAATCCCCTGTGAGAGCGAAGAAGAATTACATGATCCGCTGAATGGAATCGGTAGTCTAATGAGTGTAGAATATGGACTGAGAGTAAATCGAAGAAGAAAGTAACGAGAAGTAACAGAAATGAGAACAGCGAGAAACTTAACATATGATTAATGGTCACGAAGTAGATGAAGTTAAGGAATTGTACTACCTATGCAGCAAAATAACCAATGACGGACGGAGCAGGGAGGACGTCAAAAGCAGACTAACACAGGCAAAAAGGGCATTCCTGGCCAAGAGAAGTATGAGTATGTACGTTTGGAACACAGCATTGTATGGTAGTGAAACGTAGACTGTGAGAAAACTGGAACACAAGAGAATCGAAGGATTTGAGATGAGGTGCTACAGACTAATGTTGAAAATTAGGTGGACTGATAAGGTAGGAAATGTGGAGGTTCTGCGCAGAATCGGAGAGAAAAGGAATGTGTGACTAGCATTGACAAGGAGAAGGGACAGGATGAGGAAATGACTTCCATGATACAAAAGGGAGCTGTAGAGTACAAAAAATGTAGGAGAAGACGGAGATTGGAATACATCCAACAAATAATTGAGGACGTGGATTGCAAGTGCTACTCTGAGATGAACAGGCTGGCACAAGAGAGGAATTCATGGTGGACCGTATCAAACCAGTCAAAAGACTGATGACAAAAAAAAATGTATAGCACCATTCCAAAACAACCTCACAGAAGTCCCAATATTATTCATTAGATCATTTATATACGTGGTGTTACCGGTATAAGAGCAGATTTTTATTGGTGACTGAGGACAGTGTATTAAACGATATTACGTCAGTTTTTACTTCATTTGCAGACTAATAATTATACCTATTTGCAGAAATATGTTTTTAGGTGGGTTAGTACCGACAAGTACATATGCTAAGAGCAAGCCACTAATGCTTATTTTCCCCAGGTGTTGAAGTGTGGACGCATGGACGAAAAACTATTAGTCTATACAGACAGGCGTAGTCCACTTAGTGTTTCAGTTACGACCGTGCAGAAAACATCAGGTATTCGTCACATGTCTGCGGGAGGACTGTTAGATGCAGAGAAACAACAACGAACACACTGAAGTGTGCACATATTAATGCACAATTGATCACAATAGCTAACACACCGTATATGTTCAAATGTAACATCCTCTTGTGGGCAACCAGAAGTGAATTTTAAATTTAGAGAGTTCGTTCCACTAAGAACGATATGTCGTCCAATATTCTAGGATGGGTCGTTTGTAGACCCAACACACTTCCCTGTGGCACACCCGAATTACTTCTACACCTGTCGATGATTCTCCATACAAGATAACTTGCTGCGTCTCCCTACCAAAAAATTTTCAGTCCAGTCGAAAATTTTGCCTGGTACGCCATACGATCGTACTTTTGATAATGAGGGTAAATCGAGAAATGTTGCATCTTACTTGTCTGCCTCGATGCATGGCTTTCAGTGCTGCTTGGGTTTAGCTTGAATGATGCTTTCGGAGCTCATGCTGGTTGACATGGATGAGGTCATTCTGTTCGAGAAGCTTCACACCTCATCTTCTCGAAAACGCTTAAGAGTCGCACCCTACTAGAGGAGACCTAAGTATGTATCATAGTTGTGTGAGAAGTGAGCAGCATCGGTGATCCACTGGGCCTTTGCATCCCGTCGGATTGCAATGACTAATGCTGATACCGTTTCTTTTGCGTCCAGGTGTTACAAGACAGTCGATGGTGTGTGGCTGGTGTCCAACCACCTCTGTAGCTCTTGCGTGACGGTAACAATGAACTTACGACCGTAGGTGTGCCGACCTCTCAGTTCGTTACAGCGTCATAATGGGAAAACTTCTCATAGGGTAAATGCTATTCCATTTTGCATAATGTGCAGTTCGCAGGTCTTAAAGCTGTTAGACACTCCGCTTCGTATGTTACTACCGGACTTAAGGCCGGGCACACGTGCATCTGGGGTGCTGGTCGCGGTTTATAGCTCTCTACAGTTTCCTGCCCATCACAGCACGTTATATCCACATTACTGTTATTTACGGGAGATACGTGCAGCCAGTCCGGCCGTGGGGGCGGGGAGGGGAAACTAGAGATGTTGTCGACAAGCAGTAACACTGTGCGCCAGCCACTCGTTAGTTGCGGGCCTGCACAGTCATAACGGTGTAACAAGCATTTAACACACAGTCCTCCAAGCACTCATAAGCAGCGTCGTTGTAAACTGTACGTTCTGCTAAACTCTGGTTCACAATTTTTACCGAGCTGATTTTCAAGCTGTTTGAGAAGCAATAACACACTGTCAGCTGCCTGGAGTACCAACGTTAAGGATTGATATTATGTATATAGTGTATAGAGGATATAAAATGTAGACTGGCAATGACAAGGAAAGCGTTTCTGAAGAAGAGAAATTTGTTAACATCGAGTATAGATTTAAGTGTCAGGAAGTCATTTCTGAAAGTATTTGTATGGAGTGTAGCTATGTATGGAAGTGAAACATGGACGGTAAATAGTTTGGACAAGAAGAGAATAGAAGCTTTCGAAATGTGGTGCTACAGAAGAATGCTGAAGATTTGATGGGTAGATCACATAACTAATGAGGAGGTACTGAATAGGATTGGAGAGAAGAGGAGTTTGTGGCACAACTTGACCAGAAGAAGGGATCGGTTGGTAGGACATATTCTGAGGCATCAAGGGATCGCCAATTTAGTATTGGAGGGCAGCGTGGAGGGTAAAAATCTTAGAGGGAGACCAAGAGATGAATACACTAAGCAGATTCAGAAGGATGTAGGTTGCAGTAGGTACTGGGAGATGAAGAAGCTTGCGCAGGATAGAGTAGCATGGAGAGCTGCATCAAACCAGTCTCAGGACTGAAGACACAACAACATATAGTGTACGGTCCTAAACTGAGTCTCTGGGATAAGAAACTAGTGATCAGAAAAGGTTAATCTTGTTTCTTCTTTTTTCTGATCTCTGTGCCGTATCTTCACGGGATCTGCTCTTAGTATGGATTTGGCAATTTTCGTTGTACAGGGTGGCCGGATGCCCTTCTCCTCCGAGACGGAAATTGTCAATCATAGAGCGTCGTACTTAGTTATACGATTGTCGCCTCTAGCCAGCTCTGTTAATAGCTTAATATATTTTATTATTCCTTTTCTCGATATTGACATTTATTTTTTTATGTGCTGCAGTCTTTTTCGGGAATTACTAGAATTACCCCAGGAAATTAAGGCTTTCCAAATGTGACATCTTTTCAAGATCATGAACCTAGGAGCAAATATTCGATTGAAATTTAAAAGCGTTGCTATCGAGTAAATTTTGTCAGTACTCTAGTTAATAGTCTATATGTTACGTTATTACTGTGCAAAAAAAGCTAAACTGCGCTGGAAAAGATCTCAGAAGGCCCAATGGGATCGACCGACCACCGTGTCATCCTCAGGCAACAGGCGTCAATCTATGCGGATATGGAAGAGCACGTAGTTGACCCGCCTGGGTAGCCGAGAGCGCTAATGCGCTGCTTCCTGGACTCGGGTAGGCGCGCCGTCCCCAGATAGCATCCGACCGGCGGATGCGGGCCAGCCTGAATGTGGATTTTAGGCGGTTTCCCTTATCTCACTAGGTGAATACCGGGCTGGTCCCCACGTCCCGCCTAAGTTACATGACTCACAGACATTTGAAAAACGTGCGCACTATACCATGGCTTACACTAGACACAGACAGCTGTAGTAGACTCATTCCATCCTGGGGGGGTCAGGGTGGCGGAAGGAAGGACATCCGGCCACCCTCTGCAACTAACACTGCCAAATAAATAGTAACACGGCCGACCCCGCGTGACGCGGGACAAAGGCCCCAAGAAAGAAAGAACTGGAAGAGCATGTAGTTAGCACACTGTTCTCCTGGCCGTTGTCAGTTTTTGTGACCAGAGCTGCTACTTCTCAGTAAAGTAGCCCCTCAGTTGGCCCCACAAGGGATGAGTTCATCCCGGTTGCTAACAGCTCACGGCAGTCTTGGATGGACACCCGTCCAAATGCTAGCCACTCCCGACAGACCTTAATGTCTGTGATCTGTCGGGGATCAGTGGTACCATTGTGGCGGGGCCGCTGGCATTATTGCTCTACCACATATCAATAACCAGTACATGAAATCAAATTAAGCAGAAGTATTATGAAAACCATATCAGAAATAAACACAGATTTACATTTTCAAGACAGGTGAAACTGTTAAGACATTGAAGAAACTCAGTTCATTTCCAAATATCGCATGTTCTCGCTGAAGGATCTTCTTCTGTTTCATGGTACAAGATAGTGCACAACCGATGAAGTATGGCGTAATGGTTAAAGTGTTATGTAAGAGTTATATAAGTGTTCTGAGCCTGAAGAATTAACAATATATTCCAAATAGCTTTGATATATTACACAGTACTTAAACATGTAGAACCAGAAATACTTACAAATGCTGGGGAAAACAAAATCTCATGTCTAAAAATACCAACTGTAGAATTGGAAACCGCTTATGGTGGCCCGTAGTGCGCTTTCTCTCATGTCATTCTAAAATCACCCAATAGACTGAGGTGCCGACCAAAAACTATCGTGTGTTTCTAGCATTCATTTCAGCAGTCTTCGAGGAGAACACTGTTGGTACGCCTTGGTTCATCTGGGAGGTCAGTTGGTCAACAGTCGCCCGCGGTGCACCACGGATCCATCGGCGCCGGCTTTTGATAGCACCATTTTGCCATGCACGGTATACAGGGTTATTACAAATGATTGAAGCGATTTCACAGCTCTACAATAACTTTATTATTTGAGATATTTTCACAATGCTTTGCACACACATACAAAAACTCAAAAACTTTTTTAGGCATTCACAAATGTTCGATATGCCTCTTTAGTGATTCGGCAGACATCAAGCCGATAATCAAGTTCCTCCCACACTCGGCGCAGCATGTCCCCATCAATGAGTTCGAAAGCATCGTTGATGCGAGCTCGCAGTTCTGGTACATTTCTTGGTAGAGGAGGTTTAAACACTGAATCTTTCACATAACCCCACAGAAAGAAATCGCATGGGGTTAAGTCGGGAGAGCGTGGAGGCCATGACATGAATTGCTGATCATGATCTCCACCACGACCGATCCATCGGTTTTCCAATCTCCTGTTTAAGAAATGCCGAACATCATGATGGAAGTGCGGTCGAGCACCATCCTGTTGAAAGATGAAGTCGGCGCTGTCGGTCTCCAGTTGTGGCATGAGCCAATTTTCCAGCATGTCCAGATACACGTGTCCTGTAACGTTTTTTTTTGCAGAAGAAAATGGGGCCGTAAACTTTAAACCGTGAGATTGCACAAAACACGTTAACTTTTGGTGAATTGCGAATTTGCTGCACGAATGCGTGAGGATTCTCTACCGTCCAGATTCGCACATTGTGTCTGTTCACTTCACCATTAAGAAAAAATGTTGCTTCATCACTGAAAACAAGTTTCGCACTGAACGCATCCTCTTCCATAAGCTGTTGCAACCGCGCCGAAAATTCAAAGCGTTTGACTTTGTCATCGGGTGTCAGGGCTTGTAGCAATTGTAAACGGTAAGGCTTCTGCTTTAGCCTATTCCGTAAGATTTTCCAAACCGTCGACTGTGGTACGTTTAGCTCCCTGCTTGCTTTATTCGTCGACTTCCGCGGGCTACGCGTGAAACTTGCCCGCAGGCGTTCAACCGTTTCTTCGCTCACTGCAGGCCGACCCGTTGATTTCCCCTTACAGATGCATCCAGAAGCTTTAAACTGCGCTTACCATCGCCGAATGGAGTTAGCAGTTGGTGGATCTTTGTTGAACTTCGTCCTGAAGTGTCGTTGCGCTGTTATGACTGACTGATGTGAGTGCATTTCAAGCACGACATACGCTTTCTCGGCTCCTGTCGCCATTTTGTCTCACTGCGCTCTCGAGCGCTCTGGCGGCAGAAACCTGTAGGGCGGCTTCAGCCGAACAAAACTTTATGAGTTTTTCTACGTATCTGTAGTGTGTCGTGACCATATGTCAATGAATGGAGTTACAGTGAATTTATGAAATCGCTTCAATCATTTTGTAATAGCCCTGTACTTTAACAACGAAGGCACGCGAGCAGTTTACAAACTTAACCATTTCCAAAATGCTTCCACCTTCGGTCGAAAAGCAATGATTATGCCCCTTCGGTAAAAGGATAAATCGCTCCGTTTGCGCATTACGAAACCGTATGCGCTGTTTCCGCGTCCCTTCCGACACGCTTTATATATCCTCCACTGCTAGTGCTGCCATCTAGCGTCTTGACCTCGAACATAGGCAGTGGTCTCATTAATGTGAGTTGACCGTGTACGTGCACGTGTCTCGTGCCCCGACTCCTGCCAGGGTCATCACCTTACACTGTGTTGCGGTACAGGGACTATTATCACACTGCCATAAACTCACCCTAGGCGCATCAGGTTTCTTGCTGCTTCGATAACTTAATTACGATAGTTCTGATGTCTGTGTACGCGTGTAAAGGTGGCCAAACAGTATGCCATTATTCTGTGATTACTAGTGTCAGCCACATCCCTGTCGTGGCTAAGCGGCCTCGCCTAAACAAGCTAGTATCATAAGATTCCAGTATTTTCAGTTGGTGAATTAAATCATTCGTTACCATATGCTCTGCTTATAAAAATTTTTTCTTACTTAGATTTTATAGACTAAATTCCGATAAAAAAACACACACATTCCATTTCAATCTACTAAAAAAGAAGAAAAAAAAGGGGCAGAAATTGTGTTGTCTTAAGGGAAACTTTTATTCTGATACATACACACCAGCCTTTTTTCGAAAAATATTTTTAGTGCAGAACGCGGATCCAGCTTATGAACTCAACATTGCACTCACCTTTGTTACGAATATGTACAGTTCACTGAAGGCGACGAACTTTAAAGACTACGAATGCTGTTATTCAACCAAGTATGAAAAGTAGATTCGTTGCTTCATTATTTAACGTCGTAAACTGCAGCATTTTATCCTTTTACTTAGATGTAGTCATTTAGAACCATATCTCATGTAATATCTGATTACACTGGACGACTCCCCCATTGCTTTTTCCACTTTCCTACGAGCTGACAACATCTAACAAGGGAACCTCCCCATCGCACCCCCTTCAGATTTAGTTATAAGTTGGCACAGTGGATAGGCCTTGAAAAACTGAACACAGATCAATCGAGAAAACAGGAGGAAGTTGTGTGGAACTATGAAAAAAATAAGCTAAATATACAAACTGAGTAGTCCATGCGCAACATAAGCAACATCAAGGATGGTATGGGCTTAGGAGCGCCGTGGTCCCGTGGTTAGCGTGAGCAACTGCGAAGCGAGAGGTCCTTGGATCTAGTCTTCCTTCGAGTGAAAATTTTAATTTTTTTGGGAGTGATTATCACATCCACAAGAAAACCTAAATCGGGCAAGGTAGAAGAATCTTTTTACCCATTCGCCAAGTGTACAAGTTAGGTAGGTCGACAACATATTCCTGTCATGTGACGCACATGCCGTCACCAGTGTCGTATAGAATATATCAGACCTGTTTTCCCGTGGGGGAATCGGTTGACCTATGACTTTGCGATCAAATGTTTTCGGTTCCCATTGGAGAGGCACGTCCTTTCGTCTACTAATCGCACGGTTTTGCGGTGCGGTCGCAAAACACAGACACTAAACTTATTACAGTGAACAGAGACGTCAATGAACGAACGGACAGATCATAACTTTGCGAAAATAAAGAAACTAAACTTTTCACTCGAGGGAAGACTTGAACCAAGGACCTCTCGTTCCGCAGCTGCTCACGCCAACCACGGGACCACGGCGCTCCTAAGCTCACATCAGCCTTGATGTTTACCTAACTTGCGCATGGACTACTCAGTTTGTATATTTTGCTTATTTTTTTCATGGTTCCACACAACTTCTTCCTGTTTTCTCGATTGATCTGTGATCAGTTTTTCAAGGTCTATCCACTGTGCCAGCTTATAACTAAATCTGAGGGGGGTGCGATGGGGACGTTCCCTTGTAAGAGTTACATATCTGAGATGAGCGTAGCTAAGTCGCTCATTGGGTAAACGCCAGACAGCGACCAGTGTTCTTTTACTTTTTGCTTCTTTCACGTCTGCCAATGACTTGTTAATATGAATACTACCAAACTGCTCCGAGGTTCAGAGTCCACGTTAAACTGTAAGCCCTTCTAAAGTAGACTGCATTAAATAAAGTCAGCTCAAATTTCGAGGGAGGACAACACCATAACACCTCCAACGGCTCCGGGTTGAGTAAAGCATTGTGCTGCGAAAAATCAACATTCGGGTTTATGATATATTTACTTACATGAGATGAAATGTAGTGAATTGAGCTATGAAGAATATTGTATCGTAAAAGTGGGCAACTCTTTGACTTAGATGCTACTTTGTATTAATATCGCGCTCTAGCTTTTTAATCTCAAATACTGTATCTCGGATTAACATTAAACTGAAGTCTGTTCTTGTATAGTGCTGACCTTGCAGATAGAGGGTTCAACTGCTTGCGTTACACTTTTTTTATTTTCATTTGATTCTTTGGTTTGAAACAGAGCCTATTTCATCAGACACAACCACCTCACATGATACAAGTAGGACGTTCGTCTGACTACATTGCAAAATATAAAACGTAGATGAACGAAGTTTGTTATATTTGAGCTGGTCACAAAGCAATTTTGTTTGCAGGTGGAAAAACGTCATTGTAGATTTCTCGTAAGCTTTCTGCTACTGCCGATAAATTTGAAGAGCTGACTATCTCAAGATAAGTTTTTGTGCAGACCATTTTTGTAAGAATTACGTTCTACAAAAAAAATTCTTCAGTCATTGGAATGCGAAAGAAAATTATTTCCGGAGATTGTAAGAATAACTTTATGACTACACATAGCGGCAGAAACAAGTGTGACAATTGAAATTGTAGAAAACTAATTTCCGTGAATGGTTTAGTAAAAAAGGCGAAGTTTCATTTCGCATTATAGCTCTGTTTTTAAGTATAACGTACAGTTGTCCACAATATTGTATTAATTATGTATCATGACTTTTTTTTCTGAAACCACTTAACTTGTAAGCTGGAGTCTATTTACCTTACTTAGACGATATTGTGTTAAATGAAAATATTTATTTTTTTCCCCTTACATGGTTGCACTGCACGAATGCGTAAATAAGTATTTAAAAGTTTTATTTGATTACCTTGCTTAACGCAGTTAAGGTTTTTTATGCGTATTTTGTTTCACTGATGACAGACCTATAATTATTTGCATTTTAAGCAAAGTAGAAAAATAAAGCTCAACAAATAGGCAAACCTTGTGGCAAATGTTTTTCTGCATAATGATAAAGCGAAATTCATAAAACCATGAAAATCTGTAACAAACTTATAACAGTGCGACTTAAAGAAACACTAGGTCACTCCCTATTTTTCACAGATGAATTTAACTCTACTGTCCTTGTCTTGTCATGTCACAAAGTATTCCTGAGCTGGGTGGTAACTTTGTGACAATATGCCATATTCTGAATAGTTCTCTGCACACAAGATCTTTATTGCCATCAAAATGAAAGGATAAAGATTATAAAATTTCGTTATGTGGAAATTAAATGCCGCAAAGTCGCTGACTTTCTAGGTATGTACAGTATGTAACATATACGACAAAATATCTACAATTGAAAGGGCGTAGTATTGCACAAAATTGGAAATGGACAATCATATCACGCAAAATCCCATCCGTAGTACTGGAATAAAGACTAGACACACACATGACTTTTTCGTTAGTGTACGATGTGCTTTATTGTAAGTAACACTAATTTACTGCGTTAGTACGTGTATTAAGCATACACTTTAAATTACACTTAACAGTTTCATATCAAATGATGTCACACATTGTAACCCGTGACCCGAACGGGTTGCATGGTAGAATCGCTGCAACACCTTATTTGTAATTAAGATTTGTTTAGAGGTAACTAAAGTAGTTCGATGCGCCGACACACGTTTTTCCGTAGTCCAACTCTTCCGGAACGGATGAGGCTATTTCTGATTAGTTAATCTGTTCGAGGGGTGCGAACGATACACTTCGTCTTCATTAAGAGCCAGAGATGTCGTTAATGAAAACAGTAGCTACGGCTCACGCTCTGAATATTAAAATAGTGAATAACTTTGAACGTGTTGTGACGAAATAAGCATTGAAAAACGGAAACGCTACCTCTCCTGGTTTCCTTCCCGCTCTTTAATAATTTGTTTCAGATACCCTAAATACAATATCTGTGATAAAAATACTTTAACTTCTATCTTGGTACGTTATTTGCAGAACAGTGCGTACAAACTGAGAACATAAACGGAAGTTATCGTGGATAGGAACTTACTCGCATGTCTTACGACCTTATGTTTTGGTGTCATGAAATACAAAATCCACCCTCCATACATCGTGTGATGGATTACAGAGTACTGACGTAGCCTGGCAGAATGAAATCGGCCAAGTAATGTGGTCGTATTATAGTGGCACACGGATGTGGGAGACGAGCAGAGGCAGAGAGCAAAGTGCTTGTTAGCCATCGCCATCGTCAACAACCACAACAAACAACATTTGATAAATTCCTCCTGTACAATTTACAATGATTACCATCAGCTGTGTGCATCCATGCTGCTCTCGTATGTTTTCCAGTGTCACCTATTCCCATTAAGTCCTTGTCTTTGTCACCTTACCTATCGCGATACAACAAAGGATGTCCTAGATCTAACACACATTTTTCTGGATACATTAATTCATGTCCATCTAAATTTCTTCTTTGGAAAACTCGCATCATTCTCTGTCTTTTTCTTCAGCCAAAGAGGCGCTCTGCCTTGTCACTGTACAGCGCGTCGTTCCGCTTAGAGTTTCTTTACAGGAGCCAGTAGCTGTAGGTTCAAGATCAAATAAACATTGTTTTTCTGCGACGGCCGAACATTTAGCGGTATCTGACAGTTTCTAAGGTCCAGGACCGAACATCCCGTATCTATTACTGAGTGCTTATCTTCAGTTTTCTGTGCTTTTCTGGGGAAAAGGCCAGCTTTCCATACAAATGTGCATTCCAGCTAAAGAGAGTTCTCAGTCTATTTCCTGGTCGTAAAACGTTTTTGCCAGGTGCTGCTCTACGGAAAGTTCTATTTGCGTTTCTGCACAATGGCCCAACTTTCTGTGGCGCCTCTGCATGGCAAACAGCCTGTGTCAGGTGGCGGGTACCCCTTGGACCACCTGCGGAGAACTTTCTAACAACTTGTCGCTGGAGTGTGATTCTCTTATGGATTCGGCCGTGTGTCTTCCCGCTCATCGCCTCATAGTCCTTTCAACATTGCTACATCGCATGCAGGTATGGGTTTAAAGTAAGAGAACAGTAAGACAGCTCCAGGTATCTACTGACCATCACTGGTACTGTGGTATTTCGATTTTGTCGACGTAAATCAGCTATTCACATTAAATGAGAGTTTCATTACTCATCTCCATATGTGGCGAAACTGTTTGTAAGAAACTGTCCCATCGCGGTATACAGACTTACAAAATGAAAGTCCTTCGATAACCAACTGAAGTCCTGATGAAGTTTTGCTTCGATACGTACAGCAGAGCAGTAAGTAGATCGTATACGAAATTTATTATTAAGTTTTCCAGTCATGGCTTCAGTTTTTCGAAGATTAGCCACTATGGCTACCTTGAAAATTCTTTTACAAAATAAAGAAGGCAGAAGACATTAAAAAATTACAGGATTTTCTACCTCCTGATCATAATATGCTTACTAAAATTATTACCAATGGAACTAAAGATTTTAACTGTGCGAAGGCTTAGGCCCAGTTTAGACGTGGATACAAAATAATAATCTATTTGAAACTCCTAATCGAAATTATAGAACGTAACGGAACGAATTAATACAATGTCTGGTGCTAACAGAATAGACTTGGAGACTCAATGTCAGATAAATATGCTACAACAGCTCTTGAGAAAGAAGAATTCTATCGACCTGTGTTAGTATACAGAAGAATATACAGGATCAGATCAGAATAATGAGGACATTAGTAGAAGTTAAGAAGAGGTGAGTCCATTCTTCGCCTTTATGACGACTTGAGCTCTGTTGGGGACACTTTCAACGAGACGTCTGAATCTCTGTGAAGAAATGGTAGTCCATTCTTCTTCAAGAACCGAAACCAGAGAAGATAGTGAAACTGGACACTGGCAACTGGGACGAAGCCGACGTTCTAACCCATCTGACAGGAACTCTATTCGGTTCAGTTCGGATCTATTTTAAGAATGCTACTGTTCACAAACTATTGGCTCACAGATGCATTACGACAGAGTGCACTGCTACGCTGATACAAACAATGGTTATCTAAGAACTATTCCTCTAGTGTACGCAGTACGAAATGGTGGGAAATGTATTCGTATCCTTCCAATTCTTAATCGCAGTAATGAGAACATACAGCCAGGGAAAGCGCCCCACATCGCAACACCGCCTTCTTCGAACTTCGCTGCTGGGAGGTAACGTTTCCCAGGCATTGCTTCCATGGGATTGGCATGGAGTAAGTAGGACACAAGACATTGGTTAACTAGTCAGGGGAAGAGGACAAATTTTTGCAATGAGGATTGGAAGATTCAGAGTCAATTCAATCAAATATTGTGAGAGAGAAACGCAGCAGTTCGAGGTTTCTTCTTGCCTAGCAATCGATTGCAAATCAGATAGGAAAGTAGAGTTCTGAGATCAAGATCAAGATCCGGAGCTCTGTCATCTGACTTCTGTGCCTTAAGAGATATCGCAGAGCCTCCCAAGCCGAGTCCACAGCTCGCGGTCCCGTGGTCGCATTCTCGCTTTCCGAGCACGGGGTCCCGGTTCAAAAATGGCTCTGAGCACTATGCAACTTAACTTCTGAGGTCATCAGTCGCCTAGAACTTAGAACTACTTAAACCTAACTAACCTAACGACATCACACACATCCATGCCCGGGGCAGGATTCGAACCTGCGACCGTAGCGGTCACGCGGTTCCAGACAGAAGCGCCCAGAACCGCATGGCCACACCGGCCGGCCGGGGTCCCGGGTTCGATTCCCGGCGGAGTCAGGGATTTTCACCTGCCTCCAGATGGCTAGGTGTATGTGCTGTCGCCATCATTTCATTATCATTCATGAAAGTGGCGAGATTGGACTGAGCAAAGGCTGATAACCGCGCAGTTGGGCGCCCCACAAACCCAACATCATCATCCCAAGCCGATGCATTGGAGAGTTACATTTTGGACTAATTTAGATTTAGCTACTAGCAAGGATCGTTGCCTCCACCAATGATTCCACCAATGAGTGATTCCTCAGCCGCCTGGACTGTCACCTGCAGTACTATGGTGAGACTGTGCCATTGCAACGAGACGTGGCATAGGGAAATTAGAGACATTTTTTCATAATGCGACTTTTTCAAGCGTCTCTCTAAAGACATGCAGTTTTGTCAGTAATGAACAGTTTGCTTTCAGCTTTGCCCGAAGTTGCGACGCTTTTTCTTTCTGTGGTATGAGTTACTTCCATTAACCTTCGACAAATACTGGACATTCCGTGACGCCTGTATCAGATATTGTCAGGGATATTAATGTTTCCACAGGTTGCCATTCATTAATGTGTTTATCTATGATTTATCACGTTAACGTTTCCAGTGGTTGCCACTGTTTAATATTCACTTTATAGTAATAAATCAAAATCGTTAAAACTCTTGTTTTCCTTAAACCTTTCAGACCCTCTCGCTAACTTTTACTGTGTCTTAGATGCAACGGACTTTTTTTATTTTTTTTTATTTTTTATTTATTTTTTTTTTGTTTTACAACGGAAACCTGAGGTACACGTTTGTGAATGTTCAGCCTTTTCATTATGCGCAGGTGCCGCCAACTGTTGGGCACCACTATGAGATCATTGGAAAGACAGTGTAACAGTGCGCAGCAGCTAGTGACTACCGGAAAACAGACGAGGTTAGTTTGCTGTATTCCACTGTGTAATTGAATACTTTTATCGTTATTTTGCATGTTAATTATTTATTACAACTCAGAATACTTCATAATTAGTTATTTTAGTCCATAAATACAAACCTAGTGTTTCGAAAACGGACACATATTTCTTATATAAATCCTGGATCTAAAATCATCTAAGAGCATTACCACATAACGAAAAATTTTCTTTTCTCCAGAAGAAATTCAGATCTGAAATGGTTAATATTTATATCTTCCTCCATCACAGTTTTGGAGAGTAAAATTGCTAAAGTTTTGTCGACGCCTACTAGAATTCAATTCGTTAACCTGGAGCGTCAGCCCCCATTCGAGTAGAAAGAAGAATAAAATATAAAGTGACCTCCCACAATACATATTCCACCACCAATTTCGAAAATTTCAATTAAGAATGCGTCATAAGCTTCCAAAGACAAGCATTTCTGTTGTGTTGCCACTAAAATGAAGTTGGCTCGATAATCTCACGAAAGCCTGAGGATGAAGCTTTGTTTCGAAATGTTCATTGGCAAAGTAAACAGACGATTCAAAAGAATGCAGATGGCCTTTTCTAGTTACAACAAGCCTGCAACTTCAGAGAACTGTGGTACCCCACAGACACCTGATACTTCGTCCGGCTTCGATCATGCGCACTGCAGTCTCGTGGTGCCTTTCGTTTCTTCATCTGTCGAATGGCTTCTCATCGTAATAACCAGGATATGAGCTCGACAATCAGTGATTATTGTTGAGCTGTGTTGCGTTATCCCTGAGTAGTGACGAAAAAAAAATCTTCACGAACGGGTCCTCCAGACCACGCGATGCTGATGGCCCGTCATCCTCCGATGCGGAATCGAGGAACGTGTGGTCAGTTCAACTCTTTTTCGGCACTTGTCAAGTTTTCTAATCTTGAAGCTGCTACTTATTATCCAAGCAGCTCCTCGCGACGCTTCGTGCACCCTGTTTCCGTCCTCTCACGGAAGACGAATTGCTGTTACCACCCAAAATAGAATCCAAGTCATCCTCATAGTAGGCAGATCCTCATAGCAGGCGGACACACTGACCGCTCAACTGCGGAGGACGACTGCACCGAGAAGCAGCTTTGGAATTGGTGTGGAGCAGTGTACGACGGTTCCCATCCCGGACGCCCAGCACACGAGGTGAGTGATTGATTGATTGTTGGTGCAGAGCAGCGGGCAGGCTCGTGGGTGAGCGCAGCTGCCGGCGGCGGTCGACAATGTCTTTATCTGGCTGCTGCTTCCCCCTTCCACCTCGCAGGCCCGCCTGCGGTCAGTTGCCGGCCAGCCTAGCGTGTAACCGCCCTCGCTCTCCGGTCCCAATTAGCCGACACACCTCACTGGCTCTTTCTCCCAGCACGTTGTCCGGGTCCAGCCATCCGGCTCACAATAACATCACATCACATTACCGGACTGTCGACACGGTGCAACGGCTCGCCTTCAGCTGCTCTCTGGAATTTCGATTTAGAAGCCCCCCCCCCCACCCTCTCTCTCTCTCTCTCTCTCTCTCACACACACACACACACACACACACACACACACACACACACACACAAGCACATAAAGGGTTACCGATTTTGCTCATCCCAGGCACGACTTTGGTGTACAGGGTGAAAAGTATTTAAACCGACAAACTCTGGGAGGTTGTAGGGGACATCAAAACAAATATTTTTCCCTAATGTCATTTTTTCCTACGAGGATTATTTAAACCGTTGGAGGCCGTATTACGCTCTTCAGTTGATAGAGGCCGTATTACGATCTTCAGTAGTTAGAAGGCGTATTACGCTCTTCAGCTGTAGGCAATTGCTGTCCACCAGTGTAGCAGTGCATTGCCTCTGTTTACTAAAGGAGCAATACACCTGGAGCGAGTACACTGCTATGGTTGGTGCGTACTACATAGCGCACCACAACGGACGAGCTGCACAGCGGCTTTATCAACGACAGTATCCTGATCGCCGTATTCCGCATCATACGACCTTTGATGCTGTGTACCAACGTCTGCGTGAGACCGGGTCATTTAGCAGATTACCTGAACAGGGATGCCGTCGCACGGTAAGAACGGTGCAATTTGAGGAAGCTGTCTTGCAGCATGTGGAGCGGGATACTCCAATCAGCACTCGTGCAATTGCACGTAACATGGGGACGAATCAGACGAATGTAAGAACAGTCCTTCGAGAGCAATTGTTACGTCCATTTCACTTACAGCGTGTCCACAACCTGGAACCAGTTGATTATCCACCCAGAGCACAGTTTTCTCAGTGGTACCTGAAACAGTGTGAAATTCATCCTACATTTCCATCCTCTGTGTTGTTTACCGATGAAGCAACGTTCGGGCGTGATGGAGTCTTCAACATGCCCAATTCGCATGTTTGGAGTGAGGATAACCCATATGCCACAGTTACTAGCGCTCATCAAGTGCGGTTCTTCGTGAATGTGTGGGTCAGTGTTGTTGGAGACTGTTTAATTGGGCCGTATCTGCTACCTAGTTGTTGTCTCTTGGTCATAAAAAATGTAAAAGTGTTTGTCGGTTTAATTAATTTGCCGACAGAGAAATCTTCCTCTACCGGTTTAAATATTCCTCATAGGAAAAAATGACATTAGGGAAAAATATTTGTTTTGATGTCCCCTACAACCTCCCAGAGTTTGTCGGTTTAAATACTTTTCACCCTGTATACTTAGATGTAACAAATGTTGCTCTACATTCCCATTTTTATAAACTGAAAAGCGTTTTCAAAACTGACTTTCCAATGCGTCTAAAACGGATAGTTACAATCGACGCAACTTGTGGTGATGATGAAACGTGTTAGGTGACTTTGAGATTTCTGCTGGGATCGATTTAGTGGTTTATTTTCATAGAATGTCTTTGGTGGCATGAAGGTGGCGTGCGAGGTCACGGAGAGAGAGAGAGAGAGAGAGAGAGAGAGAGAGAGAGACCGTTCGCGGGCAAGGATAGCAAGAGGCTCTGCTGGCGCAGGAAGGTTTTGCGAGCGTAAAGCCATCGGCACACGGACCGTGCAACCGAACGTTGAGCGTGCCGAGTTTCTGACGTCATAGCGTGGAATAGCATGTTCGGGAGTCTTTCCGAACTTGCAGAGCAGTATCTAGCATGTCAGATATTCTGAGTGTGCGTCTGAGCTTTGACCAATGAGATGGCACAACGCCACCTACGTCACACGCACGCCGTCTCCCTTCAGTACAGAGTTGTGAGGCGCCGTATTGGCATTCATTTCAAGCCTATACGTGTATATGCCGTTTCGGGGCACCAGCAAACTGAGAATCACTGGAAAACCCGTTGTTAACTGTGTGATTCGTTCCAATGAAATAATGAGAAACATTCGTGGCAAAAGAATTATTGTAACTTGCGAATTATGAGAGTATGGTATTTGAAGACAGCGACACACTGAAGAGCCACCCAAAACGCTTTGTTCTTGGTTCAATTTGTTAGAATTAAATTTCAGTTGGTAACATATCTACGATTAAGGTTTTCAGCAAGTGCTAACATGCTATGGTTGAGTGCCAATAGCGTGTTCCTGGTTTAGCGAAGTGAGTAGCATGCTTGGGTAGTGGTTCGCGACTCGACACTTCCAAATTTTCTTCCTAACATTCGCGTTTTTATTAAGTTCTGATACTTTATTATTAGTTTAATATAAGTATATACTATAATATTTGATGCTATGTAAATATAAGTTCACCTTTTCTTGGGGGGTGACTTTGTTCTATTGGCTTAATCTATAGCACAGCTTGCGCTGCTTGTATAAAGATATTTGGTCCTTTTTCTTTTACGCTTCGTAATCCATATGTTGCAAAGATTCTGCTACCGGGTAGGAATAGTGATTAAGTAAGGCTGACCTTGGGGTTTTACTAAAATGTAGGAATGAGAAATAATGTTTATCTTATGTGGAGAAGTATTGCAAATTTGTATGCACTGTTTGTAATGAAACTTTTATAAGCCTGTGTCCTTATTGATTGGACATGGTACTTTCCATCGTCCACGATGGAGGAAATAAGAGTTTTTATAGAGCTAACGTCGGAATTTTACGCGCGCCCGTTTCGTAAACAGTGTGATTTACAAACTAGAAACATCCCGCAACTGCCGCTGGAGTGCGCTGTGATCGCGTAGGCCACGTTGGGGCCCACGTACCGTATACACAAGTCGCATCATTTCTGAGCGTTCAGCAGCACGTTGAACTTAGCACGCTCAACGTTGACGTTCGACAGCACGGCCCGTGTGCCGACGGCTTAACGCTGGCGAGTGGACGTGCTTTGCTGAGGCTGCTGGGAGCAGAGGAGCGTACGTGTGTGAAGGAAGGCAAATGCACAGACTTCCGCTAGTTCGGAGGAAGAAGGCCTTGGTAGCCGTCTTACGTAGAATGATGGTATGTCGCTTTTGGAACTTCTGAAACTTTTGGTCATTGAAAACAAGGGGACTGGTTTCCGTTTCACCCGATGAAGTGGTCTTGTTCTAGAATCTCGTATAACTGTGCTGTGAAGCTGATTTTCTAAGAGGGAGAGAAATATGGACAGCGCCGGTAACGCCTAAGTTGATTAGTTTGGTGGAAATACGGCACGAACTGTAACCTGCTGTGCCGGCCGGTGTGGCCGGCCTGTTTTAGGCGCTTCAGTCTGGAACCGCGCGACCGCTACGGTCGCAGGTTCGAATCCTGCCACGGGCATGGATGTGTGTGTGTTGTCCTTAGGTTAGTTAGGTTTAAGTAGTTCTAAGTTCCAGGGGACTGATGTCCTCAGATGTTAAGTCCCATAGTACTCGGAACCATTTGAACCATTTGTAACCTGTTGTATTGGTCGAGAAGGACCTGTTGTTCCAGTTCAAATGGTTCAAATGGCTCTAAGCACTATGGGACTTAACATCTGAGGTCATCAGTCCCCAAGACTTAGAACTACTTAAATCTAACTAACCTAAGGACATCACACACATCCATGCCCGAGGCAGGATTAGAACCTGCGACTGTAGCAGTGACGTGGTTCCGGACTGAAGCACCTGGAACCGCTCGGCCACAGCGGCCGGCGTTGGTCTAGTAGTCAGGCCAGAGAAGTGTGGTACGAGTAGCACAAAAGCACGACCGGTGTAAGGGCTGGGCAGATGCTGAGTAATTTTAAGTAAAGGTAGTCTGTACATGGTACTTTGATCACAGGTTGTCTTTTCTGCTACTGTAATATCTCACTAAATGCGGCTGTGTAGTAGGCTAGAATTTTTCTTGCTTGACGACTGTGTGTGTTGGTACAGTGTAGTAATTATCGGAAGTAGTGAAAAGCTGTCAGATTAATGTGTTGGAACTGTTCTTCGTAAACTGAGTTTTATAAATTGCATTTGCTTTGGTTAACTAACTAATAATGATTACGTGAGAACTGAAGCCGATCATTTTCTGCGTGAGCTTTCGTAAAATAATTTGCTATCAAGCACACTCATAAATGCCTTAGGTAGATTGATTGAACTTGTGGAAATTTAATGACAAGTGTCCTCTGGAATTATTAGTTTTCAGATTACTGTAAAAAAAACTGTCTTCATTAAAATAGCCGACGCGCTAAAATTTTGGGGAATAACTAAATGTTACATGACCTGATTCTTAATAGTCAAAAGTGGTTAAGTGTGTTCTCTACACCGAGTTCCGTTTGCTTCTGGTACTGTGTGACCTTTTATTTTTAAATTTCAACTTAAGGGATTGAAATGCAAATATTTTTCAATGGACGTTGATTTAGAAAATTGTTTTAATATTGTTGTTTGATTTTTTTGGGAGTATTGTATTTGCATAAGCTTTTGCAAGTGAATGTTAGAAAACAAAACAAAAGGATTTCAGTGTAAGTCGAAACCGATGAAGTAATGATTGTTGGCTCTTAAGTAAACGAAGAGACTAACACTTGCCTTTAACAAAACAAATGAAATGGTAGGGCAGGGCGTTGATTGTTCAGCCAATGTACGACGGCAAGTCAAAAATTATCTATACTTTTGCCATAACGTTTGTTACATTGGGCACGTTGTCTTCTTCATCGCACATGTCATTGCCATACTGTTGTGGTAATGCTGTGACACTTGATCCTATTTCCGCCATTGTTTTTCCTTCTGTTGCAGATATAGCATGGCACCTCCATTAGAAGTGTGCACCAAAGAGGAACAACGGGCAGTGATCCGATTCCTCTCGTCGGAGAGTGTCAAACGGACAGACATTCATCACAGACTATCATCGCAACATGGGAGAAGTGCACTATCACGTAAAACTGTGTTTTTATGGATCGAGAAGTTTAAAAGTGGTCGAACAAGAGCTGGACGGCCACCAACCTCCACTACAGCTGACAACATTCAGCAAGCTCGAGAGATGGTTCTGTCGAATAAGCGAATCACTAGCGATGAGGTAGCATCCGCTTTGAACATCAGTCATGGCTCTACCCATCGCATCATCCACGAAGAGCTCGGTTTCCATAAGGTCTGTGTGCACGGTGGGTGCCAAGAAAACTTACCGACGACCATAAGCCCACCCTTGTTAGGGTCTGTCAACGCTTACTCACTCACTTCAGCAACGAAGGTGGTGCATTTTTGAGCAGAATTGTCACCGGAGATGAAACATGGGTGCATTACTACGAGCCTGAGTCAAAGCGCCAGAGTATGCAGTGGAAACACCCTGGATCGCCGAAGAGGAAAACAATCGAGACGGGGTCATCCGCAGGAAAGATTATGTTGTGTTTAGGGACTCACAGAGGCCCATACTGGCAGAGTTCATGGAAAAGGGAACGACTGTCAACAGTGCAGGGTATGGCGAATTGTTGGAAAAGAAGCTGAAGCCAGGAATTCGCACGAAACGCCGAGGTTTGCTGTGCAAGAAGGTGGTGTTGTTGCATGACAAAGCACGGCCACACACGGCCCGTCACTGTATTGAAACCATCAACAACATGAAATTTGAAGTATTGGAACATCCTCCCTACAGCCCAGACCTTGTCCCAAGTGACTTGCACTTGTTTGGACCACTCAAAGATGCTTTGCGTGGTCGGCGATTTGCCTCAGATGTGGACGTGCGAAATGCGGTGCAAAAGTGGCTTCACGACCAACAGAAAATCTTTTATTTGGAAGGAATACGTAAACTCGTAGACCGTTGGGTCAAGTGCATTGAGAGGGAGGGAGATTACGTGGAAAAATGATGTGCATTGTGTATCCCTACCTTCATGTTTATGAACGGTAGAATGAAAAGTGTAGATAATTTTTGAGTTGCCCTCGTATAAAAAGGGTTGTCTGGCTACTGAAAATTAATAAGCGTTAGTAATAAGTAGAAGCCGACCTCGGGGAAGATCAGTTTGGATTCCGCAGAAATACTGGAACACGTGAGGCAATACTGACCTTACGACTTATCTTAGAAGAAAGATTAAGGAAAGGTAAACCTACGTTTCTAGCATTTGTAGACTTAGAGAAAGCTTTTGACAATGTTGACTGGAATACTCTCTTTCAAATTCTAAAGGTGGCAGGGGTAAAACACAGGGAGCGAAAGGCTATTTACAATTTGTACAGAAACCAGATGGCAGTTATAAGAGTCGAGGGACATGAAAGGGAAGCAGTGGTTGGGAAGGGAGTAAGACAGGGTTGTAGCCTCTCCCCGATGTTATTCAATCTGTATATTGAGCAAGCAGTAAAGGAAACAAAAGAAAAATTTGGAGTAGGTATTAAAATCCATGGAGAAGAAATTAAAACTTTGAGGTTCGCCGATGACATTGTAATTCTGTCAGAGACAGCAAAGGACTTGGGAGAGCAGTTGAACGGAATGGATGGTGTCTTGAAGGGAGGATATAAGACGAACATCAACAAAAGCAAAACGAGGATAATGGAATGTAGTCGAATTAAGTCGGGTGATGTTGAGGGTATTAGATTAGGAAATGAGACACTAAAAGTAGTAAAGGAGTTTTGCTATTTTGGGAGCAAAATAACTGATGATGGTCGAAGTAGAGAGGATATAAAATGTAGACTGGCAATGGCAAGGAAAGCGTTTCTGAAGAAGAGAAATTTGTTAACATCGAGTATAGATTTAAGTGTCAGGAAGTCATTTCTGAAAGTGTTTGTATGGAGTGTAGCCATGTATGGAAGTGAAACATGGACGGTAAATAGTTTGGACAAGAAGAGAATAGAAGCTTTCGAAAGGTGGTGCTACAGAAGAATGCTGAAGATTAGATGGGTAGATCACATAGCTAATGAGGAAGTATTGAATAGGATTGGGGAGAAGAGAAGTTTGTGGCACAACTTGACCAGAAGAAGGGATCGGTTGGTAGGATATGTTCTGAGGCATCAAGGGATCACCTATTTAGTATTGGAGGGCAGCGTGGAGGGTAAAAATCGTGGAGGGAGACCAAGAGATGAATACACTAAGCAGATTCAGAAGGATGTAGGTTGCAGTAGGTACTGGGAGATGAAGATGCTTGCACAGGATAGAGTAGCATGGAGAGCTGCATAAGACCAGTCTCAGGACTGAAGACCACAACAACAACAGTAATAAAGAATGTTAGACTTCCAGTGTACAACCAGTCCGCTCCACTTCGCCACTAAATCCGTGTCTCTGGCTTTCAGATGAGACATTGACGACTATAACTTCTTCTTCCTCCTCTTCCTCCTACTCCTCCTCCTCCTCCTCTTTGGCTTTCATCACTAGACTTAGCCTTGTCTCCTTTCAGAAATCTCTGTTACTGCAGCCGAAAGGTGTTAACCCATTCTCACCCATTGCTCGATCAATATACAGGGTGTCTCTCCTAAGAAATTGTTCCTCGATTGTTTCGGCAGGTAACTACAATGTAGTTTCTGCAGTCTGTGCCCGAAACAGAGACTGCTCATCACGTCTTCCATGCTACGCCTGATGTCGACGGAAAGCGTCGGTTTGTTTCCTGTTAAGAACAAAATTATTTTTAAAGCGGAATTGTACGTGCTCATACTATGGGGTGGCCCCAAATTGATCTGGTGCGATAATCGTCTTATAGTTCTGTATTGACTAGGACAGTAAAAAACGAAGAATAACGATTAATCCAGCAGCGAAAGGCACGCCATGACCCGCGCTGATTGCTACTGCTAGGCAGCAGAGCGCTGTTCAGTACTGGCTAGTCTTCGTCTTTTACTGTCCCTGTTAATACATGTTAGTGAGAAGTGTGTCATACTAAACTAACTTTCGACGGCTCTATTTAACGGGCACGTAAAATTACGCTTTAAAAATAATTTTGTTTGGAACGGGAAACAAGCCGTTGACACTGGACGTCGCATGAAACACGTAATAGCAGTATCTATTTGGGCTTACTACAGCTGCACACTGCAAAAAAGAAATTGCAGATATCTGCCGAAAACCCAGAGAAAATGCGCCGGAGGGCTCTTAGGAGAGATACCCTGAATAATTCCCAAGACAAAAGTGGCTGTCATAATTCTTGTCGGGGCCACATTAAAACCTTTCTTGGACCACCTAATTTTAACTTTAAACGTGAAAACAAAGCATATCGATCAAATATTAGTCTCGCGCAGGAGATGTCACGGTAACACTGTGTAACACCGGCTCTGGCATTATTAGTGGTCGCAGTTCGGCGAGGGAGAGAATCAACAAGTGTCTTCAGGTATGCCATAATCATCTGAAGTCACCCATTGGCTATCAGGCCCCACAGAGCTAACAGTTTGCACAGCATTCAACTCACACGTTTCACTCGCTGTTCCAGATAGTCGCAGGTATTTTCTATGTGATTAAGAGCGGGCGATTCACCAAGCTGGCAAGATTTCTGAGTGTTTATCAAACCAGGAAAGCATGGATACACCTTCTTTACAAGGCTGTTAATATTCCAGACGATGGGTGTGTCCACAACATACTCATCGTGGAGACTTAGAACAAAGGGCAGCTGTTCTGTATGACTTTGTACACAGTGGTAAGGAGAGGTGAATAAGTTAACACAGCAAACAGTAGATGTACTGAAGTTGTATTTCTCCAAGAGTATAAAGTTTCAATATAAGTACTGCAGCAACAAACAGAGTTCAGCTATCACAGTGTCCACAAGGTTCAAATGGTTCAAATGGTTGAAATGGCTCTGAGCACTATGGGACTTAACATCTATGGTCATCAGTCCCCTAGAACTTAGAACTACTTAAACCTAACTAACCTAAGGACATGACACAACACCTAGTCATCACGAGGCAGAGAAAATCCCAGACCCCGCCGGGAATCGAACCCGGGAACTCGGGCGCGGGAAGCGAGAACGCTACCGCACGACCACGAGCTGCGGACATCCACAAGGACAAGTTATAACACTGCAGCAGCATTTACGTAGCTTGTACTATGAAATACCAAATTTGGTTTATTACGTAGTATATCCCCTACTGAACAAATAGTCCTGTCACGGAAAAGCCACGTATAACACTCCTAACTGCTACTGCTATACCTTAACCTCGAAACTGGAGGCAGTTTGCAAAACAGAATTATTTTGTTATAGCAGTTATGGTATAAAGCAACAGAGCAGTGTTACCCTCTGAGAGGAATTTTGTTATGTTGACCGTGTTGTTCCTAACGGAGGTGGCTTATCGAAAATGAAAGTCAGAATTACGTAAATATTTGAACAGTAATAAACGAAATTTTGCCTATCTGCACTGTTTAATGGATAAAGATAACGGTCGCCAGCTTAACTAGGCAAGAGAATGATTAACATTCTCCTTCAAGAAAATAGTTATTAGTAATTTTAGTGGATAAACACAACCTATACTTTGTCACACGGGAGTGCAGTGAACTCTGACACATACATTTGTTTACGTTAAGAATGAAGCTAGCAGTTAGAGCAGCAGAACTATTTGCAAAATTATAACAGATACCAAAACACCCTATTACTTTCAGGCTTTAAAGAAATTATGGTTTTTTATAATTAGTGGTCTTCCCATTACTTGATACCCAGCATTAATACAATAGACAAACTGTGGATCTTGTTATATTATTAATATATGCACTTCCTATACACAAGAGAGACATACACTTAACAAACATGAGTATATAACGTTTCACAACTGCAGTTTTCCACTTTTACTACAGCGAAACACAATGTTGACAAAATTGCAAGAAACTGACTCACCTTTTTGAATTTACTACAGATATCAAGGTGATCATTTGCTAAGCAAAACTTTAGAAGCCTCAGTCTTAAGAACTTTTAATTTTGCAGTTGGCAACAGCACTTTAATAAGCAGTTTTAATAGGAAAATTATTTTCAGCAAACAACATTTACTTTAACTCACTCTCTTGCCACATTAACATTAACTTTCTTTTTACTAAGTTCAAGAGGCATTAATTAGCATAACATTGGTCATAAATGTTCTTTCAGTAGGGACACTCGGCAATTACTTTAGTTCAAACGGAAAGGAACCTGAGAGGTGTTATGATAAGAGAAAAATCAAGGTTGGTACATAAATTCAGATATAAATTACCTTATATTTGAGCACAATAACACATCCATTACGCTGATCCTTCACTGTACATCATTGTAGTATTCCGATGCAATGATTGCGCAATGTGGCGGCAACTGCATGTTGGTAGGTGGAATTGCAGGTAGAATTGCTGGACTCTGTCATTTCTTGGTGGCGATGATAGATACAAATTCCAGAATAGTTCCAGCTATTTATCCATCCATCCGAGGCATTGTAAAGTAGCAGAAAAAGCCTCTCTCGGAACCAGCACAATATGCATCTTTGACAAGGCAGAGCATAGTTTGGTAGCTCGTCTCCGACTCGTAGCTCGTCCCCGACTCGTAGCTTGTCCCCGACTCGTAGCTCGTCTCCGACTGACTATCAGTTCCACCTTTTCTACCTAGGCCAACCACAATTTGCGCGCGCTACACAGTTCCGTTCCCGAGGGGAACCACTACACCTTTTACATACAAATTAACTAAGAACCCTAAGTGAAGGTCAGCAGTTTACATAACAGCAAACAAACACGTTAAATAAAACAGATCATTTTCACATATTGACACTTCAACAAAAAATTATTCACACAGAAATTACAATTACATATAGTAAGTGTTGTTCCCTCCAAATGGGACAAAGAATGTAATTGACAGGTACACTACTTTGCATAGAATCAAATCAAGACATCAAAGTTTTTACAAAGAAAGGAGTATACAATTCTGTGCTATCGATTCAAACACATTGACAGATACTCAATGATGTAACATTAAATGAAACAAAAGCAAAATAAATCAGTACAGTATTAGAGCTATGGTGTTACAAAGTCTCTCTGCAGTGAAGCACGAACAGTGAAGAAAGAGCAGCGACCAGGCGGCGTCTGCGTGGCCTCACGCTTCGAAGTGGCTGTGGGCGTGAGCCGGCCGAGTCGCTGCCGCCGGGCACCCCGTATTCAGCAGGGCGCGCATGGTACTGAGCCGCTGAAGGCGGGGCTCACCAGGAGCGTTCCATTCAGTCTGCTTGGTCCGGCGTGACCACTATCGCTGTTGAATGGAAACTTGCAGTTACGTTGTTATGACGCCCACGGGGTGGAACCGCTACATGATACCACTGCAGCAATGAAACTTGCTGGCAGATCAAAATTGTGCGCCGTAACGAGACTCAAAAACGGTATATTCGCCTTTTGTGGGCAAGTACTCTACCAACTGACCAACCAAGCGCGACTCTCGACGTGGCTTCACAGCTTTACTTTCACCTGTTTCCTCGTTTTCTGTCTTGCAAAATTCACAAAAGTCTCCTGTGAAACTTGCATGCTTGGGTAGCTCAGTTCGTAGAGCAGATGCTCTTGAAAGGTGAAGATACAGAGTTCGAGTCTCGGACTGGCACAAAGTTTTCATCGACCAACAGCTTTCAGTGCAGGCTTCTGGCTAGGTGAGAGGTACGACTGAGTTCAGGCACAGAGACCAGCAGCGTCGCTGGAAATGGGGAAAAATCCCGAAGCTGGGAATTTGGACGGCTATTATTCTCATGGCCTTTGTGCAGAAGATTCACCAAGATTCTTAAAGATAGCTTCATGCAGCTCTTTTGAGAGCCTATAATAATGTACAGTCAAATATTGATGCAAATCTGAGTGCATGACGATCCCAGAAAAGTGTGGCACATTCAGTGACACAACAGTAATTTCAATATTTTTAAAACAACAAACTTAATATTTCGCAGTGAATAAACATTTACGCAGCGAACCTCTGAATCAACAACTTTTAATCCTTTCATGCGGAGCCGGCCGGTGTGGCCGTGCGGTTCTAGGCGCTTCACTCTGGAACCGCGTGACCGCTTCGGTCGCAGGTTCGAATCCTGCCTCGGGCATGGATGTGTGTGATGTCCTTAGGTTAGTTAGGTTTAAGTAGTTCTAAGTTCTAGGGGACTGATGACCTCAGATGTTAAGTCCCATAGTGCTCAGAGCCATTTTTTTCATGCGGTTTCAACAAACAATAACTCAGATGATAGCACTGCGCTACCGCCATCATCCCTGAAAGCTACGTATATGTATGTATTTTAGTTTCGATTTATAACGTCTTTTATATGTGTTTCATCATAGAAATGTTTGTCAGACCATTGTATCCTTTACAATTACTCTGTAAATGTACACAGCATCACTACATCATATTGACATACTTGTGTAGTTATTTAATGAACAGTTTACTATTTTGCCAGTATCTTTCTTTAAACGTCGATTGCAAGTGCTATTAAGAAACTGTGCTAATTTATAAATGGTCAATCGGATGTGTTAGAAGACACCACAATTGAAAAGAGAACCAGAAGACGCTTTTATCAAAAAGGCATAAGTAACTGTTTGAACAATACTTAAGGACAATCTCTTTTCATTTATCATGAGCACACTTTTGCAAGAATTCTGGCGTATTTATTTACGAACCAACTATTATTTATATTCGAAACAATCTGAGTGTAACCGAATGTTTATGACATTTCTTTATTTAAATATTTCTCTATTTAAATATTGTTGTAATACATTAGCTTGGTCCGGGAAGTAGTCAACTTGAATCAAATCAGGTGTTTCTGGTGAGGATGGTCTTCAGCCAATGGAACGACAGACAGTTGTGGAACACTAAGGAAGTCAAGTGAAGACTGGGACTTTTCGACTGAAGAGCACAAGGGAGCGACTTTGGACCCTTCTGAAAGGAGGCAGACCTGACTATGGTATTCGATTGTGTAGGTGATTGATTCTAGGCGCTGAACGGGCTCTACCATACTTCTACTTCTGAAGGGACTTTTATCTCGAAGGGTTTCAATGTGATCCAGAGTAGGATCCTATCATTTGCCACTTCATTTATAGAACTGAGAATAGAAAGAGTATGAGTTGCTATTCTTCTCATCACATGTGCTAATTTGTGAATCATCATGGTGAACTCTGAACTGTTTTGAGCAGTTGAATCTTTAGTGTATTGAGATCACGAAATTGACTTAGTTTTCACGAGTCGTTGATAACTATTTAGTTTGGGGATTTTGCTACCCTTCTGTATCGCTCTCAACTGCACTTCAACTGGATATCGTGAGACCATTTTCCGTTTATTTGAGATGTCCTTTCTTGAATAAACACTACTCAACACAATTATATATCGTCTACATCTATTACAGGCATTAGAAAGTAGTACCCTTGTTATTAAAACATTCATTTAACCTTTATTTTTTATTTCTTTGTACTTTATTAACTCCTAATTCCTGCCAGTGAATCGACTTTTTGACTCCAGGACCACTGCTACAAGGTATTATGTGCAGCGTATTAGCTGCGAGGTATGAAAGCAGACGTGCGTGGCTCGACCCTATGACTACATGGAGCTACTCTTGTTCAACAGAGCCGTGCACAGCCCAAGGTCCTAAAGTATGAGTAACCACAAGTAATGAACAACCTGGTTAGCTTGTAATGGATGCTGTTTGGAAGAGCAACTGCTCAACAGTAACCGTTTATTATCGTCGCACCATAGAAGATGTCGCATTGATGGCACCTGTAAGCAATGGCCTTTTGCAAGGCACGCAACTCCAAACGTCCAATGCAAACAGTTCCCTCCCCAGTGCACGCTTTTACCTCGTGATGGCTCTTAATTCGTTTAAGTGCATTCGTAGTTAATACAGGACAATATGTCATTCTGAATAAATTCAAAATGGCTCTAAGCACTATGGGACTTACCATCTGAGGTCATCAGTCCCCTAGACTTAGAATTACTTACACCTGACTAACCTAAGGACATCACACACATCCATGCCCGAGGCACGATTCGAACCTGCGACCGTAGCAGTCGCGCGGTTCCGGACTGAGCGCCTAGAACCGCTCGGCCACAGCGGCCGACCAAACAAGTAACAGATAAGCAGTTAAAAAAATATTTTATACTGACCAATCAACAACAGATTCAATGCGAGGTAATCTTGCTACACTATGGAAAGAGATCAACCCACAATTTCGGACTTCGCACCGACAAGCTGTACTTTTGTACGAAGAGTTAATAACGAAACACTTCAAAACAAGAGGTATACGATCTTCCAGAATATAGAGCGTGATATTCTGTAAAACGAGATGAACTATAGGAAGTAATTAACGAGTGCGAACGTTGTTGTCCATAAGAAGTTTGTTGTTGTTGTTGTTGTCTTCAGTCTTGAGACAGGTTTGATGCAACTCTCCATGCTACTCTATCCTGTGCGAACTACTTCATCTCCAAGTACCTACTGCAGCCTACATCCTTCTGAATCTGCTTGGTGTATTCATCTCTTGGTCTCCCTCTACGATTTTTACCCTCCACGTTGCCCTCCAGTACCAAATTGGTGATCCCTTGATGCCTCAGAACATGTCCTACCAACCAATCCCTTCTTCTAGTCAAGTTGTGCCACAAACTCCTCTTCTCCCTAATTCTATTCAATACCTCCTTATTAGTTATGTGATCTACCCATCCAATCTTCAGCATTCTTCTGTAGCACCACATTTCGAAAGCTTCTATTCTCTTCTTGTCTAAACTATTTATCGTCCATGTTTCACTTCCATACATGGCTACACCCCATACAAATACTTTCAGAAACGCTTTCCTTGCCATGCCAGTCTACATTTTATATCCTCTCTACTTCGACCATCATCAGTTATTTTGCTCCCCAAATAGCAAAACTCCTTTACTGCTTTAAGTGTCTCATTTCCTAATCTAATTCCCTCAGCATCACCCGACTTAATTCGACTACATTCCATTATCCTCGTTTTGCTTTTGTTGATGTTCATCTTATATTCTCCTTTCAAGACACTGTCCATACCGTTCAACTGCTCTTCCAAGTCCTTTGCTGTCTCCGACAGAATTACAATGTCATCGGCAAACCTGCCCTTGGATTCGAACCTGCGACCGTAGCAGCAGCGCGGTTCCGCTCGGTCACAGCGGCCGGCTAAGATAAATCCTCAGACGTAAATGTAAATACGGGCGTACCTCAATGGGGTCTTATAGGACCTACAGTGTACACAATACATATAAATGGCTTAACGGATGACTCCGGTAAATTGAAGAGGCTGTTCTTGCAAGTTTCTATTACATACAGTGAAGATGCAACGCTAGTAAATCGTACCAAGATGCAGGCAGATGCAGGAAGACCTGCGGAAGATCAACGCTTCATGCAAAGATTTCCGGCTGACCCTCAACATAAACAAATTAATCACATTGAAAAGAAACAGACAGAAAAATCCATTATTATACGATTACACGGGTGCCAAACATTCATTGGAGGCAGTCAAATAGATCAAATATTTATAAATATGCGAACGAGGTGATTTGGACTGGAATGACTCAAAATCACTAATGGCGTTGAAGGCAGATGCCAGACCGGGATTCATTGGAAGAATCTTCAAGAAATCTATGCCATCCAAGGGGGGGGGTAGCTTACAGAAAGCCGTCAGTGGACCGTTACTTGAGTATTGTTCATCACTGTGGTACACTTAACAGGATGGACTGACGTGTAAAATAGAGAACATCTAAAGATGAGCAGCGCATTTCGTTACAGGTTCATTTAGCAAGCGCGAGAACCTCACAGAGACTCTCAGCCAACTGCAGTGGCAGTTTCAAGAGCTTAATTTCCTAGAAGAGTCAACCAATATTTTACTTTCTGCTATGTATAAGTCACATAAAATGCATGAAGGTAAAATTAGAGAGATTCAAACTCACAACAGCAATCGTTTATCCTGCACACCAGTCACGACTGCAACAGGAAAAGGAGAAAGCGACAGTACCATCCGCCACGCACCATACATTGGCTTGTGGAATATACACTACTGGCCATTAAAATTGCTACACCAAGACGAAATGCAGATGATAAACGGGTATTCATTGGACAAATATATTATACTAGAACTGACATGTGATTACATTTTCACGCAATTTGGGTGCATAGATCCTGAGAAATCAGTACCCAGAACAACCACCTCTGGCCGTAATAACGGCCTTGATACGCCTGGGCATTGAGTCAAACAGAGCTTGGATGGCGTGTACAGGTACAGCTGCCCATGCAGATTAAACACGATACCACAGTTCATGAAGAGTAGTGACTGGCGTATTGTGACGAGCCAGCTGCTCGGCCACCACTGACCAGACTTTTCAGTTGGTGAAACATCTGGAGAATGTGCTGGCCAGAGCAGCAGTCGAACATTTTCTGTATCCAGAAACGCCCGTATAGGACCTGCAACATGCGGGCGTGCAATACCCTGCTGAAGCCAGTGTGGCGATGACGAATACACGCTCCAATGTGCGTTCACCGCGATGTCGCCAAACACGGACGCGACCATCATGTTGCTGTAAACAGAACCTGGATTCATCCGAAAAAATGACGTTTTGCCACTCGTGCACCGAGGTTCGTCGTTGAGTACACCATCGCAATCGCTCCTGTTTGCGATGCAACGTCAAGGGTAACCGCAGCCACGGTCTCCGAGCTGATAGTCCATGCTGCTGCAAACGTCGTCGAACTGTTCGTGCAGATGGTTGTTGTCTTGCAAACGTCCTCATCTGTTGACTCAGGGATCGAGACATGGCTGCACGATCCGTTACAGCCATGCGGATAAGACGCCTGTCATCTCGACTGCTACCGATACGAGGCCGTTGAGATCCAGCACAGCGTTCCGTATTACCCTCCTGAACCCACAGATTCCATATTCTGCTAACAGTCATTGTATATCGACCAACGCGAGCAGCAATGTCGTGATACGATAAACCGCAATCGCGATAGGCTACAATCTGATCTTTATCAAATTCGGAAACGTTATGGTACGCATTTCTTCTCCTTACACGAGGCATCACAACAACGTTTCACCAGGCAACGCCGGTCAACTGCTCTTTTTGTATAAGAAATCGGTTGGAAACTTTCCTCATGTCAGCACGTTGTAGGTGTCGCCACCGGCGCCAACGTTGTGTGAATGCTCTGAAAAGCTAGTCATTTGCATATCACAGCATCTTCTTGCTGTCGGTTAAATTTCGCGTCTGTATCTCGTCATCTTCGTGGTGTAGCAATTTTAATGGCCAGTAGTGTAGATGAAGATGTAGAAAACAGCCGATGATTATAAAACTTCAGTATGCTGTAAGCTGGAAGGAAGATCACGTTAACTATGGCAACTTGGACTCGAGTTTGTAACAGTGCTGCAAATCTATTTGTTCATGTCAAGGTTCGTGAAAAAGTTTCCAGATTTAGGCCTGCGTTCGTTTTTGGACTACGCTAATGACGAGGTCGAATGCCAATGTATTAGATTTGTACCATCTGCAACACGTAGGATGATGTACCCTACTTCGACTGTACACCAAGTGGTTTTCTCCACCAGTGCGGCCTCCGGCCAGAAAGGATACCACCAGATGGAACTCTTCAAAATTCGGTTCCGGTCAGTTACCTCCTGTAATTTTCCGATACAAATCGTGAGCCTCTTCGCTCCTCCAACTACTACTAGCACACCGTTTATCTAGCCCGCCATTTTTCTCCGTCAGCCTCCGCTAGCTTATTCTATTTGAAGCTACTCGTAAATGGGAAAAGCATCAGAGACGCAGCTTAGAAGAATCCGCGGAGCGGAACTCACGCCACAAGATTAAAACGATAATGGCACCCCGCACAGCCGTGCGACTGCTGGCTGCTCCAAAAGCGGGCGTTGCTTTGTATTCAGCCTTCGCGAGGAAACAATTTGCGCTATCAGTTCTGATACAATGTATAAAGCTCCAAGGCTAGATAATTGTAGCAACACCTGCCTTACGTGTATACAACTGGACGTAGTAATGATTTGTAGAAAATGCAACTTTTCATCTTTTACAACTATAGTGATGGGAAAAATTACAGCACCAAAAGCAGTTGTGTGACATAAACGAAAGTTGTCAGGCCTGTTTCAGCACCTGTCTTACATGTATACAACTGGACGTAGTAATTATTTGTAGAAAATGCAACTTTCCATCTTTTACAACTATAGTGATGGGAAGAAAATCACAGCACCGAGAAGCAGTTGTGTGACGAAAGTTGGTAGGCCTGTTTCAGCATCTGTCTTACTTATATACAACTGGATGTAGTAGTGATTTGTAGAAAATGCAACTTTCATCTTTTACAACTAGAGTGATGAGAAAAAAAAACCACAGCAACAAGAGGCAGTTGTGTGATGAAAACGAAAGTTGGCAGACATGTTTCAGCATCTTCCTTACGTGTATACAACTGGACGTAGTAATGATTTGTAGAAAATGCAACTTTTCATCTTTTACAACGATAGCGATGGGAAAAAAATCACAGCACCAATAAGCAGTTGTGTGACATAAACGAAAGTTGGCAGGCGTGTTTCAGCATCTGTCTTACGAGTATACAACTGGACGTAGTAATGATTTGTAGAAAATGCAACTTTTCATCTTTTACAACTATAGTGATGGGAAAAAAGTCAGAGCACAAAGAAGCAGTAGTGTGACATAAATGAAAGTTGGCAGGCCTGTTTCAGTATCTGTCTTTAGTGTATACAACTGGGCGTAGTAATGATTTGTAGAAAATGCAGCTTTGCATCTTTTACAACTATAGTGATGGGGAAAAAATCACAGCACCAAGAAGCAGTTGTGTGACATAAACGAAAGTTGGCAGGCCTGTTTCTTACGTGTATACAACTGGACGTAGTAATGATTTGTAGACAATGCAACTTTTCATCTTTTACAACTATAGTGATGGGAAGAAGGTCACAGCACCAAGAAGCAGTTGTGTGACATAAACGAAAGTTGGCAGGCGTGTTTCAGCATTTGAAAAATGATGCCTATTCAATTCGCGCCAGACACTAGTAGCGCCACTACGAAGATGCAAATCAGGTTTGTATTAAATATACGCTGCAACAGTCGTGAGCATTAGTCACCTGCGGACGTGGCGAGTTGATATTAGTCAAGAATGCTTCTAAGGCGACAAAGACGCCATTATCAACACGTCGCTGAGTTTGAACGAGGTCGCGTAATAGGGCTGTGAGACACTAGACGTTCCTCCTGCAAAGCTGCAGAAAGATTTGACAGGAATGTAGCCACTGAACATGGATGCTGGCAGCGGTGGTCACAAGAATTTACGGTCGCAAGAAACCGGTCTCCGTGCAGTAGTTGGCACTACAGTGGCACAACGAACTGTTGCAAATCGGCTACTTCAAGGACAGATCGGAGCTGCACGCCTTGTAGCGTGCATTGACCCCAGATGCATTGACCCCAGAACACAGGTTCTGTGGCGTCAAGCGAGAGCCCATTGAAGGGTCGAGCGGAGGTCTGTTGTGTTTTCTGATGAAAGCTAGTTCTGCCTCGGTTCCAGAGACGGTCGTGCGTTCGCTAGAAAGAGGTCAATTGAGGGCCTGCAACCAACCTGTATGCGGGCAAGACGCAATGGACACCCAGAGTTACGGCGTGGGATGCGATTTCGTATGACAGCAGGAGCACTCTCGTCGGTACCCCAAGCACATTGAGTGCGAATTTGTGTCAATCTGGTGATTCCACCTGTTGTGCTGCCATTCATGAACAGCACTTCAAGGAGCATTTTCCAACAGGATAACGCTCGCTCACGTAGCGCTGTTGTAGCTGAAAATGCCTTACAGGGTCTTGTCATGTTGCCATGACCTGCTCGACCACCAGATCTGTCTCCAGTCGAACCTTTACTGGACATAACCAGCGTTAATCGTCCTTGTACTGACCGAGCGAAGGTATGGAACTCTACCCTGCAAACTGAGATCCAGCACCTACACAACGCAGTGCATGCACGTTGACGTGCTTGCATTGAGCATTCTGGCTGCTACACCGCTTGGTAATGTACCAGGAGTTCACATTTGTATTGGCTTATCTCACGCCTACGTCAACCTGTGATCTTGCAATGTTAATCACTTAAATATGTTACCTGGAAAAATGTATTTTCTTTACACTATATTAATGTATGCATGTACATACATACTCTCCAAATCATGGCAGAGGGTACCAAGCGAGGTACGACAAGTTAGCTTCTTCCCATTTCGGTCGCGCGTGTAGCGCAGGAAGAAGGACTGCTTATACTCCTATATGCCTGCTGCAACTGGTCTACCTTCGTCTTCACTGTCCCTACGGGAGATGCACATTAAGCCTGAAAAATATCTCTAGACCCCTCAGTACTGGTTCCTGAAATTGTGTAAGCAGGCTTTCATTGTATAATTTGTATCTTCAGGAGACTGCCAACATTTCTCTGACGCTCTCTCGTGAATCAAACAAGGGTGTCAAAATGCTTGCTGCCTTTGCTGTATACGTACAGCATTCCCTGTTAGTCCTTGATATTGGTCCCACACACTGACAAAGGGACTATCAAACCTGTTAATCACAGATTTTGATGAGCCTTGGATATGTTACAGAGACCGCCCCTAGTTCCCGAGAAAATCGATATCGATGTTTTATGATTAACGCCTATATCTGTCGTGTTTGTCAGTATTCGACCTAGAAGGTTTAACGCAGCGGTTACGGTTCACGTCCACTACGCTAGCAACACAGATGCAAATCTTGTTTGTGTAATCTTTTTTCTAATTTCAGCGCACATTTAATGACTGTTACTGCCTTGCTGGTAACCGGATCTTCTTAGAAGCGACACCAGAAAACACAGTTCTTTTAAATTAAGTAAGACTTATTTCTTCGATCAACTTCGATGCGAACCACGCGTACTGGATCATCCCTGTGAAAGCAAGTGTACTACATTGATGCAGAATTTAAAAAAAATGTATTTTTTATGGAAACGTCACTCAAAGTGGTTCCTTTATTAGCCTTTTGCTAGCCAGGGTGGCCGTGCGGTTCTAGGCGCTGCAGTCTGGAACCGCGCGACCGCTACAGTCGCAGGTTCGAATCCTACCTCGGGCATGGATGTGTGTGATGTCCTTAGGTTAGTTAGGTTTAAGTAGTTCTAAGTTCTAGGGGATTGATGACCGCAGCAGTTAAGTCCCATAGTGCTCAGAGCCATTTGAACCATTTTTATCTGTAGAAATAAACATCACAGAATTGACTAATGTGTACGGTCAGCGAGGTAACGTGAACCTTAGACGCTGCGCTACGCTCACTTCGTCGAAACCGAACAAACATTACGAGAATTGGAGGCACGCATAAAAATTCAAAAGCGATTTTCTCCGAAACTTGGGGCCATCGCAGGAAAAGCTGCTAATCAGTTACTCGGAAAACGTCCCTCTACAACACACCTAAGACTGGCGAAAAACCGTGGTAAAAGCCGGGTGGTCTTCCACTCTCGCAGGCATACGTTCAATCAGCTGCTGGAAGGTTTCTTGGAAATGGCAGCTCATTCTTCACGGAGTGCTGCACTGAGGAGAGGTATTGATGTCGGTCGGTGAGGCCTGGCACGAAGTCGGCGTTCCAAAACATCCCAAAGGTCTTCTGTAGGACTCAGGTCAGGACTCTGTGCAGCCCAGTCCATTACAAGGATATTATTGTCGTGTAACCACTTCGCCACAGGCGGTGCATTATTAACAAGTGCTCGATCGTGTTGAAAGATGCAATCGCCATTCCCGAATTGTTGAGACAGGGATGAGTGATCATGATGTTGTCATTACGAATATGGTTACGAAAGTTAAAAAGTCGGCCGAGAAGGCTAGGAGAGTATTCTTACTAGAAAGAGCAGATAAGCAGTTGTTAGCATCCCACTTAGTAAATGAATCGACTTCGTTTACTTCCGGTACGATGGGCAAATTTTAAACACATTGTAAATCACACATTGGACAAGTATGTGCCGAAAAAGTGGGTTACTGACGGAAAAGACCCACCGTGGTTTAACAGCGCAATTCGGAGAATGCTCAGGAAGCAAAGGCAGTTGCACTCGCGGTACAAGAAAGATCGGGAGAATGAGGACAGGCAAAAGTTAGTAGAGATTCGTGCTGCTGTAAAACGAGCGATGCGCGAAGCATTCAATCACTACCACAGTCATACCTTAGCGAAAGATCTTGCTGAGACCCCAAGGAAATTCTGGTCTTACGTAAAATCGGTAAACGGGTCGAAGGCTTCCATCCAGTCACTCACTGATCAGTCTGGCCTGGCAACGGAAGACAGCAAAACGAAAGTTGAAATTTTAAATTTAGCATTTGAGAAATCTTCCACGCAGTAGGAACGTACAAACATTCCGCCGTTTGAGTCTCGTACAGATTCCCGTATGGAGGACATAGTGATAGACATCCTTGGGGTTGTGAAGCAGCTGAATGGGTTGAAAATAAATAAACCGTCAGATCCTGATGGGATTCCAATTTGGTTTTACAGAGAGTACTCTACTGCATTAGCTCCTTACTTAGCTTGCATTTATCGCGAATCTCTTTCCCAACGTAAAGTCTCGAGCGAGTGGAAAAAAGCGCAGGTGACGCCTGTATATAAGAAGGGTAGAAGGACGGATCCTCAAAATTACTGACCAATATCCTTAACATCGGTTTGTTGCAGGATTCTCGAACATATTCTCAGTTAGAATATAATGAATTTTCTTGAGACAGAGAAGTTGCTGTCCATGCATCAGCACGGCTTTAGGAATCATCGCCCCTGCGAAACGCAACTCGCCCTTTTTTCACATGATATCTTGCGAACCATGGATGAAGGATATTAGACGGATGCCATATTCCTTGACTTCCAGAAAGCGTTTGACTCGGTGCCCCACTACAGACTCCTAACTAAGGTACGAGCATATGGGATTGGTTCCTAAATATGTGAGTGGCTCGAAGACATCTTAAGTAATAGAACCCGGTACGTTGTCCTCGATGTTGAGTGTTCAGCGGAGGTGAGGGTATCATCTGGAGTGCCCCAGGGAAGTGTGGTAGATCCGCTGTTGTTTTCTATCTACATAGATGATCTTTTGGATAGGGTGGATAGCAATGTGCGGCTGTTTACTGATGATGCTGTGGTGTACGGGAAGGTGTAGTCGTTGAGTGACTGTAGGAGGATACAAGATGACTTGGACAGGATTTGTGATTGGTGTACAGAATGGCAGCTAATTCTAAATATACACTCCTGGAAATTGAAATAAGAACACAGTGAATTCATTGTCCCAGGAAGGGGAAACTTTATTGACACATTCCTGGGGTCAGATACATCACATGATCACACTGACAGAACCACAGGCACATAGACACAGGCAACAGAGCATGCACAATGTCGGCACTAGTACAGTGTATATCCACCTTTCGCAGCAATGCAGGCTGCTATTCTCCCATGGAGACGATCGTAGAGATGCTGGATGTAGTCCTGTGGAACGGCTTGCCATGCCATTTCCACCTGGCGCCTCAGTTGGACCAGCGTTCGTGCTGGACGTGCAGACCGCGTGAGACGACGCTTCATCCAGTCCCAAACATGCTCAATGGGGGACAGATCCGGAGATCTTGCTGGCCAGGGTAGTTGACTTACGCCTTCTAGAGCACGTTGGGTGGCACGGGATACATGCGGACGTGCATTGTCCTGTTGGAACAGCAAGTTCCCTTGCCGGTCTAGGAATGGTAGAACGATGGGTTCGATGACGGTTTGGATGTACCGTGCACTATTCAGTGTCCCCTCGACGATCACCAGTGGTGTACGGCCAGTGTAGGAGATCGCTCCCCACACCATGATGCCGGGTGTTGGCCCTGTGTGCCTCGGTCGTATGCAGTCCTGATTGTGGCGCTCACCTGCACGGCGCCAAACACGCATACGACCATCATTGGCACCAAGGCAGAAGCGACTCTCATCGCTGAAGACGACACGTCTCCATTCGTCCCTCCATTCACGCCTGTCGCGACACCACTGGAGGCGGGCTGCACGATGTTGGGGCGTGAGCGGAAGACGGCCTAACGGTGTGCGGGACCGTAGCCCAGCTTCATGGAGACGGTTGCGAATGGTCCTCGCCGATACCCCAGGAGCAACAGTGTCCCTAATTTGCTGGGAAGTGGCGGTGCGTTCCCTACGGCACTGCGTAGGATCCTACGGTCTTGGCGTGCATCCGTGCGTCGCTGCGGTCCAGTCGCAGGTCGATGGGCACGTGCACCTTCCGCCGACCACTGGCGACAACATCGATGTACTGTGGAGACCTCACGCCCCACGTGTTGAGCAATTCGGCGGTACGTCCACCCGGCCTCCCGCATGCCCACTATACGCCCTCGCTCAAAGTCCGTCAACTGCACATACGGTTCACGTCCACGCTGTCGCGGCATGCTACCAGTGTTAAAGACTGCGATGGAGCTCCGTATGCCACGGCAAACTGGCTGACACTGACGGCGGCGGTGCACAAATTGCGCAGCTAGCGCCATTCGACGGCCAACACCGCGGTTCCTGGTGTGTCCGCTGTGCCGTGCGTGTGATCATTGCTTGTACAGCCCTCTCGCAGTGTCCGGAGCAAGTATGGTGGGTCTGACACACTGGTGTTAATGTGTTCTTTTTTCCATTTCCAGGAGTGTAGATAAATGTAAATTAATGCAGATGAATAGGAATCCTGTAATGTTTGAATACCCCATTAGTAGTGTAGCGCTTGACACAGTCACGTCGATTACATATTTGGACGTAACATTGCAGAGCGATATGAAGTGGGACAGGCATGTAATGGCAGTTGTGGGGAAGGCGGATAGTCGTCTTCAGTTCATTGGTAGAATTCTGGGAAGATGTGGATCTTCTGTAATGGAGACCCCTTATAAAACACTAATACGACCTATTCTTGAGTACTGCTCGAGCGTTTGGGATCCCTATCAGGTCGGATTGAGGAAGGACATAGAAGCAATTCAGAGGCGGGCTGCTAGATTTGTTACTGGTAGGTTTGATCATCACGCGACTGTTACGGAAATGCTTCAGGAACTCGGGTGGGAGTCTCTAGAAGAAAGGAGGCGTTCTTTTCGTGAATCGCTACTGAGGAAATTTAGAGAACCAGCATTTGAGGCTGACTGCAGTACAATTTTACTGCCGCCAACTTACATTTCGTGGAAAGAAGACCACAAAGATAAGATAAGAGAGATTAGGGCTCGTACAGAGGTATATAGGCAGTCATTTTTCCCGCGTTCTCTTTGGGAGTGGAACAGGGAGAGAAGATGCTAATTGTAGTACGAGGTACCCTCCGCCACGCACCGTATGGTGGATTGCGGAGTATGTATGTAGACGTAAATGTAGATGTGTGGGAGATACGAAATAGTGTAACAGTGAAGATACTGCCTGGATAAGAAATACGCGTATTAAAATTCTCGTAGTAGTTGCTCCGAGTGGATATAAGGGTCAGTCATAGTTGGTGCTAGCAAAAATATTTTAATTACGTTTACTATGAAAAGTGACGTATCTTACGATACAGGTGTGAAAAGGTTTTTCAAACCCGGATAACGAACCTTTGTTTGAGCGAAAACATGACAAGTGTTTACCGAGCGCAAATCTTGTCACTGGTGGCGATCGAATCTCAGTGGCGAAATAAGCTGAATTAGCAGTTTATGTGAAGTTGCCAAGTAAAACATGTACAATCACGTATGATGTGAATTTGATTGGTGAACTATGGTTTTACTTTGTGTAATGTCATTAATAGCCCGCCCGGTTGGCCGTGTGGTCTAGCGCACAGCTTTCCGGGCGGGAAGTAGAGATGGGGGATTCGCTCTTGAACTAATTCATAGAGTTGAATCTTTCAAAGGAGTGAACAATCAGTAATTCAGAAAAAAAGAACGGTAGCTTCAAACGTTTCCCACGACAGAGAGAGAGAGAGAGAGAGAGAGAGAGAGAGAGAGAGACGGAACATATCAGCAGCGCCTCTGCTGGTCAGAGCACAGTGCACGCCACACAACACAGCCAGCGCCGGCCTCTGCCCTGCTTCTACCTTGGCTGCCTGCATTGTGCAGTGCCCCATTGGATTTTGTGTTTCACATATGCCGCGCCATCTCTGTGCGTCGTCTGCCGCATGCAGTGTCTGGCACAGCTTAACTTCGCATCGCACTCTGTCGGTGATCGTTTCAGTCGCACGTCCTGCCCTCTGGGCAGTTGATGCGAGCAACAGGACAGAGAGCCACCTAGCGGATAACATAGGAACTACTTGCAACAACCTGCTCGCAAGGGAACGGACGATTTGTCTCGGAGCGGGTGAGTTCACCGCTCCCCCCACCCTCGGAACTCGCCCGCTCAACGCTCACCCCACCGTCTCGACTCTAGCCAGAGCGTTGAGCAAAGCGACTCAGGTGTCACTCTGGTCTCTGCGGTCTCAGCTCACGCAGTAATACAGCTCGCGGCTCGACCTGCTCGACTCAGCGCCTCTGCATCGGAGTTTGTCCCTACTGGATATTGTTCTTCGTAGTAATACCACTATGTATATTACATTATTATGTTATGTATACATCAGTTGTTTTTATTTTATTTTTATTTGTTTAAACTGATTAGATTAGGTTCCTGATGACTCCTCTTACTATAAGATTTTTATTATGGACACTCGAATTTACACTTTAATTACGAGCGAACCGATAAACGTATCGCAAAATGTGATACACCAATATTTTCCTTGTTTTATTCTGCGTAAGGCTATATGCAGCACTTTCGTTTTACAGTCAAATTTATATCTTTTTTTTTCTGGTACGGATTTTGCGATTTTAGGCGTCTTCGGAAGGAAACGTTCACTTTAAAAATATATGGCTTGCGATGTATTTGTATGAGGTTAATGAAATTTTAATACATTATAGCCAAATATATTGTTAATGTAAATCTCAAGTTACAACATTTTCAGATCACCCAAAAAACCACGATAGTGAAAAATAAATCAATAATCAAAAACTTTGTCATATCGTGGAAATTTCTATAAACAATACAAAAATCTTACTCATTATCTGTGTTACTTCAAAATAGGATCAAATAAGATCAAAATACAGGTATAGTACTGGAATAAACCGAGTTTAAAGTGCAATGTGCCTTCCATTTATTTTCTATTGTAAATGAGTGGTGAGTCATGAAAAAGAGCTAATTCATTTCAGGGAGTGAACAGTTCTGATCCAATCTCTGAAAAGAACAGTTTTGCCCATCTCTAGCGGGAAGGAGCGCCTGGTCCCCTGCACGAATCCGTCCGGCGGATTTGTGTCGACGTCCGCTGAACCAGCCAGTCTGTGGATGGTTTTTAGGCGGTTTTCCATCTGCCTCGGCGAATGCGGGCTGGTTCCCCTTATTCCGTCTCAGTTACACTATGTCGGCGAGTGCTGCGCAAACAAGTTCTTCACATACGCGTACACCACCATTACTCTACCACGTAAACATAGGGGTTACACTCGTCTAGTGTGAGACGTTCCCTGGGGGGTCCACCGGGGACCGAACCGCACAATAACACTGGGTTCGGTGTGGGGCAGCGGAGGGTGAAGTGGGCTGCGGTAGTCGTCGTGGGGTTGTGGACCACTGCGGCTGCGTAGGGGACGGAGCCTCTCGGTCGTTTCTAGGTCCCCGGTTAACATACAATACAATACAATGTCATTAATTACAGACATTGTATTGCTTAGCCTAGGTGAACAAAGCTTATTCTCATCTAAAAAGTTCAAATGGCTCTGAGCACTATGGGACTTAACATCTAAGGTCATCAGTCCCCTAGAACTTAGAACTACTTAAACCTAACTAACCTAAGGACATCACACATATCCATGCCCGAGGTAGGATTCGAACCTGCGACCGTAGCGGCCGCGCGGTTCCAGACTGTAGCGCCTTTAACCGCTTGGCCACCACGGCCGGCGTATTCTCATCTACTGCGTTATTTTTCTCCACTACACTACTAAGTAGGATTACGCTAAATGTGCTGCTTTGGATATTCTCAGTGTTGTAAATAATCGCGGATACCTTATGCTCGCGACTGAGTGGGAGAACGTGATGGGAGTTAAGAATCTTTCTGTGGACAGCGTCAAGTTTTGTACTGTACTTTATGGCCTCAGAAAACGATTGAATGTTGTAAGGCGTTTTTGGAAATAATAGAAAGTGTGGCCAAGACAACTGAAAATTATTCAATTTTAAATTTGTTCTCGCGCTGTTCTCTGGCTCGTAGAACATAGCTATCGAACGTTCGCAGCCGTGGATGGCCGCTTTGGTTGTGTTACAGTGACAGTGTGACCGTGAGAACGGCGAACTTGAATAAAGTGTGCCGGCGGGTGACGTTGTGTAATGGCCGGCCGGCGCGGAAGCTTCGCCTGCCACCAACAGGTCGGCTGTGGCTGTCTTATTAGCCGGGGGGCGGCGCGGCTGCCGCCAATTAATGTGCCCTTAACGGCCGTTCGTGTCCGACGCGGCCACCCGTCAACCTGCCTTCGCTACGTAATAATATTTTGCCTTCCGCGCCCGGGTTAATATTTCGCGGCAACACATTACCCGCACCATTTACATAAATTTGTTCCGATCGCGTTCTGGAACGATGCACCCGGAATTTGTGGCCAGTAAATTGCTCGGCGCCAGCCGGTTGATCGATGCTTGCGAAATAAAGAGCTGCTAAGTAGTTTTTTATTTTGCTTTATGAATTCACCCATTACGCTGCAATTTTCAGCTTGTCTTTCTCTGGCAAAAGCTGAACAATATGTCTTGCGTGGGCCATTTGATAGATCAGGTGAATTAATATGGGAAATTGATAACGGTATCAGTATTATTAAGCACTTTTCGTACAACGCTTCTCTTGGTAGTTGCAAATTGGTGTAACGAGCTGTTGTATTTTGGCAGTCATGTGAAGTGCATCATCAGCTACGGCTGACGTTTAAGAAGCTGGGTAACTGGGCTACAAAAACAGGTTTTAATTTACAGGCTGATAAAACTGTGTGTGTTGATTCCATCCGCACACGTGCTTGGTTCAAATGGCTCTGAGCACTATGGGACTTAACATCTATGGTCATCAGTCCCCTAGAACTTAGAACTACTTAAACCTAACTAACCTAAGTACATCACACAACACCCAACCATCACGAGGCAGTGAAAATCCCTGACCCCGCCGGGAATCGAACCCGGGGACCCGCGCGTGGGAAGCGAGAACGCTACCGCACGACCACGAGCTGCGGGCGCACACGTGCTTGTTTTGATACACGTTCCAGTAGTTTAAGTGAGGAATTACCTTAAGTTTTCAGCATTTGGTAACATTCGTGGGCATCGTACGTCAAAAAAGAAGAAGGCTATCGAACCTAACAGCTTGGAAAGTACAAGAGCCCTTAAGACGCTTGGCCTCGTTTGGATTACGGTTGCACGATTTTGCGATCAGCAAGGCGGTCGTATTTAAGACTTCTGGATTCAGTACAGTGTATTACAATTAATAGCGAAATCCGATACGTGTGAAAGTATACATCAATAGGAGCTAAAATGCCCACAAAAGAGCTTTGGTTACGAACCGACACTGACTTCAGTACGAAATATTGCCTTAGTTAGCAGAAATTTTGAGACTACAGTTGAGCATTTAGGGTGCTCCTGAGATGCCAACAAGATCGAACCCAGTGACATATAAAGTGAACCACTCCCTATGAGATCATGTGAAATAATACGACTAATAAGCATAAGCGGGATGGCCCACTTAAAAATGAAATATTGGTATCTTAGCTCACATAGATATAATGAAAAGTGTGTTTCATCGAACTACGAAATGAATCCGAAGATAAGAACAAAATCCTGTTTATTACTAAGATGCCTACTTGATTCCAATCACTGAATAGGAAAAACAGTTATTGAATGCACGAGGTTCAAATGAGTCACTAAACGTTTAAGATAACACCTTGGTGCAGGAGGTTAGAACTGACAATGAAACGATACTATCAGCTATGTCCATGTAAACCTCTAAGGACTGCTGAATTATCAAATTAAAGAGAAGGCTCAGAAAAGTACGCGTAACACCAGCTCACTTGCCTAAGTGCGTGTTAAGTTTGACTAGCTGACAGCGTGAATTTAGAAAAGCAAGTGGCAACCTCGAAACAAATGACTTCACAGTTCCCTCGCCACGATGCTCACAAATGTGTCTCACACTTACCATGGCTCCAGAACTCGGCTGCAGAGGATGATTGCAGTGACAGCTCAGAGTTGTAAGTTCGGCCCTGGCATCTAATATCAGCTCTAGACGGGAGTCCTTTATCCCTGTAGCTCTAACATGAAGGGATCTCTCTTTTTGATGATCGAAGACAGAGAAATCCACTTTATGGATATCTAAGGTGTACAGAGTATCTGCTCTCCTCTTCAAAATATCTGGTTCTGCCAACACACTATAGACCTTCGAAGTTCCGATCAATGAAATATTTATAGCAAAAGCAACAATCTCCCGTCTCCTAGAGAATTTGCAAAAGCAACAATCTCCCGTCTCCCTCTTAGAGTGGAACGGAAAGCAGAACTCCTCTCCCAAAGTAAGAGAGGTTTCAAGTTTCAGCCAATCATAGGGGCTGCACGTAAATATTAGTAAATTTTTCTCTCTGCTACGAAAATAATTCTGGTAAACCAACCAACAGCAAAGGACTTGGAAGAGCAGCTGAACAGAATGGACAGTGTCTTGAAAGGAGGATATAAGATGAACATCAACAAAAGCAAAACGAGGATAATGGAATGTAGTCGAATTAAGTCGAGATTTGCTGAGGGAATTAGATTAGGTAATGAGACACTTAAAGTAGTAAAGGAGTTTTGCTATTTGGGGAGCAAAATAACTGATGATGGTCGAAGTAGAGAGGATATAAAATGTAGATTGGCAATGGCAAGGAAAGCGTTTCTGAAGAAGAGAAATTTGTTAACATTGAGTATTGATTTAAGTGTCAGTAAGTCGTTTCTGAAAGTGTTTGTAAGGAGTGTAGCCATGTATGGAAGTGAAACATGGACAATAAATAGTTTAGACAAGAAGAGAAGAGAAGCTTTCGAAATGTGGTGCTACAGAAGAATGCTGAAGATTAGATGGGTAGATCACATAACTAATGAGGATGTATTGAACAGAATTGGGGAGAAGAGGAGTTTGTGGCACAACTTGACTAGAAGAAGGGATCGGTTGGTAGGACATGTTCTGAGGCATCAAGGGATCACCAATTTAGTACTGGAGGGCAGCGTGGAGGGTAAAAATCGTAGGGGGAGACCAAGAGATGAATACACTAAACAGATTCAGGAGGATGTAGGCTGCAGTAGGTACTGGGAGATGAAGAAGCTTGCACAGGATAGGGTAGCATGGAGAGCTGCATCAAACCAGTCTCAGGACTGAAGACCACAACAACAGCAACAACAACAAACCAACCTGGGACTCCCTTACTGCTTATGACCTCCTTTGAGTCATACAAGATTCTTCTCGCTCTGACTGTGTCGTGTTTTCCCATCCCTTTGCAGATTTGTAACTTTTTTGAAAGTGTTTTCATTGCGGCTCACAATTCCAGAGAACAACTTGCCGAGTTTGGTTTAGACCCTCCCCCAGTATACACCTGCCAGCGACTCTGCTGTCTAGCGAAGCCGCACCTCTGCAGCGCTCATTTTTCCACAGACTGCTACTGGACTCAAGTTACAGAAAATCTTAACGCATCTCCTTCTCTGCAGAAATGGGAATGACAGAAAGTTATTACATTAGCAATCATTAGTGTTTGTTTCCGTTGCATCTGTTGTTTTATGCTGATAATGGCGTGGTAATGATATTTGGCACAAACTGAAAGAGTATTCTATTATGTACCACACTTTGACAACATTAATCGGTGGCATATATTAACACCAAGGCTGACAAGTGTTTATGTATCAAATTGTAAAGCCCACTGTTTATTCGTTCGCATTCTCCCTTCTTTCACTACTCTGACAATCTACAAGCAATATGATGACGTAAAACCAAATTATCAAATGATACTAGCCATACTTGTTGCGTCTATTGACTTTTAGGTAAAACCAACGGCTCATTCAGCGGTGCATGTACCACATGTAACCTCGACGGAGAATGATCTGGTCCTGCAAGCATAACGCTTTCGTGTTAATGCTCAATTTAAACACAGAACATAACTAGAATTCCACTTCACTTTCAGGTGATCATGTGAACATCTACTATAAATGCTGCCCCCGAACTTCCAACAATAATAGCACTATGCCAATATAGCATAGCCTCCGGTAGAAAAGAGTATAAATCGGTCGTCGATACTCAACAATGGAGAAGTGCTATCTACGCTCTTAGAACCGCAATTATTAATATCTTTGTTCCTTTGTACAAGAATAATGAGCGTATTTTTTGTTTTCATTATGTTATCGATTCTGCTGTTCTAGATGACGGACGCTAATTGTTCACGGTCTGTAACTGATACAATTATCTGTAGTAGTAATAGAATTTTGTTGAATAGATATGAAATTAATAATTATAATATGTGTTTTTGTCAGTAGTGTGTACCTGTCCTTCATATGATTCAGTACGTAATGATCAAATCTTGCCTTGGTCATTTTGTGTAGGCTCATTATTGTAGTGACGCCATTGATGACAAAAATTATATAAGTTCTTTTAACAGTCATTTAATACTAAAAGTATTAAAAAGAATAATCTCAATAAACTGAAAACGGAGTCTTGTATGTTGTTGTTGTTGTTGTTGTGGTCTTCAGTCCTGAGACTGGTTAGATGCAGCTCTCCATGCTACTCTATCCTGTGCAAGCTTCTTCATCTCCCAGTAGTTACTGCAACCTACATCCTTCTGAATCTGCTTGGTCTCTCTCTACGATTTTTACCCTCCACGCTGCCCTCCAATGCTAAATTTGTGATCCCTTGATGCCTCAGAACATGCCCTACGAACCGGTCCCTTCTTCTTGTCAAGTTGTGCCACAAACTCCTCTTCTCCCCTTTTCTATTCAATACCTCCTGATTAGTTACGTGATCTACCCATCTAATCTTTAGCATTCTTCTGTAGCACCACATTTCGAAAGCTTCTATTCTCTTCCTGTCCAAACTATTTATCGTCCATGTCTCACTTCCATACATGGCTACACTCCATACAAATACTTTCAGAAACGACTTCCTGACACTTAAATCTGTACTCGATGATAACAAATTCCTCTTCTTCAGAAACGCTTTCCTTGCCGTTGCCAGTCTACATTTTATATCCTCTTTACTTCGACCATCATCAGTTATTTTGCTCCCCAAATAGCAAAACTCTTTTACTACTTTAAGTGTCTCATTTCTTAATCTAATTCCCTCAGCATCACACGTCTTGTAATATTTTCCAATTCATTTTACGCCAGAGGTACAGTTTTTTTAAATTATTAATAGTGATATCTATAAATGCTTACGCTGCCGTTGCGCATAAGCAGCTATCCTGGACCATCCAGCCTCACAGAAAAAACAATTAAGCATTGTTCAAACTGATTATCTCGTAATATTAAAGAAAGACTTTTAATCCATCGTAAGACGGATGTCTTCACGTTGCGATACGTATGATATTTCTAGCGATGGCGCCCTGAGAAAAATTAGCCGCAGCTTTTAACAAACATAAAAGAGTACTCCCAAAACTATTTCATACAATAGGAATAACGGCACAGTTATCGTTGTATGAAGCTGTATTCAATTTAATTCATTCAAAAAAAAATTACGCCATACCATCCATGCGGCATCAAATCCACATGCGAACATTTCCCCCGCTGTCCCACCAGACTCACTAGCTCTTGCATTCGCTGGAGGTGACAAAATCATGAGCCAATCAGCGTACAGCGGTGTAAAGCCTCATCGCGCGACTTTACTGCCGCCTAGCGGGACGCCGGTGAAGGCGTTCTCCAGAGACGTAGCCTCGATATCTTTGACTATCAATAGCTGATCGTCTAAAACGCAGTCACGCTTTCAGCACCAGTTTTGATGTGTGTGTGTAGTTTGCTGACGTATTTTAGATACGAAATACTACAAAGTACACCCTTTATCTACCTCTGAATAAGTATGTCTGAATGTGGCGAAAAAAATTCAGATCATAGCCAAGATGGCTGCTGTGGGTGCTACCTTCTGACTGGTTGATTTTATTGCCCGCTAAAATACTGCACTGTGATGGATTGTTTCTTTTTAATACCATGCTGTTATTACCTAGTGAGGAGATGGGGGAGAGGGAAATGGGGAGGAAAGGTATGTCACTTGTCATGTGATAATGATGACGTCATTGATAAGCAGAGTGCTTGTAGGCAGCCAAGATCTTCAGGTATTTTTTTCGAGATTGGCAAAACGCCCTGTTTGGTTAAAAAGCATTGTTGCGTTCCTGCTCAGGTCCAAAATTATCAGCTGCTCTGTATGACGGAATTTTCTATCCGCAGTTTTCCAATTTTGCATGTATAATCATTCAAGTCTGTCTGGTCTTCAGTTCATCACACTCTGCACGTATGCTTGATGATATTAAACTATTAATTCGACATTCATTTTGACATACGTCGACTACCATAATTTGAAATCACTCCCACGTAATTATTTAAGAATATTTTCATGTGTTTTTGAGGAACAGTATTTTAAGAAACAGAATGATACGGCGCACAGAAACCTCTTTGAAACAGTGTCGCTAAACATCAGATATCCGTACATCATATTCCAGAATGTGGAATAATATCACCACATTAATCAACACTATTTTTGAAAAATGTGATGTTATCTCCTTGAGCAGCTGGTAAAATACTTTACTGACGCAAACAATTTCAGTCGTCTGATCGTCATCAGGTTATAAAAGTATTCATAACATTATGTTAGGCAAAACCTGATTGATGGTCGGATGAGTGAAACTGGTTGTATAAATAAAGTACTTTACCAGCAGCTCAAGAAACTAAAATGAAATTTTTCACCTGTAACAGCTCTGGAGTACCACCTCCTGAAATTATATGGAACATCGCTTTATTTTAAAAGTTCCAGATATGATTGATAGTATGGCAGGCTATTAACAGACAGACACAAAATACTGTGCACCATATCCAATCATAAAGCAGAATATCAAACTCTCGCGTTCCTCGATAAGAATATGTTATCGTAACCTTGTCAGTTACTGAAGTAAAATAAATTTTAAGATGTGATAAGCTTCTTTCTCTCTCCAAGCTGGCGTTTCCCTATACGGCAAAAAGAAAGACATTACTATTTAAATTACGATAATAGGAATTTATAACTATTTTATGTGTAGTTCTTCTTTCGCACTGAACCACACGTCACCCGGAACATACTGCCAACACAGTTTCACACTATTGCCAACAGGAATTAAGGTATGATAGGTTCACTATCTGCCTTAATATTGCAAGAGACAGTGGATTTTAAGGCAGAAACAGAAGACGAATATAGAGAGACTGTGTAGTGCGATGGTGTTGAAAAGAGATAATACATATATGCTTGTAGCAGTTATCAAAATTATCAGACTATAACAAGAGAAATTACAAGCAACAACAGCTGAGAGACTGAGTTACGCCATATTCAGATAACTTTCAGGTAATTTTCTTCTGGACATGTCCTGGACGATGCTGCTTTGTTAGAAGTTGTTTGTTACGTATGAACGCATATATTCAGAGCCAGATTTTAATTTAGAGTGTACTGAAATTTGGTACTGATGTTACTACTATCTTAAACGACGATCATCACAAACATTGTGAAATGCTTGGTCATCAAACGTTGCGATTACATTTGAGTCTTCTCGCTATTGAGCAAGTAGGTTTTACGTGAGCTCCTACTTGCTGACGCCAGTCAACATCGCTTTCAGTTAAGTTGTTACCGTTACCTCAACTACCATTAACGTAGTTTTGTCCCAAGTTACGACGCCGTAACTTTCTAAAAGGTTTGCATATCTGCTACAGTAAACAGCGAAGAAGCCATGAAAACGAATGACCTAGCGTGCAGTTTCCTCCTACATGAGGCTCATTACGTCTTGCTCTCGGTTTAGCTAATCTCAGTACATGAGTCTGTGAAGAGCATTTGGCGATACACATGGAACTGAGTTTCTTCATTTTCCATTTCAAATGCGAGGTTGGGGATGGAGAAAGTTGTAATATGCCGTATTTTTTTATTACGGATATATTATTCCATACTATCCCTGCGGTATAATACGCCGTATTTTTATTAGGAATATATTATTCTATACTATCCCTGTGGTTTATTTATTTATTTATTTATTTATTCTTCCGTGGGACCACATTAAGGAGAAGTCTCCATGGTCATGGAACGAGTCAATACATGAAATTATAACACGATTGTAGAAACAGATAAAATGAAATATAAGAAACATATTCAGGCGATACGTCATTAGTTTAAATAAAGAAAATCAAGAATGTAACACTGGAATTTGCTTAATGTTTTAGCTCTTCCAGGAGCTCCTCGACAGAATAGAAGGAGTGAGCCATGAGGAAACTCTTCAGTTTAGACTTAAAAGCGTTTGGGCTACTGCTAAGATTTTTGAGTTCTTGTGGTAGCTTATTGAAAATGGATGCAGCAGAATACTGCACTCCTTTCTGCACAAGAGTGAAGGAAGTGCATTCCACATGCAGATTTGATTTCTGCCTAGTATTAACTGAGTGAAAGCTGCTAACTCTAGGGAATAAGCTAATATTGCTAACAGCAAACGACATTAAAGAAAATATATACTGTGAGGGCAATGTCAGAATTCCCAGACTATTGAATAGGGGTCGACAAGAGGTTCTAGAACTTACACCACACATAGCTCGAACAGCCCGTTTTTGAGCCAAAAATACCCTTTTTGAATCAGAAGAATTACCCCAAAAAATAATACCATATGACATAAGCGTATGAAAATATGCGAAGTAGACTACTTTTCGTGTTGAAATGTCACTTATTTCAGATACTGTTCTAATGGTAAATAAAGCGGCATTTAGTTTCTGAACGAGATCCTGAACATGGACATTCCACAACAGCTTACCATCTATCCGTACGCCTAGGAACTTGAACTGTTCCGTCTCGCTTATAACATGCCCATCCTGTCTGATTAAAATATCAGTTCTCGTTGAATTGCGAGTTAAAAACTGTAAAAACTGAGTCTTACTGTGATTTAGCATCAAATTATTTTCCACAAGCCACGAACTTATTTCATGAACTACATTATTTGATAATGTTTCAATATTACACACAAGATCCTTCACTACCAAGCTGGTGTCATCAGCAAACAGAAATATTTTTGAATCACCTGTAATACTAGATGGCATAGATGGTACTACAGATACATAAACGTTTTACAGACTATTGCATACCATTCTGAAAGGACAACTACAATGAAGTCTTCAGTGGTTGTACGGATTCTAAAAAAATCCTCCCAATTTTCCGCGAAGCTCACATCTAGATTTCGCGGATAGTTTACAAGATGTGTGTATGTCATTTTGAAATCGCACCAAGACGACCTACACTGGATATAAGAGGATTTGATTGTGGGTAGCGTGAAAGTGTTACGAACCAATCGTCAGGTATTCGTGCTAACTACTGCAGTGGGCTTGCGTTGAGGATCAGGTCTTATGTACAGAGAACAGTGGCTGAATTCACCAGCGCTAGATATCAAGAACTGAGTTTTAACTGTCGTGTTGCTGTACAGTTTACGGTGATCAATGTGAGGCTTGGCTTAGAATGGAGAAAACCGAGTCAGTGAGATTCTTGCATACTGACGGAAGCTATTATGGAGCCATCTTTTCGAAAATCGTCAATCTTTTCTGTTTCTCGTTCCAATAGTAAGCTACTTGAGACATGCCTATTTGTTTTCCATACATCTTCAAGGGCACACAGACACGTAGAAGCACAGCATTCTAATCTACGCTTTGGGAGGAGGAGAGCGAGAATGGGAGGAGGACATTTAGACAGGGCGAGGAGGAGTGAATAGAGAGGGTGCCTTGGATCCAACTACATTCACTAGAGATGCCGCCGTCGTAGGAACGCAAACAGTATATTGCACTTTCGTGTCTTCTTAGCGAGAGCTCGGTTCTACGCACTATTAAGATTATAGCTGCTGCCCCAGTGGAAGCTATTCTCACATATTCTAATTTCTTCTGCTTCTTAACAACAGTCCCACTATGTATAGAGAAGCGTGAGACAGGATTTTAGTTTGACCAAACATTATTCCGTGTTAATTTCCGATATTGTGCTCAGCAACTGCTGATTTCTCAACTTCTCGATTTCTTTGTCGTTATGTATAGCGGTCGGTAATGACCGGTATAGTTGCTTCTGCACTGACGAAGAATCTTATAAATTACGGGGATTCCGACACTGAGACTGTCCGTAACTGGGCGCGGCATCTTTCTTTCTTAGGTGGTCTCAAAGTAGGTCTTACGCCTCTTCTCCTTCCCAGGACCCCGCCCGTTTTGTTAGACGTAGCATCACAGAATGGAAGAAGCACAATAGAGAGATTGTTACGTCATTGTTCAGCACCACCTCTTCGTTTCTTGTAGATATTATTTCGGAACACGCACTTCAGATGATTAAACATGGAATCCAGGTGCTCCCTGTCACAGGCAGTTGAAGCTCTGTGTATTAATGTAGTTAACACAGCTCTCTTATAGGCTATCTAGTCACTTCAGTGTGGCCACCACATATGTTCGGCTCAATGTGCAATAACCACTCACAGATGGCCGGCGGCAGCACTGACAGAGGAGTATTTGAAACGTATTGGGGGGAAAACAGTGTAGTCGTTGTCGTATTCGGGAACGAAGTGATCTATCTAATGTCCAAAAGGGCGTTATTTTTGGCTTTCGGGTCAATGTTGGGAATATTTCCGAAACGGCTAAGTTTGTAAACTGTTTGCATGCCATGAACCGTCCCCTTCGAACAATTTATACATGACTGTGCTCAATCTGACACACAATATTTTTAGCGCAACGCAATCTGACTTTTAATAATCCCTACAAAAGAATGGCCTTGACTAACATTAACCTATACCTTTCACAAATCACTTACCTCACAAAAATCTTCGTTACTCAAGCTACTGCAATACAGCGAGCGCCACTACCGCCAGCTAAATAAAAGATTCAAACTACGGAAGGGATACTGATAGGGATAGTTAGCAAATGAAAGATTTTAATAGAGAACAAACAATGTATTTACCTTAATATCATCAAAAGTCATAATATATGTAATTTCAAAACTCCGCCATCTCTCTCCTCACATCCACCACTGCTGGCGGCTCACCTCTAATTGCGCAACGCTACGCGCTGTTCACATCCAGCTGCCCAATACTACAATTGCTGACAACAATGCAAACTGGCCACAGACTGCACACAGCACAGCCAGTGATTTTCATACAGAGCGCTACGTAACGTTGCCAATAAGAAAACATAAACAGCCTACTTACAGCCGCTGTAGGTAAAATATTCCGTGATGGCAAATTGGCGCTACCGAAAACCGGCACCAAGGCAAGCCAGAGACCACAATGGCGAACGACGGCTGCGGAGATGTGTACAGACGAATGGAGGTGCAACTGTTGAGCAACTGATCGCCCAGGTGAAACAAGATGCTACCAACATCGTCTCCTTAACTACCATTCAGCAAACGTTGCCGCATATGAGCTTCTGCAGCAGACGCTAGGTTAATGACAGCTGGACGTCCACAGAGTGGCGGCAGCTGTTTTTTTTTTCTTTTTTCAGATGAATGGCGTTTTAAGCTCCATCGTACAGAAAGCGAACACCCTGCAACAATCGTCGGAGGAGTCCAGGCCGGAGGAGGAAGTGTTATGGTCTATGGAATATTTTCATGGCTTTCACTGGGTGATCTCGTCATTCTGGAAGGCACAGTGGTTCAGCACAAGTATGATTGGTTCAAATGGCTCTGAGCACTATGGGACTTAACTTCTGAGGTCATCAGTCCCCTAGAACTTAAAACTACTTAAACCTAATTAACCTAAGGACATCTCACACGTCCATGCCCGAGGCAGGATTCGAACCTGAGACCGTAGTGGTCGCGCGGCTCCAAACTGTAGCGCCTAGAACCGCTCGGCCACTCTGGCCGGCAGTATGCATCTATCCTTGGGGACCAAGTCCACTCCTACAAGCAGTTTGTTTCTCCTCGGCATAGTGGCATCTGCCAGCAACATAATGTGTCGCACAACTCGCAGTGCATGCGTGTGGTTCGAAGAGCACCACGATGGGTCTACCGTACTCCCTCCACCCACTACAGTTCCTAAATTTAAACGCAGTCGTGAACCTGTGGGGGTTGCCTCCATCGGGCTGTTCGCGCGACGGATCCTCGACCTAGAAACATCGCAGTTGTCCACAGTATTGGAATCGGCTTCGGTCCACATCCCTGTCGGTAGCTACCGGACCTCAGTGACTCGCTTCCTGCATGTCTCACAGCGGTCTGTGCCGCAAAAGGTGGTTATTCAGGCTTTTGAAAGGCGGTCAAGTTAATGTAAATGGACTGGTGAAGATTCTGTGCGCTCTGAGGTGTAAACAGTGTGTGCCAGTCTGCAATATACAGACAGGGCGACCCGATCATCTGATTTACGTTTCATCGACACATCTGAAAATGGCAGCTTCTACGTCTACATCTACATGGATACTCTGAAAATCACATTTAAGTGCCCGGCAGAGGGTTCATCGAACAACCTTCACAATTCTCTATTATTCCAATCTCGTATAGTGCGAGGAAAGGGCCGGCCGGTGTGGCCGTGCGGTTCTAGGCGCTTCAGTCTGGAACCGCGTGACCACTACGGTCGCAGGTTCGAATCCTGCCTCGGGCATGGATGTGTGTGATGTCCTTAGGTTTGTTAGGTTTAAGTAGTTCTAAGTTCTAGGGGACTGATGACCACATATGTTAAGTCTCATAGTGCTCAGAGCCATTTGAACCATTTTTTTGCGCGGAAAGAATGAACAGCTAAATCTTTCCGTACGAGCTCTGATTTCCCCTATGATCGTTCTTCGCTATGTAGGTCGGTGTCAACAAAGTATTTTCGCGTTCGGAGGAGAAATTTGGTGACTGGAATTTCGTGAGAAGATTCCGTCGCAACGAAAAACGCCTTTCTTTTAATGATGTCCAGCCCAAATCCTGTATCATTTCTGTGACACTCTCTCCCATATTTCGCGGTAATACAAAACGAGCTGCCTTTCCCTGAACTTTTTCGATGTACTCCGTCAGTCCTATCTGGTAAGGATCCCACACCGCGCAGCAGTATTCTAAAAGAGGACGGACAGGCGTAGTGTAGGCAGTCTCCTTAGTAGGTCTGTTAGATTTTCTCTATCCTGCCAATAAAGCGTAGTCTTTGGTTAGCCTTCCCTACAACATTTTCTTTGTGTTCCTTCCAATTTAAGTTGTTCCTAATTGTAATACCTAGGTATTTATTTTAATACACGGCTTTTAGATTAGACTGATTTATCGTGTAACCGAAGTTTAACGAGTTCCTTTTAGCTCTCATATAGATGACCTCACACTTTTCTTTATTTAGGGTTAACTGCCACTTTTCGCACCATTCAGGTATTTTTTCTAAATCGTTTTGCAGTTTGTTATGATCTTCTGATGGCTTTATTAGTCGATAAACGACAGCGTCATCTGCAAACAACCTAAGACGGCTGCTCAGATTGTCTCTTCTCTGATACCATTTTTCTGGTAACTAGAGTACTTTGTGGCTATTAGTGTTGAATGGAAGTATGTGGCATAAATTTAAACTTGATACCTCTGCACGTTTATGGGAAAAAGGGTCTTAACAGACAGACCGAAAACAAAGTTATCCTACAACGCTTCCGTTTTTACCGGCTGAGATACAGAACGCTAAAGAAACGATTCAGGTGAGCCGAAGAAAGCGCCGACGGTAAGAGAGAGAGCCGTAGGGAAGATCAAGAAAACAAATCTAACTTATCCTGAGGCATCAATGAATAGGCGATTTGTTTAAGGAGGAAAGAGTAGTGCGTTGAAATTGTAAATGCAAACTAAGACTTGGCTCTTGAGCTATGCAGAGATCACGAGGCTTGAGGTAGACCAGTTTGGGAACAGATAACAAAGTTTAAGAAAATTCAACCCCTGAAATCGAACTCTCGCAACGAATCGTTTTGTTGTTGAGCCGCTTCGTCTCAAGAACAAAGCTGCTCAAGTGAGGAGGAACGAGTTTTGCAGTTGTGTTTTATATCCTAATATCGGTCCGCAGGTACGTGACTGGCCTGATCAAGACTGAACTGCTCTCTAACTTTCAATGAACGGACAAACCAATTAACGACTGCCTCGGAACCGATACGCTCCGCCTGGTCTGCAATTAGCTGTCTGCAGCAGGGGAGAAACTATGAGGAAGTGTCTGCTTTGGCACCTGCGCGGGCGGCCGGGGCCGTCTGATTACGACTGCAGTTTAACGAGCCTGGCACAAGAATGTGCGATGGCAGATACGGGGGTGGCGGTTGTGCACCTCCCCCCCCCTCCCCTCACACACACACACACACACACACACACACACACACACAGGGCGAGTCAAATGAAAACCTTACACATTTTTTTGAATATTATTTACTGTGCAGAAGTGGCACAAAGCTGTATCACTTTTAAACGTAATCTCCCGCACGCTCAATGCAAGTCCTCCAGCGCTTACAAAGTGCATATAATCCTTTAGAAAAAAATTATTTTGGTGGTCCGCGCAACCACTCATGCATCGCGTGGCGTACCTCTTCATCAGAATGGAACTTCTTTCCTCCCATTCCGTCTTTGAGTGGTCCAAACATATGGAAATCACTTGGGGGCAGGGTCTGGTGAGTATGGTGGATGAGGAAGACACTCAAAATGCAGGGCTGTGATTGTTGCAATTGTTGTACGGGCAGTGTGGGGCCTTGCATAGTCATATTGCAAAAGAACACCTGCTGACAGCAATCCACGTCGCTTTGATTTGACTGCAGGCCGCAGATGATTTTTTAAGAGATCTGTGTATGATGCACTGGTGACAGTGGTCCCTCTAGGCATGTAATGCTCCAAAATGACGCCTTTTTCGTCCCAAAAGAGAGTCAGCATAACCTTCCCTGCTGATGGTTCTGTTCAAAACTTCTTTGGTTTTGGCGATGAGGAATGGCGCCATTGCTTGCTCGCTCTCTTCGTTTCCGTTTGGTGGAAGTGAACCCAGGCTTCGTTCCCAGTAACGATTCTTGCAAGGAAGCCATCACCTTCTCGTTCAAAACGCCAAAGAAGTTCTTCACAAGCATCAACACGTCGTTCTCTCATTTCAGGAGTCAGCTGCCGCGGCACCCATCTTGCAGACACTTCTTGAAACTGGAGCACATCATGCACAGTGTGGTGTACTGACCTATGACTAATCTGTAAACATGCTGCAATGTCATTCAGTGTCACTCGGTGGTTTTCCTTCACTACGGCTTCAATTGCTGTAATGTTCTGTGGAGTCACAACTCGTTGTGCCTAACCTGGACGAGGAGCATCTTCCACTGAAGTCACACCATTTCCGAGCTTTCTACTCCATTCGTAGATTTTCTGCTGTGACGAACATGCATCACCGCACTGAACCTTCATTCGTCGATGAATTTCAATAGGTTTCACACCTTAACTACGCCAACACCACTGTTCTTCCCTGGTGCAAGTCGGAAGTGCGCAGGTGGGGCGGCCATGTTTATACTGATACTGCGACGGTATGAGTGCATCTGCACTATACTGCCACATACAGGCCATTCTCCACGCTGTTTGTAGCACGTTTACTAAATTACAGGATAACGGCGTGAAATTTCGATTTGTTATTATAAATTTAAGGTTTTCATGCGACTCACCCTCGTATATAATACCGGGTGGTGGCCTACATGTCCTCAACGTGGTTCTCATACACCGACAGTCGACTATAATACATAGTGATTCGAAAGTTGTGATGCAACGTTAAAGCTAAAACTTCATGGCAGATTAAAACTCTAGGCCTGGCCGCGAATCGAACCAGAATTTTGCCTTTCACGGGGAATTTTCTTGCGCACTGATCTATCTTTTTATAGAAACTCAATTCAGTTTCCTTCTGTTGGGAAGCATATTTCCACGATGTGAAGTGTTACTTTAAAAAAGTCGTGTCTTCGTAAATAGAAAAATAACTCAAACTGACTTTCTCACATGAATGTGCGCTCCTTTTTTTAAGGAAATGTTTCGTCTTGTCTATGAAAAATGTACTAAAACGTGTATGAACTGTGGATTCAGATCAAAACTGTTACAAGTGTGTCCGAACACACAGTGCACCGAACACTCCTAACGATGGGCCTCCGCAACCGACGACCTATGCCTGTGCCAATGTTAACACGACGATATCGGCAACTACAACTGAAACGGGCACGTGATCATCGGCACTGGACGTTGGAGCTGTGGCAGAGCGTTGCATGGTCTGACGAATCGCGGTACCATCTTCATTGTGTCGTTAGGACGTCGCGAATCCCTGGTCTTCCAGGGGAAAAGTTCCTTGACACCTGTTCTGCGGGACGGAGACAAGCTGGCGTCGGAATCCAAGGGCCCAGTGGAACGTGTGCAAGGCACCATGACGGCCAAGGAGTATTGTACACTGATTGCAGGCCACGTACATCCTTCATGACGATCATGTTCCCTGGCGGCAGCGGCGTTTTTCAACAAGATAATGGCCGTGTCACAAGACCAGGAGCGTGTTGGAGTGCTTCAAGGAATACAGTAGCGACTTCTAGTTGATGTGGTGGCCTCTCAGCTCGCCAGATCCGGACCCGATCGAACACATCTGGGATGTGATTGAACGCGGCGTCAGAGCTCACTGCACGCCTCCACGGAATTTACGGGAATTAGCTAACTTGTGTATGCAGATGTGGTGCCAACTCCTTCCAGCGACAGAACCAGGCGTCGTTGCTTTCATTCCACGACGCGTCGCCACTGTTATTCGTGCCAAAGGTGGACATACCTGCTGCTAGGTAGGTGGTAATGATGTTCTGTCTGATAAGTGTATATGGTAAGTCTGTTCAGGAATAGCGGCGGTCATCACTACATCTACATCTACATAATAGTATATACTAGGCTAGCCACCAAGCGGTGTCTGAAGGCGGGCCCAATTCGCGCCAAAATCATATCCCCCACCCCCTTCTGTTCCACTCGCGGATCGTGCGAGGGAAAAACGACTGTCTGAACGCCTCAGTGCGAGCTCTTATTTCCCTTATCTTTGAATGGCGATCATTACGCGATTTGAAAGTTGGTGGTAATAATATGCGCTCTACTCCCTCGGTGAAGATCGCATTTTGGAATTTAGTGAGCAGCCCTTCTGTTTAGTGCGCCGTCTATCTGCTAGTGTGCCCCACTTCACACCTTCTATGAGATTAGTAACGCTCTCGCGATGGCTAAATGTACCAGTCACGAATCTTGCCGCTCTTCTTTGGATCTTCTCAGAATATTGAATCAGACCCAACTGGTAAGGGTCCCATACAGACGAACAATACTCCAAGACTGGACGAACTAACGTTTTGTAAGCTATTTTCTTTGTTGAAGGACTGCGTCGCTTCAGGATTCTACCAATAAACCGCAATCTAGAGTTCGCCTTACCCGTTACTTCTGTAATCTGATCATTCCATTTGAGATCATTTCGAATAGCCACACCCAGATACTTGACGGACGTTACCGCTTCCAAAGACTGGGCATTTATTTTGTACTCGTGCATTAATGGGGATTTTCGCCTTGTTATACGCAGTAGGTTACACTTACTAATATTGAGAGATAACTGCCAGCCATTACACCACGCATTTATTTTCTGCAAAGCCTCATTGATTTGTTCATCTTTCGTGTGATACTACTTTCCTGCAGACTACAGCATCATCGGCAAACAGTCTAAGGACGCTGTCAATACCATCAGCCAGATCGTTTATGTAAATCGTAAAAAGCAGCGGACCTATTACGCTGCCCTGGGGCACACCTGAAGTTACGCTTGTTTCTGTTGAAGTCACCCCGTTCAGGACGGCATACGGCAACATAGTGCAACATTCACTGAATAACCTGGCCCCATCCGTACGCAGAGTAGAAGATATGCAGAACCACTGGAACCTACATACCGAGCCAGAGGCCACAAACAAACTCGAAAAGTAATGGCAGGAGCAATGCATAAATGTGGATCAGCTTGGCAATTAGGAAAACGTCTTTACACAGCAAAAAACATGGATACCATGTCATCACGGCACTGCAATCAACAAGATATTACAGTAACATAACACACTATCACCATAACATATTGGTGATCTCTGCCCGGTTCTCCTGGCCCTACGAATGCGGTGCTGTTCTTTCTTCCTGGGACGGGTCCTGCTTGTTCAGTCTATGTTGTTGTAATGATGCTGGCTGTTGTATTTGAGATTTTGGAAAAACGACATTTCGCCCATGGAGTGAGTAATTGATTATTTTGTACATTTTTTGTTTATAGGAGCAATCACTTTCTTATGACAGTCATAACCGGTTTCGGCCATACAATGACGGTCTTCAGATTCTAAAGGCGGCATACGCTGAACACAGGTTCATGCGTTGTATTTGAGAAAATGTACCCATATTTCCGGTAAGCGTTTATACATTGGCGGTTCTTTTCCACGTTTTATGACGTTAGTTCTTATTCAACAAATTTGGCTCTGTGGTTACGTCTTTCCCTAGTTCCACTGGCTATATTATTCATGATGGTTGCGTGCATTAAGACGCCAGTTTTGTGCAGGAAGATGAGGGGCTTCTGTTATTTGCCGTAACGGAGATTTTAAGGACATTAAATACTGGATGGTCCGTGTACTTCACTTGCTAATCGCTATTATATTAATTCGGTAGTTCATGTTTTATGATAGTTTTAATTACGATTTAGATTTTTATGTCTTCTGTAGGTCAAAAGTTTGTTAGCTGAAGATATGACTGTAATGTCATGAAACTAGTCCTGATTAATAAATCATTGTGACGCAGCTGTTGCAGTTTTCTTCATTTGAAACATATTATCACAGCTGTGGTTGCCCCTCATACCAAGTAACGGTCAAAGCTCAGAACTCGTGTTTAAGTCAACAGAGAATCGTCTGCCAAATACATAGGTGTAAGTCGAAAATGGATCCAAAAGTTCGGAACGTTTTCAAGTCATAGCGGGGATAGTACAGCAATCAGTAAAATACGGTGCAGAAATAAACAGCCTTGGTTGCAGGGTTTTAATTATTATCTATTTACCGAAGACGCATTTCGCCTGATTCTGTTACTAGATAGTGTTAGACACATGCAAAACTGTCCAGCGAACAATTGCCATCTTCAAATATTCGGAAAATTGCTCGGTGTCCTTGTTGAGGTATGCAAATTAGTTCAATGACTACAGACGTGGATCGGAGTACATAGATCTGACACCATGTACACATGTTGGAGGTGTACGTGCTCATATTCTGGCTACACGTGCCTCAACAAGGACATCAAGCAGTGTTTCCGAATATTTGACGAAGGGAGTTAGTTGCTGGGACGTTTTATACGCTCAGTATTCCATATGCCTAACACCATCCAGTATCAGCCAATCTGAAGATGTCTGAATCAGGCGAAACGCGTCATTGGAAAAAAAAATATAATTAGAGCCCTGCAATCAGGACTGTTTGTTTCTTCACCAAAGGTTTGCGTTCGATCCCTGGTCAGCCCTAGGATTTTCATGTATCATTTTTTACTTTTATTTCAGTTCTGGCACAATTGCACCTTGGTTCGGCGGCTTCGTTAAACCGTAGCCCCTCTCCCTCCTTTGACAGGCTGGATAAACGAGTTGAGAAGTCAGAGGATGGCAACGACATATCACTTAGGAGAGTCCCATACCTAATAAAGCACTGTGGTGAACAAACCAGCTTTCGGATGGCTTTCGTCTTTACTTCAAGGCTTCAGAACACGCCATTTCAACAAATTATTGCACAGCTGACCAACAGTTCATTTACGTATTGTGAAGCAATACGAAATCTATCACTCCAAACTCCCATAATTCAAGAACGGATAGAGAATAACAAGTGAGTCTAGTCACCGTAGTTTCCTAATGCGCACAGTGTGGATTCCATGGTACACTACTGGCCATTAAAATTGCTACACCACGAAGATGACGTGCTACAGACGCGAAATTTAACCGACAGGCAGAAGATGCTGTGATATGCAAATGATTAGCTTTTCAGAGCATTCACACAAGGTTAGCGCCGGTGGCGACACCTACAACGTGCTGACATGAGGAAAGTTTCCAATCGATTTCTCATACACAAACAGCAGCTGACCCGCGTTACCTGATGAAACGTTGTTGTGATGCCTCGTGTAAGGAGGAGAAATGAGTACCATCACGTTTCCGACTTTGATGAAGATCGGATTGTAGCATATCGCGATTGCGGTTTATCATAGCGCGACATTGCAGATCGCGTTGGTCGGGATCCAACGACTGTTAGCAGAATATGGAATCGGTGGGTTGATGAGGGTAATACGGAACGCCGTGCTGGATCCCAACGGCCTCGTATCACTAGCAGTCGGGATGACAGGCATCTTATCCGCATGGCTATAACAGATCGTGCAGCCACGTCTCGATCCCTGAGTCAACAGATGGGGACGTTTGCAAGACAACAACCATCTGCACACGAACAGTTCGACGACGTTTGCAGCAGCATGGACTATCAGCTCGGAGACCATGACTGCGGTTACCCTTGACGCTCATCACAGACGGAAGCGGTTCTAGGCGCTTCAGTCCTGAACCGCGCGACTGCTACGGTCGCAGGTTCGAATCCTGCCTCGGGCATGGATGTGTGTGATGTCCTTAGGTTAATTAGGTTTAAGTAGTTCTAAGTTCTAGGGGACTGATGACCTCAGATGTTAAGTCACATAGTGCTCAGAGCCATTTTTTTTTTTTGAACAGACAGAAGCGCCTGGGTGCACGAATGACAAAACGTCATTTTTTCGGACGAATCCAGGTTCTGTTTACAGCATCATGATGGTCGCATCCGTGTTTGGCGACATTGCGGTGAACGCACATTGGAAGCGTGTATTCGTCATCGTACTGGCGTATCACCCGGCGTGATGGTATGGGGTGCCATTGGTTCCACGTCTCGGTCACCTCTTGTTCGCAATGTCGGCACTTTGAACAGTGGACGTTACATTTCATATGTGTTACGACCCGTGACTCTACCCTTCATTCGATCCTTGCGAAAACCTACATTTCAGCAGGATAATGCACGACCGCATGTTGCAGGTCCTGTACGGGCCTTTCTGGATACAGAAAATGTTCGACTGCTGCCCTGGCCAGCACATTCTCCAGACCTCTCACCAACTGAAAACGTCTGGTCAACTGTGGCCGAGCAACTGGCTCGTCACAATACGCCAGTCACTACTCTTGATGAACTGTGTTATCGTGTTGAAGCTGCATGGGCAGCTGTACCTGTACACGTCATCCAAGCTCTGTTTGCCTCAATGCCCAGGCGTGTCAAGGCCGTTATTACGGCCAGAGGTGGTTGTTCTGGGTACTGATTTCTCAGAATCTATGCACCGAAACTGCGTGAAAATGTAATCACATTTCAATTCTAGTATAATATATCTGTCCAATGAATACCCGTTTATCATCTGCATTTCGTCTTGGTGTAGCAATTTTAATGTCCAGTAGTGTAGTACGTTTAGATACAAAAAATTTGTGTTGCCACGTTTGTGCTCCTTGAACAGAAAGTTTGCATTCAGTGTGTGAGTGCAGGCAGCCGTTTCGCCGTGGCTGATAAACAGCTGTTCTCCTCAGTGATTTTCCTATCGACTTGAAGACACGGGTGAGCAGGGAGTTTGGACGTTGACAGCTGGAGGGAGCCTAGTTTGCAGAGGCCGGCCAGGAAATCCGGTCCCGCTGAATGCAGCGGAGGAGGCTCCCAGCCCGTCGTCGATAACTCAAGATTTCCGCTGCTAATCCGTCCTCAAGGCGACAGGAAGCGGGAAGCGGCGAGCGGCCCTCTGCAAACCCTCTCGATACATCACAGCTGCGCCGCGGGCACGGCGCCCGTCGCGAGAGCAAACTCCACGATGGCGATACGAGAGCGGAGATTTCTTGAAACTGCTCACACATTTTTCGTGCTTCTCTCTTTTCGACACCGTCCACACCCGGAAGCGCGATGAACCTCCACGATCTCTAGCGAGGGTCGTTCGCTTTGGTGTAGTGATCTTTGGCTGTCGTACTTCCGGAAGTTAGCGTGCAATGCGAGCTTAGACTATTTGGTTTCCAGAGATCAATGGGTACAGCAGAAGCCAGCAAGCAGTTCGGCAGTTCAACGTGGACTGGAAAGTCTTGTGCAAAAAGTTGACTCGCTTTGTTAATTTTTAAAATCAGTCATATTTCAATCTGACCTAAATTATGTTAAGACGAACAAAGAGGCATTGCATATGTACTGAAGGATAAGATACACATAGAGCAAGAAAGTGAGAAACCTACAGGTATCGACGTATTCTGGGCTTAAGGACTGATGCATTCAGGTCTGATTATTAATATACGTGACTCTCACCACTTTGGTACAGGTTGAACTTTTGTTACTGGTACCTGATTCTTCTGGCTGACAGAGCACGTGGTCTGCACTATAAATTTTTGGGCTCAGCTTAAGTTGTAAGAGTTATAACTGGTGGATTTTCAATAATCCGATGAATACAGGGTTATTACAAATGATTGAAGCGATTTCACAGCTCTACAATAACTTTATTATTTGAGATATTTTCAAAATGCTTTGCACACACATACAAAAACTCAAAAAGTTTTTTTAGGCATTCACAAATGTTCGATGTGTGCCCCTTTAGTGATTCAGCAGACATCAAGCCGATAATCAAGTTCTTCCCACACTCGGTACAGCATGTCCCCATCAATGAGTTCGAAAGCATCGTTGATGCGAGCTCGCAGTTCTGGCACGTTTCTTGGTAGAGGAGGTTTAAACACTGAATCTTTCACATAATCCCACAGAAATAAATCGCATGGGGTTAAGTCGGGAGAGCGTGGAGGCCATGGCATGAATTGCTGATCATGATCTCCACCACGACCGATCCATCGGTTTTCCAATCTCCTGTTTAAGAAATGCCAAACGTCATGATGGAAGTGCGGTGGAGCACCATCCTGTTGAAAGAAGAAGTCGGCGCTGTCGGTCTCCAGTTGTGGCATGATCCAATTTTCCAGCATGTCCAGATACACGTGTCCTGTAACGTTTTTTTCGCAGAAGAAAAAGGGGCCATAAACTTTAAACCGTGAGATTGAACAAAACACGTTAACTTTTGGTGAAATGCAAATTTGCTGCACGAATGCGTGAGGATTCTCTACCGCCCAGATTCGCACATTGTGTCTGTTCACTTCACCATTAAGAAAAAATGTTACTTCATCACTGAAAACAAGTTTCGCACTGAACGCATCCTCTTCCATGAGCTGTTGCAACCGCGCCGAAAATTCAGAGCGTTTGAAGGCTTCTGCTTTAGCCTTTTCCGTAAGATTTTCCAAACCGTCGGCTGTGGTACGTTTAGCTCCCTGCTTGCTTTATTCGTCGACTTCCGCGGGCTACGCGTGAAACTTGCCCGCACGCGTTCAACCGTTTCTTCTGCAGGCCGACCCGTTGATTTCCCCTTACAGAGGCATCCAGAAGCTTTAAACTGCGCATACCATCGCCGAATGGAGTAAGCAGTTGGTGGATCTTTATTGAACTTGTTCCTGAAGTGTCGTTGCACTGTTATGACTGACTGATGTGAGTGCATTTCAAGCACGACATACGCTTTCTCGGCTCCTGTCGCCATTTTGTCTCACTGCGCTCTCGAGCGCTCTGGCGGCAGAAACCTGAAGTGCGGCTTGAGCCAAACAAAACTTTTTGAGTTTTTCTACGTATCTGTAGTGTGTCGTGACCATATGTCAATGAATGGAGCTACAGTGAATTTATGAAATCGCTTCAATCATTTGTAATAGCCCTGTATATGTGTTACATGCAATTTTTCTTCACTCGATGGTTTCCTTTGTTGTAACCACCTGTTAAACTGAGAGATAATGCAAATAAGTACTTGTATTTGCCAGTCTGGTTTTCAGATAATTAATACGTTTCTGAAATGATGCCCACCCAATCTTCAACCTTGTCCACATAAGATTAAAAAAAAATATGGGCAAGTCATACAGCTCAGGGTACCAAAGACTATACAGTCATAATAGCACGATATGCCATGCATAAAATAGCTTCAAATGTAGTTTACATGCTACTGTCAATGCACATCTACATCTACATCTAAACTCATGAGCAATATGTTTGCCTGAGACACTGTGCGGTCCAGTCTCATACAAGACAGTGTTTTTGGTTACATGCTAATCATGTTTACCTCCATGAATTCACGTATACTTAATATTGATTCTAATGAAAGTAATCACGAGCCTGTTGCATAGTTAACTGACAAGTAGATAATCTCAATCGACGAATTTGTACATTAATATCGGTCTCCCTTAGCCATCTGGATCCACCGATATGTTTCCTATGTACAGGACCATCAGCTGGAGTGGGCGAATCATTTTTAGCATTGACCGAACGGTTAAATTAGGAAAGTGTAAGACGGTGTAAATTAGTGAGGTTTGGAGCCGGTGTGTTCACATTTGGCCTGGAGGCACGCATTGTCGCTGAACAGCTGGGATAGCCGTGCGTGAGGGGAGCACGCCCTGCCTGTATAACCCATGTTAATTTAGGCAAGTATTTGACCCATTTCTGAAAAAAACTATTTGATGCCGGACGTTAATATTTTTACTGTATGTTACATGATGCTAATAGAGTCAACTGTACTAAAATCTGCTTTATCCATTTTATAGTTTTTAAGAAGTATTTTTTTTTAATTTAGTAACAAAAAATATTACGTTTTTTCTGCAGAAAATATTTTTTGTGAACTTCCTAATGGGGGAATATTAATGAATGAAGTACCAGAAGTGGCTTATTATGTTATGAGAGTCTCTGAAAATTTCATTCATTTATCTATGATAGTTTCTGATGTAATGGGGCATATGTACTGAAAATTTTAGTTTGCGGGAAATTGACTTTAAAGAAAAAACTTTTGAAATTTGTTACTTACAGTTAATTAAAACTGTCCTGCTGCAGCTCTTAAACAAACCATACCGACCCTGTGCGGATGCGGGGCAAAGGAACACGAAAAAGAAGAAAAGCAACGCCATGTTACGGACGTAGATGAGTTTCTCTCGCTGTCGCAATCCAGACGCCATTCCAGGTTTCCAAACCTTAGCGTCAGGAGGTTTCTCTGCCCTGACGACCCACAGCCGTAGGAACCGTCCTCACTGCCACCTACGGTGAAGTTGTCTGTATCAAGTACAGGATGGCGCACGGAATGATCCAACATTTGTTTTATAAAAGACATCATATTTACGCCAGTGACTGTAACACTTTCTTTATTTCATGACTGCAATTTCGGCCTTAGGCCATTATCAAACGCAGATTTTTGTGGCTTTACGCCATGTCAACTTAAAATTAGCTGACACATTTATATGTCGTTGATATTACTATTAAATACATTCGAGGCGCTGTTACATATTGCGAGCACATATGTGCAAATATGTAACAGCGCCACGAATGTATTTAACAGTAATGGCAACGACATATAAATGTGTCAGCTCATTTTAAGTTGACGTGGCGTAAAGCCACAAAAATCTGCACTTGGTAATGGCCTAAGGCCGAAATTGCAATCGTGAAATAAAGGAAGTGTTACAGTTACTGGAGTAAATATGATGTCTTTTATAAAGTTCTACGTGACTATGAATCCCAGGTATAAAAAGTTAACCAAGATTTGTTTTGTTTTTTAGTTATCAGTCGTTCGAGACTTCATGTCATAGTTATGTTACCAGTTGTTATTGTGTCATGTTGGCAGATGGTTCAAATGGCTCTGAGCACTATGGGACTTAACATCTGAGGTCATCAGTCCCCTAGAACTTAGAACTACTTAAACCTAACTAACCTAAGGACATCACACACATCCATGCCCGAGGCAGGATTCGAACCTGCGACCGTAGCGCTCGCGCGGTTCCAGACTGAAGCGCCTTTAACCGCGTGGCCACACTGGCCGGCGCGACCGTAGCAGTCGCGCGGTTCCGGACTGAGCGCTTAGAACCGCTAGACCACCGCAGCCGGCCATGTTGGCAGAGGTGACAGTAGTTCATACAGGTTAGTTTCCTTCATTCCCGAGTGCACTGTTTGTGTATCGTTACACGACGGCTGACAAAGGAAGATTTTTGAACAGCGCGTTAAAACTGCGCTATTTTTTCATGAAACAAAAAGTGTGGTATTTTCACAGAGACGGCTTGTTGCACATTTTAAAACTCGATGGTCGCCCTTATTTACAACAATACGTAAACTTTACGAAACATGTAATAGTGATGGTTCAGAGCCTGAGAGAAAGAAAGCAAGGCCTGCCAATGTTCGTCCTCCACTGAATCCCGAAGCTGTTAGAGCGACGTTATTGATTGAGAAGCCCAAGAAAATCAACAAGGAAAACAGCAACACGGCGATGGACAACAAATATCGAAGAATGACGTTCACTAAATGCGTGTGAATCAAGGCGTGTTATTGAAAAATGGTGTTGTTGAAAAATGCTTGGTTTTCAGATGAGGCTCATTTTCACCTTGATGGCGTTGTTATTAAACAAAATGTACGATTTTGGGCTTCCGGAAATCCAAACGTACTTCACGAAAAGCTGCATCACGCCCAAAGAATTACTGATTAGGTCGCCATCTCAAAACATGGGAAAACAAGCAATTCTTTTTTGAACACATAGTGACCAGTGAACGTTATCTAACCAAGCTGCGAAAAAATTTTGTTCCTGAGCTTCTTGCAAAAGGGTTTCAGTTAGAAAACCAGAGGTTCATGCAAGATGAAGCCAAACTAAACAGAATTAAGTTTATCTTAGACTTCCTGCATGAAACTTCTAAGGTAAAGTCATTCAGATAGATTTCGTAATCCTTTCGCATATGGACAAAACTGGCCGCCTAATAGCGCTGATTTGAAACCGTGATTTTGTTTTCTTTCCTTATTTTTCTTTGGCGATTTATACAGTGATGGACCTGTGAGTGCTGATAATTGAGGCGTGCAACGAAATATCTAAGAATATCTGACGGCGAGTAACTCAAAACATCGCAGTTCGTGTTAAAGAAGTCGGCAGACGTGATGTTGGTCGTATTGAACAGAACATAATCTTCAGGTGTACTTTTATCGCTCCGTATTTTGCATTTATGTAATTTGATTGAAATAAGTATTTTTTTTACAGAAACTAATGTTGGATAATTTCCTGCGCTACCCCATACATTCTCTCGGGTTAGGCACGCTACTGTTCTGTAACCGAATCCATAAAACAACGGATTTTGATTCTTCTCATCTATAGGGGTGGGTTGTTTGAGGAAGGAGACCAGACAGCCAGGTCATCGGTCTCACCGGATTAGGGAAGGACGGGGAAGGAAGTCGGCCGTGCCCTTTCAAAGGAACCATCCCGGCATTTGCCTGGAGCGATTTAGGGAAATCACGGAAAACCTAAATCAGGACGGCCGGACGCGGGATTGAACCGTCGTCCTCCCGAATGCGAGTCCAGTGTGCTAGCCACTGCGCCACCTCGCTCGGTCGAAAACAACGGAGATACGTTCTCCGGACACGGTTTCATTGCGGAATGTGGAAGATATCACTTCGTTAGAGATATCGGTGTGGAAGTTGCCGCCGCATTTGTTTGACATGAACCGGTTCCCATCGCCTTCGAAGCAGTCTGGGTAATTCAGAAATGTCGCACTTAGGTCGCTCCTGATAGTATACTCGTAACTTCTTCCCTCGCATTTATTATGCGATTAAATGGCTTGCGCCCCGGGCTGGTGGTATCAGGCATTCAACGGTGTTTGCATGATAAGAATTATCTCGCTGCTCCCGTTTGCATTCGTATCCGATATTTCTTATGGCCAACAACATTCGCACTTGTTAATTACTTCGAATAGTTCATCTCGTTTTACAGAATATCTCGCTCTATGTTCTGCAAGATCGCATGCCTTTTGTTTTAAAGTGTTTCGTTATTAACTCTTCGTAAAAAAGTACAGCTTGTTGGCGCGAAGTCCAAAATTGTGGGTTTATCTCGTTCTACAGTGTAACAAGATTACCTCGCATTGAATCTGTTGTTGATTGGTCAGTATAAAGTGATTTTTTAACTGCCTATCTGTTACTTGTTTCTGGCTCTTTCTCCCCTTTTCATGTAAATTATTCTGGGAATGGAAATACCCCGTAGTACGAAAAGGAGTCAAATGTCTCCACAGGCAACAGACAGAAGAACTGCAGATACGAATTATTTTACTTGCTGACAGGGAACCTGGTAAAGTCATAAAAGTTGATTCACATACATCATTTGCCTCTCGTAAAATTGCAAGAGCTTCAAATTGTATTATAGTTACTTAGTAACATGGAGCACTACCTTTCGCTCTTATGATAGTAGCGATGCAAGCTGATACGACAGAAACGCAAACGTAACAGAGGCCAATATGTTGTCCTCGACGGCGAGTGTTCATCAGAGACTAGAGTATCGTCAGGAATGATCCAGAAATGTATGACAGGATCGCTCCTGTTCTCTATATGCACAAATGATCTGATGGAAAGGGTGAGTAGAAATCTCCGACTGTTTACTGACGACGTTGTCTTTGTACGAGAAAGTGTCGCTGATCGACTGTAGCAGGATACAAGATGTATTGTGTATTGAACCGGGGACCTATAAACGACGGAGAGACTTCGTCCCACCGTAGCCCTCAGTGGTTCACAACCCCACAACAGGCCACAGCAGTCCACCCACCCCACCGCCGCCCCACACCGAACCCAGGGTTATTGTGTGGTTCAGAGAGAGAGATAGAGGGAGAGAGAGAGAGAGAGAGAGAGAGAACACCAAGGCGAATGCTTACGTTAATGTCCCCATTCTACTGGCGGATCGATAACAAATGCCACACGCCCTCAGAAATGAGACAGCGTCCAGTTCATTAGAGATTCAACCTCGAACTTAATGAAAGTCTGGTGATCGGGAATCTTTTGCAAGTCAAATGTTTGCGGCGAGAATTTCTTCTGATACCACGATGACAACTGGCTAATTCCGGGTCCACCGCCAACGTGACTTACTAGCCTTGGTTACGGGTGTGGCTCACTGAAAGGAATTCAGCTGTCGTTAACGCTCAATTTGCGAGGTGAAACGGTTTAACGACTTGAGTAGAAGTGATGTTCGAGACAACTATCTCGAAAACGATACATCGTACGAAAAAAATGTTCAAGCTGAAAAGTTAACAATAGTAAAGGGGACAGCTTTCTGTGCTACAACTAGCCACCTCCCAACCACCCATCCTGCGTGTTTTGTGTTGCATACTAAATTCCCCCTCTCTCTGTCCACCTGCTGCTTCATTCCTCTCTGTCCATTTCCTCCACCCCCTTTCTCTGCCCGCCCCCCCCCCCCCACTTTCTGTCCATCACCAGCCACCCCAGTCTCTGTTCATCCCCCCTCTCTATATCGACCCCTCCCCCTGTCCATCTGTTCCTTCCCACTCGTCTACCCATCTGCTCCTCTCCCCTCTAATTTCATCTCCTCCTCAACCCTCTCCCTGTCCATCTCTTCTTTCCCCATTTCGCTGTCCCCTTCCTCCTCTCTCCATCCACTTCCCTTCCCCCTCTCTCTGTCTGCTTCCTCCACCATCCTGTCTATCTCCTCCTTGCCCTTCACTCTCAGTTCATTTCTTCCTCCACCATTATCTACCCAGGTTATCACGCTGACCCCAATAGGAGGCTAGTGGTTCTTATCCCCCTATAGCTTTCCTTTCCAGGTCGTAACTAATATGCGTACCAAATTTGGTTGAAGTCGTTCCAGGGGTTTACGATGAGCTTTTTACAACTGGCTTTGCCAACGTTCACATATAAATAAATTTCACATATATTTAACATATTTCACACGTATTTGTAAACGTATTTAACTTGTATCTTTAGCGAATTTCATCCTGCAGTTGTATTGTCACGCAGCCCAATGATTATGATGTCGTATCTCGTGACCAATGCACTGTACAATGATCTGATTTTGCAGGTACATCCAGCGGCGAAATGTGTTCTGAGTAGAGTTAGTAGTAAACAAGTAATAAATTGAAACGTCGTAAACGACATGGTAGTTGTTCACGCCTCTCTGTATTTGATGTCATATCCCCTGAACTAAGTCTCGTATAATGGTGTAAGTTCGTAAGTACGTTAACGGTAAATATGTATGCTGTCTGCGAAAAGTGCTGCGAATTAAGTCAGTGGCAACGAAGTAATAAATTTAAACGTCTTGCATGATGGGGCAGTTTCTCATGCATATCAATGTTTATGACATCATATCATCTTAACTAAGTGTCGTACAATGATATAATTTTGCTGGTACATTCAGTGTTATATGTGAATACCGTCTGCAAAACGTGTTGCGAATACCATTAGTAGTAAAGAAGTATTAAATTAAAACGTCATGCTTCATGCTGCAGTTTTACGGTTTGAAATCGAAAATTTAGTAGGAGGTAAACATTTTTCCTTTCATTATTTGGTGGTGTTGTTAAGGTTTGAAATTACGTTAAAGTTGGTTGCAAGTCGCTAAGTGCTTTCATTCTCAAATAATGGATGACAACAGTATGGGTATTCATGCGTCGTGTACTACACTGCCTTTTCATCCGCACCTCTTTGGTAGATATGTGGTTATTATTCCCCCCCTCCCTCCCTCCTCCACAGTAAGTGAATGTGTACTGCTTTTGGTTGAAAGGGGTCCAGTGGTTTATGAGACATGAAACACACACACACACACACACACACACACACACACACACACATATATATATATATATATATATATATATATATATATATATATATATATTACGCCCGCACATCTACCTTCATAATGTGTATGGATTCGGATTCTACGCCAAAAAGTACGTATAATTTACTCAAACCATTGTTTACCATTCGTGGTAGATGGCGCTGTAATAGACAAGTATTTAGAGTGCCTGTTTTCGCAATTAAGAACAGACGCATTTGACTCTACATTACATTTTTGATGTAAATACAGGGTGTTACAAAAAGGTACGGCCAAACTTTCAGGAAACATTCCTCACACACAAAGAAAGAAAATATGTTATGTGGACATGTGTCCGGAAACGCTTACTTTCCATGTTAGAGCTCATTTTATTACTTCTCTTCAAATCACATTAATCATGGAATGGAAACACACAGCAACAGAACGTACCAGCGTGACTTCAAACACTTTGTTACAGGAAATGTTCAAAATGTCCTCCGTTAGCGAGGATACATGCATCCACCCTCCGTCGCATGGAATCCCCGATGCGCTGATGCAGCCCTGGAGAATGGCGTATTGCATCACAGCCGTCCACAAATACCAGCACGAAGAGTCTCTACATTTGGTACAGGGGTTGCGCAGACAAGAGCTTTCAAATGCCCCCATAAATGAAAGTCAAGAGGGATGAGGTCAGGGGAGCGTGGAGGCCATGGAATTGGTCCACCTCTACCAATCCATCGGTCACCGAATCTGTTTTTGAGAAGCGTACGAACACTTCGACTGAAATGTAGAGGAGCTCCATCGTGCATGAACCACATGTTGTGTCGTACTTGTAAAGGCACATGTTCCAGCAGCACAGGTAGAGTATCCCGTATGAAATCATGAAAAGGTGCTCCATTGAGCGTAGGTGGAAGAACATGGGGCCCAATTAAGACATCACCAACAATGCCTGCCCAAACGTTCACAGAAAATCTGTGTTGATGACGTGATTGCACAATTGCGTGCGGATTCTCGTCAGCCCACACATGTTGATTGTGAAAATTTACAATTTGATCACCTTGGAATGAAGCCTTATCCGTAAAGAGAACATTTGCACTGAAATGAGGATTTACACATTGTTGAATGAACATTCGCAGAAGTGTACCCCTGGAGGCCAATCAGCTGCTGATAGTGCCTCCACACGCTGTACATGGTACGGAAACAACTGGTTCTCCCGTAGCACTCTCCATACAGTGACGTGGTCAACGTTACCTTTTACAGCAGCAACTTCTCTGACGCTGACATTAAGGTTATCGTCAATTGCACGAAGAATTGCCTCGTCCATTGCAGGTGTCCTAGTCGTTCTAGGTCTTCCCCAGTCGCGAGTCATAGGCTGGAATGTTCCGTGTTCCCTAAGACGCCGATCAATTGCTTCGAACGTCTTCCTGTCGGGACACCTTCGTTCTGGAAATCTGTCTCGATACAAACGTATCGCGCCACGGCTATTGCCCCGTGCTAATCCATACATCAAATGGGCATCTGCCTACTCTGCATTTGTAAACATTGCACTGACTGCAAAACCACGTTCGTGATGAACACTAACCTGTTGATGCTACGTACTGATGTGCTTGATGCTAGTACTGTAGAGCAATGAGTCGCATGTCAACGCAAGCACCGAAGTCAACATTACCTTCCTTCAATTGGGCCAACTGGCGGTGAATACGTCAGTACATACTGACGAAACTAAAATGAGCTCTAACATGGAAATCAAGCGTTTCCGGACACATGTCCACAAAACATCTTTTCTTTATTTGTGTGTGAGGAATGTTTTCTGAAAGTTTAGCCGTACCTTTTTGTAACAACCTGTATAATCCTTTTGTGTTGTAACGGTTACTATTTTTGTTCAAACTAACCGTTTCAGTGTCTGGCTAGGAACTACGTTTGCCGTGATCGAGAAACAACGACGTGAATGTAATAGCTTTTTGTTCCCATCTGGATGCCTGGCATCGGTGAGGCCCCTTGCTTCCCATAGGTGGGGTGCTTGATTTCGATGAGCACCTGCTACAAGGGTGTTTATTCCCTGTTAGTTTCCATCAGTCGTGCGCACGTCTTTATGATTTCGTGGACATGTTGCCTTATTACAATGGTTCTGCTTTGTATTCCGTCGGTAGCGGCCAGCTCGAGAGATACGGATGTTAGATGGAAACACACACCGAAATCAGTCATCCTGGTGGTGGGATTCAAGGGTGGCCACCGAAACCAAGCATTTCAATGGTTTGAGGAATCACCATAGTCAACCCCGTAGGGAAAAGAAAACTACGTTACCATAAAAGCAGCTAATCTGCCACAAACGTGTCTAGCCACATTATTTCTACCGTACAATCACATTTGCAATACTCAAGTAACGTTTGGACTTCAATATTAAGCCTCAGAACACAAAAATTTACATTTACCTCGCGAATGATGTGTAGAGGTAAATGCGTCGGTTCTTAATTGCAAAAACAGGCACATTTTTCGATTACAGCACCATCTACAACGAACGGAAAACAAATGGTTTGGTTTTTTTGGCTAGAATCCGAATATGTAATAAGAATGGAGGGTTCCCCTTTGAATATACAAAGTGTATCCCGCCCAAACAGAAGGAGTGGCTTGGAGGTGGTTAATTGTAGCAGAGGCACATGTCGCCTTTACTAATATTAACTTTTGGCATCCTACCTAATACCGTGTAGGGCCCCCGTGAGCAACAGAAGTGCCGCAACATAACGTGGCATGGACTCGACTAATGTCTAAAATAGTGCTGGAGGGAATTTTCACCACGAATCCTGCAGGGATTTCCATAAATCCGTAAGAGTACGAGGGGGTGGAGATCTCTTCCGAACAACACGTTGCAAGGTATCCCAGATATGCTCAATAATGTTCATACCTGGGGAGTATGGTGACCAGCCGAAGTGCTGAAACTCAGAAGAGTGTTCCTGGAGCCACTCAGTAGCAGTTCTGGACGTGTAGGGTGCCTCACTGTCCTGCTGGAATTGCCGAAGTCCGTCGGAATGCTCAATGGATGCAGGGAATCAAACAGGATGCTTACGTACTTGTCCCCTGTCAGAATATTATCTAGACGTAGCAGGAGTCCCATATCACTCCAGCTGCATGCGCCCCGCACCATTAGAGAGCCTCTACCAGGTTCAACAGTCCCCTACTGAGATACAGGGTCCATGGATTCATGACATTATCTCCATACCGTACACGTCTATCCGCTCGATACAATTTGAAACGAAACTCGTCCGACCAGGCAACATGTTTCCAGTCATCAGCAGTCCAACGTCGGTGTTGACGGGGCCAGACGAGGCGTAAAGCTTTGCGTCGTGCAGTCATCAAGGGTACACGAGTGGGCCTTCGGCTTCGAAAGCCCATGTCGATGATGTTTCGTTGAGTGGCTCGCGCGTTGACACTTGTTGATGGTTCAGCAATACAATCTGCAGCAATTTGCAGAAGGGTTGCACTTCTGTCACGTTGAACGATTCTCTTCAGTCGTCGTTGGTCCCGTTCATGCAGGATATTTTTCCGGCCGCAGCGATGTCGGAGATTTGATGTTTTACCGGAATCCTGATACTCTCGGTACAGTCGTGAAATGACCGTACGGGAAAATGCTCACTTCATGGCTACCTCGGAGATGCTGTGTCCCATCGCTCGTGCGTCGATTATACCACCACGTTCAGACTCACCTAAATCTCGATAAACTGCCATTGTAGCAGCACAGTTGTTGTCTTATACAGGGTGGTCCATTGATAGTGTCCGGGCCAAATATCTCACGAAATCTCTAGCTTGAAGGGGGAACCAGATGGCGCTATGGTTGGCCCGCTAGATGGCGCTGCCATAAGTCTAACGAATATCAGCTGCGTTTTTTTAAATAGGAACCCCAATTTTTTATTACATATTCGTGTAGTACGTTTCAGTTGGACACCTTTTTCCGCTTTGTTATAGATGGCGTTGTAATAGTCACAAACGTACGTACGTGGTATCATGTAACATTCCGCCAGTACGGACGGTATTTGCTTCGTGATACATTACCCGTGTTAAAATGGACCGTTTACCCATCGCGGGAAAGGTCGATATCGTGTTGATGTATGGCTATTGTGATGAAAATGCCCAACAGGGGTGTGCTTTGTACACTGCTCGGTATCCTGGACGACATCATCCAAGTGTCCGGACGGTTCGCCGGATTGTTACGTTATTTAAGGAAACAGGATGCGTACAGCCACATGCGAAACGTCAACCACGACCTGCAACAAATGATGATGCCCAAGTAGGTATTTTAGCTGCTGTCGCGGCTAATCCGCACATCAGTAGCAGACAAATTGTGAGAGAATCGGGAATCTCAAAAACGTCGGTGTTGAGAATGCTACATCAACATCGATTGCACCCGTGCCATATTTCTATGCACCAGGCATTGCATGGCGACGACTTTGAACATCGTATACAGTTCTACCACTGGACACAAGAGAAATTACGGGACGATGACAGATTCTTTGCACGCGTTCTATTTAGCGACGAAGCGTCATTCACCAACATGGGTAACGTAAACCGCCATAATATGCACCACTGGGCAACGGAAAATCCACGATGGCTGCGGCAAGTGGAACATCAGTGACCTTGCCGGGTTACTGTATGGTGCGGCATTATGGGAGGAACGATAATTGACCCCGATTTTATCGATTGCAATCTAAATGGTGCAATGTATGCTGATTTCCTACGTAATTTTCTACCGATGTTACTACAAGATGTTTCACTGCATGACAGAATTGCGATGTACTTCCAACATGATGGATGTCCGGCACATAGCTCGCGTGCGGTTGAAGCTGTATTGAATAGCATATTTCATGACAGGTGGACTGGTCGTCGAAGCACGTTCACCGGATCTGACGTCCCCGGATTTCTTTCTGTGGGGAAAGTTGAAGGATATTTGCTATCGTGGTCCACCGACAACGCCTGACAACATGCGTCAGCGCATTGTCAATGCATGTGCGAACATTACGGAAGGCGAACTACGCGCTGTTGAGAGGAATGTCGTTACACGTATTGCCAACTGCATTGAGGTTGACGGACATCATTTTGATCATTTATTGCATTAATGTGGTATTTTCAGGTAATCACGCTGTAACAGCATACGTTCTCAGAAATGGTAAGTTCACAAAGGTACATGTATCACATTGGTACAACCGAAATAAAATGTTCAAAGGTGCCTTCGTTCTGTATTTTAATTTAAAAAACCTACCTGGTACCAACATTAGTCTAAATTTGTGAGCCATATGTTTGTGACTATTAGAGCGCCATCTATCACAAAGCGGAAAAAGTGGTCTAACTAAAACATTTATATTTCTTTACGTACTACACGAATATGTAATAAAAAGTGGGGGGTTCCTATTTTTTTAAAAACGCAGTTGATATCCGTTTGACCTATGGCAGCGCCATCTAGCGGGCCAACCATAGCGCCATCTGGTTTCTCCCTTCAAGATAGACAAGTTTCGTTCTTCGTAGTTTTTTCGTTTGACGCTTATTTCGTGAGATATTTGGCCCGGTCACGATCAATGGACCACCCTGTATAGACGTTGCCGGCCGCAGCGTCGTATTCTGCCTATTTACGTAGCTCTACACCAGTTTCTTTGGCGCTTCAGTGTATTTCTTACGATGCATCGTTTTTGTGACATTTAGCTGTCTCAAGCTACAATAAAGAGCCCGTACATTAAACTAGGACCCCTACCCTCCATCTCTACACCCTAAATTTTCTTTCCCAAGGTGGCTTCCATCAACTCCCCCTCCCGGATGATGCCCTCTCTCCCTCCATTTATCCCTCCTATCAACTCTGATCCTCACTCCCCCTCCTTTCCTCTGTCCTTTTCCCGGGCTCCCTCACCCCCCCTTCCATCCTCTTTCTTTCCCACCTCCCCTCTCTTTGCCCCCTTCTCTCCCCCGCGTCCTTTTACATTTCCCTCCTCTGCCTCCTCTCATTCCCTCTCGCGTCTGCCCTTCTCCCCCTTTATTCGTTCTCTCCCTCCTTGGTTTCCCTCCCCCCTTTTCGTTTTTTCCTCTCCTCCCTCCTTGTTTTTCCCCCTACTCCAGGTCCCCCCCCCCATCTGCCTTGGGTCGGGAGCGCCATCTTTGTGCCGCCTTTTCCGTGCAGTGTTTTACAGTGTGTTTTTCCAGTGCGTGCTCCGTGTTGTGTCTTTTGGGACGTGTAGCGAACAGCCATCATACTGTCGCTGGGTGTGCTTTTATTACTTGTGAACAGAAACCAGACTGTTGCCATGTTTTTTTTTTTAACTGTCTACTGTGTTACTCGTCTGATTCCTGTGTCTTTTATCTACATTGCCACCCCCTTTGCTTTCTGTTTTAACTTTCCGCAATTTTACGCCATTTTTCACTTTAAATCGCCATTTTATCGCCTGTTTTTTCTTGTTTCTTTCTCCTTCCTTTATTTAAAAAAAGTCTGTAGGCTTTAGAGCAGCGTAGTAAGCTGCTGCCGGCCCGCCCCCTTCGGGGGGAATTGGAAATCAATAAAGAAAAAAAAATTAAACTAGGAGAGCTGAGTAGGTTGCGAAGGAGTAGCAAACAGCTGCAGCCCGCAGGTGGAGCGTGGAAGCGGCACACTCGGACCCCGAGCAGTGTTTCTTGTGCCCCGCTGTAACTGCCGTCCATTAGGCAGAGAGACAGGAAGCGCCGTCGTCGCGCTAATGGCGGTGCTGAAAGGCGGGCGACGGCAGCGCGGCTCGCAACTAGCCGCGGGGGCGGGGCGTGGCCCGAGCCCCCCGTGTTTGCCGCCGGTAGCAGGCTGGCCACGCGCCCGCACGTGTCCTCTACCCTGCCCTGCGCTACTCTTGACAGAGCAGCAGTCGGAGCGAGGCGACGCTCCAGTTATCCTGTGACCGTTTGCGGAGTGAATCACGTGCCCTGTTAACACCAGGTCGATGCCGTGTCCGCATACACGCTCATCCGGAGGAAGGCTGCCCGAAACATGCACCGCGTTACGCAGGACGTTGGGGGCAGTATTACGCTTCGGGGGATATTCATTTGGGCTTTTGTGGGACCTCTAATACTGAATGAAGTCGGCGTACTGCTGAGGACTACGAAGAATATTGCAGACCACCTACAACTCTTCATGCTCGGCGGCTTTCTCGACGGCGACATCTGCCAGCAGTATAACTGCCCGTATCACAAGGCCGGAATAGTGCTATGATGTTCTGAGGAAGAAAGTTAATGCCTTGACCAAATTTGACTGTCGGGTGTCCCATGTCCGTCGTTGCGGGACTCTGCGTGGGTATGAGTGGGCAATACAAAGGGCGGAAATGATGTTTATGTTAATCAAAATATCCACAGGTGTACTGCCGGTCTACCGTGCCCAACGGGCACAATATTTCGGCGGTCATACATGTCGCCATCATCAGGTGAACTGACGGACTGAGCTCCTGTGAACGTGCCGGCACGGAGATCCGTACGCTATGGTTGCTGAGCTCCTGTGAACGTACCGGCACGGAGATCCGTCAGTTCACCTGATGATGACGACATGTATGATCGCCGAAATATTGTGCCCGTTGGTCACTGTAGACCGGCAGTACACCCGTGGATATTTTGATTATCAAATACGCCGGGAGAAACTCAAGAATCACGATGTTTATGTTGATCACTGTTCCAATTTTCTGTACAGGTTCCGGAACTGTCGGAACCGAGGTGATGCAAAACTTTCTTAATGTGTGTATATTGTGCTACAAGGCCACAAAACCTACGTGATATTATGGTGTCAGGCCCCCATGGCCGTGAATAAGAGTGTCAAGACGTGCGTCAAGAAGTTGTACAGATCTCAGATGTAGTCCAGTGTTACTCTATCCTACGCCGCTTGCACCCGAGCGCCCAGATCCTACAAACTGCTGGATGTAGGTGGAGTCTTGATGGCACGCTCCATAGCACCCCACACACTCTCAGTCGGGGAGAAACTGGACAATGTGGGTGTCTACGGCAGACTACCCGCAGGTGCAAGACAGGCAAGCTCTGAACGTGGCAGCGGTGGAGAGCGTTGTGCTGTTAAAATAGGGCACTGGGGTGGGCGTTCGCCAACAGCAGAGCTGCCGGCCGGTGTGCCCGAGTGGTTCTAGGCGCTTCAGTCCGGAACCGCGCTGCTGCTACGGTCGCAGGTTCGAATCCTGCCTCGGACATGGGTGTGTGATATTAGCTTATTTAGGTCTAAGTAGTTCTAAGTTCTAGGTGACTGATGACCTCAGATGTTAAGTCCCATAGTGCTCAGAGCCATTTGAACCATTTTTGAACAGCAGAGCTACCGCTTGCAGGACCTCATCCATGAACCTTGCGGCTGTCACGGAGTCCGTTAGGAACACTATTGGTAAATGGACACCATAGGATACTGCTCACCACACACATTAGACCGATGGGAAGTGTGTTGGGAGACCACAGAACGCTCTTCGAGGCGCTCCGTACAGCGTCTCCTGCCGGCCGCGGTGGTCTAGCGGTTCTAGGCGCTACAGTCTGGAACCGCGCGACTGCTACCGTCGCAGGTTCGAATCCTGCCTCGGGCATGGATGTGTGTGATGTCCTTAGGTTAGTTAGGTTTAAGTAGTTCTAAGTTCTAGGGGACTGATGACCATAGATGTTAAGTCCCATAGTGCTCAGAGCCATTTGAACCATTTTGAACAGCGCCTCCAAACACGGACCAGTGATTGTCGTTAACAAGACAGAAGCGGGATTCGTCGCTAAAGATGACTCGCAGCCAGTCTTGAGGCCCCCTGCCCGTCGTTGCCGACAGCAGGAGAGGCGTGGGTGTGACTGTGCGTGGGTGTGAGTGACGGGCCTCGTAGCGGTCGGCGGCTGCGCGCTCCGCGTTACGCAACCGCTTGCTGGTCGTACTAACACTCGCAGTAGGATGCATAGAAGGCAGGAGAGCTTGCTGAATGCCCATTTCTTTGCACTCCGGCCTGCTCGCGTGTGGCGGGCAATGCTTTGGTGCCCTTTCCTTGTCGTGCGGGTCAGACGTCCAGGTACTAAATGTCTTTCATGAGTGTCTTCCTGATTGCCGCCAACAACGGGCAGTGGTGGTGTCCATACGACTGTGTTGTGTGCACTACGACGATAGGACCACCCATCCTCCCCACGATGCGGCTCCTCTCCAAATCCGTCTGCTGGGCAACCTACTGTCAAACGATATACCTACTGGTAAACGTGTCGCCTGCGCGTAGGGCACGTTCAGGTGACGGTATCAGCTGTTGTACTGGCCAGGATGGCCATATGGGGCCCTTTTATGTCAAACGATGCGCACGACTTCACGGACCAATCCGTGCTCCCGCGGCCGACGCAGCAAAGGAAATGAGTGGCATAACTGCTGCTTCGAACCATTCCCACCGTGAAACTTCCTGGCAGATTAAAACTGTGTGCCGGACCGAGACTCGAACTCGGGACCTTTGCCTTTCGCGGACAAGTGCTCTACCAACTGAGCTACCCAAGCACGACTCACGCTCCGTCCTCACAGCTTTACTTCTGCCAGTACCTCGTCTCCTACCTTTCAAACATCACAGAAGCTCTCCTGCGAACCTTGCAGAAGTAGCACTCCTGAAAGAAAGGATACTGCGGCGACATGGCTTAGCCACAGCCTGGGGGATGTTTCCAGAATGATACTTTCACTCTGCAGCGGAGTGTGCGCTGATATGAAACTTCCTGGCAGATTAAAAGTGTGTGCCACGCAAACATAGGGGTTACACTCGTCTGATGTGAGACGTTCCCTGGGGGGTCCACCGGGAACCGAACCGCACAATAACCCTGGGTTCGGTGTGGGGCGGCGGAGGGGTGAAGTGGACTACGGTAGTCACATGGTTCACATGGCTCTGAGCACTATGGGACTTAACTTCTGAGGTCATCAGTCCCCTAGAACGTAGAACTACTTAAACCTAACTAACCTATGGACATAACACACATCCATGCCCGAGGCAGGATTCGAACCTGCAACCGTAGCAGTCGCGTGGTTCCGGACTGAAGTGGCCAGAACCGCTCGGCCACCGCGGCCGGCTAGCACAGTAAGGCGTCTCCCTTTGCCCACGGGAACCTTCAGGCCTCCAACATCCTCACTTGTCTTTTAGCACATTCATCTTGAATGGTTTCATCGAGATAATAAATACGTGGTTTTCCGGCTTGCTTTACTTCGTACATTGAACTCAAGGACCCAGTTCCTGCTGCTACTATGTCACGTCTCTCCAAGAGAAGTTTTCTCCCGTCATTGGTCTTTCCGTATTTAAATGCCATATATCTGAAAATTGTGAGCTTGATACATTTGCTGCCGTTGAAACTGCCAGCTTCTTTCATGTACGAACACAGTTCGTCTACCGTAGGACATCGTCTTTACTATATATGTCAAATATTTTCCACCATAATACGTTCTTGCTCAAATCGTCGAGCTCACGAATTTCTTTCGATTTCGGCTTGTACCAGGCGATTTAGAAATAGGTTATCCGTTCTCTACAGCAGAAGCGTTGGTTTCACTTGCGATCCGCTCAACAGTCCTCAACCCGATACCGCACGCTTGAGCTGTTCGTTCTTGCCTACTTGGCAACACCAAAAAAATGGTTCAAATGGCTCTGAGCACTATGGGACTTAACATCGGAGGTCATCAGTCCCCTAGAACTTAGAACTACTTAAACCTAACTAACCTAAAGACAACACACACATCCATGCCCGAGGCAGGATTCGAACCTGCGACCGTAGTGTGGCAACACCAGGAGACGCTTTGTGATGAGACGTGGATGCCGCGTCCGACTCCCGTCCAAAGAACTGATACACGCGAAAGACTATTTTCCTCTCCTGCTTGTGTCATACGGGGTGAGATTTGATTTTTGGCATTCATATCGACCAGATATCCTCGAAATAACGTTAGAAAGAACGCAGAATGCTAAGACGAGTCGTCAACTCGCTCCGCACTTACGAAACAAACTCGAGCGCTCGCCGCGGCTGACTGACCGCTACTGGTTGGCACGCCACGTGACGTATTCGTGCTTCTGGGCATCCGGATCTCACACGCCCACTTACGAGGAATGTACTCTAGTGCTGCCATTTGCCATCTGTGAACGGTTATTGCACGTTGACGTCGAACATAGGCGGTGGTCACGTTCGTGTGACTGGACAATGTATGTGTATGTCCTCTGGGCGCTAGCTGCGTGAGGCCGTTGAAGTCCTGGGATTCTACACCACTGGTCATTAAAATTGCTACACCAAGAAGAAATGCAGATGATAAAACGGGTATTCATTGGACAAATATACACTCCTGGAAATTGAAATAAGAACACCGTGAATTCATTGTCCCAGGAAGGGGAAACTTTATTGACACATTCCTGGGGTCAGATACATCACATGATCACACTGACAGAACCACAGGCACATAGACACAGGCAACAGAGCATGCACAATGTCGGCACTAGTACAGTGTATATCCACCTTTCGCAGCAATGCAGGCTGCTATTCTCCCATGGAGACGATCGTAGAGATGCTGGATGTAGTCCTGTGGAACGGCTTGCCATGCCATTTCCACCTGGCGCCTCAGTTGGACCAGCGTTCGTGCTGGACGTGCAGACCGCGTGAGACGACGCTTCATCCAGTCCCAAACATGCTCAATGGGGGACAGATCCGGAGATCTTGCTGGCCAGGGTAGTTGACTTACACCCTCTAGAGCACATGGGTGGCACGGGATACATGCGGACGTGCATTGTCCTGTTGGAACAGCAAGTTCCCTTGCCGGTCTAGGAATGGTAGAACGATGGGTTCGATGACGGTTTGGATGTACCGTGCACTATTCAGTGTCCCCTCGACGATCACCAGTGGTGTACGGCCAGTGTAGGAGATCGCTCCCCACACCATGATGCCGGGTGTTGGCCCTGTGTGCCTCGGTCGTATGCAGTCCTGATTGTGGCGCTCACCTGCACGGCGCCAAACACGCATACGACCATCATTGGCACCAAGGCAGAAGCGACTCTCATCACTGAAGACGACACGTCTCCATTCGTCCCTCCATTCACGCCTGTCGCGACACCACTGGAGGCGGGCTGCACGATGTTGGGGCGTGAGCGGAAGACGGCCTAACGGTGTGCGGGACCGTAGCCCAGCTTCATGGAGACGGTTGCGAATGGTCCTCGCCGATACCCCAGGAGCAACAGTGTCCCTAATTTGCTGGGAAATGGCGGTGCGGTCCCCTACGGCACTGCGTAGGATCCTACGGTCTTGGCGTGCATCCGTGCGTCGCTGCGGTCCGGTTCCAGGTCGACGGGCACGTGCACCTTCCGCCGACCACTGGCGACAACATCGATGTACTGTGGAGACCTCACGCCCCACGTGTTGAGCAATTCGGCGGTACGTCCACCCGGCCTTCCGCATGCCCACTATACGCCCTTGCTCAAAGTCCGTCAACTGCACATACGGTTCACGTCCACGCTGTCGCGGCATGCTACCAGTGTTAAAGACTGCGATGGAGCTCCGTATGCCACGGCAAACTGGCTGACACTGACGGCTGCGGTGCACAAATGCTGCGCAGCTAGCGCCATTCGACGGCCAACACCGCGGTTCCTGGTGTGTCCGCTGTGCCGTGCGTGTGATCATTGCTTGTACAGCCCTCTCGCAGTGTCCGGAGCAAGTATGGTGGGTCTGACACACAGGTGTCAATGTGTTCTGTTTTCCATTTCCAGGAGTGTATTATACTAGAACGGACATGTGATTACATTTTCACGCAATTTGGGTGCATAGATCCAGAGAAATCAGTACCCAGAACAACCACCTCTGGCCGTCATAACGGCCTTGATACGCCTGGGCATTGAGGCAAACAGAGCTTGGATGGCGTGTACAGGTACAGCTGCCCATGCAGCTTCAACACGATACCACAGTTCATCAAGAGTAGTGACTGGCGTATTGTGACGAGCCAGTTGCTCGACCACCATTGACCAGACGTTTTCAATTGGTGAGAGATCTGGAGAATGTGCTGGCCAGGGCAGCAGTCGACCATTTCCTGTATCCAGAAACAATTGCGTGCAGCAATGTCGCGATACGATAAACCGCAATCGGGATAGGCTATAATCCGACCTTTATCAAAGTCGGAAACGTGATGGTACGCATTTCTCCTCTTTAGACGAGGCATCACAACAATGTTACACCAGGCAACGCCGGTCAACTGCAGTTTGTTTATGAGAAATCGGTTGGAAACTTTCCTCATGTCAGCACGTTGTAGGTGTCGCCACCGGCGCCAACCTTGTGTGAATGCTCTGAAAAGCTAATTATTTGCTTATCACAGCATCTTTTTCCTGTGGGTTAAATTTCGCGTCTGTAACACGCCATCTTCGTGGTGTAGCAATTTTAATGGCCAGTAGCGTATTTTCAAATGGCAATCGTTCTAACGTGAGCAGCAGCATTGTGGGACCAAAAACGCTAGTCTCAAAAGACCACGATGTTGCTGCCATCGAATTCCAACAGTTTCTGACAGTCTGTCAAGTCCCTGTATGTTCATCTTTTCACAGACGGTTGCGGGATCTCGGCTGTTCAGTGCAGACTGTCAAATCAAACACCGTTCAGCCGTCTGAATTGTTATTTCATTGGGCTATCCGTTTCGGCGATATGTTACACCATCTTCAGGCCACCTGTCCGACACATAGGTGGATTCCGACTTTTGATGTTTGAAGTGATCTTTGTCTTAAAAATCTATGGATGCCCGGCTTTGAATGCTGGCACCTATTTTGACTGGACCAAAGATGGGAATCCTCCTGCATTCCGGTTAGTGGTCTTGAAGATGGCGTAATACATCCTCGAAACTGGTTGCGTAATAAAATAACAATTTAGACGGTTGAAAGGTGTTTGATTTGATACTCTGTTCTTGCTGGTAAACGTCTGGCCTCCTTACACGATTCTCTCACAAACAAACAACACTCAAATGCAGTAACGTTTGAGAACATTTCTCTTGAAGTACAGTCACAACCGCAAGAAACGTCTTTTCTTATGAGGTTACCGGTTTTGGTCTGTTTTAGAACACCTTCAAACCTCACTCCATGATGGCAGACGGTGGCTGTCAACGGAGCAGGCGCTACGACACCAGGAATGGCAACTGCCGAGCAGTCGTAGGGCCTGTTGCGTTCACAGTCACCGTCTGCCATCATGGTGTGAGGTTTGAAAATGGTGTACAACTGACCGAAACGCGTAACCTCATAAAAAAAGATGTTTCTTGCAGATGTGACTGTTCATGTTCATTTTTAACATTCAAATGCGATTTCTGAATGAGGAACCCGCGGTGTAATATTCCCTTATGTACTGAAATGATAATCATTTGCATATTAGACGGCAACATTTCGTTTCAGTTTGACGTCTGTTGCATACCAGCTTCGTGGCGTTGCACTTCTAATGGCCACCCATACAGCTACTGCACGTCTTCGTGCCAGGATGTCAGTCACTGTGAAATGCACGGAATTATATTTTGCTCTAGAAAATAAACAGCAGAACCGTAAGGCTTACGATGAAGCTGAGATGTGGCCGTGCCTCTCCCGCTGTCAGCGCCCTTGTGTGGGCAGTGCAGTGACCCCAGATACTGGGCAAACAGACGCGCGCACAACGGCGTCCGCGCGCAGCACCGCGCCGCGTTTCCGCTTCGTTTGCGGAGGGCGTGGCTGGCTGCCCGTTAACGAGCAGCAGCACACGCCTGTTGACTGGATGGAAGCACTGTGAGGGAACAGCGAGCTGCGCCGTAACTTGTGCTCACGACGTCTTATTCCCGTCCGGAGCTGCAGCGTAGCTAAAATAATCGCATTACGACTTCATTAGGCACCCAGTTCTATTGCGTCATCTCCTTCAGGCCAGGCATAAATTTACCTTCGGGTTAGATAACATTTTGCCAGCGCCTTTGGACACGCATTTGCTTGATATCGTAGAATAACCTGCTACTAGCACATCTAAAGCGGCTGAAAGGAATATGGAAGGAATAATTAACGTTCAACGCCCCTCCGTCCTTACGCGCAGAGCCTAAGCTCGGACTCGGAAAGGATGGAGAAGATAAACGGCTTCAACCATCTTCATGGAAAAATCTCGAAAAGTGACATAGGGAAACCACGGAAAACTCATTCAGGATGACTACTTGGGAATTTAAGACTCCTCCTCCCTTATCGGGACCACCATATCCAACATAGCCTGAAGGGTGATATTGTATTCCTTATGGGACCATTGTCATATCCGGTTACGATATATAACACGAAATATTTATCATTCCTAATAAATCTCTGTTATCGGTCACTGACACAACAATGACGTTTATAAATTTGTGGTCTTATTTGGAAACAAACTATGCCCTTCTAGATGAGTGGTCAGCATGTGCAACTGCCATGCGGAGGACGTGGGTTCAGTTCCAAGTACTGTCAAGGATTTTTGCTTGGTGCACAAAATAGAATGGTGTGCATTCCACATCATGAAGCCAGCTGAGGAGGTACAAGATGTGGAAAGCTTACATCGAGTGAAAGCGCAGTGTGTTCACCCCATGCCCTTCTACACTCCTGGAAATGGAAAAAAGAACACATTGACACCGGTGTGTCAGACCCACCATACTTGCTACGGACACTGCGAGAGGGCTGTACAAGCAATGATCACACGCACGGCACAGCGGACACACCAGGAACCGTGGTGTTGGCCGTCGAATGGCGCTAGCTGTGCAGCATTTGTGCACCGCCGCCGTCAGTGTCAGCCAGTTTGCCGTGGCATACGGAGCTCCATCGCAGTCTTTAACACTGGTAGCATGCCGCGACAGCGTGGACGTGAACCGTATGTGCAGTTGACGGACTTTGAGCGAGGGCGTATAGTGGGCATGCGGGAGGCCGGGTGGACGTACCGCCGAATTGCTCAACACGTGGGGCGTGAGGTCTCCACAGTACATCGATGTTGTCGCCAGTGGTCGGCGGAAGGTGCACGTGCCCGTCGACCTGGGACCGGACCGCAGCGACGCACGGATGCACGCCAAGACCGTAGGATCCTACGCAGTGCCGTAGGGGACCGCACCGCCACTTCCCAGCAAATTAGGGACACTGTTGCTCCTGGGGTATCGGCGAGGACCATTCGCAACCGTCTCCATGAAGCTGGGCTACGGTCCCGCACACCGTTAGGCCGTCTTCCGCTCACGCCCCAACATCGTGCAGCCCGCCTCCAGTGGTGTCGCGACAGGCGTGAATGGAGGGACGAATGGAGACGTGTCGTCTTCAGCGATGAGAGTCGCTTCTGCCTTGGTGCCAATGATGGTCGTATGCGTGTTTGGCACCGTGCAGGTGAGCGCCACAATCAGGACTGCATACGACCGAGGCACACAGGGCCAACACCCGGCATCATGGTGTGGGGAGCGATCTCCTGGCCGTACACCACTGGTGATCGTCGAGGGGACACTGAATAGTGCACGGTACATCCAAACCGTCATCGAACCCATCGTTCTACCATTCCTAGACCGGCAAGGGAACTTGCTGTTCCAACAGGACAATGCACGTCCGCATGTATCCCGTGCCACCCAACGTGCTCTAGAAGGTGTAAGTCAACTACCCTGGCCAGCAAGATCTCCGGATCTGTCCCCCATTGAGCATGTTTGGGACTGGATGAAGCGTCGTCTCACGCGGTCTGCACGTCCAGCACGAACGCTGGTCCAACTGAGGCGCCAGGTGGAAATGGCGTGGCAAGCCGTTCCACAGGACTACATCCAGCATCTCTACGATCGTCTCCATGGGAGAATAGCAGCCTGCATTGCTGCGAAAGGTGGATATACACTGTACTAGTGCCGACATTGTGCATGCTCTGTTGCCTGTGTGTATGTGCCTGTGGTTCTGTCAGTGTGATCATGTGATGTATCTGACCCCAGGAATGTGTCAATAAAGTTTCCCCTTCCTGGGACAATGAATTCACGGTGTTCTTATTTCAATTTCCAGGAGAGTACATCGGCTGTCGATCAGCATTTATTTGTAAACTATAATGCGTCACTTTAGTGTTGCAGATAGCCTCACAGAAATTTCATGATTTTTATTGTTTCATGCTTTCCAGCACCCGTGCTGCCAACCATGGTGATGACAAGGTTTGATTTAGCGACTTCTCGTTGAAGGAAATATCTTTTCTAGTAAGAACTCCTGTTTCAAAATGTGATATGAAAGCAAAAGTGCGCCAAACAGACCACACACATCTACATCTACCACTATAAAAGGCATGATATGCTGTATGATGGGTGGTTTATATTGTATAATGACTAGATTTTTCCCTTTCTCATCCTTTTGCTAATAATGAGCAAGAAGCACGGATTTTGGTAGAACATGGTTCAAATGGCTCTGAGCACTATGGGACTTAACATCTGTGGTCATCAGTCCCCTAGAACTTAGAACTACTTAAACCTAACTAACCTAAGGACATCACACACATCCATACCCGAGGCAGGATTCGAACCTGCGACCGTAGCGGTCACGCGGTTCCAGACTGAAGCGCCTAGAACCGCACGGCCACACCGGCCGGCGGATTTTGGTAGACTTCTGTGTTAGCTGGAATGAGCAAATTTTACCTTATTGATTACTACTTATGTATATGTGAAAGCAAATACTGTTATACACTGGGGTGACAGCAGTCATGGGTAGCGATATGCACATATACAGATGGCGGTAGTATCGTGTGCACAAGGTATAAGAGGGCAGTAAATTGGCGGAACTGTCATTTTTACCCAGGAGATTCATGTACCAAGATATCCGACGTGATTATGGCCGCAAGACGGGAATTAAGACTTTGAACGCGGAATAATGGTTGGAGCTAGACTCATGGGACATTCCATTTCGAAAATCGTTATGGAATAGAATATTCCGAGATACACAGTGTCAAGAGTGTGCCGAGAATACCAAATTTCAGGCATTATCACCACGGACAAAGCGGTGGCCGGCGGCCTTCACTTAACAACCGAGAGCAGCAGCGTCGGCGTAGAGTTGTCGGGTCTAACAGACAAGCAACACTGTGTGAAATAACCGCAGAAATCAACATGGAACGTACGACGAATATATCGGTTAGGACAGTGCGCCAAATTCTGGTGTTAATGGTCTATGGCAACACGACATCGCCTGCAGCACCTCTCCTGGGTTAGTGGCAATGTGGGTTGGAACTTACACTACTGGAAAGCCGTGATATGGTGAGATGACTCCCGAATTCCGTTGATAAGAGCTGGTGATAGGGTTCGCATGTGGCGCAGATCACACGTAGCCATGGACCCCTGTTGTCAAGGCACAGAGGAAACTGGTGGTGGCTCCATAATGGTGCAGGGTGTGTTTACTCGGAATGGACTGGACCCTCTGGTTCAACTGAACCGACCATTGACTGGAAATGGTTATGTTCGACTAGTTTGCCGTGATATGGTCAGATGACTCCCGATTTCCGTTGATAAGAGCTGGTGATAGGGTTCGCATGTGGCGCAGACCCCACGTAGCCATGGACCCCTGTTGTCAAGGCACAGAAGAAACTGGTTGTGGCTCCATAATGGTGCAGGGTGTGTTTACACGGAATGTACTGGACCCTCTGGTTCAACTGAACCGACCATTGACTGGAAATGGTTATGTTCGACAAGTTTGCCGTGATATGGTCAGATGACTCCCGATTTCCGTTGATAAGAGCTGGTGATAGGGTTCGCATGTGGCGCAGACCCCACGTAGCCATGGACCCCTGTTGTCAAGGCACAGAGGAAACTGGTGGTGGCTCCATAATGGTGCAGGGTGTGTTTACACGGAATGGACTGGACCCTCTGGTTCAACTGAACCGACCATTGACTGGAAATGGTTATGTTCGACTAGTTTGAGACTATTTGCAGCCATTCATGGACTTCATATTCCCAAACAACGAAGGAATTTCTATGGATGAGAATGAGCCATGTCACCGGGCCATAACCGTTTGCAGTTGGTATGAAGGACATTCTGGACAGCTCGAGCGAATAGTTTGGCCGTCCAGATCGCCCGACCTGAATCCCATTGAACATCTGTGGAACAGAATCGATTGGTCAGTTCGTGCACGAAATCCTGGATTGCAAAACTTTCGCAACTATGGACTGTTGCAGAGGCAGCATGACTCAATAGTTCTGCAAGGGACTTCCAGCGACTTGTGATTCCATGCCATGACACGATATTAGGAGGTATGCCATGACTTGTCAACTCTGCGTAAAACTGTCGAGTCCTTTGTGGCCAGTTGTAGGACCATTACATATTGCCATTTGGATGGGAGGGGGGGGGGGGAGGGGGGCGGACGAAAATTACACGATATTTCTTTGAATTTGCTTTATTTATTACTTCCCTCGAACATGAGACAGGCCCCTAACTGGCTAACAATACTGACGAATCGAATAAACTGGAATTAGTTCCTTCATGGGTGAACTAAATTTCCTTATGTGTTTACTACAAACCTCAGTCGGCCATTTGCTTAGCAATAACTAGTTTTATGCTAACTTTCCGTTGTAAAATCACTCCAGACGGGTACCGTTAAGCAGTTTATGACTGTGTCTGAGTCCAGTGATTTATGAAACCAACACCCTGTGCTTCCATCTATTTACACGGACCATATACGTTGAGTACCAAGGACTTCCTGGTTCTCGCGGCGAGTTTATCAGGTCGTGAACTTCCAGTCTACAGCATGTCAGATTATTTCCTTATAGGCCTATAACTCATGCACATGCACTGCTTCTGTCGGACTCTTCCCATTGAGAATTACGAACTGTGTTCGGGTTAAGCTATAAAGAAGACATCTGACGTTGTCGAATGCTTTCTCCAGGTTGACAGATCCCAGGAGCGTGTCTTTTTCTTCAGTCTTATTTCCGTTATCGACTGAAATGTCAGAGCTGCCTCTCTGGTGCCTTTACCTTTCTCAAAGCCAAACTAATCCTCAACTATCATATTCTCAATTTTCTTTCCCATTCTTCTGTATATTATTCCTGTGAGCAACTTGGATACACGAGTTGTTAAACTGATCTTGTGATAATTCTCGCATTTGTCAGCTCTTGCAGTCTTCTAAACTGTCTGGATGATATCTTTCCGAAGGTCAAGAGTTATATCTCCAGAGTCATACATTCTACATATCAACGGGAAGAGTTGTTTTGAAGCCACTTCCCCCAAAGATTTTAGAAATGCTGATGAAGTGTTAACTACTCCTTCTGCCATATTTTGACGTTAAGTTTTTAGAGCTGTTTCAATTCTGATTCTAGTGCGGATCCCCTATCTCTTCTATAACGACTCCTGTTTCTTCTTCTATCACATCAGAGAAGTCTTCCCCCTCAGAGAGACCTTCAATGTACTCTTGTCACCTATCCGCTCTTTCGTCTGCATTTAACACTCGAATTCACACTGCACACTTAATGTTACCGCCCCTGCTTTTAATTTCACCGTTTGGAGTTATGACTTTTCTATATGCGGAGTCAGTCCTTCCGACAATAATTTCTTTTTCGATTTCTTCATTTTTTTCATGCAGCCATTTCGTCTCAGCTTCCCTGCATTTCTGTTTCTCCTCAAACACTTGCATTTCTGTATTCCTGAATTTCCCTGAACATTTTTGTACTTCCTTCTTTCATGGATCAACTGAAGTATTTGTTCTGTTTTCCCATGGTTTCTTCGAAGTTACCGTCTTTGTACGAGGGTAATCCCAAAAGTAAGGTCTCCTGTTTTTTTGTACAGGGTGTTTAAAAATGACCAGTATATTTGAAACGGCAATAAAAACTAAACGAGCAGCGATAGAAATACACCGTTTGTTGCAATATGCTTGGGACAACAGTACATTTTCAGGCAGAAAAACTTTCGAAATTACAGTAGTTACAATTTTCAACAACAGATTGCGCTGCAAGTGATGTGAAAGATATAGAAGACAACGTAGTCTGTGGGTGCGCCATTCTGTACGTCGTCTTTCTGCTGTAAGCGTGTGCTGTTCACAACGTGCAAGTGTGCTGTAGACAACATGGTTTATTCCTTAGAACAGAGGATTTTTCTGGTGTTGGAATTCCACCGCCTAGAACACAGTGTTGTTGCAACAAGACGAAGTTTTCAACGGATGTTTAATGTAACCAAAGGACCGAAAAGCGATACAATAAAGGATCTGTTTGAAAAATTTCAACGGACTGGGAACGTGACGGATGAACGTGCTGGAAAGGTAGGGCGACCGCGTACGGCAACCACAGAGGGCAACACGCAGCTAGTGCAGCAGGTGATCCAACAGCGGCCTCGGGTTTCCGTTCGCCGTGTTGCAGCTGCGGTCCAAATGACGCCAACGTCCACGTATCGTCTCATGCGCCAGAGTTTACACCTCTATCCATACAAAATTCAAACGCGGCAACCCCTCAGCGCCGCTACCATTGCTGCACGAGAGACATTCGCTAACGATATAGTGCACAGGATTGATGACGGCGATATGCATGTGGGCAGCATTTGGTTTACTGACGAAGCTTATTTTTACCTGGACGGCTTCGTCAATAAACAGAACTGGCGCATATGGGGAACCGAAAAGCCCCATGTTGCAGTCCCATCGTCCCTGCATCCTCAAAAAGTACTGGTCTGGGCCGCCATTTCTTCCAAAGGAATCATTGGCCCATTTTTCAGATCCGAAACGATTACTGCATCACGCTATCTGGACATTCTTCGTGAATTTGTGGCGGTACAAACTGCCTTAGACGACACTGCGAACACCTCGTGGTTTATGCAAGATGGTGCCCGGCCACATCGCACGGCCGACGTCTTTAATTTCCTGAATGAATATTTCGATGATCGTGTGATTGCTTTGGGCTATCCGAAACATACAGGAGGCGGCGTGGATTGGCCTCCCTATTCGCCAGACATGAACCCCTGTGACTTCTTTCTGTGGGGACACTTGAAAGACCAGGTGTACCGCCAGAATCCAGAAACAATTGAACAGCTGAAGCAGTACATCTCATCTGCATGTGAAGCCATTCCTGCCAGACACGTTGTCAAAGGTTTCGGGTAATTTCATTCACAGACTACGCCATATTATTGCTACACATGGTGGATATGTGGAAAATATCGTACTATAGAGTTTCCCAGACCGCAGCGCCATTTGTTGTTGAAAATTGTAACTACTGTAATTTCGAAAGTCTGTCTGCCTGAAAATGTACTGTTGTCCCAAGCAAATTGCAACAAACGGTGTATTTCTATCGCTGCTCGTTTAGTTTTTATTGCCGTTTCAAATATACCGGTCATTTTTGAAACACCCTGTAAGTACATAGACCTGTTTATTTCTACAACGGTTTACATCAGTTTACAGCTTGAACATTCAGCTATTTTCGACATAATCACCATTTCTGTCGATGCATTTTTGTAGACGCTGTGGCAGTTTTCGTATGCCCATGTCATACCTGCTCGCCGCCATGCTGTTCAGAAAGAAAAACCTCTTCTTTCACCTCGTCGTCGGAGCTGAATCGCTGGGACCACAATTAACGCTGACAGGTACTGTGAGACTGAAAAAACTCAAACGGGCAATTCAGAACCGGAGAAGAGGAATGTTGAGCAAGGGCGTACACATTCTCCATGACAACACTCTCCCCACACATCGCTCGGCAAACCGTTGCTCTCCTGCAACAGTTTCACAGTTTCAGTGCAACATAATCACCCACCCACCCTATATCCCGACTTGGCGCCCAGTGACTATCTATCACCTGTACCCTAGGTTAAAAGAACATGTGGCCGGAAAGCCATTCAGCTCCAACGACGAGGTGAAATAAGAGGTTCATAAATTTCTGAACAGCAAGGCGGCGAGCTGATATGACATGAGCATACAAAAACTGCCACACAGCGTCTACAAATATACATCGACAGAAATGGTGATTGTGTAGAAAAATAGCTAAATGTTCAAGCTGTAAACTGATGTAAACCATTGTAGAAATAAACAGGTCTATGTGCTTATAAAAAAAATAGACCTTACTTTTGGGATTACCCTTCTCCTTACGCAGCATCTACAGACCCAGAGAACTTCAAGCGTATCTCCTCATTATTTAGTACTTTCGTGCCCATGTCTTTGCATATTGATTGTTGCTGATTAATATCTTGAACTTCAGCGTTCTCTTCATCACTGCTAAACTGTGATCTGGGTACGCCTTACAATCCAGTATCTGATTTCGGAATTTCTGCCTGACTATGATGTAATATAACTGAAATTTTTCCTTATCTCGCTGTCTTTTCCAAGTATACCTTCGCCTCTTGTGATTCTTGAACAGAGTATTGGCTATTACGAGCTGAAATCGATTGCAGAACTCAGTCTTTCTCCTATCTCATCCCTAGTACCAAGCAAATATTCTCCTGTAACTCTTTCTTCTACTCCTTCCATAGAACCACATTCCAGTTCCCCATGACTTATATTTTCATCTCATCTTACGTAATGAATTACCCGTTCAGTATCGTAACATGTTTTCTCTATCTCTTCAACTTGCGACGTCGGCAAATGTACTTGAACTATCGTTGTCGGGACTGGCTGGCCGTCGATTCTAATGAGACCAACCATGTCACTGAACTGTTCATAGTAACTCACTTTCAGACCTACCTTCCTATCCATAACGAACTTTACTCCCGTCATATCATTCTCTACTGCTGTTTATACTACGATGTACTCATCTGATGAGGAGTCTTTGCCTTCTTTCCATTTCACTTGACTGATCCCACGGTATCTAGACTGAGTCTTTGCATTTCCCCTTTTCACATTTTATAGCTTCATGGTCACCTCCCCCTTGGCAGTCCTCTCTCGGAGGTACGAATGGGGGACTATTCCGGAATCTTTTACCAATGGAGAGATTGTAAGTGGGCTACTTCTGTGTTGGTAGCGCTGTGTAGCGCTTTGAATTGGACTGCGCTTTGTTTGTAAGAGACTCTGTGGCTGGTCGGACTCGTTGTTGAAAGTTAATCGCCAGTATTGTTGGGCAATTAGAAGTTAGTCGCCAGCAGCGATGGAAGTACTGTTGGGCAGGTGGAGGTGAACAGCCAGCAGTGATGGATGTTAGATGTGAAAAGTTAGCATTGATGGAGGGTAGAGGTCTGAAGTGTTAGCGTAGGCTAACCAGCTGTACATGTTCGACTTGGAGATTGAATATTATTCATGATTATATACCTTTGTACTAGATGTCAACGACGATTTGTATTCGTGTTTGAACTGGTTGTCACATCATTAAGGTAAAAAATACATTATTTGGTTTGCACGAAAGTCTTTCCTTTGCTAACCACGTGCCTATTAGTAGTTAGTGGCTTTAGTCAGGGCTATTGTTTTGAGTTAATTTGGTAGCAGTCAGATCGCGTTACCGTTGTATATTGAGAGTAATTAATGAATAATAAAAGTTTGAGTTTTGTTTGCCAGGGCAAATTCAGTAGGTCAGTATTGTAAGGATAAAGACTAACAAAGGGACACTTGCATTCAATTGTACTCAGCAAAAAAAAAAAAAAGAAAAAAAAAGGTTCAAATGGCTCTGAGCACTATGGGACTTAACATCTCAGGTCATCAGTCCCCTAGAACTTAGAACTACTTAAACCTAACTAACCTAAGGACATGACACACATCCATGCCCGAGGCAGGATTCGAACCTGCGACCGTATCGGTCGCGCGATTCCAGAATGAAGCGCCTAGAACCGCTCGACCACCAGCGGCCGGCTGCACTCAGCAGTTTAAGCAAATATTTTATTAAGAAGTTTCGAGATCATCACGACCCCTTTTCAGTTACGTTGACCATAGAATTAAAAAAACGATACAAACTCATATCTTGCCTGATTTTCCTTAAGTCCTTAAGGGGCAGTCAAACGAAAACGAGTCAGATTGAAAAAAAATTAAGTAGGCTGTTAATTACTTCGCCGGCCGGAATGGCTGAGCGGTTCTAGGCGCTTCAGTCTGGAACCGCGCGACCGCTACGGTCGCAGGTTCGAATCCTGCCTCGGGCATGGATATTTGTGATGTCCTTAGGTTAGTAAGTTTAGTTTAAGTAGTTCTAAGTTCTAGGGGACTGATGACCTCAGAAGTTAAGTCCCATAGTGCTCAGAGCCATTTGAACCATTTGATTACTTCAAAAGTAATCGCCGTAACTGTTACTACATTTATCCCGCTGTTAGACAAGACTGTCAGTACCTTAATGAAAAAATGTTTACGTCTGCTTACGGAACCATGATTGTACCCTGGCGTGCACCTCTTGGTCCAAAACAAATCGACGACCACAAATAACTTCCTTCAGGGCTCATGGAAAGAAAGCGGGAGTGTATGGAGGACGGGTAAGGGTGCCAAAGTTTAAACTATGCTGCAGAAGTGTCGCTGGAAAACCATTACACATCACACAGTCCAATCTCTCCCCGTGTGACTTCCACATTTTTGGAGCCCTGAAGAAAGACATAGGTCGTCGTCTATCTACTTCGGATAAAGAAGGTAAAATCATGTTACTGCATACAATTTTCCATGAAGGCACTGATCGTCTTGTCTTGTCTGGGATAAATATATTAACAGTTATGGCGATTAATTTTGAAATAATAAACGGGTTACTTACTTTTCTCGTTTGACAGTCCCTTGTATTACTTATGTATCTACACTACAACTTGTAACGGTCAAGAAACGTGGCATCGACTTGAGCCGAGTTACCTACAGCACAAGACGGATTTTGTTAAGTATCCAACAAACACTGTTTTTTACCCAAGAATGTTTTTTTTTCAATTTTTGGATATGTAACGTGCAAATCCGTGATTATATGTAGTTCACACATAGATTACAGCAGTAGAAATAAACGACTTTCGGAAAAAGGAAGAAGTATTATGACGTACCGTGTACGTCTTTACAAACGGCGTCGTAGCACCACAGTGCAGCTTTGCGCACAAGGAAGTTCACTTGGGGCGGACCGCACGAAGTTCCCAGTTCGGCGACTGGCAGGATCTCACAGATCAGCAGTATTTACGCACCGGCGGCTGCTGCATCAGTCAGGGGTACATTGTTTTCCGACCGTAGCTCCAGAAAGGGGCTGCTATTACGGAACGGCCTTCCCAGAAAGCACCTCCCGCCGTATTTCGTGCGCTAATGCGCGCGAGCAGCGTTTCGGACGCATACGCCGGCCTCCTCCTCAGTCACGCGCCGACGTTTATTGCGGCCCATTACGGACAACGCGCATGCGCGCTTTATGTTTTATGCATCCCCCTCTCTATAATCGGACCCTAATATAAAACGTCCCTAAAAATCCATAAACAAGACGATTTTCCTTCCCACTGTTCGTTTTGTTTCCATTCCGAGAATGCAATTCACTACGCAGTAATAACTGACGCGCCTCATTGAAATTCTAATGCGCACGCGCCCTAGCAGTGGCAGCTGCAAAACGTCTGCGAACACGCCGTCTCCAGCGTACGGCCTGACCACTGCCCGCTAACACTGGCGAGTTGCAACCGGTAGCTTCGTGAGCTTCGGCCTCCTCACGCAGGATGAAGCGTTACACTTAGTTCACAGGAAAGGAATTTCATGAAAAGTTAAAAATTATAAAAATCGCCAATACCTAGTGAAACATGTAGCAGCGTACAGTGTCATCAGAGATATCAGTTGGTTCACTGTAGAGGTCTATTTCGCGGGGTGTCGAACCGTTCACTTATTTTCGCAGTAATTTGGAAGCATGCTTGCAAGCGATATACGTATCGAAGGTGCGACTGTCACGGAGACTGATATAGATTATGTTTACAGCGGTAACAATGAGAACGGCAAAATATGAACGACATGGAGTTTCTGTACAGCGTTACAAACAGCAACGACCATACACGAACATCAGCCTATGATTAGGTGTAATGTAATTTCGCTTACCTTATTCGTCATCGACAACTCCGCGCGATGTGTACGCAACCGGCAGTAGTCCTTTCATTCCGTAACCAGGGTAGACTATAACTATGTCTCGTAAAAAATTGGTAAAGTTTCACTAGGATGTTTTATACCACGTAATCACAGATTGTGGAAGTAGACATAATGAAAGTTGCACAGTTTTTCACGTTCTTCCGGTCGGTCTTCTCTTTTCCTAGACCAGTTAAGAAATTTCCATAGACGCTACATGCTCTGCGTACATACAGAGGCATCATCAGAGGACACGAATTCCGGTGAATGATTCACAAAAACGTGGTCAAAACCTTCATTCTTGAGTGTCTTGTATGACTTCCATCCATCCGTAATTACTCTCGTTGCAGGCAGGATTAAATTCTTTGTAAGAGGTACTATTCGTATAGTCCTGGAATAAACTTTCACACTGAAACATTTCTTTGTTCCCTTCTCAGTACCTCCAAATGTCCAAATCTGTTCACCTTTATTCGTCAAACATTGTCCTTTCCTATACTTTCCGGTATTTAGGTGTGACTCATCGATTCCCACGGTTATTTATAAACGCCTATCGGTGCCATATCATTAGTCACAATTAGGTAGCACACTACGCGGCAGAATCAATAGTAATCACACACAGTTTTTAATGATAGTTTCTGAGGCAGTGTTCTCCAATATGTAGTCCTTAATCCAGCAAGCCACCACGATAATACACTACTGGCCATTAAAATTGCTAAACCGAGAAGAAATCCAGATGATAAACGGGTATTCATTGGACACATATATTGTACTAGGACTGACATGTGATTACCTTTTCACGCAATTTGGGTGCATAGATCCTGAGAAATCAGTACCCAGAACAACCACCTCCGGCCGTAATAACGGCCTTGATACGCCTGGGCATTGAGTCAAACAGAGCTTGGATGGCGTGTACAGGTGCAGCTGCCCTTGCAGCTTCAACACGATACCACAGTTCATCAAGAGTAGTGACTGGCATATTGTGACGAGCCATTTACACGGCCACCATTGACCAGACGTTTTCAATAGGTGAGAGATCTGGAGAATGTGCTCGCCAGGGCAGCAGTCGTACATTTTCTGTATCCAGAAAGGCTCGTACAGGACCTGCAACATGCGGTCGTGCATTATCCTGCTGAAATGTAGGGTTTCGCAGGGATCGAATGAAGGGTAGAACCACGGGACGTCACACATCTGAAATGTAACGTCCACTGTTCAAAGTGCCGTCAATGCGAACAAGAGGTGACCGAGATGTGTAACCAATGGTACCCCATACCACCGCGCCGGGTGATACGCCAGTGTGCGTTCATCGTAATGTCGCCAAATACGGATGCGGCCATCGTGATGCTGTAAACAGAACCTGGATTCATCCGAAAAAATGCCGTTTTGCCATTCGTGCACCCAGGTTCGTCGTTGAGTACACCATCGCAGGCGCTCCTGTCTGTGATGCAGCGTCAAGGATAACCGCAGCCATGGTCTCCGAGCTGATACTCCAAGCTGCTGCAAACGTCGTCGAACTGTTCGTGCAGATGGTTGTTGTCTTGCAAACGTCCCCATCTGTTGACTCAGGGATCGAGACGTGGCTGCACGATCCGTTACAGCCATGCGGATAAGATGCCTGTCATCTCGACTCCTAGTGATACGAGGCCGTTGGGATCGAGCACGGCGTTCCGTATTACCGTCCTGAACCCATGGATTCCATATTCTGCTAACAGTCATTGGATCTCGACCAACGCGAGCAACAATGTCGCGATACGATATACCGCAATCGGGATAGGCTACAATCCGACCATTATCAAAGTCGTAAACGTGATGGTACGCATTTCTCCTCCTTACACGAGGCATCACAACAACGTTTCACCAGGCAACGCCAGTCAACTGCTGTTTGTGTATGAGAAATCGGTTGGAAACTTTCCTCATGTCAGCACGTTGTAGGTGTCGCCACCGGCGCCAACCTTGTGTGAATTCTCTGAAAAGCTAATCATTTGCATATCACAGCATCTTCTGCCTGTCGGTTAAATTTCGCGTCTGTAGCACGTCATCTTCGTGGTGTAGCAATTTTAATGGCCAGTAGTGTACTCTGTTGAAATGTCAGTTTGCCGTTTCCGAGCCACGCACTTCTCCTTATACTATTTCTTTTGCTGCGTTTTGTGCAATACCTCTGAAATTGGAATTCCGTATCAGTACTTTTTGTGCCAAACTTTAGACTTGTCTGTCCACTGCAGTTGGTGCTGTTTCTCGAGTCCACTGTGTAATTCAGGATAGGTAGCGATCTGTGGCAGATCTGACGACAAAGTACAGTGTTGGTGCAGGCACAGGTGTTTCGCAGCGGTACCCGCCAAAGGTGGTTGTTGAACAAGGAGCTACACATCACACGACCCCTACGTGTTCGTTTGTTGACCCAACGACATCGTCAGCTCTGATTGCAGTGGGCACAGCATCACGGAGTTTTCACCGTGGATAGATAGGAATGTGTCGCCTGTCGAAGGAATCGCATTTCTTGTTACACCAGGTCGACGGCTGGGTCGTTACACGCCGTCGTACAGGCGGATGGCTGCACGAAACGTACACCGCGCAACAGAAGGAGGCCGTCGACGGCACAATTATGCTATGTCGCACATTGAGTTGTGCTTCCATGGGAGCTGTAGTGGTAAATGGAGGCAACGTGACAGCCGGCAGTGGTGACCGAGCGGTTCTAGGCGCTTCAGTCCGGAACCGCTCTGCTGCTAAGGTCGCAGGTTCGAATCCTGCCTCGGGCATGGATATGTGTGGTTAGTTAGGTTTAAGTAGTTCTAAGTCTAGGGGATTGATGACCTCCGATGTTAAGTCCCATAGTGCTCACAAGGGAACCTCCCCATCGCAACCCCCTCAGATTTAGTTATAAGTTGGCACAGCCTTGAAAAACTGAATAAATGGTTCAAACGGCTCTGAGCACTATGGGACTTAACATCTATGGTCATCAGTCCCCTAGAACTTAGAACTACTTAAACCTAACTAACCTAAGGACAGCACACAACACCCAGCCATCACGAGGCAGAGAAAATCCCTGACCCCGCCGGGAATCGAACCCGGGAACCCGGGCGTGGGAAGCGAGAACGCTACCGCACGACCACGAGATGCGGGCTGAAGAACTGAACACAGATCAGTCGAGAAAACAGGAAGAAGTTGTGTGGAACTACGAAAAAAATAAGCAAAATATACAAACTGAGTAGCCCATGTGTAAGATAGGCAACATCAAGGAGAAGATGAGGTGAGGAGCACTCTAGTCCCGTGGTTAGCGTGAGTAGCTGCAGAACGAGAAGTCCTTGGTTCAAGTCTTCCCTCTACTGAAAATTTTTCTTTCTTTATTTTCGCAAAGTTATGATCTGTCCGTTCGTTCATTGACGTCTCTGTTCACTGTAATAAGTTTAGTGTCTGTGTTTTGCGACCGCACCGCAAAACCGTGCGATGAGTAGACGAATGGACGTGCCTCTCCAATGGGAACCGAAAACATTTGATCGCAAAGTCATAGGTCAACCGATTCCTCTACGGGAAAACAGGTCTGATATATTCTATACGACACTGGTGACGGCATGTGCGTCACATGACAGGAATATGTTGTCGACCCATGGGTAAAAAGATTCTTCTACCTTGACCGATTTAGGTTTTCTTGTGGAAGTGATAATCACTCCCAAAAAAGTGATGAAAACATAAGAGTTAGTCACATACGCTGAAAATAAAAAATTAAACTTTTCACTCGAGGGAAGACTTGAACCTAGGACCTCTCGTTCCGTAGCAGCTCTCGATAACCACGGGACCACGGCGCTCCTTAACTCTTACTGTCCTTGATATTGCCCATCTTCGCATTGACTACTCAGTTTGTATATTTTGCTTATTTTTTTCATAGTTCCACACAGCTTCTTCCTGTTTTCTCGATTGATCTGTGTTCAGTTTCTCAAGGCCTGTCCACTGTGCCAACTTATAACTAAATCTGAGGGGGGTGCGATGGGGAGGTTCCCTTGTCAGAGCCGTCTGTCCGCAGCGTGACAGCAGTGAACAACGTGAACGTTATTGCAGACCACCTGCATCACTTTATGCTTGAAGTCTCTCCCTACGGCGATGACATCTTCCATTAGGATGATTGTCCGTGTTGCAGGGTCAGAATGGTGCTACAATGGTTTGAGGAGCATTATAGTGAACTCACACGGATATCTTGGCCAGCAAATGTGCCCGACCTGTACCCATTGCAACACATATCAGTCGTCTGCTGCCTGCCCGTAAACCAGCATTCCGTAATTTGTGGGTATTGCTTGACCTGTGCGTATACATCTGGTGCCACATACTTCTGGAATCTTGTCAAGGAATTGTAGAATCCATGCCAAGAATATTCTCTGTAGTACTGTGTTTGAAAAGAGGAACGCTATTAAACAGGGGGCATAATGTTTTGGCTCATCGGTATATATAAGGCTCTTTGCTATTCATGATGTGGCGATTCTCACACTAGATATGTGGCTCCGTGACAGTCATACCTTCGAGATATATCACTTGCAGGCTTTTTTCCAAACTATCATTCTCGTGACATGGTATTTGTGTCTTCAATATTATTTTCGTGATGTAGGGGGGGGGGGGGGGCGCTGTGGCCGAGCGGGTCTAGCCGCTTCCGTCCGGAACCCCGCTGCTGCTACGGTCGGGCATGTATGTGTGTGATGTCCTTAGGTTGGTTAGGTTTAAGTAGTTCTAAGTCTAGGGGACTGATGACCTCAGATGTTAAGTCCAATAGTGCTTAGAGCCATTTGAACCACTTGAAATGGTTCAAAAGTCTCTGAGCACTATGGGACTTAAGATCTGAGGGCATCAGTCCCTTGAACTTACAACTACTTAAACCTAACTAACCTAAGGATATCACACACATCCATGCCCGAGTCAGGATTCGAACCTGCGGCCTTAGCAGCAGCGCGGTTTCGGACTGAAGCGCCTAGAACCGCTCGGACACAGCAGCCGGCTAATTACTTTTTGCTGTTCCAGTTTTTTCCATGTCAGTGCATCTATCGTTGTAACGAACACGACACCTCCAGTCTGAATCCTGCATTCATTTGTGTATCCAATAACTCCTCCTTTTAGTATTATTACGTAAAGTATACTTACTTTACCAATGTCCGATTTCCACATTTGCTCACGCAAGTAAACGTATTCGATACATGCAGTCTGTGAAGTAGCGAACGCTCCGTTGTAATGATTCTTAAAAGAAGTACTTCTGGATATAAAATAAAAGATAACTGCAGTATTCGAGATGCAATTGACACCCTCGTAATAATTGTGTATACGGAAGCTAACAAAACTTGAGCGGATGCTCGAAAATGTCTTGGCAGACACAAAAGAAAGGACAGTGATGTGTAAGTAATGACCTCAGAAACGCCGGGATGTTAGTGTTTCTGACTTTGCTGGCAACTGCAGTTACTTTAGTATTAGAGATGTTTGCTTATGAGTAGATCAGTTGCCGACATGGTTTTCGTATTCAGAGCTTCAAGCCAATTTACATGAAACACAGTTCCATGCAATCACGATAGGAACTGAGATTGTAAATAGAGCCCTGGTAGTCCGTCGTTGCAATAAATCCCCTGAGAGGGCAGCCGTCTGGCGCAGCAGTTCATCGTCCCGATATCGTCTCAAAAAGTGCGAAATGGGCGCAACCTGTTCCCAGGCCGGAGGCGACGCGGGCAGGTGTCCGCACAGCCGCGCCGCATGTCGTATTTGAAATTGCAGGAGAAGCAAACACAGCCGGCCCGATTGGATCCGGTCGCTGGGCGACCCTCGCCTTATCGCGATCTCCCAGACTGGGCTGACGGGTTGCCGACGGTCGGGGAATCAAATGATTGCGGAGCAAATGTTGCTCGCCTAGCAGCAAATAAGGGCAGACTGCAGGCTGCGCTGGGGACACCTCGCCTGGCCGATGCTCTGCCGATAGGCCCGCGCGTCTCGCAGGAGTAACTCCGCAACTGACATTACTGGCTGGAAGTGGCTCTTGTTTAGCTATTGGCTGCAAACAATGGTAACGAAACAAGAATATCCAACATGGATTACGTTAGTACTGCGCACGCAGCACTGACTAGCTGCCACAGTAACTGACAGCCATCACTCACATGTCGTACAGACTGTGCAGGACATCTCCAACCAGAAATAAGAGCTAAACCTGATCGTTGGCACAGCACAAAACGATGGATGCAAAAGCAAGGTAGTAGACCTACACAAGCTACACAGCGCCTTTAAGAGGATACAAGCAGAAGACGGCAAAAATGAGAACAGTCCAGCTATACTAACACGTAACGGCGACATACAACGCACACTCACATCAGAAAACTCTCCCTGCATCGCCGGCCGGTGTGGCCGTGCGGTTCTAGGCGCTACAGTCTGGAACCGCGTGACCGCTACGGTCGCAGGTTCGAATCCTGCCTCGGGCATGGATGTGTGTGATATCCTTAGGTTAGTTAGGTTTAAGTAGTTCTAAGTTCTAGGGGACTGAAGACCTCAGATGTTAAGTCCCATAGTGCTCAGAGCCATTTTTTTCTCCCTGCATCAGAAACGCAAAATAGCGCATCGTAACATATCATAGCCATTTAAGATACAAATTTAGCAGCATCTTCAGAAACAAAGAATTAAAATATCCTCCAAGACAAGAATCACGATATAAAATAAATTAAAAACAGTGGCAGAAGAGAAAGATAAGTGGAACACAACCGCAATACCAGATCGGATACGTCTAGCATCTTGGCTGTACCTTTACATAACAGAAAATCTTTCTCCGTGTCATTCTCCATCTCAGCCATACGACTATGGAACGCGCTCCCCTGTGATCTGCGTCTTATCCAGAACCACTCAACATTCAAGAGGGAACTCAAGACTTACATATTAGAGACGGTATAGCACCATTGTTGTGCCTTTCTCATCTTTTTCTTTCTCCTCTCCATCATAGCTTCGAATTTTACCATTCTATTTCTCTTCCTGTAACCTATCTACCTCTTTTATATCTCTTTCACCCCATTCTATCGTCTTATGTCTCTGCTTGATGAGAATAACTCACAAGCTGCAAGACTATAACGAGAAAATTCCCAACTAGCAATAGGACTGACATTCATAAAAGAAAAATATGTTTACTTTCATATACATAGTCATTACTATTATTATTATTATTATTGATTGTTATAATTATTTTTTGATTGTTATAATTATCATTGTACTACTTTTATAATCTATATTTTTTTCTTTAACATTAATAGTGTATAACATGTTATATGTCCTTAATGTTCTGTAGAAACTGAAATTTGTTGAATCTGAGTATGCCTGGTTAGGTGTAAGAGAGGGCCTGAAGGCCCTATTCTTGACAGGTAAAATAAATGCATAAATAAGTAAATAAATAAATAGTTCAAAAGCAAAAGAACTAAAAAGTAATAGCTGTAACTCCAGCCGGCCGGGGTGGCCGAGAGGTTCTAGGCGCTACAGTCTGGAATCGCGCGACAGCTATGGTCGCAGGTTCGAATCCTGCCTCGGGCATGGATGTGTGTGATGTTCTTAGGTTAGTTAGGTTTAAGTAGTTCTAGGGGACTGATAACCTCAGAAGTTAAGTCCCATAGTGCTCAGAGCCATTTTGTAACTCCAAATATACTCAGAGTATTGCAAGAAATTCTGTAGTACTAAGTTCAAGGAACATATAAGGACATTCTAGTCTGACTGTACCCACTCCAAATTTTCAGAACATTTAATAGAAGAAAATCTACATCGTATTAGGATAACAACATGCTTGGAAATCGAATGCTAAAATAACAAAAGGAGGGGCACTCTCTCTGTCCAGAAAAGTTTCATGTAGTCATAAATAAAAATCAAAATGTGTTCAAAGACTGGAAAACCAGTAACAGAAGGTAAATCAAAGATTACTACACACACACACACACACACACACACACACACAGACAGAAAGAGAGAGAGATCACCTGCTATGTACAGCAGGCAACGTTATGCCCAGTGAAATACCTGATGGTGACAGTCAACTTGAAACTTGTATCGTGTGAATCTAGCGCTTGCACAAGAGCCAGTGGGCAGACGAAAATAAATGGAAACATAGAAGTAAGTATTAATAATAAAATGAGGCTCAGCATTGGTCGTTGAAGTAGAACTCTTTATTTCTGCTGCAAATCGACCTCAATCACTGCGTGACCATCATAAGTACTAGTATTAAAGCATTGTGGACTCATAGATACAAGTAGGAAAATTGCAATATTTGCACATAACATTGAAGGGTGCTTGTCAGCCTGACCAACGCTGACCCTTCTTTTGTTGTTAATAATTGTGTGGTGCTAACGGTGTACGCACCTCCCTATTGCGTGCGTCGCCATTCAAAAAATACGGTAAGTGATAAATTACAATCTTGAGAACTGTAAATGCTAAGATACTCGGCAAAGCAAAGTGGTAACTCGCCACGGTGGAGCAACATCTTGTTTACGCTACAGAAACAGGGAGCGGGAAGCTGAGCAGTAGGTACTGATGTACACTCCAGTGTTTTTACAAATGGGCCGGTTCACAGGTCGCCCATCTGACATCACGTTTACACGGGACACAATTTGTGAAAGACAAAAAGCTAACTTTAGGGCTGTATCTACTTCGCCAACTCGATCAAATATCAGTTTCCGAGTGTCAGTTGTTTAACACGAACGGAGTATGTAAATATGCTGTTCCTATTCAGTCAACTATGTGAAATGAGATTATCAGCGCTTCGTAGTATTTTTGTATAACAGACAGAGAAGTTTGTTCTAGAAGAGATTTTTAAAAGTATTACCTGTGCGTGATTGCCGTATTATTCCCACCATATCACGCGAATTATGGAAAATAAATGCGAAGTGATCATTGGTTGAAAGTTATTGTAATGAAACATTGTGGACATTTACAATGGTTAGAAATATACCAAATGTGTAAAGACATACCGAGTAATCAACAAAAAGAACCTGCGTGATGCTAAAGATACCAAGAGCATTAAAACCAACAGTGCTGTCGTTAGTAGCGTAGTGGTAAAAAAATATAAGCAAGAGGTCGAGAGTTAGAATCTCTTCAGATGTTTTATCTTATTAACTTATTTCAATCATTGTATTAACTGTTTTTAACACCCTACCATCTTATTGATGGTTTCAAAAATTCGATCTCTACTTCCACTTCTGAATTATCCCATGTTTTGCCACTAGCGAACGAGAGCTTTTGCTAGTAAGAGCAAGTGTCTATAATTTACAAATTAACCGGCTTCTAAGAAAGAAGAATAATACGGTTGTTCATAATTAATTTTTTTATTAATTTAGAAAATATTTCACGTCAAAGAGAAATAAAAGGTAATTCTTTTCAAATAAGTAAAGAAAAAGACTTCATGATCCATTTCTGAGTGTCCGACTTTTGGTTTTTGAATAACATATCGCACCCCGGTAAGAACAGTGATACAGCTCAAAACTGGAATACTTGAGAAAACTCGATTTGAAGAATTAAATCTATAAAACGTGTACTGTAATACTATAATCTTCCTTTATATTTTTCGTTAACATTGGGGTAGTTCATAAATATTTTTCACTGACCAAAACTAAAGATACCGTTTTTCGACTTGTCACTTTTCTTGATTGGGTGCGTTATGAGTAGTGAACACTTAACGATCAACCCATGTCACCGTCAGCTTCCACTGTTACACGCTGACGAGCTCTTTCATTCGACAACACTACTTGCACACTATCACTTTGCGAACACGTATTTACGGTGTAATGTGTGTGAACCCATGTTTCATGCCAAATCTAAACGAACGCAAAATCTCCAACATTTGCGATCTTTTACACAAGCTCGAAATTTAGCGCGGGCATCAATGCGAGATGCTTATAATAGCTTCCACAACGAAACTTTGCCTCGAAACCTGGCAGAAGGAAAATAAATACTATCGACGACAGTGCAGCGAAAGCAGAGTTACTAAACACAGCCTTCTGAAATTCCTTCACAGAAGAAGACGAAGTAACTACTCCAGAATTTGAATCAAGAACAGCAGCCAATATGGGTAACTTAGAAGTAGATACCCTAGGAGTAGTGAAGCAATTTAAATCATTTAATAAAATCTAGTCTTCCGGTCCAGTCTGTATACCAATTAGGTTCCTTTCAGAGTATTCTGATGCAAAAGGTCCATTCTTAACAATCATATACAAGCGCTCGCTCGACGAAAGATCCGTACCGAAAGTCTGGAAAGTTGCGTAAGTCACACCAATATTCAAGAAAGGTAGTAGGAGTAATCCACTAAAGTACAGACCCACATCATTAAAGTCGATATGCAGCAGGATTTTAGAACATATATTGTGTTTGAACATTATTAATTTCCCCGAAGAGAGTGGTCTATTGAACTGACACACAGTCAACACGGATTCAGAAAATATCGCTCTTGTGAAACACAACTAGCTCTTTACACACTCGAAGTACTGAGTTCTATTGACAAAGGATATCAAATTGGTTCCGTATTTCTAGATTTCCAAAATATTTTGCAACTGTATCACGCAAGTGGCTTGTAGTGAATTTGCGTGCTAATGGAATATCGTCTCAGTTATGTTACTGGATTCGTGATTTCTTGTCAGAGAGGACACAGTTCGTAGTAACTGACGGAAAGTCATCGAGTAAAACAGAAGTGATTTCTGGCGTTCCCCAAGGTAATGGTATAGGCCCTTTGCTGTTCCTTATGTATATAAACGATTTGGGAGACAATCGGAGCAGCCGTCTAAGGGTGTTTGCAGATGACGCTGTCGTTTCAAATGGCACTGAGCACTATGGGACTTAACATCTTAGGTCATCAGTCCCCTAGAACTTAGAACTACTTAAACCTAAGTAACCTAAGGACATCACACACATCCATGCCCGAGGCAGGATTCGAACCTGCGACCGTAGCAGTCCCGCGGTTCCCGACTGCAGCGCCTAGAACCGCAAGACCACCGCGGCCGGCACGCTGTCGCTTCCGACTACAAAGTCATCAGATCAAGACAAATTCCAAAACGATTTAGAAAAGATATCGGAGTGGTGCGAAAATTGGCAGTTGACCCTAAATAACGAAAAGTGTGAGGTCATCCACGTAAATGCTAAAAGGAATCCGTTACACTTCGGTTACACGATAAATCAGTCTAACCTAAAAGCCGTAAACTCAACTATTACCTAGGTATTGCAATTACGAACAATTTAAATGGTAAAGAACACATAGAAAATGTCTTGGGGAAAGGAAACCAAACACTGTGTTTTGTTGGCATAACACATACAACAGATCTATTAAGGAGACTGCTCACACTACGCTTGTCCTCCTCCTTTTTGGAGTATTGCTGCGCGGTCTGGGGTCCTTACCAGGTAGTATTAACGGAGTATATCGAGAAAGTTCAAAGAAGGGCAGCACATTTTGTACTATCGCGAAATAGGAGAGTGAGTGCCACATGATACAGGAATTGGGGTGGACACCATTAAAACAAAGGCGTTTTTCGTTGCGGCGGAACCTTCTTACTAAAATTGTCACCGACTTCCTCCTCCGAATGCGAAAATATTTTTTTGACGCCACCGAGAACGATTAGATTAACAAAATAAGGGAAAACAGAGCTCGATGGAAAGATATAGATGTTCATTTTTTACACGCGCTGTTCAAGATTGGAATAGTAGAGAACTACTGTGAAGGTGTTTCGATGAACCCTCTGGCAGGCACTTAACTGAGAGTTGCACAGTATCCATATAGATGCAGATGTAGGTCTAAATAAACCACTGGCCGCTTTGATTCTGGTCCTTCATTCTTCCATAAAAACGTAAAGTAGTATCCATTTTTGCAGATATATCCTCTCGTACTCAAATAACAGTTTTACTTTGGCAATTTTTATAATTAAATCCCGTAGAAAGAACGATTTTTGTGAGTTTCCTTGCTAGCGATGAAGATCGCTTTCGTGCAACAAAAGCTGTGTAGTTTTTCAAAGTTGGTATTTATTTTGTTCGTATTAGCGTAGAAATTGCTGCCTGATAATACAGTTACCCGTATCGTTACAGAAATATTTGTTGTGAGCATCTTGGTTCTACTTCTTTGGCGCAGAAACTTGAGTTGTGTTCTCATCTGTTTGTTTTCCTGTCCCTGCTTCCGTAATTTGCCAACCATCTTCTTGCTCAACTTTAATATTTGGCTGCACGTTTCGTCGCATTCCCCGCCTGTGCGATAAACCATTTCTTCTTTTCATCGTCAAAAAAGTGAATCACATCAACTAAAAACCGACGCACGAAGACATTTTCCGCGCTCACCTTCGACGCTTGTACTGCGATGTAACAATTCGTACTACTTTAAGCGGCGTTGTTTTTTGACCGTGCAGCACGTGGTCTAGTGGAGCCGGCACGGTAGCTCAGCGTGTTCGGTCAGAGGGCTGCGTGCTCTCTGTAACAAAAAAACTGAGTCAAGGAATCAACGATCAACTTGAACGGATGTCTTGTGACGTCCGCCCAGACCAAACGCGACGAACTACACTCCTGGAAATTGAAATAAGAACACCGTGAATTCATTGTCCCAGGAAGGGGAAACTTTATTGACACATTCCTGGGATCAGATACATCACATGATCACACTGACAGAACCACAGGCACATAGACACAGGCAACAGAGCATGCACAATGTCGGCACTAGTACAGTGTATATCCACCTTTCGCAGCAATGCAGGCTGCTATTCTCCCATGGAGACGATCGTAGAGATGCTGGATGTAGTCCTGTGGAACGGCTTGCCATGCCATTTCCACCTGGCGCCTCAGTTGGACCAGCGTTCGTGCTGGACGTGCAGACCGCGTGAGACGACGCTTCATCCAGTCCCGAACATGCTCAATGGGGGACAGATCCGGAGATCTTGCTGGCCAGGGTAGTTGACTTACACCTTCTAGAGCACGTTGGGTGGCACGGGATACATGCGGACGTGCATTGTCCTGTTGGAACAGCAAGTTCCCTTGCCGGTCTAGGAATGGTAGAACAATGGGTTCGATGACGGTTTGGATGTACCGTGCACTATTCAGTGTCCCCTCGACGATCACCAGTGGTGTACGGCCAGTGTAGGAGATCGCTCCCCACACCATGATGCCGGGTGTTGGCCCTGTGTGCCTCGGTCGTATGCAGTCCTGATTGTGGCGCTCACCTGCACGGCGCCAAACACGCATACGACCATCATTGGCACCAAGGCAGAAGCGACTCTCATCGCTGAAGACGACACGTCTCCATTCGTCCCTCCATTCACGCCTGTCGCGACACCACTGGAGGCGGGCTGCACGATGTTGGGGCGTGAGCGGAAGACGGCCTAACGGTGTGCGGGACCGTAGCCCAGCTTCATGGAGACGGTTGCGAATGGTCCTCGCCGATACCCCAGGAGCAACTGTGTCCCTAATTTGCTGGGAAGTGGCGGTGCGGTCCCCTACGGCACTGCGTAGGATCCTACGGTCTTGGCGTACATCCGTGCGTCGCTGCGGTCCGGTCCCAGGTCGACGGGCACGTGCACCTTCCGCCGACCACTGGCGACAACATCGATGTACTGTGGAGACCTCACGCCCCACGTGTTGAGCAATTCGGCCGTACGTCCACCCGGCCTCCCGCATGCCCACTATATGCCCTCGCTCAAAGTCCGTCAACTGCACATACGGTTCACGTCCACGCTGTCGCGGCATGCTACCAGTGTTAAAGACTGCGATGGAGCTCCGTATGCCACGGAAAACTGGCTGACACTGACGGCGGCGGTGCACAAATGCTGCGCAGCTAGCGCCATTCGACGGCCAACACCGCGGTTCCTGGTGTGTCCGCTGTGCCGTGCGTGTGATCATTGCTTGTACAGCCCTCTCGCAGTGTCCGGAGCAAGTATGGTGGGTCTGACACACCGGTGTCAATGTGTTCTTTTTTCCATTTCCAGGAGTGTATATCGAGGATAAAAAATAAAATTGTGGATGGCGTTGTTGTTCTTGAAACACGGGGTCCCAAGTTTGGTTCGCAGCTGGGTTTTTGTGTTGCCCTCACCATTTTCATCATCGTTTGGGAAAGCGGCGAGACTGGACTGTGAAAAGATTGGGACTTAGTATGGGCGATGCGCAGTTGAACGCATTAGTTCCTCCTACGGCCTCATTAAACTTCAGCTTCCGTGTTGCCAGGAAACACTACATGCCTCATAAGAAAATAGACTGTCATATCATTTTGTAGACCACAGATGACACCTAGTACGAATGGTTAAAACAAAGTAAACATTTAACTGCGGAAGATGGCTAATATTTATTCTTATATACATGACAAATGTAATGGTAATGACTAATGAGTACAGTTGTGAGATGTAGATAATTTCGTAAATGATACAACATGCGGAAGTTAGGACTCATATGCGCACTATAGTACGTATAAAATTAGGATGGATGGCATTTGGAAGAGTCCAAAATGAAAATCAACTTTAAAAGAAGAGTTTTGAGCCACACTGTTCTTCCCATTTTAACTTAAACCTGCGAAAACATTGACATTAAGCGAATTCGCGAAAGGAAAATGAGAACAGGATCGTTACCAGTTCTAACTCGAGAAGACTGAGAGCTGATGATAACTGTGTACTGATGCATTACAATGGAAACAATGGAAGATGGGCAAAGGAAGGCAAAAATTCAACGGGGCTTGCAACACCTGCACTCTGAAAAACTGTGCCCCACTGGTTGATTGTACAGCATTGCTGTACACATGGGGGCTGTAGTTGAAGATGTTCAACATCTTCAAAAGCGAAGCACTTGCTTTGACCCTGCTCCTTGGCTAAGCTAACCGATCACCGTCACATTTTGCCCAAGACTCGACGACGGCTGGCTCTGCCGGCCACTGTGGCCGAGCGGTTCTAGGCGCTTCAGTCCTGAACCGCGCTGCTGCTACGGTCGCAGGTTCGAATCCTGCCTCGGGCATAGATGTGTGTGATGTCCTTAGGCTAGTTAGGTTTAAGTATGTAAGTAGGCTGTTTAGATTTTTATATTGGTAATGCCACATAGCGCTCTGTATGAAAATCACTGGCTGTGCTGTGTGCAGTCTGTGGCTAGTTTGCATTGTTGTCTAACTTTTGAAGCTTTTGTCCCATTTGTTGCATTAATTGTAATAACAATGCACTGGTGTCTGAAACATGTTCCTCAGTGCTTTTCGGCAGTGAATTTGCACCGGCAACATTCACATTTTGACAAGCAGAAAATGTGTCTTGACTTATTTGAGAGAACGGTGAGGACCCAAAACCTGAATCTACAGTATTTGCGAGATTGTGTCCTGTCATTTCGGATTCCTGAGGCGAGTTGTTGCCGACCGATCGATCGATAATGCTTCCCTGTTCACTAATTGTTTCACTGTCTACGCCATTATTTGCCGCCCGCTCCATTTCCCTATGCACAATTACCAAATTACTACTTTGAACATTAGTTACTTCATCACACGGTGGCGCTAACACACTGCTTTCGTCTTCACTGTCATTTCTCAGTTTACTTTGGAGCCTAGTATTACGTTTTTCACACGCCATTATTGTCACAATATTTCACACGACAACACAGAAAAGCACAATTTGAAGAGCAAAAATAAGAGAACACATTAACATAGTACTGAAAATAATATCTAGTTAATTGCAAGCGCAGCTGCGAAATACTTGGTGCAAATCTACATGCATGCCACAACTGTTTTACTGTGCAACAATGAAAAACCAAAACTACCAAGGAAATTCTCTCTATAATTACGCGCTAGCAATAAACAAAAGCTACACTAAATACACAAACTACAAGAAAAAAATCAGAAGATTCCAATGAGGTATCCTAGGCTAAGAGTCGACATATGAAACGTCCCCTTAGAAAAATTTATACAAGACTGTGCTTAACCTGACACACAATATTTTTAGCGCAACGCAATCTGACTTTCAAAAATCTCTACTAAAGAATGGTCCTGACTAACATTAACCTATACCTTTCACAAATCACTTACCTCACAAAAATCTTCGTTACTCGAACTACTGCAATACAGCGAGCGCCACTACTGCCAGCTAAATAAAAGATTCAAACTACGGAGGGCACTAACTACTAATAGGGATAGTTAGCAAATGAAAGATTTTAATAGAGAACAAACAATGTATTTACCTTAATATCATCAAAAGTCATAATATATGTAATTTCAATACTCCGCCGTTTCCTTCCACACATCCACCACTGCTGGCGGCTCATCTCCAACTGCGCAGCGCTACGCGCTGTTAACATCCAGCTGCCCCTCTACAATGGCAGACAACAATGCAAACTAGCCACAGACTGCACACAGCACAGCCAGTGATTTTCATACAGAGCGCTACGTGGCATTACCAATATAAAAATCTAAACTGCCTACTCACAAGTAGTTCTAAGTTCTAGGGGACTGATGACTTCAGATGTAAAGTCCCATAGTGCTCAGAACCATTTGAACCATTTTGAAGATGGCAGTTAACGTATTGAAACCAGCAATCTTTTTAGTGTGTCTTCTCTCATTTTGTGCAGGGTTCATATGGTTACGAAAAGATGTGGCACAGTTACTTTACGGGGTGTCCGGATGCCCTTACTCTCACCATCCGTGATCGCCTGGGACGCAATGTGTGTTCCCCAATTGTCTGCGTGCAGTGTTATCCGTGGAAAAGTGAGCGAAACTTTTCCAAAGTTTGCGAATCGTGTAAATAAAGATGTGATTTAGGCACCAACACGGTATTTATTTATCGTGATGTGAGAAACCGCCTAAAAATCACATCCAAGTTGCCCGACACACCGACCCTCATCGTCAATTCGCCGACTGTTTTGATAGAGGGACGGCGCACCTCGCCGTTTCGGAAGCGGTGCCATAACACTAACGGCTATCGGGGCCTTTATTGAAAACGGTAATATGTAAGTGTGTAGTTACTAGTGACAATCTCGAAAAATTATTGTGTGAACATGAAAACGTCACAGTCTTCAGTTTTTAAATATGTTAATTAAAAAAACTGAAATTCTGAGCAAGTTCTGGCGAGATACACGGCATCTTATTGACGTGTGTGTCTCTTTACATTTTCACATTTCTGTTACACTTTCTAGCCTCTCAAACACGCCAGAGTTCATCTTTACTGCCCTCCTCCGTATGTCACGTGTGAAACCTACCCGATACGAGACCGACAGACTTGGACAGTATTTAAGTATCAATCGTACAAGTGCGAAATCTCTTATTTGACAAATAGTTGCTACATTCGCGGTAGTAATGAAGCCCATTATTTGCTTTACCCTCAATGCAAACTGTGTGGTCGTACCATCTCATATTTTTGTATCTACCATGATTCATTCGAACAGGAAATTCTTGTTTTTTGGGGTGAATGACAGTTATTAAGACAATTTTTTTCAGGAAGGGATGAGTTCGTTGCTTGGAACGTTTTCCTTTCAGAAATCTGCGGAAATTATTTCTCTACTATCGACTTAATATCAACGTCTGATATTCAATTTGTGTATATTTAGGCATTTATAGGTTAGAACCGAATGTCGGTATCAGAAAGAGTTTACGCGTGCGAGAGGTTTAACTGGTGGATTCTGTATCGATAGAATCTTTGCACTAGGATTTAATCGAGCCGATAGCATAAAAGTTACAATTCGCTACGCGGAAGAGTAAACAATGAAGTAAAATTGAAGTTAAATAAAAAGATCTCACGATAGAAACGATCCATAATTTCAACGATCATACAGCACTTGTCTCCCTCACAGTTTGATAGATGTAGGGGCGTCGCCAAAATGCTGTTAAAATGGGCAACCAATCACGCCCAACGAGAACAATACACACATTAACAAGATTACTACTCCAAATTTCCCAGAAATTACTTTCCACTTTCATCGGCCGTCGTGATGTCAGAAGGGAACAAGCACCGCCTGGATAAAGCGCACTCGGCTGGAGAGAACGTGGCAGAGATCACGAGTGCCCACTCTTTGTGATCCAGCGAGGCAGGTTCCCGGAAAAGAGAGTGATTCTGCTTCGCGCTGTGGACCTAGCGTGGTAAAAAACACACCAGCTGCGACTGGTAAAAGTTCTCTCCAGTATCTCCGGTCGTTGTCGCGGGGGTTCCAGGCACCACACAGAGGTGAGCGATGCACGAGCTGTTCCAGGATTCACTCTGTACTCCATCCTTCCTCGCCTTTTCTGCCTTTCATATAACGCTCGCCTAGAAAACCGGAAAGGGCCTAAGAAATTCCACAACTCACTTTACTTTTCTAGCAGGCGATTTGTGTCGCAAATAATCTGTCAACACATCGGAGAGTGGATACTTTCTTCAGTGGTACATTTGCATTGTGATATTTGCCTGAAGAGGGAGGATTACTAGAAAATGCAGAAGAAATAAATGCAAAGGTTACCGTGTTTACCATCTAAAATTCCTAGCCACATCGCGAATACACAACATGAACATGTGAAAGTCGTCAGCTGTAAACAATTTTCATATCATGTAGTAGCTGACGAACCCAGCACTGCCGCGGTATTCATTTTGCCGATTTTCTCTTTGAAACAAACAAAAAATTAACTGTGTCTGGAGTGTAATATCGGAAACATTTCGTGTCCATGTATTCGTTAAAACACCTTTGAAATTATGAAACACTCGCACAAACAAATATGCATAATGTACAAATGTGTAAGTACAGCATCTAGGCCAGTTTCTATACGCTGGGCGCAGCTACCTCACGTGCCTACAACGCAATTTTGTAAACGTCACTTTGGCAACGCCTCATTCTAGCTCTACAGTCGGCTATAGTTTTCGCCTACAATCGTTTGCACTTATCAATTGAAAGCCGTCAAAAGGGTAGCCAGGTGTCAGCGATTTCCTTGATTCAACAGTAGAAGTGTCTCATTAGTACAGAATAGTCCGCCCCCGGTACCTGAGTGGTCAGCGCGACAGAATGTCAATCCGAAGGGCCCGGGTTCGATTCCCGGCTGCGTCGGAAATTTTCTCCGCTCACGGACTGGGTGTTGTGGTGTCCTAATCATCATCATTTCATCCCCATCGACGCGCAAATCGCTGAAGTGGCGTCAAATCGAAAACCTTGCACCCGGCGAACGGTCTACCCGACGGGAGGCCCTCGTCACACGACATTTTTGTTAGTACAGAATAAATGTATTGAAACTTAACGCATGGTCCTGAATTTTTCACGCTTCTCAGTGTTTATGACGTTATATCTCCTGAATTATTCGTCGTACCATGATATAATTTTGTAGATCCATTTAGCCGCATATGTGGATACCTTTTGCTACATTTATTGACAGTATAATTAGCAGCACAGACGTAATAAATTTAACCGTCACACATGATGTTGCAGTTTTTCATGGATCTCACTAGGGGTAACATAGATACTGCCTACAGGAAAATTAAAGAGACCTTTGGAGAAAGGAGAACCACTTGCATGAATATCGAGAGCTTTGATGGAAACCCAGTTCTAAGCAAAGAAGGGAAAAGGTGGAAGGAGTGTATAGAGGGTCTACACAAGGGCGATGTACTTGAGGACAATATTATGGAAATGGAAGAGAAGGTAGATGAAGATGAAATGGGAGATATGATACTGCGTGAAGAGTTTGACAGAGTACTGAAAGACCTGAGTAGAAACAAGGCCCCCGAAGTAGACAACATTCCATTAGAACTACTGACAGCCGTGGGAGAGCCAGTCCCGACAAAACTCTACCATCTGGTGAGCAAGATGTACGGGACAGGCGAAATACCCTCAGACTTCAAGAAGAATATAATAATTCCAATCCCAAAGAAAGCAGGTGTTGATAGATGTGAGAATTACCGAACTGTCAGTTTAATAAGTCACAGCTGCAAAATACTAACGCGAATTCTTTACAGACGAATGGAAAAACTGGTAGAAGCCGACCTCGGCGAAGATCAGTTTGGATTCCCTAGAAATGTTGGAACACGTGAGGCAATACTGACCCTACGACGTATCTTAGAAGAAAGATTAAGGAAATGCAAACCTACGTTTCTAGCATTTGTAGACTTGGAGAAAGCTTTCGAAAATGTTGATTGGAATACTCTCTTTCAAATTCTGAAGGTGGCAGGGGTAAAATACAGGGAGCGAAAGGCTATTTACAATTTGTACAGAAACCAGATGGCAGTTATAAGAGTCGAGGGGTATGAAAGGGAAGCAGTGGTTGGGAAGGGAGTGAGACAGGGTTGTAGCCTATCCCCGATGTTATTCTATCTGTATATTGAGCAAACAATAACGGAAACAAAAGAAAAGTTTGGAGTAGGTATTAAAATCCATGGAGAAGAAATAAAAACTTTGAGGTTCGCCGATGACATTGTAATTCTGTCAGAGACAGCAAAGGACTTCGAAGAGCAGTTGAACGGAATGGACAGTGTCTTGAAAGGAGGGTTTAAGATGAACATCAACAAAAGCAAAACGAGGATAATTGAATGTAGTCGAATTAAGTCGGGTGATGCTGAGGAAATTAGATTAGGAAATGAGAAACAAAGTAGTAAAGGAGTTTTGCTATTTGGGGAGCAAAATAACTGATGATGGTCGAAGTAGAGAGGATATAAAATGTAGACTGGCAATGGCAAGGAAAGCGTTTCTGAAGAAGAAAAATTTGTTAACATCGAGTATAGATTTAAATGTCAGGAAGTCGTTTCTGAAACTATTCGTATGGAGTGTAGCCATGTATGGAAGTGAAACGTGGACGATAAATAGTTTAGACAAGAAGAGAATAGAAGCTTTCGAAATGTGATGCTACAGAAGAATGCTGAAGATTAGATGGGTAGATCACATAACTAACGCAACATTGCATCACATGCAAATATAGAGTTGGGGAGAAGAGGAGCATGTGGCGCAACTTGACTAGAAGAAGGGATCGGTTGGTAAGATATGTTCTGAGACATCGAGGGATCACCACTTTAGTATTGGAGGGCAGCGTGGAGGGCAAAAATCGTAGAGGGAGACCAAGAGATGAATACACTAAGCAGAGTCAGAAGGTTGTAGGCTCCAGTAGGTACTGGGAGATGAAGAAGCTTGCACAGGATAGAGTGGCATGGAGAGCTGCATCAATACAGTCTCAGGACTGAAGACCACAACAACAACAAAGTAGCTTTATCTGTAGATGGAAACAGCAGAGCAACTCTCTACCCAGAAGTCTGAATGCTGATTCCAACCAACTAGTCACACCGCTTGACGCCGTAACTTGAGTTCGATAGAGCATTGTAGTATTCTGGACACTCAATTTTGGTTTCCGCCTCGAGCTGTGAAGTACCTTTGCCTGGTGCCGGCTTGTAAAATACAGACATTTGTTTTGTGCTGCTAAAATGGGCGTACTGAAGCAACATCGTCTGTTGAGTTTTTTAGTGAGGTGGTTGCTTACTCGCACTGCACTGTCGTAATTATTTGCACTTGATTTTTCAGGTTTATTTACGGGACGTGCGTTGTAGTTTTGTATCATGTGCTCGATTTACGTATTTGTTGGGTTATGTTTCTAATTTTCGAAAATCCGTGGTTCTGTATGAATACATGGTATATAAAGGGTCATTTGTATACCTTTTTCCATGAGCTTTTGCATCCGATTTTTGGATAACACATGAGTTTAAATTCAACTCCCTCATTTTTTTCTCACGAAGCTATTTTTCAATCCTCTGATTCACCCACACATGTCGCTCAACAACTTGAAATCTATCCATCTATTTAACACATGTGCTCACGTAAGCCTCTGTCACGAATGCACCAAGTTCACGTGCAGCCTGTGTGAAATATTTCTTGAATTGCAGAGATAACGTACGGTTTTATATGCAAATTACACTTAACTAAGATGAGTGCGAGTAGCACTGGATCTTCAAGAGGCAGGTTGAAGGGACGAAGACTCTGAGACTTCTTTTCAAATGTATTATTTGCATTTGGATGTTATAAAGTTCAGCATGCGGTTACATCCTCATTTCACGTATCACGTCGATAAGGAGTGATACATGGACACAGATAGGTTGGGTTTGGACATTTGGAGATTTCTGGATGCAGTTTATCTTAATCCAGTTTATGTTAAAAGCCTGTTTATTATTCCACTGCGCTAAGAATTTTGGCGCACTGTAGTACATTCAGCTAAAAGCAGTTACATCGCGCGTTTGTCCATTTATGGGGAAAATTCCATACAAAGGAAGCTGTTTTCAGGGCTTTAATATCAGAGTTAAGTAATAGCTACGTTCACAATAAACGACCCAGCATACTTCCTCTCCTGAACAGCAGGAGCACAAATATGGAGTACGGCAAAGATAATTCGTAGCACACAGGGTATGTTTTTACCGAGTGGGTCACCGCCTACTGTGTACATATAATCAGTATACAACATTGTATCCTTCGTATCAGGAAGTTGAAGTAGTTCGCTATGCAAGAAATATCAGAATTAGAAAATGGTTCAAATGGCTCTGAGCACTATGGGACTTAACTGCTAAGGTCATCAGTCCCCTAGAACTTAGAACTACTTAAACCTAACTAATCTAAGTACATCACACACATCCATGCCCGAGGCAGGATTCGAACCTGCGACCGTAGCGGCCACGCGGTTCCAGACTGTAGCGCCTTTAACCGCTTGGCCACACTGGCCGGCTATCAGAATTAGAACGAGAGGTAAACATCTGTCATGGATTCGTTTTCGTTTTAACTTTTAAACATTCCTTCCATAAATATAAAAGTTTCTAAATATGGTACCGCATCATAATACAAAAACTAAACATTATGATGCGGTACCGTTCAAAGAAAACTGACCCTGGTCTTGGAAATCTGTGCAGTTACAGTCCTTCCAACACCTCCCCGGAACTTCCATAGAATCAAGCGAAGTCTCACTTGCGGCCGCAAATAAAATCTGCATGTTCTTTGCGATATGCACTGTGCGAAACCAATTTTAGTCGTTCGAAACACTGACTGTAGTATGTCATTGGTCAACCTAGATTAATCCTTTGCGCTGATGCATTATTAAATCGCTCACTCACTTGCCTGAATAGCAGCAGCGCAAATATTGAATTCAGCAGAGATGATTCGTTTCACATCGGATGTGTTTTTATTGAATTGCACTGTCTATTGCGTACGTACAGTCAGTGTCTAAATACAGTCTGTCTAAATAAGATTCGCCAACCTCTCTTTGACCTGCAAGACAGTGTTGAAATGATCACTTCTCCTGCGCAAGTAATGCTGCTCCTTTATTAAAAACTACAGTTAGGTCCAATAACGGCCCCACATTCTGATATGAGGCCTGTGTTCCCACTGGGCACATGAACGCTGATTAAACTGAAACATCACCTATTAAACCAGAAAGTGCCTCAGTGCAAAGTGCCTGCACAGAAACGAACTTTCGAGTTCTTTTAAGGCATTCCTTGTTTAGGCTTTTCTCATGGCCTGCCCTCATACGCATTCAACACACATTTTGCACACAGCTCTTCCTCCCCATGTCTGTCTCCCACTCTCACCTCTCTCTCTGTCCATCTCCTCCTCTCTCTGGTCAGTCGTTCCCATCTGCATGTGTAGCCCTCTGTAATGCATGCCGATAGTACCTACACAACATTCTTGTCGTGCACAGCAAGCTAGATGTCAGGGGTTGAGTGCTGTTTCCCAGATATTAAGTAGCATGTGCACCAAATGTGGTGGAAATCGATCCAGTGATTTAAGAGGAGACATTGGATGTGTACACACACACACACACACACACACATATATATATATATATATATATATATATATATATATATATATATATATATAAATTTTTATTTAAATACTAACATCATTATTGATAACAGAGGATTACTAACTCCCAACATCCGAAATGGTGACCACAATCCCTGCTGCAGGGGGCAAACGTCTTACCTTCTACACCCGAAGGGATTGGCGGTCAACTCCTCGATTTCGCAACATACAAGCAGCTCCACGAAATTGACATTTAGCCCCTTCAGACAATAAGTCTCTGCAGCAGAATGTTAGTTTTTCATCTGGCAATTCCAAACTCCACCTCTGGATTGCACTGTTTACTAGCAGCAGTTTTAAAAAATGTATTTCCAGCGGTTGCTCGAAAATACTTGCTGTCACATAGGCCATGACCAGGGTGGAGAAGGCCCTTTCCTAAGGATACCAGAAACTAGCCCTGGCGTCCGCTAAGGTCCGTAGACGCGAGCAGGAATATTACGTTACAGCTTGATGATGAAAATGTTTATATAGACCATCAGTTTCCATGTAAACCTTAGTGAAAATACAACTGCTTTAGGTCTATACGGACCATCAGCTGACGCTGGACCAGTAGCATATTTCAATAAAGTTTGTTTCTAGGTTAAAGTGTGAAAGCATTTTCACTTTACAGCACAGCGACATTATTCGAATATTTTCGCTCACCTTAGATAAAGTATGCTGAAGATTTTTCTCATATTGGTCGCCTTTGGTCAATACCATCTGATGATCGCTACTAGCAAATTAAAGCTCGTAGTAACCTGGAGGAGACCACAACACTATAGGGCTGTGTTAATTCAGGCAGCACGCAGAAGTCGCACATGAACAATTTGGCCTCTATGCATCCTTTACGAACAAAATTATAAACCGTTCGGCACCGTGGTAGGTAACGGAACATCTTGAAGGAAACGTAGATCAACGATGTCGGGTTCTCTTTACCAATATGCGTAGGATCTGACCAACGCTTGATTGTTGTTGTTGAAGAATGAGGAGGCAGCCAGACACCAGAGTATCTCTTAGGCCTGCAACCCACAGACACAGCAGGGACGTGTCACTGCTCATCTCTATCGAGAGTAATTTGAGGGCTGTGTGGTATGGGAGCAAGGTCCTCCAATCAATTGTGCAGCCTTACAGCCAACATTTCGATGCAGGCTGATCTTTCAAAATGGTAATGGATGTGCACATCACGACCATCACGTGCTACGCTCCTTCCAAAAGAAAAATTTTAGAATTCAGCAATCAATCAAATCTAATGGGTTGTGGCAGCTGTTAACATGAATCCTATTATGCATGACTGGGAGTAATGGACTACTTCGTCGCAGGAACCATCTTCACACAATGGGTGAAGGCCGTCGTCCAAGAATGGGGATGTTCGAGCACCAACATCTCTGCCACATCCAACCATGTAACACTGTACCTGGTGTAAATGTTACCCAGATGTCTATGACTGCACAGATGTGCCCCTGCGAACAGACTGTCTTTGTTTTGGTTTTCTTTTTACGCTATAGGAAAGTACTCTTGTTTCACAAGGCTTACTCCTGTTGCGTTTAAGCCCACACCCGTTCGCATACATGCTGACGCTACGAAAATATTTTTGAGTAGTTTATGTTCTCCCTTATCATATTCCAACCAGAGTAGGCAGCATCGCTGTCTTGTAAAGCGGAAATATCGAGTTACTGGCGTCAGTATCAAATGTGACGTCATTGTGTGTGCATCCCCCAAATGCAGAACTGAAACCTGTGAATACACTCCTGGAAATGGAAAAAAGAACACATTGACACCGGTGTGTCAGACCCACCATACTTGCTCCGGACACTGCGAGAGGGCTGTACAAGCAATGATCACACGCACGGCACAGCGGACACACCAGGAACCGCGGTGTTGGCCGTCGAATGGCGCTAGCTGCGCAGCATTTGTGAACCGCCGCCGTCAGTGTCAGCCAGTTTGCCGTGGCATACGGAGCCCCATCGCAGTCTTTAACACTGGTAGCATGCCGCGACAGCGTGGACGTGAACCGTATGTGCAGTTGACGGACTTTGAGCGAGGGCGTATAGTGGGCATGCGGGAGGCCGGGTGGACGTACCGCCGAATTGCTCAACACGTGGGGTGTGAGGTCTCCACAGTACATCGATGTTGTCGCCAGTGGTCGGCGGAAGGTGCACGTGCCCGTCGACCTGGGACCGGACCGCAGCGACGCACGGATGCACGCCAAGACCGTAGGATCCTACGCAGTGCCGTAGGGGACCGCACCGCCACTTCCCAGCAAATTAGGGACACTGTTGCTCCAGGGGTATCGGCGAGGACCATTCGCAACCGTCTCCATGAAGCTGGGCTACGGTCCCGCACACCGTTAGGCCGTCTTCCGCTCACGCCGCAACATCGTGCAGCCCGCCTCCAGTGGTGTCGCGACAGGCGTGAATGGAGGGACGAATGGAGACGTGTCGTCTTCAGCGATGAGAGTCGCTTCTGCCTTGGTGCCAATGATGGTCGTATGCGTGTTTGGCGCCGTGCAGGTGAGCGCCACAATCAGGACTGCATACGACCGAGGCACACAGGGCCAACACGCGGCATCATGGTGTGGGGAGCGATCTCCTACACTGGCCGTACACCACTGGTGATCGTCGAGGGGACACTGAATAGTGCACGGTACATCCAAACCGTCATCGAACCCATCGTTCTACCATTCCTAGACCGGCAAAGGAACTTGCTGTTCCAACAGGACAATGCACGTCCGCATGTATCCTGTGCCACCCACCGTGCTCTAGAAGGTGTAAGTCAACTACCCTGGCCAGCAAGATCTCCGGATCTGTCCCCCATTGAGCATGTTTGGGACTGGATGAAGCGTCGTCTCACGCGGTCTGCACGTCCAGCACGAACGCTGGTCCAACTGAGGCGCCAGGTGGAAATGGCATGACAAGCCATTCCACAGGACTACATGCAGCATCTCTACGATCGTCTCCATGGGAGAATAGCAGCCTGCATTGCTGCGAAAGGTGGATATACACTGTACTAGTGCCGACATTGTGCATGCTCTGTTGCCTGTGTCTATGTGCCTGTGGTTCTGTCAGTGTGATCATGTGATGTATCTGACCCCAGGAATGTGTCAATAAAGTTTCTCCTTCCTGGGACAATGAATTCACGGTGTTCTTATTTCAATTTCCAGGAGTGTAGATACTGTAAAGGAATTGTTGTCTAATATAGAGACATCTCTACAGTAACTGGAATGTAGGCCTACACTGGTTTAACTTCCTTTCCTGCATAGGAGAAAAAGCGGTACATCTTACATATATTTTGATCATTCTTTGTTGTACGCTGTCAAATACCAGCTGGAAATATAGTCCCGTATCATTGGCCCCCTTAACATCCGTTATTGGAGTAACCATTTTAAGAAAACGCTCAACTCTGATCATTAGCAATACCGTATATTGCTAGAAACTAAAGGCTTCCCATTTTCTTGGTACGTGCACATAGCTATACTCTCCTAACGGAATAGTCTGTCCAAGCAATTTGATTCGATTGCGACATAAACTGTCAGTAATTACAAACAAGTAGGGAACGAAATTGCAGACTGCACTGACTGTGTGTGCTTAGGAAATTGTTAAGCGTGTTACCTCATTTCCAGTATACAGATAATTCGATTCGCTATGAGGTAAGCCTGTGATTGGCATCTCTCTGGAGCAAGTTCAGGTGAATGTCAAGGATTAGTGCAATTCTAGGAGTAGGGAGAAGTTTTCAAACCGCTATAGTTCAAGGAAAAGCACATACATATAAAGGCACTGATACTAACACTATATAACTGACCCTTGAACCTGTACTGTAGACAATAGTCTTCAGTAGATCGTGTACCTGTCATTACCAAACAGTATTAACGCACTACAGCACAATATGCGAATAAAGAGTGCAAAAAAATCTCATAAAATACTCATTTCTGACACTGGCTTGGTCGTTACATAAACGCTACGTGATTGTTAGGACAGAAAAAAATGGTTCAAATGGCTCTAAGCACTATGGGACTTAACATCTGAGGTCACCAGTTCCCGAACTTACAGCTGCTTAAACCTAACTAACCTAAGGACATCACACACATCCATGCCCGAGGCAGGATTCGAACCTGCGACCGTAGCGGTCGCGCGATTCCAGACTGTAGCGCCTAGAACCGCTCGGCCACATCGGCCGGCTAGGACAGAAAATTTCGGTTCCTTTTGCGAAAAACTGTTAACTCTAATCTTTGTAGGAAGAAAATCCTTTTACATATAAGGCTGCTTCATTTTTAAACTATAGACAACTGTCGTAACAGAGGTTTCGATAGTCTTCCTCTTCATGGAGAATAGGAGCGCAATCGCCTGAACATGACTGCTCACCTTCAGTTTTTATAGCTGATTTTAGTTTCTAAACGACGTGGTGTTGTGTTCCAATGAATTTTAGTCGAACTCAAACTGACCATAGAACCTTATACACTAATATCAAATCGATACACATAATTGTACGTAATTTCTTTTATTTCAATCAATGTTTTCAAATTGTTACCAGACTATCCATGATCAACATCGTCAGATATGTAAGAAAAACAATAAATTATTAAAGCCTTAGCCGGCCGCGGCGGTCTAGCGGTTCCAGGCGCTCAGTCCGGAACCGCGCGACTGCTACGGTCGCAGGTTCGAATCCTGCCTCGGGCATGGATGTGTGTGATGTCCTTAGGTTAGTTAGGTTTAAGTAGTTCTACGGTCTAGGGGACTGATGACCACGGATGTTGAGTCCCATAGTGCTCAGAGCCATTTGAACCATTTATTAAAGCCTTAAACTTCATATATGGGTGTTTTGTGACTGTCATCTTGAGTTGCCGCCGTAGTTTTTCGGCATCATGTGTTGACACTAGCTCATTTCCTTTTTAATATATTTTTAATTACATTGGGTCCAGTATTATTTAAATCTACTTCCGGTAGAATCATAGAACATATTTTGAGCTGAGTATTATAGCTTATCAAGAACAAAATGAACTTCCGTATGGAATGAACCAGAGATTATACAATATCGATAATGGGAAACGCAACGTTTACTGTTCATGCACGATATTTTCAGTGCCTTGTATAGCTGAACACAGGTTGATCTCATGTTTCTACCGTGCTGAGAATCTTGTTATTCAGTACCACATCGAATCCTCTAAAGAAAATCTATTCATATGAGATCTCCAAATCAGTTTGCACTTTATTTAAAATTTCTTGGCAGCAAGGGTAAAGGAAGTTAACCTGAATCGAAAGTCAGCTACAGGCACGATACTAATATCTAGTAAGGCTAGGGGGAAGGCCCGCTCGGTTAGCCGTCCGGTCTAACGCACCGCTTTCCGGACTGGGAAGGAGCGCCTGGTCCCCGGCACGAATCCGCCCGGCGGACTTGTGTCCAGGTCCGGTGAGCCGGCCAGTCCGTGGATGGTTTTTAGGCTGTTTTCCATCTGCCACGGCGAATGCGGGCTGGTTCCCCTTATTCCGCCTCAGCTACACTATGTCGGCGATTGCTACCGCAAACAGGTTTTCCACCTACGCGTACACCACCAATACTCTACCATGCAAACATAGGGGTTACACTCGTCTGCTGTGAGACGTTCCCTGGGGGTCCACCGGGTACCGAACCGCACAGTAATTCTGAAAGAGTGGTTCGGTGTGGGGCGGCGGTGGGGTGAAGTGGACTGCGGTAGACGTCGTGGGGTTGTGGACCACTGCGGCTATGGCGGGGACGGAGCCTCTCCGTCGTTTCTAGGCCCCCCGGTTCACACACAATACAATACAATACAAGGCTAGGGGGAATGTAATAGGCCATCTGTATTAATGACTCAGCGGATAGTATTGGTCGAAATTTCAGGCTTTTCATGGATGATGTAGTTATCTAAGAGCAAATTCTATCCGGTAATAATTGCAGTATTGTCGGGACTGATAACTACAAAATATAAGGCGGGTGTAAAGATTGACAATTTACCATTAATGTGGAAACATACAAAGTCGTGAACTTCGCGAAGCGTAAGAGGCTTTTATATTTTGATTTAGTCCCCATTAGCATCAATCACGTCTTATCAGTGTTTGTACGAACGTGAAGAAATATGAAGTGGAGCGACAAAAAAGCTCAGTTTCTCTCCATAAAGAAAGTTTATTCGGCGAAAAATCTGAATTTAGCGTTATTCCACAAAGCTGCTTCTCCAGTTAACTGCAGCAGCAACATTCTGAGTCAACGGATGCCAGTACTGCAGGCGCTTGCAAAATGGCTGACATCGATGTTCGTATCTTACTCATAAATATGTACATTTATTTTTAGATCAGTCTGATGATCATCATTGCGATCGAAACCGGTTATTGAACTGAATGAAATAAACTGGCGATCAAAGACTGTTTTGATTTCCACGTACAATTGTACGTTTGATGCGTCTGCGAGTGTAATGCTTACGTACGTGGGACCAATATAAGGCTGACGAGGGAGATATTACGAAGGATGGTGGCGCGAATGGTCAGCGGCTTGTTTGACTGGCGGGAGAGTCTAGCAGAAATATACATTAACTAGCACACATTCGAAGAAAGACCGAACCCACTTCCAGAAGCTGCTTAGAAAGCTTCAAGAACCGTCTTTCAGTGTTCGTAACATTCTTGAGAATGTATCTAGCCCGTTGAGGGCATATAGATACAATTCAGCGAACAGATGCGTAAAAATTCGTTCTTGAGATGGTTCAGATGGCTCTAAGTACTATGGGACTTAACATCTGAGGTCATCAGTCCCCTAAACTTAGAACTACTTAAACCTAACTAACCAAAGGGCAATCCATACCCGAGTCAGGATTCGAACCTGCGACCGTAGTAGCCGCGTGGTTCCGGACTGAAGCGCCTAGAACCGCTCGCCCACCGCGGCCGGCAAATTCATACTTCTTACGGTCCATCCCTGAACAAATATGGATGAAATTTTAATTAAGTGGTACAATAAAAGATTCTCTATGCCACACAGCTTCGTGCGTGTGAAACACAAAATGAAGAGAATTCTCAGTACTGTGAACCATAAAACAAGTCACTGCGCTTAAAATTTCTCAGACTGGAGTGCCGCTGAGGGCATCTCATCAATTATGAATCATCGGCAACAAAATTCTAAAACTGTAGAACCAGACTGCAGCGTTTTCAAACGGTTTCTGCAATACTTCTTTACTTTTCAGAGCTCGGCGAGCAAGCGACATAACCTACAGGATCAAAAGTCTGCCACCCTGAACCGAAGAAAGAGGTTAGAAGTAGCCAGTCAGTAGGCACTATTCCCACAATGAAACTGAAACCACTGTCTTATGTTGGCTGTCGTATTCCTATCCAGGCAGGTCTAGTTTCATGCAACTATTATTAACAGCTTTCCAGACGTTGCAGTCTCGCATCTAGACGCAGGCTGTCCATCACCTTTCTATTAGAACGAGGCGCCTGTGCGAAGGACAGGAAAGCTTTTTGTCACCACCACCGCAAAAGTGAGTCCTTCTCATTTACAATACAGTAAAACGTTACCGTCGCTGGAAACAATAAGGCGACTGGCCCGCTCTATGAACCTCAGAAGAAACTGTTATCTCTCAACCAAACATTTCTCGTTACAGCACACAATTACGTGTAAAAACGCACTTTGCGTGAAAAATTGCCGCATCGTTCATGATGTTTGGATTTATCACTCCTTTGATAGGACACCTACTCCCAACACATTTAGCAGATAGTACCCATATATGCAGCTGACTGTACCGATAAAATTATATCATTGTACGGCACAGAGAGAGGACGAGGAGATGGAGATAAAAAGGGAAGAGGATGAGATAGGGAAGGGGAATAGGAGAAAGAAAACGGAGGAGTTGGACAGAGAGAGGGGAAGGAGGAGATGGAGAGAGAGAGAGGGGGGGGGGGTAATTAGATGGACAGAGATAGAGTGAGGAATAGGAGATGATGCACAGAGAGAGAGGGGCAAGAGGGGGAAGGGTGGCGGAAGTATACAGTGCTCTGGCGTAACCACAAGCGCCGGAACGAAGAGGAAGAACGCAAGACCAGAGAAGGCAGTGAGAGAACGTCAGCCAATTGCCCGCTGACAAGGACCGCGCCGTGCCAGGGGCGACCTCTGCAAGAAGTAAATATAAGAGCCGCTCCTGCCAGCCTCGGCCGGACGTTACTAGCTCAGATCGGCTTAGTATTTGGACATTAGTGGAACGTATTCGCGGAGCATAGCAAGGCCTAGGAGAGAGCGCTACGAATTCAGTTATTTGTGATCCACGAACTGTGTGATATACTTGCATGAACATAACTGTTCGCACGTCGCCCATCGTTTGCGACGACTGGTACTAGTAAACCTCCAAGTTGAGTTTTGTCAATCTGCTTTATAGAAATACAACTACTGATGTTATTTGCTTGAATTGTTGTATAGCATTCCGAGAACGCAGCATCCCTTAGGCACTCTGTATGAGACAAGTGAGCAAGACCCAACATACAGAGAGAAAGGGGAGTAGGAGATGGACATAAGGAGAGGTGTAGAGGAGGTGGACAGAGAGATGGGGAAGGAGAAAACTGGCCAGTAGCATGGAAATAAAGAGATGTCCTGGCAACGCTGAGTACTCAGCTAGTTTACAATAATCTTAGTTAGAGGGCAAGTAAAATCTCTCATTTTGAATACAAGGAAAAATATTATGCTGTATTTGCATCAAATAACTGGTATTGAAAATAAAAACACGAACTTCCAAGATAGTTAGTACTCAATTAATAATAATTAGCATTTCTTTTACTGGTGTTTGTTGCTTAAATCCTATATGTTTATTACACTGATGTTCCAAGATGCTAACCCAGGCGGGTGTAAAATGAATGTGCCCATCAGAGAATAATAAACGCTAAAAATGAATATTTGGCCCTGTCTGAGTACCCACTGAAGCAGATCTTAGGATCTCTTAATTCTATAAATTACCATCTAAATATAAATAAATGATGAAGGCAACTAATCCTACTAAATGATAAACGTTGTTCCTGCTTATATATTCATTGTAGATTAGAGAAAACATTTATATTACAAAGTTTACATTTCCTAAGTTAAATTACCAATCAATTGCCCAACTCTGCCCCTTATTATGGCTGCGCAGTCTAATATCAATAACGTGAAACGACTGACATCATCTACGTACCAAACACCAGAAGACACTACTTTCAAAGATGACCTACGGTGGTGTGGAACCCCAGTGGAACTAAAATAATGTGATCACAGCTGTTTAGCTTTGATACCGTAATAAGACGAAGCAATCTGCTATATCACCATATGTACTGCATCCACTGCGTCGAAGTGATGGTTCTCGTACTCAACTGCGACGATGGAACAATTCCAGCCACAAATAAACTCTTTCAAACACTAGGACGGCAAAAGGCGGTCCTGTGACTAATGTACTCTACTACTCTCTACTCCTCTCTGTGTTCTACAGACGAGAAACACGAACTCCCAACCACAAGGACGGGGTTCCAATAACGTCTCAACGTGAGTATAGGCAGAGGAAGTGGTCTCAATTACTGAACGCTGCCTAGTCAACGATGACTTCCAACCCAGAGGTGAAGTACAGAATCGTATAGGTTCGCAACGGTACAGTTCCTAACTGTTCTAACTATAAACTCTACTGAGAGCAAAGATAGCAAGTCCGTCTGTACTAACAAAGCTGATATCTAGTGACCGTCACACACTGGCGCTCACAACGGAAGACCTCGTCTCTCCACTGCTGTCTTACCAGCAAGGCTCGGCTCCCCACCATCGTAATCCCGCAAACGAATCGTATTCCCAAAACCACGTAATATTCACCTCTCTTCAGATTCTTCCGAACACCGACCAATCATATTTTAGTCTTTTGTCGTCCAGGGCCGAAAGTTTGCCAGGAATAACCTATACTAGTACAATGGTACGCTTCTGAGTATAAATCCTTGGAAGTAACCCAGCCTGCGTGGTTTACGAGGTGCCGCTTCCTCGTTCCTCTCACCTGCGTCCAAGATTTTCGTAGTTTCCGAAGTATAATCCTTCCGGTTCAGCTACAAACCGGCCGGTCGCGACTCTATTGTGCTCCAGCACTTACATGCTATGCCGTCCATCTTGCTATTTCCTGTGTTTAAGCAGGACCAAAACACCTGTGTGGGCCTTCCACCCAGGGCTTGAGTTCCGTCTGCCATTTCATTTCCATTGTCGTTGTCGTTCCAACCTCCACTAGTATGATAATCATTCATTACACCATTTTTATAATAAAGACACTCCATCACCTTTATGCAATAAGCTTTAAGAATTATTTACAAGACGTATGTTACAATGTCAGTCTTCTTTATATTCATATATACGATGTACACCTATCACATGATACCTAATTGTGTTTGTAGATCATGGAAAAGTATGTGCTTGTAAGGTGCGAAATTATAGCCACCTTACAATGTGTCATAATCATGGGATAACGATATGCTCATATACAGGTCGCGATAGTACAGCGAACTCAAGGTATAAGAGGGAAGGGTATTGGAAGTTGTCATCTATGTCAGGTGATTGATGTGAAAAGGCTTCCGGCGTGATTATGGCGACACTATGGGAATTAACAAACTTTGAACTCAGAATGGTAGCTGCAGATAGACGCATGGGAGGTACCTTTTCGGAAATCATTTGGGAATTCAGTATTCCGAGATTCACAATGCAGACAGTGTGCCGAGAATACCAAATTTCGTATTCGTTAGGGCAGAGCGGGGAAATTTGTCGTTAACGGGCTATGGCAGCAGACGCGAGTGCCTTTGCTAGCAGCACGATATCGCCCGCAGTCCCTCTCCTGGGATGGTGACCATACCGGTTGGACAACCATAGCCTGATCAGATGAGTCCCAGTAACAGTTGGTAAGAGCTGCTGGTAGGGTCAGAGCGTGGCGCAGACCTCACGAAGCCAGGGACCCAAGCTGTCAAACAGGCACTGTGCAAGCTGGTGGTAGCTCCACAATGACGTGGCCTGTGTTTACGGGGAATGAACTGGGTCGTCTTGTTGGCTACTTGGAAACCATTTGCAACCATTCGTGGACTTCATGTTCCCAAACAAAGAATTAATTTTTGTGGGTCAGAGAGCAATACGTCACTGGACCACAGTCGGTCGCGATTGGTTTGAAGAACATTCTAGTTTAAGCGAATGATTTGGCCACCCACATCGCTCGACATGGATCGCATCCAACATTTATGGGACATAATCGAGACGTCAGTTGGTGTACAAAATCCTGCACCGCCAACACTTTCGCCATTATGGACGGCCACAGAGGCAGCATGGCTCAATATTTCTGCAGGGGATTTAGAAACACATGTTGAGTGCATGCCACGTCGAGATACTGCATTACGCCGGCAAAAGGAGATTCGACACGATATTAGGAGGTATACCACGATTTTTATCTCCCCATAATACAGTACGTGGTGTGTAGTCGTCTCTTAGATTTTTTGTACATTGAAATGATACTGCATATATTCCTAATTCTCGTTAAACGTACAAAAACGTCGTTATTTTCCCATATCAGTATTGGTATTGTCATACTTTTGCAGTTCAATTAAATTAACTATGTTATGTTTCCAAAACTATCTAAACAGAAGTATTGCCCCTTTATCAGTAGTGTTCGAAAGACTATTGTGGCACCAGGCAATTCTGATTTGTCTTTTTTGTGATTACTTCTTCAGTAGTCATGCTTGCTCGGTCAGCTACTCCAGGAACTTGACGGTGGCTATTTTGTTGGTGTCCACGGCTCGGGGTCACTGTCGGTCACACGCGCTTCTCACACGGGACGCGCGGCCTCTGTCAACTGCGGCTGTAATTGATATTTATGTGCGCGACCGCTTCCTTCCTAACGCGCAGCCTCCCTTAAGCCCCAGGAATAAATGAATAAAAACATGAGTGAGGTGAGGTGAGCCGCGCCGAGGTTCCACGGCGCACGCCTGCCGGCCCCGCAGCGCGAGTATCGCAGGCAGCCTTCCCCGCGCGGCCGGCTGCGTGGGCGCGCTGCGCTGTGCATCGCCCGGGCACCTGCAGCGCCGTCACGTCGCCCCCTAATGAACGCGGAGTGCGCCAGGCGCGCCTCATTACCAGACGTCACAAACCCCTCACCCAGCAGAGATCACCACAGCATATCGCACAGTGGTACACCTCCCACAACTGTCACGTTAGGTTAGGTTAATGTTGTTTAACGTCCCGTAGACGACGAGGTCATCAGAGACGAAGCGCAAGCTCGGGTTAGGGAAGGATGGGGAAGGAAATCGGCCGTGCCCTTTCAAAGGAACCATTAAGGCATTTGCCTGAAACGATTTAGGGAAATCACGGAAAACCTAAATCAGGATGGCTGGAGGCGGGATTGAACCGTCGTCCTCCCGAATGCGAGTCCAGTGTGCTAAACAACTGTCAGGGGTTCGGCCGCTTGTAAACGAACATTTATCCACACTATCAAAAGTCTTGCCGCACATCGCCAGCTGTTATAAAAATTAATGCTACCAGTTTCAGTTTTACTAGTCATATTAAGATATGAGAAGCTTTTCTATTACGTCATCTCTGTGAATGTGCACAGGGAGTTTGTCTGGGAGGGGTTGTAACACCGAAAAATCAGATAAAATAAATACCTTCTGCAACATCCAAAATTTTTCGCCGTTTAATATCATTTGATAACTTTTACTGTACATCTGAATCGGTAAGCTTTATTACAGAAATTACACACTTCTGGCCATTAAATTAGCTACACCACGAAGATGTGCTACAGACGCGAAATTTAACCGACAGGAAGAAGATGCTGTGGTATGCAAATGATTAGCTCTTTACAGTATTCACAAAAGGTTGGCGCCGGTGGCGACAACTACAACGTGCTGACATGAGGAAAGTTTCCAACCGATTTCTCATACACAAACAGCAGTTGACCGGCGTTGCCTGGTGAAACGTTGTTGTGATGCCTCGTGTAAGGAGGGGAAATGCGTACCATCACGATTCCGACTTTGATAAAGGTCGGATTGTAGGCTATCGCGATTGCGGTTTATAGTATGGCGACATTGCTGCTCGCGTTGGTCGAGATCCAATGACTGTTAGCAGAATATGGAATCGGTGGGTTCAGGAGGGTAACACGGAACGCCGTGCTGGATCCCAACGGCCTCGTATCACTAGCAGTCGAGATGACAGGCATATTATCCGCATGGCTGTAACGGATCGTGCAGCCAAGTCTCGATCCCCGAGTCAACAGATGGGGACGTTTGCAAGACAACAACCATCTGCACCAACAGTTCGACGACGTTTGCAGCAGCATGGACTATCAGCTCGAAGACCTTGGCTGCGGTTACCCCTGACGCTGCAGCACAGACAGGAGCGCCTGCGATGGTGTACTCAACGACGAACCTGGGTGCACGAATGGCAAAACCTCATTTTTTCGGATGAATCCAGGTTCTGTTTACAGCATCATGATGGTCGCATCCGTGTTTGGCGACATAGCAGTGAACGCACGTTGGAAGCGTGTATTCGTGGTCTCCATACTGGCGTATCACCCGGCGTGTTGGTATGGGGTGCCATTGGTTACACGTTTCGGTCACCTGTTGTTCGCATTGACGGCACTTTGAACAGTGGACGTTACATTTCATTTGTGTTACCACTCGTGGCTCTACCCTTCATTCGATCCCTGCGAAACCTTACATTTCAGCAGGACAATGCACGACCGCATGTTGCAGGTCCTGTACGGGCCTTTCTGGATACAGAAAATGTTCGACTGCTGCCCTGGCAAGCACATTCTCCAGATCTCTCACCTATTGAAAACGTCTGGTCAACGGTGGTCGAGCAACTGGCCCGTCACAATACGCCTTTCACTACTCTTGATGAACTGTGGTATCGTGTTGAAGCTGCATGGGCAGCCACCTGTACACGCCATCCAAGCTCTGTTTGACTCAATGCCCAGGCGTATGAAGACCGTTATTACGGCCAGAGGTGGTTGTTCTGGGTACTGATTTCTCAGGATGTATGCACCCAAATTGCGCGGAAATGTAATTACATGTCAGTTCTAGTATAATATATTTGTCCAATGAATACCCGTTTATCATCGTCATTTCTTCTTCGTGTAGAAATTTTAATGGGCAGTAGTGTATTTAGTATGTAATGGATGTAATAGTGCATTTATTTCTGAATGGATATAATTGACTGTAATTATAATGTAAATATGTGATCTGTGGCGTTCTCGGCGTGTTTGCTGTTTTAAGAGTTCTCTGGTGTCCATCCAGATACGATCCTCAAATGCCTGCGATATTTCGGCGAATCATCGTTTGTAATGCATACGTGCATTCCCTTCACGTGTTTATGATAATTATTACGCACATTTATGAACCTTTGCGAGATCTAAACGCTCCGGAATGCTTTGTAGCAGCCAGGGTACATGTCCATCTGACAATTATGCGTCAACAAGGAGCATTAACGATAACATCATAAAAAGCAATGCAGGTGCGCTTTATTCGGAGGTGCGAAAAAGAAGACATCAGGTACTAGAAACCGACTTGAGAACGGTATCTGAATATGCTAGTCAGGTAGAGGCGGAAATATAATTGAGACTGGAGATGCGGTACGGACAGGAAAAGTTCAAAGATAGAAGTAAACAATACGTAGCCTCAAACGACCAGTATCTACGTGTGTACAAATTCCACAGCTTTCCGTCAAAAGGACAGATACATCCCGTAGCTTTTAAGCGGCAATTTGAGGGTGTCTTTCCTGAATATTGGGATGACAAAAAGAAAATAGGCTGTGTTGTAAGTAGGTTGGAAAGCGAAGCTTTATCCTGGGGTACGAAAACTGGATAGCAAGGCAAAACATATGAGGGGTTTATGTAAGCATTCATGATATGATGATGATCGCAGGAGAGGCGCTGCGGGCGATGCCGCACTGTTAGCAAAGGTACTGGCGTCGGTAATCTGGTGTCACAGCCCTTTAACGGACTGTGTGGCCTCTCCCGCTGGAGGTTTCAAAATGGTTCAGATGGCTCTGAGCACTATGGGACTTAACTTCTGAGGTCATAAGTCCCCTAGAACTTAGAACTACTTAAACCTAACTAACCTAAGGACATCACACACATCCATGCCTGAGGCAGGATTCGAACCTGCAACCGTAGCGGTCACGCGGTTCCAGACTGTAGCGCCTAGAACCGCTCGGCCACATCGGCCGGCGCCGGAGGTATGAGACCTCCTTCGGGCATGTGTGTGTGTGTGTGTGTTGTTCTTAGCATATGTTAGTTTAAGTAGTGTGTAAGACTAGGGACCGATGACCTCATCAGTTTGGTCCCTTAGGAATTCACACACAGTACATTACATTGGAAAGAGCAAACTCTCGAGTTTTATGTTGTTTCCGCTAGGTAGCTCCAGCGTACGTCCTCTTCAGTTCTAGTAAAAGTGGTGTCTGGACTAGAGATGGGGGATCCGCTCTTGAACTGATTCATAGAGAGAGAGACGGAGCATATCAGCAGCGCCTCTACTGGTCACAGCACAGTGCACGCCACACAACACAGCCAGCGCTGGCCTCTGCTGTGCTTCTACCTTGGCTGCCTGCATTGTGCAGTGCCCCATTGGATTTTGTGTTTCACATATGCCGTGCCGTCTCTGTGCATCGTCTGCCGCATGCAGTGTCTGGCACAGCTTAACTTCACATCGCACTCTGTCGGCGATCGTTTCAGTCGCACGTCCTGCCCTCTGGGCAGTTGATGCGAGCAACAGGACAGAGAGCCACCTAGCGGATACCATAGGAACTACTTGCAACAACCTGCTCGCAAGGGAACGGACGATTTGTCTCGGAGCGGGTGAGTTCACCGCTCCCCCCACCCTCGGAATTCGCCCGCTCAACGCTCACCCCACCGTTCTCGACTCTAGCCAGAGCATTGAGCAAAGCAACTCGGGTGTCACTCTGGTCTCTGCGGTCTTAGCTCACGCAGTAATACAGCTCGCTGCTCGACCTGCTCGACTCAGTGCCTCTGCATCGGAGTTCGTCTCTACTGGATATTGTTCTTCATAGTAATACCGCTATGTATATTACATTATTATGTTATGTATACATCATATGTTTTTATTTTATTTTTATTTGTTTAAACTGATCATATTAGGTTCCTGACGACTCCTCTTACTATAGGATTTTTATTATGGACACTCGAATTTACGCTTTAATTACGAGCGAACCGATAAACGTATCGCAAAATGTGATACACCAATATTTTCCTTGTTTTATTCTGCGTAAGGCTATATGCAGCACTTTCGTTTTACAGTCAAATTTATATTTTTTTTCGTATTCTGGTACGGATTTTGCGATTTTAGGCGTCTTCAGAAGGAAACGTTACTTTAAAAATATATGGCTTGCAATGTATTTGTATGAGGTTAATGAAATTTTAATACATTATAGCCAAATATATTGTTAATGTAAATCTCAAGTTACAACATTTTCCGATCACCCAAAAAACCACGATAGTGCAAAATAAATCAATAATCAAAAACTTTGTCATATCGTGGAAATTTCAATAAATAATACAAAATTCTTACTCATTATCTGTGTTACTTCAAAATAGGATCAAATAAGATCAAAATACAGGTATAGTACTGGAATAAACCAAGTTTAAAGGGCAATGTGCCTTCCATTTATTTTCTATTGTAAATGAGTGGTGAGTCATGAAAAAGAACTTATTCATTTCAGGGAGTGAACAGTTCTGATGCGATCTCTGAAAAGAACAGTTTTGCCCATCTCTAGTCTGGACAAGAGACAGCGTTTTGTGTTCTGCGTTTTGCGCTGTGTGAGACAGTAATAACTGTTCAGCGTGACTTTTGTACTAGGTATGGTATGGATGCTCCTACAGCACAGAGCGGCCGGCCGTGGTGGCCGAGTGGTTCTAGGCGCTACAGTCTGGAACCGAGCGACCGCTACGGTCACAGGTTCGAATCCTGCCTCAGGCATGGATGTGTGTGATGTCCTTAGGTTAGTTAGGTTTAAGTAGTTCTAAGTTCTAGGGGACTGATGACCTCAGAAGTTAAGTCCCATAGTGCTCAGAGCCATTTGAAGCCTTTGAATCAGCCTTACATTACTGGGCTCCAAGGTCACCGGACATGACTGTGTGTGATTATTTCTTGTGGGGGTTTATAAAAGACTCTGTTTATGTGCCTCCGTTACCAGCAACAGTGAATGAACATTGAATGAACTGAGACATCGCGTAACAGAGCTATGGAAGCTATAACTCAAAACGTACTCGCTGCAGTGTGGAAAAATTTGAAAACCGCACTGACATATGCCGTACATCTCAAGGGGAGCATGCTGAACTCCTATGAAAGGATATGAAAAGAAAAACGTTTTGAGATTCCCGTTCATCAAAGAAGAAAATTCATTGCAAATATTTATTAGTTTCACAAAAATAGACGTGACAAATCGGATGACTGTTTCTGATACACATTGTATATACACCGATCTGTGGGTTACTGAACTGGTTCATGTTGGTATCTTGTCGACAAGTATCGTTCTCGATGGTGGTGAGGAACTACGGAAAACATTTCCTATTCCATTGGAATGAAATTACGAAATGAATCTCGATCTTGAAATCTGTGTGATCAAGTACATTAATTCAGAGTGTTGGTAGTAAATGCAACATCCAGAATATGCATATTACGCACTGACATTAGATATTATACTTTAACTACAATTTAAAACTAAAAATTGTATCAAAATTCAGTTGACTTAATGATGTAGCTCACATCGTTGTACAGCGTTCCTCTACCAGTAATTTGCTGATCAAGCCACCGACGAGTCCAGAATTTTCTTGGCAACTTTCTCTGCTCTTCTTTGACAGTCGCTAACAGAGTTGAAACAGCTATTTTACGTGCGTCCATTTTCGAAAGAAAACTGTGTGGTTTGCGAGCGAAATAAAAGCGAAAACGGCCGTTGGAGAGCGCTGATCACGTTAAGGGGAGGTTTACTATCTTTGGCCCGAAAAAAGCACGATCTTTGAGAATTTTTTTCTCGGGATGTGTTACAGTTAATAACACAAAAATTTTCAAAAGAAGTTTTCTGCGATGTAGAAAAAGACTGGAGTTTATTCAAAGATACTTTAGTCGAAGCAGCACAAAAAGTATGTGGCAGAACATCTGGAAAGGAAAAAATAAGACAGACAAGTTGGTGGGATGATACCACAATCCAAGCAGTTAGAAGAAAAAATGGAGCATGGAGAAAATGGTGGAAAACTAAAAATGATGAAGACCATAAAAGATATATAGAGGAAAAGAAGAAGTGCAAAGAAATAGTGGAAACAGCAAAGAAAAAGGCATGGGAAGAGTTTACAAAAAAACTTGAAGAAGATGTGAAGAGCAATAAGAAAATGTTCTATAAAATGATGAAAAATAAAAGGAAGGCTTCTGAAGTACCAGTAAAGATGGAAACAGAGGACGGTACCATTATTGAAGATCCAGGGAATATAAAAGATCTCTGGAAAGAATATTTTAAGAAGCTGTTAAACGCTGAGGAGCAGGTATATGAGGAAACAACAAATAATGAAGAAATTGAGAGAAGTTGGAAAGCAGAATTAGGACAAGTTACACGGGAAGAAATGGAAAAAGCTGTGAAGAAGATGAATGGGGGGAAAGCCCCAGGACCTGATGAAGTATCAGTGGACATGATAAGAGCAGCAGGTCCAGTGGGAATGCAGTGGCTGTATAGAGTACTATCAAGCGTGTGGAGAAATAGTAAAATACCTGACGACTGGAGAACAGGAGACATTGTTCCCATCTTCAAGAAAGGCAATAAAAGTCTTTGTAAAAACTACAGAGGAATAACCATCATGAGTCATACAGCCAAGATTTTTGAAAGAATTTTACTAAATCGAATAAGTGAAAAGATAGAAAAGGAGCTGAGTGAAGAACAGCATGGGCTTAGGAAAGAAAGGAGCACGATCGACCTGATATTTTCTATCCGTCAACTGATGGAAAAAAGTTGGGAGTATAACAAAAGGGTGATAATGGTTTTTATAGACATAGAAAAGGCATATGACTCAGTTGACAGGGAAAGACTCTGGGAAGAACTGAAGAAGATAGATATAAAAGATGGATACATTAATGTTATAAAGACAATGTACAGAGGCCACAATTGTAGAATTAGAACACCACTGGGGAACTCTGAATACTTCGAAATAAGACAAGGACTTAAGCAAGGAAGTATTCTATCTCCTGCGCTTTTTAATGTTGTGATGGAGGGAATGAATATGGCAGTTAAAGATATAGTAAAAGAAAAAGACAAAAAGATGAGTTTTGAATATGATATGGTAATATGGGGTGATAAAGAGGTAGATGTACAGTTACAGCTTGATGCGTGGAAGGAAATAATGAAAAGGTATGGATTAAAAATAAATAAAGATAAGAGTGAAGTAATGGTATTTGGAAGGGAGAAAGGAATCAACGGAAATATTACCTTGAATGGAGAACCCCTCAAAGTGGTAGAAAGTTTCACTTATTTAGGGAGTGAAATATCTAGGGATGCAAGAATAACTAACGAAATTAATAGGAGGTTACAGAAGGGAGGCAATTCCTACCAAACAATAAAACATCTGATTTGGAACAATCAAGTTTCAGAAAGAGCAAAACTGCTTATGTATAAGAATTATTACATCCCTATTGTCACCTATGGTGGAGAAACATGGACAATGACAGAAAGGGACTGGAGCAGACTGCAAGCAGGGGAAATCAAAATTCTCAGAGCAGTTAAGGGAAAAATAAGAATGGACAGAGTAAGGAATGTAGAGATTAGAAAGGACCTAAAACAAAAAAGTATGAGAGAAGAAATTGAAAGAAAGAGATTAAGGTGGTATGGGCATGTTAAGAGGATGCATGGGCAGAGACTCCCCAAAATTATGGAAGAACTAAAGATGGATGGGAAAAGACCTAGAGGGCGCCCAAGAACACAGTGGAAAATGGGAGTGAGAATATCTGTTGAAAGGAGAGGTGTGACCTGGCAGCAAGTGTAGGAAGAAAAGTGGTGGGAGGACCGAGCCAAATGGAGAGGACTTGTCAGCACCCAGACCCGGCAGTAGCTGCAGCGGGATTCGGATATAGATAGATAGTGTTACAGTTATCAATGTCAAATTGTTTATTGATATTTCCTCTACAAACTGGATTTTTTTCGACTGGAAATGTCGAAGAGCAAAGTCGGAAGCGCCGTCGGAACGAAACAAAATTTGGATGTAGACCTCCACGCGCGATACGTCACAGGTCAGCCGGCTCGTCTGAAATCAAAATTGAGTTGACGTTAGCGGAGTATATAAGATTCTTTAGGAGTTGTACCTCGCTTAAGTTATTTGGACCAAAGAAACAAATTGGCGGCCATTTGAAAAAAAAATAGCGTTTTTTCATCGATTTTTCGACTTAGTCGGCCAAGTAAAAATATTTACAGTTGATGGATCGGAATAAAAGTGGTACAACTCATAGACAATTGAGTTAGTTCCCTCGGAAATAAAGAATCATGCCAATCGGTTCAGTAGATTTGAAGTTACCATACCACGCGATTAAAAAAAACGTCATTTATAGAAAACCGCGTTTGAAGTTTTGACTACGTATAAACGCAATATTATGCAACGTACGTTCAATCTGCTGTTCTGGGCCCATAAACTAGTCCTTCCTCTTCCCCACTGAGGGCGTTGTGTTCGATCTGGGCCATCCTGCGCTGCTCCAGGGCCGCTCATACGACCAGTGACAAGAGGTTTTCTACATCTACATCCATACTCCGAGGGCCACCTGACGGTGTGTGGCGGAGGGTACCTTGAGTACATCTATCGGTTTTCGGCCGCTTGAATCCGGTGGTCGTCCGAATGCTTGGCGAACTGCGTCGAATAGAGTCCCAGGGTGACGTCCATCGTTGTCATGGTCTTCAGAATTGGTGAATACCCTTCGTTGAAGCTGCTCGCTGTCAGGAAAGTCGCAGTCTCCACAGTCTTCGCACCAGAATGCAAATGCTTGGGCGCTAGCTTCCAAACACAAGCGTTCAAACTTTCATTTGAATTTTGTGTGTTTCCTTCCAATCACCGGTACAATAAGTCGTCCTCCGAAAGAATGGTGCATGAAAAAGGCCGATTTCTGGCAGGCGCATCTTTTTGTTCAACCGAGAATGAGAAGCATTTCCGTTCCGTATTCGGAAAAACCGTTTCAGGGGTGGATTCTAAACACTTTTATGGATCCAAAAATGCAATTAAAAAAATGGATTTTTTGAACCAAAAGAAAGTAAACCTCCCCTTAACCCTCCGGAAAGGCTCAAAATCATGAAAAGTTCAATTTTTACTTTTTTGCGTTTTCTGAATCTGCAGACTATTACCTTTTAATACGTATATAATTTATTCAATTCCGAAGACTACAACTATTTTTAAATGTTTTTTGAAATGTGTTCTACATGGGCGTGACCCACTGTGGCGCTGTTAAACTGCTGTAAAATGGTGTTATTAATGTTCAAGGACTGAAGACCTATGGTGATGATGTTGTAGTGCAGAAATTTGAGTGTATTGGACACGTACAGAAGCGAATGGGAACAAGACTTCCGCGACTGAAAGCTTCATACAAAAAACAAAAACTCAGTGATGGTAAAGGGTTGGATGGGAAGGGAAGGTTAACTGACAGTGTAATTGACTAAATACAGAACTATTATGGAATGGCTATTAGGCAAAATACACAAAGTGTCGACGAAATGAAGAAGGCTGCTTGGGCTCTTTTTTTTCACACTTCTTCAACTGATGAAAATCCCCAACATAGCTTGTGTCCCAAAGAAGAAGACAGTTGGTGTAAATATAACAAAGGATTGCTAACTGGTGAAGTGTACACTCATAAGCATAGTCTGCCTCATGCAATAATGGAGGTGATAAAACCTATTTTCAGAGACTTAGCAGCACCTGAACTGTTGAAAAAGTGTATTCACGGAAAAACTCAAAACCCCAATGAAAGTGTAAATAGTGTTATATGGTCGAGAATCCCCAAGACTGTATTTGTTGGAATAGAAACACTTCACTTTGGTGTGTATGATGCTGTTGCGACTTTCAATGATGGCAACATTGTAAGGTGCAAGGTATTTAGAAATATGGGAATGAAGATGGGTTCTAACATGGTACGAGCGATGTTTGCTTTAGACAAGGAACGCCTTCGGGCTGCAGACAGGGCTGTAAAGAGTCTAGAAATACAAGCAAGAGTAAACAGGAGGAGGAACAAGAGGAAGCTGGAGGAGGAGTTTGCAGAGGATGAAGATAATCCATCCTATGGACCTGGAATGCACTAAAAAGTTAATCCAATCTTTGTCGCTCGATTCCCAAAACTTTTATTTTCTCATACTAATTACATGTTTTCTAAGGATCTTCCAAACATATTTGTTTCAAACTTTCAGTAAATGTTACACAGTACCTTCTGCATAGTTTAACACAGCCTTTTTCCAAAAAACTGTATATTTTTTAATATATAAATAAAAAATTGCAAAAAATGTTGCGATTTTTCATTACAATTGAAAAAAAAATCATCTTTAATAACTGAACTAAAATTTTGTAAAATCCCTGAGTTAAGTTGTAGCCCATATTCCAATAAATAATCTGTAAAAAGTTCAACTTCCTACCTCAAACACTTTGTGAGGAAAGATGTAATTTCTAAGCGTTATTTTAACAGTGCAAGTATAGGGCATTCCGGAGCCCCTTAACCAGCTCGTCCCGTGTGACTGCGGCTCTCTGTCTCGTGAGGCCGGATGTCCCGTTCGCGTCCACATCAACGTTGGCTGCCAAGCCCCGTGTGATGACGTAAGCTGCAGAGCAGGAGGACCTCGGTGAGTCTGATAGCGGTAAGCGGCGGCCTCTCGCCTCAAACAGAGCCGGCCTGTGGGGCGCGCGCCGCAGGTATCGGCATTGTGAACTCCATCTGGGAGGCCGGCCGGCGTAAATCCCGACCAGTGGCTTCGTGTGTGGTCTCGCTGCGAGCCGTGGCCAGGGAGCAGTTGCGTGCGTCCCGGCTTTCGGCGCCTTACACTGGTTCCTCCCTTCTCTTCTCCTCCCCCTCATTCCTCTCCACTACTCAATGGATTAGAGTGCTGTCGGGCGTCGTCGTACGTAATCCACTCTATTCAAACACACGCAACGTGTAATATTTCAAAACAGATAAATCACGCAACGAGGAAAATGTGTCGTGAAACTTAATATTATCGTCTGTGTCGAGTCTCCTACTCGAGCCATTTGGAGTGGTAAATAAATGGGGGACACACCGAGGAGAAACAGTAATCGCAGACAGTCTCATTTATCACGGAACATTTGTTAACACTGAGTGAAAAATAACTGATTTATTGGCAACAATCTTCGGTCACAGCTTAACTTACCTGCTGAGTTTATTTTTATTATAGACTGTATTTTGCTCATATGAGTTAACGTACAATAAAATATTGGTGTTTTATAAATAGGCCATTATCTTGACGTTCTCAGGCGTAATGCAACTGGATAATGTTGCGTCCATATTTGCGCTGACAACCAGGCTGTTATTTTCGTATGAATTTTATGACTAGGCATTACTGTTTTGTTGTCATATGGAAATTTGTGGTAAGGTCTTATGGAACCAAACTACTGAGGTCATCGGTCCCTAATCTTATACACTACTTAATCTAACTTAACCCAATTTACGCTAAGGACAACACACACACCCATGCCCCAGGGAGGACTCGAACATCCGACGGGGGTAGCCGCGCGAACCGTGACTTGGCGTCCATGACCGCTCGGCTACCCGAAGCGGCTGTTGTCATGTGTGCCTGAGATCCACCGATTTCACAATATTTCTGCGTGTCGATGGCTATTTCTCACCTTGAAAGACAGAAAAAAAATGGTGCAAATGGCTCTAAGCACTATGGGACTTAACATCTGAGGCCATCAGTCCCCTAGACTTAGAACTACTTAAACCTAACAAACCTAAGGACATAACACACATCCAAGCCCGAGGCAGGATTCCAACCTGCGACCGTAGCAGCAGCGCGGTTCCGGACTGAAGCACCTAGAACCGCTCGGCCACTGCGGCCAGCTGAAAGACAGATAACGGGGCTTCTGCACTCGCAATCTTCCTATTATTGTCGTGTCCTCAGTTATCAGTCCCCTAGACTTAGAACTACTTAAACCTAACAAACCTAAGGACATAACATACATCCAAGCCCGAGGCAGGATTCGAACCTGCGACCGTAGCAGCAGCGCAGTTCCGGACTGAAGCACCTAGAACCGCTCGTCCACTGCGGCCGGCTGAAAGACAGTTAACGGGGCTTCTGCACTCGCAATCTTCCTATTATTGTCGTGTCCTCAGTTAACGTCATTAGCTTCAAAGAATGTTTCTAGGATTGTGTGATATCCTTCGAATATCATTCAGTATATTTAGGTTGCTGCGTAATCGCTTATGTTAACTAGATTTTCTACGTGTATCCTTACGACGACCTTGATGGTGCCTACTTGCAACGCATCGTGCATATTTCCAATTCTTTACCAGGGGTGGGAGGGGAAGAGGTTGCTTTGGTGTCCATGTAAGGGACTTATTTTCTAACGGTTGCAATCTGTGTGGAATAGATACAATACAGTAGTGTTGGTAAACCTGGTTTTATCTTCATCATCATCATCATCATCATCATTTAAGACTGATTATGCCTTTCAGCGTTCAGTCTGGAGCATAGTCCCCCTTATAAAATTCCTCCAAGATCCCCTATTCAGTGCTAACATTGGATCCTCTTCTGATGTTAAGCCTATTACTTGTAAATCAATCTTAACCGAATCCAGGACCTTCTCCTCGGTCTGCCCCGACTCCTCCTACCCTCTACTGCTGAATCCACGAGTCTCTTGGGTAACCTTGTTTCTCCCATGCGTGTAACATGACTCCACCATCTAAGCCTGTTCGCCCTGACTGCTACATCTGTAGAGTTCATTCCCAGTTTTTCTTTGATTTCCTCATTGTGCACACCCTCCTGCACAATGAGGAAATCAAAGAAACGGTCGGTGGATGTGCAAAGTGTTCGTTTCTTTGACCAAACAAACAACCAACCAGTGAGAAACTCGGTGTTAAAGTCTCACTAGTATCCGGGAGTAATATTTAGTTCGTCGGAGAAGTCGCTCTCGGATGCGACGCAAATCTGTGCACCAATTTTGACCAAATTTGGCGGACTCTATCGTTCTCTGTCCACCACAATCTGACAGTAAGTAGCGGCGACGGCGACAGAATGAGCTAGCTGCGTGCAGAAACACGACACACCACCGGCTGTTGTTTGCCCAATATGGCGAGCTAACAACTCCACACCGTTCCTTCTCTCCTTGTCGATTACAAGGTCAGTTAACTAGCAGCAAAGCATTACTTCATAGTGTGTGTATCTCGAGGAGCGGTGGGGTGCCAAGAGGATTTTTATGTGCATGATGCTTGCATCTCAAGAACGCTTCGTTTCAGGTCACGATTTTTCTGTTTATTCTGTGTTTTAGTGAATACTACCATGCCATTGACTTCATTCTATATATAGCATACATTTTTAATTTCCATGTTAACATCTACACCTATGTTCGTACGTACAGAGAGCAACCTTTATTCTAGGAGAGGGACAGTGGTGACCACATCGCCAAGGCTGCCTTTTATCACCGAGAAACCAACTGTAGGTCACGCACAGAAGCAGAATTCATTCTTAGACAGGTTTTAGAGAAGTCCATTGAAGGAAACAGACCAACTTATCTACGTTTTTTGATTTACAGAAGGCTTTCGATAGCATGCGGTAAAAGCAGCTCTATTGTAGGGGGATTCCGTCTAACTTAATACAAACCATTGAACAGATTTATTCCAACAACTACGTCCAGACGAAAATTGGTTCTGGGTTAGCTTGATGCGTAGCAGTTAATAGTGCTGTCAGACAAGGTGACTCTTCGAGCCAGCTACTTTTTATTATAGTCATGGACGAGGTGATAAAGAATATATTTTATGGTAGTGGTTATAGAATGGGGGACGACGAAATACCATCATTTGTTACGCTGACGATGCAGTTCCGCTGGCAAAGAGTGAGGATAATCTACAGAAACTTTTACACATATTCATCGTGGCGAACAAAAGCCTAACTATGGTCACACAGACTCAAAAACCCATATGGATGACCACATTCGGGGAACCAATTAGATGCAAACTGAGCGTGGATGGAAAAATTGTTCAACAGGTAATGACATTTAAATATCTTGTTATTGAATTGCCCAGCAGTATAAATGTCGAGAAAAGAGTTAGAGAACAAGTAGCAAACGCAAGTTAAATGGCGGGTGTTTAAAAGATACTTTTTGGAAAAATAAGCATATAGGGAAAGATGCAAAGTCAAGAATGTACAAACCAATAGTGAGAGGAGTTGTTTCATACATAGTTGAGGCGAGATTGGAAGCATCAAGAACAAAAAGACTCTTGGAAACCACGGAAATCAAAATTCTGCGAAGGATTATAGAAAAGAAACCGCGAGATAGATAGAGAAATGAAATCAGTAGAAAAGGATGTAAAGTGGACTGTATTAGCGACAGTGTACATAAGAGAAAGCGTGAATGGAAAGAAAACATATAGACAAGATAGATGAACGGAAGATTTTGAAAATCGTAAGGAATAAATTACGAGCTGGTAAAAGAAATATTGGCCGTACAAGGAAAAGATGGCGCGACAACCTCAGGGTAGACTAAGAAGTACTGAAGGAAGCAGAATTTAGTCTAGGCAGAAAAGGAGAGGAAGAAGAAGAAGAGGAAGAAGAAAAAGAAGAAGAAACTACCGGTACTCGTTCGACAACAGGCTGAATGGCCCTGCGCCTTCCTGCAGCGACTGGAATGTGGAAAAATTCTCTCTCCTACCCGGGATTGAACGTGGACATGCAAGGCCGGAATGTAGTGCTCTACCCACGAAACTACCAGGACCACATGTGGTCACCTATGCAGAATAAAATGAAGTCTCCTACCTTGATTTCCACATATTTTAGGTAGGTTCATGTGATGTAATACACACTTATATCTTCTTTTTCTGCAAAGGATAGCAATGCAAGTAGGTAATGGAATTCGTATTATTTGAGTTATAAGTCAGCTGCGTAATTATCGCATCCTGTTCCATTGTAAATGAAGCAATCTTCGAACTTCATGTAGATGTCCGGTGGCATATGTTTTCTTAAAGATCCACTTATTGACGCGAATAATTTCACGTGATCATTTGAAAACCAACTAAACAATCATCATAATCCTCTTCATCCTAGATTATAATTAGACTTCTAGAATGAATTTTACAGTCTATAGCGGACTGTGTGCTGATATGAAACTTTCTGACGTATTAAAACTGTTGGTAGAGCACTTTCCCGTGAAAGGCAAAAGTCTGAAGTTCGACTCTCGGTCCGGCACAGAGGATGATTCATTTTAAATTCCTGTTTCATTCCTGTGTTAAAGTTACGTAAGCATAAAGTTAATGTGAATGGTTAAAAGTAAGCGCTGCTGAGCACGCCAAAATGGTCGCTCGTCTTTCCGATGGCCAGTGAAAATGGCTGAAAAATAGAAAAAAATTATCTCTATCTGAAACACAAATTTCTCCCATTTCCAAAAATGTGTGCATTATAAATTTTCAAATTGTTTATTTGTTCTTAAACGCTCTTTGAACAAAAGTCTGTACACCAGCCACGTCTCCTTTCAGTTCACTGTCGCCCTGCCACAGTCATGCAAACAATAAAGTCAATATACAGAGACTTTGCAGATGTAATATTATTTAGCAGATGTCTACATGTCCTCACACAGAATCATAATAACAGTTTCAATAGTTGTGTGTGGCAACAAGTACCACACAGTGTTTGTTGGAAGGACGGTACTCAAAATAGGTGTGATGGATGCTGTCATCTGTTTCAGTGATGGTGTAATTAGCAGGACAAAGCTAACGGACAAATTGGTCCTCTAATCAGGAAATAATATGATAGTTCCTCCGACTGCCATAGATCGTCAGCGAGTAGTTGAAGCTGAAAAGCTGCGGAGGCCACCACTGAGGAGTTCAGAGTAAGGAAAGGACTCCTGAAAAAGTGTAGAGGATAAAGAAACAGCTGGCCAGCAAGTATGTGCTGCTGGAATGTTCTGAAAGATTCATTCGGTGAGTCAAAAGCTCTGTGAATTTTCTCGGAACTACATTTTCCGAACCTTAGGTACATACACTCCTGGAAATGGAAAAAAGAACACATTGACACCGGTGTGTCAGACCCACCATACTTGCTCCGGACACTGCGAGAGGGCTGTACAAGCAATGATCACACGCACGGCACAGCAGACACACCAGGAACCGCGGAGTTGGCCGTCGAATGGCGCTAGCTGCGCAGCATTTGTGCACCGCCGCCGTCAGTGTCAGCCAGTTTGCCGTGGCATACGGAGCTCCATCGCAGTCTTTAACACTGGTAGCATGCCGCGACAGCGTGGACGTGAACCGTATGTGCAGTTGACGGACTTTGAGCGAGGGCGTATAGTGGGCATGCGGGATGCCGGGTGGACGTACCGCCGAATTGCTCAACACGTGGGGCGTGAGGTCGCCACAGTACATCGATGTTGTCGCCAGTGGTCGGCGGAAGGTGCACGTGCCCGTCGACCTGGGACCGGACCGCAGCGACGCACGGATGCACGCCAAGACCGTAGGATCCTACGCAGTGCCGTAGGGGACCGCACCGCCACTTCCCAGCAAATTAGGGACACTGTTGCTCCTGGGGTATCGGCGAGGACCATTCGCAACCGTCTCCATGAAGCTGGGCTACGGTCCCGCACACCGTTAGGCCGTCTTCCGCTCACGCCCCAACATCGTGCAGCCCGCCTCCAGTGGTGTCGCGACAGGCGTGAATGGAGGGACGAATGGAGACGTGTCGTCTTCAGCGATGAGAGTCGCTTCTGCCTTGGTGCCAATGATGGTCGTATGCGTGTTTGGCGCCGTGCAGGTGAGCGCCACAATCAGGACTGCATACGACCGAGGCACACAGGGCCAACACCCGGCATCATGGTGTGGGGAGCGATCTCCTACACTGGCCGTACACCACTGGTGATCGTCGAGGGGACACTGAATAGTGCACGGTACATCCAAACCGTCATCGAACCCATCGTTCTACCATTCCTAGACCGGCAAGGGAACTTGCTGTTCCAACAGGACAATGCACGTCCGCATGTATCCCGTGCCACCCAACGTGCTCTAGAAGGTGTAAGTCAACTACCCTGGCCAGCAAGATCTCCGGATCTGTCCCCCATTGAGCATGTTTGGGACTGGATGAAGCGTCGTCTCACGCGGTCTGCACGTCCAGCACGAACGCTGGTCCAACTGAGGCGCCAGGTGGAAATGGCATGGCAAGCCGTTCCACAGGACTACATCCAGCATCTCTACGATCGTCTCCATGGGAGAATAGCAGCCTGCATTGCTGCGAAAGGTGGATATACACTGTACTAGTGCCGACATTGTGCATGCTCTGTTGCCTGTGTCTATGTGCCTGTGGTTTTGTCAGTGTGATCATGTGATGTATCTGACCCCAGGAATGTGTCAATAAAGTTCCCCCTTCCTGGGACAATGAATTCACGGTGTTCTTATTTCAATTTCCAGGAGTGTATGTCTTCAATATAGTTGAGCTATGTTCAGAAAATTTCTCCCAAGTGAAGAATGGCATAGTCTCATTGTATTATGCCTAATACATTGCAGAAAATTTCTATGTTTGTCATTATGCATATAATTTTAGCGGTTATATACGAGCAAAATAATTGTGTGGTATAACAAAGATTTCTGTTTCCCCAGCTGCACTACAAACTACAAAACGAGAGGGATAATGTGTTCCTATGAATGTTGACAGCAGCCTGCCATGGTATGAATGCTGTTAGATTGATGATGCACCAGAAAATAGTACCAGAAATGAAACGAGTGTTATAAAACCATCTAGTAGACAAAATTTTGTAATTCTTAAACTATAACTGACAATTTAATAAATTTCATTGTACAGCTTCAGTTAATATCATTCAGCGTTGGCGCAAAACCCTAACTTCATCCGCATTGCAGGTCATGGGTAACGCGCAGCGAAAGCGAAGCATAAAGAAACAGGCCGTTCACGTCCACGTTCTCTTAAGAATTGACGGGTTCATCAAAAGCTAATGTTTCGGTTTCACTCACTATTAACACTGGAGACACTGCGACGGATTTTTTTTACGTGCGTGCGTGCCATGCACCAATTGCGACGGATTATACATTGCTGCTGCAATGCAACTTCTTTCATAATTTTTGTTCAACTATCTCTTTACAGCGGTAGATCTTCGCACGTAAACTTCTGGCTGCAGCTACTTACGAGATCACAGAAAAGCAGTGTTGAGGAAACTGTAACCTCATAGCTACACGCCGGAGGCCGCTATAAGTAAAATTTGCTGAAAATTTTCTATGTACTTTAAAGAAATGATTCGGAAAGGGGATGTCACTCGTACTTTAAACATGAAGCTCAAATTTAAACCTAATAGATCTTTATTGCCGTTAAGCAAGATCATCAACCCACATTTACGAAAATTACTAAAGTTTCTGCTCACAGTTGTCACCATACCTAAAACAGCCAGAACTTTTACCTTCCCAAATTCCGAAACCAATTACTTGTAACACAGTCAATGATTGGCCAATTACCTCTGCACACGATATTCAGTGGTTGTCTTTAGTAAAAGTTTATGCTCGCCATAAAATACTCAGTAAGGATATACTCAGTACTGCCACGCTATATAATTCAAAGTTCACTCGCGATTTTCGTGGGAACGAATTATCACAACACTCTGAAGTTTTCATAAACAGTTTCTGGTCACTACCAGATACCATTAACACTGGACCATACGCGGAAGTCATCCCAAGACTTCATGTTACACATAATGCGAAAAGTCACATCCAGCATAACCGCCTCCAATCAAAGCTAGCTCGCGACTCTCCTCTCACTCTCCCACACTCAAAACTATATCTCCTCACTAGGCGGCCAACCGTCTCGCTTCTCATTGGCTGTCAGCACTTACGACCAATGAGAACTCACTTCTAGGACGCGGCTCGCGCCAAAATCTAGCAAGCACCAACCACTTCTCTAGGCTCATTGACGTCGTCAAATTAAGTAACACAAAACTCTCTAATTAAATAAACAAAACAAAATGAACTATTAGCTTTACTCTACATCTGGAAATTTATTATGTAGTTGCGAATGTTCTGGCTGTCTTATACATAAGCATACATACTTGGACATCCGACATTCACTAGTAGGGGAACCACTAGTGGATTCGTTCCCACGTTACAGAGTTGGAACACTTGCCAGTTCCTGTAGAGAATTACATGAATGATTTTTTAATAATGCCAAACATCCCACGTACTCTCACGCACGCATTCTCATTCACACGCACCCTAACACACAATACACATATTTTACTTAGAATTCTTGAAATTATTATTATAGAAAAGTCGCAGAGGTTTTCTGAAACTAAAAACTTCCCAAATTTATATATGAACACTGAAAGTGATATCAGATCATCGTACATAGTCACTGAAGGTGAACTATTACATCACTGTATTTATTTAAATTCTTGACTGTAGGAAAATTACATTTTTTTATGGAATTTTACTAACTTCCAAAATACAACTATTTTTGATCTCAGACTTTGACATATTGTTTGTTTTCACAACAGAAGGTTGAACATCAAATACGACGTTCCTCAGGTTATTCCTTTATTAGTTATTAATATTTTTAGTTTCGTATAATGTAAGTGGCCTGCCAGCACAACTCCACTGCTTTCACACGCGCAGCTGCAACAGATGGTCGTGACGTCAGTCTGCAGGACACAACTCGTCCGTTAATGACCGTGTAATACTCTACCGGCTTACATTGCAGCCCACATACATTCTGAAGTAAAGCTTTTAATAGACAAATGGGTGATCGCGCACTATTTCCGACGCCACAACACCGTTAACTTGTTAACATATCGAAGACCTGCAACACACTGACAGGCAGTGGACACATGGAACAATAGCACTCATAGATATTATATACTTTGTGTCGTCTCGTTGTCACTGTAAGCTTGGCCCATGTGAAGCAATGAGAGGACGTTGTTTGGTGACCGGTATCCTCTTTCTATAACACAACTGCACACGTATATTAACAAGTTTCTTATAAGTATAAGAAAGTATAAGAAAGCTACTTAACTTAAGCTAGTTGTTGTGGTACAAGCTCTTCTGTAATAGTCCACATTAGCCTCACTGCTGGTGAAGCACACTTCCCGATATGCACAATACTCTGGTCGCTACGTGCTGCCTGAGACTGAGACTCTGATTGCTACTGCGACTGCAAGTTGGGCTGACTGACTGTGAATGATGACTCGACTCGGTGACTCACAGGATGACTGACTGGGCGTCTGTAACTGACTGGACTCTTCGGCTCACGGCGGCGATCTAAGTACCAGCGGCCGAGAGGGCATTGGCGGCGCGTTTCTTGCGAGTTTGTCTTCGGCCTTCCTCCTGATAGGCTCGCTTGCTTCGGTGCCTACTATCGATCTTCTCGCAGCATCTTCGCCGACCGGAGTACGAGAAACAGCTTGAGCCATCTCAATATACAAAAAACACCTCTGAGAATAGAATGGTCAAATTTTGCATCTGTTATAAACTATCGACTGCCAGGCAACCAAGAAGGCGTCTGTCCTGCAATAGCTCTGTCTCAGCTTTCCCCATTTAGGCTAGGCGCAAACTGAGACGTATAGCGCGTGTGGCGCGACGCAGCGCAGCGCGCGTTTTTGTAACATCACAGGTTCAAATGGGGCCGCGCAAATTGCGACGCGACGCGACTGGGACGCGACACGCGCCTGCGCCAGGTCGCGCGGCGTTGTGGTTGAGGCACAGTTTCTCGCGCCGAGCGTCGCGCTTGCATCGCTAGCATCGTGGGAAATTTGAGGAGGGGAGCGGAAAAGTAACCCAGCCATATGCTCACATCGGAACGGCGCGTATCAGCAGTTGCAGTATTGCGAATACGATAAATTTTGCCTTATTGTGTACTGAATTTTATTGCCTTTGGGTAGTGTTTCGTTTTTCGTCATTTAAACGCTCCAGCTTTCTTCGTTAGCACGTTATACTTTTCTGTTATTTATATCTGCATAGTTTTGTTTTGTTTTTCTTCTGTCAAGAAAAATGTATACTTCAGTAACTGATGAGCCATTGGCCGCTGGAATTGTACCATATGCCTCCGTGATGTTTTCAGATCGCAAGAAGGGACAGTGGGTAGTGAATAAGGAAGCAAGGAATATTATAAAATTATGTGATTAAGAATCAAGGCAGGAAAGTAAAGCAAGGTTATATTCTCGCTGCCTAGTAAGCTAGCGTATCTGTACGATCTATTACAAAAATTTAGAAAGGGATAATCTCCACAGGTGTGATCCCTTTGTTCTTGTGGTAAAAAGCGTCCAAGATCTTAAGTATAGAAGTTTCACTGTGATTACTCTGATATGTATGTAATAATGTAATACGACACACTGTACTACATGCATGTGAACAACATATTTCCACTGCAAGCTAGAAACAGTCGAAAAGCAGTCACAAATAACAATGTTTTACTTGGTTCGCCGTGATGAGAAAAAGCATTTCAATTGTTGCATGGAGATATCAGCATTAATAAACTAATTATACAACAACAGGCTACACAAATGAAGAAAATGGTCGGTATTATTACGAAAGTAGGAATATCCTAAAAGAGTGTTATGATTAGATATATTTAATTTGTTGAAATGTGCTGCTGATAAAGGCAGATCTACTTTCATGACAATGTTTTTCGAACTCCATCTCACAAGGCACACATGGCTAACTTGTGCATTCCTATCGTGCGCATTATCCTTCGCCGCTGACAATACACTGACCATTGTGTTGTGCGACAGATCAATTGTTTATTTTTCTCAATAACAACTATTTTATTCGCGATCACGCATTGTCAGTTTGGCAAGCCCTAGGTGAGTAAACAGTATCTGGCATGTGCCTATCATTCCGCCTGAAAGAACGCTCGTCATTATTTTAATACTGCTCAGATCAAGAGAACGAATAAAATCCTTTGGTAAGTTTCCATTCTCGTCGCTCAGTGTTAAAAATACGATGGGTTACGGGAATTCCACCAAAATTCCAACAGAATTGCCAATCTGTTTTTGTGTGAGTTGTTAACCTTTTCTCATTCGAAGAAGCATCACCATTTATGAGTAAAGGCCACATTTTTCTTGGTGACTGGTTTAATTGTACTTCCTTTGTCACAATGTAATTTGCCAAACTCATCTGACAGCCGCTATTGAGACAGAATTCCGAAACGTAGGGCCTCATTAAACAAGTAATTGGCAATTAGAGAGCTCAATAGCTTACGAAAAACCTCGTAGTATCGGTTTGCAGTAACATAAAAGAAGAAATTTCATGTTTATTTTCATACTAGGAAGCTCTTGTTTCGCTAGTTGTCGATAACTCTTAAAAAATTACAGTCATTGGAGTAAAATAAATAAAAAAAGAAGTATAAGTAGTGATATATCGCCATAGATAAGAAAGTTCCGTGTGTTTAAGAATTGGCAAAACACTCTCCTCATTGTGTGCTATCATTCGCCAAACTTTCGTTTCGATGTCTTGAGCGGTTTAGGAGATACGAGAGATGTTGCGAGCATTTCATTCTCGCGGGCGTGAGATCAGAAGTGAGCGCGCTACATGGGGTCCATTTTCTCGAGATCGGAGGCACATAGAGATCTTCTCACAAGTCTAAACAAAAATTCAGCATGTTAGCTAAATTTCATACGCAGCAACATATGGTGTAATACGCACCAAACGCAAAATCATAGCGACCCCTAATTTTCGTTGCAAACTTTTTGAGTTTTGCGTAGTGTCTTACTAAAATGTGTACATCATAATAAGAATGGTCATTAGCGAGGTGATGGGCACTTCGTCACGAAGCTGACATATAACGCTACAAGTAAGACAAAAATCATATATTTTCAGAGAATAGTTTCTGTATAATCGTTTGTGAAAGATAAGGGGTTGCGCGCGCTTCGGTTCAGTCAGCGCAGAGCGTCGCCAGTCGGCGCGTGCGAAATATGGTGTACGCGTCGCAATATGCGCTGCACCCGCGTGACCCGTGCGGCACGTGCGTGTCGCGCTGTAGTGTCGTGTCACGTCACACGTGCTATACGCTTCTCAATTTGCGCCTAGCCTTAGACTAACGCACGTTGCAGCCATAGCCATCAGTGCGATTTGTATCTCTTGCTGATAAAAAAAAAAAACACACACACACACAAACTCTCTCGTCTACTCGAGACATACAATAATTACGCAAGTTTCTAGACGAAACACAGTCCTTCGTTGCGTATTGGAAAGCCACTATTCTATCCGAAAATATGATTAAACAGAGAAACTGGTGAGACCTGGAGGAACGTCCAGTTGTGCAAAAAATGCAAGCTCTCAGAATGGGCCCATCAAGGGCCCATCCCCAGCTGCGATAGAGTGGACTGAACAATTAAGTGTTAATATATAGTTTGACGCCTGTATTATATTTCTGACTTTACATTTGCGTGTCTGTCACTGAAATCTTCCTTTATATACAGTATTTGTGCCTTGTATATGTGCACTCCATACGGTAAATAAATAACAGTGGTGTAGACAATGTCTGAACAGCACCTTACCCCTAGTGCTCCAGCAGGCTTAGACTGGCATGAAGCGCACCCTCGGCATGCAGTAGAAGCGGAATCCCACCACCTGTCGGCTTCGTGCCGCCTCCTCACCTGCAACAGAGCAAGAATATGTGGGTCACACACTGGGACAAAAGTGTTCAGGTAATGGGCATGGACGTTCCCTGTTAGAGATGCGAGTAAGTATAGACTCCCATGACACCGATTTCGATATCAAGTATTCGATAAAATCATACACTGCATAGCATAGAACTGCAACACAGAGAACGATAACAAATAACGAAAATTTATGAACTACGCGTACTGTGATGGTGGAAGTTGCCTGTAGCATCAAGAGACTGGAAAGACTTTGAGGAAGAAGTCTTGTGCAGCTGTGGGTTCTAGGAGATCGGTATCGTATTCCAACTGGTACGCATAACGAATGTTTTGGGAACCAGTGATCGTCCGGAACCTCCCTACATGCTACCTTAGCTTCCAATATCACTTTACAGTAACTGCGACTTTGAAAGTATAATTAATCATCCCACATACATTTGTGGGAGACGATCTTCTTTGCCTATGTGTCTTGAACATACGAATTACTGCAACTTCCTGGCAGAATTAAAGTGCTGAGGCTGAAACACGGGAACTTTGCCTTTCCCGCGCATGTGATACACTTGCTGATTAACAAATAACTCACCTATCCGAGCACGGCTCCCGACCCGTCCCGTGAGTCGCGCTCGGGTAGCTCAGCTGATGGAGCACTTGCCCGCGAAAGGTAAAGGTTCCAGGTTTGAATCCCGGTACGGCACGCAGTTTTAATTTGCCAGCAAGTTTCGTATCATCGTACACTCAGCCGAGAGTGAAAAAATCCATCCACATGAATTACTTTTTACAATAAACGGGACATACGCAATTTAAATGCAGGACTGTGATTCCTTGACTCGTACTGACTCCACTGTTTTTTTAGGCAGACAAGGCTTGATGAACCATTGCCTTGCGTACCCGGACGGTCAAAGTCTTTTTATCCTGGCACCAAGCCGTCAAAGGAATTCTCATTCGAAGTCGCCTTTTCACAAAGGGCTGCTGTGTCTCACAACAGCCTGACGGTCCGCTTTCTTCTCTGGTGCCTACCCTCATGCTAATTTTCATCACAACCAATTCGATTCTACACAGAGTACGCGAAAGAACTTGCCCCCCTTCTAACAGCCGTGTACCGCAAGTCTCTAGAGGAACGGAAGGTTCCAAATGATTGGAAAAGAGCACAGGTAGTCCCAGTCTTCAAGAAGGGTCGTCGAGCAGATGCGCAAAACTATAGACCTATATCTCTGACGTCAATCTGTTGTAGAATTTTAGAAAATGTTTTTTGCCCGAGTATCATGTCGTTTTTTGAAACCCAGAATCTACTATGTAGGAATCAACATGGATTCCGGAAACAGCGATCGTGTGACACCCAACTCGCTTTATTTGTTCATGAGACCCAGAAAATATTAGATACAGGCTCCCAGGTAGATGCTATTTTTCTTGACTTCCGGAAGGCGTTCGATACAGTTCCGCACTGTCGCCTGATAAACAAAGTAAGAGCCTACGGAATACCAGACCAGCTGTGTGGCTGGATTGAAGAGTTTTTAGCAAACAGAACACAGCATGTTGTTATCAATGGAGAGACGTCTACAGACGTTAAAGTAACCTCTGGCGTGCCACAGGGGAGTGTTATGGGACCATTGTTTTTCACAATATATATAAATGACCTAGTAGATAGTTTCGGAAGTTCCATGCGGATTTTCGGGGATGATGCTGTAGTATACAGAGAAGTTCAGCATTAGAAAATTTTAGCGAAATGCAGGAAGATCTGCAGCGGACAGGCACTTGGTGCAGGGAGTGGCAACTGACCCTTAACATAGCCAAATGTAATGTATTGCGAATACATAGAAAGAAGGATCCTTTATTGTATGATTATATGATAGCGGAACAAACACTGGTAGCAGTTGGCCGGCCGGTGTGGCCGTGCGGTTAAAGGCGCTTCAGTCTGGAACCGCGTGACCGCTACGGTCGCAGGTTCGAATCCTGCCTCGGGCATGGATGTGTGTGATGTCCTTAGGTTAGTTAGATTTAATTAGTTCTAAGTTCTAGGCGACTGATGACCTCAGAAGTTAAGTCGCATAGTGCTCAGAGCCATTTGAACCATTTTGAACTGGTAGCACCTACTTCTGTAAAATATCTGGGAGTATGCGTGCGGAACGATTTGAAGTGGAATGATCATATAAAATTAATTGTTGGTAAGGCAGGTACCCGGTTGAGATTCATTGGGAGAGTCCTTAGAAAATGTAGTCCATCAACAAAGGAGGTGGCTTACAAAACACTCGTTCGACCTATACTTGAGTATTGCTCATCAGTGTGGGATCCGTACCAGATCGGGTTGACGGAGGAGATAGAGAAGATCCAAAGAAGAGCGGCGCGTTTCGTCACAGGGTTATTTGGTAACCATGATAGCGTTACGGAGATGTTTAACAAACTCAAGTGGCAGACTCTGCAAGAGAGGCGTTCGGCATCGCGCTGTAGCTTGCTCGCCAGGTTTCGAGAGGGTGCGTTTCTGGATGAGGTATCGAATATATTGCTTCCCCCTACTTATACCTCCCGAGGAGATCACGAATGTAAAATTAGAGAGATTAGAGCGCGTTCGGAGGCTTTCAGACAGTCGTTCTTCCCGCGAACCATACGCGACTGGAACAGGAAAGGGAGATAATGACAGTGGCACGTAAAGTGCCCTCCGCCACACACCGTTGGGTGGCTTGCAGAGTATAAATGTAGATGTAGATGTAGATGTAGCACGTGACACTAAGCTGTGGGTCCTGATTTATTTGTTCAGTTGCATTACAGCATGCAGAACAGGAAGAAGAATACACTGTTAAATTTGTCAGTGATTTGGAGCTGTACAGGTCGCAGAACAACAACGGCTCTAGCCCGGTTGGACATTGTGTCAAAGCGAGCTTTGATGACATGTACGGGTACGTCATTCCAACGCTGTTTCAGCTGTGTGCCAGAGCTCATCAGTCTTAGTGGCTGGCGAGTGGTGGTGCGCCAACCTATTGACAACCTGTGACCGAAGGTTTACAACTGGTGTGCTGCCTGGAGATACTTAGGGCAACTGTAGAAAAGACTCTGTCCAAGGAAGGTCAGAACAGCACTAGCAGCATGTGGGCTTGCGTTGCCTCGAAAATACTGCAGAGCCTCCAGTCACAAATTTAACGGTTGCCCTGTCTACAGGATGGTTATAATTAAACTTCGGTTACTTGAGAGGCTCTCATGATAAACGAATGAGCGTAGGACAACAAAACTTTGTGGAAACACTTGTAAGGATATGTGGAAGAGAAATGACAAAGAGATCGTTTAAAGAAACACAATGTAATTTCCACATGAGAGGGTAACATTTTTTAATTGTGTTCCATGTTTCCGTTCCAGGTTGTAAAAGTTGCTGGATATGGCGACCATGTGCATCCCCGAAAGCTTGGAATCGCACTGCAGAATGCTTCACAGCTACCCGAAACATATTAGGTGCGATGTTGGCTACCTCTCACGCTAGGCTCATCTGCAGCCCATAATGTGTGTTAGTGTTCGTTGATAAATCCTGCCCCTCAAGTAGAGCCACAGCCAAAAAGCACACGGGTTCAAATCTGGCGAACTTTGTGGCCATGCACTTTGGAACGATCGGTCAGTAATTCGTTTTTCTGAAAATGTGTGGCATTAAAAAAAAAAAATCCAGCAGCAGTGTCATTGAAGGACACTAGCGAAATGCCAGCAGCATTTAGCTAGGGCGTTTGCCATCAGCGATTGTTTAGAAAACCTCTTTTGTAACATGTCAAATAGTTTGTCCTTAAGTGATGCCAAATTGACGAAAAATAAATTGCTATCAATTTAGTTAATTTACCGGACCTGAGATGTGAAGCAGGGCGGGTAACTATGCGATAAAAATAAAATAAGCTTGTTGTGTGCGTTTTCCACGCAGTTGAGAGTAAACAAAAACACAGTAATTGAACAATTATAGATTTTATGCATATGTATAACGTGTCAATGTTTTTTTGTTTTCTTACTAAACAGCCTTCAAGCTTAAGTGCTCTTTTGTTTGTTTCTTTCTTCAAGTTATAGTGATGACAGTGCCTAAAATAGAAAATAAAAAAAATAAATTAAATGACGATACAACCGAGTTGCTCTTTCTGGGTGAGTAGATATCATTTACACACACTATGTACTTTGCAGCGTTATTATTTCAACCGGTTTGAAATCACCAAATATCCCACAAATTACATTATTTATCGGGTGCATTTGCTAGAAGTAAATAATAATGAACAACAAATTTGAAGTGAAATTGTGTAAATTGCATGATTTTGAGTTAGTCATGTTTATTTCAGTATAAAAGACACAAACTCATGATCTTCAAAAAATTTAGCTCTAGGTTTTTTAAAACAAGTAATCTACTTTTTTGTATAAATAACTCACTAACTGAATATGTATTCAAGGTCTAAAATTCAGCATAACAAATTTTAAGTGAATAATTACTTGAATTGTGTTATGTGTTATGCATTGATAAATTTCAGTTACATTCTGGAAATACAAAAGTAAAATATTAAGAAAAAATGAAGATAATATTACATGAATGAAAATACTTCGTAAGTCTACTTTTTACCAGAACTATGTAAATCACAAAAGAAAATACATAAATTAACTGGTCACAAATGTATATAAAGGATTATAAATGTTAAATGTCCATATGTACAGTATATACAACTATATATTTTGTTCAGAGATAAATTCAGAAGATGATCGTTTTCGCTTGGCTTCACGTTTATACGCATACTCGGAAACATCCTTTATGACAATCCAGCAGTAATCTGCTAAAACAGTAAGACTCCACCTTCCGGCATACCTCTTGTCAAATGTGGCAATATCTTGATGAAATCATTCTTTTTAAATGACATGTTGTAACCAAGTATTTCATAAGATAACATGTTATCTACAATCTCCTTGTAATTTATTGGTCGTTTGTTCCCTAAGAAATGTAAACAGACTGTCTTAAAACATTCCCATGTATGCTTCTCATCACCTTGTATGGTTCCATCAAAAATATGTTCTCCAAAAAGCTCTCGAATCTGTGGGCCTACAAAGATGCCTTCATTTCCTTTGGCATCACTTACACAAGGGAATTTTTGCCTTAAGTACTTAAAAGTGGCACCATCTTTGTTCATTCCCTTAACAAAGTTTTTCATGAGACTCAACTTCATGTGCAAGGGTGGGAGCAGAATCCTTTTAGGGTCTACTAGAGGTTCACTCTTAATGTTCTTTATACCTGGTTGAAGAGATTTTCTGGTTCGCCATTCATGTTTACTGTAATGAGATGCAGTAGCTCGGCTGCCCCATTAACAGAGAAAGCAGCAATATTTAGTATACCCTAACTGCATACCTAACAGCAGTGCAACCACTCCAAGTCACCACACATCTGCCATTGAGAGTCATTACACTTCAGGACTTCTAGTAAAATTTTCATGTTTGGGTATGATTCTTTCGTATGCATACTATGGCCAACTGGAATAGAAGGAAGCTCATCAACAATAAGTAAAAGCACCGCTTTTAAGCTCAACTTTGACGAATCAACAAAGAGTCCACTCATCAGGGTTGTAATTAATTCTGAGAGCCTTCATTAGACCATTTATGTCTACATAAGCCACAAGACTACCTTGCATGTTAAAAAAAGGAATGAATTGTTGCTCTCTTCTGCGACAGAATGAAACATTTACATTGCTTTCCAGAAAATTGCGCTGCTGCACTCCTGATGCTAAAATCTCAGCGTTAGCTTTAGAGAGCTCCAAATCTCTAACGAGATCACTTAACTCATTTTGAGACAATGTTTTTGGATCATCAGTTGATGACATATTTGGAAGAAACTCTGGATCTTGTGATGTACATGGCTCAGGACATTCAGAATCCCCATCAGAAGTAATCTCGTACACTGTCGGTGGTTCAGGTACTGGCAAGCCTTTCCCATGTAGAACTGGGCGTATGGTAGACGGAATGTTAGGATAGATCACTGTTCGCTTCTTTTTCTTCTTCTTCTTCTTAGATGTTCGCTTCTAGATAGGAGGAACCATACAAAAGTAGCAGTTACTGACATGGTTAGTTGACTCACGCCAGATCATGGGCACTGCAAAGGGCATTGAACGTCCTTTCCCCTGCATCCAATTCCTGAGGTTGCTGGCACAAGTGTTGCACATCACATGTGGAGCCCAGGGTTTATCCTGATCACCTATTTTGCACCCAAAATAACAACTGTAAGCTTTTTTGATCAATGGAGTTATTTGCTGTTTTTGTGAAGCAAATGTCACTTCTCCACACACATAGCAAAATGTGTCAGCACTGTTAACACAAAATCGTGGCATTTTTGTTCACTTCAGTAGCAGTCAACTTGAACAACTGGTAATTAATCTAGAAACAAATGTGCAAAAATTATTACATGCCTTAATAAAGTCAAAAAATTATTACATGCATTAACAAAGTCACTGAAATTGAAGAGGAGAGAGACAAAAAGATCACTAAAATTGGTATCAAAATGCTTATATCCAAAATATTGCACACAAGTAAGACCAGAGACAATAATATAATCCATTGTTACTAGTTATTATGACTTTGACAAACAATTATAATATTTCATATTAAACTTAACATAAAAATCCGTGTATAACAGTCTCATCTTAATAAAACAGTGTAAAATGAAAACTAGATCTAATTTTAAATTTTCTTTGTGATATTCGCGATCAGCACATTAGAATTGATAGGAAATGGCTATTTTCATTCGATTTACATTTTCATTGTTGCACAGCGTAATTTAAAACTTTATATATGTCATGATATTTACAGCTTTTCTGACATGGAACTGTATACTGTTCAATAACATTTCGATCACAAACACTGGGAGTATGTACTTACTAAGAAATTCGACCTTCTGCAAGACAGCGTCTGATTAGTTTTGTTTAATCCGAACATAGTTCAGCACTTTCAATGTTACCTTCAATGGGTTTTAAATTATTTTCTTTTTTACGTGACATTATCAGTTATTTGTGTTGGGAGTTCTCTGTCTGCCATGCATTCTACGGTTTTACATTTTTTTATGCTGTAGTTTTTTTCCCTTGTTTTTAAAGTGTTAAAACAGTTATTTGTTAATCAGCAAATATATCAAATGCGCGTGTAGCAGCTGAAAACACCGATACCAAAAGCATTAATTGGGCCCCACAGTGGTTAAGACCGACAATTCGTTTTTAAGAAATTCGTATCAAATTTGTAATCCATTCATCATGTCTGTTCTCTCTTCATCACTTTTTGTTTAATAAAATGACAGATTTACTTCTGAGATCCATAAATATAAAAAAGCTGTCTTCTTTCATAAATAAATCATTCAATACATCGGTTCCATGTCAGTTTGTGAATCCTTTTGGCACCTTAGAGAGGCATATTTGGTAACGATGCAACTGAAAAAGGTGAAGTTTGAATCGCTTTCAAATCTGGGTTATTGAAAGTTCTTCCTTCCTTTCTGTGAACCTTACTTAACTTCGAAAAATCTTCGCAGACTATGTGCACGACCTGGACGTGAACCAGGAACGTTACCATTGCTTTTAGTGACTGAGCTATCAAAACATGACTCACGACCCGTCCTCACACGTTTACATCCGCAAGTAACTCACCAACAACTTTCCAAACTTCACAGAAGTTCCCTTGGATACCTTCGGGACTGGCACTCTTGGAAGAAAGGAAGTTGAGGCGATAGCCCAACCGTATGGAAACGATTCTCAGCCTGCGAGGCGCGCCTACCTATAGCGGCGTGATCACTATAGTCTAAATGATAGGAGGGGGGGGGGGGGGCTGTGGCAATCATCGAAAAGAAAAAAAAAGTGAATTCCGACCAATTTACTAAAAGAAAAGAAAAGCAAAATACGTTCTGACATAATAAAAAATTAAAATTCACATTGACAGGTACAATACGCTTTTAGATAGGACTGCGTCAGTACTGCACATTGCATTTAATAATTAACTTTTCAATACTAAATTCAAAACAAGTTTGCCTGGCTTGCTGAGCAAAGCCTTCGAAAGAGGGTTTAATATTAGAAATAGGCAATCTGAGTAAAATATATCTTACGTATTGAGGAGTATAAAAAGTGGGGTACGAAAATTAATTTTGAGATGAGGGAATATCAATGTTGCGAAGAAGATAGAAATAACCTGGACATTGTCGGACAGCTTATTAAAGCGTATAAAGAGTTTAGGTACCTGGGTAGTATCTTATCACGTGATGGAAAATGGGACAGAGGTATCAAACAACGGATCAGGTGGGTAAGGGCGGCTATCCAAAAATTAAACCCTGTACTTTCGTCCTTAGTAATGAATTTGAAGGTTAACATTCATTTATACAATTACATCGTTGAACCAACAACAAGCTATGGGAGTGAGAACTGATAACTCACAGAAAGAAATAAAAAGATACTTAGAGTTTTAGAAATGAACCGCTTGAGAAGAACTTGTAGAATCTCCCGACTTGACCAAGTAAGAAATGGGGAAACAATAGAAAGGACACAGATACATCATAGTATTACGAATAAAAAAGAAGAAAGACAGTTAGGATTGTTTGCACAGGGCAAAAGGATGGAAGAAGACAGATGGCCCAAGAGAGTACTTTCGTGGCAACCTCCTGGACGAAGAAGAAGAGGAAGAGCACGGAAATTATGGCTAAGTGGTAAACAAGAAACGAGGGAGGGAAGAGGAATGGAAGAGGACGAGGAAGAATGGCGAGTTCGAAGCATTTGGGGACAGAGATGAGGAATGTGGCGACAACTGTAGGATCCCCGTAACAAGTGGTTGTTCTTTGTCTATGTTTAGCTGAGATTTATAATTCGTCTTCAAAGCAGCCAACGTAGAAAAACCGGTTTCGCAAAGATAGGATGTTGAGAATGGTACTAGTAGACGAAATGCTCTTTATTTTCACTGCAGAGAAGTCGTCACTTCACCTTACCCAAAATCCAAATAGCGATTTACTACCGAAGTGTCATTTGATTTCACCACTAGCCGCGAAGTCTATAACACTTCTTCCTCCACTGTTAAGAGACATTCGAAAGTATTTTCGCGCTCTACCTGTAAGACAGAGGGCAATTGAGAGCCATCGATTCTTATTCTTCAATGTAGACGATAAATGTTGCGATATAGCAAAACATTTCCATATTTACGACAGTTTGTAAGGTTGTAACATGGTACCATAAGCGTCAAAATACTAATATATATATTACTGTTATCGCATGAGTAATGGGGGGCGTGGGGGGTCTATGAAATTTATGACCGGCGAATACTGAAAGATAGGATACTGTTTCCAAAATGAATCTTTTATTCTGCAGCGGAGTGTGTTGAAACTTCTTAGAAGATTAAGACTATATGCTTGATCGGTAAAAATTGCCTACAACTTCCAGAAGTAGGTTATCATATCATATTGAAACTCTAAAGGCTCGTTCTTCATGTTTTACAAACAAGTGATATAATTTCGCCGTCATTTGAGGTGGTCTGGTCAACTAAAGCTCACTATCTAGCGAATTTTAATTTCTGTCCGCTCCCGCCACGAACGAGTAACCCGTATATCCGGGTGCGTCGAGCGTAAAACACTGAAGAAAAGCCAATAACAAGAAAAGGGAAGTCCATGTGCAGTGCAGGGTCGAAATACAGCACATAGAACGGCGGACTGATAGTAGCTCATTCAACGGACTGTTCATGAACAAACCCCTACCACGACGTACCGGAGAAGTAGGCAGCTGTTTCCTAATCGAAATCGCCATTTGCAGGGACGAGTATGAACAGTGGGGAAGTGACTTTAAGGGTATGAGGGACAGCGTAAGGAAATCGAAGAACAGAATAAAAGAATGTTGACCTCAAAAATCCTACGGAATTATCAAGGCTGTCTTAAATGAATGTAGTTTCCTAGTTTTCTGTAGTGGGTGTACAGCAAAAGACGGTAAGTTATAGGTATCTATTCAAGAACGTAGGTTTCGTTTCTTAGAAGTAATAACGAATTTGTGGCAAGTGATCGGTTGGCAATATTTGTATGAAACTTACGAAGTAGCAGATGGTGGGAGTATTTTATCATTCACTAAGTTTTTCACTTTCGACCCTTGTTTAATATTTCCTGGCACTTCCTCTGCGTCTATGTTTTGTACTCATTTTTCGTGTGGTATTAATTCTATCTACCTTTCTCCCCACGATTTTATCGTATTTTTCCTTCACCTGGCTTGGACTGAATAATTTTATCAAAAAATTACACTGCTTTCTAACAACAGTGATACAGAGTCTTTTTGAAAGTTATCTGCGACTGTTAAGTCACTCTGTGTATGCAACGTTTTATCTGGCATATGACATTATCTAGTGAGTGCAAACAGCGTTGCACTGCCAATGAGCAGTCTAGTTATTTTTAGTGATTCTATATACTAGATTGCATCACAGATGGGTGCTGATATGCATGAACACAGGACGGGATGGGGAAAAGAAGACTTGGTAGGACAGGCCTATAACTATCATCGTTTGTTATTTAAAAATCCATGTTTATTTTAAATAAACATAATACTTTAATAAAGTGCGTGAACAATGGTGCCAATTGAAATATGTTCTGGAATTCACCAGTTAAGATTAATCAATAATTAAAATGAACAACACCATAATGAAATTAAAAACATTTTGATAATTTAAAAAATAATCAAACTATCTCAGCCTTTCAGGCTGTAACTTTACAGTTAATATTTGACGACAAATAAAAGATTTCTATAAAATATATTCCCAAGTCATCAACAGACAATCTTAGCATTAAGGCAGGCAGACGCAAATAGTCGCAACAAAGGATCTAAATCTGGAGAAGTGGAACAATAGACAACTTTTCTCCAAAAATGAAACAATATCTACATGACACAAGGTGATGTTATGATAAAACAGGAATTGTAAAATGTAAACTTTCACGGCCAGAAATATCACAGTTAACAAAATGTTCGCGGCTATTATGCCGTGGTCGAATGGATTTCACCTTAAAACCCAACGTTTCTTTCCCATCTGCGGAGTATATCTTCAAGGGGGATAGCAGCGTCTTTGAATGTCCGATTCAGACCCTAGCTCGCTACTGATTACAGCGAAATTCCGCTTCCGCGTGCTTCCGCGCAGTGGCACCACGTCACGTGTTTTGAATGCTCGAGCGCAATTGGCCGTTGTCGACTGTCGTCGTCCGCTGTTGCTGTCAGCCCATGGTGCGGCACCGCGGTGTCACAGAAACGTGTCTCCCGCTCGCGGCAAGCACGCTACAATCGCGCGAGCATCCGAATTCCAGAACAGAATTAGCAAATTCAAATGGCTCTGAGCACTATGGAACTTAACATCTATGGTCATCAGTCCCCTAGAACTAAGAACTACTTAAACCTAACTAACCTAAGGACAGCACACAACACCCAGCCATCACGAGGCAGAGAAAATCCCTGACCCCGCCGGGAATCGAACCCGGGAACCCGGGCGTGGGAAGCGAGAACGCTACCGCACGACCACGAGATGCGGGCGCAGAATTAGCAAAAGCTGTCGACAAGAATACCATAGCCTAAGCTGAAATAAATTAAGCCAAGATAACTCAAGCCTTTTCTAACATTACTCGCATAAAGACGCCTTTAGAAGTTCATGCTAAGAAGCCAGAAAATTATTCTCTCAGCAACGGATTTAGAAATGCCTTTACTTGCTTTAACGTAACAAGGAGTTTAAAATAAGAAAAATTTGCAACACCATTCGCCAATGTATCTCAGACACCAAAGCTAACTCGAACCAAACAAAACGAAATGAACAAATTGATGTCCAGAAAACATAATTTAAATGAAAAGGCTTACGAATATAGATCCGCCAAAGGGCGGTTAATGCAATCACTGTCTTAAAAGATGCATAAGCCTCTCCTCTGTAATTGGTGATATGTAGCATAACTTTCCAAAGTCTTCAGTTTGCACAATACGATGTAAAACAATTCAAACAGATTAACAATGGCCTCTAAAATAACAAAATTTCATTTTAAGAAAAACATTTACCTCTATACAATAACAAATGAGTTTCAAAAAATTTGAAACTAGTTAATCTTCCAATTTTACGACACAACTTGGCCCATGAAACATCGCAATTCCCAAAATCGCATGAGCTGAACTGAAAATAAACCATTGCACTTTGAATAAACCGTATGGTAACTGCTCCATCAAATTAAACAGCAACAAATTTCACAGCCATGCAAGGCAGGAACCGAGTGAGCAGAGAGGTAAATAATACCAATTGCGGCACAAGAAGTGCTGTCCGTCCTGACACCTAACATTTCAGTCAACAAACAGACGGCCAAATCCGCAATTACGGCAATCCAACAAAATCGGAGACGACTCCCAAAACCAATGAGGGCGACGATTCCTCCACGCCACACACTGACTCTCTCAGCGCGCAGGGCTTGCTAATCAAAGACCTCGCGCTCCCGCGCCGCGGATCTTCAGTGGGGGTCGGACTTCAACCGGTGTGTTTATGGAGTGACCAGCCTCGCGGCCTCTCCTCCCGAGTCTGAGTTGGTGAGATGTAAGGACTACGTGGTATGTTTGTCTTCTGGGCGATCCGTCAGTGCAGGTCGTCAGTGGCTAACCGATCCGGTCGACTAGCAGATCTCGCCATCGGGTGGATGCTAGAAAGTGAATTTTCCTCCCGAGCGCCCGTATTTTCGGATTGTGCGAAACTTGCGTCTTCTGATAGAAGAGTTGCGCTGTCTCGCGGAAACGTTCGCGCAGTCTTTGTACTCCGGCCATCTGGTGTGCAACCGCCGAAGGGAAGTTGCGATCCACGTGGAGTGCAAGCAGGAGGGCTCGATTTTGCAGGGTCTGCAGTTTCTGGACGTGATAGTTGAAACGTCCCCTTAGGAAAATTATACATGACTGTGCTTAAACTGACACAATATTTTTAGCGCAACGCAATCTATCAAAAATCCCTACAAAAGAATGGCCCTGACTAACATTAACCTATACCTTTCACAAATCACTTACCTCACAAAAATCTTCATTACTCGAACTACTACAATACAGCGAGCGCCACTACTGCCAGCTAAATAAAAGATTCAAACTACTGAAGGCACTAACTACTGATAGGCATAGTTAGCAAATGAAAGATTTTAATAGAGCACAAACAATGTATTTACCTTAATAATCATAATATATATAGCAGTTCATGCCATCCAGTCTTACAAATTTCAAATCTCCGCCATTTCTCTCCCCACATCCACCACTGCTGGCGGCTCACCTCCAACTGCGCAACGCTACGCGCTGTTAACATCCAGCTGCCCAACACTACAATGGCAGACAACAATGCAAACTAACCACAGACTGCACACAGCACAGCCAGTGATTTTCATACAGAGCGCTACGTAACATTGCCTACTTACATCGTCAGCAGCATTTCCCCATACCACCGCAGCGTACTCTAGGACAGGGCGGAGCAGCGCCTTGAAGAGAGTCACCTTGAGGTGAGGAGGTAGCGATGAGCTCGGGTTGAGGAGGGGATAAAGAAGACTGAGCCTTCCTGAAGCCTTTCGTCTGACATCCGCGATATCTTGGCGCCACGTAAGACGGCGGTCGAGCGTGACGCCCAGGTATGGTGCGGTGTCGCTCCATGGAACAGCACTGCCGGCGAATGGCGGTGGTCGGAGGTCCAAGGGGGCGCGACGGCGGGTAACAATGAGGGCTTTGGTCTTTGCTGCATTAAAGCGGTCACGCCACCTGACTGCCCAACGGACGAGATCGTCGAGCTGGAGCCTCTGCTGCAGAAGATGGGGCTCCATACTTCGGGCGAAGACAGCAGTATCATCCGCGTACAGAGCCAGCTGTACGCGGTCAGTCTTCGGAGTATTCGCGGTGAACAGGGTGCAGAGGATGGGCCCGAGGACTGACCCCTGTGGTACACCTGCCCATTGATTCCCGGCGGGGTCAGGGATTTTCTCTGCCTCGTGATGACTGGGTGTTGTGTGATGTCCTTATGTTAGTGAGGTTTAAGTAGTTCTAAGTTCTAGGGGACTGATGACTATATATGTTAAGTCCCATAGTGCTCAGAGCCATTTGAACCATTTGAACACCTGCCCGGATGCGGCGGTCTGTGGACGTCCCAGTCTGGGCCCGCACGTGTAACGTCCGATCTGCCAGGTAACTGCGGATGAGGCGAACATGTGGCACGGGGAGCCCCTGCACTAAGAGGTGGTACAGGAGTCCCTCGTGCCACACGCTGTCAAACGCCTTCGAGACGTCCAACAAAACGGCTCCGAAGTATTCGTGGCGATCCATAGCATCGAAGACTTCTTCAACGAGACGAAGTAATTGCTGTTCCGTAGAATTGCCTCTTCGAAAACCGAACTGCTCTTCGGGGAGAATGGCTTCTGCTTCAACATAGCGCAGCACACGAGATAGAGCCGTTCGAAGCACTTGGAGACAGACGGCAGAAGACTAATGGGCCGATAGTTGTTCGCAAGCTGGAGATCCTTTCCAGGTTTGGGAATGGCCAGGGAATTGGATAACAGCCAGAGCGGAGTATCTTGTTAAAGATCGCAGCCAGTTGGGCGTGAGCGGGAGGTGGAAGCTGCTTGAGGATCGCATTTGGGACTCCATCCGGGCCTCCTGCTTTCCTGTTGTGGAGATGGCGTAGAGATTCGGCAGCCTCGTAGGCAGTAATGCGGTCGATCTCGTCTCCCTCCCCCTGCGGAGCGAGGAACACCGATAGCCTGGTGGCGACCTCGTGGATGGTAGAAGCATCGACGGGGTCGTCAACAGGGCGGAAGTTTTCAGCGAACGTGTCGGCAAGTAGATTAGCTTCCTCGTCAGGGTCGCAGACGACGCGTTGTCCATCACGAAGTGGAGGAATCCTCTAGGAGCGCCGTAGGAAGCTTTTCGTTGCCTGCCAAGCCGATTGGTCGTCCAGCCGCAGGCAGGCCACTCTGTTAGCCCACTCCAGGTGGCGGTGTCGTTCTACAGCAGCCTCGATGTTTTGGGCGAGGCGGTTTAGCAGACGTTTCGTCCGTGGTTGTCTCGTGAGCTGCCATTCACGACGGACGCGATTCTTTTCGCTGATCGCAACGAGGATGTCTGGCAGCAGCTGGCTAGAATAATTTCTCGGGCCTCGCCGTAGTGGAGGCGTAGCATATTCCGCAGCATGGAGAGTGGTCGCGCTAAAGTGCCGCACAGCTTCGTCGATGCCGGCGTCTGCCGAGGCTGGGGCCGCCCGCAAGTCGGCAGAGAGAGTGGCACGGAACTGCTGCCAGTCAGTGCTCCGGAAGTTTGGGGCGCCTTCAGGTAGTGCGATGGTGTCGGCATCGATCTCAAACAACACGGGGACGTGGTCTGAGGAGAGGACATTCCTCGCGTACGCATTAACATGTTGTCCGATGCCCTTGACGAGCGCGAAGTCGATGACATCGGGCTGGCCCCTGGAACGCGGGTAGACGGTAGGGTCGTAGCGCCCCACTGGTCGCGCTTCATGACGTTCCACTTCTTGCAGTAATCTTCTGCTGCTGGCATTGACGAGTCGGGAGATCCAAGCGGTGTTTTTAACACTGAAATCTCCGGCCAGGGAGAGTTTGCCTCGGGGAAATAGCAATGCGGCAAAGTCGTCAGGATCGAGCCTCGCTCTCGGCGGTCTATATACTGCAATGAAGTAGATGCGGCCCGTGTAAGTCTCGACCGCGACTCCGGTGGCTTCCAGCGCCGTCAGTGCAGGAAGTGCAATTTGGAAGTGGCGAAGTGTGGAGCGGACGTACACGGCAGTGCCCCCACCCGCCGTAGGTCGATCAGTGCGACAGCACATGTAGTTTGGCACTCGAACGTGGACTCCTGGTTTTAAGTGCGTTTCGTTGACCAGGCACACTGCAGGGCCCTATTCACGGAATTCAAAGACCTCGCCGCCGCCAGGCAGCGTCGTACTCCAGGACTCGGCTCTTACTAACTCCTGGTGGGAGCGCAAGGCCTATCTTTCACGTAGCTACGGTTACGATGAGTCCAGAGACACTATACTACGATCACACCAACTATCGAGCTGCCAGTAAATCGGACAAATAAAGGAGCCAAAGATTCGATTCTAGTAGGCACGGGTCAGCTGCCGACTCGCGCACGCTCCTGGTGGTGACAAGCACGAACCTTAGCGTCTCTGGGCCGCGGACGATTCCGGCCGTTGCCGGGGATTTTGAATCTTACAAATAACAGGTCCATTTCATCACCAGGTACCCCACAGCAATACTAAAGCAAGACTGATACTGTAAGCTCTCTCCTAGTAAATTGTTTTCGCGATTTATTTAATTTTCGGCTGTGATGTAAGTGACCCAGCTCATATCCGTTGGTCTTGTTGACAGCACACTCTAATCAATACGACCAGTGTTCAAATCATTAGAACGAGGACGTACTATTCCTGACTAGGAAAGTATTCTGTTATAGCCGTTCAAATCAGCTTTCACGACACTTTTGGAATTTATTATTAAATATGTTATTATCACTTCCACTCTCCCGGATAGCCATGCGCGTTAAAGCGCCGCTTCTGGGACGGGGAGATGTGCTGGCCCCAGATCGAATCCGCCCGGCAGGGTAACGCAGTAGCGGCAGGAAGGGCATCCAGCAACACCTTACACTACCCATGCTCTCTGACCTGTAACTCTTAACAACACATCATTCCGCCGCATCTACTTTCCGCAAAGCGTAATCATCTTGCAGATACTTTACAGTCTGCTAGCTGATGACGCTACATCGATACTAGCCCCAAAAGATTAGATTACTATTTAGTGACAGATTTAGGTGGTATAAAAAAGACCTTTGATGCCACATTTATAAGCTGTGGAGCACATTGTAGAGAGTATTTTCGCATGTATGTGCAGGACCTGATGAAACATGGATTCTTTTGCATCCTGTGTGAAAATATGTGGCGTCTGTGTTTGAGATATGGCTGATTGTAAAACTTAATTGAAAGGATGGTCTGATAACGTCGAAGACTGACGGAATAGTAAAAGTGACAGGTAAGTTTAAAATGTTCATCCGACAAAAAATCCACTGTCAATCCCTGCAGTCACACCTGTTGGTGAAAGGCAATAACACAATACAGAAATGCTCAATTATGAAGCATTGGGCTTCACCACCTCTCGTCAACTTGCTGATCAAACTCTTTCCCCATTTCTTCGGATAGGAGTCGAAGCGGAGGTGGATGTGGAGATCGAGACTTAAGTGGTGGTGGCGGTGATGATGATGATGATGATGATGGTGGTGGTGGTGGTAGTGGGGATGTCAACAGTCTTCTGACAGATCTGAAGTGCCAGCAAATGGTTCAAATGGCTCTGAGCACTATGGGACTTAACTTATGAGGTCATCAGTCCCCTGGAACTTACAACTACTTTAACCTAACTAACCTAAGGACATCACACACATCCATGCCCGAGGCAGGATTCGAACCTGCGACCGTAGCGGTCGCGCGGTTCCAGACTAAAGCACCTAGAACCGCTCGGCCACACCGGCCGGCGAAGTGTCTACATCTTCATGTCATAGTAGCGCTTACGATTAACATCCTTAATTATTTGTTGTATACTTTTCAACGTCTTCCCCTACAATATTTGCTCTGTAGTGTGGTAATAAGTCCCTAAGGGCTAAACCCAAATCCTGAAGTCTTGTGCCTTCTTCTAGTGTTTCCCATATACTTGTAATTATGACATGAAGTTACGCGGGAAGAATGCAACCATATTGCAAGAAACAGGAGTACTGCAAAATTGCTGTATTGGTCACAAAATAATAAACTACGAGCTGAGAAACCAACGACTTTATCTGACGCGTTTCGGTTGGTTAGTTGGTTGATTTGGTGAAGGGGACCAAACAGCCAGGTTATCTATCCCATCGGATTAGGAAATAACGGGGAATGAAATCGGCTGCGCCCTTTCAAAGGCACGTTTCGGGTGGAAACCATCTTCAGATTGTCATAAACATCTTGGTAATCAGATTTATAAAGGAAGTATGTGACAAAGAAAGGCATGAAAACTTTGTTTGTTACGTACTGTCTTTAATCATCTCATCACTAAGATGTTCATGACAATTTAAAGATGGGTTTTACTCAAAATGTGTCAGAGTCATTGGTTTATCAGCTTTTCATTTAATGTCCAGTATTGCAAATTTACAGTACTCCTATTGGTTTTCCAAATAACTGTGGAAAACCTCATCTCTGGAATATCTGTTTGGAACATTCTGTAACATGCAAAACCCTCTGGCCAGTCGAGGCCACTTCGGCACACCATTCTCCGCTGCTTCACAGGCTTTCCATCATACGTCCATTGTTTACTGCACTATTTTGTCACCCATATCTTCGTACCAAATCTCTGTAGTTCTAAATCGAGACCTTCTTCATGGGTAGGGGACGGGGCGGCACCGTAGCGTATAACCCCATTGGCGCTGTAGGGGTAAGTTGCGGAGTACAGCGGCAAGCACAGACAAACAACGTTTACATTTATTACATAGTTATACTGATATGAGGTTTATGGTAGCAGGAAAACGAAAGCTGGTAGATTCTAAATCAGATGTATGTCTGCTAGAGACCTAATAACTAAAATAACTGACCCCATCTCTGAAGGGCCGACAAATATCATCAATATGAGTATATATTAAGAATTCGACTCTCTTCACTGCTTTCAGCACATGTAGCCGTGAGAGATGGAGCAGCAAAGCTCATCAACACAAATACAGTGGTTTGAGGCATCGCGCCAGGCTCTGAACGAGGTAATTCGCGGGACGATTTACAATGTCCGATAACCACCCATACACTCGGCACCAGACTCACATTTGCCTGTGTTACGACCTGATTGTAGGTGAGTGCCGAAACAACTGAATTCTGAAGCTACTGTTCTTAAAAGGCCGCTGCTGCTCCCGGGGGTGTCGGACCTCTTCTTACTGCCAATCATCCTTCGAGGAACTGTTCTGACGCCCAAGGCTACCGAAAACCAGTAGCGACTTAGTTCGGAGCTCGCTGGACCATTACTTTTTGTCATTTTGTTTTCGGTGGCTGCACTGTTATTTAGAGGACTTCTTGAGCGCTCTCTTTCATTCACTTTTTTCTTCGTCACTCAGGTACGACGAATTTGAACACCGAATTCCGGACTTTCCCAGAGCAGCCGTCCGTTTTTTTTTTTTATTTTACTGCTACATTTACCGCTTACTGCGGACTCTATCGGAAACCACTTCGTACAGGAAGATTGGCATTCGTAAATGTGCCATTTACGTAAATGATTTCCTGTTATTGGTAAAGAACGAAATCAGTAAATGTAGGTCTCAAACTATTACGCCATTGATGCAACTCCCTACTTTCTTTACCAGTCATTGCCTTTCAGACTCCAATCTTTGCACCGATTATTTCCTTCATCCCTCACTACCTTACGATGCTTTCGTCTTTACATAGCCTAACTTCTTCTGCCCCCTATAATTTTTCCCTCTACTGCAATTTCAAATGTTTCGCACTTCTTTACTTACTTTTTTTCTAAAGGTATTAGTATCCTTTCTGTGCAATGCGGTGCTCAAGACGCGCATTTTCTGAAACATTTATCGCAGTTCCATGTCAACAGCGGATAAAATTACTCTTACGGCGAACAAGATTTTTCGGTTTGTTCTAGATCTTCAGAGATCCTTACATTACGGGACTGTTTCGTTTACAATGCGGATGTTCACGAGTCGAGGAGATAACAACAGTGTCCAGAGCGAGGCCGCTTCTCCAGGAAAACAATACTTTCTTTCTGAAACAACGATCCCAGTTCCATGTCAACAGCGGATAAAATTACTCTTACGGTGAACAAGATTTTTCGGTTGGTTCTAGATCTTCAGAGATCCTTACATTACGGGACTGTTTCGTTTACAGTGCGGATGTTCACGAGTCGAGGAGATAACAACAGTGTCCAGAGCGAGGCCGCTTCTCCAGGAAAACAATACTTTCACTTGACACTGATTTGAGTAAAATTTAAGGCCTCGGTGAAGATCTGCAAACACAAGTTTTGCTTACAGAAGGAAATCATGAAAACTGGTTGGCCCACCGCTATATGTGAGTGCGAAACATGGCAGTGGGGAAGGCAAAGAAGAAACGTTTAGTGGTTCAAATGGCTCTGAGCGCTATGGGACTTAACATCTATGGTCATCAGTCCCCTAGAACTTAGAACTACTTAAACCTAACTAACCTAAGGACAGCACACAACACCCAGCCATCACGAGGCAGAGAAAATCCCTGACCCCGCCGGGAATCGAACCCGGGCGTGGGAAGCGAGAACGCTACCGCACGACCACGAGATGCGGGCAAACGTTTAGTGTCTTTCGAAATGCGACTTTACAGGTGACTGTTTAGGATTTTCCTTTGGGGATGCATAAGGACCATATTTACGTATCCCCTACTGCACGGAACACTGGAAAATCTCGGAGAATGCATCAGTGATGCTTTGGTGGCCGTTGGCACGATGTTGCTACATAAGGTATGAAACGAATTTGACTACCGCTTGAACGTGTATCGTGTGACCAGTAGGGCACTCATAGAACATTTGTAGAGCACAAAACTGGTGAGTTTGCGATTATATTCAGGTACTGTTTTTTTCTTTTTTTTTTTTTTTTACAGTTAGTAATTCGGAAAACATAGAATTCAAAAGGAATGAATCATTTATAACACCCCGTATATTTATTTTTTATCTTAACTTGATCATTATTGTTAATACTATTGCTTTTACTATTACCATGGTGAGACACAACTTTGTAATCAATAAAAACGTGCAAGAGCTTAAAAAAATGTAACACACACAGCCTATTATATAAATATATTAAGTCTAAAGGAATCAATAAAATAAATAACAAGTAAGAAAAAGAGCGCAGACAAATAGCTACAAAGCTCAGATTTAAATTTCTTTACTCACTTCTAGCGTCACAAACGGCAATAGGCATTCAATGAAATTACGGAACTCTCAAAGTTGCACAAAAGTTTATTTTTGTTTAAATGGCGACCAGTCTCGGAACTTAGTCTATTACCAAGCAACAGACGTTAAGTGCTACCATAATGTGTGTACGCTGGCCGCACTGTTTGTTTGAGTGGCTAAGTGCACGATACTACACATATCAAAAAAAGTTTTGCGTCACCTCGGCTCCGAGAGTTCCGGAACCTGTACAGAAAACTGGAATAGAGATCAACATAAATATCATTTCCGCCCTTTTTATTGCTCATGAAAACCACACACTGCATGTTGCACCACCATACAACGAGACCTTCAGATATTGTGGTCGAGATTGTTGTACACACCGGTACCTCTAATACACAATAGCATGTCGTTTTGCATTGATGTATGCCTGTATTCGTCATGGCATACTATCCACAAGTTCATCAACGCACTGTTGGTCCAGATTGTCCCACTCCTCAACGGCGATTCGGCGTAGATCCCTGGAGTGATTGGTGGGTCACTTCGTCGATAAACAGCCCTTTTCAATCTATCCTAGGCAGGTTCGATAGGGTTCATGTCTGGAGAACATGCTGGCCTCTCTAGTCGAACCACGTCCTGAAGGAAGTTATTCACAAAGTGTGCAGGATGGAAGCGCGAACTGTCGTCCATGAAGAGGAATGCCTCACCAATACGATACCGATATGGTTGCACTATCGGTCGGAGGATGGCATTTGCGTATCGTACAGCCGTTATGGCACCTTCCATGACCACCAGCGGCGTACGTCGGTCCCACATAATGCCACCCCAAAACAGCAGGGAACCTCCACCTTGCTGCACTCGCTGGACAGTGTGTCTAAGGCGTCCAGCCTGACCGGGTTGACTCAAAAACACGTCTCCGACAATTGTCTGGTTGAAGGCATATGCGACACTCATCGGTGAAATAGACGTGATGCCAATCCTGAGCGGCCCATTTGGCATGTTGCTGGGCCCATCTGTATCGCGATGCATGGTGTCGTGGTTGCAAAGATAGACCTCAACATGGATGTCGAGAGTGAAGTTGCGCTTCATGCAGCCTGTTGCGCACAGTTTGAGTCGTAACACAACGTCATGTGGCTGCACGAAAAACATTATTCAACATGGTGACGTTGCTGCCAGGGTTCCTCTGAGCCATAATCCGTGGGTAGCGGTCATCCACTACAGTAGTAGCCCTTGGGCGCCTGAGCGAGGCATGTCATCGACGGTTGCTGCCTCTCTTTATCTCCTCCATTTCCGAACAACATCGCTTTGGTTCACTCAGAGACTCGTGGACACTTCCCTTGTTGAGAGCCCTTCCTGGCACAAAATAAAAATGCGGACGCGATCGAACCGTGGTATTGGCCGTCTAACAAGGGAACCTCCCCATCGCACCCCCCTCATATTTAGTTATAAGTTGGCACAGTGGATAGGCCTTTAAAAACTGAACATAGATCAATCGAGAAAACAGGAAGAAGTTGTGTGGAACTATGAAAAAAATAAGCAAAATATACAAACTGAGTAGTCCATGCGCATGATAAGCAACTTCATGGAGAGCGTAGGCTCAGGAGCGCCGTGGTCCCGTTGGTAGCGTGAGCAGCTGCGGAACGAGAGGTCCAAGGTTCAAGTCTTCCCTCGAGTGAAAAAATTACTTTTTTTTCGCAAAGTTATGATCTGTCCGTTCGTTTACTGACGTCTCTGTTCACTGTAATAAGTTTAGTGTCTGTTTTGCGACCGCACCGCAAAACCGTGCGATTAGTAGACGAAAGGACGTGCCTCTCCAATGGGAACAGAAAACATTTGATCGCAAGGTCATAGGTCAACCGATTCCTCCACAGGAAAACGTCTGATATATTCTGTACGACACTGGTGACGGCATGTGCGTCACATAATTGTCTGAAAAAATTTTCACTCGAGGGAAGATTTGAACCAAGGACCTTTCGTTTTGCAGTTGCTCACGCTAACAACGAGACCACGGCGCTCCTGAACTCAGATCGTCCTTGATGTTGGCTATCATGCACATGGACTACTCAGTTTGTATATTTTGCTTCTTTTTTTCATAGTTCCACACAACTTCTTCCTGTTTTCTCGACTGATCTGTGTTCAGTTTTTCAAGGCCTATCCACTGTGCCAACTATTAACTAAATCTGAGGGGGGGGTGCGATGGGAAGGTTCCCTTGTAAGCATGATTGAACTACGGACAACACGAGCCGTGTACCTCCTTCCTGCTGGAATGGCTGGAAATGATCGGCTGTCGGACCCCCTCCGTCTCTAATAAGCGCTGCTCATGCATGGTTATTTACACATTTGGCCGGGTTTAGTGACATATCTGAACAGTCAAAGGACTGTGTCTGTGATACAATATCCACAGTTGACGTATATCATCAGGAATTTTGGGAACCAGGGTGATGCAAAATTTTTTTGATGTGTGTCTTTCCTCGTGACAGTTCAGTGCTGCGTGTGCAAGCAGTGCGGCCAACGTACATAAATTATGGTAGCGCTTACGTTGATCGTTTTCAATGGACTAAGGTACGGAACTTGTCGCCTTTAAAAAAAAAAAAAACAAATTTCTTTGCAAATTTCATTAAATTTCTTTATGTAGCGAGATAACCGTAAGCAAATTCCAGCAGCAAACTTTCCGCTCTATAGTTTCGTCAGGTTCTTTAAACTCAGTACCGCCATTAGACTGTTTTGTTTATTTGCAGTGTTACATTTACACGATCATGATTTCGTCTGTAAGTTGCCATTATCAGGTGTTTTAATGTTATACAGTGCCTAAGATGGCCTACCCGTCGTATTTAGAATACACTATTAAACAATGTGTCTAATAGTGTATTTTAAATACGACGGGTAGGCCATCTTAGGCATTGTATAACATTAAAACACTTGGTAATGGCAACTTAAAGACGAAATCATGATCGTGTAAATGTAACACTGCAAATAAACAAAACAGTCTAATGGCGGTACTGAGTTTAAAGAAATGTATATGACTGTCGCCCCACATTATGGAAAACTTATTTCGTCAGTTTGCTCTCTGAAAGCTACTGATGACGTGTGCGGGTCACAGCCAGGCTAACTGCTGACGGAAGCGAGTGCTGCTCTGTCCGTCCCGGGAGGAGACGGGCAGGTCTGCCGCATTCATATGGTAATGACAGTGGCTGGCCAGAGCGCTTCTAAAAATACCTGGCGCCGTCTCACGCGATATTATTAACGTGCCAGATGCAGGCCGCTTCCTCGCGGCCGCGGAAGGAAGGCCTCGTCTTACTTTCCCGGCACGCCGCGCCGGCCTCCAGCGAGTAGCTGTCGCGCGTCTTGCGGGCCCACATTCCTCTCCATTACTTCCGTCAACAGCTGAGAACTTCCTGATGCCTTCGTTATCCGCGGTACGACCTCTGACGCATTAAGCTTATGCTTCACCATATCAAGTCCTGCTGACAACAGTCTGAGAGGAACTTCAACAGCCGGCCCGCGTGGCCGAACGGTTCTAGGCGCTACAGTCTGGAACCGCGCGACCGCTACGGTCGCAGGTTCGAATCCTGCCTCGGGCATGGATGTGTGTGATGTCCTTAGGTTAGTTAGGTTTAAGTACTAAGTTCTAGGGGACTGATGACCTCAGAAGTTAAGTCCCATAGTGCTCAGAGCCATTCAACATCTAGGTATACATCTATATTCTGCAAGTGTGACGTGTACTACAAACTTTGTTGTATGTGAGCAGGCCTGGTAGTACTATTAGGTAAAGTGTTGTACACACTCAGTTCTGTGGTAGAAGGACCGTGGACACAAACCCAGAGAAACACATGTAAATTATATTTATTTATCTAACACTAAAATACCGACAAATAACAATTTGAATAGTTAAAAAAGTCAGATGACAGTGACGTTGCCACGCAACGGACAGCGTAGCCTCAAAACAAATAGCTGATACGGCATTAATGTCCGCAGCCTTCACGGAACACATTAACACATGTCGGCTGTAAGCAAAATCTAAAACACACACACATTAAAAAATCGTGAAATGTTGCTGCTGTTGTGGTCTTCAGTTCGAAGACTGGTTTGACGCAGCTCTCCATGCTACTCTATCGTGCGCAAGCTTCTTCACCTCCGAATAACTACAGCAAGCTATATTCTCCTGAATTCGCTTACTGTTTTCATCTTTTCGTCTCCTCCTACGATTTTTACCCCCAACAGTTCCCTATTATACTACATTGGTGATCCCTTAATGTCTCAGAGCGTGACCTATCAACTGATCCCTTCTTCTAGTCGGGTTGCGCCACAAACGTCTTTTCTCCCCAGTTCTGTTCAGTACCTCCTCATTATTTAGGTGTTCTACCCATTTAATCTTCAACATTCTTCTGTAGCCCCACATTTCGAAATCTTCTATTCTCTTTTTGTCTGAACTGTCTGATTTATATACATGGCTACACTACACACAAATACTTTCAGAAGAGATTTCTAACATTTAAATCTACATTCGATTTTAACAAACACCTTCAGAAACAATTTCCTTGCGATTGCCAGCGTACAAAAAATGGTTCAAATGGCTCTGAGCGCTGTGGGAGTTAACATCGGAGGTCATCAGTCCCCTAGAACTTACAACTACTTACACCTAACAAACCTAAGGACATCACACACACCCATGCCCGAGGCAGGATTCGAACCTGCGACCGTAGCAGACGCGCGGTTCCGTATTGAAGCGCCTAGAACCGCTCGGTCACCGCGGCCGGCGCCAGCATACACTTTACATCCCCTCTACTTCTGCCGTCATCAGTTATTTTGCTGCCCAAATAGCAAAACTCCTCTACTGTTAGTTTACTCATGTTGAGCTCGAGGGGTCATGTGTAATGATTACTGAGGAGAAGAGGAACTTCTTAGCCGAAAGAATTCTACTGTAGAGAACCGGTTTCGGTAAATCAAGTTACCATCTCCATACATTACAAACATCTTGTGCCAGCTAGATACGACATCATTCGATTGAATTTAAAGGCACATAAAATAAGAAATGAGCAGTGCGTTGGCAAGTCAAAATTAAAATTACTATGTACACCACAATTCGCCAAATCATCGTGCCTATAACATAACGTCATGCCTACCCGGAGCTAAAACCTGCTAAAACGTATGTAGCCAATCTTTCCAATTAAATTAGATGAGTTTATGAACCAGTAACAAAACTTAACATTCACTAAAAGGATTACGACAAGGAGCGCCAAAGAAAATTTTCAACAAAAAATACACTTTCTTTTAAGGTACAAATTTAACGCTTGCAACGTGTGTAAACTCAATTCCAGCTCAATGTAACCAGCTGACAGAGAGCCACATTTTAGGAGACGCAATCGCTCTTTGCGTGGAAAGTTCCTGGACAGACTAATCTCGTTACGAGGAGATCAAACCTACCTACATCGATTTTGTGACCTGCACCTTGTGACGTTTTACTATGGGGATCCGCTGAGCCACGAGTTTACCACAAAAAAGAACCGTAACTTGTTGGTATTCAAATAAGAAATCTGAAGGGTACTCGACGTAGTTGATGGGAAACATATGTGCGGGTGATGGTTAATTTCATGGACCGGGCGATCGCGTGTGTAGGGTGTTTTGGGGGGGGGGGCTTATATGCCCCATATGTTTCACGTTCAAATCACATCATCTCCAGAAGAGAATGGTGTGCTTTGTTTGTTTCTTTCAAATAAACGAACTGGATTAATAGCAGTTTCAAATCTGCCATTCTTTTGGAGATTCCTTTTATAACTATTACTCCGATATGGAATTTATCTTGAGCTTCAAAATTATTGTTTTTAAACAAGACCAATTTCGTTCCTCGATACGCGTCCCGCTCGCGAGATGGCTCAAGAGCGCCTTTCTATAATCTTTTCACATATTAATATACGCAGTATTGCGCGAAGCGCAGGCACTCGGGATCTGCCCTGTAGGCATGATACGGCTCCACTGACTCACCTTCGCGCCAAACCGTCTCAAGGAGCCATTCTCTCTCTTCTAGAACTATTGGGCGCCGTCAGCGATGCCGCTGCGAGGTAGCAAAGAATGGTAAGAGTTGACCCTTCGGGTATATGATCGATATCTGTACCCTTACAATGTGATTAACACTTCTTTTCTAATATAACTGCGTAGGCTTCTGCGGCCAGAGTCAGTCGACATAGAAGTTTTCTGGGTTTGGTACCGCGTCATAATGTGACATTATGACGCGGTACCAAACCCAGAAAATTTTTATGTCGACTTCTTTTCTATTCTGTTACGAATGCCTGCTATCGAAGTCTATTGAGGCCACTTCTTGATCTTAAATGAATGATTCTTTGACTGAAGGCGTGCTTCACTATGTGATCGAAAGTACCCGCGTACCTCCAAAAACGCAAGTTTTTCATATTAGGTGCATTGTGCTGCCACCTACTGCCAGGTACTCCATATCAGCGACCTCAGTAGTCATTAGACATCGTGAGAGTGCAGAATGGGGCGCTCCGTGGAACTCACGGATTTCGAATGTGGTCAGGTGGTTGGGTGTCACTTGTGTCATACGTCTGTACGCGATATTTTCCCAGTCATAAATATCCCCAGGTCCACTGTTTCCGATGTGACAGTGAAGTGGGAACGTGAAGGGACACGTACAGCACAAAATCATACAGGCCGACCTGGTCTGTTGACTGACAGAGACCGCAGACAGTTGAAGAGGGTCGCAATGTGTAATAGACAGACATCTATTCAGACCATCACACAGGAATTCCAAACTGCATCAGGATCCTCTGCAAGTACTATGACAGTTAGGTGGGAGGTGAGAAAACTTCGATTTCATGCTCGAGTGGCTGCTCATATGCCACACATCACGCCGGTAAGTGCCGAACGACACCTCGCTTGGTGAAAGGGGCGTAAACATTGGACGATTGAACAGTGGAAAAAACGTTGTTTGGAGTGACGAATCACGGTACACAATTTGGCGATTCGATGGCAGGTGTGGGTATGGCGAATGCCCGGTGAACATCATCTGTCAGCGTGTGTAGTTCCAACAGTAAAATTTTGAGGCGGTGATGTTATGGTGTAATCGTTTTTTTGATGAAGAGGGCTTGCACCCCTTGTTGTTTTGCGTGGCACTATCACAGCACAGGCCTACATTGATGTTTTAAGCACCTTCTTACTTCCCACTTTTGAAGAGCGATTCGGGGGTGGCGATTGCATCTTTCAACGCAATCCAACACCTGTTCATAATGCACGACCTGTGGCGGAGTGGTTACACGACAGTAACATCCTTGTAATGGACTGGCCTCCACCGAGTCCTGACCTGAATCCCATAGAACACCTTTGGGATGTTTTGGAAAGCCGTCTTCGTGCCAGGCTTCACCGACCGTCATCGACACCTCTCCTCAGTGCAGCACTCCGTGAAGAATGGGCTGCACTCCCCAAGAAACCTTCCAGCACCTGATCGAACATATACCTGCGAGAATGGAAGCTGTCACAAGGCTAAGGGTGGACCAACACATATTGAATTCCAGCATTGCCTATGGAGGGCGCCACGAACTTGTAAGTCACTTTCAGCCAGGTGTCCGCATACTTGTGATCACGTAGTGTATGAGGGTTGGTGCCCGCATCTCGTGGCCGTGCGGTAGCGTTCTCGCTTTCCACGCCCGTGTTCCCGGTTTCGATTCCCGGCGGGGTCAGGGATTTTCTCTGCCTCGTGATGGCTGGGTATAGTGTGCTGTCCTTAGGTTAGTTAGGTTTAAGTAGTTCTAAGTTCTAGGGGACCGACGACCGTAGATGTTAAGTCCCATAGTGCTCAGAGCCATTTTTTATGAGGGTTGGCGTCGAAAGGCTCAGTGTTCTAAGCGCTACTCTTACGGTTCTCTTAGCAGCGAGAACTTTAATCACTTGCGACGGCTAAACCATTGAAACTCACTTGACGTATACAAGTAAGGTGTCGTAAGTGCTTTTCACAGTGTGAACCAGACCTCCACCGACGATCTGGAGGCTGTTGAGGAATAATAGCCGAGTATTTTGCTTTAAGGAACCCACGGTGACCTGTGGTTCGTCACAGGATAGTAAAGTAATTATGATTTATTTTGTTTGTTACCCCAATCACCTTCGTAATACGCATTCACCAGAACGCACAACACAAACGTATTGTAATTTGGTACTGTGGTCACCACTGCTGCGGGTGCAACTCAGCAACATAGGTGTCGTTGTTCCGCTCTTCCACCGCATTCGGTGAACCCATACTCGAGGCGTATATCGGCCAACTCTTCGTCAGTAAACTTATCCTCACTGCTGTGTATTACTGTCAGTGTACAACAATTATTGCGGGAGAAACAGACCTGAGAGAGAACCCTTCAGCAGTGGATTCAAACTTCATGGCGGGGAATAAAGTGAGATTTAGTGTTCTCAGCAGCAAGTAACATCAGTGAATGGAGGACAATTGTTTCCAGATAAGAGACAGAGAGTAACAGTCGACACCTGAGCTGTTGTGTAGATATTTTCAGTGCAGTACAGAGATAAATTATGGTTAAGTAAGAGATGAAAAAATTGAAATTCCCGTAACGAGACCCCCCCCCCTCCCCAATTTTCTCGATAGAGTTCGGGTTGACGCTGTATAACTATGCGGCCTCCCGGCGTCCGCTTACGTCACCTGCTCAGCAGCTGCAGTTCACACTTCGTCCTACTTTCCGAGTGGGTGAGAGCCCTTCACCACCTTGGCTTCAGGCACAGGTTTGTGTTCATTTTGACCTGAGCTCGTTCCCGAAGGATTCAGCTTCCGAGCGGACCAGGCGCTGCAAATTTCTCGAAGTTCGCTCACAACTTGCCGATAGCATATTCTTGTACACTGATGGTCCCAAGTCCGCCCACGGTGTTGGCTGTGCTTTTGTCGTCGGGGATGATAAGTTTCAGTACCGGCTTCTCGACCAGTGCACAGTTTTTACCGCAGAGGTTTTTGCCCTTTATCAGGCTGTTCACTACGTCCGGAGGCACCAGCTCACTCGCTGTGTGATCTGCTCTGACTCCCTCAGTGCCCTTCAGAGTCTGGATGATTCAGATCCAGTCCACCCCACCGTTCAACGGATCCAGGACTGCCTCCATTTGTTCCCGGATGGGGGAGCCCAAGTGATGTTGATGTTCCTGGCCATGTTGGTGTGCCTGGGAATGGCACGGCCGATGCTGCAGCCAAGGTTGCAGTCCATCTCGGTCGGCCCGCCTCTTACTCTGTTTCCTCGCAAGATATTCGTAATTTTCTCTACCGGTGGATCACGCCACTTTGGCATGACCATTGGTGCTCCATTCACGGGAACAAATTCAGAGAAGTCAAACCTCTCCCAACAGCTCGGTCGATTTTCTCCCGGCCGTGTCGCCGTTAGCTCGGTTGCGAGTAGGGCACTGCCGCTTTAGTCACCGGCGCTTGTTGAGTGGCGACCCTGCAGCCAGCTGTCCTTTCTGTAGCCAGCCATTAACAGTCAGACATTTCCTGATCCTCTGCCCTTATTTTAGCCACTTAACGTCTCAGGATCGGGCTGCCGCCCGCTTTGCCGGACATTTTAGCGGATGACGTGCGAGCTATGGCTTGCGTTTTAAGTTTTTAACAAGACGTAATATGACAAAAGAGATTTGCTTTCTACCTGGTGACTCCGGTGTCTTGTCGACGTCCTTTAGATACTCTTTCGTGACGTCTTGACGTTTTAGATTTGTTTTTTTCTTCCTTTCTGTACTGGACCTAGAAACGGTTTTTTTACCCTCACGTCGCAGCATTCTATGGTTCTCTACTGGGCGCTTATGACCTTAAATGTATTGCGCCATAACCTCCCAACCCCCCCCCCAAAAAAGAAAACTGTATAACTATAGAATAGTTGGATAGCTTACTTCATGACTCCTGCTCCTCATAAACTAGAATAGCCATGTGTTTGAATCTGATTCTTGCACTAGAATTTTACAAGAAATTTGTGTTCTTTGGAAAGATATATTCGTTTGACAATTGTAATCTTATGTTATGCAGGTTCCGAATTCTGTATTGGATTCTGTCATGCTGTTGGATCTGTGGAATTTTGTTTCGAACTTGTCATTAGATCAGGCCCAGCCGTAAGTACACTATTGAAAGCCCTTCGGCTTAATAAATATTAGGGGCGTTCAATAAGTAATACAACACTTCTTTTCATAAAGCAAGATGGTTTTATTCAGGATTTAAATACACCGTATTATTCCCCAGTTTTTTAGCTACAAATCCCTAGTTTTCAGTACAATCTCCCTCCGATGTGACGGCTTGACGCCACCCTACTGTGACGGCGTGTACGCTCGCACGGTGCCACTCTAGTGGTCGACGTCGGAGGCAGCACCTGGCTTCATCGATAACCTCCCCATCTTCCACACGCTGCTTCCAGGGGAGTACTTCCTTCATTGGGCCAAACAGATGGCTGTAGGGTGGACGAGGATGAAGAGTCCAGTGAAGTTCTGAGAGCTTCTCTCGGGTGCGCAGACTTGTGTGAGGCTTTACACGGTTATGAAGAAGCGGAAGTTCGTTTGCATCTTTGTGGTGACGAGCACGTTGAAGTTGCTTCTTCAATTTCCTGGGATTAGCACAGTACACTTCAGAGTTGATCGTTGCACCACGAACGAGGACACAAAGGAAAATAGCCCCTTTGTATTCCCAGAAGACCGTCGCCGTGACTTTACCGGCTGAGGGAGCGGCTCTGAACTTTTACTTCGGAGGAAAGATGGTGAGGTGCAGCACTATTGAGTGGCCTTTTGTTCCGGTTCGAAGTGATGAATCCTTGTTTCATCGCCTGTGACGATCTTCGACAAAAAAATTCTCACCATCAGCCTCGTAGCGTGCGAGCAATTCCGCCCACATGGTCCTTCGGTGCTCTTTATGGTCTTCTGTAAGCAGTGAGTAACCCTGCAGGCACACATCTTGCAGTATTCCAACTGGTGGCCGAGTATGTCTGCACTACCAACAGAGACGTCCAGTAGTGCACCGAGGTGTTTGTGTTCCGCCGATCACCTCGAATGAGAGTATCCGCACGTTCCAACACCGCAGGAATCAAAGCTGTGTGCGGCCCGCATCCACGAGGCATATATGACAGTTTTGCGCGGCCTTGTTGCGATGATGACGGATATCTCTCCCAACGACTCACCGTGCTTTTGTTCTCTGCAATGTCTCCGTAGACATTCTGTAAGTGCTTATGAATATCTGCAATACTCTGGTTTTCCGCCAGAAGAAACTCAATGAAACAGGCGTGGTACAACAACCGAGTTAGAAAACTGCTACGGAAGCAAAGGGAACTTCACAGCAAACATAAACATAGCCAAAGCCTTGCAGATAAACAAAAATTACACGAAGCGAAATGTAGTGTGAGGGGGGCTGTGCGAGAGGCGTTCTACGAATCCGAAAGTAAAGTTCTCTGTGCTGACTTGGCAGAAAATCCTAACAAATTTTGGTCTTCTGTCAAAGCGGTAGGTCGATCCAAACAAGATGTCCAGACACTCTGTGACCAAAATGGTACTGAAACAGAGGATGACAGACTAAAGGGTGAAACACTAAATGTCTTTTTCCAAAGCTGGTTCGCAGAGGAAGACTGCACTGTAGTTCCTTCTCTAGATTGTCGCACAGATGACAAAATGGTAGATATCGAAATAGATGACTGAGGGATAGGAAAACAAATAAAATCGCTCGAAAGAGGAAAGGCCGCTGGGCCTAATGGGATACCAGTTCGATTTTACACAGAGTACGCGAAGGAACTTACCCCCTTCTTGCAGCGGTGTACCGTAGGTCTGTAGAAGAGCGTATGGTTCCACAAGATTGGAAAAGGGCACAGGTCATCCCTGTTTTCAAGAAGGGACGTCGAACAGATGTGCAGATCTATAGACCTATATCTATAACGTCGATCAGTTGTAGAATTTTGGAACACGTATTATGTTCGAGTATAATGACTTTTCTGGAGACCAGAAATCTACTCTGTAGGAATCAGCATGGGTTTCGAAAAAGACGATCGTGTGAAACCCAGCTCGCGCTATTCGGCTACGAGACACAGAGGGCCATAGACACGGGTTCCCAGGTAGATGCCGTGTTTCTTGACTTCCGCAAGGCGTTTGATACAGTTTCCACAGTCGTTTAATGAACAAAGTAAGAGCGTATGGACTACCAGACCAATTGTGTGACTAGATTGAAGAGTTCCTAGATAACAGAACGCAGCATATTATTCACAATGGAGAGAAGTCTTCCCAAGTAAGAGTGATTTCACGTGTGCCGCAGGGGAGTGTCGTAGGACCGTTGCTATTCACAGTACGTATAAATGACCTTGTGGATAACATCGGAAGTTCACTGAGGCATTTGCGGATGATGCTGTAGTATATCGAGAGGATGTAACAATGGAAAATTGTACTGAAATGCAGGAGGATCTGCAACGAATTGACGCATGGCGCAGGGAATGGCAATTGAATCTCAATGTAGGCAAGTGTAATGTGCTGCGAATACATAGGAAGAAAGATCCTTTATCATTTAGCTCCAATATAGCAGGTCAGCAACTGGGAGCAGTTAATTCCATAAATTATCTGGGAGTAGGCGTTGGGAGTGATCTAAAATAGAATGACCATATAAAATTAATCGTAGATAAAGCAGATACCAGACTGAGATTCATCGGAAGAATTCTAAGGAAATGCAGTCCGGAAACAAAGGAAGTAGGTTACAGTACACTTGTTCGCCCACTGGCTGAATACTGATCACCGGTGTGGGATCCGTATCAGATAAGGTTGATAGAAGAGATAGAGGAGATCCAGCGGAGAGCAGCGCGCTTCGTTACAGGATCATTTAGTAATCGCGAAAGCGTTACGGAGATGATATATAAACTCCAGTGGAAGACTGCAAGAGAGACGCTCAGTAGCTCGGTACGGGCTTTTGTTGAAGTTTCGGGAACATACCTTCACCGAGGAGTGAAGCAGTATAATGCTCCCTCCTACGTATATCTTGCGAAGAGACCATGAGGATAAAATGAGAGAGATTAGAGTCCACACAGAGGCATACCGACAATCTTTCTTACGACTAACAATACGAGACTGGAATAGAAGGGAGAACCGATAGCGGTACTCAAGGTACCCTCCGCCTCACACCGTCAGGTGGCTGGCGAAGTATGGATGTAGATGTAGAAAACTCTCTGGTAGGAACTCACCTCTGTTACAGACGCCATTTTGAAGGCTACGTAGAGCGCCGTCACCTATTTGAACTTTATAAAACCACAGCGGCGTGAAGCAGGTATATTTCACGATGTCTCACAACATATTCCGCATTTTTTCAATCGAAAATGGTCGACAGAAAAAGTGGTCTGAATTACTTATTGAGCGCCCCTAATAGATAAAGTTTTAAAAGCATCGTCACTCTTTCGAATGTTGGCTCTTCCACATGCAAAGTAGAAATCAGAGCCACATCGCACCTGTGTACGAGTAATAGTGGAGAGGATGACTGACATGTAAAGAAGAGCTTCTCAGGACAGTGTTTTGGTAAGCGACTTGAAGCAAGTCCTTGGACGTTACTCTAATCTCTGTAAATGGGGCTCCCCGTTACTTTATTCAGTTCGTGCTAGAAATGAGCTGCTCTGCAGACCTGTGAGCGTCCCAGCCTCCCAGCTGGCTCCTGTGTGGAGAAAGTGTGGGGTGAGCAGGCGGCAGAGGTCGCCATTACCCGTCATCCATCAACACGAGGCGCTGCAGGTGGACGCGCTCCGATCGAGATACGGCGGACATTACGCTACAATATTTAACTGTCCGGTCACAATAGCGTTCCAGGCGGCGCCAGATACTATCACGTCACGGGCAGATATCCTTATTTGTTGTCTCCAGCTATGCACGGCGCGTACGTCGAAGGAAGCAGTCGCTTTCACAGGTGTCTCTCAGGACTTCCCTCTGTACCCAGTAGGAAGTTACTGATACTCTAAGTTATTTAGACACCGTTTATCGGATGACAAATGGACAGACCATAACTTGATAGTATAACAACACAGCTGTACGTACTCTCTAAAATTACAATGATTAACTGGACTGATGCAATGCTCTGTCTGCAAGAAAGAGTATTTAAAATTACTACTTGACGTAGTCTAGTGGCTAACATGTGTTAAATTACATCCAACCGATCAACAGACAAATCATAAATGCTGTAGATTCGTTATTACCGCAGCTTGGATTCATCTGGTGTGTATATCCCTAAAACCTCACAGCAACAGCATGATTAACGATTCCGCTTTCACGTTGAAGGAAGCGATTACATTCATGAGTCATACCATAAACAGTCTACCTTTATTTCTGTATGCTGTTTACAGAGAGTAAAGGACAATAAAGATAAACTTTTTGTAGAAACGAAAGAAAATGAACTGCTGGGAGAAATTTCTGAGAATGTACGTTTGTAGGACAGAACTGTATGGAACTGTATCGTGGACTCTGTGCAAACTGGAAAAAAAGATAATCGAAGTATTTTACATGTGGTGCTTCTCAAGGAATCTGAAAATTAAGTGCACTGAAATCTGTAACTATCTAAATTCCTGTCGTATGAATTAGGGTTGGTTGGTTGGTTGTTTTGGGGAAGGAGACCAGACAGCGAGGTCATCGGTCTCATCGGATTAGGGAAGGACGGGGAAGGAAGTCGGCCGTGCCCTTTGAAACTATGAATTAGGCCTTTTTACTTATTTTGCAATTGTAATAAAACGGCGAGTCCAGTATTACTGTAACAGTAATCCACGGACGAATAAAACTACCATTACAACTACGTCCCTTGTAAGAACGTCACGGAGATACTGAAGAAAATCAACTCATTGACGTTTGAAGGTAGGTGTCAACTGTCCCACGAAAGCCTACCTACAAAGTTTCAAGAACCAGTATTGCGAATTATAGGAATATACTACAACCCACGCGGCAATCCCACAGAGAGCGTAAAGACAAGATTAGACTAACTGAGAGCGTACACATAGTCATTTAAGTAGTCACTCTTATCGCAAGAGGATTTACAGTTCATGGCGTGTTGGTACAGCAACCTGTATGCATAATATGGTACAGACAACAGTCTTGGCTGCGGAATTGATTTTGTTGCTTTATTTAGTAGTTCAAATGGTTCAAATGGCTCTGAGCACTATGCGACTTAACTTCTGAGGTCATCAGTCGCCTAGAACTTAGAACTAATTAAACCTAACTAACCTAAGGACATCACACACATCCATGCCCGAAGCAGGATTCGAACGTGCGACCGTAACGGTCGCTCGGTTCCAGACTGTAGAGCCTAGAACCGCACGGCCACTCCGGCCGGCTTATTTATTAGTGATACGCCTTTCGCCTAGTACAGGGCACCTTCAGACTGACCCGTACAGTGTCAATCTGAAATGAACACACTTGTTGCAACGAGTAAATATGGCTGCTCAACATCACGGAAAGGGGCTTCAAAAGATTTGGTTTTGAATGAAACTCCGTAATGACGTGAAGGGATTGTACTAGGAATTTATTTGGCCCTGTACCTTCTATATACGCAAGGACTGGGCAAAAAAGAGCTAACACTGCGACCGGTGCAAGCTATAACACAAATGAAGACGCTAGCCAAGCTTGCAGATTGCGCTGCTGTACTTGACCACGAATGGCACCTGTGATTCATCGGAATCGTTGCTAGTATCAGTCGGGTCAGAAAATTGGTCTGTGTAGTCCTGAGTGCATTATGTCGGGGTTAAGTGAAATCGTATCGGGGAAAATAATGTTGATGCTCGTATGATAGGTGACTCCGAAACCAAAGCAATCGAAGTGTTTGGTGTTTCAGGACGCACCGTATCGAAAATTTATACCGCATACAAGGAAAATTGACAGTGTTGTCTGGAATACTCTCTTTCAAATTCTGAAGGTGGCAGGGGTAAAATACAGGGAGCGAAATGCTATTTACAATTTGTACAGAAACCAGATGGCAGGTATAAGAGTAGAGGGACATGAAAGGGAAGCAGTGGTTGGGAAGGGAGTGAGACAGGTTTGTAGCCTCTCCACGATGTTATTCAATCTATATATTGAGCAAGCAGTAAAGGAAACAAAATAAAAATTCGGAGTAGGTATTGAAACCCATGGAGAAGAAATAAAAACTTTGAGGTTCGCCGATGACATTGTAATTCTGTCAGAGACAGCAAAGGACTTCGAAGAGCAGTTGAACGGAATGGACAGTGTCTTGAAAGGAGGATATAAGATGAACATCAACAAAAGCAAAACGAGAATAATGGAATGTAGTCGAATTAAGTCGGGTGATGCTGAGGGGATTAGGTTAGGAAATGAGACACTTAATCTAGTAAAGGGGTTTTGCTATTTGGGGAGTAAAATAACTGATGATGGTCAAATTAGAGAGGATATAAAATGTAGACTGGCAATGGCAAGGAAAGCGTTTCTGGAGAAGAGAAATTTGTTAACATCTAATGCAGATTTAAGTGTCAGGAAGTTGGCTCTGAGCACTATAGGACTTAACTTCTGAGGTCATCAGTCCCTAGAACTTAGAACTACTTAAACCTAACTAACCTAAGGACATCGCACACATCCATGCCCGAGGCAGGATTCGAACCTGCAGTCGTAGCGGTCACGCGGTTCCAGACTGTAGCGCCTAGAACCGGTCGGCCACCACGGCCGGCTCAGGAAGTTGTTTCTGGAAGTATTTGTATGGAGTGTAGCCATGTATGGAAGTGAAACATGGACGATAAATAGTTTGGACAAGAAGAGAATAGAAGCTTTCGAAATGTTGTGCTACAGAAGAATGCTAAAGATTAGATGGGTAGATCACATAACTAATGAGGAAGTATTGAACAGAATTGGGGAGAAGAGGAGTTTGTGGCACAACTTGACTAGAAGAAGGGGTCGGTTGGTAGGACATGTTCTGAGGCATCAAGGGATCACCAATTTAGTATTGGATAGCAGCATGGAGGGTAAAAATCGTAGAGGGAGACCAAGAGATGAATACACTAAGCAGATTCAGAAGGATGTAGGTTGCAGTAGGTACTGGGAGATGAAGGAGCTTGCACAGGATAGAGCAGCATGGAGATCTACATCAAGCCAGTCTCAGGGCTGAAGACCACAACAACAGCAAGAAGGAAAATGGAAAAAAAAAAAATCATCTGCTAAGCCACAGCATGGCCGAAAATTTGTGTTGAGAGATCGTGACAGACGATCATTCAAGAGGATTGTGAAGAAAAGTAGAAGACGACATCTGCAAAAGTCACTGCAGACCTGAAAGTTGCACTCGCGAAATCCGACAGCACGACACAACTCGAATCGAGCTCCATAAGCAGCGAATTGCGGGGCGAGCTGGAACTACAGAACCACTCGTCTGTGACGCAAATGCTCGTAATAGGGAAACTTGGTGCCGAAGCCATTACACTTGGACTATGAAGCAATAGAAGAAAGTAATTTCGTCGGATGAGTATCGTTTAACACTGTTTCTAACTTCTGGCCGCTTTGACGTCCCAAGAGTGAAACATGTCGGCGATTCTGTGATGATTTGGCCAGCCACATAGTGGCTCTGCAAGTTGGATTTACTGTTACGGATTATGTGACTATTCTGGCTGATCACCCCCATAACATGATTCAGTGTTTGTTCCCCAATGGTGAGACTGTGTTCGAAGACGACTGGGTGTCTATTCTCACAGCTCGCATAGTCCAAGACGAGCACGAATTGTCGCATCTCCCCTGGTCACCAGATCTCAATATCATTGAGCCTTTACGGTCTACTTTGGACGGAAAGGTGGCGTGATCGCTGTCCACTTCTGTTATCGTTACCTGAACTTGACAATACTTTGCAGTAAGAATGGAATAAGATTCTCTTGAAAACCATACAAGATCTTAATTTATCCATTCCGACACGACTGGTAACTGTTTTGAACGTCAATGGTTTTCCTACACCGTATTAGGCATGGTAATATGGTGTTTAGGTTTTTATGTTGGTAACGCGGGGTAGCGCTCTCTATGAAAGTCACTGACTCTGCTGTGTGTAGTCTGTGGCTGGTTGGCATAGTTGGAATATTCTCTACTGTAGTGTTGGGCAGTTGGATGGGAACAGCACGTAACGTTGCGCAGTTGGAGGTGAGCCGCCAGCAGTCGTGGATGTGGAGAGAGAGGTGCCAGAGTTTTGAGAGGTTGCTATAAGCGGACGTGTGTCTGCCAGAAAAAGGAAATTTGTAAAGATGGATGTCATGAATTGATAGATATATATATATGATGATGACATTTGAACACTATTACGGTAAATACATTATTTGTTCTGTCAAAATCTTTCATTTGCTAACTATGCCTATCCGTAGTTAGTGCCTTCAGTAGTTAGAATCTTTTATTTATCTGGCAGTACTGTGCACTGGCTGTATTGCAGTAGTTCGAGTAACGAAGATTTTTATGAGGCAAGTGATTCATGAAAGGTATAGGTTATTGTTGTCAGAGCCATTCCTTTGTATGGATTATTGAAAGTCAGATGGCGTTGCGCTAAAACTATTGTGTGTGAGTTTAGTGATGATCAGAATAAGTAAATAGAAAACCGTTTGAGTACGTTGAGTTTTACTCAGCTGTTTCTGTATCAAATAACGTAAGAGTTTTACTAGCACAGTCATTTACAACTTTTCTAAGGGGACGTTTCATAACACGTAATGTTTTTGGAGCTTCAATTTTTATGCACCCCTGTGTACTCAACAAAACTCTGCATGCTGAGTGCATTTCCCCTTGTACCACTTTTTAGGGTTTCTTGCTGTTCAATTCGTGTATGCAGCTCAGGAGGAATCTGGTGCAGACAACAGTCTTGGTTGCAGAATTGATTTTATTGCTACATTTCTTCATGGTGCGCATTTCGCCTAATACATGGCATCTTCAAATTGATCAATATAGTGCTGCTAAGCGGGTTTCTGAGTTCCACCCACTTACCAACACTGTACTGGTCAGTCTGAAGATGCCTTGTACTAGGCGAAAGGCGTGTCACTAATAAATAAAGCAACAAAATCAATTCCGCAACCAAGACTGTTGTCTGCACCACATTCTGCATAAAGCTTGCTGTACCAACACGCCATGAACTGGAAATCCTCTTGCGAGAAGAATGATTGCTTAAATGACTGTGTGTGCGCTCTCAATTGGTCTAATGTTGTCTTTACGCTGTCTATGGGATTGCCGCTTAGGCTGTAGTATGTAGGTAGGCTTCCGTGGGACAATTGACACCTACCTTCAAACGTCAACGAGTTGATTTTCTTCAGTATCTCCGTGACGTTCTTAGAAGAGACGTAGTTGTAATGGTAGTTTTGTTCATCCGTGGATCACTGTTACAGTAATACTGGACTAGTTGTTTTATTACAGTTTCAAAATAAGCAAAAAGGCCTAATTCATACGACAGTAATTTAGATAGTTACAGGTTCAAGTGCACTTAATTTTAAGAATCCTTTAGTAGCACTACATTTAAAAAGCTTAGATTATCTTCTTTTCCAGTTTTCACGGAGTCCACGATACAGTTCCATACAGTACTGTCCTATAAACGTGCATTCTCAGAAATTTCTTCCTCAAATTAAGTTCGGTGTTCGATACTGGCTGACTTGTTTTGGTCATGAACGCCCACTTTGCCTGCGTCAGTTTAATTTTTATGTCGTCCTTGTTTCGTCTGCCATGGGTTGTTTCCTACCAACTTCGTCTATTTCATGGTCCCCAATTTTGATATTAAGTTTACCGCTTACTTCATTTCTGTTAGTCCTCATTACTTTGTATTTTTTAGGTTTACTCTAAATCCACAGTGGGTACTCATTAGACGGTTCGTTTCATTCAACAGGTCCATAGCCGCGATAAATTTAAAGGACTTCATCGTTTCTACATCTACATTCATAATCCGCAAACCACCGTACGATGCATGGTGGAGGGTACCTTTTACCACTGCTAGTGATTCCTCTCCTGTTCCACTCGCAAATAGAGCAGGGGAGAAACGGCTGTCCAAAAGCCTCTGTACGAACCCTAGTTTCTCGCATCTTATCCTCACGGTCCGCACGCGAAATTACTCGTACGTTGGCGGCAGTAGAATAGTTCTGCAGTCGGCCTCTAATGCCAGTTCTCTAAATTTGCTCAATAGTGCCCTTCGGAAAGAGTATCTTTTCCCTCCAGGGATTCCCACTTGAGTTCAGGAAGCATGTCCGGAATACCGTGCTGATCGAATCTCCCGGTAACAAATCTAGCAGCGCGCCTCTGAATTGTTTCGATGTGTTCCTTTAATCCGAACTTGCGTGGATCCCAAACACTCGAACAGTACTCAAGAAGAGGTCGCTGTAGTGTTCTATACGCCACCTCCTTTAAGAATGAGATAGTTTTTCCCAAAATTCTCCCAGTAAAACGAAGCAGAGCATTCGCCTTCCCCACTACTACCCTGACGAGCTCATTCCATTCGTATCGCTTTGCAACGTTATGCCTAGATAGATAAGGAAGTTACTGTGCCAAGCTCAACCCTACTAATGCTATATTCGATCAATACAGGATTGTTTTTTTCTACTCATCGGCATGGAAACGGAAATGAGCGTTTGGCGTCAGGGCCGGGAGACCCCTTGTGGGGCAGGTCCGGCCGCCTTGGTGCAGGTCTTATAACATTCGACGCCACATTAGGAGGATGAGGATAAAATGATGATGAAGACAACACAACACCCAATCCATGAGCGGAGAAACTCTTCGACCCAGGCGAGAATCGAACCCGGACCCGTAGGACGGCAATCCCTCACGCTGACCATTTACCTATCGGGGCGGACACTCATCGGCATTAACTTACATTTTTCTACGTTTCCACTAAGGTGTTAGTATACGGTTGTGTAAGTTTCGCCAACATAAAGACATCTGTACTTAAGAAAAGGAGATGATATTCTTTTGACTTAGAAATCATTATAATACAATTGTTTCCCAACCATTTGCCGATGGTGATTATTATGGTCTTTTCCAAACTTTATAAACATTTTTTTTTGTAGGTTGCAACTGCATTGAGGAAGTATACATACAAGTAACCTACTCTGCAACAGTAGATACGGGTTATTCCGCCCAACTGACAAGACGGCTATCATCAACTCTTTCGTTTCACGTATAATATGGGCTTTATTCTGTCCTGCTGCGCTATTTGTGTATCCATAGATTCAGTTTTAGGTACTACCCGTCCACGATATTATTATACTGGGCCTCCCGTGGCGGTTACAGGAAACATGCGGGAAGTTACAGTAAAGAAGTACAGAGGTGATGAAGGAGAAAGCATCACATTGCGAATACTCTCAGGAAAGTTGCCCATATACTGTCAACTGGTTCAGCATGGTCTCTTGAAATATCACGATAAAAACTCACGATAAGCCGACCGAAGTAGCCTCACTCCCAGGTGCAAGTAAACTGTGGTCGGCTAATACCGCAGTTACTGTAACGGAAAGAGAGAAAACATTTCCGCAACAGGTGCGCTGACGTCGAGCAGACGTGGAACAGTGAGACGAGCTTTACGAGAAATCGATTTGAATACAAAGGAGAGGAGAGTGTTGCCCGGGGGCAGGGTCGACGTCTTTGGGAGGCGCCCGTTGCACCTGTTGCGTTACGCCCTGGACCTCTCCTGTACGCGGCTCCTGGCCGTCACCCTGCAGATTCACTTTTCGACGTCCCACGCTTCCACATGTACGTCCTTTCAAACAAATGCAAAACGGTTATCAACAAAGACCACGTAGCAAGAGAATTCACGGGTGTATTACGTTTCAGCCATGAGTCACCTGGCAGAAAAGACACGCATTTTCACACTACTGGCCATTAAAATTGCTACACCAGAAAGAAATGCAGATGATAAACGGGTATTCATTTGACAAATATATTATACTAGAACGGCCTTGATACGCCTGGGCATTGAGTCAAACAGAGCTTGCATGGCGTGTACAGGTACAGCTGCCCATGCAGCTTCAACACGATACCAAAGTTCATCAAGAGTAGTGACTGGCGTATTGTGACGAGCCAGTTGTTTGGCCACCATTGACCAGATGTTTTCAATTGGTGAGAGATCTGGAGAATGTGCTGGCCAGCGCAGCAGTCGAACATTCTTTGTATCCAGAAAGGCCTGTAGAAGACCGGCAACATGCGGTCGTGCATTATCCTACTGAAATAAAGGGTTTCGCAGGGATCGAATGAAGGGTAGAGCTACGGGTCGTAACACATCTGAAATGTAACGTCCACTGTTCAAAGTGCCTTCAATACGAACAAGAAGTGACCGAGACGTGTAACCAATGGCACCCCATACCATCACACCGGGTGATACTCCAGTATGGCGATGACGAATACACGATTCCAATGTGCGTTCACCGCGTGTCGCCAAACACGGATGCGACCATAATGATACAGGCGCTCCTGTTTGTGATGCAGTGGCTCAAATGGTTCAAATGGCTCTGAGCACTTTGGGACTCAACATCTTAGGTCATAAGTCCCCTAGAACTTAGAACTACTTAAACCTAACTAACCTAAGGACATCACACACACCCATGCCAGAGGCAGGATTCGAACCTGCGACCGTAGCAGTCCCGCGTTTCCGGACTGCAGCGCCAGAACCGCTAGATCACCGCGGCCGGCTGTGTGTGAAATCTTATGGGACTTAACTGCTAAGGTCATTAGTCCCTAAGCTTACACACAACTTAACCTAAATTACCCTAAGGACAAATACACACACGCACGCCCGAGAGAGTAGATCGTAGCTGAGCGCTCACTGCATTAGCTTTGCTACACATCGCTTCCAGTTCTTTCACTATGTTGCCATTCTCACAGGATGGCAACATAGTGAAAGAACTGGAAGCGAGGTGTAGCAAAGCTAATGCAGTGAGCGCTCAGCTACGATCTACTCTCTTCTGCAAGAAGGAAGTCAGTACCAAGACTAAGTTATCTGTGCACCGTTCAATCTTTCGACCAACTTTGTTGTATGGGAGCGAAAGCTGGGTGGATTCAGGTTACCTTATCAACAAGGTTGAGGTTACGGATATGAAAGTAGCTAGGATGATTGAAGGTACTAGTAGATGGGAACAATGACAGGAGGGTGTGCACAATGAGGAAATCAAAGAAAAACTGGGAATGAACTCTATAGATGTAGCAGTCAGGGCGAACAGGCTTAGATGGTGGGGTCATGTTACACGCATGGGAGAAGCAAGGTTATCCAAGAGACTCATGGATTCAGCAGTAGAGGGTAGGAGGAGTCGGGGCAGACCGAGGAGAAGGTACCTGGATTCGGTTAAGAATGATTTTGAAGTAATAGGTTTAACATCAGAAGAGGCATCAATGTTAGCACTGAATAGGGGATCATGGAGGAACTGTATAAGGGGGGCTATGCTCCAGACTGAACGCTCAAAGGCATAATCAGTCTTAAATGATGATGATGATGATGACACGTTGTTAGCTTAAAACTTGCCACGATATAAAAACGAAAGAAGAACAAAACAGCGATAGTAAAAACAATCACTGCAGATCAACAGAACAAGCCAGGTCGACAACACAGGCGACACTGAACTGGCAATGAGTTACGCTATACTCCTTGCAGCACAAATGCGCTTTGTCAGCCTCTCCATACAAAAAGTAAATCTGAATCAGAAATCAAACTAAATGCAGTTACTCTGTACTGCGGCACCAATGGCCAGGAATCTATTACAGCAGTGTACTCGAAAAATACAGATCGGGTCCTTTTATCTAAGACAGCGTGCATGTTCTCCAGTGAACTGATGAACTTCTCCCAAATGTTGCTAAAACTGCAACCAGTCACTTTTTTGAAACAGTTATTTAGTATCCCATGAATCAGTTTCCGAATCCTTTCAGGCTCATCTGCAGATTGATTTCCGGAAGTACGTCGAAGCCAGCACGAAGAAATATGCTTGAAATAGCTATGTAACCGTCGGAAAACCATCTGAAGACGAGCCTGAAAAGTTCGAAATCCTGTTCAGGGCATAATAAATAACTATTTCAAAAAAGTGACTGGTTGCAGTTTTGTGTATTTACATTGAATAAACAGTCAAGCTCAAACCAATTTATAGTTTCAAAGTCAAGTTCGTTCCGTCAAGACATTTAATCAGAAAAATAATTTTATATTATCTCCAAATAACTTGAACATAGACGCTGTAGTTGGTTTCGCCACTGCAGGCCTTGGAGTTAGCTCAGTTTTGATTATCATATGATGCAAATCCGTTGCTTTTATTACTTATGGAATTTACACTGAAAGCAGTATAAGACTGAACTGACATGTTCAGCAAATGTAATTTTGAAGGATGGCGTCAACAAAGAATACTTACGGTTTCATGCATATCTATTGTTATCAGGCGTTTTCAGTCACATGTTCAAAAAACCCGGTGTTACTTTCAGACTTTCTTCCCCGTTTTGCTCATATTAGTGTTCAGACCTTAAGAACAAATCAAATAGCAAGAACGTGAAAATGGCTCCAATCGTTCCCAGCACTTAACCTAAAGGCTTATGGGCAAGGAGCGAGTGCCAGTATATATGCAGAGAGAGAGAGAGAGAGAAAGAGAGAGAGAGAATATGAGTGAGTTCGCGCGTAAGACAATACGAATGACAGTGTGCTTGAATACTTTCAGGAATTCAGCGGTGGAGCCGAAGTGAGGGAAAGCTTGTATTGCTTACTGGCACCGTGACTAAAAGAGTGGAAAATTACCAGACACATTAACTGCCGCGTCTACGGCGAACTGTTGCGGTCCCGCTGCTGCAAAAACAAAGGAAAGCTTTTCAGCAGTGAGGAGGCTGCGGAGAGAGAAAATCGAATCTGCAGCTCTGGACAAGGCCGTCTGTGAGATCTACCGGTTTCACTACCCGCTCTTCACACTGAACACAGACGCTAGTAAAGGCTGCTCGCACGTGTTAGAGAATGTCCCTAGAGCACGTTCCATCAGTCTCACCGAGCGAGGTGGCGCAGTGGTTAGCACACTGGTCTCGAATTCGGAAGGACGGTGGTTCAAACCTCCGTCTAGCGGTCCAGACTTTGGTTTTCCGAGATTTCCCTAAATTGCTGCAGGTAAATGTCGGAGTGGTTCCTGTAAAAGGGCACGACCGACTTCCTTCCCCAATCCTATGGGAGCGATGACCTTGCTGTTTGGTCCCCTCCTCCGAATCAACCTGTAACACCATACCTCTTCTGCTGTACAGATTTATTTTGCTTTTTGTTTTATTTAATGTTATAACATTGAGTATCTGTAAATGTTTTTGATTGAATTGATAACATAAAATTGTACACTCCTTTCTTGTAAGAACTTTGATGTCATGGTTTGGTTATATGCAAAGTAGTCTATCTGTGATTTACATTCTTTGTCCCATTTGGAGGGAACAAAACATACTGTATGTAATTGTAATTTTGTGTGAATAATTTTTTGTAGAAATGTCAATATGTGTAAATGTTTTGTTTTATTTAATGCATTTGGTTGCTGTTATGTAAACTGCTGATCCTCACTTAGGGCTCTTAGTTATTCTGTATGTAAAAGGTGTAGTGGTTACCCTCGGGAACGGAACTGTGTAGCGCGCGCAAATTGTGGTTGGCCTAGGTGGAAAAGGTGGAACTGATAGTCAGTCGGAGACGAGCTACGAGTCGGAGACGAGCTACGAGTCGGGGACGAGCCAGCAGTCGGGGACGAGCTACGAGTCCGTGCACTGCCATGTAACAGATGCATATTGTGCTGATTCCGAGAGAGGCTTTTCCTGCTTCTTTCCAAGGCCTCGGATGGATGGATAAATAGCTGGAACTATTCTGGAGTTTGTATCTATCATCGCCACCAAGAAATGACAGAGTCCAGCAATTCTGCCTACAATTCCACCTACCTACATGCAGTTGCCACCACATTGCGCAATCATGGCAACGTAATACTATAATGATGTACAGTGAAGGATCAGCTTAATGGACGTGCTAATGTGCTGAAATATAAGGTAATTTGTATCTGAATTTATGTACCTACCTTGATTTTTCTCCTCATCATAACACCTCTCAGGTTCCTCTCCGTTTGAGCTAAAGTGATATCCGAGTGTCCTTACTGAAAGAAATTAAAGCCTAGAGTTTTACTAATTAATGCCTCTTGAACTTAGTAAAAGGAAAGTTAAAGTTAATGTGGCAATAGAGTGAGTTAAAGTAAATGTTATTTGCTCAAAATAATTTTCCTATTAAAACTGCTATTTAAAGTGCTGTTGCTAACTTCAATATTAAAAGTTCTTAAGACTCAGGCTTATAAGGCAAATGATCACATTATGGTCTGTAGTAAATTCTAAAAGGTGAGTAAGTTTCTTGCAATTTGGTCAGTATTGTGTTTCGCTGTAGTAAAAGTGAGAAAGCTGCAGTTGTGAAACATTATATATTCATGTTTGCTAAGTGTTTGTGTATCTTGTGTATTAGAAGTGCATGTTAATAGTAATGTTATAAAGACCATTCACTTTATGTAAGCCTGAAAGTAATAGGGTGTTTCGGTGTCTCTTATAATTTAGCAAATAGTTTGTGCTGCTCCAGTTGTTAGCTTCAATCTTAAAACATATGTGTGTCAGAGTTCATTGCACTCGCGTGTGGCTAAGTCTAGGTTGTGTTTGTCCATTATAGTTACTTATACCTACTTTCATAAACGAGAACGTTAATCTTTCTCTTGCCTAATTAGGCTGGCGACCGTTTCCCTTATTCTATAAACAGTATAGCTAGGCAAAAATTCTGTTTTTTATTATTCAAATATTTACGTAATTCTGACTTTCATTTCCGATAAGCCACCTCCGTTAGGAACAACACGGTCAACATAACAAAATTCCTCTCAGAGGGTAACACTGCTCTGTTGCTTTATACCATTATTAATCCAACAAAATAATTCTGTTTTACAAATTGCCTCCAGTTTTGAGGTTATGGTATAGCAGTAGCAGACGGGAGTGTTATAAACCTACCAATCAACCAACAGTCTCAGATCGACTGGTAGCTGCTGCTTTCTGACCAACGGAATTTGAATCAATGTCCTCCGATTCCAGAGTGAATTTACAGTCTGCAGCGGGTCTGTGCTTATCTGATACTCTCTGGTAGATTAAAAGCGGCCCGAACCGGGGACCATTGTCTTTCGCGGGCAAGACCTCTACTGATTGAGCTATCCAAGCATGTCTCACGAACCAACTGAAGCTGTGAGGGCGGGTCGTGAGTTGGACGACTCAGTCAGGGAAGCACTTGCGATCGAAAAGCAGAGGTCCCAGTTTCGAGTCTCGGGATCCGGTTGCCGAGCGAGGTGGCGCACTGGTTATCACATTGGACTCGCATTCGTGAGGACAGCGGTTCAGGACCGCGTCCGGCCATCCGGTTTTACGTTTTCCGTGATTTCAGCACATCGCTACACGCATATGTCAGGATGGTTTCTTTCAAAGGCCACTGCGCTGTTTTATTCTACGTACTTGAAACATTCAGAGCTTCTGAACCGTCTCTAATGAACTTGATGTCTACGGGACATCACTCTTCCTTCCTTCCTTCGATCCAGCACTCAGTTTTAACCTTCCACGAAGTTTCAGTATGCGTAGCGCTTGTCGAAGTGTCGGTTGTTAAATATCTTCGTCGCCGTACCTTGCTGCAAGATTATTAGTTCTTCACAGAAACAGTGTCCTATTCTAAAGCCACGAGTATTTTTTTTATTGTTTCTGCATAATTGTCGGAATGCGTTACAGATTCCAGTTACAAGTGTGCAATCCTTGTTTGTTACTCTCTGTTTTCTATATAGAGCGTTAGTACTGAAATGACGCTCATAAACGATTGTGTTGTCACGTAAGCCTTTGTTTATTTTAGAATACTTCTGCACCTCCCAGTACTATTATCTTCAATCATTGAGTTTCGTTGTACTGAGCTGCGCTGTTTTATTGTTATAAATTTTTATATATTCCTGATAGTGATAGGACAGAAACTACTGCATCATCTAAAGAACTACTACATAACTCACAGAATGCCAATAGGATTTTTTTACTCTCTTAAAAAACATTAAAAGGCACGGGTATGTTGCACAAACTTTCATCGTAAGAAAGCTTACAATGCCTTCGCGCGATTGTCTTGCAGCTGACGATTATTACTCCACATATAGGATATATTTCTATCTCTCTGCCTGTCTTGCTGTCGACTGTCGATATACATTAAGTCGAAAGACTGACCATCGCACACCACGACAGAAAATGCCACCTTGTGGGCAGTAATGCCGTAAGGAAAGTATGTCTAGACAGGAAGCGGAGCAGACATGAATATGGAATGATTCTAGTGCCTATGCGTGCCGTAAGTGGAGAAGTTCACAGACGTAAGCAACTTTGATGCAGAAGAAATCGCTATGGCCTGTCACCTAGGGAGGATCATCTAGGGAACGGCGAAGGTGGTCGACCGTTTCCGTGCTGCCATGAGAGTGAAGCTCGGCGATACCATGAGAAGGGTAGGCCGCGATCTGTGGCGGATATAACGAGTACAGCTCTGGTTGAGGCACAAGTGTTTCGGAGCACATCAGGCATGGCACAGACGAACCCTAAGCGTTTCCATGTTTACCCATCTAACAGGGTTGGAATGGGCACGGAACCATCAAAATTGGACCGTGGAATAATGAAAACGTGTCGCCTAGTTGGCTGAATCACTTTTCTCGTTAGCCAGGTCGATAGTCGTGTCGGAATAAGACGTCATTCAGGCGAAAGATGCATCGCTCTATGGACCAGTCCGATAAGGGCAGTATTATGCTCTGTAACGTTTGGAAAATAATTACCCTAATTTCACTTCAAAAGCTGTGTTTTAATGAAGACTGTACTTTCCTTTTCCATTAATTCCACATATCAAATTATCACGCTACATTTTAGAAATTTTCCAGGCTGAAGCGAAGGAGAGCTGCCGACGAATTGTTTGGTGGCCGCAGCCGAACGCTACTAGTGTTCAAACGGCTATTACTTTATCAAACTTTTGTTTCAGCGTCCCTGAGATATCTTTTACCGGTCTTTTCTATCAGTATCCGGCCAATGTAATTACGCAAACTGCGTAATTTTTTGATCGGTCACTGGCCTCTAAACAATGCTGTCGGTCAACGTTCTCGTCGGTCTGATGGGAATCTGATGTTGGTTGGTGGAATGTATAATTTCATCATCCACAAGTAAAAATTTTCTACGCACCATTGTATCATTTTAAAAGCTTGCCGCCAGTAAAAGAAATAAATTTAATTTTACATTTTTTTTAAATACCAGTAAAATTAAAATGTGTTAAACATTTACAAAAAGAAGGGAAACGATTTGCAACTGCATCTACACGACTACTCTGCACTTCACACTTAAGTGGCATGCAGAGGGTTCTTTGAACCACCATCAAACTATTTCTCTACCGTTCCACTCTCTGACAGCGCGTGGGGAAAAATTAGCGCTTAAATTTCTCTGCGCGAGTTCTGATGACTCCTGGTTTATTACGATGAACATTTCTCCCTATGAAAGTTGGCAACAATAAAATATTTTCACATTCAGAGAAGAAAATCGCCGCAACGAAAAACGGGTGTGTTTTAATGAGTAGCCCCCTAACTCGGTTGCCGGCCGCTGTGACCGAGCGGTTCTAAGCGCTTCAGTTTGGAACCGCGCGACCGCTACGGTCGCAGGCTCGAATCCTGCCTCGGGCATGGATGTGTGTGACGTCCTTAGGTTAGTTAGGTTCAAGTAGTTCTAAGTTTTAGGGGACTGATGAGCTCAGATGTTAAGTCCCATAGTGCTCAGAGCCATTTTGAACCAACTCGGTTACCATACCCGTGACACTCTCTCTCGCATATTTTACGATAGCACAAGACGAGCTGCTCATATCTGAACTTTCTCGATATCCTTCGTCAATCTTAGCTGGTAAGGATCCCACACAACACAGCATTAGTCTAGTAGAGGACAAACAAGCGTAATGTAGGCAGTCTCTTTAGCGGATCTGTTACAGCTTCTAAGTGTTCTGCCAAAGAAACGTAGCCTTTGGTTTTCCTTCCCCCCAACATCAAAGATGATAAGTCATATGTTAAATCATTTAGAAATAATTTCCACGGTACCTGAGGGAGCTTAGTGAGTAAAAGCTGTGGAGATGACATGGGGGGGGGGGGGGGGGTTAAGGAAGGCAGAATTGGAATAAATCCAACAAATACTTTGGGTCCAAGTGGTACTCTGAGCCGAAAAGGCTGGCACAGGAGAGGGCTACTTCACATAAAAAAGTAGAAATTAAAAACTACACTACGGTGTACAATGAGAAACTCCTGTACTTATATTGTTTACTGACCTGTAGAGGGAATGTATATGCTGCTTATTTGTTGGAAAGTGATCTATGTGTTCAGTTACACTACTGGCCATTAAAATTGCTACACCACGAAGATGACGTGCTACAGACACGAAATTTAACCGACAGGAAGAAGGTGCTGTGATATGCAAATGATTAGCTTTTCAGAGCATTCACACAAGGCTGGCGCCGGTGGCGACACCTACAATGTGCTGACATGAGGATAGTTTCCAACCGATTTCTCATACACAAACAGCAGTTGAGCGGCGTTGCCTGGTGAAACGTTGTTGTGATGCCTCGTGTATGGAGGAGAAATGCGTACCATCACGTTTCCGACTTTGATAAAGGTCGGATTGTAGCCTATTGCGATTGCGGTTTATCGTATCGCGACATTGCTGCTCGCGTTGGTCGAGATCCAATGACTGTTAGCAGAATATGGAATCGGTTGGTTCAGGAGGGTAATGCGGAACGCCGTGCTGGATCCCAACGGTCTCGTATCACTAGCAGTCGAGATGACGCATCTTATCCGCATGGCTGTAACGGATCGTGCAGCCACGTCTTGATCCTTGAGTCAATAGATGGGGACGTTTGCAGGACAACATACATCTGCGTGAACAGTTCGACGACGTTTGCAGCAGCATCGACTATCAGCTCTGAGACCATGGCTGCGGTTACCCTTGACGCTGCATCACTGACAGGAGCGCCTGCGATGGTGTACTCAACGACGAACCTGGCTGCACGAACGGCAAAACGTCATTTTTTCGGATGAATCCAGGTTCTGGTTACAGCATCATGATGGTCGCATCCGTGTTTGGCGACATCGCGGTGAACGCACATTGGAAGCGCGTATTCGTCATCACCATACTGGCGTATCACTCGGTGTGATGGTATGGGGTGCCATTGGTTACACGTCTCGGTCACTACTTGTTCACATTGACTGCACTTTGAAGAGTGGACGTTACATTTCAGATGTGTTACGACCCGTGGCTCTCTCCTTTTTTCGATCCCTGCGAAACATACATTTCAGGAAGATAATGCACGACCGCACGTTGCAGGTCCTGTACGGGCCTTTCTGGATACAGAAAATGTTCGACTGCTGCCCTGACCAGCACATTCTCCAGATCTCTCACCAACTGGAAACGTCTGGTCAATGATGGCCGAGCAACTGGCGCGTCACAATACGTCAGTCACTACTCTTGATGAACTGTGGTATCGTGTTGAAGCTGCATGGGCAGCTGTACCTGTACACGCCATCCAAGCTCTGTTTGACTCAATGCCCAGGCGTATCAAGGCCGTTATTATGGCCAGAGGTGGTCTGATTTCTCAGGATCTATGCACACAAATTGCGTGAAAATGTTATCACATGTCAGTTCTAGTATAATATATTCGTCCAATGAGTACCCGTTTATCATCTGCATTTCTTCTTGGTGTAGAAATTTTAATGGTCACTAGTGTAGCTTCCTAGTATACGATCTGGAGTGTAATGATAATGGGTGACAGCATTAAATATTTAAAATGCGACCGAGTACCTTCAGTGCCAAAGCGTAGGTTCTTCCACCCAACACGTGCTGGTCAGATTGTGGATAGACTTCTCGATTGAACCTGTCAACGTGGCAGGACCAGTTCATATGTATAAGTCGCAATTATTGCAATCAAATGTGACATTTGCTGTTGCTAAGGAGAATTACTGTAAGACAGCCACATACACTTGTAGAAGACGATGGCTCTCGCGCCGCTGCTCTGCTTATAACCCGGGCGATCCCTCACAGTCCGAGTTGTCAGCCTCCAGTACGGATGGTAATGGGAGCGCCTGTCTCCGTGTGCGGCTCTGGCCGATGCGATCAGTCGCGGCCTTATACAGAGAACACAGCGCAGCGCAAAGAAACGCGCCGCGGCGAGCCAGGCCTCGCGTTGTCTGTTGTAGTTGGGAGAGCGACATTGCAGGGTCGATAACCGAAGCAGGAAATGCCGCACTGGAGGTCGAGGCAGTCTGGTCTCCGGTAGAGCGCCAGCGGCGGCGAGGTGGCCGGCGAAGCGCCGCTCACTGGTCGGTATCTGCCATCTCCGCCTCAGCGGTCTGCCTAGCCGATGGGGCTCACTGTGCGTCAAGGATATGGTCGACCTGGCGCTAAGTGCGTCGCTTGGTTGTGCAATACAGGGATGGAGAACACAGTGATGAAGTTCCACCAAGTTCCCCTTCGTATTCCACAGCACAGAAAATGGATTTCGAAATTCTTTTTTTTGTGATGTACACTGAAGAGCCAAACTGGTACACCTGCCTAATATCGTGTAGGGTCCCCGCGAGCACGCAGAAGTGCCGCAACACAACGTGGTATGGACTGGACTAACGTCCGAACTGGTGCTGGAGGGAACAGACGCCATCAATCCTGCAGGGCTGTTCATAAATCAGTAACAGTGCGATGGGGTGGAGATCTCTTCTGAACAGCACCTTGCAAGGTATCACAGATATGCTCAATTATGTTCATGTCTGGGGAGTTTAGTGGCCAGCGGAAGTCTTTCAAATCAGAAGAGCGTTCAGAATGAGATTTTTACTCTGCAGCGGAGTGTGCGCTGATATGAAACTTCCTGGCAGATTAAAACTGTGTGCCGGACCAAGATTCGAACTCAGGACCTTTGCCTTTTGCGGGCAAGTGCTCGCAGGAGAGCTTCTGTTAAGATTGGAAGGTAGGAGAGGAGGTACTGGCAGAAGTAAAACTGTGAGGACTGGGCGTGAGTCGTGCTCGGGTAGCTCAGTTGGTAGAGCACTTGCCCGCGAAAGGCAAAGGTCCCGAGATCGAGTCTCGGTCCGGCACACAATTTTAATCTGCCAGGAAGTTTCAGAAGAGTGTTCCTGGAGCCACTCTGTAGTAACTCTGGACGTGTGAGGTGTCACATTGTCCTGCTCGAATTGTCCAAGTCCGTCTAAGTCAATGGGCATGATTGGATGCAAGTGATCAGGCAGGATGTTTATGTACGTGTCAACTGTCAGAATCGTATCTAGACGTATCCTATATCACTCCAACTGCACACGCCACACACCATTACAGAGCCTTCACTAGCTTGAATAGTCCACTGCTGAGATGCAAGCTCCATGGATGCATCAGCTGTCTCCATACCCGTACACGTCCATCCGCTCTACAAAATTTGAAGCGAGACTCGTCCGACCGCGCAACATGTTTCCAGTCATCAACACTGCAGTGTTGGAGTTGACGGGCCCAGGCGAGGCGTAAAGCTTTGTGCTGTGCAGTCATCAAGGGTACACGAGTGGGCCTTCGGCTTCGAAAGCTCATATCGATGATGTTTCTTTGATGGCCCAGCATTGAAATCTGCAGAAATATGCGGAAGGATTGCACTTCTGTCACTTTGAACGATCCTCTTCAGTCGTCGTTAGTCCTGTTCTTGTAGAATCTTTTTCCGGCCGCAGCGATGTCGGAGATTTGGTGTTTTACCGGATTCCTGATAGTCACGGTACACTCGTGAAATCATTGTACGGGAAAATCCCCATCTCGGAGATGCTGTGTCCCATCGCTCGTGCGCCGACTATAACACCACTTTCAGACTCTCTTAAATCTTGATAACCTGCCACTGTAGCAGCAGTAACCCATCTAACAACTGCGCCAGACACTTTTATAAAGACGCTGCCGACCGCGGTATTGTGCCTGTTTACATATCTCTGTATTGGCATACGCATGTCGGCCGCTGTGAACGAGCGGTTCTACGTGCTTTAGTCCGGAACAGCGCTGCTGCTACGGTCGCAGGTTCGAATCCTGCCTCGGGCATGGATGTGTGTGATGTCCTTAGATTAGTTAGGTTTAAGTAGTTCTAAGTCTAGGAGGCCGATGACCTCAGATAGTACTTAGAGCCATTTGAACCATTTTTTGGAATTCGCATGCCTATACCAGTTTCTTTGGCTCTTCAGTGTGTATTGTGCACCTCGCGCAAAGTGCTTCGCTTAGTTTTGCACTAAAGTGATGGAGACAAGAGTGATGAAATTCCACGAAGTTCCCCTTCTTATTCAGCAGCGGAGATAATAGATTTCGAAATTTTGTTTTTTGTGATATGTAACATTCACATACCGAGAGGCGTGCAGTGGTTATGAGGCAGTGGTGTTCCCTTCAAGAAATAGCATGCCCGAATCCTTCATTTACGTTTTGCGAGGTTTTCCACGGTGCAGGAAGCATTTACAGAACGAGAACAAATCTTTGTGCGAAATGGAGTGAAACTTACCGATGTATTATAAATGTTTGTCAGCCTGGGACGCGAGCCATGACCTTTGTCCTTTAAAGTCAGTGCCCTTATCAGCTGCGTTATTTGAGCACATACCGCTTCTCAAGGCAAAACTGTCTCTACTGTTGCTCTCCTACACTTCTATGCGCGGCAGTGATGAGCAGAAAAAAATCTATGAGCCGTTAACACATCGTGTGAAATATTTGAAGTATTGAATTTATTATAAAATAAAAACAGTGGCATTTATCTACTGCTTGTACAGAAAGAAGACAGAATTCTAAGTGGCAATATTTGAGAGGGTAGTGAGATGCGTATGTCCTATCCTCGACGTTATTAAGTACGTACATTGTCTAAGCAGTAAAAGAAACTAAGGAGAAGTTTGGGAAGGGAACTACAATTCAGTGAGCAATCTTGTACACCTGTGACAACATTGTGATACTGTTAGACGAAAAATGTCTTGGAAGATTATTTGAACGGGATGGATAGTGTCGTGAATGTAGGTGGTAAGACAAACAATAACAAAATTAAAACAGGGCGACGAAGTATACACGAACTAACGTATGTGCTGCTGATGGAAATACACTCCTGGAAATGGAAAAAAGAACACATTGACACCGGTGTGTCAGACCCACCATACTTGCTCCAGACACTGCGAGAGGGCTGTACAAGCAATGATCACACGCACGGCACAGCGGACACACCAGGAACCGCGGTGTTGGCCGTCGAATGGCGCTAGCTGCGCAGCATTTGTGCACCGCCGCCGTCAGTGTCAGCCAGTTTGCCGTGGCATACGGAGCTCCATCGCAGTCTTTAACACTGGTAGCATGCCGCGACAGCGTGGACGTGAACCGTATGTGCAGTTGACGGACTTTGAGCGAGGGCGTATAGTGGGCATGCGGGAGGCCGGGTGGACGTACCGCCGAATTGCTCAACACGTGGGGCGTGAGGTTTCCACAGTACATCGATGTTGTCGCCAGTGGTCGGCGGAAGGTGCACGTGCCCGTCGACCTGGGACCGGACCGCAGCGACGCACGGATGCACGCCAAGACCGTAGGATCCTACGCAGTGCCGTAGGGGACCGCACCGCCACTTCCCAGCAAATTAGGGACACTGTTGCTCCTGGGGTATCGGCGAGGACCATTCGCAACCGTCTCCATGAAGCTGGGCTACGGTCCCGCACACCGTTAGGCCGTCTTCCGCTCACGCCCCAACATCGTGCAGCCCGCCTCCAGTGGTGTCGCGACAGGCGTGAATGGAGGGACGAATGGAGACGTGTCGTCTTCAGCGATGAGAGTCGCTTCTGCCTTGGTGCCAATGATGGTCGTATGCGTGTTTGGCGCCGTGCAGGTGAGCGCCACAATCAGGACTGCATACGACCGAGGCACACAGGGCCAACACCCGGCATCATGGTGTGGGGAGCGATCTCCTACACTGGCCGTACACCACTGGTGATCGTCGAGGGGACACTGAATAGTGCACGGTACATCCAAACCGTCATCGAACCCATCGTTCTACCATTCCTAGACCGGCAAGGGAACTTGCTGTTCCAACAGGACAATGCACGTCCGCATATATCCCGTGCCACCCAACGTGCTCTAGAAGGTGTAAGTCAACTACCCTGGACAGCAAGATCTCTGGATCTGTCCCCCATTGAGCATGTTTGGGACTGGATGAAGCGTCGTCTCACGCGGTCTGCACGTCCAGCACGAACGCTGGTCCAACTGAGGCGACAGGTGGAAATGGCATGGCAAGCCATTCCACAGGACTACATCCAGCATCTCTACGATCGTCTCCATTGGAGAATAGCAGCCTGCATTGCTGCGAACGGTGGATATACACTGTACCAGTGCCGACATTGTGCATGCTCTGTTGGCTGTGTCTATGTGCCTGTGGTTCTGTCAGTGTGATCATGTGATGTATCTGACCCCAGGAATGTGTCAATAAAGTTTCCCCTTCCTGGGACAATGAATTCACGGTGTTCTTATTTCAATTTCCAGGAGTGTAGATTAGTAAATAGACCGTGAAAGTAGTAGAGGAATTATTCTGTTTGAACAGCAAAATAACCGACAAAGACCTAAGTTGAGAGGATTTTGAATAAAAACTGCCGGTAGCAGTAAAACACATGTAGTAAACGGCACAGACAACACGAGAAGCTTTTGAAGCGTGGTTTTAAAGAAGAACTTTGAAGAATACGTGTATCGATCGAGAACATTATCTGGGTAGATTGAGCCACTAATGGAGAGGTACTAAATCGAACTGGGAATAAAAAAACTTCATAACACATGACTATTAGAAAAGCTGATATAAATATCCGAAAGCATAGTGTAATAGTTAATTTAGTAATGGAGGGTTCTGGGTGATAAGAACTGGTTACGGAAATTAAGGCTTGAAAACAGTAAACAAGGTGAAGAACAAGTAGGCTACATTAGCTATGCAAAGTGCTGTAAAGTATAGACTAACGTGGAGAGCTGCATCAAACCAGTCTGCGGACTGGTGAGTACAACATTACCTAGAAACGCCCTCTTGACGGCACAACGCGTCGTAGCAAGACACTCCACTATATCAATGCGTGGTACCTATTCTTTCGGACGTGTCCAAAAGAGTAGACACCACGCGGAAGGCGCAGCTGTGATACATATTATGTAAAAGTCCCGATTCAGCTGGTATCATCAGTTCCTTTTCTTTTCTTTTCTTTCCTTGCCTTTCTACCCTCCACCTTCATTTTGCATAGTAAGATACTCCATGACACACTAAAAACGATGCGGAGCCATTCTGTTCCAGGACCGCTCAAACACTCTCTTCCTTCCTCCTCCCCCCCCCCCCCCCTCCCCCGCACCATGCTTCCAAACTCACAAGTGTTGGCCAAGAGTGTCCAAGGTGGGCGAGTTCGTGGTGTAGTCCTTAACTGAATCCAACAAGCTTCGGGAGCTATAACTTGGTTCATTGTCTTGCTGAAGATGGGGACCGACTGCAGAATTCGCAAGTGAACTAGTGGATGCATGTGATGAAGTTTCCAATCGTCTCATTTGCGTGTGAGGAACGTTCATGTATCATGGGTCTCATTTCGCCTCCACATAATCATTCCGTATGCCAAACTACCTGCACAAGTTGCCTGTGGGCAACTAGGATGCATCCTCTAATGAGGATTATGGCGTACTCCTCCCTGTCACCTGTTTGTACTGCTTTGAGCGTCCAATGTTGCACACATTACAATCTTCGTGCCCCAGTGAGCACTCGTATTGAATGCTGTCTTCTGAACTCTTTAGCGACCAGAAGGCTCTAGGGGCTACATCTACTCGTTGCTTCTTGAACGGAACCGCAAGTGATCTGCTACACTTTGGTCCATCTACCCGCTGCAGCAATTTTTGATAGTCGACACAAGGTAGGCATGTATGCAGGACATTGATGATGAGGTTACTAGAGAATGAGCGCAAATTCGGATTAGGGAAAAACTCAGAGACCACTTCTTCCAATCCCCACCAGTTGCCATCAAAAGTTGTCTATGACAGTTAACTCAGGAAGCAAAATTTTATGATATGTTATGTCTTGCCAGTCCTGCTGAAACGGAATGTTTCCCGGGAATTTATTGTTTTAAATAATATCTATGTTATCTGAAATATGTAAATTTCCGTGAGTGCAAGTGTTGTACAAATATATTTTTGTTGTATGGGTACGATGACGAGAGAGATTTATATCTCTACAGAATCAGAGTAACGGACAGCTGAAGGAAAGTGGAATGAGTGAAAGAAAATGAGGTTTGGCGTGAGACTGTTTACACGTCCAGTATATGAAAAGAGGATTTGAACGCCTCAAGGACAAACAGTTGTGGAAAAGTTGTACAAACGTGGAGTAAAGAAAGTCTGATTCCAAGAGATTAAAGTAGCTGAGATTTCTGAGCATGAAGGAGCTACTGTGCGAGCTGTAAAGGATGCAAGAATTTGGCGATTTACTGAATTACGGCGAGGAGTCGTAAATTACTGAACATTACTTTTAAGAAAGCTCAGTCCATTTGATTGTTTTATACAGCTTTTCTGTTTGATAAAAAATCGCACCCACGATGACTGAAAATTCTGAGTAAATTGAAAATATTAGTCCCAACTTAGTTCATATACCGCTCCTAATTTACTTGTACTTTTCAGAAAATCTGTTTGATTCAAGCCAATTTGTTGCGTCAGAGCGTCAGTAATTATTACGGTGTGATATAGCATGAAATAAGGAAAGGCACCGTGTACTCTTAGAAAAATCATTGCAGTATCAGTCGCCATCTACACACATATTCAAGTAGGAGAAGCTTTTTTGCAATGTATGTTTGGTCATCGAAAACAATGACACCAAAAGTGAACAAAGTAAAGAGGCACGCGAACATAGGGAGAAACAACGTAAATTTCAGTCTAAAGCCTGCTTCCTTTCATATAGCAAAACGAAATTATTTATTTGGAAGAAAATTCGCAGTTTTTCCACCGAATTAAAATTGGGTAGCAAGAAAATATTAGTAAGTATAAAGCGGCCGCGCCGGCAACTAAAACAGTCTGGTGTCACGAAAGCATCCCCTAAGGACATCCACAATCGTTATACCGAATGATGGTCCCTTGTGTAAGGACATCCAGATTTCTTGTATCGAGTGCTTTGTATCGAGTGCTGGTCTAGCTGTGTTGTACGCTGGGTGTCTTCTAGCAAATTGGGAAGCTGACGAGTCAGACAATAGCTTGACGGTGCTCTCGTAGGCGCGCTCAAATGACCAAATTGCCTCGAAAGGCAAGGGTTTTTCAAGGGTATTTACATTTTCTAACTTTCGTCCCGATGAAAGACTTAACTTCCCTCATACCAATTGTCGCCCATGAGGATTTGGGAGACGTAATTATCCACCACGTGAATAAATAACATTAAATGCAAGTCTCTTTCTTTTTAAGCACTGTCATGAATATATACTTAATGTCGGCAATCAAAGGAAAAACCTTTCTAAAAGGCAGAATGCTTTAAACATATTTTTAAAGTATTTGATAGTGAAATCCTGTGATGAAACAGTGTTTGGAGCACTGTACCATCAATTTTGCTCCTGCCACGTGTCACATGGAATGTGGGTTCAAAAATGTTCAAATGGCTCTGAGCACTATGGGACTTAACATCTGAAGCGCCTAGAACCGCTAGGCCACCGCGTCCGGCTGGAATGTAAGTAGCTGTAGGTTTGTTATAATGTTTAGATATGGTAAAATGAATTTTATGTTTTGTTGTTACAACTGTAATACTGGAAGAGGTGTTTGTGTTTATTTCTGTTTCATGAAACGAGCGGGGGTGTGGCAGTAGCGGAAGGAAAGGTCTTCCCGTCGTCACATAGAGTTACCGGCCATCAGAAACGTCACGACGACGGCCGAGATCCAAAGAAGACGTCCGGAAGCGACTCGCCAACTTTGCCGTAATAATGGAAAAAAAGAATATTACAAACTGAAAAAGATTTTGTGTGGAATTGATACTGTAAAGATCGAGAGTGTTCTTGTTCAGCTTTAGTCCCGAATGGGTGCAAACGTACTCATCCTCGTTGTTAATATTTGATACGTGGCTATTTCTAACGGTATGGTTTCACTGTAATAAAGTGGATAAAAAGTGAAGGCATTAATTTTGAAGTGTGCAGTTGAAAAGTTTATATGAAGATAATTGTTACGAATTGAGTCTAAGTGGAATATATTGTGGATTAAGTGAAGCTAATTTTTTAAAGGTGAAGTGAGCTTAATGAAACGGGATAATGCTATCTTTGGAATTTTGAATGCACGGACGTGATATTTTATGGACTATACATCACGGCGATTAGGATGCTGAGATTTTATTTCGCATGCATACAAAAGATAAATATAAATTCATAACATTGCAGAAACAAATGTTTATCAAATTACGGGCGAAATAAGTTTTCAAGTGACAGTTATTAGACAACTGACAAAGATCATCTTTGTACTTGAAGTGCAGCTGCGGCGGACCACAGTACTAAAGTCGTTGGATATTGTAAGTTCCATTAAATAAACTTTTAAGGTGCAAAGTCACTCTAATTATGGAAAAGTGTTAGCTGGAACTAGTCGAAAAGCCAATTGTTCTTTAAAAATGAAACTTCGTGAGTCTGTGGTTTTGTTAGTGAAAAATCATAAACTGTTCCAACAGTAAATGTTATTACGACCAAAGATCAATTGTTGTGGAAACTTGACAGAAAGTGAGTATCTTTGGGTTGCTATGTCGACAAAATAATAAACAAGACCGTGATAAGGTAATTCTTATGAATACTACTAAAGCTACTATTTCCAATGCGCTTACGCCCTTCACGATCGACCATTAAAACTGAACCTGCATGTTGATAATATCGTCGGAACTATACAGTGTACGGCAGCCGTCATCAAGCAAGAAAAGTATACGTGCCACTGTAATCCCAAGGTTCTGAAACTAGTCATTCATTAAAGAAAACGTCAAGGAAATATTGCCATTGGAAAGATTTTTCATCGCATTCCATAACTACTATTCAACCATGACCGAAATATAAATTAACATGGCGATGAAGATATTCCAGTTGTCTTCTGAATGTTTTGCTAATGTTATCTTGAGGCTAAATTTACTTGATGCGTGCTGAATTTGGATGGTAGTGAGCACCCGATTTTGCTTCCCTACCCAAACAACAACAACAAAAAAGAAAAGGAGCTTAATGGCGAAACCACGCCCTGCCTAGCAGTTTCTTACGTGCGCGGAGTTTCCCGCAAACTGGTCACGTATTGGCGGGCGTATTGCACATACGGCGGAGGAACAACCGCGCACCGACTGTCCGGCCATAAATTGCGACGATTGTCGTTAGCGGCGGACGGACGCCTGGTTATAAATAAACGGCCTGCAGGGAGATTAATTACGGGCGTGCGTGCCCTTGACAATGGCGTCGCCGTTCTCCGTGTACTCGTTCATTCCCCACGGCCACTGCCACAGCATTCCTCTTCTTACAGAGAGAGTACAGCCAGCAACGATGCAACAGAGTTTAGTAATTAGCGTCTCGTTCAGGGCCATTACACACCGAGCACGTAGCTCTGTTGGACAAAGATAGGGTTGGGGCAGGGGGCAGTAAGTTGGCCATGACCAGTTACATATTTACATCCACATCTACGTCTATACACCGCCAGCTACCTTTCGATGTGACGCCCAGGGTACTTTCAGTACCACTACGAGATGAAATACAAGGTGTTTATAAATTACACTCATGCTCATAAACTAAGGATAACGCTGATACATGGCGAAACAACGCTCTGGTGGGCGGTTTTCGGGTTTAAATCACCTCGGGGTATGACCATGCGGTGCATTTGACCTGCGGTCGTCGCACTGTGCCGCTGGCAGCAGTCCACATACGCAGAGGTATGTTGGTGCATGTCAGAGTACGGTGCAGCGAGTAAGTGTGCAGACGTTTTCAGAGGTGCTAATGGTGACTGTGTCTTGAAAATGGCTCAAAGAATACATGTCGATGACGTTATGAGGGGTAGAATACTAGGGCGACTGGAGGCTGATCAAACACAGCGGGCCGTATCACGGGCCCTCCGTGTGCCACAAAGTGTGATCTCAAGATTATGGCAACGATTCCAGCAGACAGCAAACGTGTCCAGGCGCTACAGTAAGGGACGTCCACAGTGTACAACACCACAAGAAGACCGATATCCCTCCATCAGTGCCCGCAAACGGCCACGGAGTACTGCAAGTAGCCTTGCTCGGGACCTTACCGCAGCCACTGAAACAGTTGTCTCCAGACACAAAGTCTACAGACGACTGAACAGACGTGGTTTAATCGCCCGGAGACCTGCAAGGAGCATTCCACTGACCCCTGGTCACAGGAGAGCCCGTAAAGCTTGGTGTCAAGAATACAGTACATGGTCATTGGAACAGTCGTGTCAGGTTATGTTTACGGACGAGTCCAGGTGCAGTCTGAACAGTGATTCTAGCCGGATTTTCATCTCGCATGAACCAGGAACTATATATCAACCCCTTAAGGTCCTTGAAAGGGACGTGTAGGGAGGTCGTGCTTTGATGGTGTGGCGTGGGATTATGATTGGTGCACGCACGCCCATGCATGCCCTTGACAGAGGAACTGTAACAGGTCACGTGTATCGGGACGTCATTTTGCAACAGGATGTCCGCCTTTTTAGGTGTGCAGTGGGTCCCATCTTACTCCTAATGGATGATAACGCACGGTCCCACTGAGCTGCCATCGTGAAGGAGTACCTTGAAACAGAAGGTATCAGGCGAATGGAGTGGCCTGACTGTTCTCCAGACGTAAACCCCATCGGGCACGTCTGGGATGCTCACGGTCGACGTATTGCTGCACGTCTTCAAACCCCTAGGGCCCTTCAGGAGCTACGACAGGCATTGGTGCAAGAATGGGAGGCTATACCACAGTATCTCGACCACTTCATCCAGAGTATGCAAACCCGTTGTGCGGCCTGTTTCCTTGTGCAAGGTGATCATATCCGATACTGATGTCGGGGTACAAGCGCAGGAAACATTGGCGTTTAGTAGCACATGTGTTTCGCGGCCGTTTTCTCAACTTATCACGAATACCGTGGACTTACAGATATGTGTAGTGTGTGTTCCCTATGTGCCTATGCTATTAGCGCCAGTTTTGTGCAGTGCCATGTTGTGTGGCACCACATTTTGCAATTATCCTTAATTTATGAGCATGAGTGTAGTTGTACAAAATGTGCCCTTAATTGCGAAAAAGGTCAGTAACTTACTAAATGTTTGATACAGCCCTGAATGCAGTATATTTTCAAGTTTTATTTACAAATGTTTATTGTGGCTAACTTTCGTAACACGATAAACGTCCCATCTGTAATCAATTTCCTGACAAATCCTATGAAGCCAGTCTAGAACTATGGTGGCATCTGCTTGTGCCGTTGTAGCAGTTTCCCGGAAGTGGAGGAACAAACATTCTGACCCTGGTGACCACGGTCTTGTCCACTACGTCGATTCCAAGTAGACACATTCCTACGGACATACGCGACATTTTCACGGCGATAATGTGGTAACGCGCCATCTTGCTGGAAAATAAATTCTGCGCCTACAACATGTTGTAACTGAGGCATCAGATAATGTTCAAGCATATCCATTTACTAGTTATAGTTGATACGGCAAAACAGAAAGGACCTTAAATATTCTTACAGTTTGCAGCACAAGAAGACATTTACCTTAGACGAGTGCTGTAGATGTTCGTTTACGTTACGTGCTTTCTGCTCACCCCATATCCGAACATTATACTGATTCACTTTATCATAGGTATCGAAGGTGGCTTCATCAATAAACACAATTTCATAAAAATAATCGTCTGCAGTAAGAATTATGTTACACAATTCAACACAAAACTCAATTCGTTTTGTCACTTTCTCTTAAAGCTTGCAAGAGTTCCAATTTTTAGTCCTTGAATGACAGGCGTTCCCGTAATACCTTCCGCACTGTAATGCTAAACGTATTCAATTCTAAGTTCACATGTCTCGTCGATTTACCCGGTCTACGAATAAAGACTGCCGAACTTGGTCAGTTGCTGCGTCAGAGACTGCTGGCCGACCCTGATCCGGCGTCCTATACGATACACAGGCAGTTTCGGTGAAACAATTGTATCAATTGATGATAGTTTGCCTTTGAGGTCGTGGCATACGATAGTTAGTCTTGTTTTGTCTCTGAACTGCAGTAACCGGTTTGGATTCAGTATTCCACTCGCTCTGCACCATTATACGTATCCATGATGACTATTGGAATAACTCAATCGCGCATGTCACCTAGCGGGAACATCGGGAACTAACAGCATTGGGTCGGAATAAGACTTTTAGATATACTGCATTCATTGCTGTATCAAACATTTCTGTAAGTTACTGACCCTTCTCAGAATTAAAGGTAACTTTTGTATAATTACTTTATAAACATTCTGAATTTCCTGTACCAGTCGCGAAAACTGCACGGGAACAACAGCTGCAGTATTTCTGATTTTCCCGTTGTGGTAATTTCGCATGATGTGTGTGGGAGGAAACAGTATGATGCCTGACTACTTCGGAATTTTCGGATTTTTAAAGTTATTATTATTATATTGTTATTATTATTACTTTACAGTAAACCTGTACGTGACACAGCGTCTTCTTGTAGTCCATCACAGTTTGAAGAGCGTCTGCGTGACGCTTTCTAGCTTACTAAGCGATCTCGTGGCGAAACGTGCCTTTCTCTTTCGATCTTCATTGTCTCCTCAACTAGTCCTACCTGGTAAGTGTCCTATCTAGATTGACTAGCAATACATAAGAATCGACTAAACGAGTGTTTCCTAAGCCAGTTATTTCATGGGTAAGCGACGTTTCCTCACGATTTTTCCAATGAGTCTCAGCCTAGCATCTGATTTTCGTCCAATTAGTTTCAAGCGGTCGTTCCATTTCAGGTCACTCCGAACGCTTACTCTTAGGCATTTTGCGGTTGTTACTGTTTACCGCGTTTTTTTTTTTTGCCATCAGTGTAATCGGACAACAGAGTACACATTTGTAATGCTCAGTACGTCACATTTGTGTATGTTACTGCCAGTGCCTTCACTAAGTATCCTTCCCCAATACGTCTTTCAGCATTTCGCTAAAATTTTCTAACCTGGTGATTTTCTTACAAGTAATAGCATGAGAACAGAAGCATAGTGATTATCTGCGAACGCTCCTTTAACTAGTTTCGAAATTACTTTTAAATCTCATCCCGTTACCTTTGGCGTGTTAATGTCCATCTGCTAGTCATGTATTGAGTCACAAAGTGGGTCCGATACTATACGGGGTGATTCTGTGACGAATAAGTTTGCGGTAAGAGAAACTGGTCCGGAAACGACCGAATCGAAAGATACAAGCGAAAGCCGTTCTGATACCTCTGAAGTGAAGCTCTTCTACTGTAAACTCTTTGCTTTCCATATTTTGAAAGTTGGTAGTATGGACGAAAGAAGAAAATATTCTTCAGTAAACATAAAGGGCACACCTTAGGAGCTATGAGCACTGTGAAGCACACCTCTTCTAACGACTGATTACTCATAGCTCTTAAGCTAGGCGTTTTAGAGGTCATGTTTACCGACAATTTTTTCTTGTTTTGCTTCATACTACCTCCTCCAAAAATATGTAAAGCAACGAGTTTGCAATAGACTATGTCCACTGTCAGAGATAGAACAATATTCGTTTACGAGATGCATTCAAGTTCTAAGGACTCCGATTTTTTTTCTAATTAACTACTCGAAATCGATGAAACTGGTGTTACTTCTCGACGTAATCGCCCTGCAGACGTACACATTTTTCACAACGCTGACGCCATGATTCCATGGCAGCGCGAAAGCTTCTTTAGGAGTCTGTTTTGACCATTGGAAAATCGCTGAGGCAATAGCAGCACGGCTGGTGAATGTGCGGTCACGGAGAGTGTCTTTCATTGTTGGAAAAAGCCAAAAGTCACTAGGAGCCAGGTCAGGTGAGTAGGGAGAATGAGGAATCACTTCAAAGTTGTTATCACGAAGAAACTGTTGCGTAACGTTAGCTCGATGTGCGGGTGCGTTGTCTTGGTGAAACAGCACACGCGCAGCCCTTCCCGGACGTTTTTGTTGCAGTGCAGGAAGGAATTTGTTCTTCAAAACATTTTCGTAGGATGCACCTGTTACCGTAGTGCCCTTTGGAACGCAATGGGTAAGGATTACGCCCTCACTGTCCCAGAACATGGGCACCATCATATTTTCAGCACTGGCGGTTACCCGAAATTTTTTTGTGGCGGTGAATCTGTGTGCTTCCATTGAGCTGACTGGCGCTCATCCATTGTCACAAACGACGTGAATGCTGTCGTTGAGCGTCAACATTGCTTGGCAACATTCCACACGGGCAGCCATGTGGTCGTCCGTCAGCATTCGTGGCACCCAACTGGATGACACTTTTCGCATTTTCAGGTCGTCATGCAGGATTGTGTGCACAGAACCCACAGAAATGCCAACTCTGGAGGCGATCTGTTCAACAGTCATTCGGCGATCACCCAAAACAATTCTCTCCACTTTCTCGATCATGTCGTCAGACCGGCTTGTGCGAGCCCGAGGTTGTTTCGGTTTATTGTCACACAATGTTCCGCCTTCATTAAACTGTCGCACCCACGAACACACTTTCGACACATCCATAATTCCATCACCACATGTCTCCTTCAACTGTCGATGAATTTCAATTGGTTTCACACCATGCAAATTCAGAAAACGAATGATTGCACGCTGTTCAAGTAAGGAAACCGTCGCCATTTTAAGTATTTAAAACAGTTCTCATTCTCGCCGCTGGCGGTAAAATTCCATCTGCCGTACGGTGCTGCTATCTCTGGGACGTATTGACAATGAACATGGCCTCATTTTAAAACAATGTGCATGTTTCTATCTCTTTCCAGTCCAGAGAAAAAAAATCGGAGGCCTTAGAACTTGAATGCACCTCGTATAACTATCGATTCGGTCGTCTTCGGACCAGGGTCCTTTGCATCAAACTGATAACTTTACATCTACATCTACATCATACTCTGTAAGTTATCTACTGTTGTGTGGCGGGGGGGTACTTATGGTACCACAAACAGATTTCCCTCACCCGCTCTCTGTTCTATTCGCGAATGATGCGTGTGGAGAATAACTGTCGGAAAGGTTCTGTTTTTTTTTCCGAGTCATTAGTCTTCCACTGGTTTGATGCGGCTCGCCACAAATTTCTCTCCTGTGCCTACTTCTTCATACCAGAGTAGTATTTGCAAACCTCCGTCCTCAATTATTTGCTGGATATATTCCAATCTTTGTTTCCCTCTACAGTTTTTACCCTCTACAGCTCCCTCTAGTACGGTGGAAGTTATTGCGTGTATAGGGTCTAATTTCTAGAATTTTCTCTTCCTGATAATTTCGCGTTCTGTATTTGGTAGGAAGTAATATGTTGTCCGACCCTTCCTGGAAAGTGTGTTCTAGAAATTTCAGTGGTAAACCTCTCCGTGATGCACAACGGATCTTTTTTAGCAACTGCCAGTGGGGTTTGTTGAACGTCTCGGTAATGAACTCGCTCCAGGTAAACGATCCCGTGACGAAACACGCCGCTCTAGGTTGAATCTTCTCTGTCTCGTCTGTCACTCCTACGTGGTAAGGATCCCATATTTAAGAACAACACTCAAGAACCGGTCGAACAAGGGACTTCCTTCGTGGGTGAATTACTCCTTAAGATTCTTCCTGTGACTCTGTCCTACTATTTGTTTCGTGTGCTCATTCCACTTAAGGTTGTTCTAGATAGTTACTCCCAGATTTTTTACGGTGGATAACGTTTCCAACAACTTCTCATCAATAGCGTAGTTGTACAGCAGTGTCTTTCTTTAACTATGTTTGCGCAACATGTTACATTTAATTACGCTCAGCGTCAACTGCCAGATCCTGCACCACTCATCAACGCTCTGCAGGTAATTCTGGAAATCGATACTGTCTTCTGGAGTTGCTACTTTGTTACAGACAACAGCTTCATCTGCGAAGTCTTAAAGAGCATCCGACGCTTTCTACTGTATGATTTATATACATTGTAAACACTAGCGGTCCTGTCACACTTCCTTGTGGTACTCCGGAAATCACTCCTCATCATCCCTGAAAGTTTCTGACGTCATCACGGGATCACTCTCTTTGAACTCGTCTTATATCCATTAGATGAAAGTGCGGAACACTATCGAAAGCTTTCCAGAAATCAAGGAACAATTTGAGCGGTGTTATATACTGTTTCTTAGATCTTGACAATGAACAGAGGGGTCTGAATTGCGCAGGATCGCTGTTTACACAATTTCTGATGATTCCTACAGTGTATGTTTCCTTTCTTCCAAAAGGTCACATCACGCGGGCCTGAAACGTGTTCCACAGCAGACTGAGGTTAGTGATGTAGGCCTGTAAGTAAGTGCCTCATTCCTTGAAACGGGAATGACATCCTGTTTCCTGTCACTTGGAACACTTCAGTGTTTCAATAACTTACGATAAATTGCTGCTATAAGGTATGCTGAGGGAAGTAGATTAGGAAATAATACACTAGCTGAGGTATGCTACTTGGGCAGTAAAAAAAAAACAAACAACGGTCGAGGCAGAGGGGAGATCAAATGCAGACAGGCAAACCCTGAAAAGAATTTCTGAGAAAGAGGAATTTGTTAACGTCTGATATCAGTATAAGTGCTGCGAAGCAATTTCTGACCCCATTTGTTGGATTGTACGAAAGAGAAAAGCGGACGATAATCAAATCAGACAAGGAGGGAACGCAAGCTTCTGAAACTTCGAGCAATAGAAGAATGCTTAAAATTAGCTGAATAGATCGAATAACTAATGAGGAGGTACCGAAACTAATTGGGGAAAAATTAAGACGTTAGTTGGCATAAAGGATCAGTTGATGAGACACTTATGGAGAGATACAGGGAAGGAATAGTAGCAAAATGCTATCACCGAGCAAGTCGGGTTCTAATAGTTAGTCTCTGCCTGCCAAAGAGATAATAGGTGCCAGTTTTCTTCACTGGTTCACTGACGACGTATATACAGTATTCAAATGGTTCAAATGGCTCTGAGCACTATGGGACTCAACATCTTAGGTCATAAGTCCCCTAGAACTTAGAACTACTTAAACCTAACTAACCTAAGGACATCACACACACCCATGCCCGAGGCAGGATTCGAACCTGCGACCGTAGCAGTCCCGCGATTCCGGACTGCAGCGCCAGAACCGCTAGACCACCGCGGCCGGCGTATATACAGTATTCCACAGAATATTTGCAATTAAATATCACCATAGCCCTAATGAGTCTGACACATTTGGCGAAAGGATATTCATGTCGAGGTTTCAGCGAACAGTCTCTACAAGACGCGTTGATTGTCTTATACTCCTCTCGCAGTTCGTAATAATTTATAACTTGCACAGAGACCTGCAGTGCTTCATCTCTATTTGCATTTTACAACTGACCGAGCGAAGTGGCACGAGAGTTATGAAATTCTAATAATATCTAGAAGTTCAACTCTTGCCCATTCAGCTCGTTTCGCGGACATTCAGTTCGTTGTATCGCTTAAAACAAAGCATAAAGTGGTTACTTATCAGAGCAACCCTTTTCCAAATGAGCCTGAGCACTGCCTCTTGTAATTTTGTCTTCCACAGAACATTAATTATCAGCATTCCTTCCCTTTTCTTCGCCGTTGAACTAACTGTTGTCGGTGTTGTCACGCTCCGAGGAAAATAAAAGCAGTTATTTTGGCTCACCGAACGGTTGAATCATCCCCACGGGAGACGCCGCAAATCTAACATCTGGTGTGCCGCTCCGTCGTGGTGCATTAGAGTATGAAAAGTGGCAATTTTAAACGGCCCTTTTCTTCACTATTAGACTCGCTTGGCCGCATTAAGTTAAGGCGACACGAAATGTCGGGAGCGAAAATCCTTGCGACGGTCACCCACCTGCTATACATCCGTTAAGGAAATCCTAGCTGCCAATTACGGCTTTTCTCCACAGTTACTTAACGGTTGTTTCACAGTGTGTTCGTATCTGAACTGATGTTGACAACCGTTGCATTACGAGCAGAAATCACCAAACTTTAAGACTGTAAAAGATAAGATCGATTAACCGCCACCAGCACGATATCAATGAACATACCAAATACTAGTAAAAATTTAAATAAATGTTGACGACTTATTGGCAATATATTGTATAATAAATTGCTCTTACGCTTATTTTTTATTTATTTGGCTTCAAAAACCGTACACAACTGGTTCAAATGGCTCTGAGCACTATGGGACTTAACATCTCAGGTCATCAGTCCCCTAAGGACATCACACATATCCATGCCCGAGGCAGGATTCGAACCTGCGACCACAGCGGTCGCGTGGTTCCAGACTGAAGCGCCTACAACCGCTCGGCCACACCGACCGGCGTACACAATTACCATGCTTTATTTTAGATAAGTACACAGCGCAACAAAATAATATTATAGGGACATAAAAATAATTTAAATCACAAAAAATGGCGTTACAACATTCCGAACGTGTCTGCGACGTGTAAGTAGAAGTGGCTAGTCGTAATCTGTATGTTTCAGAAGATATTAGTAACATTTTCTATTCAGCGTAATATGTGCTCTTTTACGAACAAAACAGTGTGCATCAAATTTTTATTTAACCGTAACTGCTGTTTTCGGTCGTATTAGGTTCTCTTCAGATCTAAAACTACAATTAAACAAAACGTAATTTAGACTTTTTTTTCGCAAAAATAATAAAGCAACGTCTGTTCCAACTCATGTGATGCAATATACCTTTCTCTAAAGTAAGCTGTCAGTGTGTCAGTAACTCGTACCTTTCTACGATTGTGACCGTATTGCAATGGATCTGGACCAAAGTAAAATTTCGATACCTTCAACGTGTACGGGGCAATTTGTTAATGACAGAAGGTAAGATCACATTTCCTTCAACTAAGCCAATGTATTCTCTATAAAGGTCTGTACGTCTACGAGACATTGTCCTGAGTGCCCTTCAGAATTTCGTCACTCGATGATTGCTTTAAGTCTCTCTCGTTCAGCACTTCCTCACTGGTCTGGAGATCATAGCAGTTTGTATCTATGTCTGCCGTAAGACACGACATGCAACAACAAAGAATACCGGCTAAATTATTCAACGTCCCTCGCGGTTACCATGGTAAGCTAATGCGTCCAGTAAATTTCCCAGACAATCGAGCTCGTTTGTCCAGAAGGGGGTTTCGCACTTCCGTACTCGACTAATTACTCTGCTCTCCAGGTAGTGAGTTCGGCGACCTTCAACAAGGCTGCTTCTGTCCCATTATACTCGCTTTGGCCGCTCACACAATGAGTTCGTAACTAGACTCCACCGATGCAGCTGTCCAGCCTTATGCGAGACAGCTGCGGGAGCAGACACGATGACAAAGCGAGCCAGGAGGTCGGCAACATGTTGCTGTTCTTCACAGGGACACCTGAATACGATAATTGGGAGCTCACGCTAGCCTACTCCCTGACAGTATACCTGAAAACACACACAAATCTCCAACTTTCCATTAGCCTGTAGCAGCTAAAAGGGGCCGGCCGCTGCGGCCGAGCGGTTCTATGCGCTTCAGTCTCGAACCGCGCGACCACTACGGTCGCAGGTTCGAATCCTGCCTCGGACATGGATGTGTGTGATGTCTTTAGGTTAGTTAGAACTACTTAAACCTAAGTTCTAGGGGTCTGATGACCTCAGATGTTAAGTCTCATAGTGCTCAGAGCCATTTGAACCATTTTTCGGCTGAAAGGACAGCTGAGCGTGCGTAAAAGAAAAGAAAAAAAGATACAGCGGACTCCACATAAAACTAAGAAATCTGTGGCCATGGAAAAATCGCTAGGAAGAAGGAGAAGAAAAAAATAAGAAGAACCTAGTTACAAATCGTACCACTCCTGGCCCTGCGGACCAGCGTTCGTGTTCCAGGGATAGACTCTGGTATACAGTGGAGTAGTTCTTTTTAAGCGTACGACTTTCTGTAATCCTAAGTGGTTCTTGTTTGTGGTCTACAATGATTTCTTAAATGCTAATGATTTTTCCAATGATAGCATTTTCCAGCAATTTGTACAAGAAACTATTAAAATATCATACCAGGCTGCAATAACGTTCAGAGCACATCTATTACAGTGATGCGGATATTGACCAATGAAATGCCTCTCTTCTGCTGATAGGCTGAAAGGACTAAATGTGAAAACAATTTCGGCGAGCTGTTTGGACCTTGCGAATTCGAGGAGTCACCCAGAAACACTCCTGGGGGTAGGAGCTACTTTTTGGGCCCTGTGGGGTGGGGTGGTTTTTAAGACTGTTGTGCTGTAATATAGCTGTTTTATCTCGTATTGTTGTGGTTGGTGCTTGTGGGTCGACCGGGGTTCTTGAGCAGTTAGTGGAAGATACCTGCCACACGTGCAAACTCAAAAAATGATAAAATCCACTAACAATTCTACGCCATGTAGCTCTACAAAACAGCAGAATGACATTTGTAATGATAATCTCTGGCACCACTCAGTGCAAATGCAGCTGAAGTTCAATTACCAAAAATAAAATATAAGAATTCATAAAAACGAAATGAAATAATTAACTTTCTTCGTTAATTAATAACGTTCCTAGTAAGGACATTTCTTTTACACAGGAACGCTGACACAGCGAGACCACAATTTAGTCATATAGAATCGACGAACGGTATTTATTAAGATTAGAGTGTCACCGCATCGGACTGTTGTGGGACTAAAACTGATGACATCGCAGCCGTTGTAATTAAACATTAATTTATTGACCTTCAAAGATGCTTGTGAGATAAAGGCAAATTACAATTACACTTTCTTAATCAAGGATACAGATTAATCAGCATTAATCAGTCGTGCGACAAAATTGCGGTCACTTCCTAAAGCACTGTACAAATGCAGAAAGCACCAGCATGCAAAGTGGAAGACTGCTACTCAACAATCAAATTGGTTTTCAAAGTCTGAGCAGCTCGCAAATGGAAGATCGACCCACGATCCTAGTTATTTTATTTTATTTTATTTTTTGGAGTAAACTCATGTTGCAGAATAAATTCGCAAATTTTGAGCTGGACAAAGGAAAAGCAGCGCAAATGCTAAACGCTACAGTTATGCAAAAAACAGAAGTTCCCAGCTGGGGCCGGACGTCTTTGGATATCTCTGCGACGAACAGTCGTCACGCAATCTCGAACAGCAAGCGTTGTGTTCTGTCTACGCTCTACTCTGCTCCCAAATGACACCGGCTGGAGGGGAGGATTCGAGAATTTTTGGCACTGTGACAACGGAGAATTTCTCTGCATATTCAAAAATGCACGGAAAGCCTGCAGAATTTTATCAACAAGCGCTTGTAGAATTTCCGTAAACTAACTAGAAGTTGGCACTGGACGGCTCTCACCTTCGTTGGCTGACAATTTGTCTGGGCGCGAAATGCACCTCATTTCATACGCTGCGTACGTAAAATGGCAGTGGCTCATTATCTGCATATGATTCCAGGAAAGAACACAGGCATTACTGGCTATCCCCGAGGGACCTCTTACAGATCGCACAGTTCTGAAACGGCGTTTTGCGTATCCGGACCTGGGATCACCGTTACCTGCAGCGGCTTTCTCACGCCACTGCATCGCCTTTGGTGGAATTCGGCGTAACCTCCCGAATACCTGTTACTCGACCACCCAATGCCAAAGCCTGCGGCGGGCCTCTAACTGCCGACTTTACAAGCCCTGTTCATCCACACTGAAAAATCATAATACACTCCTGGAAATTGAAATAAGAACACCGTGAATTCAGTGTCCCAGGAAGGGGAAACTTTATTGACACATTCCTGGGGTCAGATACATCACATGATCACACTGACAGAACCACAGGCACATAGACACAGGCAACAGAGCATGCACAATGTCGGCACTAGTACAGTGTATATCCACCTTTCGCAGCAATGCAGGCTGCTATTCTCCCATGGAGACGATCGTAGAGATGCTGGATGTAGTCCTGTGGAACGGCTTGCCATGCCATTTCCACCTGGCGCCTCAGTTGGACCAGCGTTCGTGCTGGACGTGCAGACAGCGTGAGACGACGCTTCATCCAGTCCCAAACATGCTCAATGGGGGACAGATCCGGAGATCTTGCTGGCCAGGGTAGTTGACTTACACCTTCTAGAGCACGTTGGGTGGCACGGGATACATGCGGTCGTGCATTGTCCTGTTGGAACAGCAAGTTCCGTTGCCGGTCTAGGTATGGTAGAACGATGGGTTCGATGACGGTTTGGACGTACCGTGCACTATTCAGTGTCCCCCCGACGATCACCAGTGGTGTACGGCCAGTGTAGGAGATCGCTCCCCACACCATGATGCCGGGTGTTGGCCCTGTGTGCCTCGGTCGTATGCAGTCCTGATTGTGGCGCTCACCTGCACGGCGCCAAACACGCATACGACCATCATTGGCACCGAGGCAGAAGCGACTCTCATCGCTGAAGACGACACGTCTGCATTCGTCCCTCCATTCACGCCTGTCGCGACACCACTGGAGGCGGGCTGCACGATGTTGGGGCGTGAGCGGAAGACGGCCTAACGGTGTGCGGGACCGTAGCCCAGCTTCATGGAGACGGTTGCGAATGGTCCTCGCCGATACCCCAGGAGCAACAGTGTCCCTAATTTGCTGGGAAGTGGCGGTGCGGTCCCCTACGGCACTGCGTAGGATCCTACGGTCTTGGCGTGCATCCGTGCGTCGCTGCGGTCCGGTCCCAGGTCGACGGGCACGTGCACCTTCCGCCGACCACTGGCGACAACATCGATGTACTGTGGAGACCTCACGCCCCACGTGTTGAGCAATTCGGCGGTACGTCCACCCGGCCTCCCGCATGCCCACTATACGCCCTCGCTCAAAGTCCGTCAACTGCACATACGGTTCACGTCCACGTTGTCGCGGCATGCTACCAGTGTTAAAGACTGCGATGGAGCTCCGTATGGCACGGCAAACTGGCTGACACTGACGGCGGCGGTGCACAAATGCTGCGCAGCTAGCGCCATTCGACGGCCAACACCGCGGTTCCTGGTGTGTCCGCTGTGCCGTGCGTGTGATCATTGCTTGTACAGCCCTCTCGCAGTGTCCGGAGCAAGTATGGTGGGTCTGACACACCGGTGTCAATGTGTTCTTTTTTCCATTTCCAGGAGTGTAATAAAAAGCAAAGAAATTATTTATCGTTGCTTAGCGTCATGTGACTAACCTGTTACGTCGCAGCGTGTATCAAACTGAGAGTGAGTGATACTTCGTGATCCATATAATTATATAAAATTTTTGATTCGCTAGAGCGTTCCCATTTTTCACAACGTGCTTGGAAATAAGAGGCCTCTTATCTGAGCATGGAGCTAGAGTTGGAGTTTAGAAAACGAGACAGACTTGACGACTGTGACTGAAGCCAATAAATTTTATTTGTTTCAGTGCAAATTTCAAGTGTAGTGCATTTGTGTATCTTTTGACCACTGCATTTTTATTTTTAGCGAGGAAGATCGCCAAGCAGCCGCATGTTTTCAGAAGTTATTTTATATAGACAACCAGTTTCGGCATTCAATAATGCTATTGTCAGGCCCCAGCGTATTAAAAACGAGTCTAATGTAGTATATGACAGGGTGGGCTGTAAAGCTAGTTCGCGTCCGTAGCATAACACTACACGTGCCTGGGTAACGCTAAATGAACTAGCGTGTACTGGCAGTCAGATAATCTGAGGATCTCCTGACTATAAGACACTTTCAGTAAGAGTTATCTCACCAGACAGACCAAACGGCCCTTCTCAGGTCCCTCTGACCAGGAAACTCGGACCCGTGGTTCGAATTTGTCACATAAACATAGAAGCCATAAGCTATGCTAAATGCCAGTTTCTATCAAAACTATTAAAAAATGACAACATTGACTTGGTTGTTATACAGGAAACCCATTGTGATACAGTGCAACAACTAAATAAAAGGGGCAAAATACCAGGCTATGAGCTATTGGGAGCGACCTATCATAGGTCTTATGGAGTAGCCACATATGTCAAACAAGATATTGAAAACGCTTTCCTAATTTCTACATCCACCAACGAAGACATTCATAACGTTGTCACAAAAATCGGAAGCATTACCGTCTCCAATATTTATAAACCACCTGCTACACCTTGGCCAGCCCACGTTCTTCAAACTCAGCCACATCCTGCTGCATACGTTGGGGATTTCAATAGTCCTCATGAACAGTGGAAGTATAAAGACAATGATGCAAATGGAGAACCACTGGCAAAATGGGCAGAAGACGAATACTTATACCATGTATTCGATGCTAAGGATCGATTTACGTTTAGATCAGCTGCCTGGAGACAGGAATACAACCCATACCTGTGTTTCGTCTCGTCCAAAAACAGAGACCAACCTCTCATGGCCTCTCGTAAAGTTCTGCCCGACTTTCCGCACAGTCAACACCGTCCAATCATAATTGAGGTAGGAACTCAAATTCCCCTAATTACCTCTATTCCTCGCCCACGATGGAATTTTAAACAAGCCAATTGGACTGGGTTCTCCACAGATCTGGACAAATGTTTGGGATGGATACCACCTACTAGCAAAAATTACCAAAGATTTGTTGGGGCCATGATAAACACGGCCAAGAAGCACATACCAAGAGTGTACCGCAAAGAATCTATCCCTGGATGGTCCTAAACCAGCGAAGAACTATGCCAGAGCTTCCTTGAATCCGGAGATCAGGAAATAGCGGATGAAGTGCTTCACAGCTTGGATGCTGCCAGAAGACAAAAGTGGACGGAAACTGTAGAAAGCCTCAATTTCCAAACATCTAGCAGGCAAGCATGGTCATTGATGAGAAAACTAGGTGTCAGCCCACCAGCACAACGACAAAAAGCAGCTGTAAGACCAAATGCCATAGCTGCACATCTAGTTAACACGTCTAGACACCAAAGGATAAACACATACAATCCAAGTAAAGCGAGAACTCAAAATCTTAAAAAATGAAGCCACAGAAACTGTACACTTTCGCCCTTTCTCAAGCGAAGACATAGAAAAAGCTCCGAAAGATGTCAAACCAACAAAGGCACCAGGTTTCGAAAACGTTCACCCTGAATTCATAATAAACTGTGGCAAGTATACAAAAGTATGGCTGGCTCAATTTTTCACAAACATCATGCAAACTGGCAATATCCCACAAGAACTCAAACGATCTAAGGTTCTAGCTATTCTAAAGCCTGGGAAGCTAGCTGAAAACCCAAAAAGCTACAGACCAATTGCCCTGCTGTCTGTAATTTACAAATTACTAGAGAGGCTTGTATGTAACAGAATTAGTCCAGAATTGTTCACGGCGATCCCAGTTGAACAGGCAAGCTTTCGGCCAGGAAGAAGTTGTACTGACCAGGTGTTGTCACTCACTACTTACATTGAGGCGGGATTCCAGAGAAAATTTAAAACATCAGTCGCCTTTATTGACCTCTGAGCAGCTTACGACACTGTGTGGAGAGAAGGCATCATGTACAAAATTCTTCGAGTAATTCCTTGCAAATCTATAGCTCGCTTAATAGACAGCATGCTCAATGATAGGGTGTTCCAAATAAGTATGGACACTGACTACAGCTCCATCAAAAAACTAAAGAATGGCTTACCACAAGGATCAGTGCTTGCACCACTGCTGTTTAGCCTCTATATTGCAGACCTGCCGGAAACACAATCAAGAAAGTTCGGGTATATGATGATTGGGCCCTCGCTACAAGATGTAGCACAATTGAAGCATCTGAGGATATCCTAACGAAAGACCTGAAGATTATGGGTGAATATTTCCGTAAGTGGACATTTCAACCAAATGCTTCCAAAACAGAGGTTAGTTGCTTCCATCTCAACAACAAACTCGCTGGAAAGGAACTCAACATTCGATTTGAAAACACCGTTCTCAGCCATAATAAAATTCTGAAGTACTTGGGCATGACGCTGGACAGAACACTATCTTTTAAAGAGCACCTAACAGAGCACAGAGACCGATATTACTTAATGACAATATTATTCTGCTTTCATTCGTTCTGATGATCACCAGTGGTGGCCAATACAGGTATTCCTTTAATGGCTATTTTTTGTGAGTCGTCATTTCTTTCACTCTTCCAATCTACCCCTCCACGAATTTCTCTCCTGTGCCTACCTCTTCGCCTCATAGTAGCCCCTGAGATTAACGTTAGCACTTGAGAGCAGCTTCGTCAATTATTTGTTAGATGTACCTCAATCTCAGTTTTCATCTATCGTTCTTACCCTACACAGTTCGTTCTACTGTGACGGAACTTATTCCTCGATGTCGTAACACATGTCCTATCTCCTTCTCTCTTCTTGTTATCAATGTTTTCCATGTATTTTTCTCTACAAAATGTCCTCATTCCTTAATCAGTCCACTTAATTTACTACGTCTTCTGTAGCACCACACCTCAAACACTTCAGTCCTCTTATTTTCCGAATTTCCCTACCGCTTAACAGTGTAAAATATTTCCTGCTATTATAACTCCTCGACAAATCGGCATTATTTTTTCCAAAATCCTTAATCTTGTGACGCGTGTCAAGGCGATTCTTGCGACGCTGTTTAGACGTGTTGGAATAGTGCAGCAGTATAGATAAGGCACCCGAGTTCAACAGCACACGTTTTATAGTAAAAATTGGGAGCAGTACGTTACGTGAGGCCCTCACAGACGGTAGATGGCAGCACTGGCAATGGAGGGTGTATAAAGGGTGTCGGGTGAGGGGGGCAGGGGGATCCTGGAAAACAGTGCAGTCGTCGTCGTAATGCGGAAACGGAAAGATTTATATGAGGTCCAAAAGGGTTGACCATTGGCTTTCGCGCCAAGGGTGGAAGCATATCCGAAACAGCTAAGTTTGTAAATTATTCGATTGTCACCGTGGTTAAAGTATAACGTACATGGCAGAATGGCGCCATCTAAAACTGTCGCCTAGGTAATTGGGGTGCACCAGGTGCCATAGATGGCAGGGATGAACGACGGGTGCGGAGATGCGTTAGAGCAAATAGAGGTGCAACTGCTGAACAACTGACCACCCAGATGAAACAAGAGGCTACCAACAGAGTCTCGACAACGTCCACTCAACAAACCTTGCTGCGTGTAGTCTGCTGTAAGCGCCTGGTTCATACACCCATGCTCACTATTGTCCATTGGCGAGGACGTCACTGAGTGGCGACAGATGGCCTTTTCAGAGGAATCACGTTCTATGCTATAGACTTTGGAGTGTACGGCATGAAATGTCTGAAAGCAACCACCCTGAAACCAAGTTATGGTGAAGATTGTTTTCGTAGAATTCCCTAGATGGTCTCGTCATTCTGGAAGGCACAACGGATCAACACAAGCATGTATCATTGGGGATCGTATCGTCCCCTACACGCAGCTTGTTTTTTCTGGGAGTAGTTCGAAGACCACTAAGATGAGTTTACTGAACTCCCCTGGTCACCAAATTCTCCGGATTTGCCCCAGTTCGAGAACCTGTGGGACCACTTCATTAGGGCTGTTCGCGGCATGGATCCTCAACCGGGAAACCTAGCGCAGCTAGACACGGCACTGAAGTCGGCATGGCTCCACATCCCTGATGATACCTTCCATTACCACTCCGCATTTCTTCCTGAGTGCTTTTGGCAGTAGGTCACAGTAATGTGGCTCGACGGTGAATATCTCGTGCCCCGTACATCGTTAAGAATGCCTGTATTCTGGAGGCAGCATTCAGTGTGACTTCGTGCTGCGGAACAGAAATCCCGAGGACGTTACGTAACGAACGGTTGTCAGTGCCCTTTTTTTCCTACATTCATACTCCGCAATACACCATACGGTGCGTGGCGGAGGGTACCTCGTACCACAACTAGCATCTTCTCTCCCTGTTCCACTCCCAAACAGAACGAGGGAAAAATGACTGCCTATATGCCTCTGTACGACCCCTAATCTCTCTTATCTTATCTTTGTGGTCTTTCCGCGAAATATAAGTTGGCGGCAGTAAAATTGTACTACAGTCAGCCTCAGATGCTGGTTCTCTAAATTTCCTCAGTAGCAATTCACGAAAAGAACGCCTCCTTTCCTCCAGAGCCTCCCACCCGAGTTCCTGAAGCATTTCCGTAACACTCGCGTGATGATCAAACCTACCAGTAACAAATCTAGCAGCCCGCCTCTGAATTGCTTCTACGTCCTCCCTCAATCCGATCTGATAGGGGTCCCAAACGCTCGAGCAGTACTCAAGAATAGGTCGTATTAGTGTTTTATAAGCCGTCTCCTTTACAGATGAACCACATCTTCCCAAAATTCTACCAATGAGCTGAAGACGACTATCCGCCTTCCCCACAACTGCCATTATATGCTTGTCCCACTTCATATCGCTCTGCAATGTTACTCCCAAATATTTAATCGACGTGACTGTGTCAAGCGCTACACTACTAATGGAGTATTCAAACATTACGGGATTCTTTTTCCTATTCATCTGCATTAATTTACATTTATCTTTATTTAGAGTTAGCTGCCATTCTTTACACCAATCACAAATCCCGTCCAAGTCATCTTGTAACCTCCTACAGTCACTCAACGACGACACCTTCCCGTACACCACGGCATCATCAGCAAACAGCCGCACATTGCTATCCACCCTATCCAAAAGATCATTTACGTAGATAGAAAACAACAGCGGACCTACCACACTTCCCTGGGGCACTCCAGATGATACCCACACCTCCGATGAACACTCACCATCGAGGACAACGTGCTGGGTTCTATTACTTAAGAAGTCTTCGAGCCACTCACATATTTAGGAACCAATCCCATATGCTCGTACCTTAGTTAGGAGTCTGCAGTGGGGCACCGAGTCAAACGCTTTCCGGAAGTCAAGGAATATGGCATCCGTCTAATATCCTTCATCCATGGTTCGCAAGATATCATGTGAAAAAAGGGTGAGTTGGGTTTCGCAGGAGCGATGCTTTCTAAAGCCGTGCTGATGCATGGACAGCAACTTCTCTGTCTCAAGGAAATTCATTATATTCGAACTGAGAATATGTTGGAGAATCCTGCAACAAACCGATGTTAAGGAAATTGGTCTGTAATTTTGAGGATCCGTCCTTCTACCTTTCTTATATACAGGCGTCACCTGCGCTTTTTTCCAGTCACTCGAGACTTTACGTTGGGCAAGAGATTCGCTAAGTAAGGAGCTAATGCAGTAGAGTACTCTCTGTAAAACCGCATTGGAATCCCATCAGGACCTGGCGATTTATTTATTTTCAACCCATTCAGCTGCTTCACAACCCCAAGGTATGTTTGTACGATCCTACTGCGTGAAAGATTTCTCAAATGCTAAATTTAAAATTTCAGCTTTCGTTTTGCTGTCTTCCGTTGCCAGACCAGACTGATCAGTGAGTGACTGGATGGAAGCCTTCGATCCGCTTACCGATTTTACGTAAGACCAGAATTTCCTTGGGTTTTCAGCAAGATCTTTTGCTAATGTAGGATGGTGGTAGTGGTTGAATGCTTCACGCATCTCTCTTTTTACAGCAGCACGAATCTCTACTAACTTTTGCCTGTCCTCATTCTCCCGATCTTTCTTGTACCGCGAGTGCAACTGTGTTTGTTTCCTGAGCATTCTCCGAATTGCGCTGTTTTTATTGCTTATCGTAAAGCGTGGACTGTCACGATCGGCAAGCACCCTGCCGGAAAGAGTCTGCCTCAGCACAGGCAACAAGACGACAAGATGGGGCTGCTAGATTTACTCCGGACGCCGGCACGCGCACGCGGTGGCCTGCCATTTCCCTGCCCGCAATTACAGCCATCCGTCAGGTGGCGCGGCGGGCGTGGGAGTCGCCATGCGCTGGCCCGGCCGATCCGAGGGGATCAGATCTCGCGTTTATCACGGCGCGGCCTCGGGACGGTTTATCCGCTCGCATCGGCAGCGGCTCGGCGGAAGTGGCTGACCCGGCCGTCACAGCACGGCACGGCACGGCACACGAGATAGCATCGCGGCGCGTGGACGGGCCCTAACGAATTAAGTTATGCGCAGTCACGCGCTTCACACCCGCGCCTGCCACGGAGTTTCGGGGAGGTTCCTTCCCAGACCGCCGTGCAAACAAGCGGACGTCAGCGCGGCGAACGAGGCGGGACCCGCGTCCAGGTTGTCAGGGTATGCCACGCCGCTCCGACCAAACAAATCAACACAGCCCCACAGCTAATGGGGCGCTGCACGCTGCCTGTCAAATTTGGGAGAACGTAATGCAGGAATTCCTGAGTAATGCAATACGACAACGCAAATGTTATTGTACACTGAGGCGACAGAAAGTCATGGGATGCCAACTTACAATACTGGCCATTAAAATTGCTACACCAAGAAGAAATACAGATGATAAACGGATATTCATTGGATAAATATATTATACTAGAACTGACATGTGATTACATTTTCACGCACTTTGGGTGCACAGATCCTGAGATACGCCTGGGCATTGAGTCAAACAGAGCTCGGACGGCGTGTACAGGTACAGCTGCCCATGCAGCTTCCACACGATACCACAGTTCATCAAGAGTAATGACTGACGCATTGTGACGAGCCAGTTGCTCGGCCACCATTGACCAGCCGTTTTCAATTGGTGAGAGATCTGGAGAATGTGCTGGCCAGGGCACATTTTCTGTATCCAGAAAGGACCGTACAGGACCTGCAACATCCGGTCGTGTATTATCCTTCTCAAATGTAGGGTTTCACAGGGATCGAATGAAGGATAGAGCCACGGGTCGTAACACATCTGAAATGTAACGTCCACTCTTCAAAGTACCGTCAATGCGAACAAGAGGTGACCGAGACGTGTAACCAATGGCAAACCATAGCATCAAGCCGGGTGATACCCCAGTATGGCGATGACGCATACACGCTTCCAATGTGCGTTCACCGCGATGACGCTAAACACGGATGCGACCATCATGATGCTGTATACAGAACCTGGATTCATCCGAAAAAAATGACGTTTTGCCATTCGTGCACCCAGGTTCGTCGTTGAGTACACCATCCCAGGCACTCCTGTCTGTCATGCAGCGTCAAGGGTAACCGCAGCCGTGGTCTCCGAGCTGATAGTCCATGCTGCTGCAAACGTCGTGGAACTGTTCGTGCAGATGGTTGTTGTCTTGCAAACGTCCCATCTGTTGAGTCAGGGATCGAGAAGTGGCTGCACGATCTGTCACAATCATGCGGATAAGATGCCTGTCATCTCGACTGCTAGTGATACGAGGCCGTTGGGATCCAACACGGCGTTCCGTATTACCCTCCTGAACCCACCGATTTCATATTCTGCTAACAGTCATTGTATCTCGACCAACGCGAGCAGCAATGTCGCGATACGATAACCGCAATCGTGATAGGCTAGAATCTGACCTTTATCAAAGTCGGAAACGTGATGGTACGCATTTCTCCTCCTCACACGAGGCATCACAACAACGTTTCACCAGGCAACGCCAGTCAACTGCTGTTTGTGTATGAGAAATCGCTTGGAAACTTTCCTCATGTCAGCACGTTGTAGATGTCGCCACCGGCGCCAACCTTGTGTGAATGCTCCTGTCGGTTAAATTTCGCGTCTGTAGCACGTCATCTTCGTGGTGTAGCAATCTTAATGGTCAGGAGTGTATATCGTGTCGGATTTCCTTTTGCCCTGCGTAATGCAGCAATTCGACGTGGACTCATCAAGTCGTGGGAAATCCTCTGCAGAAATATTGAGCCATGCTGCGTTTGCAACCGTCCATAACTGCAACATAATTGCTGGTGCAGAATTTTGTGCACGAACTGACATGAATTCCGTCCCATAAATGTGTGATGGGATTCATGTAAGACAATCTGGGTGACCAGGCCACTATCTCGAATTATCCAACATGTTCTTCACACTGATCGCGAACAACTGTGGCCCTGTGACGTAGCGCTTTGTCATCCACGCAGATTTCACCGTTGTTTATGAATTCCGTTACCAGAACTGGAACATAAGCATTTCCAGTCGATGGGCGGTTCAGCTGCACCAGAGTGTAACGCCGGAAATGCATATCCTCCTATTTCCATCTATTGTACTATAAATTTGTTTTCCTTATTTTTGTTACCTGAATATATGCCATTTCTGTGTTTTTACATATTGTAATTGTTTTACTATTTGTATATATATATATATTTACGCATTTATGTCGATGTATAATTGGTTTGTTGCGTAAATATTATTTGTATTTTTACGCTGGGTCTTGCCTAGGGAAAACTATACTATCGAACGAATACATCGATAGGTCGTGTGAAGAATCAAAGTGTGTTGGATCTTTGGTAGTGTTAACTCTGCCTCGTGGAGCGCGGGCTGAGCAGAGAGAGTCTGGCTGGGGTGGTGCAGTGGAGCAGGTGTGTTGTGTGAAGCTCCCGCGAGTTGCCGCGCTTTCGGGGTTTGGCAGCATGTAATTGCGCTCGACTTGCTATGATAGTTTCTGACATGGTGTCGCAGACGGGAAGCATTAGCTGGCGCACATCAAGAGCCCGTTTCGTCTGGTGACCGTGTCGAGAAGAAGGCGCGCCAACATCCAGCTTCTGAAACAGCGACGGCCGACAATGAGTGACTGTCGCCACCTCCTCGATCGACGGCTTCAAACCTTCAATCAACCAACAAGGAAGACTGGAAGCACGTAAAGTTTTAGAACTGTATGGCAGACCTCAGCTTTTCAAACTTTTAAAATTGTTGCATCACAAAATTACAGATACTTAGCATGAACCTTTGTTGCTCATTGTCCCAATTGCATTACCAAGCAGGGTCCCTTCCTTTTCCGGAATGAACCCGAGTGTCGTTGAAATTCAAACGCCAGCATTAAAGTAATATTATAGCATTTCACTGCTTTAATTTCAAAGTTCAGTTGAAGTATTCATAGCTGGCTACAATATTTAGATTACACAAGCACGAATTAAGAGTGCGAGTTTTGTTACCGTATTTTAGCTTACCTGTGACTGCAGCTCAGCTTGGTACGTACTAAATTTTACTATTGTTAATTGTTCAGAATCATTTAATTCAAGTTCAAAGTTAAATCTCTGATTTCTAAATTGCGTAGATTCAAGTAGCTTTTGAAATGATTGTTGAGGTAGTCCAAGACTAACCGTATTTTACTGAATTTCGATGTGCTTCAGAAAGAAAGCTCACTATTAACTTCAGTCACTAAATTAACTTTCGATTTTCCGGTTTTATTAATTCTTTTGCTAAATTAAGTCAGAGTGTAGCGAAATTTATTACTTCTGACAAACTTTCAGTTTTCAAACTACACTTGTCAACCTTCAGTTGCCACGCTTCTAGTGCTAATTATATGTGTAATAACCTTTCTTTTTCAGTTACTATAGTAATTGTCCTTAGGACTGGCGACCGTAATTTCCCCCAAATCTCAAATATCTAATTACCGCTAGTTAATTGTTAACGTAACGGCCGCACATTTACTTTCTTTATTAACTTTACCCCTATTTCAAAACTAATTTCCACCAGTTTCATTAGCATTTTCCCTTTCATTTAGATGTAACCCTTTCCTCCCTCTTTCCCGACAAATTAACCTCGGTGACGATTGATTTTCCCAAATTTCCATTAGGTACACGCGGTTTAATTTTTCACTGTCATGAAGGTCGATAAGTGAGGGGGAGGTTACAAGAGGACCCAGTCCATTCCATGTAAACACCGCCCACACCATTATGGAGCCACCTCCAACTTGGGCAGGACCTTGTTGACATCTTGGATCTATGCTTCTTAGAAACGGCGCCACACTAACCTACATCAACTCTTACCAACTGCAATCAGAACTCATCTAACCAGACCACCGTTTTCCTGTCTAGCTTCCAACCAATGTGGTCACGAGACTATGAGAAGCGCTGAAGGCGATGCCGGGCTGCTGGCAAAGGTATTCGAGTCTGTCGTATGGTGCCATAGCTCATTAACGGCAAATGTCCGCCTGTTTAACTAGCGGGCCCGGGTTCGATTCCCGGCCGTATTGGAGATTTTCTCCGCTCGTGAACTGGGTGTTGTGTTATTCTCATCATAATTGCATCCTCATGACAGGCTCGCAAGTCGCCCAATGTGGTATCGAATGAAATAAGACCTGCACTTGGCGGCCTAGCTTCCCCGGATGGGGCCTCCTGACCAACGCCAAATTTTGCAGCACTTCCTAACGGATACGTTCGTCGCACGTCCGACATTGATTTCTGGGGTCATTTCATGCTGTGCTGCTTATCTGTTAGCACTGAGAGCACTACGCAAACGCGGCTACTCTTGGTCGTTAAGTGAAGGTCGTGGTTCACTGCACTGTCCGCGGTGAGACGTAAGGAGTGAGTTTTGGTATTCATGGCACATTCTCGACACTGTGGTCCCGGAATACCGAATTCCTCAACGATTTCCAAAATGGTATGTCCCACGCGTCCATGTCCAACTACCATTCATTGTTCAAAGTCCGTTAATTATCATCGTGCAGCCATAATCAGGTAGAAAAGCTTTCCACGTGAAGCACCAAAATACAAACGATAGGTTCGCCGATCCACTGCTCTTTTATACCTTGTTCACGATGTACGTGTGCATATCGCTGTCCCAAAAGTTGTCACCACAGGTTACTGCATCTTCACATGTGATCAAAGAATTAATTCTTACCGCGCGGGGTAAGTTATCTTAAGTTAGTTTAAGTTAGATTAAGTAGTGAGTAAGCCTAGGGAACGATGACCTCAGCAGTTTGGTACCATAGGAACTTACAACAAATTTCCAAATTAATACTCCAATCTCTTCTTCTTCCTCGTCGTCGTCGTCGTCGTTGTCGTCATCTCCTCCACTTCATACGACCCGTTCAGGAAAACATCTTTTCCTCGGACATCCGACACTTCGCCGCCCTGTGAGATTGTAATCCATGACAATTCTAGACATTCTTTCTAAAAGGTATCACCAGCTGACGTATTTCTTTTTAATTTTGCTTTTCATATCGAAATTCCGTATCTCTTACCTTGTATCTGTGTTTTGTATTTTGTCCTTCAGTGTGCAGCCTTTGACTGCTCCGAGAAATAATGTCAGCTAACGTAATTTTCTTTCTGTCTTTCTTCGTTCGCTTCCATATAATACTTTCTACATGAACTGTCATTGTTTAGTAAAGCTTCAGTTTAGTTCCTTTTCCGGTTCATATTTCAGAGTTCTATGAAATGATCCACGTACAGAATGTCCCACCGTAACAGCCGTCAGGCACATTTTCTCTTGTGTTTCGGCAGATATTTGCGATTTCGTTTTGGTAATGTGTAGCTTGAGTGAATCCACTGAAATACCGCTCATCACGTCGTCGAAAAGATTCGTTGTGTTTGCCGTTACAAACAAAATGCTTTTTAAAGCGGGATTTTACAGGTCACATTCGAAAGAGCGGGTAGAGCAGCTATTAGTTTTATCGATGTGTATTAACCAGGGGCGGTAAAACACGAAAACTAAACATCATCCCAGCAGCGACTGAGCAGCACTGCTGCACGTCGCTACGTCAGCGGTGGTGCTATCGCTGCTGGAGCACTGGTTATTTTTCGTGTTTTAATGTTCCTGGTTATTACATATTGATAGAACGAATATTGCACTACACGAATTTTGTACCGCTCTATCGAATGGGATACAAAAAATTCTGTTTTAAATATCATATTGTTTGTTGCAGGAAACAAACCCATGTTTTCCATCGACAGTGAGCGCCTTACGAACGACGTAGTGGGCAGTACTTCTTTGGGCGGACTCCAGCTACACAACACAGAAATACCACGGAAAATAGGCCTGACGTTTCTTTGGAGGAACACCCTATACATGTTTATCTTTGCGAAAATTTGTTTCTATGTTGGGATCAAATGTTGAGAATATTTCATATCTAAGCTACTGAAAGGTGGAGGATACTCACTCCAATACATTGCCACTTACCTCAATTTTGGATTTTATCATGCCTTTTCCCAGAAAACCCATTACTTTTGATTTATGTGGAATTATTGTCAGTCCATATTACACACATAAAAAAAAAGTTTTGCGTCACCTCGGTTCCCAGAACTCGTGAACATAAACGTTGACTGTGGGTATTGTATCACAGACACAGTCCTTTAGACTCTTCAGAGATGTCACTAAACCCACCCAAAGATGTAAACAACCATGAATGAGTAGCGCCTATTAGACGGAGGGGGTCCGACAGCAGATCATTTTCAGTCAGGAAGGAAGTACACGGCTCCTGTTGACTGTAGTTCAACCATGCCTAGACGGTCGATACCACGGTTCCATCCGCATTGTCACTTTGTGCCAGGAAGGGCTCTCAACAAGAGAAGTGTGCAGGGGTCTCGAAGTGAACCAAAGCGATGTTGTTCGAACATGAAGGAGATACAGAGAGACAGGAACTGTTGGTGACAAGACTCGCTCAGGCAGCCCAAGAGCTACTACTGAAGTGGATGACTGCTACCTAAGGATTATGGCTCGGAGAAAACCTGACGTCCTTGGCGAGGCCCATCTTTGCAACCACGGCACAATGCAGCGCGGTACAGTTGGGCTAACAACATGCCGAATGGACCCCTCAGGATTGGCATCGCATTCTCTTCACCGATAAGTGTCGCTTATGCCTTCAACAAGACAATCAGCGGAGACGTGTTTGGAGTCAACCCAGTCAGGCTGAACGTCTTCGACACACTGTCCAGCGAGTGCAACAAGGTGAAGATTCCCTGATGTTCTGGAGTGGCATTATGTGGGGCCGACGTACGCCGCTGTTGGTCATGGAAGGCGCCGTAACGGCTGTACGATACGTGAATGCCATCCTACGACCGATAGTGCAACCATATCGGCAGCATATTGGCGAGGCATTCGTCTTCATGGACGACAATTCGCGCCCCTATTGTGCACATCTTGTGAATGACTTACATCGCTCGACTAGAGTGGCCAGCAGGTTCTCCAGACATGAACGCGATCGAACACGCCTGGGATAAACTGAAAAGGCCTGTTTATGAACGACGTCACCCAACAACCACTCTGAGGGATCTAGGCCGAATCGCCGTTGAGGAATGGGACACTCTGGACCAACAGTGCCTTGCTGAACTTGTGGATAGTAAGCCACGATGAATAGAGGCATGCATCAATGCAAGACGACGTGCTACTGGGGATTACAGGTACTGCAGCCTGGAACACCGTCTCTGAAGGTCTCGCTGTATGGTGGTACAACATGCAATGTGTGGATTTCATGACCAATAAAAAGGGCGGAAATGGTGTTTATGTTAATCTCAGTTCCAGTTTTCTGCGCAGTTTCCAGAACTCCCGGAACCGAGGTGATGCAAACCTTTTTTGAAGTGTGTATGTATTACATTACTGAAGATGTATAGCCTTTTTTAAATTATCTTCTATCTGTTGCACAATAACAATATCGTCTGCATATAAAATACTACTTTAATTATACTGCGCCAAGAGCATTATCCCATACCAGAAATTTTGTTTACATCTTAATATGACATCGTCGACATTATTAATAAGTGATGGGAACAGTCAGGAAACCTTGTGCAACTTCTTTATTTGTTTTTAACGGTTCTTCCCTGCGTCAATAAACGGATTAATGTTTTGATATAGTGTTCTGATCATTTTTATTAGATTCTCTTGTAAAACCTTTGTGATCAAAATCTCCCATAGAATGCCTGCACTCAGGCATCAGGTGACTTCTGAAAATGGATGAAGACTACATGAGTTTCCGAACTGAATTCCTTTCTTTTCTCAGACATTTCTTGCACTAAAAAAAATCTTTCTTACACTGGCCCCGTCCAAAAACAATCATCTTCCATCTCTTATTTCGGGGGTCGACACTCTTAATCTTGTTTGCTCTTTTGGACGTATTTGCGTCATTTCGAGTTGCACTGCCATCGTTTTCATGTCGTTCTTTGGGGTCCTAATCCATGCATCCGGTGAGTGCCGAGGGATTTTTTTCAGTTCTTCTCATTTGGTTAGGTTCACGCCGCATGACACGCCTGAAACAGCCTAGGCGCAGGATTAGCCGAGTGGTCTAGGCGCTGCAGTCGTGGACGGTGCGGCTGGTCCCGGCGGAGGTTCGAGTCCTCCGTTGGGCATGGGTGTACGTGTTTGTACTTGGGACAATTTAGGTTAAGTAGTGTGTAAGCTCAGGGACTGATGACCTTAGGAATAAAGTCCCATAAGATTTCACACACCTTTGCAAACAGCCTAGGCGATTCCGTTTTTCTCTGTGTTTGCTGTCTTGTACTAGCCTTTGATGCGATCGTTTCTTACTCTGCCCTATAGGGTCACTCTGCCAGAACAGGGTAGTGTCTTTATTTGCATAACCTGGAGTCTTTGTTTTTCCAACATTCTGAACCGTACGTCAAAGCTGGTCTAGTAGCTTGTTCGCAAATTTTCCCTTCGACAGGCGTTTTCACACAGTAGATACTCTATGAATGACGTCCATTTGAACCACCGACTTTTTATAAAGTTTTCAATATCTGCATCGATACGAGGTACTCGAAGGGATCAAATGATATTACACTACTGGTCATTGAAATTGCTACACCAAGAAAAAATGCAGATGATAAACGAGTATTCATTGTACTAGAACTGACTTGTGATTACTTTTTCACGAAATTTGGGTGCATAGATCCTGAGAAATCAGTACCCAGAGCAACCACTTCTGGCCGTAATAACGGCCTTGATACGCCTGGGCATTGAGGCAAACACAGCTTGGATGGTGTGTGCAGGTACAGCTGCCCACGCAGCTTCAACACGATACCACAGTCCATCAAGAGTAGTGACGCGTATTGTGACGAGCCAGTTGCTCGCCCACCACTGACCAGACGTTTTTAATTGGTGAGAGATCTGAAGAATGTGCTGGTCAGGGCAGTAGTCGAACATTTTCTGTATCCAGAACGGCCCATACAGGACCTGCATCATTCGGTCGTGCATTATCCTGCATTCACAGGGATCGAATGAAGGGTAGAGCCACGGGTCGTAACACATCTGACATGTAACGTCCACTGTTAAAAGTGCCGTCAATGCGAACAAGAGATGACCGAGACGTGTAACCAGTGGCACCCCATATCATCACGCCGGGTGATACGCCAGTATGGTGATGGCGAATACACGCTTCAATGTGCGTTCATCGCGATGTCGCCAGACACGGATGCACCATCAGGATGCTGTAAACAGAACCTGTATTCATCCGAAAAAATGACGATTTGCCATTCGTGCACCCAGGTCCGTCGTTGAGTACACCATAGCAGCGCTCCTGTCTGTGATGCAGCGTCAAGGGTAACCGCAGTCATGGTCTCCGAGCTGATAGTCCATGCTGCTGCAAACGTCGTCGAACTGTTCGTGCAGATGGTTGTTGTCTTGCAAACGTCCCCATCTAGTGACTCAGGGATCGAGACGTGGCTGCACGATGCGTTACAGCCATGCGGATAAGATGCCTGACATCTCGACAGCTAGGGATACGGGTTCCAGCACGGCGTTCCGTATTACCCTCCTGAACGCACCGATTCTATATTCTGCTAACAGTCATTGGATCTCGATCAACGCGAGCAGCAATGTCGCGATACAATAAACCGCAATCGTGATAGGCTACAATCCGACCTTTATTAAAGTCGGAAACGTAATGGTATGCATTTCTCCTCCTTACACGTGGCATCACAACAACGTTTCACCAGGCAACGCCTGTCAACTGCTGTTTGTGTATGAGAAATCGGTTGGAAACTTTCTTCATGTCAGCACGTTGTAGGTGTCGCCACCGGCGCCAACGTTGTGTGAATGCTCTGAAAAGCTAATCATTTGCATATCACAGCATCTTCGTCCTCTCGGTTAAATTTCGCATCTTTAGCTCGTCATCTTCGTGGCGTAGTAATTTTAATGGCCAGTAGTGTATAAGGGAATTATGTAGATACTGGTGCCATTTAAAACTGGTACTCATTCTTGAGAAGTTGCAAAACATATACTCCGTTATAGTCCTCTATGGTCTAGGGCCGTGCACCATTAATGTCGTTTCAAATAACTGGTAGAGATTCTTCTATTAGGTCTACAGTGTCATCGTATAAAAAGTGTCCTAGGAGTTGGTTTTGTGCAGATGGTGTGTGAGTAGATGAATGACCACAATGAGAAGCAGTGAACTCAAATCGGATACTCGGTGAACCCCAACTTCTATTTCGTTGACATTTTCTGGGCTTACAACTTCTGTCTGTTTTTCTCATACACATTCTTCAGAATATAGATGTAGCATCTGTGACACACTGTGCACGTATAGGCTGCCATGTAAGCTTTCATGAGACACGGTAGAAAGTTTTTGCGATGTCAATAAACGCAAGACGAAGGTCTTACTTGGAATCTTTGTAATTTTTCTTCACCATTTTCTCTGTTTGAATAGCGTCAATAGTGCCTGCTCAGCTGTTGAAACTAAATTGTTATGATGAAATTTTTGTTTGCTTATTTAATTTGTTTGCAAGCACTCTTCCCACACCACTGCCGTTTGTGTTATCAGCCTTACTGCACAATAGTTTCCACAGCTGCTCTCTAGCCATCATCCTTTATGTTAAGCTAATGTTAGTCTGGTGAGGATATTATACTGGAATCTCTGCAAGCTAGTGTCGTTGCACGTGGATACCTTTGGTTGCTTACGCAACTACTTAGATCTGATGATTATCTGATATTCCTCGGATCTAGTCACATCAGAAAAATAAAAAATTTGACAACAAATAAACGATAAATGTTAAATTCTCAAAACATTCCACTCACGGACTTAACCTGAACACACGCACACATCATAATCTCAAGCTGTTGACAAAAGCTCATTTTAGTTTCGTCAGTATGTTGTATCACGTTGGGATGAAGCCTCACCCGTAAAGAGAACATTTGCACTGAAATGAGGATTGACACATTGTTGGATGAACCATTCGCAGAAGTGTACCCGTGGAGGCCAATCAGCTGCTGATAGTACCTGCACACGCTGTACATGGTACGGAAACTACTGGTTCTCCCGTAGCACTCTCCATACAGTGACGTGGTCAACGTTACCTTGTACAGCAGCAACTTCTCTGACGCTGACATTAGGGTTATCGTCAACTCCACGAAGAATTGCCTCGTCCATTGCAGGTGTCCTCGTCGTTCTAGGTCTTCCCCAGTCGCGAATCATAGGCTGGAATGTTCCGTGCTCCCTAAGACGCCGATCAATTGCTTCGAACGTCTTCCTGTCGGGGCACCTTCGTTCTGGAAATCTGTCTCGATACAAACGTACCGCGCCACGGATATTGCCATGTGCTAATCCATACATCACATGGGCATCTGCCAACTCCACATTTGTAAACATTGCACTGACTGCAAAACCACGTTCGTGATATACACTAACCTATTGATGCTACGTACTGATGTGCTTGATGCCAGTACTATAGAGCAATGAGACGCATGTCAACACGAGCACCGAAGTCAACATTACCTTCCTTCAATTGGGCCAACTGGCGGTGAATCGAGGGAGCAGTACGTACTGACGAAACTAAAATGAGCTCTAACATGGAAATTAAGCGTTTCCGGACACATGTCCACAAAACATCTTTTCTTTATTTGTGTGTGAGGAATGTTTCCTGAAAGTTTGGCCGTACCTTTATATATATATACACTCCTGGAAATGGAAAAAAGAACACATTGACACCGGTGTGTCAGACCCACCATACTTGCTCCGGACACTGCGAGAGGGCTGTACAAGGAATGATCACACGCACAGCACAGCGGACACACCAGGAACCGCGGTGTTGGCCGTCGAATGGCGCTAGCTGCGCAGCATTTGTGCACCGCCGCCGTCAGTGTCAGCCAGTTTGCCGTGGCATACGGAGCTCCATCGCAGTCTTTAACACTGGTAGCATGCCGTGACAGCGTGGACGCGAACCGTATGTGCAGTTGACGGACTTTGAGCGAGGGCGTATAGTGGGCATGCGGGAGGCCGGGTGGACGTACCGCCGAATTGCTCAACACGTGGGGCGTGAGGTCTCCACAGTACATCGATGTTGTCGCCAGTGGTCGGCGGAAGGTGCACGTGCCCGTCGACCTGGGACCGGACCGCAGCGACGCACGGATGCACGCCAAGACCGTAGGATCCTACGCAGTGCTGTAGGGGACCGCACCGCCACTTCCCAGCAAATTAGGGACACTGTTGCTCCTGGGGTATCGGCGAGGACCATTCGCAACCGTCTCCATGAAGCTGGGCTATGGTCCCGCACACCGTTAGGCCGTCTTCCGCTCACGCCCCAACATCGTGCGGCCCGCCTCCCGTGGTGTCGCGACAGGCGTGAATGGAGGGACGAATAGAGACGTGTCGTCTTCAGCGATGACAGTCGCTTCTGCCTTGGTGCCAATGATGGTCGTATGCGTGTTTGGCGCCGTGCAGGTGAGCGCCACAATCAGGACTGCATACGACCGAGGCACACAGGGCCAACACCCGGCATCATGGTGTGGGGAGCGATCTCCTACACTGGCCGTACACCACTGGTGATCGTCAAGGGGACACTGAATAGTGCACGGTACATCCAAACCGTCATCGAACCCATCGTTCTACCATTCCTAGACCGGCAAGGGAACTTGCTGTTCCAACAGGACAATGCACGTCCGCATGTATCCCGTGCCACCCAACGTGCTCTAGAAGGTGTAAGTCAACTACCCTGGCCAGCAAGATCTCCGGATCTGTTCCCCATTGAGCATGTTTGGGACTGGATGAAGCGTCGTCTCACGCGGTCTGCACGTCCAGCACGAACGCTGGTCCAACTGAGGCGCCAGGTGGAAATGGCATGGCAAGCCGTTCCATAGGACTACATCCAGCATCTCTACGATCGTCTCCATGGGAGAATAGCAGCCTGCATTGCTGCGAAAGGTGGATATACACTGTACTAGTGCCGACATTGTGCATGCTCTGTTGCCTGTGTCTATGTGCCTGTGGTTCTGTCAGTGTGATCATGTGACGTATCTGACCCCAGGAATGTGTCAATAAAGTTTCCCCTTCTTGGGACAATGAATTCACGGTGTTCTTATTTCAATTTCCAGGAGTGTATATATCTGTGTGTGTGTGTGTGTGTGTGTGTGTGTGTGTGTGTGTGTGTGTGTGCGTGTGTGTGTGTGTGTATGACAATATATATAAATGACCTAGTAGATAGTGTCGGAAGTTCCACGCGGCTTTTCGCGTTTGACGCTGTAGTACACAGAGAAGTTGCAGAATTAGAAAATTGCAGCGAAATGCAGGAAGATCTGCAGCGGATAGGCACTTGGTGCAGGGAGTGGCAACTGACCCTTAACATAGACAAATGTAATGTATTGCGAATACATAGAAAGAAGGATCCCTTATTGTATGATTATATGATAGCAGAACAAACACTGGTAGCAGTTACTTCTGTAAAATATCTGGGAGTATGCGTACGGAACGATTTGAAGTGGAATGATCATATGAAATTAATTGTTGGTAAGGCGGGTGCCAGGTTGAGATTCAGTGGTAGAGTCCTTAGAAAATGCAGTCCATTAACAAAGGAGGTGGCTTACAAAACACTCGTTCGACCTATAGTTGAGTATTGCTTATCAGTGTGGGATCCGTACCAGGTCGGGTTGACAGAAGAACAGTGATTATCGCCGGGTTTTCATATGGCGTGAATCAGGAACCAGAAACCAACGCCTCAATGTCCTTGAAAGGGACCTGTATGGAGGTCGAGGTGGGATTATGATTGGTGCACGTACACCCCAGCATGTCTTTGACAGAGGAACTGTAACAGGTCAGGTGTATCGGGACGTCATTTTGCACCAGTCTGTCCGCCTTTTCAGGGGTGCAGTGGGTCCCACATTCCTCTTGATGGATGATAACGCACGGCCCCACCGACCTGTCATCGTCGACGAGTATCTTGAAACAGAAGTTATCAAGCGAATGGAGTGGCCTGCCTGTTCTCCAGACCTAAACCCCATCGAGCACGTCTGGGATGCTCTCGATCGACGTATCGCTGCACGTCTACAAACCCCTACGACACTTCACTTCAGGAGCTCCGACAGGCACTGGTGCAAGAATGGGAGGCTATACCCCTGCAGCTGCTCGACCACCTGTTCCAGAGTATGCCAACCCGTTGTGGGCCCTGTGTACGTGTGCATGGTGATTATATCCCATATTGATGTCGGGGTACATGCGCAGGAAACAGTGGCGTTTTGTAGGAGATGTGTTTCGGAACGGTTTTCTCAACTTATCACCAATACCGTGGACTTACAGATCTGTGTCGTGTGTGTTCCCTATGTGCCTATATTATTAGTGCCAGTTTTGTGTAGTGTCACGTTGTGTGGCACCACATTCTGCAGTTATCCTTAATTTATGAGAATGAGTGTATTTGTTACAAGACGAAAGGTGAATCAACAGAACTTGGGCGACGTGTGCCTGGAGTGTACACATCCAACAACAACCCCCACGTGAACAGGCCACATCGACATCTCTTTGACCGCTACGGTCGCAGGTTCGAATCCTGCCTCGGGCATGGATGTGTGTGATGTCTTTAGGTTAGTCAGGTTTAAGTAGTTCTAAGTTCTAGGGGACTGATGACCTCAGAAGTTAAGTCCCATAGCGCTCAGAGCCAATTTTTTTGAACCCATCTCTTTGAAATTTCGAGCGGCTGGTTCATATCGTCGTGCTTTTATTCAGCTCTGGAACTGATGTAGTCTCGTGAAGTCCGAGAAATCTTAACAGGTGACGCCGCCGCCCCAGCGTGCAGCGTGGACGGCTGTCGGTGCGGCCAGGGCGGGCCAGCGCTGTCCAGCTGGTGTCGGCGCCGGTGTTCCGCGCCGCTGGCGCCCGAGCGACAGGCAGGCCAGCCCGGCGCTGGCGACGCCGCGACACGAATAAATGAGCAGCGGCGGCGCGTACGCCACTGGGCTGTCGGGGAGCGGCGGCGCCCTGTCAGCTCCTCCTGAACAGCTTTCACCTCTCTGGCGCCGCGTCCTCGCGTTAGAATCTCTTAATTTGTAGCCTAGAACTGCGCCATATGACTTCTGGAACACGAGCGCATTGAACTGGGAGTCAGCAGGAGCGACCACAGTATAAAGTTCCACGGGCAGCGCTGAGCGCTCCTCTGGAATGCCAAATGGAGCTTCAAATTTACTTTGTCGTTGATAGACGATCCCGTCTGTGACAATGGGAAAACAAGGAGAAATTTGGACGTGAAATTATAGTTCAAGGAGGAGACGTAAAAGATTTGAGGTTCATTTACGACAATGTAATTCACACAGCCAGCTACTAGGAAGCTCATTAGAACAAGGTGGACAGTGATTGCAAAAAGACTATAAACTTGTCATCAATTAAAGTAAGTTGAATTAAATCAGTTGACGGTAAGGGTACCAGATTAGGGAATAATAAACTAAAACTACCTTGCAGATTAAAAGTGTGTGCCGGCACACAGTTTTAATCCGCCAGGAAGTTTAATATCAGCGCATACTCCGCTGCAGAGTGAAAATCTCATTCTGAAACATTCCCCAGGCTGTGGCTAAGCCATGTCTCCCTATATCCTTTCTTCCAGGAGTGCTAGTTCTGTAAGGTTCGCAGAAGAGCTTCTGTGTAGTTCGGAAGGTTGGAGACGAGATACTGGCAGAAATAAAGCTCTGAGGACGGGCCGTGTGTCGTGCTTGGGTGCTCAGTTGGTAGAGCACTTGCCCGCGAAAGGCAAAGGTCCCGAGTTCGAGTCTCGGTCCTGCACACGGTTTTAATCTGCCATGAAGTTTCATATTAGCGCACACTCCGTTGCAGACTGAAAATCTCATTGAATAATAAACTAAAATTAGAAATTGAGATTTGCTGTTTGAGCAGCGAAGTGATTGACGATGGTCGAAATAAGGAGAACATAAAATACAGGATGGCAACAGGAAGCAAAACTGAACCGTGACGAAATGTCGCGTTTGGTTCTCTGCGTCTCCTACTCCTCTGTAGCGCGTTCCTTTTGAAAATCTCGCTTCGCGCTCTGTTGTTTCCTTACCCTAGCCAGACGGCGCTGTGGCGTTGCTGCGGCCGGCTGCCTGCCGTGTGTGCGAGAGAGCGTCGGTCTGCAGGAGGAACTCTAAATCGTTCAAATGGCTCTAAGCACTATGAGACTTAACATCTGAGGTCATCAGTCCCCTAGACTTAGAACTAACTAACCTGAGGACACCACACACATCCATGCCCGAGACAGGATTCGAACCTGCGACCGTAGCAGCAGCGCGATTCCGGACTGAAGCGCCTAGAACCGCTCGGCCATGGCGGACGTCTGAGAGCGTACAGGAGGACACGCCGTTTTGTCGATGTTTGGCGTGACTCGTGTCAGGTGTGAAGCATCGTTAAGGCCTTCATAGCAGCCAATGTTACTGTCTTCGTCACAGACGGAACAAAGGGGATGAGGCCTGGTTGTCCATAGAAACTCCTATCCTACGGATGCCGTCAGACTTAAAGTAAGACGTTTTGACCATTATTTTGCGTTTTTTGCAAGCAACTGGGTATTCCGGCGTCTACACTAATTCGGCGAAGATTATTTCTTTCGTCGGTGTGTAAATGACTGAACAAGGAGCAGTTTATTTAATGTTCACTTTATGCTCGTGTTCTGCGTGTGCTGTTTGCGACTGTAAACATGACTCTCACCTTTGTCTGTTGATTTTGAGCGCATCGTCAAATACTGGCGCGAAGTAGTGACTTTGAATTAATTAGCTTCCTTTTCCTCGTCACGATGCGTGTTAAATGGCAAAGTAGAACTGTATACCTTAACTGGCTACCTCATTTGCGTTGCTTCAATAACTGAGCCTAACCTGTTAACTAATTAAGGCTTGTCGTAAACAAAGGTATTTAAGTATGTTGTTTTAAAATATTATCTGAAATGTGTCAATGATTCATGTTGCTCTAGTTGATTCTGGGGTCTGCCGTGTAAGGGAATCCTGCCACTTTTGATTACCTTCTGACCACAGTCCTTGCTTGACGCTTGTCTTTAAATACGCCGCTAACCTGGCTAGCGTATGTTGTGGCTGTTTTAAATTCTCAATAGCCCAAAACAGTTGCCGGCCGTCAAAAGCCGTGTATGTGTTATTTTTCTTTATTCTAGTCAATCTATAAGGATGCTGTTCTTAATTTGTTACTCTAGATAGCCATTAAGTTGCCATTTTTGGGGTGTTTAGACGGAGTGCGGATCCTTGAGTATAGATTTGTCAATGTCCAATTTATTGTTTTCTACCAGTTTTTAATTGTGCTTATCCGCGTATATATATTAAATTTTTTTATTACTATTGAGCTGTACTTAATGTCATATAGTAAAGAAAGGAACTTATTGGAGGTCAATTGTCGCCGTAAGGTGTTGTGGACGGTGCACTTTCCTGTTATTCATTTTAATGTTCTAGTCAGTGTGTAAACTTGCTAATTATTTTCTCTTTATATGAAATGTGCCTGCCTTGATGTTACAAGTGACTGTTTCATAAACAGTTCTTTAACGCGCCTACGCGCATATTTATATTTATGGGAGAACTTTAAGTGTGTTCCCCTGTTGAACCTTAACTAAAGTGCAGAAAACTGAGTCAGGTGTTTATTATTGTTCTAGTGCTATTATCTGTCAAGTGTAACGCGACATTTTCGTGGTCTGTTATGAAGTGTTACAATAAATGCAAATAGCGGTGAAGCGATGCGCTATTTCAATTCTTCCCGTGATTTCCTATCTCCGAATTGGTTAATCTAAACTCTTAATATTTAATTGTTTAAATATTGGAGGGAGGTGCGTGTGTCTCAAAAACATTTTTGAAAATGAGAAATTTGTTAATATCGAATATAAATTTAACTAATTTCACTGGAATCCATATGATCCCGCTGTGTGCACCAGTCATTGAATGTAGACAATGGAAAAAGAACAGCAATCGATCGTGAAATCCGTCGTTCTATTGCAGCAGATCTGCATTTTAACTATTACATACTGATCTTCAGTGCGCACAATAACAGGTGACTTTAGTCCGAATGTCACGTAGTAAACAGTATTTGCTTATGTAGAGCATACTCCTATACGCTCTACGCCAACGACTAGGGTTTGGGGAATGTTTTCGTGACATTCCCTCAGTGATCTCGTTATTCTGGAAAGCACAAATGAGTAACTCAAGTATTCATCTATACTCTGGGAACATGTCCACCGCTACATGCAATTTGTTCCTTCTCTGCACGACGGCAGTTACCAGCAGGACAATGCAACGTGTCACACAGCTCGCAGTGTACGTCTGTGTTTACCGTTATCCTCTGGCACCAAACTCCCCGGATGTAACCCCCAACCGAGAATCTGTGACACCAGGTCGACCGTGCTGTTCGCTCCATGGGTCCTCAACCGAGAAACAGCTGAGCTGACCACAGCACTGGATCAGCATGTCTTGACATCACCTCGTTGACTCTTTTCCTGTACGTCTCTCAGCGGTTCTCGCTGCAAAACGTGGTTGTTCAGGCTTCTTACAAGTAGTCACACTAATGTTATTTGACACTGTGTTACAAGACCGCGTGACAACATGTGTAAGTTCGTAACCATTCGCTATGCAAACTGACCAGCTCTGCAAGGGGTCAGTTTCTATAGTGAGTAGTTACACTTTAAATGAGTTGCCATGTGGGTGTGTAGTATAATGACACGTTTTCTATCCACATACAGTGTTCTACACACATCAAAATGAGTTTTGCATCACCTCGGTTCCGAGAGTTCCGGAACCTGTACAGAAAATTGGAATAGACATAATCATAAACATGATTTTCGCCTTTTTTTATTGCTCATGAAAACCACGCATTGGAACTTGTACCACCAAACAGCGAGAACTTCAGAGGTGGTGGTCTATATTGCTGTACACACCGGTACCTCTAATACCCAGTAGCACGTCCTCTTGCATTGATGCATGCCTGTATTCGTCGTGGCATACATCCACAAGTACATCAAGGCATTGTTGGTCCAGATTGTCCCACTCCTCAACGGCGATTCGGCGTAGATCCGACAGAGTAGTTGGTGGATCACGTCGTCCATAAACAGCACTTTTCAATCTGTCCCAGGCATGTTCGATTGGTTTCATGTCTGGAGAACATGATGGCCACTGTAGTCGAGCGATGTCGTTATCCTGAAGGAAGTCACTCACAAGATGTGCACAATAGGGGCGCGAATTGTCGTCCATGAAGATGAATGCCTCGCCAACATGCTGCCGATATGGTTGCACTATCGGTCGGAGGATGGCATTCACGTATCGCACAGCCGTTACGGCGCCTTCCAGGACCAAGCGGCGTACTTCGGCCCCACATAATGCCACCCCAAAACAGCAGGGAACTTTCACCTTGCTGTACTCGCTGGACAGTATGCCTAAGGCGTTCACCCTGGCCCGGTTACCTCCAAACACGTCTCCGACGGTTGTCTGGTTGAAGGCATATGCGACACTCATCGGTGAAGAGAACGTGATGCTAATCCTGAGCGGTCCATTCGCCATCTTGTTGGGCCCATCTGTACCGCGCTGCATGGTGTCGTGGTTGCAAAGATGGACCTCGCCATGGACGTAAGGAGTGTAGTTGTGCAGCCAACTGCGCACAGTTTGAGTCATAGCACGACTTCCTGTGGATGCACGAGAAGCATTAATCAACATGGTGGCGTTGCTGTCAGGGTTCCTCCGAGCCACAATCCGTAGGTAGCGGTCATCCACTGCAGTAGTAGCCCTTGGGCGGTCTGAGCGAGGCATGTCATCGACAGTTCCTGTCTCTCTGTATCTCCTCCATGTCCGGACAACATCGCATTAATTCACTCCGAGACGCCTGGACACTTCCCTTGTTGAGAGCCCTTCCTGGCACAAAGTAACAGTGCGGACGAGATCGAACCGCGGTGTTGACCGTCTAAGCATGGTTGAACTAGAGACGACACGAGCCGTGTACCTCTTTCCTGGTGGAATGACAGCAACTGATCGGCTGTCGGACCCCCTCCGTCTAATAGGCACTGCACATGCATGGTTGTTTACATCTTTGGGTGGGTTTAGTGACATCTCTGAACAGTCAAAGGGACTCTGTCTGTGATACAATATCCACAGTCAACGTCTGTCTTCAGAAGTTCTGGGAACCGGGGTGATGCAGAACTTATTTTGATGCATATATAGGGACTACGTAAAATGTGGTGTCATATATGGCACAATAATTTAATTTACGTGCTATGTCTAATGTGATAAATCATATGAAGGTTATCCACATGAGCTTGAAAACGGTCGAAATCGGCCGATTGGACAAATAATAACGAATATTACAGCCTACTACACACCATATCGCCTTACAATAAGTAAAAAGGTATTTCAGTTCATATCACCTGATTGTGGTTCAAAATGATTCTTAACAAACAGATTGTGTTAGGAATTAACCGTTTTCTCTTGAGGTTTTAACACTCGTGTAAATATACAGCTCAACTCTAGCCCGTTATTAAAATACTTACGGTACCTAAAACAGGATTATAAGATGGCTGGACAAAGAATTAGCTGCCCATTGCAGACCTTACGCTAATACGGTGTAACACGGCGCTGGAGCCACGCATTGATGACTGAATCCCTTATGGCTGCGAAACTGCTGTGATGGTGGTTGTACGTTTCACCCGCTATTAAAAGTTGTCCCATTCCTATGCCATAAGATAAAGATTAGGTTATTTAGCAGTCCGCCTGAGGTGAGATGGGATGTCTCAAATGTATGCGTGCAGTATTCTGAGCACTGCTGCTGTCATCTTGGAAAATGGGGATGTCCACTGAGTACTCACATATAATCGTCTACGTCTACATTTACATCTACATCTACATCTACGTGGTTGTTGTGCAATTCACGGTTAAGTGCCTGGACGAGAGTTCATCGATCCACCTTCGAGCTACTTCTCTATCGTTCCACTTTCGAACGGCGTGCGGGAAAAACGAGCACTTAAATTTTTCTGTGCCAGCCCTGATTTCTCTTATTTTATCGTGATGATCAGTTTTCCTTATGTAGGTTGGTGCCAACAGAATGTTTTTGCAATCGGAGGAGAAAACTGATGATTGAAATTTCATTAGCAGATCCCGTCGCAACGAAAAACGCCTGTGTTTTAATGATTGCCACTCCTGTTCACGTATCATGTCTCTGCCACTATCTCCCCTATTACGCGATAATACAAAACTAGTTGCCCTTTTTTGAACTTTAACGGTGTCATTCGTCAGTCCAACCTGATGCCTATCCCACACCGCACAGCAATACTCGAGAATATGGCGGGCAAGCGTGGTGTAAGCAGTCTCTTTAGTAGACCGGCAGCATTATCGAAGTGTCCTCAGTAAATTACGATTTTTTTGGTTTGCATTCACCACAACGTTATTTATGTGATCCTTCCAAATTAAATTATTCCTTGGCTCCATCAAGGCGTAGGGAGAGTCTGATTGGCGAAAGTCAATCCAGATAGAAAGAGATAATTGTGTTATTTGCCAGCAGCGAGCGACGCAGGCAGCAGTCGTCGCAGCTCATGATATTGTGCGCTACAGCGTATGCGAGCCCCATCTGTCCTCCATAACAGTACAGTCCATTACATTTCTCATGCAACAGCCTTGACCGTACCTAGAAAAGTTATTCAAGTTGTGTAGGTGAGGCTCTCAGCCATTCTGCCGAGTAAATAACATTCTTAAAGAAAAGGGAGAAAAGAACCTTTCCATACTTTGTAAAATAATATCATTCCTATCCATAAGAGGCAATCTACTGTTCTGAAAAGAACCCGGAAATTTATATTTTATAAGAAAAAGTTTCACTTGCTTTCTCAGAATTTTTTGCAATAAAAAATATTTTTCGTTCGTTTAATGCTTTTCTTATACTAACTAGCAATACTCCAGTACCCAAGTATTCACTAGTTACGTAAGAATATAGAATATTTTTTTGTCTGTTCCTTACAGTAGACGACTCCAGAAGATATTTGTTGCTGTGTGTTTTTCAAGCAGTTCTTGTTGGCACATTAGGAGCGTGTCTCTGACTTCTGTAGTAGTGTGAGGTGGAAATTGTTTCCTGCAGGAGCCAAAAGATACTTGTTGGATCAATCCATTGCGCAACGTGACAAAATAAATCCCACACACTCCCACAGTGAAGGTACTGATTTCGTCTTGCTACCGGTGTACTTTACGTGTGACCAGAATCCGCCGAGCGAGGTGGCGCAGTGACTAACACACTGGACTCGCATTCGGGAGGGCGACGGTTCAAACCTGTGTCCGGCCATCCTGATTTATGTTTTCCGTGATTTGCCTAAATCACACCAGGCGAATGCAGGGATGGTTCCTTTGAAAGGGCACAGCCGATTTCCTTCCCCATCCTTCCCAAATCCGATGGTACCACGCTGTTTGGTCCCATCCCCCAAACCAACCAATCAACCGACCGATCTCTTTGGATTTTCTGCGACATTTTGAGACAGAGTTTCGTTGTAGATACTATTAAAAGCATCTCGAATTGTAGTTCGCGCTAAATTTCAAGCTTCTGCAAAATTTCGCCAATCTTGGAGATTTTAAATTGTTCTACAACAGTGTTATGACCCCATGGGGATCAGTGCCATCGCTCATCAAGTCATCTGGTACATGTGTATCAATTGAACAGCCATCAATACTGTCTCTATGATTTGTAACCACCTGTGGTCAACGCTTACATAGATCAGAAGGAGACTGTGTTATGGAAAGGCGTCAAGTGCCATAAGGAAAGGGAAAAAAGTTAGCCCCCTCATGATATTGAAATAAGTTACCTGGTTCACGTTAACGTAACGGGAATGGTGCGAATGACACCGCAAAAAGTCACAGAACGACCTCCGGCGTGAAAGTCACCCTCCACACACTGCGGATTAAACGCCTCATTGGGCCGTCGGAGCACTAGACGCCACGCATCAGCTGAAATTATCCAAAATCGCCACTAGTCGGACCACACTAAACACCTACAGTCAGCCATTGTCCAGCTTCTGTGTGTGGACCACTGAGGCGTAGCTTTCTGAGACGCTATGGGAAATGGCGCCGCGCGGGATTAGCCGAGCGGACTATGGCGCTGCAGTCATGGTCTGTGTGGCTGGTCCCGGCGGAGGTTCGAGTCCTCCCTCG